>NC_071993.2:26723125-27946250 GCF_028885655.2 Pongo abelii | reverse complement strand
ATGGGAATTATGGGAGCTACAGTTCAAGACTTGGGTGGGGACACAACCAAACTATATCAACCATTATTCCCTGAGTAGTGTCAGAGTGTAAGGCAATAACACCTGAGCGTGGCTTACTAAGCAAGGATCTGGCACCTGCCACATGACGGGGAACTGAAGGTGCCCTATTAACTGACTCTGTGGCAAAATGCCACAACCACAACTAACAAAACCTTGGTGGGCAGGTACTTTCATGGACACACTCCTTTGATTACATGGACTAGAAGTGTCCCAGTAGTGATAATGAAAACAAAGACCAGACTACCCCTAGTCCTCTGTGTAGGATTCATGAATATTGTATGGGAGAAACTGAGCTCATGCAACTATGCCATCAATCAGACTCGGCTGGTGAAAGCCAATGCATCTATCCCCTTGTATGGGCCATTGAACAATAAAATGAGGAAAGGTATGTTACATGCAGCCGAGGGCTACATCTTTCTCTGCAGATGGTCTGGCAGTAACCCAAATACAGGATGGGCATTGTCATGCCTGAAACTTTCTCTGCAGATGGTCTGGCAGTAACCCAAATACAGGTTGGGCTTTGTCATGCCTGAAAATCTGTAAGATAGAGGGATCCTGCATGTTGCATGTACTGGGGGTGCCCCAAGATACCACCCCTGGGAATAATGAGATGCCCCCATTTGGGCCTGCAGCAGGCCCAAAGCCATACACCAGACTTACTAGGAAGCTTCCAGGAGGTAGAACTGACTCTGGGCTTATGTCCTTTATGAGATCTTTGAGACCATGCATCAGAGTCAGTGCTCAGGAAAAACTGATAAGAAATCTATCCCTGACCATGGCAGATATTGCTTCCTCCACTGTCACTGCCTTGACAGCCCAGCAGACATCCCTCAGCTCCCTCAGGAAGGCTGTTTCAGATGATATAAGTTACCTAGACTTTCTTTTAACCCAACTGGGAGGAGTGCATGCAATTGGCAATACTGCCTGCCATACCTGGATTAATACCACAGGTATGATGGAAACACAAGTGAAGGAGATTCAAAAGCAGGTTCACTGGCCACAGACAGTGGAACCACCTGAAGAATTCCTCTTTCACCTCTTTGGCAATTTCTTACCTAGATTGTTTGGATTCTGGGCTAGGTCACTACTCCAGGCAGGCTTGGTCATGCTTGTGGTCGTAGTCCCCCTGAGCCTAGTGAAATGTATTCTGGCTATGGCCCAAAGGTGTTGCACTGAATGAAGATGTGTCGGTCAAGATGTTACACGAATCTGATGAGACAAACCTCCACCTCCAGATTTGGGCATATGGTTGGTGAGCATATGATATGGACTGGCTTTGCTAAGGGTAATATCTTGCGGAAGTGAGGTGGGGTGCACTGCAAGACAGTTCTCTAGGTGTCCTTGGACCAACCCCATTCTTCATCTTCCCTTACTCCCTCATAGTTCTCAAGAAGAACTGTAGAATGTGCTGGGAATGCAACACCTTGAGATGAGGGGGAGTTTGCCAGAATAGCTCAGGCTCATTCCAGCCCCATTCTAAAAACAGAATGTCCATCAATGCTTTGGCCCAATGTGGAACAATAAAATGAGGAAAGGGATATTATATGCAGCCAAGGGCTACAGGTTTTATACCCCAATGTTGCCCCTGGGATATAAAACCCAGGGTGGGTTGCTTTCTGGAGTCCCTCAGCTGCAGTACAGGTAGGGCATGGACAGTCAAGGCTTCATCCATCCCAGAAAGCTTTCTGAGCCTTGGGAGGACTGACTCACAATGAATCCCAGGCATCTGCTGTCCGTTATTGCCTATCCATAAGTAATAAATCCACTTAATGTAGCTTGTTGCGTATGAGTACGTTCTGTCTCACTGGACTCAGATGACTTGATAAACCAGTACACAGTAAATTTGTTTCACAAAAACATGCAAGAATAAAAGAGTAATGTAAACAGACATGGAATTCTAAGAAATAATCCAAAAGAAATGGAATTGTAACAGAAACGAAGAATGCCCTCAGTAGGCGTATTGGTAGACCGGACACAGCTGAGGAAAGAATTTCTAAGCTTAAGGATATATCCATAAAACTTCTCAAACTGAAAAGCAAAGAGAAAAAAGACTGGAGGAAAAAAAAGAACAGGCTGTCAAAGAACTGTGGGACAACTACAAAAGTTGTAACACATGCATAATGAGTATACCAGAAGGAGAAGAAAGAGAGAAGGGAACGAAGAAATTGTTGAAGCAATAATGACTTAAAATCTCCCCAAATTGATGTCAGACACCAAACCACAGACCCAGGAAACTCAGAGAATACCAAACAGGATAAATATCAGTAATTATAATAATAATACTACACCAAGCATCTCATATTCAAACATCAGAAAAACAAAGAGAAAAACAAGAAAGAATCTAAAGGAGAAAACTACTTTACCTATTGAGAAGTAAAGATAAGAATTACATTCAACTCATCCTCAGAAATTATCCAAGCAAGAAGAGAGTGGAGTGAAATATTTACAGTGTTGGGAGTTCAGAACACCAACCTAGAATTTTGTATCCTGCAAAATTATCCTTCAAAAGTGAAAGAGACAAAAATTGAGGGGATTTATTGGCAGCAGACCTGCCTTGCAAGAAATCTTAATGTTCTTTGGAGAGGAGGAAAATGATATAGGTTGGAAACTCATATCTACATAAAGAAAGGAAGAGCACTGTAGAAAGAATAAGTAAAGGTAAAATGAAAATTTTTATTTTTTATTCTTATCTGATCTAACAGATAACAGTTTGTTCAAAATAAAAATAACAACAATATATTTGGCAATTATAGCTTACACATAAGTGAAACAAATAGCAGAAATTATTAAAGGAATGAAGGACAGAATTAGGAATACATTATTCTTATAAGATATTTACACTACCACTGAAGCAGAATAATGTTATCTGAAAGTAGACTTGTATTCATTGTAAATGTGTATTACAAACTCTAGGGCAACCATTTAAAAGTGTTTTAAAAGAAGTATAATTGGACATTATTAAGATGGTGGAATAGAAGGTAATGTGCTCCTATCCCCCTAATAAGGATTCTATACCTATTCACAGTCAAAAGTCTCTCTGCAGGAGCCTCATTATTCGGATTGGAGTTTGTGAAAACCCAGGTGAGCCCAAGACCTGTGAGGGTCATTTTGAGATTGCAGACCGACAGCCAGGTAGCTAATCCACTGAGTGTACTCCCAAGTTCAAGCGCAGAAATGGCCCAGTCCCACAAGGGCTTTGACTACAGCCCTGTTTGGCCTTGAGCCTGCAACCAAAACCATCTTCCAAAGGTCCAGGAGGAATTGTACATACTAGGATCTTGGTGGAAAGGCTCACCTGCCTGCTGACATCAGTTCTGGCAGTGAACCTGAAAGTTGCTCTGTGGCTCAGCCTAAGCCCCCCTCAGCTGAGGCCCAGCTCAGAACTGCTCACCCAAGGACCCACAGGGGCACTTGCCCATATCTCACAGCCCAAGAGCCTGAGCTTCCCTGATAGTTTTGCCAACTTCTGTCTCACAGCAGATTCCAAGGAGGCCTGGTCTCAGCTCCTGCTGCCATCATGTAACTGTCCCATCTGTGCTGAAACCTGTTGGGAGACAAAGTGCCCCTCTGATTCTTCAATATGGGCTCTCCAGCCTCCATCCTACAGCAGATCCCAAGAGGGCCCAATCCCAGCTCTGGCCTCTCTTGTTGCACAAGATCCTTGTGCAATCTCATTCCTTGGTATTTGGCCAGATGTGCTGAAAACTTATGTCCACACAAAAACCTGAACACAGATGTTTATAGCAGCTTTATTCATAATTTCAAGAACTTGGAAGCAACCAAGACATCCTTCAACAGGCAAATGGGTAAACCGTGGTACATCAGTGTTATATTATTCCATGCTAAAAAGAAACAAGCCCTCAAGCCATGAAAGACATGAAGGAACTTTAAATATATCTTATTAAGTGAAAGAAGCCAATCTGAAAAGCCTACATATTGTATAATTCCTACCGTAGGACATTCTGGAAAAGGCAAAACTTTGGAGACAGTGAAAAGATCCATTGTTGCCAGGGGTTTGGGAAAGGGAGGGATAAATAGGCTGAGCACAGAGGAGTTTTAGGACAGTGAAACTGTTCTGTACAATATTATAATGGTAGATACATGTCATTTTGCATTTGTCAAAACCCATAGAATGTACAACACCAAGAGTAAACCCTAATGTAAACTATGGGATTCAGGTGATAATAATGTGTTAATGTAAATTCATCCGCTGTAACGAAAGTACCACTCTAGTGTGAGAGCCTGCAGGTGGGAAGGTCAGGGGGCAGGGGCTATATGGGAACTCACTGTACTTTCTGCTCAACTTCACCACAAACCTAAAATTGCCCTAAACAAAATATAAAGTATATTTTAAAAATTTCTCAAGTCATATATTTTAAATACCTTTGATAAGAATCAAAATACCTTTGTTTGATAAGAATCAAAACAAAGTCCATAGTTAATGTATCTATTAAGACTCTTAGTCTACAAATTCTCCCTCCTCTTTTTATTTCCCCCTCTTGTAGTTTATTTGTTAAAGAAACCAGGTCATTTGTCCTGGAGAGTTAGAACCCTACATTTTGGCTTTTGTTGACGGCATTATATTTTAGCACATTCCTCTGACCCCTTGACATGGGTAAGACAGGTTTGATCAGAGATGTGCTTGGTTTTGTTTGCTGTTTGTTTTTGCAAGGTGGCATTGTGGGCTTTCAATCCATTATGTTAGGAGGTGCTTAATGACTGGCTCTCTCTGTTTAAGATGGTAAAATTCACTAATGTGTTTAGGTATTGTCAGCCTGGTCCAATCATTACAAAATACTTCATCAGTTTTTTCACTTAATTATTTTAACAGCTTTGAGAGGCAGAATAGTACAATAATACCCTCCAAATATGTCCAATTTTTTTTTTTTTAATGGAATGACACTCTGTCTCCCAGGCTGGAGTGCAGTGGCGCAATCTCGGCTCACTGCTGCAAACTCTGCCTCCTGGGTTCAAGCGATTCTCCTGCCTCAGGCTCTCAGTCTCCCAAGTAGCTGGGATTACAGGCACGTCCCACCATGCCTGGCTAATTTTGGTATTTTCAGTAGAGACAGAGTTTCACCACATTGGCCAGACTGGTCTCAAACTCCTGATCTCAGGTGATCAGCCTGCCTTGGCCTCCCAAAGAGCTGGGATTACAGACACACACACCACCATGCCCAGCTAATTTTTGTATTTTTAGTAGAGACGGGGTTTCACCATGTTGGCCAGGCTGTTCTTGAACTCCTGACCTCAAGTGATCCACCACCTCGGCCTCCCAAAGTGCTGGGATTACAGACGTGAGCTACCATGCCCAGCCTTAATGGGTTTTTACTATCTTGAAGTTTCTCATGAGATTTAGTCAGATGTCAGCTGAGAATGCACACATATGAAGGTTTGACTGGGGCTGGAATCAGATCCATTTTCAAGATGGCTAACTCACATGACTGTCAAGTTGAGCTGGCTATTTGTGGGAGACCCCGGTTCCTCTCCATATGGGCCCCATCACAGGGCTGTTCCTGACGCTGCTGGATTCCCCTGGACCAAGTGATCCAAGAGAATGGAAGCCAAAATGTCCTTTATGCTCTAGCTTAGGATGCCACACGGAATCATATCTGCTACTCCACTGGTCACACAGACCAGTTCTAATTCAATGTGCAAAGAAACAAAGTAATGAATACCAGGAGGTGATAAAAACTGGGGACCATCATAGAGGCTGGCTGTGAGTTTGTATGGATTAATTTTATCCCAGTTATGGTCACATTTTCCTTCTTCACATGTCTGGTACATTTTTATTGGATGCTCCTTATGGAATATATGTTTTTGAGTACTAGATTTTGTTGCTTTCTCTAAATACTATTGGATCTGACAAAGTTATCTGTGTGTCACGTTGGTCTTTTCAAAGCTCATTTTTAGGACTTCTTAGGATGAATCTAGAATAGTCTTTAGTTCTAGGCTAGCTTTGCCCTACTATTAGGCACAACCCTCTGGGGTTTCTACTGAATCTCCCAGGTTTTCAATGAGGAATCTACATTCTGCCTGATCAAAAGTTAAACATCTCCCAGCTCTGTGAGAATGCTGGAGATTTAGTGTATACCTCTCTGGTTATGCTTTGCCTTGTCTCATAGAACTTCATCCTCTGCATGTGCCATATGTGGCTAAGTATTTAGTAATAGATTCTCTGGTCAAGCTTTGCAAAGCCTGACTTCATGGACATTTATCTTCCACAGAGGTGACTAGGTATTTAGATACAAGCTAAAAGGGGCCCTGTGCAGATTTAGGAAGTGCTTTATCCCCGTGGTACCTTCTACTCTGGCACTTTGACTTACATATTTTAGCCTGCCCAGACCCCCTAAACTCTTCCCTGTAAAGAAAATGCCATGTTCTGCCTGGATTTACCTTCATATTCTGTGGTTTGGAAAATGTCTCCATGAAGAAAATGAGGATGATTATAGGACTCTCTTCATTTGTTTTCTGTCTTTCAGGGATCATAATTCTTCACTGTCTCTTGTCCAGTGCCTCAAAATCATTGTTTGACACATTTTGTCCAGTTCTTTCTTTTTCTTTTTTTTTTTTGTTTGTTTGTTTTTTGTTTTATTGTTATTATTATTATATTATTATTATACTTTAAGTTTTAGGGTACATGTGCACAATGTGCAGGTTAGTTACATATGTATACATGTGCCATGCTGGTGTGCTGCACCCATTAACTCGCCATTTAGCATTAGGTATATCTCCTAATGCTATCCCTCCCCCCTCCCCCCACCCTACAACAGTCTCCAGAGTGTGATGTTCCCCTTCCTGTGTCCATGTGTTCTCATTGTTCAATTCCCATCTATGAGTGAGAACATGCAGTGTTTGGTTTTTTGTCCTTGCGATAGTTTACTGAGACAAGGTCTCACTCTGTTGCCCAGGCTTAAGTGCAGTAGCACAATCACGACTCACTGCAGCCTCAACCTCTCAGGCTCGAGCAATCCTCCCGCCTCAGCCCCCAGAGTAGCTGGGACTCCAGGTGCATGCCACCACACTTGGCTAATTTTTGTAGAGATGGGGTTTCTTCATTTTGCCCAGGCTGGTCTTGAACTCCTGGGCTCAAGTGATCCACCCACCTCGGTTTCCCAAAGTGGTGGGATTACAGACATGAGCCACCGCGCCCAGTCTTTCCCAGTTATTAACAATAACAGGACAAGCTCTCTTCCAATTATCTCATCATGGCTGGAAACAGATGTCCTCTATCTTTTTGTTTTCATGTTTATATCATTCATTTTGTTGTCTAACTTTACAGTCTGATTTTCTCTAGTCCATCTCCTTGAAGCAAACTTTGAAGTAAATATGAAACTTCAAATATCTGGAAATTCCTTTTTTTCTCTTAATAAATTAATAGAAATATGATACTATAAATATTTTTGTGGTTTCCTAGATAAGCTCTTAAGTCTCCTTAAATTTTTTTTAAAAACTTCCTGAACAAAGTAAGTAGGCTTTCAACACCACTGCAAAAGAGACTGATATATACTATACCAATTGCCCAGAAAATTCAAAGGGAATCTTCCAAGGAACACTTTTGCCCCAAAATTTCAGAATAATTCACCGCTGAAAATATTATCCTTTATGCTGCAAGTGTGCAAGAAAGCGTGACTTTCCTCCTCCATTCCCTGTATATACACATTCTTCCCTTCTCTGAAGGAAGATCTTTGATGTGGATGAGCAATTTAAGTATAAATTTGTTGGTTAATGTCTGTCAAAATATGTAGTTATGCTTTCTAAAGTTAAAGGATTTGCTGGCCATATAAGAATCAAATTGTAACACAGTCATAAACAACACACACATTTATAATTATCATTTTGCTTTGATATTAAGTCCATTTATTAGTCCGTTTTCACATTGCTGATAAAGACATGCCTGAGACTGGGCAATTTTCAAAAGAAAGAGGTTTATTGGATTCACAGTTCCATGTGCCTGAGGAAGCCTCATAATCATGATGGAAGGTGAAAGTCACGTCTCACATGGCAGCAGGCAAGAGAAGGGAGAACTCATGCAGGAGAACCCCTCTTTATAAAACGATCAGATCTCGTGAGACTTATTCACTATCATAAGAACAGAACGGGAAGGACTTCCCCCCATGATTCAATTATCTCCCACTGGGTCCCTCCCACATCACATGGGAATTCAAGATGAGATTTGGCTGGGGACACAGCCAAATCATATCAGTCTGTAAATGATATATTTTTTTTTACATATATTGTGGTTAAATATGAAAATAAAACACTTATCATCTAATGCTGTGCAGAAGGGAGCTGATGTTCCTGGCAACTGTCAATGTAAAATAGCTTACTTTTTATTTTTCTAATATCAATAAAGAATTATGGAGTTCATTTTCTCTTTTCATATAGATAATTGAAAAGAAGATATTCCTTTCTTTTAAAAGACAAAGGTTTTGAGAGTTCTAAAGTTCAGAATATTCTCGAAGGGGATCTGGCCCGAACCCTTGTCATAGACTGGGAGCTACTGCAGGTCTCATCACCCTCACTCTGCATGGATGATGCCCTGAGATGCCATCCTTCTGCCTAGACTTTCTTCAGGTCAAGAGGCAGGGCAGGGACTGGCAGATGAAGTTGCCAACCAGGAATGGCTAACATTTCTTGTTAGCTATCTCTGTCCTGCCAGGAAGAATAAATTTAAAGAATCCCCTACATTAGAAAAGGGAGGTCAGAAGCTGAGTGTTTGGTAACACTTCCTTCTTTTTAACCACAGTAGTGGTGGACTTCCTTCCTAGTGCTAAACGCCTACTGTTAGACACCTAGTGTTAAAAGTGTATGATTCATTCATGCCTTTTACAAATATTTCTCAAGTGTTTGCATTGTGACTAATACTCTTCCAGGCACTGATTACAAAGCAATGAACAAATAAACAGAAGTCTTCCCCCACCTCATCCCCACAAAGGAAATTACATTCTAGTGCTTAAGGAAGAAAGCACACAAGATACATAAGTAAATAGGTAGTATGTTAGGAGGTGGCAACTATCACGGAGAAACGTACAATTAGCATGAAAGCCAGCAAGCTAACATAAAGTCTTTATCACTAAACAGGCAAGTGTGTGCAAGTACACATGCGTTAGTGTCCATGCATGTGCACAATACGTGCTGATGGAAGGGCAGGTCATTGCCACTACATCATAGGACCAAACTGGGAAGAAATGAAAACTTATTCTTATAAGCCTATTAACACATATAAACCTGGAAAATAAATTAGGGAAAAGGAAGTACAGTACTCCTACATATTATCAATCATGGTTATTGTTGTATTCTCTTTTCTAAAATGGCTTGGGCTCAGCATCAACCTTCCGGGTATTAACAAGGACATTGATTTTGAATTATAAAGTATAAACAATTATTTTAACAGAATTCATTATATTTAAGGGTTCACTGTAAGGACTTTAGTTTTGAGTAAGTAGAAAAACAATAATGAGAATTGATATTCCAGGGGGGATTTTATAATAAAAAGCACACACCTCATTATTTTGCCATAACAAAAGTCTTCACTCACTGGACACCCCAGCCAAGCCCTCTAGGTGTTAGGTCCACTGTGTGCTGGAAGATATTATTGTATGTGCAGGAATCATTAAACTGGCTTTATGGAGAACTATGTTTTTGAAAGGAGACAGCAGAGAAAACTAAAGGAATTCCATAACGTGACACCAAAATCCAATCAAAGGGATAGTTTTCCCAATTCCATGTAATATCTGCCCCCTACGCCACTGCAAAGAATCAGTGTATCAGATGCCACAAAGCATATAAAAGTAGACTGACTTTGGGGATATGCAAAATCTAATATCTAGCAGCCGAGAAATACAGTGAAAAGCCTGGGAATATGCTTCAAGGGAAAAATAGGTTCGTGACCAGCCTGGCCAACACGGTGAAACCCTGCCTCTACTAAAAATACAAAAATTATCCAGGCATGGTGGTGGGCATCTGTAATCCCAGCTACTCCGGAGACTGAGGCAGGAGAATAGCTTGAACCCAGGAGGCAGAGGTTGCAGTGAGCTGAGATTGCACCACTGCACTCCACCCTGGGCAACACATCAAGATGCCATCTCAAAAAAAAAAAAAAAAAAGAAAGAAAGAAAGAAAGAAAGAAAAGAAAAGGAAAGAAAAGAAAAAGAAAAATAGGTGTTTATGTTTTGTCCAGGTATACTAAATGTCCAGAGGCTTCCTTAAGGGATTCAGAATGGTGCAATTTATTTCTTCCTCTGTTGTAACGTTGGTTCAACAAAATGAAACACACTTAAAGCTTGGGTTGAGTAAATTGAGTAAATCCATGTGTTTATCAAGTCATTCAAATAATAACTATCATCAATAACACAATGAGGAAAATCACCAAGGTCATGATTTTAAAAGATCTTGAAAAAAAATCAATAAAATGAAATAAATAAGTCTTTTTCCTCCAAAACATAAACTACATTCCAGGTGTTAAACTGCTATGGAAATCATAAAAGAAATGTTAATAGGAAAAACATACAACTCGTCAATAAAAACCTAAAGCCAACTAAAGCTTGAGCCAAGAATCAATTGTGGGCCATGATGAAGCTGTTGAGGATTTTTAAAGAACCATTTATGGAAGAAACAGACATTTGGAACAAAGCAGGTTGAGCCTAAGACACTCTTAGGAGGTTGCATAATTTTTTGTAGATGTTACTAGTAAAGGTAGCAGCCATTACTCACACACACACAAACATACGTGCATGTGCGCACACATGCAAACACATACCCCCACACACACACACAGATGATTGCAATGGCAAACTACATCCCCCAAATTTATTAATACTTTGAAGTTTTATTTTCCATTTTTCTCTTTATACTGAATTATTTGTCTCATAATGGTCTTCTCTATAAATGCTTTATTTCTCTGAACTGGGCAACAAATGAAATTATACAAATATATACCCACGTAAACACAAGGTTTTGTGCTCTCAGCTTCTGTCTTCTACCTACACTGATTACATCTCGAGAGCAGTCTTTTATAATGTTATTCAAATAACAGGCCACCAGATATTGTTCCCTCTGAAAGTGCACCTGTATCTTTCATCAACTTTAATGGAAATTATGTGCAAGCAAACTCCTACTGCTAGTTCAAGAGTCAAAGAGGGGACAAGGCATTATGAATTTTTCAGATTGCTAACCAAGAAATATCATTCATTTCCTCCATTATCAATATTGTTTAAAATGAAAGTCACAGTATTTCTGAGGCAGAAATATGGGAACTTAAAAAAAATAGCTTATTTTTATTTCACAGCATTTTTGGGGGCTGGTATTTAAAAGGAAACACTTTACTGAGGCCCACTGCCAACAATTTTTCAGTAATAAAATAAATAAAACTAGGACATTACAGAATTTCTTCACCTGTGAGTAGTAAATAAGTATTATCTATGATTTTAATACCCTTTTCAGTAATATTTACAGACTTTCCACCCAATTGATGGCTTATTTTATCCTCACACAAATATTTTCAACATGAGCCCTAGCCCAACTGTCCTTTCTTATTTTCTTGCTGAAATGTAATGAAATGCTAACTTTCAGGAACGTTGAGAAATACTGTTTTGTCTGTCCTCTAAGAAATAGCTTCATTGTTTCCTTCCTATGTACTCTGCTCCCAATTAATTGACTTTTGTAATCATGTTTTGAGACCAGATACTGTTCAGCAGATTGTTTTTTACTAGGGCAAAGCTCTATTTATCACATGTTGTGTTTTTCTTGCTCTGTCCCCTTTGTCACTGGTTAGAAGGAAAGAGTGAATTTTGAAAGTTACTAATCAACAGTGGCTATTTGCCTTAGTTTAGCCAAGTCATCCTCAACTGACCAAAGAAAGAAATCATCAGATCACTGATGACTGGCAGCACAAAGGGGTGCATATGTAAGATCCAAGATCAACATAGGATACGTCGTACTGCATATTGCTTTACCACATTTCTTCTGGGTTTAGCTAGGCTGGGAGCAGTTGGGTACATACTCTTACAAATGAAGCTTGGAGCTGCCTGTATTTACATCTATGTGTTCAGAAGAGCAGAGCCGATAACTCTATCTGTGTCTTTAAAGAAGATCCGAGAGAGTCAACCTATGTAAGGATGTTCATATGGACTTTCCTCACTTTTGGTCACCTCTCCTGGCTATCTCCAGCCACAGATCTGCACAGACCAATGCCACTTTATACAGAGACAGTGTCCACAGATAAAGGAAGAAATGACTGTATCTACTGCTACAGTAACCCCATTTTATTTCCTAAAGATCAGGGAACAACCCACATTTAGGATAGTGCAACAAATCCCAAGGACAAAATGGCAAAATACATACATTGCTTATTCACAGTTAAGAGACATGGACTTCGACCTTTTGTTTTGTTTTTTTTGGCATGTGGTACTTATTCTGACAGGTAGGAGTCTCCTCTTCTAAAGCCAGAGTTTATTTTTTTAAACTATAAATGTGACATATTAAGGGTTTTAAGAGTTGCATTATATTTTTTCCCTCCAATTTACTCTTCCATTCCTCCTTTCTTCATCCTGTGGCCAGCTCCTCCAGAGGTTATGGCAGAGGTAGAAGGGGCACAGTTGGAAATTCCTGCTGTTACTGTAACATGGCTGTTCAGTTCACTATGTGAAGGCAGGCTTTCTCTGTGAATCCCATCTGTGGTTGTTTGGGTTTTTGTTTTTTTTTTTTTTTTACATTCCCCAATGCAGATACTCTCCAAATGATTTGTTTTCTCCTCTCAGCTTTATTGAGATATAATTGGCTTTTAAAAAACTGCACATAGGTACATATATACCATGGAATACTATGCAGCCATAAAAAAGAATGAAATAATTTTCTTTGCAGCAACATGGATGGAATTGGAGGCCATAATTCTAAGCTAATTAACACAGGAACAGAAAACCAAATACCACATGTTCTCATATGGTATTTATTCATATTCACATATAAGTGGGGGCTAAGCATTGAGCACACACAGACATAAACACAGTAACAATAGACACTGGACTACTAGATGGTGGAGGGAGGTAGGCAGGTGGGTGGAAAAACTACCTATCAGGTACTGTGCTCACTACTTCGGTGACAGGATCCATACCCTAAACCTGGGAAACACACAATATTCCTAGGTAACAAACCTGCACACATACCCCTTGTATCAAAAATAAAAGTTGAAAATTAACAAGCAAAGAACAACCCCATTACAATGTAGGAAAGGACATGAACAGACACTTTTCAAGAGAAGATATATTTGTGGCCAAAAGTCACATAAAAAATGTTCAACATCACTAATCGTTAGAGAAATGCAAATCAAAACCACAATGAGATACCATCTCACACCAGTCAGAATGGTTATTATTTAAAAAAAAAAAAATGGATGCTGGCAAGACTGCAGAGAAAATCTAATGCTGACGGGAGTGTAAATTAATTCAGCCACTGCAGAAAGTAGTTTGGTGATTTCTTAAAGAACTCAGAACTACCATTTGACCCAGAAATCCCATTATTGGGTATTCCCAAAGGAATACAGATTGTTCTACCATAAAGACACAGGCACACATATGTTCATCAGAGCACTATTCACAATAGCAAAGACACGGAATCAACCTAAATGCTCATCAACAGTAGATTGGATAAAGAAAATGTGGTACATACACACCATGGAATTCTATGCAGCCATAAGAAAAGAACAAGGTCATGTCTTTTGCAGCAATGTGATGGAGCCAGAGGCCATTATTCTAAGGGAACTAATGCAGGAACAAAAAACCAAACACCTCATCTTCTCACTTGTAAGTCACATCTAAACACCGAGTACACATGGACACAAAGAAAGGAATAGTAGACACCGGGGCCTACTTGAGGGTGGAGGTGGGAGGAGGGTGAAAATTGAAAAGCTACTTACTGAGTTTCATTTATGCTGTGTTTATTACCTGGGTGATGAAATAATCTGTATACCAAACCCCCAGAACATGCAGTTTATCTGTAGGACAAACCTGCATGTGTCCCCCTGAAACAAAAATAAAAGTTAAAAATAAATAAAAGTTGAGGCTGGGTGCAGTGGCTCACTCCTGCAATCTCAGCAATTGAGAGGCCGAGGTGGGCAGATCATTTGAGGTCAGGAGTTTGAAACCAGCCTGGCCAACATGATGAAACCCCGTCTCCACTAAAAATACAAAAATTAGCTGGGCGTGGTGGCAGGCGCCTATAATCCCAGCTACTCGGGAGGCTGAGGCAGGAGAATTGCTTGAGCCCGGGAAGCAGAGGTTACAGTGAGCAGAGACTGCACCATTGCACTCCAGCCTGGGTGACAGAGCAAGACTCCATCTCAATAAATAAATAAATAAAAGTTGAAGTTAAATAAATTAAAAACTGCACATAATTAATGTATACAATATGGTGAGCTTGGACATATGTATACACTCATGTGACCGTCACCACAATCAAAGTAATAAGTATATCCATCATCTCCAAAAGTTTCTTTGTGTCACTTTGTTGTTTCAGTATTGCTGTTTTCATGGTAAGAACACCTAACATGAGAGATTATGCCGCCATTGCCACCACCACCACCATTGCCATGAACAATGTCATACAGACTCACACACACACGGAGCTTCAATTGTATGACCAATGTGGAGAAGCTTCTCAAGGGCGACAGCTCTGGGGAGCCATGCTCCAACCTCTTCAGGCATTACCTGCAGTGTGTTCAGAAAGCAATAACAGAATCTCTATTGAAGGACTGAGTTCATGGGCCATGGTGAAGAAAAGCATGAAGAGTCTTCTTGACCTTGATGGTCACCTTGAAAATGGATTCCTCAAATCAAGAAATTGAGGACTCTGGATTTTGTCAACTAAGTCTGTGAAGACAGCCATCAGATTTGATGAGGAATTTAGGCAAGGGGAGTTTTGTTTCCTTCTTCTCGATGTTTTCCTCTCACTTGTAAAAGATGATGATTTCGGCCCGGGCATGGTGGCTCACGCCTGTAATCCCAGCACTTTGAGCGGCCAAGGTGGGCAGATCACGAGGTCAAGAGATCGAGACCATCCTGGCCAACATGATGAGACCTCATCTCTACTAAAAATACAAAAATTAGCTGGGCATGGTGGTGCATGCCTATAGTCCCAGCTACTCAGGAGGCTGAGGCAGGAGAACCCTTGAACCAGGGAGGCCGAAGTTGCAGTGAGCCGAGGTAGTGCCACTGCACACTCCAGACTGGCAACAGAGCGAGACTCCATCTCAACAACAACAAAAAAAGATGATGATTTCTCACTTGCTCTGGTATCTTCTAGGAACCCAGGGTGCTAAAACTGAACAATTTCTTGGGATTATGATTGCAATGCTTAGTCTGGGATCAGCTGTAAATATACCTTGTATGAAAATAATGATAAACTAGTCAGGATGATCAAGGTTGCCTGACCTCTTGATTTTTGCTACAAATGACATTATGTACACTTGTACTGGGGTCATTATTCATGAAAGCAATTGGTTAGGACCTCCTTTTTCTCTCAGGGAACTAATGCTCTGAAAGGAATCTGGGCACAACAGTTTCAGTCAGTGCTTCGGAGCAGAATTTTATTTTTACATGGTAACTTACAGTTAAGATTGCTGGCAGCCTGGATAAGCAAAGAAGAAGGCAGCTTTTAAAACAATCCCCTGCCTTAACAAGAAGTTAAGATGTGAAAGCTTCAAGAATGTTGCAGTGAACACCATTTCAGAGCTCACAGTGTAGTTAAGGAATAAAGATACTCAGAGTGGCTATGGAGGAAAAGTCTAAATTGCACAGTTTGCGGCTGGCAGCTTTCAACTCAAGAATTAAGTCAACCTGCAGATCATAAAAAATGCCAAACTGCTGCATATGGTTAAATGGGGGAAAAGGTGTTTGCTTTATTTGCCTTGTTTACTCACCCTGTCCTATAATGGCTGAAATCATGGAGACGGAATAAAGTGTAACATTTCATTTCTATCATTATTTGCCCTTGGAATTCAGTACAGAACAACTATTACCCTGTTACTCTGC
The DNA here is from genome assembly GCF_028885655.2 of Pongo abelii. Lineage (NCBI taxonomy): Eukaryota > Metazoa > Chordata > Mammalia > Primates > Hominidae > Pongo > Pongo abelii. Next base: position 27,930,162 of record NC_071993.2, on the reverse strand, counting down.
ATATCTCATATAGGCACTAAGGAGAGTTTTATCTTTTACAATTTAAAGGTGAAGAAAGAGTAATTTGTCTCAGCTAAGTGGTATGGCATGGCAGTTAGAAACCTCACTGATTTCTAATATTTATTTCCAGAACAGGCTACACAAATACCTTAAAATAAATTTACATTATGGTACCAAAAATGTCAAGATCAAGAGAATATTTGTACATTGATTTTGTATCCTGAGACTTTGCTGAAGTTGCTTATCAGCTTAAGGAGATTTTGGGCTGAGACAATGGGGTTTTCTAGATATACTATCATGTCATCTGCAAACAGGGACAATTTGACTTCCTCTTTTCCTACTTGAATACCCTTGATTTCCTTCTCCTGCCTAATTGCCCTGGCCAGAACTTCCAACACTATGTTGAATAGAAGTGGTGAGAGAGGGCATCCCTGTCTTGTACCAGTTTTTAAAAGGAATGCTTCCAGTTTTTGCCCATTCAGTATGATATTGGCTGTGGGTTTGTCATAAATAGCTCTTATTATTTTGAGATACGTCCCATCAATACCTAATTTATTGAGAGTTTTTAGCATGAAGGGTTGTTGAATTTTGTCAAAGGCCTTTTCTGCATCTATTGAGATAATCATGTGGTTTTTGTCTTTGGTTCTGTTTATATGCTGGATTACATTTATTGATTTGCGTATATTGAACCAGCCTTGCATCCCAGGGATGAAGCCCACTTGATCATGGTGGATAAGCTTTTTGATGTGCTGCTGGATTCTGTTTGCCAGTATTTTATTGAGGATTTTTGCATCAATGTTCATCAAGGATATTGGTCTAAAATTCTCTTTTTTTGTTGTGTCTCTGCCAGGCTTTGGTATCAGGATGATGCTGGCCTCATAAAATGAGTTAGGGAGGATTCCCTCTTTTTCTATTGATTGGAATAGTTTCAGAAGGAATGGTACCAGCTCCTCCTTGTACCTCTGGTAGAATTCGGCTGTGAACCCATCTGGTCCTGGACTTTTTTTGGTTGGTAAGCTATTGATTATTGCCACAATTTCAGCTCCTGTTATTGGTCTATTCAGAGATTCAACTTCTTCTTGGTTTAGTCTTGGGAGGGTGTATGTGTTGAGGAATTTATCCATTTCTTCTAGATTTTCTAGTTTATTTGCGTAGAGGTGTTTGTAGTATTCTCTGATGGTAGTTTGTATTTCTGTGGGATCGGTGGTGATATCCCCTTTATCATTTTTTATTGCATCTATTTGATTCTTCTCTCTTTTTTTCTTTATTAATCTTGCTAGCGGTCTATCAATTTTGTTGATCCTTTCAAAAAACCAGCTCCTGGATTCATTAATTTTTTGAAGGGTTTTTTGTGTCTCTATTTCCTTCAGTTCTGCTCTGATTTTAGTTATTTCTTGCCTTCTGCTAGCTTTTGAATGTGTTTGCCCTTGCTTTTCTAGTTCTTTTAATTGTGATGTTAGGGTGTCAATTTTGGATCTTTCCTGCTTTCTCTTGTGGGCATTTAGTGCTATAAATTTCCCTCTACACACTGCTTTGAGTGCATCCCAGAGATTCTGGTATGTTGTGTCTTGGTTCTCGTTGGTTTCAAAGAACATCAATAACAGACAAACAGAGAGCCAAATCATGAGTGAACTCCCATTCACAATTGCTTCAAAGAGAATAAAATACCTAGGAATCCAACTTACAAGGGATGTGAAGGACCTCTTCAAGGAGAACTACAAACCACTGCTCAAGGAAATAAAAGAGGATACAAACAAATGGAAGAACATTCCATGCTCATGGGTAGGAAGAATCAATATCATGAAAATGGCCATCCTTCCCAAGGTAATTTACAGATTCAATGCCATCCCCATCAAGTTACCAATGACTTTCTTCACAGAATTGGAAAAAACTACTTTAAAGTTCATATGGAACCAAAAAAGAGCCCGCATCGCCAAGTCAATCCTAAGCCAAAAGAACAAAGCTGGAGGCATCACACTACCTGACTTCAAACTATACTACAAGGCTACAGTAACCAAAACAGCATGGTACTGGTACCAAAACAGAGATATAGATCAATGGAACAGAACAGAGCCGTCAGAAATAATGCCACATATCTACAACTATCTGATCTTTGACAAACCTGACAAAAACAAGAAATGGGGAAAGGATTCCCTATTTAATAAATGGTGCTGGGAAAACTGGCTAGCCATATGTAGAAAGCTGAAACTGGATCCCTTCCTTACACCTTATACAAAAATCAATTCAAGATGGATTAAAGACTTAAATGTTAGACCTAAAACCATAAAAACCCTAGAAGAAAACCTAGGCATTACCATTCAGGACATAGGCATGGGCAAGGACTTCATGTCTAAAACACCAAAAGCAATGGCAACAAAAGCCATAATTGACAAATGGGATCTAATTAAACTAAAGAGCTTCTGCACAGCAAAAGAAACTACCATCAGAGTGAACAGGCAACCTACAAAATGGGAGAAAATTTTTGCAACCTACTCATCTGACAAAGGGCTAATATCCAGAATCTACAATGAACTCCAACAAATTTACAAGAAAAAAACAAACAACCCCATCAAAAAGTGGGCGAAGGACATGAACAGACACTTCTCAAAAGAAGACATTTATGCAGCCAAAAAACACATGAAAAAATGCTCACCATCACTGTCCATCAGAGAAATGCAAATCAAAACCACAATGAGATACCATCTCACACCAGTTAGAATGGCAATCATTAAAAAGTCAGGAAACAACAGGTGCTGGAGAGGATGTGGAGAAATAGGAACACTTTTATACTGTTGGTGGGACTGTAAACTAGTTCAACCCTTGTGGAAGTCGGTGTGGCGATTCCTCAGAGATCTAGAACTAGAAATTCCATTTGACCCAGCCATCCCATTACTGGGTATATACCCAAAGGACTATAAATCATGCTGCTATAAAGACACATGCACACGTATATTTATTGCGGCATTATTCACAATAGCAAAGACTTGGAACCAACCCAAATGTCCAACAATGATAGACTGGATTAAGAAAATGTGGCACATATACACCATGGAATACTATGCAGCCATAAAAAATGATGAGTTCATGTCCTTTGTAGGGACATGGATGAAATTGGAAATCATCATTCTCAGTAAACTATTGCAAGAACAAAAAACCAAACACCGCATATTCTCACTCATAGGTGGGAATTGAACAATGAGAACACATGGTCACAGGAAGGGGAACAGCACACTTCGGGGACTGTTGTGGGGTGGGGGGAGGGGAGAGGGATAGCATTGGGAGATATACTTAATGCTAGATGACGAGTTGGTGGGTGCAGCGCACCAGCATGGCACATGTATACATATGTAACTTACCTGCACGTTGCACACATGTACCATAGAGCCTAAAGTATAATAAAAATAATAATAATAATAATAAAAAGAAAAAAAAAGTAAAAAAAAAAAAAAAAAAAGATCAAGAGAATATTTACATGCTTTAGAGTGTCATGTAATCCCCAAAATTGCATCTCTTGAGTAACTTGGTTTAATTTATTAGATGCCAAAGAATAGTACAAAACTTGATTTACTGGCCAGGCATGCTGGCTCATGCCTGTAGTCACGGCTACTCGGGAAGCTGAGTTGGGAGAATTGCTTGAGCTCAAAGAGGTTGAGGCTACAGTGAGCCAAGATTACACCACTGCACTCCAGCCTGGGTGACAGAGTAAAGACCCTGTCTCAAAACACACACGCAACAAACAAACAAACAAACAAAAAACCACCCTTGATTTACTGAAAACCTAAATTCTATTATCTTGTCTCTACTTTACCAGTTACAATTACTACTTCATATTTAATGTTACCAGTTCTTAATGTCATTTCAAAACATTCTTCATGGATATTTTCTGACTGGTTGGGGTTCATTATTCAAGGATTATAACAGATACATGGAACCCAGCCGAAGGAGGCAGGCAGCAAGCTAAAGGACATCTGTCCTAAACTCAGACTGGCCACAAGCAAAATAGCTGTACAGAGATCAGAAGTGCAGGCTGTTATATCACACAATGGCAAAGATAACAGGATTCTTTATTCCTTACTGTAAATGGCTGTCCGTGTGCCTTACCTTTGCATTACCAGTTGAATGTAATTACTACAAAATACCCTGTAGCCTCTTGAACCTTGCCACAAACTGTCCCATGGAGTCTTCAAAATAAACCAGCTCCAAGCCAACAATGTTCTTTAAATAAGTCGTATTGAGAGGTCTATGTGTGGAAGCTGCATATGCCAGCCCAGAAATTCACTTCTGAACCTGACTTTTGGGGAAAATTGCAGGAAATATCTTGAACGAACCTTCTCAGTTTCAACTGACGGGGTGAGAAGGATGTTCTAATTCATTAATTGCCAGGACAGATTTTAGATTCCTGAAGTACAACTAAAAAGCTCAAGCAGTGGGTATCTAACCCTATCCATACTACAGTTAAGTCTTAAAGGCTAGATATTAGTGACTACCTTGCTTTATGAATACATCCTACTGAAAGGAAAAACATCTTACCTTGCCGAGAATAATTCTTTCTGAATGCTCCTTACCCTATCTTGACTTCATCCTCTCCATAAAGTGACTCCAAGTACCTCAGCTACTTTAAAGGTTTTTAATTTTGATGAGGAATTAATTGCCCTTTCAGAGGGATTTTGTAACTTCTACTACTGTTTCTTCTTCCTAATTCTTAATAGTTACAAGATGGTTTTAATTCCAAAAACCAGTAAAGCCAATACTATAAGAAAAAAAGGAAAACTCGTCATGAGATCTACTGTCCTAACAAATGTTTAAGTGCACAATGCCTTATTGCCAACTGTAGATACTAAGTTGCACAGCAGATCTCTGGAATTTACTCATCTTGTATAACTGTAACTTTATATGTATTGAACAACAACTTCCTGTATCTCCCTAACTCCGTTCCTTGGTAACCACCATTCTATTGTCTACTTCTATATGTTTTTCTATTTTATTTTATTGAGATGGAGTTCTGCTCTGTCGCCTAGGCTGGAGTACAGTGGCGCGATCCCAGCTCACTGCAACCTCCACCTCCTGGGTTCAAGCTATTCTCCTGCCTCAACCTCTTGAGTAGCTGGGATTACAGGCACCTGCCACCACACCCGGCTAATTTTTGTATTTTTAGTAGAGATGGGGTTATACCACGTTGGCCTGGTTGGTCTTGAACTTCTGACCTCAGGTGATCCTCCTGCCTCAGCCTCCCAAAGTGCTGGGATTACAGGCGTGAGCCACTGTGCCCAGCTACTTATCCTAATATTCTTTTCCTATCAAGTAATGTTTTTTAAAAACTGATATTTAGGTATCCCTTATAAGCACCCAGAAAAATATATGAACAATGTTTCTTAACCAGCTTTTGCCCAATAATAACTAAGTCTTAGTGAATGTAAAAATCATCCAGGGTTAGGAAAAATCATGTAAAAATAGCTTTTGTTTGCAAATTCAAGAAGTGTGCCCGCTTCTTGAGGAAACCAGATGATAAAGAGAATGTATGGCATACAGAGGAGGTTCTCATGACTGTAGCTAGAAAATTAGCACTTATAGGCAAGGTGTGGTAACTCACACCTGTAATCCCAGCACTTTGGTGGATCACGTGAGGTCGGGAGTTCAAGACCAGCCTGGCCAACATGGTGAAACCCCGTCTCCACTAAAAATATAACAATTAGCCGAGCATGGTGGCACATGCCTGTAATCCCAGCTACTCAGGAGGCTGAGGCAGGAGAATCACTTGAATCTGGGAGGTGGATGTTGCAGTGAGCTGAAATTGTGCCACTGCACTCCAGCCTGGGTGACAAAGCGAGACTCTGTCTCAAAAAAAAAAAAAAATTAACATTTATGACAAGAAGTTAGGTGGTTCCTCATTGGTTCCCTTCATTCACTTTTTGAAGGCCTAAGGACAGTTTGCCAAGCCAGAATATGTTAGAGTCAGACCACAGCTGAGAAGTAGGTGGAGTTGTCTTGTATATTTTTGTTTCTCCCTTGGGCATGATTCTCCTCCCCTATCCTCTTCTTTCTTCCTCCTCAAACTCCCACAGTACTCCCATCACTTTAAAATACTGTTTCCAGGAGGTCCTAACCCTGAGTACAGCTCTTTGACTTCTTCTTTTCTGAGACAGGATCTCACTCTGGTTGCCCAGGCTGGAGTGCAGTGGGGCAATCATGGCTCACTGCAGCCTCAACCTCTCGGACTCAGGTGTTTCTCCTTCAGCCTCCTGAGTAGCTGGTACTACAGGTGCACGGCCATGCCTGGCTAAGTTTTTTGTATTTTTAGTAGAGACAGGGTTTCTCTATGTTGCCCAGGCTTGTCTCAAACTCCTGGACTCAGGCAATCCACCTGCCTCAGCCTCCAAAAGTGCTGAGATTACAGGCATGAGCCACTGCACCCTTCTCACCCTGGCTATAGGCTCAGCCAACTCATACCCTTGGACTTAGCCAGGGAACCCCTGGCCAAAACCACTTTATATTTGGCTTCTCTTTGCATAAACCCATTTAAATTGCCTACTTGCCTATTTGCCTGCAAAACCCCAAGAGATACTCCTTTCTCTTCCATTGAGATTCCAAGTATTTTAATCCCACCCTTGTAACAAAGCACACTTCTACATGCTATGCCACTTGCCTTTAGAATATACTCCTTCTACATGAACTCAAGTAGTTCAAGCACTTTGGGAGGCAGAGGCGGCCGGATCACTTGAGGTCAGGAGTTTGAGACCAATCTGGTCAACATGGTGAAACCCCGTCTCTACTAAAAATACAAAAATAAGCCTGCAATCGCTTGAACCCAGGAGGCAGAGGTTGCGGTGAGCTGAGATCATGCCACTGCACTCCAGCCTGGGTGACAGAGTGAGACTCCTTCTAAAAAAAAAAAAAAAAAAAGCCAGTTGCAGTGGCTCACACCTATAATCCCAGCACTGTGGGAGGCCGAGATGGGCAGATCACGAGGTCAGGAGATCGAGACCATCCTGGCCAACATGGTGAAACCCTGTCTCTACTAAAAATACAAAAATTAGTTGGACATGGACATGGTGGTGCACACCTGTAGTCCCAGCTACTCGGGAAGCTGAGGCAAGAGAATCGCTTGAACCTGGGAGGCGGAGGTTGCAGTGAGCCAAGATTGCGCCACTGCACTCCAGCCTGGAGACAGAGTGAGACTCCATCTCAAAAAAAAAAAAAAAATTGTATTCTAAGGTAAAGAAAAGGACAATTATGACCTTTGTCCACATTTGGGCAACACATCTTCTACTAAACCCTTTGCGTGAATTATAGATAATATTTGATATTATTTATTATCCTTAATCAGACATGTTCTAAATTAATCCAGACATCTCCTCATTAATTCAATCATACTCACTTTGGAACCAATCATCCTTCACTTGAATAGCCCTCTGATCTCTTTACCAGGCATGGACCATAAAGTGCCTGCGTTTAATAGTAATCCCAGGTTACCACATTTCACCTGTGCAATCCCTGCTATTTACCTGGCACAAGCTATTTATTTTACTCTAATCCAGAGAAAAGAAAACTCATAAATTATCACATACTGTTTCGTGCCAGCTTATTTTTGAAAGTATTGTGAACAGCTAAGATGGTTCCCTGTTACCTCTAAAAATGAATGAAAGAATACAAAAGGATTAATATGAATCAGAAAAGAAGACACCATTTGATAAGCCCCAAAACAACACTTTCAGTAGTAGCTTTCCCGTAGATCCTACAGTATTGGCCTTAACCACCATGTGCAAAAATATTTTAAGAGCTATCATTAGGCACGCAGGTTAGGAGTTCTTTGTCAGCATAAGCAATGTTTACAAGCTCTGAGAAGAACAGACTCCAGTAACATCTGTCTTAAATTTGAGATCTTTTTGTTCATTTTTACCAATGTCTATTGAGAGCTAAGCATGAGTCACAGAGATGAATAAAACATATTCCATGCACTTCAATAAGTTCATAGCATAATGAGTCATATGGACATGCATAGGATTAATCGATATTATTGGTCAGTCTTTGAATTAAAGCATTGAAAGTCCAGTAGGTAATATCAAGCCCCTAAATTACAACAAACACAGAATGATATTCAGGAAAGATGAGTTTCCAGGATAGGGTGTAAGAAAGTTCTGGAATGTACACAGATGCTGGAGAAGAACTAGAGAACTGGTATCTCAACTGAGAGATACCAGTGAGGATAAATAAAGAAAAGATATGTGAGATGCCACCAGAGAAAATTCTGTCTACATAATTTTACCAGCGTTTGCCCTAAGTAAGAATGCAAGTGATGACCCAGTCACCAATCTGTTAGCTTTGTCATTTTCCAAAGATTTTAAAATTGTCACTCAAAGAATAATATTTTCAAAGTACGAAGAACCTCTCTGTATTAGTCTGTTTTCACACTGCTGATAAAGACATGCCCCAGACTGGGTAATTTATAAAGAAAAAGAGGTTTAATGGACTCACAGTTCCATGTGGCTGGGGAGGCCTCACAATCATAGCAGAAGGTGGAAGGCACATCCTACATGGCAGCGGACAAAGAGCAAATGAGAACCAAGCAAAAGGGGATTCCCCTTATAAAGCCATCAGATCTCGTGAGACTTACTCACTTCCACGAGAAGAGTATGAGTGAAACCACCCCCTTAATTAAATTATCTCCCACCAGGCCCCTCCCACAACATACAGGAATTATGGGAGCTACAATTCAAGATGAAATTTGGATGGAGAGACAGCCAAACCATATCAACCTCTGAACTCAGTATATTTTATGCTTAGGCTCAGGGCTATATAAAACCTTTCCAGAATTAGATTTTGCCGCATCCATTCTGATAACAGCCCTCCTAGCTTAACTTGCAGATTATTCCTTCTTCAATCTAGTTCAGGTGCGCCAGGTGGACTCTATTGCTGCCTCAGGCGTGGAGCACATGTCTCAGGCCCAAGCCAGTAAGCACATCACATTCCCCTGGTCTTGGTGCTTGCAGACACAAGAATAATTCCTAGCCTTGTAAGCAAAAGAGCGCCCTGTTTCCTACTGGGCTTAAATCTTGGACTCACCTGAGCCTAGGACTGCTGCAGTCATCTTGTGATCAAGCACAGAGAGCCTAGAAGTTCCAGAAGTGATGACGAGGAGGTTGCACATGAATTCAATCCAGCAGGAGGCAGAGAGGAGAAACACAGAAAAACAAAAAACAAAAAACAAAAAAAACCCAAGCCCTAATGATATTGTTTGAGCCCAGAATCCAACTACACTGGCAGCCAGGTTACCTGTGGACTTTTTCAGTTGACTGAGAAAATAAATTCCATCTTTGCCTCAAGTCTTTTGGAGCAGATGTTCTAACCCTTGTAAATTAATACAGAAATAAGTATATAACAGACACTTTTAATCTGATGCCATCTCATTTCCAGGCCCCCTCCCAAACTCACCAGAGGCTAGAGTCTCAGAGCAATAAAACTGACACAGAAGGATTTCACAATTTCAAGTCACTTTAAAACCAACATCACAGAAAATGTGATCATAGAATGTTTGGCCAAATTCTATTTTGTAGGCATTTTCAGAAATGCAAATCCCATTTATGGGATAATCAAGAAAAACTACCAAGAGAGTAATTACATGCAGTCTGCTTTGATTATTCGTCTTGGCCATCAAAACTCATAAATGCATTAGAAATCATATAACAAAGAAAAGACCTATAGCCTGATCCTGAAGCATGCAAATAGATATCCAAAGTGCTTCCTGCTTTTTATTGGCTGGGTGGTGAATAGATGTGGTCATACAGTTTTTTCCTTTTCAAGAACAAAGATCTGAGGACTTTGCATGAGAGAAGCCTCATAAAATTGCCAATATGTGGCTTTGGGTTTGAAACTTACTCTGGAATTTAACATTTGTGAAGAAATGCACTAAGCATTCCCCCTTATTCATTAGAGTCACTCCCTCCACACTGAAGTCGTGATACAGAGAATGCAAATTACAAACCTAATTGCACGTATGGATTCTTATTTAATGCAATGACCCTAGTTTTATAGTCTAGGAGTCCATATCTGAGGGAAGGTGGTAACCAAACCTCACCCAACAGCTTGTAATCTTGGAAAAATATGTAAAAAATGAAAAACACCCATATGCCAAGCTTTTAAAATGGGAAATTGGTGCCATCTTGTGGTTACAAATATGTAAAAATAAAAGATTTTACCTTTTCTCTTTTTTTAGAGATGGTTTCGCTCTGTCACCTAGGCTTATGTGCAGTGGCTTGATTATAGCTGTCACTGCAATTCAAACTCCTGGGCTCAAGTGATCCTCCTGCCTCAGCCTCCCAAGCAGCTAGAAATAAAGCTGCACACCACCGTGCCCGGCTAATGTATTTATTTATTTTTCAAGACAGTCTCACTATGTTGCCCAAGTTGGTCTCGAACTCCTAGCCTCAAGTGATTCTCCTGCCTCAGCCTACCACATAGCTGGGACTACAGGTGCACACCACCATGCCTAGCTGAATTATTTTAAAAATTTGTATAAAAGTGGGGTCTCACTATGCTGCCTAGGTTGGTCTCCAACTCCTGGGCTCAAACAATCCTCCTGCCTTAGCCTCCCAAAGCACTGGGTTTACAGGCATGAGCCACCACACCTGGCCTCACTTTTTTCATATATTCAAGAATCATTGCCAAAATCAGGCCCATTTTAAGTAATCATTTCCCTCAGTGTTCTGATACACCCCAATAAAGGTTCTTTGTTTCTTCTTTAGAATGTGGTTAAAAGTGTGGACACCTTTCCTTGACAGTCAATTTCACGCTTTTTCAGTCAGGAAACTCCAATTTCCTGTAAAAATCATGTCCATGATTACACTTTTAATTTTTGGATCAGAGGCAGGCTTTAATTCTGAAAGCTAAGATGATGCATTCATGGAAGAAAAGAAAAGAAAAGAAAAAGCTCAAACCAATTTTTAGACATTAACACAGTAATCAGCGAATGTCTTGAGAGATGGCCTGGGACATTAGAAACAGCATGTAACTTGACTTTCAAGAGTCCCTGAAAATGCAGTTTGACTTTCAGAAGACATAGTGCTCTGAGAAGAGAAGAGTCAAACACCTTCTCAGAAATTGTTGGATTGATAAAAAAAAAAAAAAAAAAAAGCCAAGATAGGCATGAGCCAAGATGTCATCCAAAATACCTCATATTTTGTGGAACTTTTCCTACACAAATGCAAGTGGGGCTAGACTGGAGGAAGTGCCAAGGGCCGACTCACTATGAATGTCAAGTGGTGCCACGAAAAAGCCGGCCGGGCACAGTGGCTCACGCCTGTCATCCCATCACTTGGGAGGCTGAGGTGGGCGGATCACTTCAGATCAGGAGTTCGAGATCAGCCTGGCCAACATGGTGAAACCCCGTTTCTACTAATAATACAAAAATTAGCCGGGCATGGTGGCGCTCACCTGTAATTCCAGTACTCAATAGGCTGAGGCACAAGAATCGCTTGAACTTGGGAGGTGGAGAATGCAGTGAGATGAGATCGAGCCATTGCACTCCAGCCTGGGTGACAGAGTGAGACTCTATCTGGGGGAAAAAAAAAAAAATTAAAATAAAAAAATAAAATTACAAACAAAATATATTTTTAAAAAAGAAAGAAAAGCAGAGAAGGCTTTCCTCTGCATTACAGAGACAGTCTGGTAAACCCATGGGCAGATCAGGTCATGAAAATTAAAGGAATTTCCCCAAAAGCAATAATATTTGGGTGGCTTGTATTTATACTAGGAGATAGGACATCAGTCTAAATTGATATCATAATTTAAATAATTTATTTTTAAGTTTAATAACATACCTCAATATTTAATAGAAAATTCTTTCTTTATAAGAATAAAACATAAATATAGAAATTAACTGCCTGGTAGAGTTATTGATAGAAAAGATGGGAATCAAAATAGAACACAATTTAGAGCATGATTGAGGAGCTGGCCACAGCAAAGAGAAAGAGAGAGAAGTGAGGAATGAGAAAGTGGGGTTTGGGGAGAACAAGTGGAAGAGAAAAACAGAAAGTGAGAAGGTCTTATGTAAGCGTAGGGTAAAAGCATGTGCCTTAGATTACATATGGCTGAGCAGAATAAGAGAAATAATAAGGCTGGGTGCAGTGGCTCACACCTGTAATCCCAGCACTTTGGGAGGCTGAGGTAGGAGGATTGCTTGAGGCCAAGATGGTGAAACTCTGTCTCTACTAACAATACAGGTGGCGGGAACCTGTAATCCCAGTTGCTTAGGAGGCTGAGGCAGAGAATTGCTTCAACCTGGGAGGCGGAGGTTGCAGTGAGCCAAAATCTCACCACTGCACTCCAGCCTGGGCAACAGAGCGAGACTCTGTCTCAAAAAAAAAATGTTTTAAAAATCAGCCAGGCATGGTGGTATGCACCTGCAGTCCCAGCTACTTGGGAGGTTGAGGCAGGAGAATCACTTGAAAAAAAGAATCGTTACCCAAAAAAAGTTTTCTAAAAAATTAGCCTGGTGTGGTGATGCATACCTGTAGTCCTAGCTACTCAGGAGACTGAGGCAGGAGGATGGCTTGAGCCCCAGAGTTGGAGGATACAGTGAGCTATGATGGTGCCACTGCCCTCCGTCCTGAACAGCAAAGTGAGACTCTCAAAAAAAAAAAAAAAAAAAAAGGAGTAATAGTAACAAAAGGCAACATTTTTTGGACACTCACCCCATGCCAGGTGGAATAGTAAACTCTAGTTATGCAACATTTCATTTAATCCTGTTTGAAAAAAAAAAAATGTGATTTTTCCCAACACTACTAGACTTTGGTAGCTAGATGAGACTTTTCATAGAATTTTTTTCCAACTTGAAAAAATCTACAGATCACTTTAAATATGTATGGCATTCTTCATCAGCACCTACCATAATGCACATTCATTGATCAAATGAATATGCCGGATATTTTTCAAAAAGTCTGAAACATTTTTAGAAGTAGAATACTATTGGATACAATGGCCATGTAATCACAGATTCTTGAAATGTCTCTTCCCTCCAAAGTGAGTTAAGTGAATCTAAAAAGTAAAAACATTGAGCAGTGTGTAATTCCATACTGAAGCTAGAAACAGGTCCAAACTTACACCACAAACCTAGCACCAAACTTGGATAAAATAACTGAACTGGAAAAGTGACTCATTTTCAAGAAAGAAGTATGCAAAGAAGCAGCAAATAAAAGAAATGTGGGTAAACCCCACTTAGTACGGGCAGTTCAGGAGGCAGAAAGAACATAGTTGGTTTCCAGCCTATTTAGCAGGGCCCACACAGAAGAGCTGGCAAATGTATCCTCCACTTTGGTCCAAGGTGAAAACACTGATCACCACTTTTATACACCGGGTAATGGAGGGTGCAAACAAAGATTGTGCTACGAGAGGAAAGTTCTTAGGTTTTTTTTTTTTTCACACTTTAATATTCCTAAGCTCAAGCTGCTTTAAAAATCCACAGCAAAACAAACTTTCCATCTTACAGATGGAAGAGTAAGTGATAATATAATCATCATTTCCTGTGCTTTTTCTTACCTTTGAATAGAAGACTTATCTTGTGTTATATCTTTTAAATTTTTACTCTAAATGTGGGTCTCTAATTATTTCTTTGGATGCCCTCAAAAGATTACCCCAGTGAGGCATTCTTAGCAGAGAACTATCATGTATACATTAACCATAATAAAGAAAATATTTGTTCTAATAAAATAGTTGCCCTTCCATGCTCTTTTGTGGATTTTTCGGGGACTTCTTGGGATCTTTCTTTGTGCTGAAAGAATTAGACTTTGCTCCAGGCTCTGATACGGAACAGGATTGTATATTAATTGAAGTCATTAAGGTCATTGATGGCCATTCTGAATTTAAAGCTGAAACTTCATTTCTGTTCTATTTCATATTCAAATTGTGTCCAGCTATATATTGCCCAACATAGCCCTGAAAGTTTATGCAATGAAATTAAATAACATTAAAATATTCCAACAATCATATGTTATTACATACTGATGCTCCAAAGTTAAATATAATCTCCCTCCCATTAATAATTTCCAATGATGTGATTAAATTCAAATATGAAAACCTTTAAAAAATTAAAATCCCAAATATCTAATTTAAAGTCTAAAAGGGTGAAAATCTGAAAGAAAATAAAAAACCTGCTGTCTTTGTTGTGTGGTGTGAATCCAAATAAATGAAAGTCCCAAATCCCAACCTTAAATGCAAAATCATTCTCCCCAACTTCTCATTGTGTTCAATTTCAATTCTATGAATTCTCCACCTGCGTTTTTTCAGGGACTGCAGCCTGACTGTCTTTCTGTGGAGTGGGAGCAGTTCCTTCAGGACCTCAGAAATTGTGTCTGTTTGCTGCTAAGTCCCTCAGGAGCCTCCCTTTTTAAGGATCCAAAGCATTCATAGAGCATACAAAATTAGACCTCACTGTGTTCCACATCTACAGATTTTAGAAAATAGAGCAATCTCCAATTCCTAGAACATAATCATGTTGCAGAACCCAGCACTCCCTGTTGTCAAGATCATAACAGAAACTGAAAAGTACCTAAAAATAAAATACTGGTTTCAGCTTTACTCGATTGCTGATCAACCCATGGTGGTTGCCTGGGATCCATAATCGTCGCCCTAAAAATCAATAAGGACTGTGCAAGAATGTTTGGAGCAGCATTACGCAAAATAGACAAAAAAAAAAAAGAAGCAATTCAATGCCTATCAGCTGATGAATGGATAAACAAAAATGTGGTCCATCCAAAAACTATTCAGCTATAAAAATTAATTTATGTTGCTACATGCTACAATATAGATGAGCATTGAAAACATTGTGCTAAGTGAGAGAAGCCAGGCACAAAAGACCATATATTTTATGATTCCATTTATGTGAAATGTCCACAATAGGTGTATTCACAGAGACAAAAAGTAGATTCATGGTTGCCAGGAGATGGGAGGAAGGGAGAATTGGGACTGACTGCTAATAGGTACAGAGTTTCTTTTGGGGATGATGGAAATACTCTGGAGTTAGACAATAGTGACGGTTGTGCAACATAGTTAATATACTAAAAATCACTGATGTGTACACTTTTAAACAGTGAATTTTATGTTCTTCTAAATTTACAGTAGCATCTAAAATAATGTCAGGAGTTTCACCTTTGACAGGATGAAAAGCTATACTTTGATTCCATAAAAAGGATTAAAAGTAACCTATTATTAGAATTAACTGCTCTTTAATTTGAAGCATCTCGTGACATCAATATGGTAGTGACATTATTTCACAGTGTGAACAATTCTCTTTGGGGTATTCCAGACAACCTCTTACAGCTATCACTTAATTTTTTTATATGCGAAGAATTTACAATCTAAAGTGAACAAAATTAATTTGGAGAAACAGTCAATCTAAATAAATATGAAACATTTTTTGCAGTGTAATAGGTAAATGTACTTTACATATCTTCATGTTTTACATTCTTTATAGGCCTAGGTTCCTTAAAATAACTGTCACATGTACAAGTTTATGATAACACTTTTTTAGGAGACATGAGTCTTCTATATTTATGTGGTCAGTGATATCACTATAGACCCTTAGTAGATGAGGCTATAAACATTTTACATAGGTTATATATTTATCATCTGCTTTCTTGAGAATGGAAGTCCAGTTATGTGTGTATTTTTAAACCAAAATGTACTTTTTTAGATCATTTGTACTGCAAGGATTATTGCAAAAAAAGTCACAAACAATAAAATAAATAATTACAGATTTTTTCTACACAGAGTCACTATAGCGAGGTCTTCTTTGCCTGCATTTGTTTTCTTGCACTTAACCTGTAGTTTCCCGGGTGTCCCTCTGACCGTTCCACCTGGCCTTGTGCATCTCCCAGGCCGTAGCAAGGACCGTGGCACAAGCAGCCACGAGGCGAGCTGAGGTCGAGCTGTCGGAGCGCCAGAGATGGCAGCTGACTCTCCCACCTCCACCCAAGCGTGGAAGGATTCTGCTATCCCAGGCATCGGTGTCAGCACACAACCTCATTACAGCCACAGGCACCCTGCATGAGGCCAGTGACACTGAGATGCTAGGTCGGTTTGGAAAGAGGGGCAGAAGCCAGAAGTGAAAAGGGAACAGTATTAAAATCCATCCTAGAGTATTTTTGAGGCAGCAGTTAAATATTATATTTTATTTTAAATGAGAAAACATCACTATTCATGCCACATGGAGAGGGACTGGTTCAAGAGCCATAAACCCATACTGTGCAGGACAGGCAAGTTATGACGTTTCTAGGACTTAGACAAAAGGAGGTTGTTATCTTGCGTTATTTCAAGGTACTGATGGGGCAAATGACATTTCTGTTGTTATTGGCAACAACAAAGACTGCCTTTTTTGGTATTTGTCCCACAGCCTCTTTTGAGAGAGCCTCTTCCACCCTTTAAGTATGCTCTTTAGGAATGAATCTAGCCTTGACTGTCAGGGTTTAAAGCTCATGGGGTTTTCTCCTAATCCATGCCCCTGTAGGACATTTCATCAGGAGCCTCCACTTACCTAGTTACATGGCTTGAAAGATGATCTCAATTCTGAAATGAGATGCCACCCTGAGCAGAGGGCCCAGCCAACCTGTGCCCAGATTCCTGACCCACGGAACTGTGAGATAATTAATTTGTGTTGTTTTAAGCTGGTAAATTGTGGTACTCAAAAATCAGTGCAACTTTAAATAAATATATCAACTTGAATAAACTAATTTTATTTTTATATGTGTATTTATTTGTGTATCTGTGTATGTATACAAACAACGACAAAGAGGCTGTCCCTAACAAAACTCTAGACAGGCTTCTCTGAGCTCTTTTTTGACTAGGCCTCATCCTTAGAGTATTCTCCAGAGCCCAGTTTTAGCAAGACTCCTGCCAAGTTGGTTTTGCCAGAATCTCCCACCCTTGATATCTGATCCAAGTCCTTATTCCCCACCATCCCCCCAGTGATTATCTTATCACCCCAGCTTGCATTCAGCAAGAATCCTGTCAAGTCCGTTTAGCCAGAAATCCTTCACCTGAAGTAGCTTCATGTGGTTTGTGTGCATTTTCAAATATTTAAAAGTGATCCACACTTTATACGTGGTTCTAAATGCTTCTGTAAGATCTCAGATTTCTTTTAGTTTGAACCTTTAATGTATTGCTTAAGCAAGTGGGCGAGGGAACTGTGAACCCTGCCTGCCTTCTCTCAGCTCTCCCTCACTGAAGATGGGAACACAGCCCTCCTTGGTGGCACCTGGGACCCCCGGCTGCCATGCCCAGGTGACATTCCTGTGGAGAAAAGCACTTTAGGACCAGCCTGCAGACACCCTCTCATGAATCTTCTGCTTTACCATGAAGCCTGGGAGAAAACAAAGGGGAAAAATGTGAGAAGAACTACGCTGCCCTTCCCGAATAGAAACCTGTTGTGCAGAGGCACATGCAGCTGAGGACAGAGCTGTGCCATCTTACTGCACCTGCCTTTCTCTGCTCCCAGCGCATCCTGAGAGCTCAGATCCTTCTCTCTCTCCATGGAAAGCCTCTTCTCTCCTCACCAAACTAATTGTATTAAATTTGCACATAGTTTCTGTGACCTCATTTGACAGACCGTTTTTGAGCTCCCTGTTGCCAATCTGTCTATTTTCCTGTTCACTTAAACCTAAGGGAATACATCAGCTGCAAGAGGTGACTCTGTTGCACTGTTGCTCCTGTATCCTCTTACGGCTGTCACAATGACACTGATATCACACAGTGACATGAACCTGGGCGTAGGGTACATGCAGAAAAAGAATGTGCCATGGTTAGCCCAGCAGTCATTAAATGAGCTAAAATTGTGATAAGGGAAAAAGAAACACGTGTCAAACACCACATTCAAGGTACCCAGAAGTGAAAACGGAATAATCTTGACCGATTCATGATGGCAAAGCCACATTACCTGTGTCACTCACGATCCTTCTCTATGATCTGTGTTTATGGAGTAGATCTACGTATAGCCTCTCTTACATAGAATAAGGTTCAATTGAAGGTGATAGAGAATCCCCAAAATAACAGTCTCTTAGAGAAGTTAGCATACTTCTTGCTCATGTAAAATCAGGCAGAGGCTTGGCCATCCAGATTTGGTGTGGCAGCTCCGCTTCATGAGCCATCAGAATTCCGCACTCTCCAGCTGTGCCCAGGGCACAGCTCACTTCCTCATAGTCACATACAGCTGCTGGAGCTCCAGGAAACACAAGTGCATCCCAAGCTGCAGTCATGAAAAAGGAGTAGAAAAAACAAAAGACCTCCTCCCATAAGGAAAGTCCCTGGAAGTCACAGACAAACAATTCCGCCTCTACCTCACTTTCCCGACTTTAGTTCCATGGCCACACTGACCAGCAAGGGAGGCTAAGAAGTGTAGTATCTACATGGATGATGATGTTATCAACTGAATATGTGGGGCTGTAGTTACTAAGAAAAAATGGGAGAAAAAATATCGGGAAGAAACTAGGATTCTTAGACACACAAAACACTTCATTCCATAATTGTAATGATTCCTTTTTAAGAAACTATTTTACATTAACAAGAAAAGACTTGGGAAATCCAACAGAACACTGAGAAGCATGTGAATAGGTAATTCAAAGTAGGAAAAACTTTAACAGATTAAAAATATGTAAAGGGAAACTCAGAAAAATTAGTCATGAGATAAATGACACAAAAGAGCACTTTATATCAATTTATTAATTTTAGAAATTTGGATTATGCCAAAATTAGTGGAAATGTATGTGGACATGTTCATTCTTTATCTCAAGGATTCAGACACACTTGGAGATTTTCTTTGTACTTAGTGAAAATAATTATGCTTATACTTTATGTCCCAACCATCACATCCTGGGAATATTCCCCAGAGAATAAGCCACGGAGGACATTTTCAAAGATATTATTTGCAACATTTATTGAATGGCAAAGTTTACTAAATTTATATGCCGTTTATTTGGAGATTTTTTGCATAAGACAGGGTTGTATTTATTGTATACATTTATATTTATATATGTATATATATTTCTATCTGTATATCATAGCTTTTACAAACAATTTCATATAAATATATTTGCAGGTGGCAAGAGGGCCCAATGATCCCTAGTATAAATGTATTTGCATCTGTTTTTTGTTTGTGTATGTTTATTTTCTGGCTGTGTTTGTTTTATACATTTATATTTATAGATGTATATATTTTTCTCTCTATATTATAGAGATTACACACAATTTCATCATGATGTAATATAGCTATATTAACTGTATATTCTATATGAAATATATATATGTGCACATATATACATATATACATACATACAAACAAAGCACTATCGGTAGGCCTCAAAAGCAGTAGGTGTTTACCATCTGCAAAGGGGTCATGTAATGTGGCTTTTTGGCTCCCTGCCAGTAGGTGGCAGCATTGCCCAACAGCCAGGAGTGTAAAAGTACGTGCATCTGTGTGTGGGAGGGTGTGTGTCTTTGTGTGAGATTTTTGGGTTCTGTTTAGTTTATGTGTGTGTGTGTATACCCACATGCTTGGGGGGTGTATAATTTATATATGAATATACATACATCCATATATTTATATATGAATATATGTACATACATACATCCATATTTATATATAAATCTATGTGGTTATATATGTTTACTAAGTAATACATGTTTTTATGTATTAATTTACATATGTAGGCTTTCTTGTTCCTGCCTGGAGGCACACCACCACAAAGGGAAACAGCTCTAAAAAGTTCCATGCATAAATATCTATGTTTTAATTTGTATTTATGTATATGTTGATGCATATATTTACATATGTTATCTATTTCTTCGTATATTAAAAATATAGACATGGATTTGTGTATGTGTTTGTTTGAGTTATGCCTTAGTTGGTGTCCTGTATGTGTGAAGCACTCCAGACCGGCAGACTGCACTGCTTCATTCTCCAGAGCAGCAGTTTGCACACACTGAGCCCCACCGATTGTTTATCCCCTGGGAGAGTGGAAGGCACAGCTGTTGCATCTGGTTGCTACCTCCCTGAGCTTCAAAAAACAGAAGAGACAGGGCTTTCTTTTGGGTGTAAGGCAATACATTTTTCAGCCTACACTTGGCGACCCGAAGTCTGTGCAGAAAGCTAGCACTGCTGCTGTCCCAAGGCCAGATGACAGGCCCGGAACCTCAGGGCTCCCCGGGGACTCCCCACTTGTGCGCGTGCAGTTCAGCCTCCTGGGATGGACCTGCCTCACCCATAACCTGGACCCGAGTTCTTCGAAAGGCGTCATCCATCCCTGGTGGATGGCCATAACCAGCATCTGCCTCTGACCTGGTTTTCCTCGTTTGCCACCTACACTATGGACCAGAAAGTTTTGTCAAGCCAGACCCGTTTCCATGATTCTCTAAGTTTTGGACGAAGCCTCGAGCCTGTGGGTTCCCAGGTGTCTTTTTTTTTTTAATTATTATTTTAGATGGAGTCTTGCTCTGTCGCTCAGGCTGGATGTAGTGGTGCGATCTTGGCCCATTGCAACCTCTGCCTTCCGGGTTCAAGCGATTCTCTTGCCTCAGCCTCCTGAGTAGCTGGGATTACAGGCACCCGCCACCATGCCCAGCTAATTTTTTTGTAGTTTTAGCAGAGACGGGTTTTCCTCATGTTGGCCAGGCTGGTCTCGAACTCCTGACCTCAAGTGATCAGCCCGCCTTGGCCTTCCTCTCAGGTGTCTTTAATCCAAGTGTTCTCCGGGTCTGCCCTGGTTTCTTGAGATGCAGCTGGGGCCTGTGGTAACAGGCTCACACAGGTCTGTGCAGTCTTCAGAATAAATTGGGGGTCACTTTCCTGGTCCCCAAATGCTCTCAGGAACATTCAGAACCATCCTGTCCTGGCCTCGCTGTCCCTCTGGCCCGAGACCCCCTTACCCCACCCAGACTGACGCTGCACCCAGTGCCTCCTGTGTGTTCAGACCTAGCCTGTTTCCATCCTCCTGGAAAGCCTCCCCTCCCTCCACCCAAACCGGGACGCCTCTCTATGTCCCCACCTCAACTATCAAAAGAGGAGCCCCTGTCCTGACTGACAGCTTCTGGATAAGTGGGCAGCTTTCCCACTGGAAGACGATGACCCTTGGCTGGATCTGGTCAAAGGGCCATGTTCAGGTGTTTGTCATTTGTAGAGGCTCATATGGAACTGGCAGAAAGGAGCCTTCGGGCCTTTTGTTTCACTCCACTGCCAGTCTGTGGTAAGGGGGCCCAACGGCTTCTAGTATAAGTGCAAGTGCATCTGTGTGGACTTGGGGTAACATGTTTGGGTTATGTTTATTTTATACATAGAGACTTGTACATATATACCTATATGTATATATTTGTTCACATATATTTTTCTATATATAAAATAGATAATTACACAGAATATTTACATTCACTTATGTATATAAATATGTCTGTATTTATCTGTGTGGATGGATAGATAGATAGATAGATACATAGGGAGATAGGTTTTCTTCTTGCCTGAATGGAGAAACACCACCATGGACAGGCAGAAAGCGCTACATAGTTTCCTGTATAAATATATATATATGTATATATATGAATCTTTATTTATATGCTGATACATATATTCACATGTCACATATGCCCTTCTATCTTTAACAAACATATTTCTGTGTGTGGATATATCTATTTCTCGCTATGTCTTATCTGGGGCCCTGCATGTGTAGAACACTCCAGACCGAGAGCCTGGGGCTCCCTATTCCTCCAGATCAGTGATTCCCAAAGCTCAGGCCCCATCCAGTGTTGATTCTCTGGCCCAGTGGGAAGGTGCATCTCTGCATTTGACTTTGGGCTTCAGGGCCGTTGCTTCCCTCAGTGTTTGGGGGGAAGTCATGCTGCTGCTCTTGGTCCCCAAGGCACTTGCTCTCAAAGGCACTCAGTGCAGTTTCACTGTGGCCTGCTTGTCCCTCCACCCTGTGCCATCTTATTGCACCTGCCTTTCTCTGCTCCCAGTGCATCCCGAGAGCTCAGACCCTTTTTTCTCTCCATGGGAAGCGTCTTCTCTCCTCACCAAACTAATCATATTGCCCCCACCTGAAGTGTTCCAAAGAAGCCCAGCTAACCTGATGCACAAGCTGGGAAACTGGCCATTTTTCCCAGTGGAGGGTGATGGCCCTTGGATTGGCTCTTGTTAAAGGGCGGTGGCCAAGTGTTTCCCATCCATGACCAGTGACATGGACCTGGCAGGAAAGGACTCCTGCTGGCTTTAGGGTTACCTAGGCTGCTAGTAGGTGGCATGAAGGCCACAGGGGACCAATGGCCCCTAATATTCATGCAGGTGCATCTGTTTGTAGTACATGTGGGTTTTTCAGTGAGTTTTGGATAATGTTTATTTTATACATATGTTTGTATTTATATGTTTATTTTAAATATATTGTTTGTATTTATATGTTTATTTTAAATATATGTATTTATATATAAATCTATATAATTATACCAAATATTCAAATTTATTCCTTCATAAGAATACGTATATTTTATGTTTTCTAATCACCTGCATGGAGAAACACCAAGGTAGACTGGCGGAGAGTACAGCAAAGATCTACGTCGACACAAGCATATTTCAATTTATATGTGGATACAGGTGTTTACATGCTACATACTTCCTTATACCTTTACATGTAAACACATTTATGTGTGTGAGCATATTTATTTCTAGTTATATCTTAAGTGATGCCCTGTATGTATGAAACACTTCAGACTAGCAGACTGGGCTGCACCGTTTCTGCAGATCGTGATTTTAAAACACTGAGACCCACTGAGTGTTGATTGTCTGGTCACATGAGAAGACGCAGCTTCACGTTGGATGTCCAGATCAGAGACATTATTTCCCTTGGTGTTTGGGCCAGCTTGCACTCACAGTTTTGGAGATCAACAGAGAGTGCTGACCAGCTGTCTTGGCATGAATGGGAGCGTCCAAAGCCTACGATAGCTGATCACATTAGGTGTTCTTCCATTCAAGTTCCACCTGGTCACCGTCTCCCTGAGGGTCTAATAACAGAAGAGATCATCCATTTTTTCAGCTTGTGCAGCCGTGCATTTTCCAGCCTTGTTTTGGCAAGCGCAAGCCAGCCAGGAAGCTAACAGTATTCGTGGCCCAAGGCCTGAGGGTTGTCAGTAGCATCCCCACTTGAGCAAGCGCACTAGAATCCATCACAATGGACAGCCTCAAAAACAAGTTGGGCACTGGCTTGGGGACAGGCATTATTCATCCAGCTGGGAAGGCAGTGCCCAGCACTCTGCCATTCAACTTTGTCAACCACCTACATTGCAGTTCAGGGGGTTTTGTTAAGCCAGACCCCTGTTTCCCTGCTGCTCACACTAGTGTGAGGTCTCAGGCTCATGGCTCTCCTGCTGCCTTTCATCCAGGTATTCCTCAGGCCCATCAGACACTGTCCTAACAGGCTCTCTCAGTCTGCATAGGCTTAGGCATCCAGAAGATCTCAGGGGCACCCTGTGCGGTCTTCCTCTGCCCCTCTGGCCATGTACCACCGTAACCCCCCACAACTGCCCTGCCCCCAGCGCATTCTGCAAGCTCAGACCCAGCATTTTCTCTTCTCCCAGGAAAGCCTCTTCTTCACCTACTGGATGTGGGGCACCATTGGATGCACCCACCTTACTCAAAACATGGGCGCCTAGTCTTATTGAAAGGTTCTGGAGGTGTGGGCAGCTTCTCCAACAGAGGGCAACGGCCACTGGGCTTGCTCTGGTTAAAGGCCAATGGCCAGGTATTTGCCAACTATAAAATGTCTTGTAAAACTGGCAGAAAAAGACTCCTGTGGACTTTTTGGCTCCCTGTGCTGCCACAAGGTGGCAGAAAAGCACAGTATCTCACAGGAAACATGGAAGTACATCTGTGTGTGTGTGTGTGTGCATGTGTGTGCACGCACGCATGTGTGTGTGTTATGTGAGATCCTCCAGGGAACTTGGGAGTGCATCTGTGTGTGTGTATGTGTGTGTGCATGTGTGTGTGTGAGAGTGTGTTTATGTGAGATCCTCCAGTGAACACGGAAGTGTGTGTGTGTGTGTGTGTGTGTTTATGTGAGATCCTCCAGGGAATGCGGAATTGCATCTGCAGTGGGGGGGGGTGGGGACGTGTGATTTTGTGAGATTTGGGGATTATGTTTTTTTAATAAATATTTATCTTTATATATACAGAGAAAAACATGTTCATACATGTAATTACATGTAGTATCTCTAGTTATATATACATAAGTTGCCTCTCACCTACATGAAGAAATACCACCTTAGACTATAAGACAGCATCACATACTTTATGTGTAAATATCTCTATTTTAATTCTTATTTACTTATATGTTTACCATATATTTACATGTGGCATATATTTCTTTATATATTTTAAAATATACACATTAACATGTGTGTGTATTGGTTTATTTCTAGTTATATTTTGGCTGGCGCCTTCTATGTGTAAAACACTCTGATTGACAGACTGAGCCACACTGTTTCTCCAGATCAGTGATTTTAAAACCCTGGGACCCCACCCAGTGTTGATCTTCTGGTCCAGCGGGAAGATGCAGCTGCACACTGGACTTCGAGCAGCAGGACCATTTCCTCCCTTCGTGGTTGGGAGAAGTCAGTCTCCCACCAAAGGAAAGGTCAGAGAGTGTTGCCTGGCTGTTTTAGGGAAAACAGAGATTTCAAAAGACTGCAGGACCCAGTACAATTCATTGGTATTTCATTCCAGTCCTATCTAGCTGCTACCTACCTGAGCTTCTAAGAAGAGATGAGGATACTATTGGCTAGCACAGTGAAGTAAATACAAATATTTCACCCCACTTTTAAAGGAACCTCTACCATCTACCCTCTCTAAGGGCTGTTGGCTGTAAAGTATCATCTATATAATAAGACCTCATTTGCAAGCCGGGCCTTCTCTTCTCCCTTATAGCCTGCCTTGCCACTATAACCTGATCTTGCCATCACTTGTTTCTGGCCATGCTCTGAGCCCCCATTGTTTCCGTGGCCTCTAGGTGGTGGCTGTGCTGCTAAGCGCTATTGGAGGTTGGGGTCATCACTTTGTGGTTCTCCCTTGTGCACATCAATAATCCTGCATGCCATTTCTTCTATTAATCTGCACTTGGCCAGTCGATTTTTCAGTGAAACTTTAGAGCGCAAAGGGGAAGTGTTCCCCTGTGCTCTATCATTTTGTGGCTGTGAGCAGAATACCGAAGCCCTGCTCTTCCGGAAGGTGCAGCCAAAGGAACCCGGGACCAGAGCAGCTGGCAGAAGAGTAAGAAATCCTTATCAGCCAGGCTGCCGGCCTCTGTGTGGAATCTGAGCAGATGGTGAAAACTGTTGTCTTTTCTTTCTCCATAAAATCTTGATTAGTGGAAGAAAAAGATTTGTGTGACTAGTCATACGTGTAGTGACTCTTGTGTAGTCTTTGGCATGAATAATCATGTTGTTTGATCCCTTTTCCTCCTAGAAATAGTCTCTCACTCTCTGTCTCTCTGGGTTGTACTGTCATAAAGAAGGGCACCTCAGAATAGAACACGGGTCCAGAACCCCTAGAAACACGATTTCGAGCCACCTCTGAAGACTGGTCAGATTTATGGCTCTGATCAGACTGGTGTCTATTCAGGCAAACTTTACTACTTGCTCCCCAAATAAAACCACATGAAGTTCCCATCCGATCTTGTTTCATGTCCTTGAGAGCTTGGCTTATAACCAAGTGGGAGCACAGTTGGTCTCCATCATCTGAGAAGTGTGATTTTTGGGTCACATCCAGTGGCCAGTCTAAAATGGACTGGGGACCTAAGACACATAAGTTTTTAGGCAGCACACTTTTCGTTCCAAATGTGTCAAGCTCTCAGGAGAGTTTTTCTTAAGAAGTCCTATCAATACGGGACTTTTCTCATATGAACCCTTGTTGCCTGGTTAGTCCCGGGAAAGTACACTTTCAGGAGGGGCTCCCTGGTATCACAGATTAAGGCATCCGTGATTGGCAGTCCCCCAGTAATTTGTGGGTTACTGGAGGTACTATATGCACAAACACCATCCTTAACCATCTGTGGCAACAAGAGCTCTTGCCATCTTAAGCCTATTTCTGAGAGTAAATTTTTTGAGGATCATTAGCCTCATCTATGCTGTCTCAAGGAATACCTTTTGCTTATATGGTAAAAGTTATTTTAAACCTGTATAATTGCCTTCTGGACTTTTCATGAACAGGCTTGTTGGACTGAGTCACTATTGAAATAAGTTCACCATTGGAAATTCTAATCATTACTGGTTAGAAAACTGATCCTTCATGTCAGAAAGACTCCTAAATTTAGAAAAAGAGATCTCTTATTCTAAACAGTTGCCTCATCTGTATTTATGGAAAAATTAATTTAAAATAAAGACTCATGGTGGTTTCATGTCTAGCCTTAGAAATTCTTTTGACAAAATTAAAGAATGAAAATCTGGCCCAAAGCAAAGTTTAAAGTTTTCATATGCTCAAAGTGCCCGCTGTGAATCTCCTGCAGAATTTGCAGTGCTGGCCACTGAACCTTGCGGCCTGGTTAAATTTCCATCCTTTCACTGCCGTAGCCTGGGTTTGAGTCCTGGTGGGGAATTAGTCACTTTGGTTGGGTATTTGTGTGATTTTTATCTTTTGGGGGACCATTTGTTATCCATCCTTTTCCCTCCAATGGACAAATATATTTTTTTACTTTGATTTCAGGTTCAGTGTGTACATGTGCTGTTTTGCTACATGGGTGAATTGTATGTCACTGGGGTTTGGTGTACAAATGATTTCATCACCCAGGTAGTGAGCATAGAATCTAAGAGGTAGGCTTTTTAACCCTCACCATTCTCCTCCCTTCCCTTTTCAAGTGGGCCCCAGTGTCTATTGTTTCCATCTTTTTATTTCTCGTCTTTTTCTGTCTGTGGGGGCACACAGGGATTTAGGGCCTTTGTGTGTAGATGGTCAGCTGAGAAGTTGACCCCCTAGAGAATATGGCTGAACAGATGTGAGTTGTATCCTATTTGCAGGTAGCAAAACTTTCCTTTCCTTGAGCTGTCTTTGGGGTGGTTCTGGATCTTGTGAGGACTGGTCTACACCTCTTTGGAGATTCCACGTGCAACCTTGATTAAGCCATAACCTTGGTTAAGGCTTACTGAATTTGGTGAGTCACTTGAAGGAGTACCATTGGTTTAAAAAGGTTCAAAGCCAGCCAGGCGCGGTGGCTCACGCCTGTAATCCCAACACTTTCGGAAGCTAAGGTGGGTAGATCATGAAGTCAGGAGTTCATGACCAGCCTGGCCAAGATGGTGAAATCCTGTCTCTACTAAAAATACAAAAAATTAGCTAGGTGCAGTGGCAGGCACTTGTAATCGCAGCTACTTGGGAGGCTGAGGCAGGAGAATTGCTTGAACTTGGAGGGACAGGTTGCAGTGAGCCGAAATCAAGCCACTGCACTCCAGCCTGGGCGACAGAGTGAGACTCTGTTTTTTTAAAAAAAAAAAAAAGTTCAAAGCCAGGAATATTAGCTGCTTGCCCTGGCTAAAAAGACAGGCAGTAACAAATGCTGGTAAGGATGTGGAGGACAGGGAACCCTTGGACACTGTTGTTGGGAAGTTAGTAGTGGTGCAGCCACTATGGAGAACAGTTTGAAGGTTCTTCAGAAAAACAAAAATTGAGCTACCATATGAATCGGCAATCCCACTGCTGGGTATACATCCAAAAGAAAGGAAACCAGTATATCAAAAAGATATCTGCACTCCTGTGTTTGTTGTAGGACTGTTTACAATAGCTAAGATTTAAAAACAACCTAAGTGTCCCTCAGCAGATGAATGGATAAAAAAATGTGGTACTTATGCAAAACAGAGTACTATTCAGTCTTAAAAAGAATGAGATCCTGTCATCTGCAGCAATATAGTTGGACCTGGAAATAATTAAGTGAAATAAGCCAGGCACAGAAAGACAAACATCACATGTTCTCACTTAATTGTGGGATCTAAAACTCAAAACAACTGAACTCATGAACAGAGAGCATAGAAGGGTGGTTACCAGAGACTGGGAACGGCAGTGGACAGCTTGGGAGGTGGGCATGGTTAGTGGGTAAAAAATAAAGTTCAGAAAAATAAATAAGACTTAACTATTTGATAGCACATCAAGGGTGACTATAGTCAATAATAACTTTGTTGTACATTTTTAAAAGACTTCGAAAGTGTGACTGAATTGCTTGTAACACAAAGGATAAATGCTTGAGGGAATGGATACCCCATTCTCCATGATGTGCTTATTTCACATTGCACATCATCAAAACATCTCATGAATCTTATAAATATAGACATCTACTGTGCACCCACAAAAGTTAAAAACGAAAAATAATAAAAGAAAAATAGTCTAATCATAATTTGCAGGTACCAGTTGTTTTCTGTCACCACTAAATCAGTCTCCATTAAATACAAAATATACACAAAGTACGTATAAAGCTTATATATATTTGCTATTTCTGAATAAAATAAAATCAATCGGCTACATCTTATACATTATTACAGGGATGGAGGTATTTTAGAACTACCTCTACTAATCCTAGAAATGTGTCAACTCCTGTAGAAAAGATAGAACAGCTATCAGATTAATTTTCAAATTATACTAGAGAACCTCCAGAAAACAAATTTTGTGGCATCATACATCAAAATCCAACAATGACATCAGTGAGAATTACATACAATTAATTTAGGAACAGTTATGAATTGGTTTATGATCCTGGACATCCGTTATTTCCACACAAGTTAACTCACGACTCTGTAATTATTTCCTCTTTCCTGAATGGATTTGGCCCTGGTCAGTTTGTGACCCAGAATTTTTTTTCCAGAAAAGAGCACGTATTCTGTCTATTGATCCACAGACAATAGACTCTGCCCACAGATTGAAATATAAACTACTCGCCTGATTTCCTTCTGCTGCTGGGACAATGGGCTCAGGTTTATGTTCACAATAGCCAATGAGTGCATAGAGGTCTGAGATATGGGCTTGTGATCCTATAACTTTACTTCCCCAGAGAACTACAATTGTCATCTCACCTGTAGATACAAGGACAGTACATATTTGATGACTTAAAATTATTTTGGAAAAATTGTCTTCTTTTCCAATTACCAAAAAAACGACAACTTTCTACCAAGCATCTTCAAGCACATGAAAATGGGAGAGGCTCTGTTTTGCCATGATCCCTGGAGGCAGACAGGGGCTCACATGGAGAGAACGGGACATGCCGAGTCTGAGACACCAGATACTGACAGCAAAGCACATGTGTCTTACTGGAATCCGTGCTTCCCTGAGATCTGCCTCTGCTGAAAATCTGACTTGCAGTTAACCCCCAAATTCCTGAGCCAAACTATTAGTGAATTGTAAATAGATGGGACCACACAAAGAGCTTGAGAAGGAGGTGTCAACAGGTTACAGTGCAGAGAAGAACTTAAAGACAAATATTAAAATGAAAAATAGGGACAAAATTGTGTGATTCGATGCAAATTAACATTAAAATGTGGCTCATATATAGTCTAGGAATATGTATTTTAAGATATTTACCCCATAGAGATACAGATGCTAAATTAAATAATATTCATAGAAGAAACGGAACATTTATTAAATATTTGTTTTCCATACAAGACAGCACCAAATTTATATTGTCCAAAAGAAAATTTTACTCATGAACTAATTAATATACCAATGCTGCTTAAACTATGTAAAAGTTATAAAGTAATCAATCTTCCCAATAGTTTTTAAGAAGGACATATAAAAGTGATATGGGCAGCGCTTAGCTGCGCGCCATGGCCCTGTTGCTGGCGGGGCTGGGCCCGGCAGGCAGGGTGGGCGCCTGGGTCCGGCCTTGAGCCACCTGGCTCCTGGGCGCGGCCACCCCCTGCGCCCCGCCGCCCCTGGCCCTGGCCCTGGCCCTGCTCCTGCCCAGGCCAGATGCCCGGCTGCTACGCACGGCTGTGGGGACTGCCGAGGCCGCCAGGACCTCAGCCAGGCCACGGAGGCAACAGGCAGCAGCGTCAGCTGCACAGAGAAGAAAAAGCAAAGCAAGTCACAGCAATTGAAAAAGATTTTTCAAGAATATGGCACTGTTGGCGTGTCGTTGTACACTGGAATCTCATTAATCTCCTTGGGCATATTTTACATGGTTGTGTCAAGTGGTGTGGACATGTCTGCAGTCCCGCTGAAACTCGGATTTAAAGAGTGCCTGGTACAGTCAAAAATGGCAGCAGGCACAAGTACCTTTGTGGTGGCCTATGCAATCCACAAGCCGTTTGCGCCAGTGAGACTCAGCATTACGTTAGTCTCTGTGCCCTTGATTGTCAGATAGTTTCGAAAAGTGGGATTTTTTTTAAACCTCCAGCTGCAAAACCTTAATGAACTCTTCAGTCGTAGGCACTGAAAACCTATTTCTTCTAAATTACACAATTTGGATTGGTTTTAGGGTTGTAGGGTTTCTTTTGGAGGGGTAGGGGGCTAATTGCTATGTTCTCATGGATAAACTTTGCCAGCAAAAATCAGGCTTTTGAACAATTTTAATTTTTTTGCTTCATAAATTTTGTGAATGCTATTCATTATAGGACTTGTATATATAATCTAAAATGTCAGCAAGACATCACAGATGGGTTTACATCTCAAAACAAAATAGCCTACAGATGTTCCTTCTGGGACATTTTTGGCGAGGGTCTGTCTGTAAAAGCTCCAGGGGGTTAATTGTGGCTCAGGTTCCTAAAAAACAACGATTAATTTAACTGGCTTTTAAATATCCCCTTCTGCTGATATTTGTTATCAGCTGCCTACAGTTTAATATGCAGTGTTCTGCAAAACAGCTGAAAGTGCTACAATCAATGAAGCAAAACTTAATATGTATTCACAATCTAAATTAGTATCAATACTTTGACATTCATTACATTTGTTTTGGGGGAAGAAAAGTATTTCTGGTATGTTTCATTGATCCCCAAACACCTTCCAATCTGGACATGATGGGGCTTGATTCTAGATGGTTTTCCTGAAATTTTATTAAAGTAGGTCAGCATCATTTGTTTAGGTAAAATATGAAAACTCTTCCCAGTAGCAGTGGCATCACTTGGTTCTTGATGCCCATGTTCCAGATACCACACATAAACAGTTAAGACAATCTTAGCTTTTCTTAGACAATCTTTATCTCAAACTTCAGACATTCCAGAATTGTCATGATGCTTACACTATCTCATTATTTTGAATTAAAAATCTTGTTCAAGAAAAAAAATTGTGTATCACTTCCTAAAAAGGAAAATTCATAGCACTTGTCACAAATGGAAGGCAACTATGAGATAATACAAGCCAGGGAGGGGCTTGTATTACAAGGGAAGGTGTAATTAGTTGCCTAGCCAGTTTTACCCAATGAAAGGCATGTGTGTTAGAGAGATTAGCTAAGAGTAGAAATTCAAGCATAGAGGCTGGGTGCGGTGGCTTACATCTGTAATCCAAGCACTTTGGGAGGTTGAGGCAGGTGGATTACTTGAGTTCAGGAGTTTGAGACCAGCCTGGCCAACATGAGGAAGCCCCGTCTCTACTATAAGTACAAAAATTAGGCATGGTGGCACACGCCTATAGTCCCAGCTACTGGGGAGGCTAAGGCAGGAGAATTGCTTGAACCCGGGAGGTGGAGGTTGCAGTGAGCCAAGATCACACCACTGCACTCGAGCCTGGGTGACAGAGCGAGACTTCATCTCTGAAAAAAAAGAAAGAAAGGAATGAAAGAGAGAGAAGAAAGAAAGAGAAAGAAGGAAAAGAAAAAGAAAGAAGGAAAGAAAGAAAGAGAGAGAGAAAGAAAGAAGAAAGAAAGAAAGAAAAAGAAAGAAAGAAAGAAAGAAAGAAAGAAAGAAAAAGAAAAGAAAAGAAAGAGAAAAGACAAGCAAATCTGAGTGTAGATCCAAACTGAGACACTGAGACTTCTTCCTTATAGTAGTCAGGAGCAGGCGATTGAAGTAATTCTGTCCTGTGGGGTTCAGCATCATGCAAGTTCCCCCTGGGCCGTTCTCTAATGCAGGGCACTTGTTCCACACTCTGGGAACCCAGATTAATCAGTCTGCCGTGTCACATAGTTGAAGGAGTTGTATTTATCTTTCTGGCTCCCAATTCCTTTAAAATTACATTTGTTGAAGAACCTCCACAAGGCTAAATAAAATAAAATTACATTTGTGACCATCAGAGAACCGAAGGAACTATTAACTGGCTGTCCTTGTTTTGCTGAGATCGGGCTGTTGACAGTTCCTGGTTGGCCCCCAGTTACCCATGTCAGTTATCTCTGTTAACATTTCCAAGAATCTTTGTAGGACAATTCTCCACTTGCAAGGTCTTTAAAGTAGAACTCTTTTTTTTCCCCCCAAGGCAATTGGCCCATTGCCAAAAGGTTTTACTGTCTTAAAGCCAGAACTGTCTTTCTGAGATCTAATTCCAAGGACTCCTCCACAGCTAAGTGAGATGCCTCACACCAGTATTAGGTGATTCTTTGTGTGGATGGAACAGAGCATTTTCATCTTGTGTTTAAAGCAATTTGTTGGCTTCGGTTCCTCAGCACTTTCTACACCAGTCTCCCGTTCACATCCCTAGTAATGCCTATGCGAAAAGAAAAAAAAGAAAAAGAAAAAAGAAAAAAGAGAGAGAGAAATAGAGAGAGAGAAAGAGAGAGAGAGAAAGAAAGAAAGAAAGAAAGAAAGAAAGAAAGAAAGACAGAAAGAAAGAAAGAAAGAAAGAAAGAAAAAAGAAAAAGCGGATGGTGAAACTTACAGGTTTAAGGACTTAAACCTCAAGCTTTGTGTTAGGAGTAACAGGAGTGTGCTGAGAGGGCAAACGAGTCATACCAAAAAGCCACATTGCTCTCTCCTAAGCCCCAAACCCACTCCACTCCTGAGGCCAGTGGTCCAAACAGAAAATAACTGGAGAAGACGAGGAGGTCAAAGGATCAGGGAACTAAGCATTATGTGAATTCACCAGAAAGATGTACAAAATGCTTGTGTTTACATTGTTTTTATGGAACTAGCAGAATAAAACTGATCTATTTTAAAAATGAAAAAAAGTGATATGATAACTTTACTTGTCTGATGCCATATAGAGTATTATATATAATTAGAACATATTAATATGAAAGTAAAATTTTTGAATGTTAAAAACCATTGTGCCAACCCATTAAAATATTAGATCATTAGGAAGTCCATTTATTCCAGAAATGCAAGTGAGACTCGTCGCATTAGGAAATTCATTAACACAATAACTTATGTTAATTGAATTAATGGGAGTGTCTTGTGTTCATAGATGAAAAAGAGATAATGCCAAAGTTTTAAAGAAAATTATTTAAAATAATTTAATTAGTATGGAATTGGTGCAAAATGTTTCTTAAAAACATAAAAATAGATTTGTATAAATGAAAAATTATGACATTACATGATTAGGCAGGATCAACATTATTAAGACATCAAAAGTACTTTAATTAATAAGTTGATTTTATGGTTGTATGGTATTCCATGGCATATATGTACCTTTGCAAGGGCATGGATGGAGGTGGAGACCATTATCCTGCAAAGGAATTCAGGAACAGAAAACCAAATATGGCATGTTCTCACTTGTAAGTGGGAGCTAAATGATGAGAACACATGGACACATAGAGGGAAACAACACACACTGGGGCCTATCGGAGGGTGGAAGGTGGAAGGAGAGAGAGGATCGGGAAAAAAAACTAATGGACACTAGGCTTAACACCTGGGTGTTGAAATAATCTGTACAGCAACCCTCATCCTCGACAGACATTTCAAGACAAACCTGAATATTCTGCACATGTACCCCTGAGATTAAAATAAAAGTCAAAAAAATAAAGAAAATAAAATAAGTTGATTTTAACTCCAATATAGATACCATCTGTGTTCTGGATATAGCGAATTTTATTGTAAAGAAGAGCAAACAGATTAAAATATCCATGAAAAGTCTGAGAATTAAAAGAGAGTGACTTCCCCTTTAAAATATTGTAGAGACTTGGAAATTAAAATTGTGTTGTGCTGTTTCATCATTAGTCTGAAAGACCAATGGAATACAACATTCAAAAATGGAATACAACATATATGAAAATGTACTGTGCAATAAAAGCAGCAGTGTAGAAAGAAGAGGTGAAAGCTTGCTGCGTCTCATTGGGCACTGAAGCTCACAGACAGGCAGCAGGCTTTGTCTCTCACCACGTGTGCTTTCTGCAAGTCTGGTATTGCCACATGTGCAGGAAGGACATTTACCATTTGAGCAAGAGCATTTTGGGGCTAATATCTGATTAATGTGACTTTTTCTGCCTCAATATTCATTGTAACCTGTTCTCACAGCCCACAGTATGTTTCCTGCTGAGTTGAGATGTTACCGCCATTAATAAAGCTGTATTACCTGCAACTGTCCCCCTTTCTATGTTTGGGAGCTTTGAGAACAGTCACACATGATTGTGGTAATTCTTTAGTTCGTCACTTGCCTGGTGAAAGACTTTCTGGGGACCTCCTGTCCCTGCTGGGCCCACAGGGGGAAAAAGCTTGTGAAGAGTTCTGGGACAGAACACTGCATGGGGACAGTGAGATGGGTCACTTCAAGGTACAGTGCTCTTAACTTATACCCCAAACTGATGCAGACAGAAAGTTCAACACACCTTCAGAAAATGAGAAAAAAAAACAAAAACACGTTTGGAATGTGGAATAATCTTTCAGTGTGAAAAACACTATCTTCTTCAGAGGATGTGCCAAAATCAAAACTAACAGATGATCTATGCCTGGAATAAAAGTGGTTATTTGGTAACAGATGCTGGTGAGGCTGCAGACAACAGGAAACTCCTATTCACTGTCACTGGGAATGTAAATTAGGTCAGCCACTATGGAAAGCAGTTTGGAGATTTCTCAAAAAATGTAAAACACAGCTACTAATTGGCCCAGCAATCTCATTACTGGGAATATACCCAAAAGAAAATACAACGTTCTACCAAAAAGACACGCAAACCTGCACACGCAGCACCTCTATCTAATACAAAAGTTGGCATTATTTTTAAAAGTGTTTATTTGTCAAAATTTTTCACCCATGGTAGGGATGAAGAAGTACATTCTCACTAAGCTCAAGAGGCACACACCCAAAGCAGCCCTGGGGCAGGGCTGGGAAAGCCAGCAGCACCAGCATCCTCAGCACACACCAGCAGGTGTTGGCTGAAGCAACAGGTGCCCTGGGGAAATGGAAAGGAGTTATTTAGACACAGTTGCTGAGTCTTGAATTTCCTATTTTTCCCAGGATGTCTTTATCATTTTCTTACCCTCCTGTCTATGTTTAGACACATGGCCCTCAGAGGTGACTTGTTGGCTGCAGAATGAGGAATTCATCACTGTCCTTTGGTCAAGGTAGAGGGAGATATGTAATTTCATATACTGTCCATATCTGATGATGGAAATAAAAAAAGAACTGAACAGATGGAGAAGATACATCATATTCATGAATAGAATAACTCAATATTGTCAGGATGTCATTTCTTACGAATGTACAGATTCAAAGCACTTTTAATCAAAATGGAAGCAAATTACTTTGTGGATATAGAAAAAGTAATTCTAAAGCTTATATGGGGAAGAAAAAGGCCTTGAATAGCTAACACAATATTGAAGGAGAACAAAGTTGGAGGAAAGACAGGCACTACTCAACTTCAAGACTTACTGTAAAGCTATTTCAATCAAGGCAGTATCATACTGATGAAAGAATAGACAGATTAATGAAACAAGACAGAGAGTTTAGAAATAGAGACACGTCAATATATTTAATTAATCTTTGATGAAAAAGTAAAGGCAACATGATGAAACAAAGATTGGTTTCTTCAGAAAGTGGTGCTGGAACAACTGAATATCCACATGTAAAAAAAATGAATCAGATCTTACCTTCTCACCAAAATTAAGTCAAAATGAATCACAGACCTAAATGTCAAATACAAAACTATAAAACTTCTGGAAAATAATAGAAGAAAATCTAGACTCTCTTGGGTTTGATGATCTCTAGAAAAAAATGCCAACGTTACAGTACATAAAAGAAATAAGTTCCTGATGGAATATAGATTAAAAATTTTTAATATACAAAATGAGAAAAATACCAGAAGAAAACATAAATGCCTATTTACACAGATACATTTTTATGTTGACAAAACCTTTCTAAGACGCTCAGAAATAAGCATTGCGAAGGTTAATTTAGCGAAACAAAAATTACCCTGCATATGAGAAAAAATAAAAGGCAGCATACTTGTAAAATATTTACTACACATGTATGTGCATGTGTGTATACATAGTGATTTTTAAATCTTCATTTTATAGAGAATTCACTCAAATCAACAAAAAATCCTCTAATTTAAAATTGGGCAATTTAAATTAGAGACCTAAATTGCAGATCTAAAAAAAGTAGTTTGCCTCTAATTTAAAACTGGGCAAAGTCCTTTTTCTAGATCTGCAAGTGACTTACGCACACAGGAAACAATATTTAGTGTTCCTGGTTAGAGAAGGCATTTAAGTTAAAAGAGGAATCAAATACTGTTTTCTATCCACAAAGTTTGTGAGGATAAAGAGCAGTGATATTTATACTGCTGCTTAAAGTTTAAGTTGCAGATGACTTTTCAAATAGACAATTTGGTGGTAAGTACAATATTAAAAAAATTGTATATGCCCGTTAGTGATCAATTCTATTACACTAAAATATTTTTAGAAAGTAAGGAAATATACACGCAATTTCTTTTCTGAGCACTGCTTAAAATATCAATATATTAAGAAGAATCCATATAATGACTTTTATAAATAATTTTCAGTGAATTTACAGCATGGGATAATATATGTGACCACTCAAGGTAGAAATATATACAGAAGTATGTTGACATTTGAAAATGTATTTTGGTGTATCAAGTGAGGGTAAAGTTCAATTTAATTATGTGTACACACAGACTATGGTCTTGTGTTAGCTGAAATTATATACAAAATATGATAAAATTTGTTATTTGAGGGCATTTGTTTTAATATAAAATGTTTTTCCTTTTTATTCTCTTTGATTTCTGCATTGAGCATGTACAATGTTATTAGTAAAAGTTTATTATTAATTAAATAATTTTTGGGAAGAGCAGGAATATGAATTTTGCACATATAAAAATAATTTCTCACTTTCTATATTTTAATTTTTATTTGTTTGTGGATTAGTATATTCTGTGAACTTTTAGCATCTTCAGAAGAGAAACTTTTTATCTGTGCTTGTTGATTTGCATATACATTTTGTTAGACAACATATTTTTATTAATCTAGATTTATTACATGTATGTCAATAATTACAGATTAATCATTTTAGTGTAGTTTTATTATTAGGAAAATAAAGTATCAAATATAAGTGCTTTATTTATAGCAGTTTTTTAAGATATTGAACTTCCCAACTATATTTATCCATTCTTTGAATCCATTTATCACATGTAAGCTGAATGCCTATTATGTAGAAGACACATTCTATTAACTCTCAAGACTCTTTCATCCTTAAAAATGTCACATTTACCTGCTCAGCCTGAGCAATGTGAGAGGTTTAAAATTGGAGTAATAGGACTGAATCTCAATTGAAGCTTTTCCTCTCATCTTTCAAACAAAAATACTTCTGAAGTGAGAAACTAGTAAAAGATAACTACCAACCACAATTTTGGAAATTTATAACAGCTTTAAATAGTAATATTAATCATTGGAAATACCTAATTTACATGTATTCCCTCCATAAATCTAAATATGAATTAATATACATTCTGCAAATCTAAATACGAAATAAAATGTGCCATACCTATTAATTTGAATCCCAAGTTTTCTTCGGCTTGAAGTTTTTAAAATATTAAAGGAGTACTTTGTTTCAACAATTTGTTGTTTTTATTTCAACTCTCCTTTTGCATAGTACTCTTAAAAGCTAAAATTTCTTTAATTATTAATCCTGTGACTAGGACTGCCATCATCCTGTTGTATATACCATATTCACCTTCATGGAAGGCACCGTGAATTGTGTGATGCCTCCTTATTTTGTGTACCAATAAAAGATTGTTTAAATTTTTGCCAAATATAGTTGTAATAAATAATGAATTGTAAGTGGCATTTCAATGTCAGAGATGTTAAAATATGAGAAATTGAGCATCTTAGAACCATTAAAATACAGTGTTATCTCTAACCTTTAAAACATATCACAAAGTAGACATAATTGTATTATTTTACTTAAAATGTTGTCTTTGTTAAGTAGAAGTAATAATTATAATATCTAACAATTACTGAGCTGTCACATGTGCTAAAAATTCTTCAAAATACTTTGCATAGATTCTCACTGAGGCATCACAGTGATGTCCTGTGAGATAACTGCTGTATTCATCTTCACTTTATTGATGAGAAAATTGAGGCACAGAGAGGTTAAGTGACAGCTAGTAAGTGAAAGACCTTAAAGTTGTATTCAAGCCCAAGTTGAACTGAGTCCAAAGGCCAAGCTCTTTCTATTCAAACAGGCCACTCTTTCAATAATGTAGTCAGTAATTAGAATGAATGAATGTTGTACTTTCTTCAGGAGAATATTAAATATTTGTTTGAAGGCAGAGAAAGCGCGTGGTATTTAATGTTTACAATTACATAAATCATTGTATGTTTTGAGACAGTGAACTAAACTTTCCTAAAAAGTCCTCTCACTCTCTCGTAGGACTGCCCTACATGGGGCCTGTGCCAACGGCCATGTAGAAATAGTAACACTTCTGGCAGACAGAGAGTGCTGGCTTGACGTCCGTGACAGTGAAAACAGGACACCTCTGATGAAGGTAAACTGCAGCCGGTCCTTTCAGCAGGAGATGGATTTGGTTTAAATACATGGAATAAAAATGAATTTATCTCATTGAAATACAACTAGTTTGTGAAACCTGTGGAATATTTGTTTTGATTTCCTATAATTTATAATTTACTTCTTGCTTTAATACTGACAGGCTCTACAATGCTGGAGGGAAGCTTGTGCAAATATTCTGGTAGATTCAGGTCCCAATCCAAATATTGTAGATGTGTATGGCAACATGGCTCTCCATCATGCTGTTTATAGTGAAAAGATGTCAATTGTGGCAAAACCGCTGTCCCCATCGAAGTGAAAAACAAGGTAGACATTAACCAATGTTATTTTCAAAATATTTGAAATCCATTTGTTTTAACATTAACATTGTAAGTTTTTTTATATTTGTAAGCTTAAACATTCCTTGCATGAAAACAGTTTGAAAGAACTTAACTGTCTAAGATTTTACTTTAATATTAATATTTTTACAAGAACTACTAGAGAGTATGGCTTTTCGGTGCATTTATGATAAATATTTGAATTTGTTAAAGGTAAAACTTTTTCAAATATTCTTTCCCACCCAAGTTTTTTTTTCTTTCCAATTAGTGTAAAACTATAAGAAAGCAAAATTTGCCTGCATAAATTGAGTCATCGTGTAAAATTTAGGAGACATGCAGAAATCTGGATTTCCTCTTAAAGGGTAGAATCTGGTGTCTCTTGAGCCAAAATGACTGCTATGCTCTGAAGAGGTTCTAGCTTTACACAAAGCGTATGTTTCCAGTTTGCTGCTGTGTCCACCTAGGCACATCACTTACTCAACTTACCCCTTTTGCCTCTGTAAATATTTCAGTTATCAATTCCTCTCTCATAGTATATTTTGGTAAAGAGTTCAAGGTATTCAAGACAGTTGATAGGTGTTTATAATATATAGTTTATATTTTACATTAATTCATTAATAATGGGGTTGACTTCTAGAATTCAGATTTTTTAAACAACGATTTTTCTTTACATAAACCATAAATAATCATCTTCTATTAGAATGCCTTTAAGCCTTTTTAGATTAATCATGGTTATATTTGAATAGGTTATACCTATTGCAGAAAATATTATATCTTTCTCCTCAGAATTGTGCCTTAAAATGCAAGTGATTTTGTGGCTTCTATTATGCTAATCCATATAGATGAGTTAGAACTTTCATTAATAAGACATTTTATTCGTATTCCTGATATTTTGCAAAAAAATAAGTAGCAGTTACAATACAAACCAGAATCAAAATGGATTATTGCATTTTAAGAAGTAGATACGCACTAGAGTCCTAGTATTATCATTATAATTGAGAATAAACTTTTATACTGAATTTCTAATAGCTGAGATAAAATTCTATTGTCTTGTAATAGGAGAAACCCCATGGACCACTTATCATAAGCAATCAAAGTTCATTTGAGGCTAATCTCTTTTAATTTAGAGCCTACTTCCTTAGTGACCCATTTAGAGGAGGAGTGCCTGACACTGGCGTCTGGGATCTTGGGATCATTGATAGAAGAGAATCAGTGAGTTTGTATCACCAGAGGAAACCTCCATTTTTCTTGGGAAGCTTTCAAAACCGTATCCCTGAAATTCTGATTTGTCAAATATTAATGTCTGCCACAAAAATATATTGTCAAATAAGGATTAGGCAAAGTTCAAGTCATTTCTTGGATAATGGACATTTAATTCATAGTTTTATAATATTTCTTGAACATAGATAATATGGAATCTGTTGGGGCACAAAGCTTCTGGTAAGGTAATTATTCTCTGGAATATAGTTTAAGAAACACTGCTCTAGATGTAATAATTTAGATTACTAATTTAATAAAAAACAAAGTATTTACTACTGTATCTTAGGGTTTAAGGATATAGAGATAAAAGACACAGCCCCTGTCCTCAAGAAGCTCTTGCTTTAGATGGGAAACAACAAAGTCATTACAATATAAAGATTTTTGGAGATAACCAGAGTTAATGTGGTGATGCAGAGGCTGAATGTTTCCAAGGGAAGGTGCAGTGCATGGGAAAGCACAGAAAAGGGAGAAAGAAGGGGCTGCTATTGATTTACTTTCTATTTTATGTGTTTAAGTTCATAGGATATTATACAAGATACTCAGTTCAGCTGAGAAATATGTAATTTCATGAATTATAAATTGTTTTTGCTGTTTTACAGGCTGGCCTCACACCACTTTTACTGGCCTATGAAAAGAAGCAAGGACATTGTGGAATTTTTAGTGACAAAAAATGCCAATGAAAATGCAGCTGATAAGTTTAAATGGTATAGTAGTTCTTTTTCTGTTGAAAAACACTTGAGTAGTGTTCTAGAGTAATAACACTCAAGTCAGAAATATTAATAACATTTACTTAAAATTATTAGATTATAGTGAAAACTATCAACACAAATTATCAGGAAGAAAAGCAATTATTTGGACTGGTCAACATAAAGAACAGTATATAGTAGGATTTATCTTCTCTTATTATACTGACTGATTCTTATTTGTAATCTGATGTTTTTGGTTGCATTATCTTCTATTAGCTAAAGTGGTTCTGTATTAGTTTTAAGAAGTATGAACTTTTTAAGTTTACTTTATAATTCAATATTGAATGATTAACACATTTATAGTATTTTTCTAACTTCTGTTTTTTATACACTTTTTAAAAAGTGCAATATTTGCTGGGCATGGTAGCTCTCACCTGTTATCCCAGCATTTTGGGAGGCCAAGGTGATTGGAACACTTGAGGCCAGGAGTTCAAGACCAGCCTAGCCAACATGGTGAAACCCCATCTCTACTAAAAATACAAAAATTAGCCAGGCATGGTGGTACATGCCTGTAGTTCCAGCTACTCGGAGGCTGAGGCACGAAAATCGCTTGAACCAGGGAGGCAGAGGTTGAAGTGAGCTAAGATTGTGTCACCGCACTCCAGCCTGGGTAACAGAGCAAGACTCTGTCTCAAAAAAATAATAATAATAATAATAATAATAATAATAATCTGAAATAGGAGTTTAAAATCATTTTGTCTTTAGGATGACTGGTTGCTTTAAGTTGTTTTCTTTGAAGAATATTAATTTTACGTTATCCCTACGTGACTATTAATTGCTATCATCAGACACTGTGAATTTATCATTTTTTTCCTTTTTTATTCACAGTGTATTATTATTTCTAATTTGTATAGGTAGAGGGAAGAAAGACATCTTTAATTGGATTAACATTTTAGTTAATTAAGATAATCTAGCTGGGCACCATGGCTCATGCCTGTAATCCCAGCATTTTGGGAAGCCGAGGCAGGTGGATCGCCTGAGGTAAGGTGTTCAAGATCAGCCTAGCTAATATGGTGAAACCCTGTTTCTATTAAAAATACTAAAAATTAGCCGGGTGTGGTGGCGGGTGGCTGTCATCCCAGCTACTCGGGAGGCTGAGGCAGGAGAATCACTTGAACCCGGGAGGCAGAGGTTGCAGTGAGCTGAGATAGTGCCAGTGCACTCCAGCTTGTGCAATAAGAGTGAAAATCTGTCTCAAACAAAAAAGACAAGCCATAGGCAAGTGATAAAAACAGATAGGCTTTTGATTCACATAAGAATGGGTTCATGTCTAGCTTCTTCACTTGATATGTTTGATTTCACAAAAATTACTTAATACCAAGTATGATTTTCTATATGAAAAGGAAAATAATAATATGTCCTTTAAGGACAGTTGTGTGGAAGTAACATTATGAAGATCAGCAGCATTTAATTCAATGTCCCACACGTTCTTATCAGCATCATTAACTGAACTTACTACGACTACTACTCATATCATTACTCCTCATACTGTTTTAAGCCTTCAGATTGCTCTCATTTGTCTGACTTCTAGCTGATTTTGAAGAACAAAATATTATGTCAGACTAAGGAAGAAATAGAGAATTCTTCACTTAAATCTTTGTCTCTTTAAGATTTGTGAACAGAGCATATTTTCTTGCCCTTCAAAGGACTTTATGTTAGCCACTTCTAGTATGCCATATCCCAGTGGGACATGAGTCTTTTTGCCCCTTCCTTTCAGCTTTGGTGGTGATTTACAAGGATAAACACTTGAGCACTCAACATACTTATGTTTGTTAGTACATGTAAATGGTTAATTCTACACTGACAGGGACATATTAAATTGCTTCTGTTCCTAATAATGAAGTTATCTCTTTCTTATTTTAGCACAGCCCTCATGCTTGCTGTATGTCATGGATCAACAGAGAGAGTCAGCATTCTTCTTCAGCAAAATATTGACATCTGTGCTGAAGATATGTGTGGAATGACTGCAGGAGGTTATGCTGTTGCTGGTAGATTTAATTCGTTAAGTGTTTACATTTAAAGGCTAGGTGAGATTTCATAGTTTGTTTCAGGTAATTTTTGAATGACAGCGAGTTAGTTCACTTCATCAGCCAGAAACTAGGCAAAAAGCTACACTAGTTCGAAGGAGTAATGGGTCCAGGATTCTTTATTTTAGGACTTTCAACAACTTTATCCCTAGGGGTCCTAATGTTGTCTACTTGATTTGCAGTATATCCCCTATGCATGGGATAAATATAGTGTCACAATTTTGATTTTTCTAATTAGTTATGTGGGTCCCGAAATGTCCACTTTCGCAGAAAACCTGATAGTGTCCCCGGGGCTGTCTTCCATACCTTCATCCTTGAATTTTTAAAAGAATCTAAGGGGTTCCCTAAGTCCAAGGAAGACATTCCTTTTGTTTAAGTCAGAAGGATTGGGGGGGGTGGGAAATGCCCATTCTCTTCATTTTGTTGTTTCCATTGATGCTGTTGCTGCATTGTTGCCATTGAAACTACTCCTGCAGTCTGGTAATGATTGACCTTTGCCACCAGGATGCCCTTACTAATACAGATCCCTCAGTCTTCATGGTGATCCACATGTAGACTTCAAGGTTATTACATTTTTTTAGAGTTCACATACATATTCTCAGCCACTGTTTCCAAAGTACCAGCACCCTGCCCTGGCAGCTAGGACATTTAGCTTTAGCCACACACATAGTGAGGAAATTGACCCTTCTCCTCCCACTCAAAACCTGATGTGAAACCCACATCTTAGCCTGGACGTGGCCTAGACCTTCATGGTAAGTTATCCTTTGAGTGGCTTTTTTCCGTTTTCTCTAGCAAATATTAGTTGTGATAGTTGGAAACTGTGAATCAGGTTGAAATAATGTTACAGGAAGAAATTAGAGATCCCTTTTTATTTTGTTACCACAACTATGTCCCTGGACCTTTATAATCGGTGTAGCACCATTTTGTAGGTAGTGGAAGGTCTCATCTTATTCTGGAAGATCCCACATCATCTTCC
Organism: Pongo abelii; assembly: GCF_028885655.2. NCBI lineage: Eukaryota > Metazoa > Chordata > Mammalia > Primates > Hominidae > Pongo > Pongo abelii. Next base: position 27,885,970 of record NC_071993.2, on the reverse strand, counting down.
TCAAGTTACAGTGGGTTCCAACTTGTGCTTGTCCCCTCAAGTGATTCTTTTTTCCTAAAAGTAAAAATCTCCCAGGCTACCTGCATCTCTATCTCAAGTTTTTAAAATATTTTCAAATTCTGCATCACCATGAAGCCATTCAATAGACTTCACAAAATCCCAAGTAAGTTGGTTACATTTAACAGAGCTAAGCCGCATCCATGACTGATCAGTCTTCAGGTATAAAAGTAGGGATTTGCGCTGGCATCAGCGGTACATATAGTAAAACTGAAACAACGTCGAGAAGATCAGCATGGCCCCTGCACAAGGATGACACACAGATCTGTGAAGTGTTGCATATTTCTTGCAGTTTCCAAAAGGACATGTGACTACTTTCTAACTAGCTCCAAGGAAATGGCGTGAGTCAAAGCAAAATGGATGTCACCCAGTATTGCAGTTGTGATTTTCGTACAAGAAATATTGATGCAAGGTGATGTATGAAATGAGATGTGGTGAGTAACACGTAGGATCTTGTTTGCAATATGCTGTTAGTGCATCTCAGAAATGAGAAAATACCAACTTGCATCTTCTTTGTGGAACTTACAAAAAATAAAGGTAGGGTTTGGTCTTCCGCAGCAGCTGGAAATGAGCATAGTGACTAAGCATCATTCTAACAAAGATTTGTTGATTCAGAGTTTCAGGAGGTAGATAAGAGTAGTAGTAGTCCAAGCCAGATGCTGACATCTATTAGTTTTCTGCCCTTGGTGTGATTGATGAGCTCAGTAATAGAGGCTAACCAGGTTATCCAATTTAATGAATTAATATATTTATAAATAAATTTCATTACAAATTATAAAATAGCTTAGATGCCTTGAATTACAAGCCACAAAGACTAGAACATCTAATAACCAAAAGTAGGAATTAATAACAGAAAAGTGCAACATTTGAACATTATAACCTATGAAGAAACACCTTTCTTTTGTTTTGTTTTGTTTTGTAATTTATTTATATTTTGCAGAGACAGGGTCTCCCTATGTTGCCCAGGCTGGTCTTGAACTTCAGGGCTCAAGCAGTCCTCCTGTCTCAGCATCCCAAAGTGCTTATGTCACAGGCATGAGCCACTGCACCAGACTAACACATTGGATTTTATTGGGAATTTAAAAATAGCTTCAGCAATAAGATTCAAGAACAAATTATTTCATTGCTTCACTATTTATTTGAGCATTAAAAAATGTTATCTTGTTAAATCTTTATAATAACCTAGCGAAATAAGGCTCTAAAATTCTCATTTTTAGAAGACGTTGAGCCTAAGAGAAGCAACTTGTTCCAGAAAAAATACCTGTTGGTTACTGCGCTAGAACTTATTCTGAGTTAAGGACATTTTCCATTATGCCAAGCTAACTCTAGTGAATTTACTGAGTTACCCTGCCCTGAATTCATGTGTATTTCATGTACTTTCTTTCTTCTTTAATTAGCAGATTAATAAGTTCATAGAGCTTACAAACTTAAAGTAATGGAATAAGTAATATTCTGATGTTAGCTCTGATATTGTCTGAAATACTACTCTAGAACTTAATAAATTTGGTAAATGTTTTTATATCAGTGTTAAAATAGTAGTTTTATTTATTACATTTTTATACATAGCATTCATCAACACCTTTTGGAATATAAACAAAAGATATCTAAAAATCCTCAAAATAGCAATCTGGGTAAGACTTCTGATAGTAAACTACTCTTGGTGGTGCTACCATAAGGTTATGGAAATGTTGATCATACAACGGCAATTAAAAAAGCAATGTGGAAATAGGATGTGTTTATATATATACATATGCGTGTGTGTGTGTGTACATATATATAGCTTTGATTTAATTTTTTAGTTTATTATTCAGAATTAGTTAAGAATTTAGTTGTAGGTAGTTTATAATCTCAGAAAATATTATCCGAAAAAAATGTTTTTAATTATGTTCCCTAAAATTTTATACAATACTTTTGTATAAATAAGTAAAACAATTTTTAAGTTTGTATATTGTACGTTTCCTCAATTGTCATAACAACTTAGGTTTGTTATAAAATGTATAACCCTTGGTGTGATTGATGAGCTTGGTAATAGGGGATAATCAGGTTATCCAATTTAATAAATTAATATTTATAAATAAATTTTATTACAAATTATAAAGTAGCTTAGATGCCCTGAATTACAAGCCACAAAGAATGGAACATCTAATAATGAAAAGTAGGAATTAATAACAAAAACTGCAACATTTCAGTGTTATAACCTATGAAGAAACAATTATTTATGTATGTATGTATGTATTTATTTATTTATTTATTTATTTAATTGTAGAGACAGGGTCTCCTTATGTTGCCCAGGCTGGTCTTGAACTTCTGGGCTCTATTTAATTTTTACAATAAATGGTTTGCATTTAGTAAATGAGAATTAATTACAGTTGAGTCTTGAGTAACATGAGAGTTAGGGTGCTGATCCCCCAAGCAGCTGAAAATCTGCTTTATATGAAAATCTGTTTCTTTTGACTCCTCCAAAACTCTACTAATAGTCTACTGTTGACCTGAAGCCTTATTGAAAGCATAAACAGTGAATTAACACATAGTTTCTATGTCATATGTACTATATACTGTATTCTCACAATAAAGTGAACTGGAGAAAAGAAAGTGTTTTAAGGAGGAAAAAATATATTCACTATTTATTAAGTGGAAGTGAATTATTATTCATAAAGGTCTTCATTCTCATTGCCTTCACGTTGAGTAGGCTGATAAGGAGGAGGGAGAGGAGAGATTTGTCTTGCTATCTTGCAGTGGCAAAGGAAAAGAAAAATCTGTCTATTAGTGGGTTCCTACAGTGAAAACCCTTATTGAAGGATCAACTGTGTGACATAGTGACTGTGTCACAAAAAAGTAAGTATCTTTAGAATTTAGAACTCAATGCAGCCATAAAAAATGATGAGCTCATGTCCTTTGTAGGGACATGGATGAAACTGGAAATCATCATTCTCAGTAAACTATCGCAAGGACAAAAAACCAAACACCGCATGTTCTCACTCATAGATGGGAACTGAACAACGAGAACACATGGACACAGGAAGGAGAACATCATACTCTGGGGACTGTTGTGGGGTGGGGGGAGGGGGGAGGGATAGCATTAGGAGATATACCTAATGCTAAATGACGAGTTAATGGGTGCAGCACACCAGCATGGCACATGTATACATATGTAACTAACCTGCACATTGTGCACATGTATCCTAAAACTTAAAGTATAATAATAATAAAAAAAAAAGAAAAAAAAAGAAATCAATGCTGCTGACACCTTGAAAAAAAAAAAAGAATTTAGAACTCAATAATACTTTTCTGGCACTATAAACAAATGTCAACAAGAATTATAAACCTTAGCCAGGGTGCATCAGTACCAATAGGAGATTATTTTTCAAAGATATCTACTGAGTGCAGAAGTCAGAAAAGCAAATCTTTGTTAAGAAGCACAGGTTATGTTACATAGTCTTATACCAAAAGATCTCACTATTTTCAACTTCGTTCCCTCTAAGTTGAAACCAAATAAGATATATTTACTTCATTAGAACAAGATGTGTTGTGCTCTCTGTTGGATAATTAGTGTGTTAATAGTAATTTTGTTACAAAAAGATACTCTGTTCCTACTGGCCAAAATATTAACATTATAAGTATTCAAATAGCTTAACTCTAGGCTCAACAAATTATAATAAAAATACAAAAATTTTTCACAATAGCAAAAGTGTTACTGTGATACCTAAATGTAACACAATGCATTGTACAATATGAATGGTATGAGCACATCTTTATTATACATTTATCAAAGAACTTATGTAAGTTAGGTTTTGCAAGTTGCAGGAGACAAATATGGAATACACATAGTCTGGGTCTTTAAGGTGCTCATAATACAGTAGAGCTGTCTCTGTTGAATTTCTGCATTTTTCCAACAGAATTTTCTAAAAAAATGTTTTTTATTCATTTATCCACTTGTCCACTTAACAAATAAATGCCAAGCATCTTTAAGGTATTGTCCTTTTTATTATCATTGTCATTTTTTATTATTTACTACTTATTAAGGTACTAAGCATTTTTCTTGTTATTATCACTTTTTTCTAATATTTACTAATTTATTTAGTGTTTACTCTGTGCCAGAACCCCTTTGGGAGCTTATAATTATCACTTATTATGTCGTTACCATATTCAGTATGTGTCAGACATTTTATATCCAAGGTGACAATTAAAGCCTTAACAAGTTTGGTGGTGTCCAGGAGTGGTGGCTCACTCCTGTAACCCTAGCATTTTGGGAGGCCAAGGTGGACAGACTGCTTGAGCTCAGGAGTTTGGGACCAGCATGACTAACATGGTGAAACCCGTTTCTACTACATACAAAAAATTAGCCGGGCATGAAGTGCATGCCTGTGATCCCAGCTACTTGGGAGGCTGAGGTAGGAGAATCGCTTGAACCCGGGAGGTGGAGGTTGCAGTGAGCTGAGATCGCGCCATTGCACTCTAGCATGGGAGACAGAGTAAGACTCCATCTAAAATAAATAAATAAATAAATAAATAAATAAAAATAAAAAAGAAGGAGAAAAGTTTGGTAGTATTTAAGGAAAGCATGCAGAACGAGTAGAAGTTTGCCAGGTAAAGAGTCAGAAGGATGATATTTAGCAGAAGGAAAATTTAACCACGTTGTGTGTTTGGCAGAAGGAACATCTGAAGGAATGCCTGATGAGTCTGAACCCTTGGCAGAAAGAAGCCTGAGTAGGCTGAACACTTGGTGGAGGGAGCGCCTGATGAGGCTGCACGCTTGGCGAAGGGAACACCCAAACGAGGCTGCACCCTTTGTAGAGGGAACATCTGAGATTATCGCATATCCAGGAAAAGAAACATCTACAAAAGCAAGTATAAATGGTAAGACGTGTGAGTGAATTTTGTAGGGTTTATTGGCACTTTGGGTTTCCAAGCGGAAATAGAGTAATATGGGAGTAGTTGGGAATGACTTGAACACCTAGATAAGGCAAGCTTAGGCAACACTTTTTAATAGTATAGGAACGAGTAGATCTTACTCTGTAGGCCCCGGAAAAATTCTCACAATAATTCTGGCTGTCAATACTAGATGAATAAACAAGCTAAAAACATAGGAACAAAATTTGTTTTGGTGGTCCAAGGGATATCATAGGATTCTGCTATTTTTTTTTTTTTTTTTTTTTTTGAGATGGAGTCTCTCACTGTCACCTGGGCTGGAGTGCAATGGCGCAATCTCAGCTCACTGCAATCTCTGTCTCCCGGGTTCACACAATTCTCCTGCTTCAGTTTCCCGAGGAGCTAGGATTACAGGCGCCCACCACCACCCCCGGCTAATATTTTATATTTTTACAGGGTTTCACTATGTTGGCCAGAGTCGAACTCCTGACCTTGTGATCCACCCACCTCGGCCTCCAAAAGTGGTGGGATTATAGGCGTGAGTCACTGTGCCTGGCCAGGATTCCACTTTTGGTTGAATAATTAGCAACAGCTCCAATCATCATGCTCTCTCAAGACAATATTTGAAGGCTGGAAGAGCTGCTTTTGTTCACCTGTTTCTTTTAAATAGGGAGAAAACTTGGAAGCTTGCAGTAATCTTTCTGTAACATTTTATTGGCTGGATTATACCACATGCTCCTTTCAAAACCAGTCACTAGGAAACCAAATGTAATTACTGTGATTAGCTTAGAATAATTAGAGATGGGGTGGGTGCAATGGAATAATAAATATCTAAATAAACTTGTGTTTCTGCAGCAAGAAAGAATAAATAATGGCTATGCATAGGAAGTCAACAATGTTTTCTGCAGGGATTCATTGGAGAAGTTTGAGAAGGGGAGTCGCAAGATTAGATTTGAGTATCAGGGCATTCTGGTCATGGTATAAAGCAGAGATGGGCAAACTTTTGCTGTAAAGCACCAGATAGGAAATATGGTAGGCCATGTGGTCTCTATCACAGCTATTCAACCCTGCATTGTAGGGTGAAAGCAGTCATAGACAACGTGTGAGCAAAGACGCATGATTGCACTGCAATAAAGGTTTGTATAAAAAAATTACATAAGCTGAATTTGGCTTGTGGCCTATGGTTTGCTGGCCCGTCATATAGAAGATAGCTGGAGAGCATCACATAAAAAGATTTAAAGACAGTCCTGGAGTGGTGGCTCACCCCTGAAATCCCAGCAATTTGGGGGCCGAGGCAGGCGGATCATGAGGTCAGGAGATCGAGAACATCCTGGCTAACATGGTGAAACCCCGTCTCTACTAAAAATACAAAAACATTAGCTGGGCATGGTGGTGGGCATCTGTAGTCCCAGCTACTTGGGAGGCTGAGGCAGGAGAACGGCATGAAGCCGGGAGGCAGAGCTTGCAGTGAGTTGAGATCGTGCCACTGCACTCCAGCCTGGGACACAGAGTGAGGCTCTGTCTCAAAAAAAAAAAAAAAGATGTAAAGACAAAGGAAGCTTTTGTAGTAGTTCATGCTATAGTCTTTTTTTTTTTTTTTGGTCACCAATCTGTGGCCTAGTATCAATCTATTATGAAAGTTTGACCTATCTAAGGTAAAAGGAATCAAGTTCAGAAGTTCAATTTACACATTTAAACATGTAGGTCTTTCTTTGCCATTATTTTATTTTGATTTGTTTTTCTGAATTTCTTTAACTTAAAAAATAACAATAGTATTTGGTAGGGTTTCCTTTTCCCTATAAAAGCCATCAGTTAAGGGGCCGTGTTTAACCAGGAAATAAAAATATAAAATAAATAAGTTTGTATTCCAGTGGCAATGGAAATATAAAGCAAAGGCAGAAAAGAGGTACAGTTAATATGGCTTAGTGATTATTGAATTTAAAAAGCTAGGGGACAGAGAAAATCTCAGGTCATTCATACGTTTCCAGATTGTGCATGAACATATACAATGCTCATGGGGAAGGAGTGGGAAATTCTCAGGTCAGCAGCGAAGTGCAAACAGTCATGGGACAGACCAGCAGCTTTCTTTACATGTTGAGTTCAGTGAAACATACATGTGGGATATTTTCAGTAGGTAATTGGATTATAGGCATTTCTAGCTGGAGATAGAAATCTGGCTGGAGATGCAGGCTTAGAATAATTTTATTATAATTATTAGGCAAAGTCATAGATCTCAATGAGCTTATCCATGATGCAGAAGATGCCTAATTTCTGGAAGAAAAACAATAAATTAAGAAAAATCTATCCAGTATTTTAACTTTTCATTTTAATCAGTAACAGACCACCAGTAATTAATTTTATCCATGGAATAAGTGCAAGAACACAAGACTGAGAGTTGCTCTGGAAAGTTCTAAAGTCCACAATACCTTAAGTATATTCCACAATGTGAAAAGGAAGTAGAAAGAATGATACTAGCAGAGCTAGGAGTGAAATCAGGGGAATCAGAAAGCTAGTTTTCCACCAATAAAAGAGAAACCATTTTCTGCACTGTTCATTCAAAATGGCAAAGTCATCCTTACAAATAAATATTTATAACACCATTTCAGATCAAGAAGAAGCACAAACGTGAAACTGATTAAGAGCTTTTACACAATGTACTAAAAAAAAAAAAAACATGCCTACAAAAAAAGAATAGCTTAACAAAACTCTGCAGGGCTTAAGGCTTGTATTTGTGCTTCAACAGTGCATGTGAGTACCAGCATAAGATGCTTTCAAATACATTTAATCCAGATGGGAGATGGCTTTTTGAACCGTGGAATCCCCGCATTTGGGCACTAGAAAAGACAAAAAGGGTCATTTAGTTCAGAAATTTCTAAACAGAGAAACAGTTCAGCAAAATGTTAATAGTAATGACTTAAACAAAACAACAAAACCGTGCAGGCAAATGTTTGGAAATTGGTGCGTTAAATAAAATTAAGCAGATGTCTTCACCATAGCACTTCTCACAACTGGAATGACCTGCATCAGCCCTCTCACATTACAGATCAAGAAACTGAGGTTCACCTAGAAGAAAATGTAGGCAATACCATTCAGGACATAGTCATGGGCAAAGATTTCATGACAAAAACTCCAAAAGCAATTGCAACAAAAGCAAAAATTGACAAATGGGATCTAATTAAACTAAAGAGCTTCTGTGCAGGAAAAGAAATGATCATCAGAGTGAAGAAACAACCTACAGAATGAGAGAAAATTTTTGCAATCTTTCCATCTGACAAAGGTCTAATATCCAGAATCTATAAGAAACTTAACAAATTTACAAGAAAAAAAAAAACAAACAATCCCGTTAAAAAGTGGGCAAAGGATATGAACAAACACTCCTCAAAAGAAGACATACATGCAGCCAACAAATATACGAAAAAGAGCTCAACATCACTGATCATTAGAGAAATGCAAATCAAAACCACAAGGAGATACCATCTCATGACAATCAGAATGCCTATTATACAGTCAAAAAAACAACAGATGCTGGCAAGGTTGTGGAGAAAAAGGAACATTTTTACACTGGTGGTGAAAGTGTCAATTAGTTCAACCATTGTGGAAGGCAGTGTGTCGATTCCTCAAAGATCCAGAGGTAGAAATACCATTTGATCCAGGAATTCCATTACTGGGTATATACCCAGGGTGATATAAATCATTCCATTGTAAAGATAAATAGATGAGTGTGTTCACCGCAGCACTATTTACAATAGAAAGTCATGGATTCAACCTAAATACCTATCAATGATAGACTGAGTAAAGAAAATGTGGTATATATACACCATGCAATACTGTGCAGCCATAAAAAGGAATAAGATCATGTCCTTTACAGAGACATGGATGGAGCTGGAAGCCACTACCTTCGGCAAACTAACACAGGAACAGAAAACCAAACACTGCATCTTCTCAGTTATAAGTTGGAGCTGACTGAGAACACATGGACATGTCGGGGGGAACAACACACACCGGGCACCTGTAGGGGGTTAAGGGGTGGGAGAGCATCAGCAAGAATAGCTAATGGATACTGAGCTTAATAACTGGGTAATGGGCATGATGGCTCACGCCTGTAATCCTAGAACTTTGGGAGGCCGAGGCGGGCAGATCACTTGAGATCAGGAGTTCGATACCAGCCTGGCCAACATGGTGAAACCCCATCTGTACTAAAAATACAAAGAAAAAAAAAGGCAGGCATGGTGGCACACGCCTATAATCCCAGCTACTTGAGAGGCTGAGGCAGGAGAATTGCTTGAACCCAAGAGACGGAGGTTGCAGTGAGCCGAGATCGTGCCACTGCACTCCAGCTTGGGTAACAGAGCAAGGCTCCATCCCATAAATAAATAAATAAATAAATAAATAAATAAATAAATAAATAACTGGGTGATGGGATGATCTGTGCAGTAAACCACCACCTCAAAAATAAATAAATAAATAAATAAATAAATAACTGGGTGATGGGATGATCTGTGCAGTAAACCACCATGGCACATGTTTACCTATGTAACAAACCTGCACATACTGCACATGTACCCCTGAACTTATAAGTTGAAAAGAAAAAGAAATTGTTGTTCAAGTTTGTCACAGGTGACCCTTAAAGTCCTCCTAATGGCTTGATTACTTTGCCTCTTAGCCTATAGGACCTTGAAGAAGAAAGGAAATAACTAACCCAGCAAACCAGAACCTGATGTTATAATAATTGTAATAGTTAACATGTTAAGCACTTTTCATATATTTCCTAATTTAATCCTACATACCCTATGATACTTTACTATTTATCTTAGAAATAGTTCCTGAGCAAACCAGCATTACCAAAAAAACCCCCAAACGACCAGAGAGTGTTAGTCTTATCTAGCTTACAGGAAAGTCACAGAAATTCAACAATTGGTCCTATGTTCCTGTTTCTTTTTTCAATTATTCAGATACCATACCCTGAACTTGTTTCAACATCTTGCTTTTCCAGAATGTGCCTTAATTGCTTCTTGATTTCTGTAGCACAAATAACACCCCCAAGGAATCTTGATTTACTCCCATTCTAGTAGTTGTACAACTTTGTTCTATGGCTACCTTGATATAATTATAATCTATTTATAGATTATATTATATTATATACATTATATATTTGTCCTTCTTTTTATCCCTTTTGTTTATTTGTTTATTTTTTGAGACAGGGTCTCACTCTGTCACCCAGGCTGCAGTGCGGTGTCACAACTTCGGCTCACTGCAACCTCTGCCTCCCAGGCTCAAGCGATCCTCCCACTTTAGCCACCCAAATAGCTGGGACCACAGGCACGCATCACCACGCTTGGCTAATTTTTGTAGAGCCAGGGTTTCGTCATGTTACACAGGCTGGTCTTGAACTCCTGGGCTCAAGCCATCTGCCTGCCTCGGCCTCCCAAAGTGCTGGGATTATAGGCATGAGCCACTACACCCGGCTTATTTGTCCTTTTATATTGACACGTTGTACTGCTTCATTTTGCCAAAATGTCTTGCCAAAAGTGCACTGAATGAGTTCTCTAGTAACAATCCACAGAAAATTTATATTTATGCTGCCCCAGTATTCTCAATTTCATTCAAAGAATTAGGCTCTAGCTTTAGCACAGCAAGAAATCACATCAGCTAATCTATAAACATCCTCTGATGACATATTCCTTTAGGTAGATCTTGTTGAACTCCCAATGCACTATTTTAAAAATTAATGCACAATAATTTCCTTGGTAGGACAGCATTTCCATCAAATAATCCTATCTGCATAAGGGAAGTGGTGCTGTTGCTACTCTTACCTGGTTGCCTCCATATCGGTGAGCCAGTGGAAAGAATCCAAACACTGTCTTTTCGCCACTTACAAGCTGGATAAAATCGTCTGTTTCTGAGACAGATAAATCAAGGTCCAAAATATCTTCTAGAACTTCCTGAGGCAGGGAAAACAAATTTACAAACCTAAGTCATCTTTCGGTGGTTGTTGTTGTTGTTGTTTCTTTTCTGAGACACAGGCTCACTCTGTCACTCAGATTGGAGCGCAGAGGCACAATCATGGCTCACTGCAGCCTTAAACTGCTGGGCTCAAGTGATACTCCCGCTTCAGCCTCCCAAAATGCTATGATTACAGGAGTGAGCTACTGCGCTCAGCCTAATATTTTTTAAGAATACAGACTTAATGGCCGGGCGCGGTGGCTCACGCCTTTAATCCTAGTACTTTGAGAGGCCTAGGCGGGCGCATCACGAGGTCAGAAGATTGAGACCGTCCTGGCTAACACGGTGAAATCCCGTCTCTACTAAAAATACAAAAAAAATTAGCCGGGTTTGTTGGCGGGCGCCTGTAGTCCCAGCTACTCTGGAGGCTGAGGCAGCAGAATGGCGTGAACCCTCGAGGCGGAGCTTGCAGTAAGTGGAGATCGTGCCACTGCACTCCAGCCTGGGCAACACAGCGAGACTCCGTCTCAAACAAACAAACAAACAAAAGAATAGAGACTTAATGGAAGAAAATTCAAAAAATAAACCTCTTCTGAAAATACTAATATTTTTTCATAAGAGATGTACCATACTTTCCATGATTATTTATGCTATTTAGGAAAAATTAGTGGTTCTAAAATTTTTATTGGTTTCTTATGATGCACGGTAAAACAATATTTTTCCCAGGACAAATTCATTTAAGGAACTAGAAAAAAGTAAACATCCTATTTTTAACCCAAATTCATTTATATCATGAGAGAACAATGAAGAATTTATTAGAGACCATTAGATAAAGGATATCTAAGATAACAATTTAATTCATTTTCCTCTTTTTCACAGAAGTATATTTTCCTTGTAAGACAATGTTAAGATGAAACTAAGTAAGTATCAGAGTGTGATTTCTAAGAATGACATCTCCAAGTATTTGAATTTTAAACACAGATAGTCATTTATAGTTAGACTAATAATATTAACTCTAAAAATTATTTTAAACAAATGTTTTAGTGAGTTTAGTATTTGTGTTGTGAAAAAATAATGGCTAACCTTTGAAACTGCTACAAGAGATACTCTTGATTTGAAAGGAGTTGGAAAGGCAATTGAAAAAACAATTTTCCCTTTGAGAACATAAAATTTTCTTTCACAGGATCAACAGGCACATAGCTGATAAAATAGAACACCATTCTTAATGTTCTCATTTGTTGCATATACAGCACTAACATCCCTTAGAAAGGCTATGGTTCTTCCGGAAACTCAAGTCACTATTTTCTTCATGCTTTGTTATTTAAAGGCTACTTTGCCATTTCAACACGATCTAGCCAACATTCATTTAGGACAGTACATGGAACTGTTCAAGAGGTTAGGAAATGGAAAAAGCTTAAAACAGGAAGACACATACCCTGTCTTCAAAGATCTTCACTCATGGAAGGCAAATTGAATTGCAACATATTTATAAATAAAAATACATATTTTTAAATGGAGGTGAGCTGCATTATAGAATTACAAGTATTGTACTAGTTAATTCAATGGAACCAAAATCCATTAGGCACATAATCACATGCATTCTGCCCTTTGGAAACACAATTAGCTAAAGGAAACAGATAGGAAACAGATAGACAAGAAACATAAATAACTTTAAGACCAGGCAATACATGGCTTACTAGATGCACAAAACTGCTGTAGATCCCACATATGATAGATGCCCTCCCACAAAGCTAAAAGTTTAGAAATGGCCTCAGCAGAGACAAACTATGTTTCGTAACATCCATACACTAAAACACCTGTACCGTATTTTAAAAGCTGTAGAGGAAAAGAAAGCTTTGACCACGCTTTAGATTCTCAGAACATATTTAGTCTTATTTTATATACAATACCTAAACTCTTAATCTGTTTTTCCAATCCAAAGCAATTAAAACAATAACCAAATAGAAGAGAGTAGGTGTATTAATAAAACTATAAGACTAAGGGACAAAAGACCCTGTTTCTGGATAGAGATTTATTGTCAAAATGTGTCACCAAATTATTTAATAAACATAATAGGCATCAAATTAACATGCTAACAGGATTTTTTTGAAGAAATAGACAATCTTAATGTGCAAATCTGCAAAAATGAACACATAAGATTTTTTTAAGTAAGAGAAACAAGTTTGCTTATATTAAAAATTATAAGAATACAATAACTAAAAATATTGCTATCCTAAAAAGAGAAGCAATAGATGCAAAGATCAATGGAACTCAGTAAAAAGCACAGAAACAATCCAAAGCTATGAAGAATTTCCTATATAGTGAAAATGACATTTCAAATCACTGGAGAAAGGTAGCATTATGACAATTTGCTCCACTGTTCGAGTAACGCCAATTTATTCCATCCAGGGTTAAGTGAACTAAATATCAGTTACAACAGCAATTTTCTATCTTTCTCAAATGAGTAATAAAAACAGGCTAATATGGGCCATATGGCCACATATAGCCCTTTATATCTTCCCTTAAGACCATGATGTATTATAAGGTAGCATCCTGGGGGAATAAATGTGTAGTCAATCAAAAAGTGGCAGATTTTAGCATTCACACCAGAAAACCAGACAATATGATTATAAGTGGAAGATCAATAGTATGTTTTCTTCTTTTGTAGGAGAGCCTCTGTATGGAATTAACTAGATTATATAATTAACGCAATATCCTTTATGATGCTCTAACATTGGTAAGGCAGGGGCAGCATATCACCTTCCATTAGTAGTTATCATTTTGTACCGTTTGATGCACATTCTGGCAAGATAGCTGCTTGGGCAATACATGTGTGCACCAGCCATGGAACAAAAAAGGCTATTTCAAGCATATTCAACCCTCACCTATGTGATGCTTTAACAAGCTAAGAAGTCATAGACTAAAAACCCCAGAGAAAATTCCAAAAGCATACTAACCCTTTATCTTACGATCTCAGGAAGATCAGTACTGGCAAAATTAAATTCTTTAGAATTCAGTTTTGTGTAAGACTAAGAAATCCACAAAAACTTCTAAACTTTCACTGCAAATGTTTGAACCTATTCTCTCAATAAATGTTCTTACCAGAGTAAGATAATTCGGATAATTTATTGATCATTTATCTAGTAACGTCAGGATGAGACGTTTTACACAGTACTGTGAACCAAGATGCAGTAATACATAGGATTATTTATTTATTTATTTATTTATTTATTTATTTGGAGACAGTGCCTCACTCTTTCTTCCAGGCTGGAGTGCAGTGGCACGATCACAACTCACTGCAGCCTTGAACTCTCAACCTTCTGGGCTCAAGCAACCTGCCCCGCCTCAGCCTCCTGAGTAGCTAGGGCTACAGGTACACACCACCACACCTGGCTAATTTTATTTTTTGTAGAGACAGCGTCTTGCTTAGGTTGCCTGGGCTGGTCTCGACATCCTGGCCTCAAGCGATCCTCTCACCTCGGTCTCCCAAGGTGCTTGGATAACAGGCATGACCCACTGTGCCTGGCCTGGTATTATATTTACAATTTCTTTGGCTATAAAACCTGGTCCTATTGTAGATATTATGTTTTAAATACTACCGTCAACACGGCAAGAAAATGTCTTCGAGGGTACCTAACACTCCAACATCAAAACAACAACCTTGACCACTTTCAGTTACACATAGGCCATTTTGATCCATCTGTACTGGCTCTTTTCATTTGTCTAAGGGCAGCAAAACAGACTAAAGTTGTTTTCAGACTGCATAAGAGAAGTCTGTTCTTTAGCAGTTACCTGCACAACTCAGATAATGTTTTTAACTTCTTCAACTCATGCTTGGCCTAGTTGTGTCAAAAGAGCTACTTGTGAATTCCGTATGTCCAATTGGTAGGTTACTGTTTTTTCTCAAGAGTTTAGCTATCCAGTAATGTTGAAAGTCTTGAGGAACTTCATCTGCTGACCCTACTTAGCCTTGCAATACTACAGCACCTTTTTATTTATTTATTTTTTAAAGACAGAATCTCGTTTTGTCACCTAGACTGGAGTGCAGTGGCGCAATCTCGGCTCACTGCAATCTCTGCCTCCTGGGTTCAAGCAATTCTCTTGCTTCAGCTTCCCAAATAGCTGGGAATACAGACATGCACCACCACGCCCAGCTAATTTTTGTATTTTTAGTAGAGGTTTAGTAGAGGTTTTGCCATGTTGGCCAGGCTCCTCTGGAACTCCTGACCTAAAGTGATCCACCCCTCTCGGCCTCCCAAAGTGCTGGGATAACAGGCATGAGCCACCCCACCTGGCCTACGGCATCATTTTAAGAGCAACGTTTTCTGTTTCAATGTGGCCAAGAAATCTCTATATGAAAATGGCCTGACAAAATTGTGTAGTGCCATACTTGCCAACTGTGTGAGCTTCAGTGTGATACTTATTTGACAATACAGTATTTCCTCTATATGTTTCCTGATCTTTAAAAAAATAAAAAAAGGGCAAATGATAATGTCTTAGTCATAGGATTGTCAAGTACAATCTGAGTGCTTATTGCTACACTCTACTTGGCAAATTGTACCTGTTGGATGTTTCTTAATATATAAACCTAATCTAAACCAGGTAAGCTACAGGTGCTTATTAACAATCTTTACTTGTAAAGCATTTTGCATATTTTTACATACTGTTCTTCAAGATGCAAAAAACACCATCGAACTGGCTTATTTTCATAGATGTCTTTACATAGTCTATGATGTCTTCATTCCATAAAAAAACCATTAAATATGATTAATGGGTTAAATTAATCATTAAATATAAAATTAAATATGAAATTAATGTACCCAGCTATCAGGCTATCACATTCTTTAATGCAAGAATAAGAAAATACATGAGTCAGAGAACTGCAGTTACGTACTTGCTGGTCTGTTTCCTCATTAGAGTGAATTTTTTGAGGACTAAATTGCATTTCTGTATCTCTAATGCTTACCCATTTTCTCACTGGCTCTGTGTGTTTGAGTGCATGCGCTGAATGCTTAATTATATCACTTATTTTCTGTTAGAAACACGCTGTCTCTTAGCACCAGAACAGCACCAGTAGATCTGGCCTTGGAGCTAAGGAAAGAAGGTCTTTCTAACCCATAAGGGGTACCAATCCTGTACAGACCCCGATATCTCCCTGGCTGGGTACACTCAGGTTCACACCCAGGTGTGAGCAAGATTGTCAAACTATACCTATAAGGCATTCGGAGGAGAGAGTCCAAAAGTCGAGAGAACGGACTAATTTAGCTAATTTCACAATAGCCCTGATCGTGGTCGGACTTGTTCCTAGGAAGATGCGAGAGGCTGGCACTTCCTTCAAGAACAGATTGCAAAAGGCAGCAGACCAAGGCAAGGCAGGTCACTGCCAAGAGAAGCAGAAGCGGAAACCGTCGCCTCTGGCTTAGGCTGCAGAGCAGGAACCCTATTCTCTGAGTCATGTTTCTACCTAAATACGCAGAACAAAAGAGTTAGTGGCTGTAAGGGTGGCGCGCGGTGCTATTTCTTGCTACTGAATGGTCCCCACTGGGACATTTTTGCTATGCTTGCAGGCGTGGCGAGTGCCCCTGCACGGATTCCGGGAAGGGGTGGGGATAGGAGGTTCGCCCCGGGGAAGGTCACGCTCGGGGGACCCCGGGCTGGGCCTCCCCTCGCCCCTGCCCCGCCGCCTCCCCCAAGCGGCCGCTGTCCCCGCTGGCTGCGGACTGGCAGGCGCCCGAGGTCCCCAGTGTTGGCAGCCTGGCCGCACGCGGGGAGGAGCGAACCGCGGCCCAGCGCGTGGCCGAAGCGCCACTACTGTCTCCTCAAACTGTATCTTTTCTTCAAATAAGGAAGAAATTCTTTCACAAGACAAATAATGAGAAAAACACACTCAAAAATCACGTTGAAACAGTGTTTGAAAGGAAGACAGAAAATACTCAGTTTGACTAAACAGTGTATAAAATACCACCTTGTTTAGTTATTTTAGGCAATACCAAACCTTTTTTTTAACCAATTAAAAAAAATCTTGGCCCAGTATGGTGGCTCTCGCCTGTAATCCCAGCACTTTGGGAGGCCAAGGTGGCTGAATCTCTTGAGCTCAGGAGTTTGAGAACAGCCTGGGTAATATGGCAAAACCCTGTTTCTACAAAACAAAATTCAAAACTGAGCCAGGTGTGGTGGCATGCACCTGTAGTCCCAGCTACTCAGGAAGCTGAAGTGGGAGGATCCCTTGAGCCTAGGAGGCCGAGGTTGCAGAGCCGCTGGACTTCAGCCTGGGTGACAGAGCCAGATCTTGTCTCAAAAGAAAAAAATATATATATATTGGCTGGGCACATGGCTCATGCCTGTAATCTCAGTACTTTGGGAGGCAAAGAGGGGAGGATCACTGGATCCCAGGAGTTTGAGACCAGGCTGGGCAGCATAGCAGGGCCTCATCTCTAAAAAAATAATAATAATAATAAAATAGCCAGGCATGGTGGTGCACACCTGTTTTCTTTTCCTCTGTAGCACTTATCTCCTAATATTCGATATAACTTATTTGTTTTGTTAATTTGTCTCTCCTACTAGAAGTAAGCATCATGGGGCCACAATTATTTTTCCTGTTTTTGTTTTGTTTTTTTTTTTCCATTGCTATGCCCTTAGCACTTAGAATAGTGTCTGGCACATAATGAGCACCTAAGTACTCAATAAATATTTGTTGAATGAATGAACTCTGCAGGGAAAAACAGGTACAAACCTGATAGAGACAAGGGTGGGAGCAAGATGGCTTACTGAATATCATTTTATACCACTTTGATTTTGAACTATATAACTGTATTACCAATATGTTTTTAAATTAAGGAAACCATAGATGGAATGTAAAATTTTTATCTTTATTTAAACAATATTTTTGCTACCGGAGTTAATAAAATCACTATATACCTTGACTTCCATCTGGAATCTTGTGCTGAAAACAGGATCAATTTTAGATTGGAGGAGTTGGGGGAGAGGAAGGGTAGGAAGAGAAATATATTTTGTCTTCCAGCAAATACATTAGAGACACAGAAATGTTTAAAATGTTGTCCCTGGCTTCCAGGAGCTCAATGACTAGTAGTTGGATCAATCAATATTTAACGTTCAATATAATACTAATGTACTCAGAATATTATTCATGCTTATTCATATACATACATGATATTTCAATTTAAGCAATTATAAACATTGCAAATTTTTCTATTTATTATTTATTGCTGCATAAAAAAGCAACCATGTTCCTTTTTCTCTTCAGTCGAAATTCAGAATAAGAGACCACGCAGTAGATAGACAGAGATTAAAATATCAGCTTACCACTGATAAAAGCTAGCCTGGAGAATACGGCTCAGGCGCAAGATAAAGAGGCACGATGATATGTTACATGCAAATGAATATCAATCAACCGTTGGAGTAAAATAAAAACTGTACTAACAGTTATGCAAAGATTCAGAGAGTATATCACCTATCCACCCTGTTTGGGCAAAACACTTAAGAAAGTAATCAAGACAAGGACTTTAAGATGGAACCATGAAAAAAGGATGGTGGTGAGCAGAGAAATGGGGGAGCGTCAAAGGCAAAGACACTTTAAACAGAACAGATACACTTCAAGGGAAAAACTAATAATCTAAAGTTCAAAATATTAAACTATCTCAGCAAAATCTAGCAGCTACGTAACTAGATGCAAAACATAACATTCCGAAGGTCTCATCTATTGGGATGAAGGGGAAAGCAATGGACAAATAGAATCTCAGTGAGGAAAAATATCTAAAAACTTGTTTTCTCATGAAAGTGGCAAATAAAGAAGATAACTATGAATGGAATTGTAGAATTGTTTTTCAGTCAAGTTTTCAAATCAACAGCAGGGTGGGGTATCGGGGAAAAGAGTGGATTTCAAATCAGAAAAAGATAAGAAAGTCTGGGGGAGGCCAACAGTAAAATAAAGATGAAGCACAATGTAAGATAGGAGGAATAAATCACATATATCAGTTGTTATAATAAATGTGATCAGTCTGTGTACTTCTATTAGGACAGAAACTATCACATTAATCAGAATCTGTTTATACATTGTTTGTTTTTACAAGAAGAACACTTTAAAACAAATAAAAATGGTAGATAAAGGTAAAAAAAAAGTGAGATTCAAAGCAAACAACAAAAAGAAAGCATGAATGGCAATATTAATGTCAGGTGAATTGAAATCAATAGTTATAAGTATAAATCAGAATAAATAGAATCATTGTTAAGATAAAAGCTATTTTTTGAGAAAATATAAGTAAAAAATCTGTATGTACCAATAATACACAGTAAAATATGTAAATTTTAAACAATTAGAAAAAAACTTGGATAAAAATATAATTAAAGTAGGAGCTTTTAATACACATCTCTTAAGAACCTAACTTATCTCTGTAATCCCAGCATTTTGGGAGGCCAAGGCAGGCAGATCACCTGAGGTCAGGGGTTTGAGACCAGCCTGGCCCACATGGTGAAACCCCGTCTTACCAAAAGTACAAAAAAATTAGCTGGGCATGGTGACAGGTGCCTGTAATCCCAGCTACTGGGGAGGCTGAGGCAGGAGAATAGTTTGAACATGGGAGGCAGAGATTGCAGTGAGTAGAGATTGCACCACTGCACTCCAGGCTGGGTGACAGAGGGAGACTCCGTCTCAAAAAAAAAAAAAAAAACCTAACTCATCTAATAAAGAGGCTCAGAAAGGACTTGAATAATGTAATCAATACATTCAATTTGATATAGTAAAACTTTTCACTACAGAATATATGTTTTTATGTAAAATCACCAAACATGTCCAAAAATGTTTTATGTTGGGCCACAAAGAAACCTTAACACATTTTGAATAGTAGAGTTTTACCAAACACATTCTTTAGTTATAGCGTGAACCCGGGAGGTGGAGCTTGCAGTGAGCCAAGATCACGCCACTGCACTCCAGCCTGGGCAACAGAGCGAGACTCTGTCTCAAAAAAAAAAAAAAAAAAATACAGACAAGAGAATTCCAACTGCATAGAAATTAAGAAATACAGTGATTAGAAAAAGAAATACAGAGTTAAAAACTCTTGGATTAAACAGGAATAAATGGATTTCACAACATCTAAAAAGCAATAAATAAGAAAAAACTATATCCCAATAACCATGGGAAAAAAAAGCCCAAACTGAACTACAGAAAAATATATAGCACTAAATAATAAGATGGTTTTTTTATGTTCCTTAGTTTTCAAAAAAAATCATTATACAATATGTTTTTACACAGATGGGGGTCTCACTGTGTTGCCTAGGCTGGTCTCTAACTCCTGGCCTCAAGCAATTATTTTGTCTTGGACTCCCAAAGCTCTGAGATTACAGACATGAGCAAAAACGCCCAGCCTACTATTTTTTCACTGTGAATGTGATTATATATTTTGTTTTTAACATCTTATTTTGTACTTACTATTACCCTGGATTTTTCTGGGGTTTTTTTCTTCCTTTCTTGTCAACTTCATGTGATGAGGATTTTTCTCTTATTCTCCTTTTTAGGCTTCTTGTTGAAAACTTATATACTGTATCTATTCTTTCAATGGCTACCTATAATGATAATATCCATACTCAATAAAGTCTCAAGTTAAACAACTTTAAACCAGCAAACACATGGACGTTGGAACACTTCGGTTTCAAACACACACACACACACACACACACAAACACACACATTATTGTCTAGCATTTGACATATAGCTGAGTATTTTTTTTCCTAGGGTATCTTTATTTCACCTTCGTTCTTCAAAGATGGTTTCAGTGGATGTAAAATTTTAATTGACAGTAAAAGCTTGGTTTTTTGAGGAAATTATCCCTACTGTCTTCTCCCTTTCACTGTTGCTGTTGAGAAGTCACCTGTCAAATTATTATTTCTATTGGTTCATCTCTTTGTTTCCCCTCTGCATGATTTTAAGACCTTTTCTTTGTCTTTGCTGCACACAGTGGGACTGTGGATTTCTTTTTACTTAACTTGCCTGATAATTCATTGAGGTTTCTGAATCTACAAATATCTGCCTTTCACTATTCCGGAAAATTGTAATTTATTTTGTTTTCAAACATTGCTTCTCGTTATTCACTTCTTCTGAAACTCTGGTGAAATTGTGTGTTAGATCTTCTAACACTAGCTTCCTTATCTCTTAATTGTGTATATTTTCTATTTCTTTATCTATTCTGGGTATATTCATCAGATCTTAATTCCCATTCACCAATTCTTTCTTCAGCACAATCTAATCTATGTTAAAGCCATCCACTTTTGGTTTTTGTTTTTTGAAACAGACTTTATTTTTTAGAGCAGTATTAGATTCACAGCAAATCTGAGCAAAAAGTACAGGGAGTTCCCATTTGTCGCCTGCCTCACACATGCACAATCTCCTCCACTACCACAATTCTACAAAAATAGCACTGTAACAATTGATGAACCTACATGGACACATCATTAGCATCCAAAGTTCATAGTTTACTTAGGGTTTACTCTTCGGATTGCACAATCTGTGGGTTTTCAGAAATGTACAATGACATGTATCCACCATTATAAAATCATACAGATTAGTTTCACTGTCCTAAAAATCCTGTGTTCTGCCTATTAATCTCTCCCTCCCCTTTAAACCCAGGCAACCACTGATCTTTTTTATTGTTTCCATAATTATACCTTTTCCATAATATCATATAGTTGGAAACACACAGTATGTAGCCATTTCAAATTGATTTATTTTCTTTATTAATATGCACTTATGGTTCCCCCATGTTTTAGTCTATTTTCTATTACTATAACAGAATACCTGAGATTGGGTAGTTCATAAAGAAAAGAGATGTATTTTGGATCATGTTTCTGGAGGCAGTAAAGTACAAAGAAAATGGTGCCAGTGTCTGGGGAAGGCCCATTGACTGCATCATAACATGGCAGATAAGCAGGATGAGAAGTGGATGCATGCAAAAGAGGGACCAACCAGGAGAGGCAAGCTTGCTTATGACAACCCACTCTCGTGGTGACTAATCCATTGCCATGAGAACTAACCCTGAAAGAGATTAATCCATTTTAATGATTTAATCACCTCTTAAACTACCTCCCAGCATGGCCATATTGGGAATCAAGACTAAACATGAATTTTCGAAGGGCCAACCCATATTCAAAGCATAGTACTCCAAATCTTTATCTTTTCACAGCTTCATAGCTCATTTCTTTTTTGTTTGTTTTCTTTCCTTTGTTTCTTTTTTTGAGACAGAGTCTTGATCTGTTGCCCAGGCTGGAGTACAGTGGCACAATCTCATCTCACGACAAACTTCACCTCCTGAGTTCAAGCGATTCTCCGGCCTCATCCTCTCCAGTAGCTGGGTTTACACGTGCACCACCATGCCCGGCGAGTTTATGAGTTTTCAGTAGAGATGGGATTTCATCATGTTGTCCAGGCTGGTCTTGAACCCTAGGCACAAGCAATCCACCTATTCCAGGCTCCCAAAGTGATGAGATTGCAGGCATGAGCCACCGTGCCCAGCCCATTTCTTCTTATCACTGAGTAATATTCCAGTGTCTGAGTAAACCACAGTTCATTTATTCATTCACCTATTGAAGGACATGTTGGTTGCCACCAACATTGGCACTTATGGATAAAGCAGCTAGAAATGTGTGCAGACATTTGTGTAAATATCAGTTTTCAGCTCACTTAGGCAAACAGGAGTGCAATTGCAGGATCATATGACAAAAGTGTGTTTAATTTTGTAAGAAGTTGCCAAACCATCTTCTTATGTGGCTACTCGATTTTGCTCTCCCTCCGACAATAAATGAGTGTTCTCATTGCTCTACATTCTTCTCAGCATTTGGTATTGCCAGTGTTTTCAATTTTAGCCATTCTAATAGGTATGTAGTGGTATCATCTTTAACTTGCTATTCCCTAATGACATATGATGTTGAGCATTTTTTTCATATGCTTATTAGCTATCTGTATCTTTTTTGGTGAGGTGTCCATTCAGATCTTTTGTCAATTTTTTAATTGGACTGTTCATTTTCTTATTGTTGAATTTTAAGGGTTTATATATTTTGGATAACAGTATTTTATCAGATATGTCTTTTGCAAGTATTTTTCCTCATCTGTGGCTTGTCCTTTCATTCTCTTGACTGTGCACTTCACAAGAGCTTTTAACTTGAATGAAGTCCAGCTTATCAATTTCAAATAGAGGCTGAACTGGTTTGGAAGCCCAATTCTTAATAAATAAAGTATATTCTGTAAAATACAGACTTGGTAGTCCCAGATGGAGCTGTAGAATTTTCTTGCTCAGGGCCTATAGACATTTTTAATCTCTGCATTCCTTTGGGAAATTCCCTAGATGGATAAAGTTCCCTCTTCAGAATGTTGGTACATTTGTTTACGGTTTTGTCTAGGTGAAACACAATCTTTTATTTCCAATAGAGGCTGAAGGGTTTTGGAAACCCAATCCTTACTAAATAATGTATATTCTGTAAAATACATACTTGGTAGTCCCATATGGAACTGTTGAAGTTACTAGCTTACTGCCTATAGACATTTTAAATCTTTGCATTCTTTTGAGAAATTCCCTTACATGGCTAAAATTTCCTCTTCTGAACGTTGTTCCATTTTTCCACCCTTTTGTCTACGTGAGACAGAATCATTTCCATTACAGGTTGAATGGGTTTATAAACACAATGATTAATAAATAACCTATATTCTCTATAATACAGAGTTGATAGTTCTAGATGGATCTATAAGTGTTACTACCTTTTCGAGAGGATGTTTCTTAGGAGACCCAGAAAGCAAAACAGATCATTAATTAATTGTAGGTAAACAGGACAATCACAAGTGGACATTCATGCATTGTGAGTGTAGAGCTGTATCCACAGGTTGGGTTGAATATGATTACATGAAGTTTCCAAGTGTTTTTGGATGTTGTATATATATCACACTGACAGAAATATACATAACAAAATAGAAAGATGGGTTTCAGTTGATACACACTTAATAGCAACAAATCTACAATGAAATAATACTTCAAGTGACTATATCTAAAACAGAATAGGGTTAATAACAATAAAAGCATGTTGACTTATGAACATTAAAGGTAGCACAAACACACACTGGCACTTGCCCACATGCACTCACACTCAAACACACACACACATACGGAAAAACACACACCATCACACCGAGTCAGCTCAACCAAATAACTAATTTCCTTGAGATTCTCCAAAGAAAAATGCATCACTGTGGTTTACCCCAGTTTTATTCTTTCTGACTTGCCCATTAATTTCTTAATTAGCAGTAATCCAATCTTATTTTTGTGGGGGCATACTGTGAACCCAGAGAAAGTAAGTCTTCTCAATTTGCCTCATCAAAATTCTGAGAATAAACTAGATATTTTTTCATCTTTTTCCTGGTCCAAATCCCCTTATTTAAGAAAATGAGTTCAAATGTCCCTTTTCTTGATTCTTCACCTTCTACATTTTTACAACTATAATCAATTTAGTACAGTCTCAGTCTTAAAACCCGTAAAAGAAAGATGTATTATTAGAATGTAAAAACTGATACATATAACTTGTATAAATTATTTCTTCACAGAAGCAGTGCCATATCCATCTTTTACCAACAAATACATTATGGTTCAGAGTTGACATTTACCCAGATACATTTAATTAACTATCTTTTCTGATGTTTTCTATATTTTTTATATATTTTGTATGATTTGCTTTAATGTTCTTAGAAATATCTGTTATGTATTTCATTGTCTGTAAAAAATGACTGGTAAATAAGATTCTTCAGGGATATAAAATCTCCAAAATGCATAGAATTATTTCTAACCATTTTAAGCTTACTGTTGGCTGACCATATTGTTTGCATGTATTCTACAGAAATGGGCCTAAGATTTTTATGAAATATACCTTAATTAAAACCTGCTATAATTACCGTGAGATTGTCTTACCTCAGTGCATGAATAGCTTCAGAATTAATATGTGATGCCCTGGAGAAACCCCACACATTCTTATGAGAAATGAGAAATGATATCAGAAATTGAAAGTATGTGAAAGTATGATGAGTCTGGCTGGGCGCGGTGGCTCACGCCTGTAATCCCAACACTTTGGGAGGCCGAGGCGGGCAGATCATGAGGTCAGGAGATTGACACCATCCTGGCTAACACGGTGAAACCCCGTCTCTACTAAAAAATACAAAAAATTAGCCGGGCATGGTGGCAGGCGCCTGTAGTCCCAGCTACTCGGGAGGCTGAGGCAAGAGAATGGCGTGAACCCCAGAGGCAGAGCTTGCAGTGAGACGAGATCACGCCACTGGACTCCAGCCTGGGAGACAGAGCAAGACTTCGTCTCAAAAAAAAAAAAAATAGAAAATGAGTACATACTTCTCTTGTCCTGATTCTTCACTTTCTACATTTTTTACAACTATTTCCACCACATCTGTAATCAATTTAGTACAGTCTCAGTCTTAAAACTCAAAAAAGCTAATAAGAATATAACTTTTATAAATTATTTCTTCAGGAAAGCAGTGCCATGTTGGTCTTTTACCAACAAATGCATTATGGTTCAGAGTTGCCATTTACCCAGATACATTTAATTAACTATCTTCTCTGATATTTTCTCTGTATTTTTATATTTTTTAGTATGATTTACTTTAATGTTCGTAGAAATATTTATTACATATTTTGTTTTCTGTGAGAGATGTCTGATCAATAAAAAAATCTTCAGGTATATAAACTTTAAAATGCAAAAAGTAATGTCGGTTAACCATTTTTTATTTTTATTTTTATTTAATTAATTTATTTTTTTGAGACGGAGTCTCACTCTGTCGCCCAGGCTGTAGTGCAGTGACACGATCTCGGCTCACTGCAACCTCCACCTCCCGGTTCAAGCGATTCTCCTGCCTCAGCTTCCCAAGTAGCTGGGACTACAGGCGCATGCCACCACGCCTGGCTAATTTTTTGTATTTTTAGTAGACATGGGGTTTTCTGTGTTAGCCAGGATGGTCTCAATCCCTTGACCTCGTGATCTGTCCGCCTCGGCCTCCAAAGTGCTGGGATTCCTGACATGAGCCACCGCACCTGGCCTTTTTTTTTTTTTTTCTTTTTGTTTGTTTTCTGGAGACAGGATCTCACTGTGTCACCCAGGCTGGAGGCAGTGGCACAAGCTCAACTCACTGCAACCTCTGCCTCAAGGGCTCAGTGATTCTCATGCCTCAGCCTCCTGAGTAGCTGGGATGACAAGCATGTGCCACCATGCCCAGCTAATTTTTGTATTTTTTGTAGAGATGGTTTTTTTGCCATGTTGCCCAGGTTGGTCTCCCAACTCCTGTGTTCAAGTGATCTGCCCATCTCGGCCTCCCAAAGTGCTGGAATTACAGGTGTGAGCCACCTCACCTGGACAGTTTACCTTTACTCAATTGTATGAAAGTTGGCTGGTTCACAGGGTATAAAATGAGCCCCGTAGTCCCTATTATGACCTGTGCCTCAGGTTGTGATGAGATCAAATGAGATACATATGTGAGTTCTGAAAAGAAAAATCACCAGCGTGCTACTGGTAGAAACCAGAACACCAAATTTGGCTGAAGTCTAATAGAGGCATAGCCCTTCCTCTGCCAATGCTGTAATAGATAATAATTTATATTTATATAATGAAAGGTCTCCAGGCAGCTGGATTGAATCCCTCTGTTTTAGTGATAATTATCATCCAATTGACATTTCATCAGGGTTCCGGTTTCTTTCTTTCTCCGCTTAATAGCCTCTTAGCACTGAAGATTAAATTTGGAAGTTTTTTTCCTAACAAAGTGCCTTCTGATTTAGTTTCTATTTTATTTATTTACTTAGCGTGATAAGCTAATTAACTGGTGATGTACTTTTTCCTTTTAAAAAAAATTTCTGAACAGACGGCTTGGGTATTGATGTTCACATATAGTTAAGTGTTTTCTATTCCGGGATTCTTTTATTTCTTTCAGCATTTTTAAATGCTTTCCTTTGATTGGCATTATAGAAATAATGAAAATAATAGCTGAAAGGGCATTGCATGAGAAGTGCAGGATGGAGAAGATAATGAGAACATTAAAGAAATACAACTTTTACAGGCCTGCAGTGGTTGTCAAAATTAAAAGAAGTTCAATAAATACCAAGATTTAATTGTTTTCACCACTGACTGATGGACAAAATGAAGGGGTGAAAGAAGTGAAAAACTGCTAAAGTGAAGCACCCTGCCTGTCCTAGCTGGGTGATATGCTATTGTCACAGTTATTTAAGGTTGTTTTGAATCACACATGAGAAATATTCAACAGAAGTTATACAGTCAACTGAGAGGTTTTGAACTGGATTCGTAACTAAGTCATAATTATTAGCTATGATTTTAAGATAGATTTAACTGAATCCTCACTAATCTATTCAGTTGAAAAATGTTATGGAGGATGTCATACCTATTGGCTATTATTTTACAATGTATTTTCTCCTCTGTCATCGTGAGGATGTTTGTAGGATATTAAAGGGGAAAATAGAAAATGCACATTTTTAGTGTAACCCTTTTTTATCTTTTATCTTTTTTTTAAGACAAGGTCTTTATCTATCACGTAGGCTGCAGTGCAGTGGTGTGATCACAGCTCACTGCAGCATTGAAATCCCAGGCTCAAGCAATTCAAACACTTCAGGCACCCGAGTAGCTAGGACCACAGGTGCACGCCACCACATCTGGCTAAATTTTTGATTTCTAGTAGAGACGAGCTCTTGATCTGTTGCCCAGGCTGGTCTGGAACTCTGGAGCTCAAGCAATTCTCCTTCTTTGGCCTCCCAAAGTGCTGGGATTACAGGCGTTAGCCACTGTACCCAGCCTATTTTCTCTTTTTAAAAGAGCAGTTATTGGAATAATGCGGATGGTTTACAACATGGGCTTTGGGGGATGGCTGGATGGAATGTATGTCAGCTGCTTGCTGGTTTTACCTTTGATGTTTCAGCACGAAGAGAACAACCAAAGTTTAAATAGAAAAGCTGTCAGACATTTCATCTACAGCAATGAAATCTGTAGCATACATTTTGTATTTTGAAACTCAGTTTTCAGCCAGCCTGGGGGAAGAAGAAGAGGAAACAGAACTGAGCATTGGGGTAGGTAGGAGGAAAGTAATAAACCGACTGGACACAGCAGGGAAAGAAGGTGTGAGGACTCGAGGCAGAGTCAGCCCTCCTGCTTGTGGCCTGGGCATAGAAAAGCAAACTCCGGGCAGGAGGAAGGAGCCCCAGACTGTGGATTCCTCTGGGGGGAAACTTGGGTCAGCCTCAGGCAGAAGAGCTCCTAGGGCCAAGCGGTATTCTTCGCCTCCCTACCTTTGGGTGTCTTCTGGTCGCCAATGTGTTGCAAGTCAGGACCCTGGCCCACTCCTTAATCCAACTGGGCAGGCTCCAAAACAGGTCTGGTGCTACTGCCACCTCCACCTCACAGAGCTGCAGGACGGCTCTGCTCACCACACCCTGAGCTGGCCCTGCTTGGGGCTGGCATTGGGGAATAGCATGTTCTGGATGCCTCTGCTCCTCTCTGCTGGGGCCTGTGCCTTTCCTGGCTACTGACTTACAGATCTCAGAGCCCCAGGACCGCTCCACAGAACCCCTGTGCTGGCACTGCCTGAAGCTGACTTTGGTGCACATGCGATATGTTAGCGTGGTCCCCAGGGGGCGCCTCTGCTCTTCTCGGGCAGCTTGGGCCTCTGCTTGCCCCTAAGTCTGCAGAGCTTGGCACCTACCGACTCCTCCTGGCAAGGCACAGCTGGCACGGGCGGCCCCTGGCCATGGGGCTGCACCCCACTTGTAGCCCGCACCCTGCCTCACCCGCCTATCCTGAGCTGACTTATCTGCAACAGTCGGAACCTGCCTGGTTTATTTAGAATGGGCCTGGATGCAACAAACCCGAGAGCTGTGACTGCAGGAGGAGAGCGCACAGATGGAGCGCCTCCTCTTCCTTTGGTGCCCATGAACTGAAGAGCGCCAACTGAGGGTACCAACTGAGGGCACTAACGGAAGGCAACCAATGAGGGCACCCACTGAAGGCCACCAAGTGGAGACTGGTTGCCTTGCCAACCAGACCGCATTCTGGTTACAGGAAACAATCAGGCCCAGAACCATTTGCATGTGTCCCCCTAACTGGGAATTGAGAGGTCAAGCACCAGGCTCACAAGGCCCCGCCCTGCCAGCGGAACCGCCCCACCTTTCATTTATTGCTGGCTGCTAGGAGCTTCCATGTTGCTCACTGTGATGAAGTTCCTAGGGATCATCACCTTACAATGAATGATGCTAAAATTACTGAAACCAAATCTGCCTCATGTACTATCTGGGATTCATAGAATCCCCTTTCCCCCATAACCTCTGAGATTTTTACAAACTAGAAAAATGACAGATTTCTGCAGGTGCTTTCAGAAAAATACACTGCCATGAGCTAAGCCTACACTATAATATCAAATCATATTTCATATATATGTATATACACACATATACATTCAATCCATACATATTCCACTTACATTTTTTAAAATAACACACGTATTCAATCAAATTAACAAGACTAATAGAGGACATTTTCTAAAATTTATATACTAAGTATATCACAGTTTTCTAGTGATCACTTTGATACAGAAACTTAGAATCTATGGCTTCAGCAAACAATGAGGCTTATGTAAGAGAAAAGCATCACATAATACAAGATTTTAAATGTGATCATCTTTTGCTACTTTTTTTTTTTTTTTTTTTTGAGATGGATTCTCGCTCTGTCACCCAGGCTGGAGTGCAGTGGCAGGATCTCGCCTCACTGCAAGCTCCATCTCCTGGGTTCACATCATTCTCCTGCCTCAGCCTCCCGAGTAGCTGGGACTACAGGCGCCCACCACCATGCCCAGCTAATTTTTTTTTGTATTTTTAGTAGAGACGGGGTTTCACCATGTTAGCCAGGATGGTCTCAATCTCCTGACCTCATGATCCTCTGGCCTCGGCCACCCATCATTGCTACTTTTAACTGTCAATCACCCAGGACATGTATTGTGAACTGCTTTGTGACTATGGTGACTCATTTAATCTTTGTGATTCTTGGTTTGATTATCTCAAAAATATGAGTAACATCATTTTATAAACTTGCTCTAAAAATTAAATGAGAGAAAAATAGTCCTTATCTACACATTGAACACTTACAAAATTACAGGCATTGGGTCCAGGTTTTTGCACACTTACCTTATCAAAGCCTCATAGCAACCCTATCTTTTAAATTACAGGCATTTTGCCCACCCAATTTTTTACTCATTTACCTTACGGAAGCCTCATAAGAATCCCCTCATTTATAGATAAGCAAAGTGAGGCTCAGAGGAGTTAAAAACACATTCACAGATCATGTCCTAATGAGTGTTGGAAGTGGGATGCAAATCCAGTTCTCTCTGACACCAAAGGTGGTGCAACTTAATGAAAACCAAGTTATACCCTGCACATGGAGGGATCAAAATATATGTATTCCCATTACCCACTTATTTGTGAATTTCAATGACTTTCACGGCCTCAGAACAATCCTAAACTCCCTCCCAGGTTGCCTTGCAGTCATTCCCTTCTTCTCAGAAATGACTAGGAATCTGCATATTTAGACCACAAGCATCTCCTTAGAAACAGGTTTGTTGATCAAGAAATGAAATTTTTGGCCAGGATGGTGTCTCACACCTGTAATCCCAGTACTTTGGGAAGCCAAGGTGAGCAGATCACCTTAGGTCAGGAGTGTGAGACTAGCCTAACCAACATGGTGAAACCCCGTCTCTACTAAAAAAGACAAAATTAGTCGGGCTTGGTGGTGCATGCCTCTAATCCCAGCTACTCAGGAGGCTAAGGCAGGAGAATCGCTTGAACCCAGGAGGCAGAGGTTACAGTGACCTAAGATCTTGCCATTGCACTCCAGCCTGGGCAACAAGAGTGAAATTTCATCTCAAATAAATAAAATAGAAAATATGAAAATTTCTAGGCCCTAGGTTATTAACTGTGAATTGTTTAGCTTATCTGCAATAAACAAAGAGACTATTACATGTAAAACATCATAGCATCCACTGATTTTGTGCAGAAAGATTTGGAACGATGCTGCAGGAGCAACTTACTGACAGCTGGTCTGGAAGACCAACCAAAACACACAAAGCAGGAGCACCTCCAAAGGCCAGGTGTGGTGGTTCTTGCCTGTCAGCCCAGCAATGTGGGAAGCCACGTCGGGGGGATCACATGAGGCCAGGGGTTTGAGAGCAGCCTAGGCAACATGGTGAGACCCTGTCCCCACAAAAAAATTATTTTTTATGATTAGAATCAAGAAGAGTACCTCTGACACTTCTGACATTGTTTTAAAATAGAGAGCTCCTGTCCAGAACTCAAGATATGAAATTGTAAGTCCCAGTGTGGCTACTTAAGTTTAAATACAAGAGGTGTCAGACGTTTCCTCTACAGCAATGAAATCTGTAGCATCCATTTTGTATTCTGAAAACTTAGTTTTTGGCCAGCCTGGGGGAAGAAGAAGAGGGCCTGGAACTCGGCATTGGGGTAGGAAGGAGGAAAGAAACGTGCCAGACACAGCAGGGAAAGAAGAAGGGGTTGGGAGGCAAGGCAGAGCCAGTGCTCCTGCTTGGGACCTGGGCCTAGGAAAGCTAACTAGGGGCAGGAAGGAGGAGCCCCAGGCTGTGGATGCCTATGGGGGGGAATCTTGGGTCAGCAGCAGCCAGAGGAGCACCTGAGGCCAAGCGATATCTGTTGCCTCCCTACCTTGGGGCATCTTCTGGTCACCAATGTGCTGCCAGTCAGGACCCTTGCTGTCTCCCAAATCCGATTGGGTAGGCTCCAAATCATTGCAGTCTGACGCTACTCCCACCTCCACCTGATGGATCTCAGAGCGTCAGGATGGCTCTGCTCACCACACCCGCTCTGAGCTGGCCCTGCTTGGGGCTGGCATTGGGGTCCAGTGTGTTCCGAGCGCCTCTTCTCCTCTCTGCTGGGGCCTGTGCCTTTGTCGGTGGCCCACTCAAATATGTCAAAGCTGCAGGAGGTTCGGCAGAAACCCTGTGCCCGCCGTGCCTTGGACTGGCTTTGGTGCACATGGAACAGGTCAGTGTGATTCACAAGGAGCAACTCAGCACATCTCAGGTAGTTTGGGCCTTCGCTTGCCCCCAAGTCTGCAGAGCTCAGCACCTGTCACGTCTTCCCAGCAAAGGCACAGCTGGCACAGGCAGCACCAGGCCATGGGGCTGCACCCCACTAGCAGCCGCCACCCTGCCTCACCCGCCTATAATGAGCTGACTTGTCTGCAGCAGCCATCAGCCTGCCTGGTTTATTCAGAATGGGCTTGGTTGCAACAAGCATGAGAGCTGTGACTGTGGGAGGAGAGAAGATAGGTGGAGCTCCTTCTCCTCCTTCCGTGGATGCCCACCAACTGAAGACCACCAACAGAAGACTAGGAGCTGAGGATACCAACTGAGGGCACAAACTGAGGGCAACCAATGAGGGCGCCCACTGAAGGCCACCAGGTGAAGGCCGACTGCCCCGTCAACCAGACCACATCCTGGTTCAGAGGAAACAAACAGGTCCAGAATCCCCTGCATGCTTCCCCACAACATGGAATTGCAGGCACAGGCACATGGCTCACAAGGCCCCGCCATGCCAGCGCCCCCGCCCCACCTTTCATTCATTGCTGATTGCTATGATTTTCAGGTTTCTCACTGTGACAAAGCTCCAAGGGATCATCACCTTACAATGAATGATGCCTGAAACCAAATCTGCCTCATGCACTATCTGGGATTCATAGAACCTGCTTTCCCCCATAACCTCTGAGATTCTTACAAACAAGAAAACAGATTTCTGCAGGTGCTTTCAGAAAAAAAAAAAAAAAAACATTGTCTTGAGCTAAGCCTACTCTATAATGTCAAATCATATTTCATATGTACACATATATATCTAAACACATATTCAATTTACATTTTTTAAAATAATACACATGTTCAACCAAATTAACAAGACTAACAGAAGAAATTTTCTAAAATGTACACACTAAGTACATCACATTTTTCTAATAATCACTTTGATAGAGCAACTTAGAATCTTTGGTTTCAAAACACCAGGAAGATTATGTGAGAGAAAACCACCACATAATACACAATTTGCAATGTGATAATCATTGCTACTTTTAACTAGAAATTACCCAGTGAATGCATTCTGAACTGCTTTGTGACTCTGGTGAGCTGTTTATTCTTTCTGATCATTGGTTTGTCTAATAAATATGAATATCACCAATTTTATAAACTTGCTCTAAAAATTAGATGAGAAAAAATAATCCTCCTTCTCCATATACTGAGCACTTAAAAAATTATAGGTATTGTGTCCAGATTTTTACACCCTTACCTTATAGAAGCCTCATAGAAACCCTCTCTTTTAAATTAGAAGAATTTGCCATGATTTTTGCACTTACCTTATGGAAGCCTCATAACAATCACATCTTTTATAGATGTGAAAACTGAGGCTTTGGATGCATCTAAGGGAACCTTGGGCATGCAGCGGCCAGAGGAGCTCCTGAACTTAAGCGGTATCCTTCGCCTCCCTACATTTGGGCGTCTTCTGGTGGCCAATGTGCTGCAGTCAGGAACCTCGCTGGCTCCCAAACTCGATTGGGCAGGCTCCAAAGCAGTGGGGTCCGGCGCTACTGCCACCTCCACCTCGTGGATCTCAGAGCTGCAAGATGGCTTCACCCAACCCTGAGCTGGCCCCACTAGCGGCTGGCTTTGGGTGACAGCGAGTTCCAGGCACCTCTGCTCCTCTATAGCGTGGCCTGCGCCTTTGCTGTCTGCTCACTGGTAGACGTCAGAGCCATGGACTGTCTCTGCAGAACACTTGTGCCGGCCCTGACTGGGGATGTCTTTGGGTAACAAAGTGTTCTGGGCGCCTCTGCTCCTCTGTGCTAGGGCCTGCCCCTTTCCTGGCTGCCTACTCATAGATGTCAGAGCAGCAGGACGGTTCCACAGAAGCCCTGCACTGGCTGACCCTGCCTGGGGCTGGCTTTGGGGCACATGTGACAGGTCAGTGTGGTCCTCATGGGGCACCTTTGCTCTTCTTGGACAGCTCGGGCCTTTGCTTGCCCTCACACCTGCAGAGCTGAGCACCTGCCACCTCTCCCTGGGAAATTCAGCCAAATGTCACCATCTTAAGGCACCTACTGAAGGCTCTAACTGAAGGCCGGTTGCCCTGACAACCAGATCGCTTCCTGTTTAGGAGGAACCAATCAGGCCCTGAGCTCCCCCCACGCGCAGCCCTTCCATTTGTGATGTGGGAGTCCAGGCACTGGCTCACAAGGCCTCGCCCCCACAGCGGCCCCGCCCCACCTTTCATTTATTAGTAGCTGATAGCAACTTTCAGGTTTTCTTACTGTAAATTATGAATATGAATTATGCTGAAATTACTGTATGCCAATGTACCTCATGCACTATCTGACATTCAAAGACATCCCCTTGCCTCATCGCCTCTGACTTTTTTTGAAACTAGAACAAAGACAAATTTCGGCAGGTGCTTTCAGAAGAAAACATTGCCATGAGCTAAGATTATGATGTCAAGTCATATTTCATATATCAATACATATCCATATTCATAATCCAAAACACACATATTCAATCAAATTAACAAGACTAACAGAGGAGATTTTCTAAAATGTATACATTAAGTACATCACATTTTTCTAATGATCACTTTGATAGAGCAACTTAGATTCTATGGTTTCCACAAATGAAGAGGCTCACGGAAGACAAAACTGACACATAATACAAGATATTCAATGTGATCATCATTGCTACTTTTAAGTAGCAATTACCAAGTAAATATATGGTGAACTGCTTTGTGACTATAATGATTTATTTAAATGTACTGGTCCTTTGATTATCTCAAAAATATGAATAATGCCAATTGTGTAAACTTATTCTAAAAATTAAGGAGAGAAAAATAATCCTCCTTCTCTATATATTGAACAAATACAAAATTAAAGGCATTGTGTCCAGATTTTTACACACTACCTAATTGAAGCCTCATAACAACCACGTCTTTTAAATTACAGGTATTATTCCCAGATTTTTATACACTAAACTTATGCAAGCCTCATAAGAATTCAATCTTTTATAGATGAGCCAACTGAGGCTCAGAGGATTTAAAAACTCACTCACCATCACGTCATAATGAGTGTTGGAACTGGGATTCAACTCCAGTTCTCTCTGACACCAAATGTGGTGCACCTTCAGGAAGACCCAGTTATACCCAGCACATGGAGGGATCAAAACATGTGGATTCCCTTTCTCTGCCCCCTTATGGGTGAATTTCAACGGCTTTCACGGCCTCAGAACAATCCTAAACTCCCTCCCTGGTTGCTTGTAGTGGACATCACTTCTTGGGCATGATTAGGAATCTACATCTTTGGACCACAAGCATCTATAAACAGTTGTTTTGATCAAGAAATAAAATTTTCTAGGCCATAGGTTACTACCTGTGAATTGTCTAGCTTATCTGCAATAAAAAAGGGCTGTTTCATGTAAAATATATCACAGGATCCACTGAATTTGTGCAGAAAGTTTTGGAACTACACTGCAGGAGCATCTTACTGACAGCTGTGCAGGAAGATTAGCTGAACACACAAAGCTAGAGCACCTCCAAAGGCCAGATGCGGTGGTTCCTGCCTATCATGCCAGCAATGTGGGAGGCCAAGGTGAGTGGATCACTTGAGGCCAGGAGTCGAGACCAGCCTGGGCAACACAGTGAGACCCTGTCTCTACAAAAAATCGTTATTATTACAATCAAGAAGAGTACCTCTGACCCTCTGACATTGCTTTAGGAGAGAGGGCTCTGGTCTAGAACTCAAGATATGAAATTGTGAGTCCCAGTGTGGCTCCTTAAGTTTAAATACAAGAGCTGTCAGGCATTTCCTCTACGGCAATGAAATCTGTAGCATACATTTTGTATTCTAAAAATGTAGTTTCCGGCCAGCCTGGGGGAAGAAGAAGAGGGCCCAGAAGTGGGCATTGGGTTAGGTAGAAGGAAAGAAACCAGCTGGAAACAGCAGGGAAAAAAGAAGGGATGGGGAGGCGAGGCAGAGCCAGTGCTCCTGCTTGAGGCCTAGGCCTAGGATAGCGAACTAGGGGCAGGAGGGAGGAGCCCTACGCTGTGGATGCCTCTTCGGGGAACTGCCAAAGGCAACTGCCAAAGGAGCTCCTGAGGCCAAGCGGTATCTGCAGTCTCCCTACCTTTTGGCGTCTTCTGGTCACCAATGTGCTGCAAGTCACAGCTCCCAAATCCGACTAGGGAGGCTCCAGTGCAGTGGAGTCTGGCGCTACTCCCACCGCCACGGTGTGGATCCAGAGCTTCAGGACAGCTCCGAAAAACGCACCCTGAGCCAGCCCAGCTTGGGGCTGGCATTGGGGGACAGCGTGTTCCGGGCGCCTCTGCTCCTCTGTGCTGGGGCCTGCGCCTTTGCTGGCCGCCCACTCATAGATGTCAGAGCCGCAGGACGGCTCCGCAGAAGCCGTGCGCGGGCCCTACCCTGGGCTGGGTTTGGTGCTCATGTGACAGGCCAGCGTGTTCCCCGTGGGGCACCTCTGCTCTTCTTGGGCAGCTTGGGCCTTCGCTTGTCCCCAAGCCTGCAGAGCTGAGCACCCGCCACCTCTCCCCTGGAAAGGCAACCAAATGTCACCAACTTAAGGCACTCACTGAAGGCTCTAACTGAAGGCCGGTTGTCCTGCCAACCAGATCGCGTCCTGCTTAGGAGGAACCAATCAGGCCTTGAGTTCCCTTCACGCGCCGCCTTTCGGTTTGTGAGGTGAGAGTCCAGGCACTGGCTCACAAGGCCCCGCCCCCACAGCAGCCCCGCCCCACCTTTCATTTACTGATAGCTGGGAGCAACTTTCATGTTTCCTCACTGTGAGTTATGAATTTGAATTATGTTAAAATTACTGCAACCCAATGTGCCTCATGAACTGTCTGGCATCTAAAGGATCCTCTTTCCCCCACGGCTTGTGAGGGTTTTCGAAACTGAAAAGAGGACAGATTTCTGCAGGTGCTTCAGAAAAAAAATTGCCATAAGCCTACTCTGTGATGTGAACATATACATATGATATATATATGTGTGTGTATATATATACACATGCATTCAATGATTAAATATTCAATTTGTATGTTTTTGGAAATAATACACATATTCCTTCAAAGTAGCAAGTGTAATAGGGAAATTTCCTGAAATTCGTACACTAAGTATCACATTTTTCTAATGATTTCGTTGATAGAGCAGCTTTCCAGATGCAGCTCTTTTCACATGTTACTGGTATTTACCTTCTTTCATCAATATAATCCTCGATGTTGGAGGTGGCGCCTTGTGGGGGGTGTTTGGGTCATGGGGACAGATCCCTCATAACTTGGTGCTGTCCCACTGATAGTGAGTGAGTTCTCAGGAGATCTGTTGTTTAAAAGTGTGTAGCACCTCCCCCGCTTGCTCTCTTGCTCCCAGTCTCTCCATGTGAGAAGCCTGCTCTCACTTTGCCTTCTGCCATGAATGGAAGCCTCCTGAGGCCTCCCCAAAAGGTGAGCAGTTGCCAGCACCATGCTTCCTGTAAAGCCTGCAGACCTGTGAGCCAATTAAACCTTTTTTCTTTATAAATTACCCAGCCTCAGGTATTATAGCAACAGGAAAACACCGTAACACAACACGTATCTCTGGGCCCTGTATTTCTGTAAATATAGAGCTTCAATCAGATTCAGACTTGATTTATTTGGCAAAAATAATTGAAATATCAAGCAAACATCTGCCTCAGTGAATGGCCACTATTTCTTCTACAATTACATTTATGTTCCACTTGAATTTCACTTTGTGTTATCACTTCTCTTTTCTTTTCTTTCTTTTTTTTTGCAGTTTCATGTTTCTTGACCACTTACCTCTTTTGATTATTCATTTTTGTAAAATGTCACATGAGCGTCTCACTGGGAGACAAGGAGGCAAGACAATAACATGCTTTGCTCTCTTTATAAACTCAGTAACAAATATGCAGTGATTGGCAACCTCATACTTTGAAAGAAATGATGGGTCACTGATCATGATTGCTTCTGTTATTTATGTTGTGATTTGTGGACTGAAGAGCTCACACAAAGTTTGTACTTTATGTAATTACTCAAAGTTAAAATACCATGGCAAATGAATTTGGAACCATGTTGGGGAACTCATGTTATTTAATTAAATCATGGTTATTGGAACTAGGTGGAGCAGTGATGACCTGCACCTCTTTTCTCCTGATGTTTTCTTTTACGTCTTCAATAAACATTTACAGTTTTCCTTACATAGACTTTGAAATTGTCTATCAATTCTGAAAATATTTTAGTTCTTGTTGCTCTTGTGAATCACCCTTTATACTACATTTTATAAATGAGCTTCACTGGTGTATAGTATACTGGACAGTTTTTAGTTTCTATAATTAATAGCTTTTAATGGATTGCTTGAGTTTTAAAAAAAAATTTAAGTAGATACATCATCTGAGAATTTAAAAGTCTGTCTTTTCCATTGAGATATATGTTTATCTTATTGGTTTTGCAGTTGTGTGCATTGGTAGAGACTCCAGGATAATGTTGAATAATATTAATTATAATATTGACTTTAATGATGTATTAGTCATGTCTCTTATTTTCTGAATTTGATGCTTTGACATCTGGGTCTTGTTGACCCTGGAGGGATTGCCCCTCTCAGGATAAGCTAACCGCTAGATGTAATAAACAAGTTGCCTGCATGCATGCCTTTCCTATATAATCCAACCAACCCAGAGTTTATACCCTCTTCGTTATAGTCTCTTCATCACTCTTTATTTTTCTTTGTCTCTGTTTATCTCTTTTGAAGTCTTTAATCTTCTTTATCACTCTCACATTTCTGGCCATGGTTCTGCTTCTCTAATTCCCTCAGGGCCAGATAGCAGCTTCTTCTTTCCAGAAGCCAATGACATTATTCAAACCAGCCAGTGCTAAGCCTGGTTGCCCTGACTTGCTTGTCCTGTCCCGTGGAACTGCAATAAAGATTCTTTCCCATGTTTTCCCTGTTCCTGCTGCCTCCTGACTGACCTTGATGTTTCCCTGTCCTGCCCCTTGTGGTGTGCTGTGCCTACAGCTTCTAGAGGACTGAGTAGTAAAATAAACTACTTCCCTCATGACAGTCATTTCTGTGTTTGTGTGTCTTACCATTACTGATTCAAACAAATCCTGGGTACTATGAATGTAAATGACATTTCTGTTCGTGCTTTATTGTTAAATATGCCCTTTGCTGTAGGTTTTGGACACCTTTTATCAGTATAAAAACATCTTCCTCAGATACTAGCTGCTTATGAAGTTTTAAACTTTCTTTTTTTTTTTTTTCTGAGACAGAGACACACTCTATTGCCCAGGCTAGAGTGCAGTGGCGCGATCTCAGCTCACTGCAAGCTCCGCCTCCCAGGTACCCACCATTCTAATGCCTCAGCCTCCCCAGTAGCTGGGACTACAGGCGTCTGCCACCACGCCTGGCTAATTTTTTATATTTTTAGTAGAGACAGGATTTCACCATGTTAGGCAGGATAGTCTCGATCTTCTGACCTCATGATCCACCTGCCTCAGCCTCCCAAAGTGCTGGGATTACAGGCGTGAGCCATCGCACCTGGCATGAAGTTTTAAATTTTCTTAACAAGGAGTGGTGTTGAATTTCATCAAGAGCCTTTTTGACATTTATTGAAATAATTATTTGTTTTTTCTCCTATGAATTTTACCAATAAAAATGATACTGATGGAACAATAGGTTAAAATTAAAGTTTCATCAAATACTGCCAGGATGTAATAGCTGTGAAAGTCCAAATCATCATATGTAGGTTTTCATAGCAAATATCTGAGAATCTGTGCCACAACTGTTAATTCTCCTCATTTACTTTAACAATATGAAATGATGTAAAGTGGAGGAGACTGCAGGGAGCTCTTGCCTCACACTCTCCCCTACCTTGCCTTTGATAATCCTATGTATAGGGAGGAAAATAATGCACACTCTTAACCCTGGGTCTAGAGGAGGACTCTTCAGAAGGACACCAAGACAACTGACCAAAAACTCCTGGAATTAATAAGCAGTTACAGCAAGGATACAGCATACAGGGTTAATATAGAAAAGTCAATTGCAATTGCTCTTTTACACACCAGCGATGAGCAATTGGAAGTTGAAGTTAAAAATATACCATTATGTTCACATTCCTCCCTGCAAATGGAATACTTAGGGATAAATCTAACAAAATATATAAAAGATGTATAAGGAAACCTAGAAAATTTTGATTAAAGAAATCAAAGAAGGACTAAATAAATAGAGAGATATTCCATGTTCACGGATAGGAAGGCCTAGCATTTGCAAAATGTCAGTTCTTCCCAACTTGCTCTGTAGATTCAATGCAATTCCCATCGAAATCTCACCAATTTATCTTGCGGATGTTGATAAATTGACTCCAAAGTTTACACGGAGAGGCAAAAAAAAAAAAAAAAGGAAACAAGAATAGCCAACACAGTATTAGAATAGAAGAAAGTCAGGGGACTAACACTACCCAATTTCAAGATTTACAAGAAATCTATAGCAATCAAGACAGTGTGGTATTGGCAAAAGAACAGACATTTCTAGATGAAATGGTGAACGAATGTACGAACATTCAGAAGAGGGAACTTTTAGCCACCTATGAGAATATGCCTGGGAAATGTAGAGATTTAAAATGTCTACAGATCCTGGGCTAGTAACTTCTACAGCTCCATCTGGGACTACTAAGTAAGTATTTTAAAGAGTCTACCTTATTTATTAAGCATTGCATTTCAAAACCCATTCAGTCTCTGTTGAAAATGAAAGATTCTGTCTCACCTTGAAGAAGGGGTGGGCAAATGCAGCAAAATTCAAAAGAAAGAACTTTTAGCCACCAAAAGAAATTTTCCAGGGAAAAGCAGAGATTTAAAATGTCTACAGGCCCGGAGCAAGTAACTTCTACAGCTCGATCTGGGACTACTAAGTTTGTATAGTACAGAATATATGTTATTTATTAAGCACTGGATTTTGAAACCAGTTCAGACTCAATTGGAAATGAAAGATTCTGTCTCACCTACATGAAAGGGTGCATGAATGTACCAACATTCAGAAGAGGGAAATTGTAACCATCTAAGAAAATTTGCCAGGGGAATGCATTTAAAATTTAAAATTTAAAAATTTTAGAAATTTAAAATATCTACAGGCCCTGAGCTAGTAACTTCTACAGCTCCATCTGGGACTACTAAGTCTATGTTTGACAGAATATACATTATTTATTAAAAATTCTGTTTCCAAACCTGTTCAGCCTCTATTGGAAATTACAGATTCTGTCTCGCCTAGACAAAACGGTGGACACATGTACCAACACTCAGTAGAGGGAACTTTTAGCCACCTAAGTGATTCCGCCAGAGGAAGGTGAAGATTTAAAATGTCTATGGGCCTTGAGCTAGAGAATTCTACAGCTCCATCTGGGACTACTAAGTCTGCATGGTACAGAATATACGTTATTTATTAAGCGTGGGTTTTCAAAACCCTTTCGGCCTCTATTGAAAGGTACAGATTCCGTGTCACCTAGACAAAAAGACTGACGAATATAACAACATTCAGATGAGAAGTTTTAGCCAAGTTAAAGAAACTGCCAGGGAAATGCAGAGATTTAAAATGTCTATGGGCTTTGAGCTAGTAACTTCTACAGCTCCATCTGGGACTACTAAGTCTGTGTGGTCCAGAATATATGTTATTTATTAAGCACTGGGTTTCCAATGCCAATCAGCCACTAAAGGACATTCTAAATTCAGTGTCACCTAGACAAAAAGATTGACGAATGTAACAACAGTCAGAGGAGAAAACTTTTAGCCACGTAAAGGAATCTGCCAGGGGAATGCGGAGATTTAAAATGTCTACGACCTAGTAACCTCTACAGCTCTATCTGGGACTACTAAGTCTGTATTGTACAAAATTTACATTTTTTGGTAAGAATTGGGTTTCCAAACCAGTACAGCCTCTATTGAAAATGAAAGATTCTGGCTTGCCTAGACGAAAGGGTGCATGCATGTATCAACATTCAGTGGAAAGAATTTTTAGCCACCTAAGTGAATCCGCCAGAGGAATGCAAAAATTTAAAATGTCTATCATTTCTGAGCTAGTAACTTCTACAGCTCCATCTAGGACTACTAAGACTGTGTGGTTCAGAATATATATTATTTATTAAGCACTGATTTCCAAAGCCATGGAGCCTTGAAAGAATATTGCAGATTCAGTGTCACCTAGACAAAAAGATTGATGAATGTAACAACATTCAGAGGAGAAAACTTTCAGCCACATAAACAAATCTGCCGGGGAATGCAGGGTTTGACAATGATTATGGGCTTTGACCTAGTAACCTCTACAACTCTATCTGAAACTACTAAGTCTGTATTGTACAAAATACACGTTATTTATTAAGCATAGGGTTTTCAAACCCGTTCAGCCTCTGTTGGAAATGACAGGTTCTGTCTCCCCTAGACAAAAGGGTGGACACATGCACCAACATTCAGAAGATGGAACTTCCACCCACCTGAGTAAATCTTCCAGGGGAATGAAGAGATTTATAATGTCTATGGATTCTGAGCTATGAAATTTCTACAGCTCCATCTGGGACTACTAAGTCTGTATTGTACAGAATTTACATTTTTCATGAGAATTGGGTTTCCAAACCGGTTTGGCCTCTATTGGAATGGAAAGATTCTTGCTCACCTAGATGAAATGGTGCAGGAATATATCAACATTCAGTAGAGGGAATATTTAGCCACATATGTGAATCCGCCAGAGGAATGTGAAGATTTGAAATGCCTATGGGTCCTGAGCTAGTGACTTCTACAACTCAATCTGTGACTACTAAGTCTATGAGGTCCAGAATATACGTTATTTATTAAGCACTTGGTTTCCAAAGCCATTGGCCCTCGAATATTTATTACAGATTCATTGTCACCACACGGAAAGATTAATGAATGTTACAACATTCAGACGAGCAAATGTTTAGCCAGGTAAAGGAATCTGCCAGGAAAATGCAGAGACAAAAAATGTCTATGGGCTTTGAGCTGGAAACTTCTACAGCTCCTTCTGGGACTACTAAGTCTGTGTGGTACAGCATATACATTATTTATTAAGCACTGAGTTTCCAATGCCAATCAGCCGCTAAAGGAAATTCCAAATTCGGTCTCACCTAGACAAAAAGATTTTCGAATATAACAACATTCAGAGTAGAAAACTTTTAGCCAAGTGAAGGAATCTTCCAGGGGAATGCAGAGATTTCAAACATCTATGGACTTTGACCTAGTAACCTCTACAGCTCTATCTGGGACTACTAAGTCTGTACTGTACAAAATATACATTATTTATTAAGCATTGGGTTTCCATACGCAGTCAGCCTCTATTGGAAATGACAGATTCTGTCTCACCTAGACAAAAGGGAGGACACTGTCATGCACATCCATGTGAAGAGACCACCAAACAGGCTTTGTGTGAGCAATAAGACTTTTTAATCACCTGGGTGCAGCCGGTGATAAAAGAGACTCAGCAAAGGGAGATAGGAGCAGTCTGTGTGGTACAGCATATATGTTATTTA
Source organism: Pongo abelii (assembly GCF_028885655.2). Lineage (NCBI taxonomy): Eukaryota > Metazoa > Chordata > Mammalia > Primates > Hominidae > Pongo > Pongo abelii. The sequence goes on along the minus strand of NC_071993.2, from coordinate 27,842,417 downwards.
TTAAGCAGTGAGTTTCCAATGCCAATCAGCCGCTAAAGGAAGTTATATAGGGGCAGTTTTACAGGATTTGAGTAGGTAATGGAAAATTACAGTCAAAAGAGGTTGTTCTCCCATGGGCAGGTACAGGGGTCACATGGTGCTCAGTGGGGGAGCTTCTGAGCCAGGAGAAGGAATTTCACAAGGTATTGTCATCAGTTAATGCAGAAACTGGACATTTTCACTTCTTTTGGGGTTCTTCAGTTGCCTCTGGCCATCTCCAGGCTTCAGCTCAGAGGCCTGACAGACACATGTACCAAAATTCAGAAGAGGGAAATTCCAGTCACCTAAGTGAATCTTCCATGGAAATGTGGAGATTTAAAATGTCTATGGACACCAAGCTACGAAACTTCTACAGCTCCATCTGCGACTACTAAGTCTGTATTGTACAGAATTTACTTTTTTAATGAGAATTGGGTGTCCAAACCCATTCAGCCTCCATTGGAAAGGAAAGATTCTTGCTCGCCTAGATGAAATGGTGCGTGAATATATCAACATTCAGTACAGGGAAGATTTAGTAACCTAAGTGAATCTGCCAGAGGAATGAGAAGATTTAAAATGTCTATGGGTCCTGAGCTAGTGACTTCTACAGCTCAATCTGGGACTACTAGGTCTGTGCAGTCCAGAAATGAATAATTCTGGCTCACCTAGATGAAAGGTTGAATGAATGTATCAACATTCAGTAGAGGGAACCTAGAGCCACCTAAGCGAATCTGCCAGAGGAATGTGAAGATCTAAAATGTCTTTAGGCCCTGAGCTACTAACTTAGCTGGCTCCATCTGGGACTACCAAGTCTGAGAGGTCCAGAATATATGTTATTTATTAGGCACTGGGTTTCCAAACCATTTCAGCCTCCATTGAAATTTACAAATTCCGTGTCAACTACACCTAAAGGTTGAAAAATGTAATGACATTCAGATGAGATAACTTTTAGCCAGTTAAAGGAATCTGCCAGGGGAATGCAGAAATTTAAAATGTCTATGGGCTTTGACCTAGTAACTTCTACAGCTCTATTTGGGACTACTAAGTCTGCATTGTACACAATTTAGTTATTTATTAAGCATTGGGTTTCCAAACCTGTTCAGCCTCTATTGGAAATGAAAAATTCTGTCTCCCCTAGATGAAAGGGTGGACACAGGAATCAACATTCAGAAGAGGGAACTTCCAGCACTTAAGTGAATCTTAGAGGGAAATATGGAGATTTAAAATGTCTGTGGGCCCTGAGCTACAAAACTTCTACAGCTCCATCAGGGACCACTAAATCTGTATTGTATAGAATTTACGTGTTTTAAATGCACAAATTTAAATTTACTGCCCTGAGCGAGTAAATTCTATAGTTCCATCTGGGACTGCTAAGTATGTATGGTCCAGATATCAAGCACTGGGTTTCCAATGCCAATCAGCTATGAAAGACAATTCCAAATTCAGTGCCACCTAGACATAAAGATTGACGAATATAACAACATTCCTAGGAGAAAACATTAGCCAAATAAAAGAATCTTCCAGGGGAATGCAGAGACTTAAAACATCCATGAACTAGCAACCTCTATGCTCTACCTGGAACTACTATGTGTGTATTGTACAGAATTTACATTTTTTGATAAGAATTGGGTTTACAAACCAGTTCAGCCTCTATTGGAAAATAAAAGATTGTGGCTCACCTAGATGAAAGGGTGCACGCATGTATCAACATTCAGTAGAGAGAACAGTAAGTGAATCCACCAGAGGAATGCGAAGATTTAAAATGTCCGTGGTGCCTGAGCTAGTAACTTCTACAGCTCCATCTGGGAGTACTAAGTCTGTGTGGTCCAGAACATACATTATTTAGTAAACACTGGATTCCAAAGCCATGGAGCCTAGAAAGAATATTGCAGATTCAGTGTCACCTAGACAAAAAGATTGATGAATGTAACAACACTCAGAGGAGAAAACTTCTAGCCACGTAAAGGAATCTGCCAGAGGAATGTGGAGATTTAAAATGTCTATGACCTAGTCACCTCTACAGCTCTACCTGGGACTACTAAGTCTGTATTGTACAGAATTCACATTTTTTGATTAGATTTGTGTTTCTAAACCAGTTCAGCCTCTATTGGAAATGAAAGATGCTGGCTCTCCTAGACAAAGGGTGCACGCATGTATCAACATTCAGTAGAGGGAAGCTTTAGCCACCTAAGTGAATCCGCCAGAGGAATATGAAGATTTAAAATGTCTATGGTCCCTAAGCTAGTAACTTCTACAGCTCCATCTCGGACTACTAAGACTGTGTGTTTCAGAATATACGTCATTTATTAACCACTGGATTTCCAAAGCCTTTGACCCTTGTAAGAATATTGCAGCTTCAGTGTCACCTAGACAAAAATTGTCGAATGTAACAACATTCAGAGCAGAAAACTTTTAGCCACATAAAGGAATCTGCCAGGGGAATGCAGAGTTTTACAGTGTCTCTGGGCTTTGATCTAGTAACCTCTACAGCTCTGTCTGAAACTACTAAGTCTGTATTGTACAAAATACATGTTATTTATTAATCAGAGGGTATTCAAACCCTTTCAGCCTCTATTGGAAATGACAGGTTCTGCCTCACCTAGACAAAAGGGTGGACACATGTACCAACATTCAGAAGATGGAACTTCCAGCCGCCTAAGTAAATGTTGCAGGTGAATGAGGTCGTTTATAATGTATATGGACCCAGAGCTATGAAACTTCTACATCTCCATCCGGGACTACTAAGTCTGTACTGTACAGAATTTATGTTTTTTTAATAAGAACTGGGTTTCCAAACCCATTCAGCCTCTCTTGGAAAGACTCTTCCTCATCTAGATGAAACAGTACATAAATGTATCAAAATTCAGTACAGGGAACCTAGAGCCACGTAAGTGAATCCTCAGAGTATGCGACGATTTGAAAGGTTTAGGCTCTGAGCTAATAACTTCTACAGCTCCATCTGGGACTACTAAGTCTGTGTGGTCCAGAATATAAGTCATTTATTAGGCACCGGGTTTCCAAACCAATTCAGCATCCAATGAAATTTATAAATTCAGTGTCACCTACATGTAAAGGTTGTCCAATGTAACAACTTCAGATGAGAAAACCTTTATTCACATAAAGGAATCTACCAGAGGAATGGGGAGATTTAAAATGCCTATAGGCTTTGACCTAGTAACTTCCAGAGATCTATTTTGGACTACTACATCTGTATTGTATAGAATTTAGGTTATTAAACACTGGGTTTCCATACCCGTTCAGCCTCTATTGGAAATGAAAAATTCTGTCTCTGCTAGACGAAAAGGTGGACACATGAACCAACATTCAGAAGAGGGAAATCCAGCCACCTAAGTGAATCTTAGAGGGAAATGCAGAGATTTAAAATGTCTATGGGCCCTGCACTACGCAACTTCTACAGCTCCATCTGGGACTACTAAGTCTATATTGTTCAGAATTTACATGTTTTAATAAGAATTGGATTTCCAAACCCATTCAGCCCCTATTGGAAATGAAAGATTCTGACTTGCCCAAATAAAGTGGTGCACGAACGTATCAATATTCAGTAGAGGGAGTTTTATTCACCTAGGTGAAATAGCCAGAGGAATGCAAAGATTTAAAATGTCTATGGGCCCTGAGCTAGTAAATTCTACAGCTCCAACTGGGACTGCTAAGTCTGTGTGGACCAAAATATACGTTATTTGGCCCAATCAGCTGCTAAAGAAAATGCCAAATTAAATGTAATCTAGACAAAAAGATTGATGAATGTAACAACATTCAGAGGAGAAAACTTTTAGCCACATAAAGGAATCTGCCAGGGGTATGTGGAGATTTAAAATGTCTATGACCTAGTAACCTCTACAGCTCTATCTGGGACTAGTAAGTTTGTATTGTACATAATTTACTTTTTAAATAAGAATTGGGTTTCCAAACCAGTTCAGCCTCTATTGGAAACGAAAGACTGTGGCTCGCTTAGACAAAAGGGTGCACGCATGTATCAACATTCAGCGAAGAGAACTTTTAGCTACCTAAGGGAATACACCAGAGGAATGCAAAGATTTAAAATGTCTAGTAACTTCTACAGCTCCATCTGGGACTACTAAGTCTGTGTGGTTCAGAATATACGTTATTTATTAAGCACTGGATTTCCAAAGTTGTTGACCCTCGTAAGGATATTGCAGATTCAATGTCACCAGGACAAAAAGATTGACAAATGTAACAACATTCAGAGGAGAAAACATTTGGCCACTGAAAGGAATCTGCCAGGGGAATGTGGAGTTTTACAATGCCTGTGGGCTTTGACCTAGTAACCTCTACAGCTCTATCTGAAACTACTAAAGTCTGTATTGTACAAAATGCATGTTATTTATTAAGCATAGGGTTTTCATACCTGTTCAGCCTCTATTGAAAATGACAGGTTTTGTCTTACCTAGCCGAAAGGGTGGACACATGAGCCAACATTGAGAAGATGGAACTTACAGCCTCCTAAGTGAATCTTCCAGGGGAATGCAGAGATTTATAATGTCTATGGACCCTGATCTATGAAACTTCTAAAGCTCCATCTGGGACTACTAAGTCTGTATTGTACAGAATTTAAGTTATTTGTTAAGCACTGGGTTTCTGAACTGGCTCAGCCTCTATTGGAAATGAAAGATTCTGTCTCATCTAGCCAAAAAAGTGGATACATGGACCAACATTCAGAAGAGGAAACTTTGAGCCAGCTAAGTGAATCTTCCAGGGGAATGCAGAGATTTCAAGTGTCTATGGACCTTGAGCTGCGATACTGCTACAGCTCCATCTGGACTACTAAGTCTGTATTGTACAGAATTTACGTTTTTTAATAAGAATTGGGTTTCCAAACCCATTCAGCCTCTATTGGAATTGAAAGATTCTTGCTCGCCTAGATGAAACGGTGCACAACTGTATCAACATTCCGTTTGAGGGAAGCTCAACATTCAGTAAAGGGAAGCTTTAGCCACCTAAGTGAATCCGCCAGAGGAATCCAAAGATTCAAAATGTCTGTGGACCCTGACTAGTAACTTCTACAGCTCAATCTGGGACAACTAAGTCTGTGGTTCAGAATATACGTTATTTTTTAAGCACTTGATTTGCAAAGCCATTGACCCTCAAAAGAGTATTGCAGATTCCGTGTCACCTAGACCAAAAGATTGACAAATGTTACAACATTCAGACAAGAAACCTTTAAATTAGCCAGGCATGGTGGCGCACACCTGTAATCCCAGCTACTCAGGAGGCTGAGGCAGGAGAATCACTTAAACCAGGGAGGCAGAGGTTGCAGTGGGCCGAAATTGTGCCACTGCACTCCAGCCTGGGTGAAAGAGCAAGACTCTGTCTCAAAAAAGAAAAAACAGGTAAAGGAATCTTCCAGGGAAATGCAGAGATATAAAATGTCTATGGGCTTTGAGCTAGAAGCTTCTACCGCTCCGTCTGGGATTACTAAGTCTGTGTGGAACAGAATATACATTATTTATTAAGCACTGGGTTTCCAATGCCAATCAGCTGCTAAAGGAAATTCCAAATTCAGTGTCACCTAGACAAAAAGATTGATGAATATAACAACATTCAGAGGAGAAAACTTTTAGCCATGTAAAGAATCTACCAGGGGAATGCGGAGATTTAAAATGTCTATGGGCTTTGAGCTAGTAACCGCTACAGCTCTATCTGGGACTACCGAGTCAGTTGTGTACAAAATATATGTTATTTATTAAGCATTGAGTGTTCAAACCTGTTCACCTCTATTGGAAATGACAGATTCTGTCTCACCTAGACGAAAGGGTGGACACATGTAGTAACATCCAGAAGAGGGAACTTCCAGTCACCTAAGTGAATCTTCAAGGGAAATTCGGAGATTTAAAATGTTTATGCACACTGATCTACGAAACTTCTAAAGCTCCATCTGGGACTACTAAGTCTGTATTGTACAGAATTTATATTTTTTAATAAGAATTGGATTTCCAAACCCGTTCAGCCTCTATTAGAAATGACAGATTCTTGGTCGCCCAGATGAAATGGTGCACAAATATATCAACATTCAGTAGAGGGAACATCTAGCCACCTAAGTGAATCTGCCAGAGTAATGCAAAGATTTAAAATGTCTATGGGCCCTGACCTAGTGACTTCTACAGCTCAATCTGGGACTACTAAGTCTGTTGTTCCAGAATATACGTTATTTATTAAGCACTTGGTTTCCAAAGCCATTGACCCTCAAAAGAGTATTGCAGGTTCCGTGTCACCTAGACCAAAAGATTGATGAATGTTACAACTTTCAGACAAGAAAACTTTTAGCCAGGTAAAGGAATCTGCCAGGAGAATGTGGAGATTTAAAATGTCTATGGGCTTTGAGCTAGTAACCTCTACAGCTCTATCTGGGACTACTAAGTCTATATTGCACAAAATACACATTATTTATTAAGCACTGGTTTTCCAATCCTGTTCAGCTTCTATTGGAAATGACAGATTCTGTCTTACCTAGAAGAAAGGGTGGGGACATGTACCAATATTCAGGAGAGGAAAATTCCAGTCACCTAAGTGAATCTTCCAGGGAAATGTTGAGATTTAAAATGTCTATGGACCATGAGTTATGAAACTTCTAAAGCTCCCTCTGGGAGTAATAAGCTTGTAGGATACAGATTTTATGTTTTTTAATAAGAATTGGGTTTCCAAACCCATTCAGCCTCTATTTGACATGAATGGATCTGGCTCACCTAGGTGAAAGGTTGTACGAATGTATGAACATTCAGTAGAGGGAAGCTAGAGCCACCTAAGTGAATCCACCAGAGGAATGTGAGGATTTAAAATGTCTTTAGGCCCTGAGCTAGTAACTTCAACAGCTCCATCAGGGACTACTAAGTCGGTGTGTTCCAGAATATATGTCATTTATTAGGCACTGGGTTTCCAAACCAATTCAGCCTCCATTGAAATTTACAAATTCAGTGTCATCCACACCTAAAAGTTGACAAATGTAACAACACTCAAATAAGAAAATCTTTAGCCACGTAAAGGAATCTGCCAGAGGAATGCAGAGATTTAAATGACTATGGGCTTTGAGCTAGTAACTTCTACACTTTATTTGGGAATAGTAAGTCTGTATTGTACAGAATTTAGTTTATTAATAAAGCATTGGTTTTCCTAACCAGTTCAGCCTCTATTGGAAATGAAAAATTCTGTCTCACCTAGATGAAAGGGTGGACACACGAACCAACATTCAGAAGAGGGAACTTCAGACCACCTAAGTGAATCTTAGAGGGAAATGCAGAGATTTAAAATGTCTGCGGGCCCTGAGCTACAAAACTTTTAGTTCCATCAGGGACTACTAAGTCTGTATTATATACAATTTATGTGTTTTAATAAGAATTGGATCTCCAAACCCATTCAGCCTCTATTGGAAATGAAAGATTTTGACTTGCCTAAACGAAAGGGCGCACAAATATATCAACATTCAGTAGAGGGAAGTTTTAGCCACCCAGGTGAATCACCCAGAGGAATGTGAAGATTTAAAATGTCTATGGGCCCTGTGCTAGTAACTTCTACAGCTCCATCTTCTGTGTGGTCCAGAATATACGTTATTTATCAAGCACTGGGTTTCCAATGCCAATCAGCTACTAAAGAAAAGGCAAAATTCAGTGTCACCTAGACAAAAAGATTGATGAATGTAACAGTCAGAGGAGAAAACTTTTAGCCACGTAAAGGAATCTGCCAGGGGAATGCGGAGATTTAAAATGTCTATGACCTAGTAACCTCTATAGCTCTATCTGGGACTACTAAGTCTGTATTGCACAGAATTTACATTTTCCAATAAGAATTGGGTTTCCAAACCAGTTCAGCCTCCAATGGAAATGAAAGATTCTGGCTCGCCTAGACGCAAGGGTTCATGCATCTATCAACATTCAGTGCAGAGAACTTTTAGCCACATAAGTGAATCCTCCAGAGGAATGCGAAGCTTTAAAATGTCTCTGGTCCCTGAGCTAGTAACAGCTACAGCTCCATCTCGGACTACTAAGTCTGTGTGGTTCAGAATATACGTTATTTATTAACCACTGGATTTCCAATGCCATTCACCCTCATAAGAATATTGCAGATTCAGTGTCACCTAGACAAAAAGATTGGCGAATGTAACAACATTCAGAGGAGAAAACTTTTAGCCATGTAAAGGAATCTGCCAGGGGAATGCGGAGTTTGACAATGATTATGGGCTTTGACCTAGTAACCTCTACAGCTCTATCTGAAAGTACTAAGTCCGTATTGTACAAAATACACATTATTTTTTAAGCATATGGTTTTCAAATCCATTTAGCCTTTATTGGAAATGACAGCTTCTGTCTGACCTAGATGAAAGATGCACACATGTATCAACATTCAGTAGAGGGAAATTGTATCCACCTAAGTGAATCCACCAGAGGACTGCAAAGATTTAAAATGTCTATTGTCCCTGATCTAGTAACTTCTACAGCTCCCTCTGGTACTACTAAGACTGTGTGGTTCAGAATATATGTTATTTCTTAAGCATGGGGTTTCCAAACCCATTCAGCCTCTATTGAAAGTTACAGATTCAGTGTCACCTAAACAAAATGAATGATGAATGTGACAACATTCAGAAGAGAAAACTTTTAGCCATGTAAAGCAATCTGCCAGGGGAATGCACATATTTAAAATTTCTTTGAGCTTGATAAAAAATTTCTTTCAGTTGATAGCACCCAAAGCCCCCACATCTATCACCTTGTGATAGATTTAAAGACCCTGCACCTGGAACTGTTTGTTTTCCTGTAACCATTTATCTTTTTAACCTTTTTTTTTTTTTTTTTTTGCCTGTTTTGCTTCTGTAAGATTGCTTCAGCTAGGCTCCCCCTCCCCTTTCTAAACCAAAGTATAAAAGAAAATCTAGCCCCTTCTTCAGGGCCGAGAGAATTTTGAGTACTAGCCATCTCTCGGTCACTGGCAAATAAAAGACTCCTAGTCTCAAAATGTGGCATTTCTCTATAACTCGCTCGGTTAGAACATTTGAAGGCCCCAGAGAGATTTCGCCACCCGGTGAGTGCCAGACTCGTTCCGAGCTCCCCCGGACAGATGGCGGGCTTATAGGGGAGGTGCCACCTGAAGACATTCCAGGGCCCTGTAGGCCACCATCTTCCGGGGGGGGAACGGATCAACTGCCAGTGTGTGCCCACCAAATTCAACTCCTGAGTCCCCAGTCTCTGGTCCCAGGAAGGTAAGTCAGATCTGACTCTGTTTCTCTGGGAGGGAAACGGCCCTGACAAGGGCCTTCCCTCAGACTCTGTCCACACTCCAGGATGCTGGAGGACAGAGTCCTGGTTTCTGTCAGACTTCTCTGTTAAGATTCTCACTCTCTCTCTCTCACTCTCTCTCTGTCTCTTCTTCTCTCATTCAGGTCTCAAGGAGACCTCTGTTTAAATGGGTACAAAAAAATTGTAATAAACTCTGAATGAGTGAGTGAGTGAATGTGGAGTTCAAGGGCTTGCGCTTGAATTTCCAGTTTGTAGCTTCACGGCGAAAGCTATGGAGTTCGAGTGGGCCCTCACCTGCGGTTCTGTGGAGACCTCATAAGGCTTAGGGCAGCATCAGGCATAGCTTGATCCAAGCCAGGGATTTATACCAGCCTGCCAATGCCAAGAGGAGCCTAAGTCCCTGCAAGGGGAGCAGCCAGGCAGGCATCTGACTGATCCCATCACGGGACCCCCTCCCCTTGTCTGTCTATAAAAACTGTCTATAAAAATTGTTTATATACCCCAATGACTATTGTCCTGTCTGGTGTTTGTCTAAGTTTCATATGTCAGGTCATCAATACTGCCCAAGACGACTGGGCAAAGATTTCTTCAAGGTCGTCAGTACAGATTTTCTATCCCAGGAGGTTGAATCTCTCATTAGTCTTTTGGGCTGGCCCTCCCAGTCCTATCTTTTCTGTCAGAAACAAACCAGGTGTTGTTATGGGGAGGGGTGTGGGAAACATTCGCCCATTTGGGATTTCTGGCACCATAAAGGTTGCTGGCATTTGGATTGCCATTCCCCATGCCCCAATGACTGGACCTCCTCCTCCTTAGACCAGTGGTGGATTCAAAATAGCCACCCTGCAGACCTCCTTGCTCACCTTTTCTGTCATCCTGTAACTTTTCCTGTGCCCTTGGATAAGGCACTGTGCAGAGAAACCTATGCCCATACTGCTTTCCTCCTTCTGGACCCTTATTCTATTCCTCTGTGTCTACTCTCCTACCTTAGGAAAGATCCCAGTGACCCCTTTCCTCCTCATCCCCATCCCTTACCTCGCACATCTCGTTTCCCTGTGTCACAGCAAGTCCAGCGCCTCCAAGACTTGGCTCCGCTCTCCCTCCTAAAATCCTTAAAAGAAAAGGCCAAGTTTGAACTTTTTGCCTTTGAGTCACAGAGACACCAAAAATATTTGGGCTATAAGTCAAAAAGGAGAGGGAGATCACATAGGTCCCACTGGCCTTGGACCTGCCTCTTGTCCTCTCCCTAGATCTCATGTGGCAAGGAGTGTTGGCTATAGTTCTTTTCCTACTTCTGGTTATAATATTTCTGTTCTTCCAATACTACAGCCCCCCAGGTCGTGAATTTCTCTGTCCATGCTGGGTTTAATATTTCTACTCAAACCTTGTTAAATTGCCTCCAGAATGGGAAACTCTTCTTCCCAGCCTCATAAAAATTGGAGCCCTCTCCAATGTATGTTACAAAATTTCTCCCTGGGTTTCTCAGAGGATTATGGAGTCTGCCTTAAAAAAGGCAAACTCTGGACACTCTGTGAAGTAGAATGGCCACAGTTTGGAACTGGGTGGTGCCCTGAAGGGCCACTGAAACTCACAGCTGTTCAGGCTGTGTGGCAGGTCATTGTTGGAACTCCCGGTCACCCTGATCAGTTTCCCTACATTGATCAATGGCTGAGCTTGGTCTGGAGCCCTCCCCCTTGGCTCCGCTCATAATCCTACCTCCTAGATCATTTTGAGCCAGGCCTCACTGTCATCCCAACCCTCAGGCCCCCTGCTCCTCCTGTACTGCCTCCTTCTGAATAAAAGTTTTTCTCACCCATTTCTGCTGCCCTATAACCCTCCTGCTCCCCTAGAATCTTCCCTAGTTTCTTCGACTACATCCCCTGTGGCGTCTCTGCCTATAGCCTCCTGATTACAGCCCCAGCAGGAGGAGGTAGCCCCGCTCCTCCCACTGAGAGAGGGACAAATCCCTCCAGGTGATGAGCTCTCTGCTCCCTTCTTAGTTTATGTCCCCTTCTCTACTTCTGACCTGTACAACTGGAAGGCTCATAATCTCCCCTTCTCTGAAAAGCCCCAGGTCTTGACCTCACTGATGGAGTCCATGCTCCGGACTCACCGGCCCTCCTGGGATGACTGTCAGCAACTCCTTTTAACCCTTTTCATCTCTGAAGAGAGGGATTGTATCTGAAGAGAAGCCAGAAAGTATTTCCTTATATCAGCCGGTAGACCAGAGGAGGAAGCCCAAAACCTCCTAGAGGAGGTTTTTCCCTCTACCTGGCCTAATTGGGATCCAAACTCCTCAGGTGGGAAGAGAGCTTTGAATGGTTTTCACTGCTATCTCCTCACAGGTATCAAGGGACCCACTCAAAAACCCATGAATCTAAGACAACTGAAGTAGTCCAGGGGCCTGATGAGTCACCTGGAATGTTTTTAGAACCCCTCCAGGAGGCCTTTCAGACTTACACCCTTTTTGACCCAGTGGCTCCTGAGAATAGCCATGCTATTAATTTGGCATTTGTGGCTCAGGCAGCCCCTGATATTAAAAGAAAATTACAAAAGCTGGAGGGATTTGCTGGAATTAACATTAGCCAGCTTTTAGAAGTAGCCCAGAGAGTTTTTGACAATCAAGAGTTAGAGAAATAAAAACAGGCAGCTCAGGCAGCTGAAAAGCCTGCTGATAAAGTATCCAAAAGACAAGCAAAAATCTTAGGGGTGGCCATCCAGGAAGCCAAAAAGGAAGGGCTCCCATCGCAGAGCACTAGCCAGGGGACCCAGGACCATGCCAGAAAGGCCAGAAAAGTGAGCGGGTTTCCCTACAAAGAAACCAATGTACTTATTGCAAGCAGATTGGACACTGGAAGAAGGAACGCCCATTAAAGCCAGAAGAAAAACCAGAAAAGAAAAAGGTCCTCACTCTCCCCACAGCGGAGGAGTCTGATGACTGACGGTACCAGGGCTCCCTCTCACTTGGCCCCTGGGAGCCCATGGTGACTGTTACAGTGGGGGGCCAGCCCACACGCTTCCTAATAGATACCGGGATGGAACACTTGGTACTGCAGACACCCTTGGGCAGTGTCTCTAATAAAAGGGTGACTGTACAAGGGGCTACTGGAGCTATTCAGGAATATCCTGTCACACACTCATGAGAAGTGAGTTTGGGACAGAAAAGAGTAACCCACTCGTTTCTTGTAGTCCCAGAGTGCCCCTTTCCCATTCTCGGATGAGACCTGCTCCATAAGCTACAGGTGTCTATCTCTTTCTTGGCCCAACAAGCTCACCTCACGTTAGGGGACACAACACCCCCTACTGCCCAACTCCTGTTAACTACCCCTCTGTTGGAGGAATATCTCTTGGTTTCACCCTCATGACTGCTGGAGAATGAAGCTAATCCTCTCTTATAGGATTTACAGACTCTCTTTCCTCAAGTCTGGGCTGAGTCATAACCCCCAGGACTAGCAAAGCATCATCCGCCGGTAGTTGTAGAACTCCTGGCCACCACCCTGCCAGTCCAGGTAAAACAATATCCTATGAGTCATTGGGCTAGAGAGGGGATCAATCCCCATATTCAGTGACTGTTACAAGCTGGTATACTCACACCATGTCAGTCTGCCTAGAATACTCTGTTTTTGTCCATCCAAAAACCCACAACAACTGATTACCAGCCAGTACAGGACTTGCGGGAAGTTAACAAGTGAACAGTTACCATCCATCCAACTGTCCCTAACCCTTATACTTTACTCAGCCTGCTCCCACCAGAACATACAGTATACACTGTCCTTGACTTAAAGGATGCCTTCTTTGCTATTCCTCTGGCCCCCAAAAGCCAACCTATCTTTGCTTTTCAATTGGCAGATCCTGGCTCTGGAGACACCACCCAATTAACCTGGACTTGGTTACCCCAGGGTTTTAAAAATTCACCCACACTTTTTGGAGAAGCCCTCCAACAAGATCTCATACCGTTCCGAGCCAGTCACCCTAACTGCACTCTTCTCCAGTATATGGACGACCTTTTATTAGCTACTGAAACTACTGACAGCTGCCTGCAACATACTAGGGAGCTGCTTTGCCTTCTCCAGGAACTCGGGTACCGGGTCTCAGCTAAGAAGTACCAGCTTTGTCTCCCCAGGGTTTCCTACCTGGGGTACGAGATAGACAAGGGAAAAAGGGCACTTGCCAGTGCTCAAAAGGAAACCATCCTGCGGATCCCCACTCCCACCACCAAGAGACAGGTATGTGAATTCCTGGGGGCCATGGGATACTGTCATCTATGGATATTGGGGTTCACAGAAATTGCCAAGCCCCTATACTCTGCTACTGGAGGAAATGGCCTTCTAGTTTGGACTGACACAGAGGAGCAGGCTTTTCAAAACCTGAAGAAAGCATTAACTGAGGCCCTTGCTGTAGCCCTCCCAAATATCTCAAAACCATTTCAACTTTTTGTTCATGAAAGCCAGAGAGTCACTAAAGGGGTACTCACTCAAACTTTGGGGCCAAGGAGACGCCCAGTGGCCTATTTGTCTAAGAGACTGGACTCTGTGGCCTCCAGGTGGCCAAGTTGTCTGTGAGCCATAGCAGCCACAGCAAGCCTGGTTCAGGAAGCTGATAAACTGACTCTAGGTCAAAATATAACCCTTACAGCTCCTCATGCTGTAGAGACATTGCTACGAAGTGCTTCTGGCAAATGGATATCGAATGCTCACATTCTGCAGTATCAGAGAACTGTTAGATCAGCCTCATTCAACTTTCTCTCCCACAGGGTGTTTAAATCCAGCTACCTTGCTCCCTGATCCAGACCTTACCACACCTATCCATGACTGCCAGGAACTGTTAGCGATTATGGAAACTGGTCGACCTGATCTCCAAGATGTGCCTTTAAAGGAGGTGGACACCACTGTGTTTACAGACAGTAGTAGCTTCCTCGAACAAGGAGTACGAAAGGCTGGTGCAGCCGTTACTATGGAAACAGATATACTGTGGGCCCAGATGCTGTCAGCAGGCACCTCAGCACAGAGGGCTGAATTAGTTACCCTCACTCAAGCCCTCTAATGGAGTAAGAACAAACGCATTAACATCTACACTGACAGCAGATATGCTTTTGCTACTGTGCATGTACACGGAGCCATCTATCAGGAGCATGAGCTATTCACCTCAGCAGGAAAAACTATCAAAAATAAAGAAGAAATTTTGGCCTTGCTTGAAGCTGTTTGGCTCCCTCAACAGGTGGCTGTAATTCACTGCAAGGGACATAAAAAAAGAAGACACGTCCATTGCTCATGGTAACCAAAGAGCAGACTCTGCAGCTAAAGAGGCAGCTCAGTTCCCAGTCACGCCTTTGACCCTGCTGCCCGCTATATCCTTTCCACAGCCTGACTTGCCGGACCACCCAGAATACTCCCCAGAGGAGGAAAAACAGGCTTTGGATCTTCAGGCCAGTAAAAATCAAGGAGGTTGGTGGATTCTTCCTGATTCCAGTATCTTCATGCCCCAAGTCCTTGGGGAAACTTTAATCAGTCGTCTGCATTCTACCACCCATTTGGGAGGAGTAAAACTGGCTCAGCTTCTAAGGAGCCCTTTCAAGATCCCCCACCTTCAGGACTTAGCTAACCAAGCAGCTCTCCGGTGCACGGCTTCTGCTCAGATAAACACCAAGCAACGTCCTACACCCAGCCCAGGCCACCACCTCTGGGGAGACGCCCCAGGAGAAAGGTGGGAAATTGACTTTACAGAGATAAAGCCACAATGGGCAGGGTATAAATACCTTATGGTGCTAGTAGACACATTTTCCGGATGGACTGAGTCATTTGTCACCAAAAACGAGACTGCCACCATGGTAGTTAAGCTTTTACTCAATGAAATCATCCCTCGGCATGGGCTGCCTGCTGCCATAGGGTCTGATAATGGACCGGCCATCACCTTGTCCTTAGCTCAGTCAGTCAGTAAGGCACTAAACATTCAATGGAAACAACATTGTGCCTATCGACCCCAGAGCTCTCGGCAGGGAGAACGCATTAACTGCACCCTAAAAAGTACTCTTACAAAATTAATCCTAGAAACCAGTAAAAATTGGGTAAAGCTCCTTCCTCTAGCCCTTCTTAAAGTAAGATGCACCCCTTAGCCGGCTGGGTTTTCACCTTTTGAAATCATGTATGGGAGGGCTCCACCTATCTTGCCTATACTAAGGGATACCAATTTGGCAGAAATCTCACAAGCTAATTTGTCACAGTACCTGCAGTCTCTCCAACAGATACAAGACATCATCTGGCTGCTTGTCCAGGAAGCACAACCCAATCCAGTTCCTGACCAGATGGGGCTCTGCCACTCTTTCCAGAAGGAAGGACTCACTTCTGCCTGGAAAGGACCTCATACTGTCATCCTCACCATGCTAACAGCTCTGAAAGTAGACGGCATTCCTGCTTGGATTCATCACTCTCGCATCAAGAAGACGAACAAAGCCCAGCAAGAAACATGGGTCCCCAAGCCTGAGACAGGCCCCTTAAAACTGCACCTAAGTCAAGTGAAGCCATTAGATTAATTCTTTACCTCTTTTGTTTGTTTCCACCTGTCATGCCCTCTGTTCCTTCCTACTCTTTTCTCCTTACTTCTTACATGACAGGACGTGTGTTTGCAAACACCACCTGGAAGGCGGGGACCTCAAAGGAAGTCTCTTTTGTAGTCTATGTATGTGCTCTGTTCCTAGAACCTGCCAGTACCCTAGAAGAGCAACACAATCTGCTGATCATAAGGGCAGGGAAAGTCGACTTTGCTGCAGGGTTTGGACACTCCGGAAGCCAAACTGGATGTGGGAGCTCCAAAGGTGCAGAAAAAGGACTCCAGAATGTTGACTTTTACCTGTGTCCTGGAAATCACCCTGACTCTAGTTGTTGAGATTCTTACCAGTTTTTCTGCCCTGACTGGATATGTGTAACTTTGGCCACCTACTCTGGGGGAGCAACCCAATCTTCAACCCTTTCCATAGCTTGTGCTTCCTGTCCTAAACTGTGTACTAGGGGAAATTGCAATCCTCTTACTATAACCATCCATAACCCTAATTTAGCTCAAGGGTTTTACGGCATGTCATGGGGATTAAGGTTTTATATGCTGGGATTTGATGTTGGAACATCAAATGCTGGGATTTGATGTTGGAACATCAAATGCTGGGATTTGATGTTGGAACATCAAATGCTGGGATTTGATGTTGGAACATAGGTTCACCATCCAGAAGAAAATCCTGGTCTCATGAAGCCCTCCTAAGCCAATCAGGCCTTTAACTGATTTAGGTGACCCTCTGTTCCAAAAACACCCAGACAGGGTTGATTTAACCGTCCTGCTGCCATTCCTGGTTCCTAAACCTCAGCTGCAATGACAACACCTCCAACTCAGCCTGATGTCCATTCTGGGTGGGGTACATCACCTCCTTAATCTCACCCAGCCTAAACTAGCCCGAGATTGTTGGTTGTGCCTAAAGGCCAAACCTCCTTATTATGCTAAATTAAAAATAGAAGCCATGCTTAAAATTGGCCTTCTTTCTTGTTGTATATGCCCCCATGCCCTCACACTAGGAGACATGTCTGGGAACGCTTCTTGTCTAATTAGCACCGGATATAACTTATCTGCTTCTCCCTTTCACGCTACCTGTAATCAGTCTCTACGTACTTCCTTAAGCGCCTCAGTCACCTACCAGGCACCTAACAATACCTGGTTAGCCTGCACTTCAGGTCTCACTCGCTGCATCAATGGGACTGAAACAGGACCTCTCCTGTGTGTGTTGGTTCATGTGCTCCCCCAGGTCTATGTGTACAGTGGGCCAGAAGGACAACTTCTCATCGCTCCCCCTGAATTGCATCCCATGTTTTGCCAAGCCACCCCACTCCTTGTACCCATCCTGGCCAGCCTAAGCATAGCTGGGTTGGCAGCCATCAGCACAGCTGCCCTGGTTCAGGAAGAAACTGGATTAATGTCACTATCTCAACAAGTAGATGCTGATTTAAGCAATCTCCAATCAGCCATAAATATACTACATACCCAAGTAGAGTCTCTAGCTGAAGTACCTCTTCAAAACTGAGATCTGCTATTTCTCTCCCAAAGAGGGTTATGCGCAGCTCTGGGAGAGAGTTGTTGCTTCTATGCCAATTGGTCTGGAGTCATAAAAGATACTCTTCAAAAAGTTCGAGAGAATCTAGATAGATGCCAGCAGGAATGGGAAAATAACACCTCCTGGTACCAAAGCATGTTTAACTGGAATCCATGGCTAACTACTCTAATCACTGGGTTAGCTGGACCCCTTCTCCTCCTATTGTTAGGTTTAGTCTTCAGGCCTTGTATATTAAATTGGTTTCTTAACTTTATAAAGCAACGCATAGCTTCTGTCAAGCTTATGTATCTTAAAGCCCAATATAACCTCCTTGTTATAACTGAGGAATCAATGATGTGATATCCTACCTTGTTTTAACCTGAATTGACTCTCCCTTAGCTGAGAGAGCCAGAGAGACTCCATTTTGGCTCCTTCACTTGCAGCCCCTTACCCACCCCCCTTCCTCAAGGACTTAACTTGTGCAAGCTGACTCCCAGCACATCCAAGAATGCAATTACTGATAACATGCTGTGGCAAGCTATATCCACAGTTCCCAGGAATTCACCCAGTTGATAGTACCCAAAGCCCCCGCGTTTGTATCCAGTTGATAGCACCCAAACCCCTGCGTCTATCACCTTGTGATAGATTTAAAGCCCCTGCACCTGGAACTGTTTGTTTTCCTGTAACCATTTATCTCTTTAACTTTCTTTGCCTGTTTTGCTTCTGTAAGATTGCTTCAGCTAGGCTCCTCCTCCCCTTTCTAAACCAAAGCATAAAACAAAATCTAGCCCCTTCTTTGGGGCTGAGAAAATTTTGAGCACCAGCCGTCTCTCGGTTGCCAGGAAATAAAGGACTCCTGAATTAGTCTCAAACTGTAGCATTTCTCTACAACTCACTCAGTTACAACAAGCTAATAACCTCTACAGCTCCATCTAGGACTACTAAGTTTGTGTGGTACAGAATATATGTTATTTATTAAGCACTGGGTTTCCAAAGCCATTGAAACTTGAAAGAGTATTGCAGATTCAGTGTCACCTATACAAAAAGATTGATGAATGTTACAACATTCGGATGAGAAAACTTTTAGCCACATAAAGGAATCTGTCAGGAAAATGCAGAGATTTAAAATGTCTCTGGGCTTTGAGCTAGTAACCTCTACACCTCCATCTGGGACTACTATGTCTATATTTTACAAAATATATGTTACTTATTTAGCATTGGGTTTCCAACCCCGTTCAGCCTCTATTTGAAATGAAAGATTCTGTCTCACCTAGATGAAAGGTGGACGAATGTACCAACATTCAGAAGAGGGAACTTTTAGCTGCCTAAAGGAATTTGCCAGGGGAATGCAAAGATTTAAATTGTCTATAGGCCTTGAGCTAGTAAATTCTACAGCTCCATCCAGGATTACTAAGTCCATATTTTACAGAATATACATTATTTATGAAGCATTGTGTTTACAAACCCATTCAGCCTCTACTGGAAATGAAAGATTCTGTCTCACCTAGATGAATTGGTGGACGAATGTACCAACATCCAAGAAAGAAAACATTAACCATCTCAGGGAATTTGCCAGGGGACTGCGGAGATTTAAAATGTCTATAGACTCTGAGCTAATAACTTCCACACTTCCATCTGGGACTACTAAGTCTGTATTGTACAGAATACACTTTTTTTTTTTTAATTAAGCAATGGGTTTCCAAACCCATTCAGCCTCTATTGGAAATGAAAGATTCTGTCTCACCTAGATGAAAAGTTGGATGAATGTAGTAACATTCAGAAGAGGGAACTCGTAGCCATTTAAAGGAATTTGTCAGGGGAATACAGAGATTTAAAATGTCTTTAGGCCCTGAGTAGTAACTTCTACAGCTCTATCTGGGACTACTAAGTCTGTATTCTAAAGAATATACATTATTTATTAAGCATTGGGTTTCCAAGCCCATTTAGCCTCTTTTGGAAATGAAATATTCTTTCTCAGCAAGACAAAAGAGTGGAGGAATGTACCAACATTCAGAAGAGGAAACTTTTAGCCACCTCAAGAAATTTGATAGGGAATGCGGTAATTTAAAGTGTCTATTAGCTTTGAGCTACTAACTTCTACAGTTTTATCCAGGACTACTAAGTCTGTATTGTACAGTATACACGCTATTTATTAATCATTGGGTTTCCAAACACGTTCAGCCTCGACTGGAAATGAAGGATTCTGTCTCACTTATATGAAAAGGTGGATGAATGTACCAACATTCAGAAGAGGAAACTTTAGCCACCTAAGGGAATTTGCCAGGGAATGCGGACGTTTAAAATGTCTATAGGCCCTGAGTTCCTAACTTCTACAGCTTTATCTGGGACTATTATATCAGTATTTTACAGAATATACATTATTTATTAAGCATTGAATTTCCAAACCCATTCAGCCTCTATTGGAAATGAAAGATTCTGTCTCAACAACACAAAAGGGTGGATGAATGTACTAATATTCAGAAGAGGGAACTTGTAGCCACCTAAAGGAATTTGCCAGGGGAATGCAGAGATTTAAAATGTCTGTAGGCCCTGAGCTAGTAACTTCTACAGCTCCATCTGGGACTACTAAATCTGTATTTTACTGAATATACATTATTTATTAAGCATTGGGCTTCTGAACCTGTTCAGCCTCTATTGGAAATGAAAGATTCTGTCTCATCTAGATGAAAGGGTGCACGAATGTGCCAACATTTAGAAGAGGGAACTTTTAGCAACCTAAGGAAATTTGCCAGGGGAAAGCAGAGATTTAAAATGTCTATAGGCCCTGAGCTAGTAACTTCTACAGCTCCAACCAGGACTACTAAGACTGTATTTCACAGAATATACATTGTTTATTAAGCATTGGGTTTCCAACCCTGTTCAGCCTCTATTGGATATGAAAGATTCTGTCTCACCTAGATGAAAGGGTTGATGAATGTACCAACACTCAGAAGAGGAAACTTTTACCTGCCTAAGGGAATTTGCCAGGGGAATATGGAGATTTAAAATATCTATAGGCCCTGAGCTAGTAACTTCTACAGCTCCATCCAGGATTACTAAGTCCATATTTTACAGAATATATGTTATTTATTAAGCATTGTGTTTCCAAACCCGTTCAACCTCTTGGAAATGAAAGATTCTGTCTCATCTAGATGAAAGGGTGGATGAATATACCAACATCCAGAAGAGGGAATTTTAAGCATCTCAGGTAATTTGCCAGGGGAATGTGGAGATTTAAAATGTCTATAGGCTCTGAGCTAGTAACTTCTACAGTTCCATCCAGAACTATTAAGTCTGTATTTTACAGAATATATATTATTTATTAATCATTGGGTTTCCAAACTTGTTCAGCCTATAATAAAAATGAGAGGTTTTGTTTCAAGTACACTCAAAGGATTGATGAATGTACCAACCTTCAGAACATGTGAATTTAGCCATCTAATGAAATTTGTCAAAAAGATTCAAATATTTAAAATGTCTATAGTTTTTACATTTTCAGTGATTATTACAAATTTGATGGAAAGATTTTTTTCTAAATAATGATTATGCTGGTATTTAAGTTTGAGAACCCGATATTTACAATAACAACCAACACAGGCATTAAAAAATATTATCTGGCCGGGCGCGGTGGCTCATGCCTGTAATCCCAGCATTTTGGGAGGCCAAGGCAGGCAGATCACGAGGTCAGGAGATTGAGACCATCCTGGCTAACACGGTGAAACCTCGTCTCTAGTAAAAATACAAAAAATTACCTGAGCATGGTGGTGGGCACCTGTAGTCCCAGCTACTTAGGAGGCTGAGGCAGGAGAATGGCATGAACCTGGGAGGTGGAGCTTGCAGTGAGCCAAGATTGTGCCGCTGCACTCCAGCCTGGGTGACAGAGCAAGACTCTGTCTCAAAAAAAAAAAAAAATCATCTGAATTTCAGGTTTCCCTCAGCAGTCTAAATTAGGTTTTCAAATACCATTACGATGCATGTTTAAAACATGGTACAATATATGTGCATGGTCTTAGCTAATACGTAGAATATGATTTCAAGTCCTAAAAGTTGAGAGAAATGGTTGTACACTGTAGTCATCATTCTGCAACTTTTTTTGATTGGAGTTATATATTTCAGATGTATCCATACTCACACTATTCTCTTTGCTTGAATTCATTTTGAGGCCTTATTTTGTGCCATTTGAGTCTGCAGGTCATTTAAGTAGACTCTTCATAGTCACTAAATATCAACATGAAAATGATTGCAGGCATCACTGAGTTTTGTCTCAGTTATTCTATCTGCTTCTTCATTCTATATTTCAAATTAAAATAGAAATAGTTAAAATACAAGCATAAATAACTATACATGCCAGTAACTATGGCAACTTTGTCCTATTAACCATTAGAGCTCTGGCACGGTGACATATTATGGCTGAAAAATTTCAGTGCAACCTTTATGAAAATAAGAGTGAAAAAGGAAAATAACAAAAATATCATTATACCACATGATACCTATGCATGGGACTTCGAACTTCAGGGATTCTCTCATCACACTTTAGAACCACCATTTGCTACCATACATAGGATTGTCAAGTGGCAAGCAGTAAATAGGCCTTTAATGATAACATGGCTTTCGAAGTTGCTCGTGTGTGTGTGTGTGTGTGTGTGTGTGTGTGTGTGTGTGTGTGTTTTAATCTTTTTGGTCTTAAAAGGTTTAAATCCAACCATTTCGTCTGTGAAGGAATACATTTTGGTTACATATTTATATTTTGTCTGGTGGCACTGTGTTCACATTTCATCGAGTGTGGATCTAGACTCATCATACTTTCACATGTGAAATGGTAGCTCGATTTATCATTTCTTATGAGAATGTGTGAGGCTTTTCCAGGGAATCACATGTTAATTCTGAAGCTATTGGTGCACTGAGAAAAGAACATCTCACAGTAATTATAGCAGGTTTTAATTTAAGATATATTTTATGAAAACTTTAAGCTCATTTCTGTAGAATACCTGCACACCATATGGTCAGGCATGTTTAAAGTGACTAAATGTAATTCTTTGTACTTTGGAGAGTTTATATCCCTTAAGAATCTTATTTATCAATCAGTCATCTCTCACAGACAATGAAATATGTAACAGATATTTCTAAGAACATTAAAGTAAATCATACAAAAATATAAAAATATATAGAAAACATCAGAGAAGATAGTTGATGAAATGTATTTGGCTAAATGGCAATTCTGAACATAATGTATTTGTTGGTAAAAGATGAACATCGCACTGCTTCTGTGAAGAAACAATTTATACAAGTTATATTTCTATCAGTTTTTACATTCTAATAAAACATCTTTTTGGGGGGGTTTTAAGACTGAGACTGTACTAAATTGATTATGGTTGTGGTGGAAATAGTTGTAAATATGTAGAAGGTGAAGAATCAAGAAGAGAGGCATTTGTATTCATTTTCTTATATAAGGGCTTTTTGACCGAGGAAAAGATGAAACAATATCTAGTTTATTATGCACGATTTGATGAGACAAATTGAGTGAACTTACTTTGTATGGGTTCACAGCATGCCCCGGGAAAAAATAAGATTGGAGTATTGCTAGTTAAGAAATAATGGGCACACAGGAAAAACCAAAATTTTGGTAAACCACAGTGACTCACTTTTCTTTTGGGAATCTCAAGGAACTCAGCTGTTTTGTTGAGCAGACTCAGTGTGTTTGTGTGTTTGTGTGTATGTGTGTGTGTATGTGTTTGTATGTGTGTGTTTGAGTGTGAATGCACACGAGCAAGTGCCAGTGTATGCTTGTGCTACCTTTCATGTTCATAAGTCAACACGCTACCATTGTTATTGGTCCTGTTCTGTTTCAGTTATAGTCACTTGAAATATTATATACACCAATATTATATGCTAATATTCACCTATTGCAAATAAAACACAGCTCTGCATGCTCAGGTAATTCCATCCCTAATGCCTTCTCAGTAGTGAAAAAGACAGGAAAAGTGAGAAAACTTTAGCTGTGATTTTTTGACAAGTTTTGGTACTGGAAGATTATTGTATATTCTTGCCATCTTTCTAACCATGGTCTATCTTTTTCTAAAAAAAAAAAAAAAAAAAAAAAAGTTTATTTTGCCACCTCCATTATATAAACCTGCTTCTTGTTCCTTCATGTACTCCCTGTACTCTCTCTGTCTTTCTTAGTCTTCATTTTCTCTTTTACTCCTTTTCTGTTCCTTATTCCCTGACTTTCCTCAGGTCTTAGAGTATCTTGGATTCAAACAAATAATTCAGTTCTTTTTTTTCACACTCTACATAACCTGTTGCCAACACCTGAGGAGATACATAACTTATCATCATTTTACTTCTTTCTTTTCAATGTTATGCATTTAGTGGGTAATTTTCTTTTGCAATTAGAGTATATCAGTCCTCATGCATTTAGTCAAACATTTGGTCAAATGACTTCAAATAAAAACTGGTTCTTACCGTCTACTTTTCTATTTATTGTCTTGACTACTTTTTGATATGTAGCCTCAGGTAAACACACAAAATTCTGTGAAGCACTCTCAAAGAGACTCTGTTAAAAGTAATATCAATAAATAATTTCAATTTTAAAATAATAAGCATCAAAATTTCCTAATTAAAATTTTTTAAACTCAATTTATGACTTTAAAGGCAATTTGATTTAAGGACAGGCACATATTGAAAATCACAACATTTTGATCGAAAACCTCACATATGCTCTCTAGATCAAGCTTATCTGTTATCTTCATGCAGCTATTGACTCGGTTACTGAGCATGAAAAATAATATTGACAAAAATATTCACTCATCTGCATATTTCAAAAAGTAGCTCATCTGAAAATATTTTACTTTGTCTTCCTCACCAAAAATCAAGAGGACATTTCAAACAAAATATAGTACACTTGCTACCTGCCATACCACATAATGCATTAAACATTGAAAATATTCATGATTATAGAATTATTTAGTGTTAAAATGATGCATGGCATGAAGAGAATCTTAAGAATAAGTCATATAAAGGATACTCAGAACATTATAGAAGCTGCTTTATTTAGATAAATGGGCTTAAAATAATCAAAATGTTTTTGATAAAATGTCTGTTGATAGAAAAAGTACTTGAACAAAATGAAAAACTAGTAAGAAAAACTTGTATTTATGTTATGTTATCAGACAAATATTAGAGTCTTTTTTTGTCTACGGACAAATTAGATAAAGACTACTTGTCTACTGACTTCTACTCATTTTTGTTACCACCGTGCAGCAGGTGCTTGTATCTAAGAGGTCAGGCACTTCCTGTGTCTTTCCACAGTTGTGACCTGGGACTACATCATTATTATTTGATACTAATGTTGCTGTAAGCATGGCCACCACAAAGGGACTCAAAGTGTTCTATTTGTAAAAATAATTTCTACTTTTTAAAATACTACTCAACCAAATTGTTGTTATTATAGTCCCACTGGCTTCCTATTGCTTATGCATTTTATCTCCTGAAATGTTCCTTCAGATCTATATTGGACAATACAGATATATCAATATTTTCAAGTCCCAAGCATTATCTTTTCAGGTTCCAAGTTGTACAAAACTGCAGCTTAAACTGTTTTTCTGTAAATCCAATTAGAACTTTTGTACATCTAGATATACCACTGAATCATATATTTGCCCATAGGTGGACTCAGAATAATTCCTTAGTTTTTAGCCAAATTTCACCTCAGGACTCATGTGAATTACTGGTGAATTCTAAGCCTAATTTTTTCCACTATACAACACTGTGTCTAAAACTAATTCTGAAAATTAGCAGAATTTCACTATCAAGCAATAATCTACGTAGCCCATAGTATTTTTTTTATTAAGTATGTTTTTTTGGAGACAGAGTCTCACTCTGTTGCCCAGGCTGGAGTGCAATGGCCCAATCTCAGCCCACTGCAACCTCCACCTCCCAGGTTCAAGTGATTCTCCTGCCTTAGCCTTCCAAGTAGCTGGGGTTACAGGCATGCGCCACCATGCCCAGCTAATTTTGTATTTTTAGTACAGATGGGGTTTCACTATGTTAGCCAGGCTGGTCTTGAACTCCTGACCTCAGGTGATCCACCTGCCTCAGCCTCCCAAAGTGCTGGGATTACAGGCGTGAGCCACCACACCCATCCAAGTATGTTTTTAGAAATATCGGAATTTCTTGTGAGCATATGCGGGGTAAGGAAACCAAGTCAAAGCCTCTGATTTTATATTTTCACATCACTCCATATTAATATTTTTAGAGAATAATGACATCAATAATACACAGTACTCCAGAATCCCAACAATATTCTTCATCTTCCTCTTGTTTGGATTCTGATGGGAACATCTGATCTATAAAAGGTTAATCACCAATACATTCATGAGAACATTTATTATTATAGATTTTTAAAACATATACAAATCTATTTTCATTCATGAATTTGTGGACCTTCTTCTGTGGCCTGTATATTCTATTGGTGGATAACAACCACCACTTCTATAGTCAATCTGTTAGAACTGCAATTCAGTAAAACAAATCAAAATAAAATAATGGTAAAGGAAGACCAACATGTTTAAATGTGTAAAATGAACTTGATTCATTTTACCTTGGATGGGTCAAACTCTCAGATTGATACTAGGCCACAGATGGGTGACCAAAAAAAAAAGAAAAAAAGAGACTATAGCATGAACTACTACAAAAGCTTCCTTAGTCTTTAACTTTTTTATGTGATTACTCTCCATCTATCTTCCATATGAAGGGCCAGCAAACTATAAGCCACAGGCCGAATTCAGCTTACCAAATGGATTTTTATACAAAGTTTTATTGGCATACAATCATGCACATTTGCTCACACATTATCTATGACTGCTTTCACCCTACATTGCAGAGTTGAATAGCTGTGATAGAGACCACATAGCCCTAACATATTTCCTATCTGGCGATTTACAGGAAAAGTTTGCCAATCTCTGCTTTATACCATCACCAGAATGCCTTGATACTCAAATCTAATCTTGTGACTCCTCTGCTCAAAGTTTTCCAATGAATCCCCGCAGAAAACATTGCTAGCTTCCTATGCATAGCCATTATTTAATCTTCCTTGCTGCAGAAATACAAGTTTATTTAGATCTTTATTATTCCATTCCCCCATCCCATTTCCAATTATTCTAAGCTAATCACAGTAATTACATTTGCTTTCCTAGTGACTGGTTTTGAAATGAGCATGTGGTACAATCCAGCCAATAAAATGTTACAGGAAGATTACTGCAAACTTCCAAGTTTTCTCCCTATTTAAAAGAAACATGTGAACAAAACCAGCCCTTCCAGCCTTCAAATATTGTCTTGAGAGAGCATGATGACTGGAGCCGTTGCTAATTAGTCAACCAAAAGTGGAATCCTGGACAGGTGCGGTGGCTTACGCCTGTAATCCCAGCACTTTTGGAGGCCGAGGTGGCCGGATTACAAGGTCAGGAGTTCCACTCTGGCCAACATTGTGAAACCCCGTTTCTACTAAAAATATAAAATATAGTCGGGGGTGGTGGCAGGAACCTGTAATCCTAGCTACTCAGGAGACTGAAGCAGGAGAATCTCGTGAAACCGGAAGGCGGAGGTTGCAGGAAGGCGGAGGTTGCAGTAAGCCGAGATCGTGCCACTGCACTTCAGCCCAGGCACAGTGCGAGACTCCGTTTCAAAAAAAAAAAAGTGGGATCCTATGATATCCCTGTACCACCAAAACAACTTTCGTTCCTATGTTTTTAACCATTGTTTGTTCATCCAGTATTTACAGCCAGAAGTATTGTGAGGATTTTTCAGGGCCTGCAGGATAAGGTCTACTCATTTCTATACTATTAAAAAGTGTTGCCTAAGCTTGCCTTGTCTAGATATTCAAGTCATTCCCAACTACTCCCATATCACACTATTTCCACTTGGGAACCCGAAGTGCCAATAAACCCTACAACGTTCACTCAAGCATCTTACCATATGTACTTGCTTTTGTAGATGTTTCTTTTGTAGGACATGTTATCATCTTAGATGTTCCTTCTTCCAAAACTTCAGTTTTGATTTTTTTTTTTTTTTTTTTTTTTTTTTTTTTTTTTTTTGAGACGGAGTCTCGCTCTGTGCCCAGGCTGGAGTGCAGTGGCATGATCTCGGCTCACTGCAACATCCACCTCCCTGGTTCAAGCAATTCCCCTGCCTCAGCCTGCCGAGTAGCTGGGATTACAGGCGCACGCAACCATGGCTGGCTAATTTTTTGTATTTTTAGTAGAGACGGGGTTTCACAATGTTGGCCAGACTGGTCTCAAACTCCTGACCTTAGGCAATCCGCCCGCCTCGGCCTCCCAAAGTGCTGGGATTACAGATGTGAGCCACCGCGCCAGGCCCAAAGCTTCAGTTTTATTAGCTGTTACTCCTGCCACGCATTCAGTCTCTTCAGATGTTTCTTTTTCCTCCCATGAGATCTTCTGGGTCTTTCTTGGGCTATCCATGCAAATTTCTCAGATGTTTCTTCTGCAGGCCTCTTAATTTTCCTAGGTGTTTCTTCTGCTGACTGTTCAGTATTTCCAGATGTCGCTTTCCCCAAACATTGAATTTTGTCAGATGTTCCCTCCACCAAGGGTGCAGCCTGGTTAGGTGTTCCCTCCACCAAGCGTTCAGCCTGCTCAGGCTTCTTTCCGCCAAGGGTTCAGACTCGTCAGGCGTTCCTTCAGATGTTCCTTCTGCCAAACACACAATCTGGTTAAATTTTCCTTCTAAATATCATCCTTCTGACTCTTTACCTGGCAAACTTCTACTCATTCTGCATGCTTTCCTTAAATACTACCAATTTTTTTTTTTTTTTTTTTTTTTTTTTTTTTTTTTTTTTTTTGAGACGGAGTCTTGCTCCCTCTCCCAGGCTGGAGTGCAGTGGCACGATCTCAGCTCACTGCAACCTCCACCTCCAGGGTTCAAGCGATTCTCCTACCTCAGCCTCCCAGGTAGCTGGGATCACAGGCGCACGCCATCACGCCAGGCTAATTTTTCGTACGTAGTAGAGACGGGTTTCACCATGTTAGTCAGGCTTGTCCAAAACTCCCGAGCTCAAGCAATTCATCCACCTTGGCCTCCCAAAATGCTAGGATTACAGGAGTGAGCAACCACTCCTGGACACTACCAAACTTTTTAAAGCTTTAATTGTTCACCTTGGATATAAAATGTCTGACACATACTGAATATGGTAATGACATAATAAGTGATAATTATAAGCTCCCAAAGGGGTTCTGGCACAAACACTAAATAAAGTAGTAAATATTAGAAAAAGATGATAACAAGAAAAATGCTTAGTACCTTAATAAAGTAGTAAATAATAAAAAATGACAATGATAATAACAAGGAAGATGCTTAGTACCTTAAAGGTACTTGACAGTTATTTGTTAAGTGGACAAGTGGATAAATGAATAAAAAACATGTTATAGGAAATTCTCTTGGAAAAATGCAGAAATTCAACAGGGACAGCTCTACTATATTATGAGCACCTGAAAAGACCCAGACTATGTGTATTCCATATTTGTCACCTGCAACTTGCCAAACCTAACTTACAGAAGTCCTTTGATAAATATGTAATAAATTAAAGATGTACTCATACAGTTCATATTTTACAATGCCTTGTCACATTTAGATAACACAGTAGCAATTTTGTCATTGTGAAAAATTTTTGTACTTTTATTATAATTTGTTGAGCCTAGAGTTAAGCTATTTGAATATTTATGTTAATATTTTGGCCAGTAGAAATAGAGCATCTTTTTATAACAAAATTACTATTAACACACTAATTATCCAGCAGATAGAACAACACACCTTGTTCTAATGAAGTAAGTATATTTTATTGGGTTTCAACTTAGAGGGAATGGAGTTGATAATAGTGAGACCTTTTGGTACAAGACTATGTAATATAACCTACGCTTCTCAACAAAGATTTGCTTTTCTGACTTCTGCACTCAGTAGGTATCTTTGAAAATTAATATCCTATTGGTACTGATGCACCCTGGCTAAGTTTTGTAATTCTTGTTGATATTTGTGTATGGTGCCAGAAAGTATTATTGAGTTCCAAATTCAAAAGATTCTTACTTTTTTAGTGGCACAAGTCACTATGTCATACAGTTGATCCTTGAATAAGGGTTTTCAATGTAGGAGCCCACTAAAAAACAGATTTTTCTTTTCCTTTCCCACTGCAAGATAGTAAGACAAATCTCTCCTCTCCGTCCTCCTTATCAGCCTACTCAACATGAAGGCAATGAGAATGAAGACCTTTATGAATAATAATTCACTTCCACTTAATAAATAGTGAATATATTTTTTCCTCCTTAAAACAGTTTTTCTCCAGCTCACTTTATTGTAAGAATACAGTATATAGTACATATGACATAGAAACTATGTGTTAATTCACTGTTTATGCTTTCAGTAAGGCTTCACAGGTCAACAGTAGACTATTAGTAGAGTTTTGGAGGAGTCAAAAGGAACAGATTTTCATATAAAGCAGATTTTCAGCTGCATGGGGGATCGGCACCCTAACTCTCATGTTACTCAAGATTCAACTGTAATTAATTCTCTTTTACTAAATGCAAACCACTTATTGTAAAAATTAAATAGAGCCCAGAAGTTCAAGACCAACCTGGGCAACAAAAGGAGACCCTGTCTCTACAATGAAATAAATAAGTAAATAAAATCATGTTTCTTCATAGGTTATAATATTCAAATGTTGCAGTTTTTGTTATTAATTCCTACTTTTCCTCATTAGATGTTCTATTCTTTGTGGCTTGTAATTCAGGGCATCTAAGCTACTTTATAATTTGTAAAAAAATGTATTTATAAATGTATTAATTCATTGAATTGGATAACCTGATTATCCCCTATTACTGAGCTCATCAATCACACCAAGGGTTATACATTTTATAACAAGCCTAAGTTATTATAACAGTTGAGGAAACATAGAATATACAAACTTAAAAATTGTTTTACTTATTTATACAAAAGTATTATATAAAATTTTACGGACCATAATTAAAAACATGTTTTTTTCGATAATATTTTCTGAGATTATAAACTACCTGTAACTAATTCTGAATTATAACCTAAAAAATTAAATCAAAGCTATATATATGTACACACACACACAGACACATATCTATGTAAACACATCCTATTTCCACATTGCTTTTTTAATTGCTATTGTATAATCAACATTTCCATAACCTTATGGTAGCACCACCAAGAGTAGTTTACTATCAGAAGTCTTACCCAGATTGCTATTTTGAGGATTTTTAGATATTTTTTGTTTATATTCCAAAAGGTGTTGATGAATGCTATGTATAAAAATGTAATAAATAAAATTACTATTTTAACATTTACCGAATTTACCAAATTTATTAAGTTCTTAGACTATTTCAGACAATATCAGAGCTAACATCAGAACATTACTTATTCCAGAGACTTTAAGTTTGTAAGCTCTAGGAACTTATTAAGCTGCTAATAAAAGAAGAAAGAAAGTAAGATGAAATACTCATGAATTCAGGGCAGTATAACTCAGTAAATTCACTACAGCTAGCGTGGCATAATGGAAAATGTCCTTAACTCAGAGTAAGTCCTATCATGGTAAGCAACAGGTATTTTTTCTTGAACAAGTTGCTTGTTAGGCTCAACGTCTTCTAAAAATGAGAATTTTAGAGCCTGATTTCACTAGGTTATTATAAAGATTTAACACAATAATGTTTTTAAAATGCTCAAATAAATAGTGAAGCAATGAAATGCCTTGTTCTTGAATCTTATTGCTGAAACTATTTTAAAATTCCCACTAAAATCCAAAGTTTTGGCCTGGTGCAGTGGCTCATGCCTGTGATGCAAGCACTTTAGGATGCTGAGACAGGAGGACTGCTTGAGTCCAGAAATTCAAGACCAGCCTGGGCAACATAGGGATACCCTGTCTCTACAAAACACAAATAAATTTCAAAAAAAGTGTTTCTTCATAGGTTATAATGTTCAAATGTTGCACTTTTCTGTTATTAATTCCTACTTTTGGTTATTAGATGTTCTATTCTTTGTGGCTTGTAATTCAAGGCATCTAAGCTATTTTATAATTTATAATGAAATTTATTTATAAATATATTAATTCGTTAAATTGAATAACCTGATTAGCCTCTATTACTGAGCTCATCAATCACACCAAGGGCAGAAAACTAATAGATGTCAGCATCTGGCTTGGACTACTACTACTCTTATCTACCTCCTGAAACTCTGAATCAACAAATCTTTGTTAGGATGATGCTTAGTCACTATGCTCATTTCCAGCTGCTGTGGAAGACCAAACCCTACCTTTATTTTTTGTAAGTTCCACAAAGAAGATGCAAGTTGGTATTTTCTCATTTCTGAGATGCACTAACAGCATATTGCACACAAGATCCTATGCGTTACCACATCTCATTTCATACATCACCTTGCATCAATATTTCTTGTACGAAAATCACAACTGCAATACTGGGTAACACCCATTTTGCTTTGACTCACGCCATTTCCTTGGAGCTAGTTAGAAAGTAGTCACATGTCCTTTTGGAAACTGCAAGAAATATGCAACACTTCACAGATCTGTGTGTCATCCTTGTGCAGGGGCCATGCTGATCTTCTCGACGTTGTTTCAATTTTACTATATGTACCGCTGATGCCAGCGCAAATCCCTACTTTTATACCTGAAGACTGATCAGTCATGGATGCGGCTTAGCTCTGTTAAATGTAACCAACTTACTTGGGATTTTGTGAAGACTATTGAATGGCTTCATGGTGATGCAGAATTTGAAAATATTTTAAAAACTCGAGGTACAGTGCAGGTAGCATGGGAGATTTTTACTTTTAGGAAAAAAGAATCACTTGAGGGGACGAGCACAAGCTGGAACCCACTACAACTTGAGGAAGATGATGTGGGATCTTCCAGAATAAGATGAGACCTTCCACTACCTACAAAATGGTGCTACACCGATTATAAAGGTCCAGGGACATAGTTGTGGTAACAAAATAAAAAGGGATCTCTAATTTCTTCCTGTAACATTATTTCAACCTGATTCACAGTTTCCAACTATCACAACTAATATTTGCTAGAGAAAACAGAAAAAAGCCACTCAAAGGATAACTTACCATGAAGGTCTAGGCCACGTCCAGGCTAAGATGTGGGTTTCACATCAGGTTTTGAGTGGGAGGAGAAGGGTCAATTTCCTCACTATGTGTGTGGCTAAAGCTAAATGTCCTAGCTGCCAGGGCAGGGTGCTGGTACTTTGGAAACAATGGCTGAGAATATGTATGTGAACTCTAAAAAAATGTAATAACCTTGAAGTCTGCATGTGGATCACCATGAAGACTGAGGGATCTGTATTAGTAAGGGCATCCTGGTGGCAAAGGTCAATCATTACCAGACTGCAGGAGTAGTTTCAATGGCAACAATGCAGCAACAGCATCAATGGAAACAACAAAATGAAGAGAATGGGCATTTCCCACCCTCCCAATCCTTCTGACTTAAACAAAAGGAATGTCTTCCTTGGACTTAGGGAACCCCTTAGATTCTTTTAAAAATTCAAGGATGAAGGTATGGGAGACAGCCCCGGGGACACTATCAGGTTTTCTGCTAAAGTGGACATTTCAAGAGCCAAATAACTTATTAGAAAAATCAAAATTGTGACACTATGTTTATCCCACGGATAGGGGTTATACTGCAAATCAAGTAGACAACATTAGGACCCCTAGGGATAAAGTTGTTGAAAGTCCTAAAATAAAGAATCCTGGACCCATTACTCCTTCGAACTAGTGTAGCTTTTTGCCTAGTTTCTGGCTGAGGAAGTGAACTAATTCACTGTCATTCAAAAATTACCTGAAACAAACTATGAAATCTCACCTAGCCTTTAAATATAAACACTTATGGATTAAATCTACTAGCAACAGCATAACCTCCTGCAGTCATTCCACACATATCTTCAGCACAGATGTCAATATTTTGCTGAAGAAGAATGCCGACTATCTCTGATGATCCATGACATACAGCAAGCATGAGGGCTGTGCTAAAATAACAAAGATATAACTTCACTATTAGGAAAAGAAGCAATTTAATATGTGCCTGTCAGTGTAGAATTAACCATTTACATGTACTAACAAACATAAGTATGTTGAGTGCTCAAGTGTTTATCCTTGTAAATCACCACCAAGGCTGAAAGGAAGGGGCAAAAAGACTCATGTCCCACTGGGATATGGCATACTAGAAGTGGCTAACATAAAGTCCTTTGAAGGGCAAGAAAATATGCTCTGTTCACAAATCTTAAAGAGACAAAGATTTAAGTGAAGAATTCTCTATTTCTTCCTTAGTCTGACATAATATTTTGTTCTTCAAAATCAGCTAGAAGTCAGACAAATGAGAGCAATCTGAAGGCTTAAAACAGTATGAGGAGTAATGATATGAGTAGTAGTCGTAGTAAGTTCAGTTAATGATGCTGATAAGAACGTGTGGGACATTGAATTAAATGCTGCTGATATTCATAATGTTACTTCCACACAACTGTCCTTAAAGGACATATTATTATTTTCCTTTTCATATAGAAAATCATACTTGGTATTAAGTAATTTTTGTGAAACCAAACATATCAAGTGAGGAAGCTAGACATGAACCCATTCTTATGTGAATCAAAAGCCTATCTGTTTTCTCTTTATCGCTCGCCTATGGCTTATCTTTTTTTTTTTGAGATGGAGTTTCACTCTTATTGCACAAGCTGGAGTGCAGTGGCACAGTCTCGGCTCACTGCAACCTCTGCCTCCCGGGTTCAAGCCTTAGCCTCCTGAGTAGCTGGGATTACAGGCGCCTGCAACCACACCTGGCTAAATTTTTGTATTTTTAGTAGAAATGGGGTTTCACCATGTTAGCCAGGCTGGTCTCTAACTCCTGACCTCAGTCAATCCCCCCGCCTCAGCCTCCCAAAGTGCTGGGATTACAGGCATGAGCCACTTCGCGGGCTGGCTTATCTTAATGAACTAAAATGTTAATCCAATTAAAGATGTCTTTCTTCCCTCTACTTATACAAATTAAAAATAAAAATACACTATTAATTAAAAAAAGATAAATTCACAGTATCTGGTGATAGCAATTAATAATCACGTAGGGATAACCTAAAATTAATATTCTTCAAAGAAAACAAAGCAAACTGTCGTCCTAAAGACAAAATGATTTTAAACTCCTGTTTCTGAGGTTTTTTTTTTTAAGACAGAGCCTTGCTCTGTTACCCAGGCTAGAGTGCAGTGGCACGATCTCAGCTCACTGCAACCTCTGCCTCCTGGGTTCAAGCGATTCTCGTGCCTCAGCCTTTTGAGTAGCTGGAACTACAGGCATGTACCACCATGCCCAGCTAATTTTTGTATTTTTAGTAGAGATGGGGTTTCACCATGTTGGCTAGGCTGGGTGTCGAACTGGCCACAAGTGTTCCAACCACCTTGGCCTCCCAAAGTGCTGGGATAACAGGCGAGAGCTACCATGCCCAGGCAATACTGCACTTTCTAAAAAGTGTATTAAAAACAGAAGTTATAAAAATACTATAAAAGTGTTAATCATTCAATATTGAATTATAAAGTAAACTTAAAAAGTTCATACTTCTTAAAACTAATACAGAACCACTTTAGCTAATTGAAGATAATGCAACCAAAAATATAAGATTATAAATAAGAATCAGTCAGTATAATAAGAGAAGATAAATCCTACTATATACTGTTCTTTATGTTGATCAGTCCAAATAATTGCTTTTCTTCCTGATAATTTGTGTTGATAGTTTTCACTATAATAATTTTAAGTAAATGTTATTAATATTTCTGACATGAGTGTTTATTACTCTAGAACACTACTGAAGTGTTTTTTAATAAAAAAGTACTATGCCATTTAAACTTATTAACTGCATTTGCATTTGCATTTTTTGTCACTAAAAATTCCACAATTTCCTCACTTCTTTTCATTATGGCCAGTAAAAGTGGTGTGAGGCAAGCCTGTAAAACAGCAAAGACAATTTATAATTCATGGAATTACATATTTCTCAGTTGAACTGAATATCTTATATAATATCCTATGAACTTATACACATAAAATAGAAAGTAAATCAATAGCAGTCCTTTCTTTCTCCCTTTTTTTGTGCTTTCCCATGCACTGCACCTTCCCTTGGAAACATTCAGCCTCTGCATCATCACATTAACTCTGGTTATCTCCAAAAATCTTTATATTGTCATGGTTTTATTGTTTCTCATCTAAAGCAAGAGCTTCTTGAGGGGAGGAGCAGTGTCTTTTATCTCTATATCCTTAGACCCTAAGACATAGTAATAAATACTTTGGTTTTTTATTAAATTAGTAATCTAAATTATTACCTCTAGAGCAGTGTTTCTTAAACTATATTCCAGAGAATATTTTACCAGAAGCACTGTACCCCAACACATTCCACCATTATATATGTTCAAGAAATATTGTAAAACTGTGAATTAAATATCCATTATTCAAGGAATGACTTGAACTTTGCCTAATCCTTATTTGACAATAAATTTTTGTGGCAGACATTAATATTTGACAAATTAGAATTTCAGGGATACAGTTTTGAAAACTTCCCAAGAAAAATGGAGGTTTCCTCTGGGTGATACAAACTCACTTGATTCTCTTCTATCAGTGATCCCAAGATCCCAGATGCCAGTGTCAGGCACTCCAGCTCTAAATGGGTCACTAAGGAAGTGGGCTCCAAATAAAAGAGATTGGCCTCAAATGAACTTTGATTGCTTATTATAAGTGGTCCATGGGGTTTCTCCTATTACAAGACAATAGAATTTTATCTCAGCTATTAGAAATTCAGTATAAAATTTATTCTCAATTATAACGATAATGCTAGGATTTTAACGCATATCTACTTCTTAAAATGCAATAATCCATTTTGATTATTTTTCTATTTTAGTTTCTATTGTAATTGCTACTTAATTTTTGGGAAAATATCAGAAATATGAATAAAATGGCTTATTAATGAAAGTTCTAACTCATCTATATAGATTAGCATAATAGAAGCCACAAAATCACTTGAATTTTAAGGGACAAT
Organism: Pongo abelii; assembly: GCF_028885655.2. Lineage (NCBI taxonomy): Eukaryota > Metazoa > Chordata > Mammalia > Primates > Hominidae > Pongo > Pongo abelii. The sequence continues at coordinate 27,805,968 of NC_071993.2, read as the reverse complement.
TCTGAGGAGAAAGATATAATATTTTCTGCAATAGGTATAACCTATTCAAATATAACCATGATTAATCTAAAAAGGCTTACAGGCATTCTAATAGAAGATGATTATTTATGGTTTATATAAAGAAAAATCGTTGTTTAAAAAATCTTCTAAATTCTAGAAATCAACCACATTATTAATGAATTAATGTAAAATATAAACTATATATTATAAACACCTATCAACTATCTTGAACACCTTGAAACCTTTATCAAAACATACTATGAGAGAGGAATTGATACCTGAAGTATTTACAGAGGCAAAAGGGGTAAGTTGAGTAAGTGATGTGCCTAAGTGGGCACAGCAGCAAACTGGAAACATATGCTTTGTGTAAAACTAGAACCTCTTCAGAGCATACCAGTCACATGGGCTCAAGAGACACCACATTCTATCCTTTAAGAGGAAATCCAGATTTCTGCATGTCTCCTAAATTTTACACGGTGACTCAATTTATGCAGGCAAATTTTGCTTTCTTGTAGTTTTACACTAATTGGAAAGAAAAAAAAACCTGGGTGGGAAAGAATATTTGAAAAAGTTTTACCTTTAACAAATTCAAATATTTATCATAAATGCACAGAAAAGCCATACTCTCTAGTAGTTCTTGTAAAAATATTAATATTTAAAGTAAAATATTAGATAATCAAGTTCTTTCAAACTATTTTCATTCAAAGAATGTTTGAGCTTCCAAATATAAAAGAACTTACAATGTTAATGTTAAAACAAATAGATTTCAAATATTTTTAAAATAACATTGGTTAAGTCTACCCTGTTTTTCACTTCGATGTCTGCACCACGGGACAGCAGTTTTGCCACCACTGACAAATTCTCACTATCAACAACATGATGGACAGCGGTGTTGCCATACACATCTACAATATTTGTATCGGCAACAGAATCTACTGGAATATGTACACAAGCCTCCCAGCATTGTAGAGCCTGTCAGTATTAAAGCAAGAAGTAAATTATAAATTATAGGAAATCAAAACAAATATTCCACAGGTTTCACAAATTAGTTGTATTTCAATGAGATAAATTCATTTTTATTCCATGTATTTAAACCAAATCCATCTCCTGCTGAAAGAACTGGCTACTATTTACCTTCATTAGAGGTGTCTTATTTTCGCCATCACAAACGTCAAGCTGGCGCCCTCTGTCTGAATACAGCAGTTATCTCACAGGACATCACTGTGATGCCTCAGTGAGAATCTATGCAAAGTATTTCAAAGAGTTCCTAGCACATATAACAGCTCAGTAATTGTTATGTATTATAATTATTACTACTACTTAACAAAGACAACATTTTAAGTAAAACAGTATAATTATGCCTACTTTGTGGTGCGTTTTAAAGGTTACAGATAACACTATTTTAATGATTCTAAGATGCTCAATTTTTCATATTTTAATATCTCTGACATTGAAATGCCACTTGCAATTCATTATTTATTACAACTATATTTGGCAAAAATTTAAACAATCTTTTATTGGTACATAAAATAAGGAGGCATCACACAATTCACGATGCCTCCCGTGAAGGTGAATATGGTATATACAACAGGACGATGGCAGTCCTAGTCACAGGATTAACACTTAAAGAAATTTTAGCTTTTAAGAGTACTACACAAAAGGAGAGTTGAAATAAAAACAATAAATTGTTAAAACAAAGTACTTTTTTAATAGTTTAAAAAATTCAAGCCACAGAAAACTTGGGATTCAAATGAATAGGTATGGCTCACTGTATTCCATATTTAGATTTACAGAATGTATGTTAACTCAGATTTATGGATGGAATACATGTAAATTAGGTATTTCCAATAATTAATATTACTATTTAAAGCTGTTATAAATTTCTAAAATCGTGGTTGGTAGTTATCTTTTACTAGATTCTCACTTCAGAAGTGTTTTTGTTTGAAAGATGAGAGGAAAAGCTTCAATTGAGATTCAGTCCTATTACTCCAATTTTAAGTCTTTCACCTTGCTCAGGCTGAGCAGGTAAATGTGAAATTTTTAAGGATGGAAGAGTCTTGAGAGTTAATAGAATGTGTCTTCTGCATAACAGGGATTCAGCTTACATGTGATAAATGGTTTCAAAGCATGGATAAATACATTGGGGAAGTTCAATATCTTAAAAAACTGCTATAAATAAAGCACTTAAATTTGCTATTTTCCTAATAATGAAACGATACTAAAATGATTAATCTGTAATTATTGACATATATGCAATAAATCTACATATAATAAAAATATGTGTCTAATAAAATGTATATGTAAACTAACAAGCACAGATAAACAGTTTCTCTTCTGAAGATGCTAAAAGTTCACAGAATATACTAATCCACAAAAAATAAAAATAAAAATATAGCAAGTGAGAAATTATTTTTATATGTACAAAATTTATATTCCTGCTCTTCCCAAAAATTATTTCATTAATAATAAACTTTTACTAATAACATTGTACATGCTTAATGCAGAAATCAAAGAGAACAAAAAGGAAAAACATTTTATGTTAAATGCCCTCAGATAACAAATTTTATCGTATTTTGTATATAATTTCATGTAACATGAGACCATAGTCTGTGTGTATGTATAATCAAACTGGACTGTACCCTCACTTGGTACACTAAAATACATTTTCAAATGTCAACATACTTCTGTATATATTTCTACCTTCAGTGGTCACATATTATCCCATGCTGTAAATTCACTGAAATGTATTTATAAAAGTCGTTATATGGATTCTCTTAATACATTGATATTTTAAGCAGTGCTCAGAAAAGAAATTGCGTGCATGTTTCCTTATTTTCTAAAAATATTTTAGTGTAATAGAATTGATCACTAACAAGCATATACAATTTTTTTAATATTGTACTTACCACCAAATTGTCTACTTGAAAAGTCATCTGCAACTTAAACTTTAAGCAGCAGTATAAATATCACTGCTCTTTATCCTCACAAACTTTGTGGATAGAAAACAGTATTTGATTCCTCCTTTAACTTAAATGCCTTCTCTAACCAGGAACACTAAATATTGTTCCCTGTGTGCATAAGTCACTTGCAGATCTGGAAAAAGGACTTTGCCCAGTTTTAAATTAGAGGCAAGGTACTTTTTTTAGATCTGCAATTTAGATCTCTAATTTAAATTGCCCAATTTTAAATTAGAGGGTTTTTTGTTGATTTGAATGAATGCTCTATAAATGAAGATTTTTAAATCTACTATGCATACACACACGCACATACATGTGTAGTATTTTACAAGTATGCTGCCTTTTATTTTTTCTCAAATGTAGGGTGATTTAATTTTTGTTTTGCTAAATTAACCTTCAGAATGCTTGAGTCTGAGCTTCTTAGAAAGGTTTTGTCAACATAAAAATGTATCTGTGTAAACAGGCATTTATGTTTTCTTCTGGTATTTTTCTCATTTTGCATATTAAAATTTTTAATCTATATTCCCTCAGGAACTTATTTTGTGGCATAAAAATCTAGTTTTCTCCCAAAATCAGGCATTTCACTTATGAAACTAATTCTTTTCCTACTAATATAACGTGTGACTATTATCAAGTTCTACATTCTTACATATATTTGGGTGTTTCTAGATTTTCTATTTTTTTGTATTCATGTGCCTGTCTTTTCACCTGTTAGCAAACAATTTGTGGTTTATTTATTATTATTATTATTTTTTTTGAGAGTCTCACTCTGTCACCCAGGCTGGAGTGCAGTGGAGGGATCTCGGCTCACTGCAACCTCTGCCTCCCAGGTTCAAGCGATGCTCTCGCCTCAGCCTCCCGAGTAGCTGCGATTACAGGCACCCGACAACATGCCCGGCTAATTTTTGTATTTTTGTAGGGACGGGGTTTCACCACATTGGCCACGCTGGTTTTGAACTCCTGACCTCAGGTGATCCACCCGCTTCGACTGCCCAAAGTGCTGGCATTACAGGCATGAGCCACCGCGCCCGGCCCATCTTGTGCAAATTAATAGCACATTTTGATATCTAGAAGGGCAAGACTTTTCTACTCCATTACAAAATTCTAAAGATATCATCACAATAGTAAAAGACAGCGTGTGTAATTTAAAAAATGTTAAAACGTCGATAACTTTATTTGGTTTATGGAAAACTGATAAAGAGCTCTCATCTTGAGAAAAATGAGTCTTCTTAAATTCGAGAACAGAAACCATCTTCCCACCTCAAAGTTTCCTTCTCAGGTCCCTCAGCAAAGAATATATTTACATACACATTCATTGATATCAAAATTGATATTGGGCTTTATCCAAAGAATTTGTAGCCAAGAAGTTCATATATTTTGGGAATTACTTCATTATGCACCATTCCATAATGTATCTAACATTATCTTTCAAAACCTGTACATTAAAAGTAAAACCCTGTATGTACTTAATTTTGTGAGTTAAATCACTTTAAAACTCTGTAGACAGTGCTCCGTGAGAGGAAGTGGGAGTGAAGGAGAAAGCAGCTAAGGTTTGGGGTTGATTTTAAGGTGGCCTGGGCCCTCCGCCCTGCAGTGCGCCCCCATTCCAGGCCTGGGGGGCCTGCCCGGGAAGAAGACCCAGGACCTGCGGCCCTGGACAGCCGCCCCGCCGCCCTCTACTCCTCCACCTGCTCCGCTCCTCCCCAGGTCCCCCAGCCCCCCACTCTGAAGGGGCCTTCCCCCCACAGCCGCCACCTCCTCCTGCAGCCCCGGCTCAGGCAGGGCCTGGTACCTCTTCTTCGGATCTCTTATGTTCAGGTCCATTGTCTTCTTCATCCTCCTCCTCTGCAGCTTCAGGTCTTGGCACCGCAAGGCAGCTTTGTGGATCTTCCTGAGACCCCCACAGTGGATCATGTAGGAGTCGTTGGTGTAGAACAGCTGAATGAAGGCTCTTGGGCGCTCCGGGTCCGTCACGCCCTTGACAGCCGCAGCAGAAAGCCTCTCCATGACTGCGCCACCTGCTAGAGAGAGCCCGCGCCTCCCGCTCGCCCTTCCCAGCCCCCGTGGCTGGCCCTCGCCCTTCAGTCTACCCACCTGGCCCAACACCAGTAGAAATCGCGGTCTGGCCAAGCTCTTGGACACTCCGGCCTCTCCCGGGAGAAATTCGTTGAGCGGAGCCGTTAGGCAGCTGAGCAGAGCTGTTAGGGAGCAGCGCATGGGCAGCTCAGCTTGCTGAGGAGACACACGAGCCAGGAAACCCTCCTGGCCGCACTCCGCTGGCCACCGCGTGCAGGTGGCACCGGCCGCTGAGGCGCTGCCAGGCTGGCGGGGCTCCCTGGAGCAGAAGACGGGGGGCGCCCTGCCACAAGGCCCGCTTGACAGAGCCGCCCCTGGCCCCTCCTCTGCCCGCGATCCAGGAGCTGGGCCCTGGCTCTGGGCACTGTGCAGCCTCCGGGGTGGCGCTGAGTGTCGGTTCCCGCCCTCCTCCAGCTGGGGACCCACCCCCTGACTTATGCGCCCTTGAGGCTTCTGACCCCAGGATCGGAGCTGTTGGTGGCGCTGGCGGGGTCGGGGTTGCAGCCCCTGCTGCCTAGTGCCATGTTAAGGTGGCAGCTGCAGCTGAGTCCACGGTGGAGGCAGCAGGGCTGGGCCCAGACCCCAGACCGCTGAGGGTCGCCGAGTGCACCGCCCTTCCAGCCTGGACTCTGCTCTTCCTTGGCCCGCGCTGGCAGCACAGGCTCGAGAACTCTGCGCCCTGTACAGCTGCAGGCGTGAGGCTTTGCAGCAGGTTCCCGCCCTCCTGCAGCTGTGGTCCCACCGCCTGACTTAGGCGCAGTGGCGGCGTCTGACCCCGGGGTCCGATGCTGCTGGTGGCGGACAGGTTCTGGGGTTGCCACCGCTGCTGCCACCTTCAAATGCCAGCTGCAGCTGAGCCCACGGGGGAGGCTGCAGGGCTGGGCCCAGACGGCCTGAGGGTCCCGTGTGGCACACGCCTTCCCACTCTAGACCCTGCTCTTCCTTGGCCCGCGCCCAGAGTGCTGGGTTGCGGTCTCTGGGCACTGTGCAGCCGCCAAGATGGGGCTGAGCGGCCGATTCCTGCCCTGTTGCAGGTATGGGGCGGACCAACTGACTTCAGCGCAGCAGCGGCATCTGTCCCTGGTCCCGGCTGCCTGGGCCCAGAGGGGAAAGGGGGAATTTGGGGCTGCTTGGCCATATTTGCCTGTGCGCCAAGTGCAGGTAGCGGATACAGCTCAGACAGGGACATGGATGGCGGGTCCCCTTTGGATGGTTTCAAGGTCGTTGAGTGCGCTCGCTGCCAGGCTTCAGGGTCCCTTCCTCGTTGACCCTCATCTGAAGTATGGCAGTGGCGTTGGGTAATCTGCAGCCATCCTGAACGGGGCTGAGCTGCGGTTCTCTCCCATGGGCTGAAAGGGAGACTTAGCTGAGTAGAGCAGATGGAGAAACAGTTAAATTGAACTCATCCTATTTAAAGACTTCCAGGCTGGGTGCAGTGCCTCATGCCTATACTTCCAGTGCTTTGGGAGACCGAGATAGGAGGATCACTTCATCCCAGGAGTTTGAGACCAGCTTAGACAACACAGGGAGACTTCATCTCTACAAAAATACAAATCAGCCAGGCATGGTGGTGCATGCCTGTGGCCCCAGCTACTTGGGAGATGGATTGTGGGAGGATCACTTGGGCCGGGGAGTTCGTGGGTACAATGATCTGTGACTGCCACAAACAAGGAATGAGAGGTCCTGTTGCTTCACACCCTTGACAGCATTTGACGTTTTCAGTCTTCTGGATTTGGGTTATTGTTTGGTTATTTGTGCCCCTGCACTCCAAGCCTGGGCCACACTTTCTTTCAAAATAAATAAATAAAAGACATCTAGTCACTATATCATATCTATGTCGAATTCTTTACACACCAAGCTTGCAGAGTTAAAGCCCACGGCAGCCTCTAATTAGGTGACAGGGACCATGTGATTAAAGTGGGTGACCATGTTCTTGCTCTTGGTCATTCCAATAGATGTGCAGTGGCAGCTCATTACTGCATTTCCCTAAGGAAATATTATATGGAGCGTCATTACATATGCTTATTTCTTATTTGTATATTTTATTTGGTGAGATGCCTGTTACAGTGTTTAGTTCACTTTTTAATTGGGTTATTTCTTATTATTCAGTTTTAAGAATATTGGTATATTTTGGATAAAATTCATTATTCAAATATGTTTCTGCAAATATCTTCTTCCAGTCTGTGGCTTGTCTTCTCTTTCAGTGGCTTTAACAGAACAAAAATGTGACATTTTAATCAAGTCCCGCTTATCATATTATTTCTTTTATGTACTGTAACTTTGGTGTTTTTTTTCTAGAGATCATCAAACCTAAGAAAGTCTAGATTTTCTCCTGTTATTTTCTAGAAGTTTTATAGTTTTGTATTTGACATTTAGGTCTGTGATTCATTTTGACTTAATTTTGGTGAGGTGATAAGATCTGATTCATTTTTTTTTACATGTGGATATTCAGTTGTTCCAGCACCACTTTCTGAAGAAACCAACCTTTGTTTTATCATGTTGCCTTTACTTTTTCATCAAAAATTAATTAAATATATTGATGTGTCTCTGTTTCTAAACTCTCTGTCTTGTTTCATTGACCTGTCTATTCTTTCATCAATACGATACTGCCTTGATTACCATAGCTTTATAGTAAGTATTGAAGTTGAGTAGTGCCTGTCTTTCCTCCAGCTTTGTTCTCCTTCAATATTGTGTTAGCTATTCAAGGTCTTTTTCTTTTCCATATAAGCTTTAGAATTACTTTTTCTATATCCATAAAATAATTTGCTTCCATTTCGATTAGAAGTGCATTGAATCTGTACATTTGTAAGAAATGACATCCTGATGATATTGAATTATTCTATTCATGAATATGATGTATCTTCTCCATCTGTTCAGTTCTTTTTTATTTCCATCATCAGATATGGACAGTTTATGAAATTACATAACTCTCACTACCTTGACCAAAGGACAGTGATGAATTCCTCATTCTGCAGCCAACAAGTCACCTCTGAGGGCCATGTGTCTAAACATAGACAGGAGGGTAAGAAAATGATAAAGACATTCTGGGAAAAACAGGAAATTCAAGAATCAGCAACTGTGTCTAAGTAATTCCTTTCTGTTTCCCCAGGACACCTGTTGCTTCAGCCAACACCTGCTGGCGTGTGCCCAGGATGCTGGTGCTGTTGGCTTTCCCAGCCCTGCCCCTGGGGCTGCCTTTGGGTGTGTGCCTCTTGACCTTAGCAAGAATGTTCTTCATCCCTACTATGGGTGAAAATTTTTCGCAAAATAAACACTTTTTTAAAATAATGCCAAATTTTATCTTAGATAAAGGTGCTGTGTGTGCAGGTTTGCATATGTCTTTTTGGTAGAATGCTGTATTTTCTTCTGGGTATATTCTCATGAATGAGATTGCTGGGTCAATTAGTAACTCTGTTTTACATTTTTTGAGAAATCTCCAAACTGCTTTCCATAGTGGTTGACCTAATTTACATTCCCCGTGACAGTGAATAGGTGTTTCCTTTGCAGCCTTGCCAGCATCTGTTAACAAATAACCACTTTTATTCCAGACATAGATCATCTGTTAGTTTTGATTTTAGCACATCCTCTGAAGAAGATAATGTTTTTCACAACCAAATACGATTCCACCTTCCAAATATTTTTTTCTCATTTTCTGAAGGTGTGTGGAACTTTCTGTCTGCATCAGTTTGGGGTATAACTTAAGAGCATTGTACCTTGAAGTGACCCATCTCACTGTCCCCATGCAGTGTTCTGTCCCAGACCTCTTCACTAGCTTTTTCCCCCTTTGGGCCCAGTGTGGAGAGGAGCAGCCCACATAGTCTTTCACCAGGCAAGTGACACAAAGAATTAACACAATCGTGTGTGACTGTTCTCAACTTTCCCATAGAAAGGGGGACAGTTGCAGGTAATACAGCTTTATTAATGGCAGTAACATCTCAGCTCAGCAGGAAACACGCTATGGGCTATGAGAATAGATTACAATGAATATTGAGGCAGAAAAAGTCACATTAATCAGATATTAGCCCCAAAATGCTCTTGCTCAAATGTTAAATGTCCTTCCTGCACATGTGGCAATACCAGACTTGCAGAAAGCACACGTGGTGAGAGACAAAGCCTGCTGCCTGTCTGTGAGCTTCAGTGCCCAATGAGATGCAGCAAGCTTTCGCCTCTTCTTTCTACACCCCTGCTTTTATTGCACAGGAAGACAAAATATATTAATGGTACTTACTTATTTATCAGTATCATAAATTTACACAGTCTGTTTACAAGATGAATTGGCTGTCTGAAATGATGGGCAACTAGAGCTGAAAAACTCAGTCTGTAGTACATATCAAGTAACTACGTTTTCTTGTAATGTCATGGAGTTTTCTCTAACTCTTGGGAACACTTAGAGCAGCAATAGTTGCACTTCCTATGCTCCCATGGGGTTATTCAAGATTCATGGTATTGCACTAAACAATGAAAAATACATGAGAACTACATTAGATAACTTTTTTTTTTTTTTTTTTTGAGACAGAGTCTCACTCTGACGCCCAGGCTGGAGTGCAATGGTGTAACCTAGGCTCACTGCAAACTCTGCCTCCCAAGTTCAAGCGATTCTCCTGGCTCAGTCTCCCGAGTAGCTGGGATTACAGGCACCTGCCACCACACTTGACTAATTTTTATATTTTTAGTAGAGACAGGCTTTCACCGTATTGACCAGGCTGGTCTCGAACTCCCAAGCTCAGGTGATCCGCCCACCTCAGCCTCCCAAAGCTCTAGGATTACAGGCGTGAGCCACGACGCATAGTCAAGAGATCACTTTTTACTGTGCAGATATGCAATTTATTAGAAAGTTGAACCACTCAACGTGAAGGTGATTAGCATCACAAAGCTTTTTATGAAAACATTCACATTTGAACTCACCACAAGAACAGGAGGTTGCTATAAAATTACTACAGTAGTACAGTGAGTACTAAAGTTAATTTTATGCAGCTGTGATTTAATATTGCATCTTTACATTTGTTTTCATTTTTCTTGACTGTGAATGGCACTACATACAGTCTGTGTGCACAAGTTTCAATAAATTTAACTTTTTACAGTAGGTTCGTCTATATTTTATGATAGTAAATAATAAAATAGTCAGATATCTACATATATTTTATCCATTCATGACCTAAGTTTTATTTTTTTTATATATTTCTAGGCTATAGAGTTTGTTTTTTTAAATTTTTTCAAATTGTTGCAAATCTCCAAAAATTTTTCCATTATATTTACTGAAATAAATCTGTACATAAGTGGACCAACGCCCTTCAAATTTGTGTTGTTCAGGGGTCAATTGCATTAGTTTGTTAGGGCTTCTGCAACAAATTTGGTAACTTGAAACAATATGATTTTTTTTTTTCCCAGTTCTGGAGACTAGGAGTCTGAAACTGAGCACCACCAGAGCCATGCTTCCTCTCAAGGCTGGGGGAAGAATCGATCCTTGTCTCCTCCAGCTCCTGGTGGCTCTTGGCTTGCCTTTCTTTTCTGTCGCTTACAAGGACATCTATCTTTGGAATCAGGGATCTCTCTAGTCCAGGTTAATGTCATCTCTAGATTCTCACCCGAATTATATCTACAAAGACCCTTATTTCAAATAAGGTCACATATTGAAGTTCTGGTTGATATATCCTTTGCAGGGGGTGGCGGGGGGTCACTATTCAACACACTATGGAGAGTTACCTTCTTCTCGGAAATTCCTAGAAGAACTAGTAAAAAACAAATCACAAAGACATAAAGGATTTGAACCATCCTCTCCACAATCTTGAATTCATTTACATTTATAGAACACAATACCCAACATTACACATTCTTTTTAAATGTATATAAAATATTTGTTAAAATTGATTATATGGGCCTGGTGCAGTAGCTCATGCCTGTAATCCCAGCATTTTGGAAGGCCTAGGCAGGTGGATCGCCTGAACTTCCAGGAGTTGGAGACCACTGTGTACAACATGGCAAAACCCCATCTCAAATACAAAGAATACAAAAAATTAGCCAGACATCGTGGCACACGCCTGTACTGCCAGCTACTCAGGAGGTTGAAGCAGGATTGCTTGAGCCTGGAAGGTTAAGCCTGCAGTGAGCCAAGGTCACACCACTGCACTCCAGTCTGGGTGACAGAGCAAGACCCTGTCCCCCCAAAAAAGAAAATAATTATATGAATGACCATAAAATTCCATTGATTTAAAAAGATTGAAATCATTTAGAGTATATATACGCTCTGACAGAAATGAAGTTGCATTAAAAATCTACCACAAGGCCGGGCACTGTGGCTTATGCCTGTAATCCCAGGGCACTCTGGGAGGCCGAGGCAGGTGGATCACTTGAGGCCAGGAATTCGAGACCAGCCTGGCCAAAATGGGGAAACCCCGTATCTACTAAAAATACAAAAATTAGGCCAAGCGCAATGGCTCACACCTGTAATTCCAGCACTTTGGGAGGCCGAGGCAGGCGGATCACGAGGTCAGGAGATAGAGGCCATCCTGGCTAACAGAGTGAAACCCCGTCTCTACTAAAAATACAAAAACAAAATTAGCCGGGCTTGGTGGTGGGCGCTTATGTCCCAGCTACTCGAGAGGTGGAGGCAGGAGAATGGCACGAACCCGGGAGGCGGAGGTTGCAGTGAGCCGAGATCGCACCACTGCACTCCAGCCTGGACTACAGAGCAAGACTCCTTCTCAAAAAACAAAAACAAAAACAAGAATTAGCTGGGTGTGGTGGTGCATGCCTGTAATCCCAGCTACTCGGGAGGCTGAGGCAGGAGAATCGCTTGAACCCAGGATGTGGAGGTTGAAGTAGCTGAGATTGCACCACTGCACTCCAGCCTGGGCGACAGAGCTAGACTCTGTCTCAAAAAAAAAAAAAAATCAACCACAATAGGATATCCCAAATATTTCTGCTGTTGTTTTTTTATTTGTTTGTTTTTGAGACAGAGTCTTGCTCTGTCACCCAGGCTGGAGTGCAGTGGTGCGATCTCGGCTCACTGCAACCTCTGCCTCCTGTGCTCAAGAGATCTTCCCGCCTCTGCCTTCTGAGTAGCTGGGACCACAGGTGCACACCACCAAGCCTGGCTAATTTTTGTAAGTTTTGTAGAGACAGGGTTTCACCATGTTTCCCAGTCTGGTCTCAAACTCCTGGGCTCAAGTGATCCTCTGGCTTTGGCCTCCCAAATCCCTGGGGATTACACACGTGAGCCACCTCACCCAGTCAAAGCCTCAAATATTTGAAAATTAAACAAAACAGTTATAAATAGTCCTTAGGTTAAAAAATATTTGAAAAGTAAACAAAACAGTTATAAATAGTCCTTAGGTTAAAAAATATTTGAAAATTAAACAAAACAGTTATAAATAGTCCTTAGGTTAAAGAAAAGAAATCATGGCTGGGCGCGGTGGCTCACGCCTGTAATCCTAGCACTTTGGAAGGTGGATCACAAGGTCAGGAAACCAAGACCATCCTGGCCAACATGGTGAAACCCCGTCTCTACTAAAAATACAAAAATTAGCTGGGCGTGGTGGTGCATGCCTGTAATCCCAGCTACTCGGGAGGCTGAGGAAGGAGAATCTCGCTTGAACCAGGGAGGCGGAGCTTGCAGTGAGCCGAGATTGCGTCACTGCACTCCAGCCTGGCAACAGAGAGAGACTGTCTCAAAAAAAAAAGAAATCACAAGAAAGTTTAAGCATACTTTAAACTGGATAGTAATAGAAAATTATAACAAAATTTCTCAGACACAGGCAAAGTAGTTCTTAGCATGAAATTTATTGTTAAAAATGCAATGCATACATTATAAAAAGGAGAATAAGGTAAAATCAAAGATCTGGATTTGAAATAAGAATTAAACCTAATTAAAGTAGAAAGAATAAAATAATACATAAGATAATGAGAACCAACGAAATTAAAGAAAAAATACTAGAGAAAATCGCCGGAATCAAAGGTCCTTTGATAGGATCAATATAATTGGTAAGTTTCTAGCTTGACTAGTTAAAAAAAATAAAGAAGATACATTTTCCAACTTCAGAAATACCAGACACATCACTATAAATCTTGTAAATATTGAAAAATAATGAGCAAATACTATGAAAAATTCTTGCCGATAATTTTGACAATCTAGATTAAATGGAAAAATTACTTTTAAAAAACTAAATTAGAATTGACTCTAGAAGAAAAACAAAATTGAACTGAAATAGCTCTCTAATTAGTTAAAACAACAAATATATAATCTAATAATTTTTTAATGAAAAACAAGGATGGAAAGAAAACCTGAAAGATGAGATTTGTCTTCACCTGTTGTTTGTCCGCTTTGTCCATTTTGTGCTTCTGTAACCGAATACCAGGGACTGGGTAATTTATAAAAACCAGAAGTTTAATTCTTATAGTTCTGGAAGCTGGGAAGTCCAACATCAAGGTGCCAGCAGGTTTGGTGTCTGGTAAGAGCCGGGTCTCCACTTGTAAGATGGTGCCTTAAGGGCTGCATCCTTCAGAAGGGAGAAATAATCTTCCTTACACGACAGAGGAGTGGAAGGGAAAAGAGAATCCACTCCTGAAAGCCCCTTTTAAAAGGCATTACCCGCCGGGCGCGGTGGCTCACGCCTGTAATCCCAGCACTTTGGGAGGCCGAGGCGGGTGGATCACGAGGTCAGGAGATCGAAATCATCCTGGCTAACACGGTGAAACCCCATCTCTACTAAAAAAAAAAATACAAAAAATTAGCCAGGCGTGGTGGCGGGTGCCTGTAGTCCCAGCTACTCGGGAGGCTGAGGCAGGAGAATGGCGTGAACCCGGGAGGCGGAGCTTGCAGTGAGCCGAGATTGCGCCACTGCACTCCAGCCTGGGCGACAGAGCAAGACTCCATCTCAAAAAAAAAAAAAAAGGCATTACCCTCGCCCATGAAGGTGGAGCACTCATGGCCTAATCACCTCTTAAGGTCCCAGCTCCCAATACCATTACATTAGCAAAGAAATTTTGACACGTGTTTTGGAGGAGACAAAGGTAAGGCGAAGTCTAGTAAAATATTAAAATAAATAATCCCAATCTCACATCAGCTACTTCAAAAACAGAGAATAAGGGAACATTTCTCAACTTATTTTATGAAGCTAGTGTTATCCATTCAAATCCTAAAAGGATTTTGAATTGAAACTGACAAGTTTCAATTTCTTGTGTGAAAATGTATATGGAAAAATAATATAGAACACCCAAAATAATTTTGAAATAGACAAACAGCTGGAGGGTTTGTTATAGCTGAATTCAAAACCTATTTTAAAGTTTTAATAATGAAGATAGTGGGGATAGACATTTAGATAAAGTGCAGTAGAACAATGTAAGCAATAGAGACAGTTTATTTCTATGAGAAATAGACTCATAATTATATGAGCTATTGATTTTCTAAAATGTACCAAGATAATTAAACTGGTGAACATTAAATTAAAAGGTGGAGATTTTTGTGGGAAGATGAAATTTAAAACTTGGTGGTGAGTCGTGTCGAGAGGGTGACAACTGAGCAAAGGCTTGAAGAAGGTGTAACAGTTAACAGTGCAGATGCCTGAGGGAAGAGCATTCTATAAAGAGGGAGTACCCGGGAAGGCATCCCATGCAAGGCATGTACCTGGTGTTCAGAGAACCACGTGGAGTACTGTGAACTTAAGTAGTGTGAGCACGGCAAGATTTTATGCACGAAGTCAGAGATATCAGGCTCCAGATCATGTACATCTTACACACTGGGCTCAAGTGATCCTCCGACCATGATACTGAGAGAAAAGGGGAGTCAGTTCCAGTCTTTAGCTTTGATACCAACAGAAAAGGGAAGTGAGTTCCAGTCTTGATTATGAACTTGAGCTTCATGAATTTGCACAAAATGGGTAATTAAATGCATCGTCATATCTCTGAATATAAAATCAGGAAATTGTACCAGAGAACTTCTAAGATTCCCACAGACTGTGATTCTAAGATATTTAAAATCCAAACAAAGGTAATTTCTTTTGCTGTGCAGAAGCTCTGTAGTTTAACTAGATAACAGTTGTCAATTTTGGCTTTTCTTGCCATTGCTTTTGGTGTTTTAGTCATGAAGTCTTTGTCCATGCCTATGTCCTGAATGGTGTTGCCTAGGTTTTCTTCTAGGATTTTGACGGTTTTGGGTTTTCCTCCTATTTATTTATTTATTTTTGAGACAGAGTCTCGCTCTGTCGCCAGGCTGGAGTGCAGTGGCGCGATCTCAGCTCACTGCAACCTCTGCCTCCTTGGTTCAAGCAATTCTCCTGCCTCAGCCTCCTAAGTAGCTGGGATTACAGGCATGCACCACCACGCCCAGCTAATTTAGTAGAGACAAGGTTTCACCATGTTAGTTAGGCTGGTCTCAAACTCCTGATCTCGTGATCCACCCGCCTTGGCCTCCCAAAGTGCTGGGATTACAGGCGTGAGCCAACGTGCCCAGCTGGGTTTTACATTTAAATTTTTAATCCATCTTGAGTTAATTTTTATATAAGGTGTAAAGAGGGGGTCCATTTTCTGCTTTCTGCATATCATCAGAGTGAACAGGCAACCTACAGAATGGGAGAAAATTTTTGCAATCTATCCATCTGACAAAGGTCTAATATCCAGAATCTGCGAGGAACTTAAACAGATTTACAAGAAAAAAACAAATAACCTCATCAAAAAGTGGGCAAAGGATATGAACAGACACTCTCAAAAGAAGACATTTATGTGGCCAACAAACATATAAAAAAAAGCTTATCATCACTGGTCACTAAAGAAATCCAAATCAAAACCACAATGAGATACCATCCCATGCCAGTTAAAATGGCAATCATTAAAAAGTCAAGAAACAACAGATACTGGTGAGGCTGTGGAGAAATAGGAATGCTTTTACACTATTGGTGGGAGTGTAAATTAGTTCAACCACTGTGGAAGACAGTGTGGCGATTCTTCAAGAATCTAGAACCAGAAATACCATTTGACCCAGCAATCCCATTACTGGATATATACCCAGAGGATTACAAAGTATTCTACTATAAAGACACGTGCACACATATATTTATTGCAGCACTATTTACAACAGCAAAGACTTGGAACCAGCCCAAATGCCCATAAATGATAGACTGCATAAAGAAAATGTGGCACATATACACTATGGAATACTATGCAGCCATAAAAAAGAACGAGTTCATGTCCTTTGCAGGGACATGAATGAAGCTGGAAGCCATCATTCTCAGCAAACTAACACAGGAACAGAAAACCAAACACCGTATGTTCTCACTCATAAGTGGGAGTTGAACAATGAGAACACATGGACACAGGGAGGGGAACATCACACACCAGGGCCTATCAGGGGTTGGGGGGCAAGGGTAAGCAGAGAATTAGGACAAATACCTAATGCATGTGGGGCTTCAAATCTAGGTGACAGGTTGATAAGTGCAGCAAACTGCCATGGCACATGCATACCTATGGCACAAGCCTGCATATTCTGCACATGTATCCCAGAACTTAAAGTAAAATAAAATATACATATATATTTTATATATTTTTATATATATACTTTATATTATATATTTTATATATAATATATATTTTATATTATATATTTTATATATAATATATATTTTATATTATATATTTTATATTTTTATATTATATATTATATATTTATATATTATATACTATATATTTATATATATTTATATATTATATATTTATATATTATATACTATATATTTATATATATTTATATATTATATACTATTTATATATTATATACTATTTATATATTATATATAGATTTTTGAGCACTAAAAAAATAAAATGCAAGCAAAGAAATACAGAACAAACTAACAAAAGCGACTATTAAATTATAAAACTGACATTCCAGTGAGGATATATTCAAAAGAGGATAGATTTTTCTAAGTGTGAAAATCCCAGAGACATAAAGTTGGCAAGTGATGGCACTGGAATTTAAATAGAAAAAAAAAATATAAAGCCTAGTTTCTAAGGAAATAAACAAAAAGCAAATATATATTTGAGATGAATCTCAGAACACTGGGTAATTTTGGTTCGGATCAGTGTTCCTGTTTGGGATAAGACCTTCTTTGTCTAATTAAAGTTACTGATGAGGCTATCAGGACACTTATGCTATTTATTTATTTTTACTATAGGCAGAATATTATGTCTTAATCTTGTGTCTTCAAATAAACTAATAGCTGTGTAATATGGGGGAATTTACAAAATGTATTTAAAGGCGTGTTTATCTATTAAGACTTAACTAGCCTAGGCCGGGCGCAGTGGCTCACGTCTGTAATCTCAGCACTTTGGGAGGCCAAGGCGGGCAGATCATGAGGTCAAGAGATCGAGAACATCCTGGCCAACATGGTGAAACCCCATCTCTACTAAAAATACAAAAAATTAGCTGGGCGTGGTGGCACGTGCCTGTAGTCCCAGCTATGCGGGAGGCTGAGGCAGGGGAATCGCTTGAACCTGGGAGGTGGAGGTTGCAGTGAGCCAAGATTGGGCCACTGCACTCCAGCCTGGTGACAGAGCAAGATTCCGTCTCAAAAAAAGAAAAAAAAAAGACTTAACTAGCCTACAAAATAGTGGATTGTTGGCAAACTATCAAGTTTTTATCAGGGAATTTAGACAAGTCTGTTGGGTCACAGAAGAGGGTCTATAAACTGGAGGATTGAAAGTGGATTTCGAGTTCATGATCGGTCTAGTAACCCATCCTTGCTTTTAGATGCCTTGGCTTAAAGTCCTCAGCTTGTGAGGATATATTATCACACTGGCTTCAGAAAAGGGTTGAGGAGCTCCCCTTTCAAAGAAATGGCCTGCACCATTGCTTTTCTGTTCAGCTTTTCTTGTGATTACTTAAAGATTAAGGGATAAAGGATGTCATTTGGTGTCCTTGCCTCTCCTGGTCCAGTTTCAAAGAATTCTAAAGCCAGAATCCAAGGGTCAGTACTACCTCAAAAGAAAGGGAAGGTTACTCAGTGTCTGGGGTGTCCAGGTACCAGATGCAGTGAAAGAAGTGTGCCTCATGGCCAGGAAACTCAGGTCAGCATCCTGGAAGGGATGGTTCACACTCAGGGCTGGAGTCAAAGCAGAATCCACTGGGCTGTCAATCAAATGCCCAGCACTCTTTTCTGGGCCCATTTAACTCTCACTAGCATGCTTCTGTTTTCATGTGCTTCTAGAAGTGTCATTGGACAGGATGATTTTGGCCCAGATCAGTGCTCCTGTTTGAGACGAGAACTTCTCTGAAAGGTTACAGCTACTCATAGATTCTCACTGATCTCATTGCCTTGAAATAACTAAAGATAAGTTTAATTCAATATATTTTTTATACTGAGTATCCCTTATGTGCCAAATGTTACTCATGGTATTACAGAAGATTCTAAAAATAATAAGGTACATTGTAGAGAAATAAGTTCTAGATCATTTCTGTTCAAACCAGCAGCCAGTTACCTAAGTGTAGCTATTGAACACTTAACATGTGGTTAGTCCAAATTAAAATGTACCTGAACTATATAATGCACAATGGATTTTAAAGACTTCGTATGAAAAATATGTAATATTTCATTAATAATTTTACATTGGTTATATGTTGAAATAATTCTATTTTAGATAAAATTAAAATATTACTAAACTTGATATCCCTACATTTTTTACCTTCTCAAATATGGCTGCTAGAAAATTTTAAATGACATAAGTCACTCACATCATGTTTCTATTGGATACCATTGCTCTAGAGGGAAAAGACTGTCATAAATTTTTAGGTGGGATTACTAACTAGATTATGCAAAATGCTATAACTGAGACCTTTTTTAATGCACTAGAAGAATAGGAAGAAGTTCATAAGTCATGGACAGGAAAAGAAGGGATTTGCTCTGTGCTCTAAAGCATGGGTAAATCTGAATATCACACAAGTATAAAAACTCTGAAAACTTAAATAATTTATCTCAATCTTCCTTACACATAGCACCTGCTTCCCTGCACTAAACTTTTCTCCTGCCAATACATCATACAATTTTCTCTTATGATTTGGAAAATTCTATTGCTGATTAAATTCTGTTGTTATTATTTCAAGGGATCATATGCCTTATGGTTTTATTTTTAAAACTTTTTTCAATAATATTGTCACCAATACCAATATGGTCATCACACTGTTTCATCATCATTAGTTTTATTTTTTTGTTTGTTTGTCTTTTTGAGACAGAGCCTAGCTCTGTCTCCTAGGCTGGAGTGCAGTGTCAGGATCTTGGCTCACTGCAACCTCCATCTCCCAGGTTCAAGCAATTCTCATGTTTCAGCCTCCCTAGTAGCTAAGACTACAGGTGCACCCCACCACATCCAGCTAATATTTATATTTTTTAGGAGAGACGAGGTTTCCCCGTGTTAGCCAGGCTGGTTTCTAACTCCTGGCCTCATGTGATCAACCCCAATCTGCCTCCTGAAGTGCTGGGATTACAGGCATGAGCCATTGCTCCCACTCATCATTGGAATTTAATACATAATCAACTTGTCTTGGATACTCAGTATCAATGGAATATAAGCATTCTCTTGCTAAATTAAAGAGAAACTCCTTTAGTTAACAATCTAAAAATAGAATCTCTGATGCTATTTATAATAGATATTTGTGCTCCCTTCCTCTGTCAAGATCATTGGGATCTAAAATTAACCACAATCTGCAACAGAGACCACTCACTTTTAAATCCTACTCTAGGGGCCAACTTTCTCTATTAATTCTAACCGCTTCACTATTTGCACCAGGTCATATTAGCTTGATTGGTAACCACCTTAAAAATATACCAGGCTGGGCGCGGTGGCTCACGCCTGTAATCCCAGCTCTTTGGGAGGCCAAGGCGGGTGGATCAGGAGGTCAGGAGATCGAGACCATCCTGGCTAACATGGTGAAACTCCGTCTCTACTAAAAATATAAAAAATTAGCCATGCGTGGTGGCAGGCACCTGTAGTCCCAGCTACTCAGGAGACCGAGGCAGGAGAATGGCGTGAACCCAGCAGGTGGAGCTTGCAGTGAGCCAAGATTGCGCCATTACACTCCAGCCTGAGCGACCGACTGAGACTCCGTCTCAAAAAAAAAAAAAAAAAAAAAAAAAAATACACCGTAAACCTTGGAATCCAAAATTTCTAGTCCTCATTTTCATTTTATAAAACATATATTTTGAACCTCATAAATTGAACAATTTGCTGAAAATTGCTACTTTTAACTGAGAAGGAGCTAGAGAGAGTCAAGATCTTCCCTTTTTTGAATCTTCTCCCCATCCGCCCGGACACCTTCACCAGGCCATGAAGCCAATCAAAACCAATACCTGGCAAGTTTATACACGTAAATTTTTTCAAAAAAACTAAAATGGCCGGGCCCGGTGGCTCATGCCTGTAATCCCAGCACTTTGGGAGGCCGAGGCGGGCAGATCACGAGATCAGGAGTTTGAGACCAGCCTGACTAACCTGGCGAAACCCCGTCTCTACCAAAAATACAAAAATTAGCTGGGCATGGTAGTGGGCGCCTGTAATCCCGCTACTCAGGAGGCTGAGGCAGGGGAATTGTTTGAACCCGGGAGATGGAGGTTGCAGTGAGCCGAGTTCGCGCCACTGCGCTCCAGCCTGGGCAACCGAGCGAGACTTCATCTCAAAAAAAAAAAAAAAAAAAACCCTAAAACTTCGTGATATATCAAATGATCTCTAATTTCATTGAAATAGGAAGGGTCTTCCTCTAAACCACATATTTAATACAGGTATACTGATGTGTGCTCTTGTCCAAGACATGGTTCCTCATGTATAAAACTTTTAAGGCTTTCATGGTAGTCCACTTTTGTGGTCAGGACTTCTTTCAGTATGGACCTTCTGATTAATCTCTAGTTGGAGGTGGTAATCCATAATTCCTTTTTTGCTTCAGTCTCATTGGGAGATGGCACCAGACTGCTTTTCAATGTAGAAGCAAGAGGCAGCATAGGAAGGAGAGGAGGAGGCAACACTTTCTGAGAGCTTTGCTTCATGTCAGAAGCTGCCACTGCACAAAGCTCTATTTTATCAATTTGGAAATGAAACATCAGAAAGATCAAGTATGTGTCAGAGAGCAAGTAAGTGGGAATGGGCTTCAAGCATGGTTCCATGTAGCTCTTAACCACCCTCTTCTCTTTTATCATCTGTTAATATATGAAAGTACATATTTGTGTGTTTTTTGAAAGTGTTTTCAGAATCAGTGATAGGAGGAAATTTGTTGAAATGGTAAATAAAGAACCTAGGCATCCCTGGGACTTTGCATCCCCAGGCCTGGTGCTGAGATCCGGAGGTGATTTTCCTCATTTCACAGCAGCCCTTGGAAGTGCAGGTGATGACATCCTGGATGCCGCCCATCTCCAGGCTCTGCTTTGAATTTGTTTCCTCTTGAGGCTAATATTAGGTCAAATTTCCAATCTTCAGACTTTCAATTTTTAGCAATAAAAACCAAGTCTTACAATATCTGTGTTGTTCAAACTCTTCTCTGAGGTGATTCAATACCTAGCACATCTGGAAAACTAAAATTATTTGAACTAGCTGATCAAAGGAAACAAAAAAAAACTCATAATTATTAGGCACCTCCTGTTAATTTATTGGTTTGGATGTCTTAGCATTGTTCTAATAAACGATTTTTTAGGTCTTGGTACATGTCTAAGTTGGAATACAAGTAAGATACCTCCACACCACAGGTCTAAAATAATTCAGCAGATGGGTTCTTGGCTATTTTCCAAAACAACACAGCAGTTTGAACACATCAATAAATGTAACTTTTGAAAACCTTTTGAGCATACATGGCATCCATGTAAATGGCACTTTTGGCACTGTCTAAAGTCATCATGTTGTAATAGTGTGGTACCAGCTGTGCACATACATTTGTATCAGGGGATTACTAATGTCAGATTAGAATTCTTGCTTATTAATAAGATTTAGGGTAGAATAGAATGTGAATTATAGAAAGGGAAGCGCAAATATACAAACTTTTGAGAAAATACCTTCACCGTTTCTAAATTAAATTAAATTTTGTTTCACAGATGAGAAAATCAAAGCCCATATCATCTGCTTCACATCCCGCATTTACTTAACGCTGTAAGCGTAGAACGTTGTTCCCAGGGACTACCCTCCACCCCAGGTTCTGTGATTTCAGAGACAGTCGTGGTGTCCTTGAGTGCAGAGACAATAGTGATATCCTTGAGGGCGGGAATTTTTTTTTTTTTTTTTTTACAATATTTAGCTTATTCCTAGTAGAGAGCAGTCAATGGATATGTTTTCCAAATTGAATTGACTTCATGTAAGTGAATTTTTTAATTACCACATACCAAATTTACACAGTGAATATTACCTTTTCATAATGTCTGTTTTTTTATATTAATATTGATTTATCACCATTATACCTCTCTTAAAAACTCTTTGTAAATGAGGCATTTTGACATTAAAAATAAACTAATACATAGCATAGCACTGAACTTTAAGAAAATTATTGTATGAAGCATTCAGTAAAAGCAAGTCAGTCCAAAATGTAATATTGTGCAATAGCCTTTAAATTGTATTGTTATAAAAATGTTGCTTAACTGGGCCCTTAGGAATTAATAATGGTTCTGAAAATAAACTAAATGGTTTCTTTTCCTTGGCCTCCTTTTTTTTTTTTTTTTTGAGATGGAGTCTCGCTCTGTTGCCCAGGCTGCAGTGCAGTGGCGCCATCTCGGCTCACTGCAAGCTCTGCCTTCTGGGTTCACGCCATTCTCTTGCCTCAGCCTCTGGAGTAGCTGGGACTATGGGTGCCCGCCACCACACCCGGCTAATTTTTTGTATTTTTAGTAGAGATGGGGTTTCACGGTGTTAGTCAGGATGGTCTCGATCTCCTGACGTGGTGATCCGCCCGCCTCGGCCTCCCAAAGTGCTGGGATTACAGGCGTGAGCCACTGCGCCCAGCCTCCTTGGCCTCCATTTTATGTCCTAAATGGCATTTCTGTGTTCAGTCATCTTTTTTATTGTGAAAATTTGTCTAACATCTTGGAATTGCTTTGGGAAAGGACATTCTACCCATAAAGTAGAATTCCTTTTTTTCTCAGAAGAGAGGAAATTGGGTTACCCACACCACCACTATTCTCATTCCAGACCGGGCCTTCTTTTTCTTGAAGTGCTCTTTGAGCCTACGGGGTTCCAACATGAGTCTCCTTGGGGGATATGTTAGGGGATGCTGTCAGAACAACGACTTCTTGAGAAGTCCAACGAACCGGCAAAAAGATGGTCAACTCAGATACTGCTGCAGTGCAAAAGGATAGGCAAGAAGAAAGTGTGAGTTATATACATGGTTCAGGCCAGCCAGCTCAGGGTAATTTGAGTCTACCCATGCAGATACTAGCCACTTGCATTTTCACATAGTCCAAGAGTTGATCTGGGCTAGCAAAATTACTCTTATTTACTACAAGGAAAAATCTACGTTCTTAAAATCCATTTTGAACAAAAGTTTGAGTATATCTAGGTTGGAATGTGCTCAAGAGCAGGTATTAAGTCTTTTTAAGTTTATTAGGCCATAAAGAGGTCAGCACAATGTTTTCACATTAAATTCTACTGAGTTTTCCTAGAATGCTTTTTCTGACATTAAATTTGTAAATCTGTTTTAAAGGTAAAAATATTGTTTGCTATTTCAAAAATAAATTATTTTTAGAAATTTTAAAGATGGTATTTTCATGTTAGTAATTTACAGTTAAATCTCACCTCATTATCCTCATCTGTAAAATGGGATAGTAATAAATTTTGGTTGTAAAAATATGAGGACTAAATGGTTTTTGCCATTAGCACTTAGAACAGTGACTTGCAACGTAAGTTCTTCTTACTCAGCTCCTCACTCCCTGCAGTCACTGGAACTTTAATTTCCCTGGCCTATCGGGGGCCTTCGAGGGTCTCAGGAACACCGCCCCCCCACAAAAAAAAAAAAATACTACCTGAGGCTTCAAATGCAAAAGGCTGATTTGAAACAAACTGGATATTTTATCCACTCAGATGAGCTCTGGAGACATCCTGACAGCTTCTTTTTATTATTATTATTATCATACTTTAAGTTTTAGGGTACATGTGCACAAGGTGCAGGTTTGTTACATATGTATACATGTGTCATGTTAGTGTGCTGCACCCATCAACTCGTCATTTAGCATTAGGTGTATCTCCTAATGCTATCCCTCCCCCCTCCCCCCACCCCACAACCGTCCCCCGTGTGTGATGTTCCCCTTCCTGTGTCCATGTGTTCTCATTGTTCAGTTCCCACCTATGAGTGAGAACATGAGGTGTTTGGTTTTTTGTCCTTGTGATAGTTTGCTGAGAATGATGGTTTCCAGCTTCATCCATGTCCCTCCAAAGGACAAGAACTCATCATTTTTTATGGCTGCATAGTATTCCATGGTGTATATGTGCCACATTTTCTTAATCCAGTCTATCACTGTTGGACTGTGGGGTTGGTTCCAAGTCTTTGCTATTGTGAATAGTGAGTGCCGCAACAAACATACGTGTGCATGTGTCTTTATACCAGCATGATATATAATCCTTTGGGTATATACCCAGTAATGGGATGGCTGGGTCAAATGGTATTTCTAGTTCTAGATCCTTGAGGAATCACCACACCGACTTCCACAGTGGTTGAACTAGTTTACAGTCCCACCAACAGTGTAAAAGTGTTCCTATTTCTCCACGTCCTCTCCAGCACCTGTTGTTTCCTGACTTTTTAATGATCACCATTCTAAGTGGTGTGAGATGGTATCTCATTGTGGTTTTGATTTGCATTTCTCTGATGGCCAGTGATGATGAGCATTTTTTCGTGTGTCTGTTGGCTGGATAAATGTCTTCTTTTGAGAAGTGTCTGTTCATATCCTTCACCCACTTTTAGATGGGGTTGGTTTTTTTTCTTGTAAATTTGTTTGAGTTCATTGTAGATTCTGGATATTAGCCCTTTGTCAGATGAGTAGGTTGCAAAAATTTTCTCCCATTCTGTAGGTTGCCTGTTCACTCTGATGGTGGTTTCTTTTGCTGTGCAGAAGCTCTTGAGTTTAATTAGATCCCATTTGTCAATTTTGGCTTTTGTTGCCATTGCTTTTGGTGTTTTAGACATGAAGTCCTTGCCCATGCCTATGTCCTGAATGGTATTGCTTAGGTTTTCTTCTAGGGTTTTTATGGTTTTAGGTCTAACATTTAAGTCTTTAATCCATCTTGAATTAATTTTTGTATAAGGTGTAAGGAAGGGATCCAGTTTCAGCTTTCTACATATGGCTAACCAGTTTTCCCAGCACCATTTATTAAATAGAGAATCCTTTCCCCATTGCTTGTTTTTGTCAGGTTTGTCAAAGATCAGATAGTTGTAGATATGCGGCATTATTTATGAGGGCTCTGTTTTGTTCCATTGGTGTATATCTCTGTTTTGGCACCAGTACCATGCTGTTTTGGTTACTGTAGCCTTGTAGTACAGTTTGAAGTCAGATAGCATGATGCCTCCAGCTTTGTTCTTTTGGCTTAGGATTGACTTGGTGATGCGGGCTCTTTTTTGGTTCCATATGAACTTTAAAGTAGTTTTTTCCAATTCTGTGAAGAAAGTCATTGGTAGCTTGATGCAGATGGCATTGAATCTACAAATTGCCTTGGGCAGTATGGCCATTTTCACGATATTGATTCTTCTACCCATGAGCATGGAATGTTCTTCCATTTGTTTGTATCCTCTTTTATTTCATTGAGCAGTGGTTTGTTGTTCTCCTTGAAGAGGTGCTTCACAACCCTTGTAAGTTGGATTCCTAGGTATTTTATTCTCTTTGAAGCAATTGTGAATGGGAGTTCACTCATGATTTGGCTATCTGTTTGTCTGTTATTGGTGTAAAAGAATGCTTGTGATTTTCGCACATTGATTTTGTATCCTGAGACTTTGCTGAAGTTGCTTATCAGCTTAAGGAGATTTTGGGCTGAGACAATGGGGTTTTCTAGATATACAATCATGTCATCTGCAAACAGGGACAATTTGACTTCCTCTTTTTCTAATTGAATGCCCTTTATTTCCTTCTCCTGCCTGATTGCCCTGGCCAGAACTTCCAACACTATGTTGAATAGGAGTGGTGAGAGAGGGCATCCCTGTCTTGTGCCAGTTTTCAAAGGGAATGCTTCCAGTTTTTGTCCATTCAGTATGATATTGGCTGTGGGTTTGTCATAGATAGCTCTTATTATTTTGAGATACATCCCATCAATACCTAATTTATTGAGAGTTTTTAGCATGAAGCGTTGTTGAATTTTGTCAAAGGCCTTTTCTGCATCTATTGAGATAATCATGTGGTTTTTGTCTTTGGTTCTGTTTATATGCTGGATTACATTTATTGATTTGCATATATTGAACCAGCCTTGCATCCCAGGGATGAAGCCCACTTGATCATGGTGGATAAGCTTTTTGAGGTGCTGCTGGATTCAGTTTGCCAGTATTTTATTGAGGATTTTTGCATCAATGTTCATCAAGGATATTAGTCTAAAATTCTTTTTTTTGTTGTGTCTCTGCCAGGCTTTGGTATCAGGATGATGCTGGCCTCATAAAATGACTTAGGGAGGATTCCCTCTTTTTCTGTTGATTGGAATAGTTTCAGAAGGAATGGTACCAGCTCCTCCTTGTACCTCTGGTAGAATTCGGCTGTGACTCCATCTGGTCCTGGACTTTTATTGGTTGGTAAGCTCTTAATTATTGCCTCAATTTCAGATCCTGTTATTGGTCTATTCAGAGACTCAACTTCTTCCTGGTTTAGTCTTGGGAAGGCGTATGTGTCGAGGAATTTATCCATTTCTTCTAGATTTTCTAGTTTATTTGCGTAGAGGTGTTTATAGCATTCTCTGATGGTAGTTTGTATTTCTGTGGGATCGGTGGTGATATCCCCTTTATCATTTTTTATTGCATCTATTTGATTCTTCTCTCTTTTCTTCTTTATTAGTCTTGCTAGTGGTCTATCAACTTTGTTGATCTTCTCAAAAAACCAGCTCCTGGATTCACTGATTTTTTGAAGGGTTTTTTGTGTCTCTATTTCCTTCAGTTCTGCTCTGATTTTAGTTATTTCTTGCCTTCTGCTAGCTTTTGAATGTGTTTGCTCTTGCTTCTCTAGTTCTTTTAATTGTGATGTTAGGGTGTCAATTTTAGATCTTTCCTGCTTTCTCTTGTGGGCATTTAGTGCTATAAATTTCCCTCTACACACTGTTTTGAATGTGTCCCAGAGATTCTGGTATGTTGTGTCTTTGTTCTCATTGGTTTCAAAGAACATCTTTTACTTCTGCCTTCATTTCGATATGTACCCAGTAGTCATTCAGGAGCAGGTTGTTCAGTTTCCATGTAGTTGAGCGGTTTTGGGTGAGTTTCTTAATCCTGAGTTCTAGTTTGATTGCACTGTGGTCTGAGAGACAGTTTGTTATAATTTCTGTTCTTTTCCATTTGCTGAGGAGTGCTTTACTTCCAACTATGTGGTCAGTTTTGGAACAGGTGTGGTGTGGTGCTGAAAAGAATGTATATTCTGTTGATTTGGGGTGGAGTTCTGTAGATGTCTATTAGGTCTGCTTAGTGCAGAGCTGAGTTCAATTCCTGGATATCTTATTAACTTTCTGTCTCATTGATCTGTCTAATGTTGACAGTGGGGTCTTAAAGTCTCCCATTATTATTGTGTGGGAGTCTAAGTCTCTTTGTAGGTCACTAAGGACTTGCTTTATGAATCTGGGTGCTCCTGTATTGGGTGCATATATATTTAGGATAGTTAGCTCTTCTTGTTGAATTGATCCCTTTACCATTATGTAATGGCCTTCTTTGTCTCTTTTGATCTTTGTTGGTTTAAAGTCTGTTTTATCCGAGACTAGGATTGCAACCCCTCCCTTTTTTTGTTTTCCATTTGCTTGGTAGATCTTCCTCCATCACTTTATTTTGAGCCTATGTGTGTCTCTGCACATGAGATGGGTTTCCTGAATACAGCACACTGATGGGTTTTGACTCTTTATCCAATTTGCCAGTCTGTGTCTTTTAAATGGAGCATTTAGCCCATTTACATTTAAGGTTAATATTGTTATGTGTGAATTTGATCCTGTCATTATGATGTTAGCTGGTTATTTTGCTCATTACTTGATGCAGTTTCTTCCTAGCATCGATGATCTTTACAATTTGGCATGTTTTTGCAGTGGCTGATACTAGTTGTTCCTTTCCATGTTTAGTGCTTCCTTCAGGAGCTCTTTTAGGGCAGGTCTGGTGGTGACAAAATCTCTCAGCATTTGCTTGTCTGTAAAGTATTTTATTTCTCCTCCACTTATGAAGCTTAGTTTGAAATTCTGGGTTGAAAATTCTTTTCTTTAAGAATGTTGAATATTGGCCCCCACTCTCTCCTGGCTTGTAGAATTTCTGCCGATAGATCCACTGTTAGTCTGATGGGCTTCCCTTTGTGGGTAACCCGACCTTTCTCTCTGGCTGCCCTTAACATATTTTCCTTCATTTCAACTTTGGTGAATCTGACAATTATGTGTCTTGGAGTTCCTCTTCTCGAGGAGTATCTTTGCAGCGTTCTCTGTATTCCCTGAATTTGAATGTTGGCCTGCCTTGCTAGATTGGGGAAGTTCTCCTGGATAATACCCTGTAGAGTGTTTTCCAACTTGGTTCCATTCTCCCCGTCACTTTCAGGTACACCAATCAGACGCAGATTTGGTCTTTTCACATAGTCCCATATTTCTTGGAGGCTTTGTTCATTTCTTTTTATTCTTTTTTCTCTAAACTTCTCTTCTCGCTTCATTTCATTCATTTTGTCTTCCATCACTGATACCTTTTCTTCCAGTTGATCACATCGGCTCCTGAGGCTTCTGCATTCTTCACGTAGTTCTCATGCCATGGTTTTCAGCTCCATCAGGTCCTTTAAGGACTTGTCTGCATTGGTTATTCTAGTTAGCCATTCGTCTAATTGTTTTTCAAGGTTTTTAACTTCTTTGCTTTTGGTTCGAACTTCCTCCTTTAGCTCGGAGTAATTTGATCTTCTGAAGCCTTCTTCTCTCAACTCGTCAAAGTCATTCTCCATCCAGCTTTGTTCCGTTGCTGGTGAGGAGCTGTGTTCCTTTGGAGGAGGAGAGGTGCTCTGATTTTTAGAGTTTCCAGTTTTTCTGCTCTGTTTTTTCCCCATCTTTGTGGTTTTATCTACCTTTGGTCTTTGATGATGGTGACGTACAGATGGGTTTTTGGTCTGGATGTCCTTTCTGTTTGTTAGTTTTCCTTCTAACAGTCAGGACCCTCAGCTGCAGGGCTGTTGGAGTTTGCTGGAGGTCCACTCCAGACCCTGTTTGCCTGGGTATCAGCAGTGGTGGCTGCAGAACAGCAGATATTGGTGAACCGCAAATGCTGCTGCCTGACCATTCCTCTGGAAGTTTTGTCTCAGAGGAGTACCCGGCCATGTGAGGTGTCAGTCTGCCCCTACTGGGGAGTGCCTCCCAGTTAGGCTACTCGGGGGTCAGGTACCCACTTGAGGAGGCAATCTGCCCGTTCTCAGATCTGAAGCTGCGTACTGGGAGAACCACTACTCTCTTCAAAGCTGTCAGGGACATTTAAATCTGCAGAGGTTACTGCTGTCTTTTGTTTGTCTGTGCCCTGCCCCCAGAAGTGGAGCCTACAGAGGCAGGTAGGCCTCCTTGAGCTGCGGTAAGCTCCACCCAGTTCGAGCTTCCCAGTAGCTTTGTTTACCTACTCAAGCCTCGGCAATGGCGGGCGCCCCTCCCCCAGCCTCGCTGCCACCTTGCAGTTTGATTTCAGACTGCTGTGCTAGCAATGAGCGAGGCTCCGTGGGTGTAGGACCCTCCGAGATATAATATAACCCTGCAGGATATAATCTCCTGGTGTGCCGTTTGTTAAGCCCATTGGAAAAGCACAGTATTAGGGTGGGAGTGACCCGATTTTCCAGGTGCCGTCTGTCACCCCTTTGTTTGACTAGGAAAGGGAATTCCCTGACCCCTTGCGCTTCCCAGGTGAGGCAATGCCTCACCCTGCTTCAGCTCACACAGGGTGCACTGCACCCACTGTCCTGCTCCCACTCTCCGGCACTCCCCAGTGAGATGAACCCGGTATCTCAGTTGGAAATGCAGAAATCACCCGTCTTCTGCATCGCTCACGCTGGGAGCTGTAGACTGGAGCTGTTCCTATTCGGCCATCTTGGCTCCACCTCAAAAATCTTATATATATCTTGGCGTGTGTATAGAATTCCCTGTTAGTGCTATCAAAAATGTAAATGTGCATTCTCTTTGACTCAAGCAATTCCATTTCAAAGAATCCATCCTATAGCAATAATGCACATATCCAAAAAAATGTAAAAATATTAGCTGCAGTATTGTTTGTAGTAACAAAAACTGATTTGAGGGACAACTTAAATGTTATCAATAAGGCAATTGCTCAATAAATTAATGATATGTGCCTTTAATGGAATACTATGTAATAATTAAAAGGAGTGAGGCAGCTATGAAAGATCACCAAGACAGAATATTAAATATAGAAAGTAAAATGTAGAATAATAGTAGGATTTCATTTATGTATATAAATGATATATGTATATGTATATAAACAGAAATATCTGGAAGCAGCTTCCACTTTGCATGGCTTGAAGTTTTATATTAAGCATATATGAGTGTGATATTTGTATAATATTTAAAGATTTTAAACACAGAAGGGAGTAAGGGAAACAGGGGAAGAATACCACGTGCTTCTGCTATGCCCTGTGTCAAAGAAACATCAGCAGCCACAACCAGACAGCCACACCCACTCAGGGAGCAAGAGCTGGGAAGAACCACAGCCCTGCGAGAGAAATCTCAAAGGCCAATGGACCAAAAAGGGACATGGAGTTTAATATTTTTCCTGCAAATATGCAATTTTAAATAATGACAATAGATCTATAGAGAGATATAAAATGAAAAATCATTTATACCAAATCTTATGCCTCTTATTCACTCCTTAACTCATATACTAAAAATTCATCAGCATGCAGGCTCTGTAACAGGCCATGAGTGTGTGTTTTTAAAACAGAAGGCAAAGCAGCCTAGCACATTATAGAAACTGGGAATAAGCCAGTACCACTACTCTTCTCCAATCTACTTAGCTTTCTCAAATGAATTTTAGGGGAAAAGCATATTTTAAGGAACAAAAATAAGTGTTGTTGCAAAAACATGGGGCAAGAAATTCCCCGAAAAGATGTACTACATAAAACTGCCTTAGATAACACAGTTCATGCCAACCAAAAATCTTATAAATAACTAGATGGGTATGTGTATCATATCATTATGCTCTAGCTATGCTGGCTCATAGCACACGTTCATGAATAAACACATGAGTGAATGAATGAATGAATGAATGAATGAGTTAAAGCTTAAGGGAACTCCCCTGAGATTTTTAATATCGTCATTTTTCAGTCCTTAAGTTGACGTGGTAGCATAGTGCTAGCTAGTGGTCATATAAACTGTTATGAGTCAGTAGCACTGTGTTATCATACTGATCTAATTGTCTTTACTCTGCTTTTTCTCCACACGTATTTACTTAATGAATGCCAAGAGGCAAGGAAAGCTTAAAGCTCAAATATTTAAATACAGATTCCCCTTTGGGAATGACGGAGATGAGCCTCTCCATTTCTTCCACAATCTCCTTTATAACAAAAATAAAAGATGACGAATTCTTTTGTGGGCAATATAAGCATACAAGTAACACACATTACCAGTAATCCAAACACTTAAAATGCATTCATTTCTTACACTACAATATTTATGAAAACATAAATGCAGATTCTGAGTAGACTTTTTTTAGCTGATGGAATTTAAATATCTTATGATTTCAAACAGGCAATTTTTAAAAAATAGTCACAAAAGTTGTCCTATTCGTTTGTCACTGACTTTTTAAAGAAAGCTCAACCCACATCAATGTAGCAACACATGTACTAACTTAAAGAATGTTTCTCAGGAACATGGTACTCATTTGCCTTTCTAACTACTGGAGTTGATTCGAGTGGACGAACAGTGAGCATTGTTTTCCATTTTCTAAATACTCTTTTTAACAAGAATAACTCTGTGCCATCACATTCTTTTCCATTTTTTTTTAAGTAAAGACAGCAAAAGAGCACAGTCTAATATGGCCTTCCAAACATGAATACTGAGTTCCTTTATGGGAAGGGCTCCCTGTTAACTCTTACTCGAATGAAGAAATTCAAGCAAGAGAAAAGACAGGAAGGTACAACAGCAAGTTCTGCAGGCCTCCTGGGTCCTGAATTTCTTGACAGTGGAACCGAACAACCAGGCAATGTGCAATAAAGATAGAAGCCTGGACTCAGTCTCGGCCCGCAGCTGCCTTCTGTGTGGCCTGGAGCAAAGAATTTCTCAGCTTTTCCACCAATGAAACAAGGATCAAACTACCTGCCACTCCATACCCAAAACTCAAGTAATGGGAAAGGAATTGAATTAACTGTAATTGATTGCAAAGTACAACAAATTCCTACAACAAAAACTCACACAACTTCCAATTACCACTTGAAAGCACTATTTAACCCCAGGGGTGTGTGTGTGTTTGTGTGTGTGTATGTGTTTATGTGTATGTGTGTGTTTAATCAGCTTATGTAAGATCATTAAGGAACTGAGCCCCACAAATGCAGTCTTTAACATAGGTTCTCAAGTCTGAAAAATGTCCTTGCCAGGAATCCACCTCCAGAGAAGAAACCCAAAACCTGCCAGGGAGAGAACTCTGGGAGTCCCTTCTGAAGCTGGCAGCCCAGTGGCATTTCTGATGTGAATGTCTTTTAGATGTCACTCTGGATTGGAGTATTGACCACTGCTAAGCTGGGATTCACCAGGCATCTGGTGGCCTGAAAATTCTCAATTTGTGGTTACAGAGCAGAAGCATGGCAAGCAATCTGGCTCATGTGAAAGGTGAAATCAACGCCAGTGTTTGATGAATTTGATGACATAGGACAAACAAATTAGGCTTAGGCTACCCCTCACCAACCTGTCGTGGGTCAGGGGTGAGGATGAATGTGTTGTAATGGCCATCCTTTCTGCCAGTGTAACCCCATTGTCACTGTATTCTCATCCCTTCCCATCAGATTCACTTGGCATACCACCTGCTGCTGGATTCATCTTTCCAAATCAATGCTTTCATCGTCCCTTTCCCCACTCACCCACCTGGACTCTGATCGAAATCCCAGGTGCAGAAGCTGGCATCCCACAGTGAGGAGGTACACGTGGAGAAATGGCCCTGGGAATGAGCCCTAGAGGCCTCCATCATTGCAGCAAGTACTCAGGGATAAGACCAGCTGGATGAAGTATTTCAGAGTATGGGCAGATATCCAACTGTGCTTGCCAATGTAACCCTTTGTGAGCCTAGAGCTGGTGCCTGGATAATACGGGCATCTTACCCTCTAGTGACAACTCTAGGAAATATCTTCAAGGGAAAGAAAGCATAATTCTAGGCCCAGCTTCTGACATGCCTCTAAACTACCAAAAAGCTGACCAACCAACCATGTTCTTGGCATTATTCTAGTCTTCTCAGTTTCTTCTTGGATTTACTGATCCTATAGTTTTAAATACTATAGCCACTCTACCTTCAATCCACATTGAAATGGATTTCTTTTTTGTTTTTTGTTGGTTTGTTTTTGAGACGGAGTCTTGCTCTGTCGCCCAGGCTGGAGGGACGTGGCACTATCTCGGCTCACTGCAACCTCTGCCTCCTGGTTCAAGAGATTCCCCTTCCTCAGCCTCCCAAGTAGGTGGGACTACAGGTGCATGCCACCATTCCCAGTTAATTTTTTGTATTTTAGTAGAGATGGGGTTTCACCATGTTGGTCTGGATGGTCTCAATCTCCTGACCTCGTGATCTGCCCGCCTTGGCCTCCCAAAGTGCTGGGATTACCTGAAATGGATTTCAACATGTTTTTCACTTTGGGTCCAGAAACTCTTTTTCATTATAATGTGTATAAAATGCAAACCTACTTATAATTATGATCTTTCAACATTTTACCCCACTCTACTGAAGAATACCCATTTGTATGAATTTATAACATAGAGTACTTGTAACTAATATTTATTTCCACATTTCCAAACAAAGAAAATATCCTACATCCCTTCTCCTATTTCACAAAGGGGCTCTCCACATACCTTATTTAGAAATGAGCACGATTTCACTGAAGTTTTAGAGAGACTCACAGATTTAGTATGGAGTATAGAGACATTAACAAACCATCTCCTTTAATCGCTGGAAGCGATCAAAAGCAAGACATTTTCCTTGCAAGATTTTAAAACAATCTTGGCCAAGGGAGAAAATAATATCCATATAAAGTCAGCAAATACAGCAATCAACTAGTATGTCTACAAGAAAGACGGCAGGAAAAAGAAGAGAGAGGGATGCACAAAAAAGTAGGAAAGAAGTCAACAGCAGAAGGAAAGACAGGCTCAGAGGCAGGAAGAACTGCTTTCAGGCGGCTGAGAGTGAAGAACAGCAAAGCCCTGCCACTAAGGAACCTCGCCCTCTCCCCTTTGCACCATCGGGGCAGAGGTGGGGAGGCGAGCTTGTGCACATTAGCAAGATGCCCTGCAAGATACAGCAATAAAATTGATGTGGTCTCTCTACTCAAGAAGTAGGTAGTAAGACAACCTGAACCATCAGGATGGCAGAAGGCAGAACATAAGTGCTTATCAGTAAGGTAGCTGAAAAGGGGGTTCATTGCTTCCTTTAGAATTAGGGTACAGCATCATCAGCTATGGGGGAGAAAAGAAGCTGGAAGGTTGGTGAGTAAAAATGTGATACATTCATTAATTTAAAAATTCAATTGTGTTCACAAAATCCAGATGAAAAGAATATATACATATATAAAACTTGCAGGTTGAAATTAACATATGTCAAACCAAATAATTAAATACAAACTATTTTTATGTGCCAAGATATGAGCTCATAGCTCTGGACGAATAATAAGCTATAGTTCATTGACCTGTTTGGGTATTAATGAGCTCATTAAATCTCTTTTTTTTTTTCCCAACAATCACAGACATTACTTAGAAAATGGTAAATAGAAAGTCAGGTCAACATGAACATTTCTCTGCTAGCTTAAATCTACATTTAAATCATAATTTCATAAATTAAAATGTCAAGTGTATTTATTTTGAGATTGCCTAGAGACATTCAATTTTGCATTTCATAGACTTTTAGTATCATTTCGTGTCTCCATATAAAATATTTATGTGTCGAAAACCTTGAAATCATTTATAGATATACTTTTCCTTTTATTGGCTATGTGAAGAATATTTACCTGTAGGAACTATAAGAATTCCAAGCGATTTACTGTCTGGCCAAGAGTATCACATTTGCACATGATTTATTGATGAATAACTTGTGCAAATTTAAGTAGCACTTCATCAATAAATGTTTTCTTTAGCTGTACTGGGACAGAAATAGTGCATCTCTTTTTGGCCTAAAGCTACATGGACTTATCCTAAATAGTTGAAAAACTCAAGACAGTTATCCAGTAATTAGGCTATTATGAGAAACTCTCTTTGCCATGTTCACTGGGAGGATATTATTGAGGCTGTTCACTCTCTCACTCCGTGCCTGCCCCATTAAATCCTAAGGGAGAAAATTCTCTGTGCTCTTAGCACCAGGATCAGTTATACTCACTGGCAACTGGTTTGTTTTTATTTTAAGACGTTGAGAGACTTTCCCTCCCTGTATTAACTCACTCTATTTCCCTCCTTTTATTGGTTGCTAGAGAACTGAAAGTAAAAGTTGAAGGCCACCTGCACGAGCCAGTTAAGTCTCCATGCCAAACATTTTCTACAATAACAATAAGCAATAGAAATGATTATTATTGCCAACAGTTACTACTTTGTGCTAAGCACTTTACATGTGTTATATTTCATTTAACATTCTTAATAATCCTAATATAAGAGAACTTTTATTTTTCCATCTTCACCAGTGAGGAAACTGAAGCTTAGCGGGGTTAGTCAACTCACCCAAGGCCATTGAGTAAGCGGCAGAATTTCAACTCAACTGGTCTTTCCAAAGTCAAAGATCATGCTTCTAATTGCTCTGGTATTCTGCTTCCTGGTCCATCTTTTGTTTCTGCCATTTTGACTCTTGTTTCCTTTTGCTAATGAAATAAAGATAATGGACCAGGACTCCTGGGAAAAACTCAGGACTCTCTTAATTCATCTTCTGAAAGGCTATGTCTTGGACGGGCGTAGAGGCTCATGCCTGTAATCCCAGCACTTTGGGAGCCAAGGTGGGAAGACTGATTGAGGCCAGGAGTTCAAGATCAGCCTAGGAAAGAGAAAAGGAAAGAAGGAAGGGGAGGAGAGGGGAAGGGAGGGGAGGAGAGGGGAGGAGAGGAAAGGAGAAGAAGAAGGGTGGACCATGTCTAAGCCTCAGTCGCCCTGTCTAGAGCTGCCCGCCTCAGAGAGAGAGTGGTGCTGGCAAAGTTCTCCACTGCCAGTTTTGTTTTTTTTCCCCCAGATGGCATGCTTTTTAAGAGTCCAGGAGAGGTAATCACAGGAGGCCCTGGGGTTCAGTAAAGATGCAGAGGCACTGTTGCAAGGGTGTCCTAAATGTCCCAAGGCTGGACATGG
The DNA here is from genome assembly GCF_028885655.2 of Pongo abelii. Classification (NCBI taxonomy): domain Eukaryota; kingdom Metazoa; phylum Chordata; class Mammalia; order Primates; family Hominidae; genus Pongo; species Pongo abelii. Next base: position 27,769,315 of record NC_071993.2, on the reverse strand, counting down.
TCGCCGTGCGTGCCAGTCTGGACCACTGTGTTGAACTATGTGGTTTGTGCACAAATCCTCCTGCCAAAGGGGAGTGCAGAAGTGTGTGGCCTGAATCTAGCCTGTGCTCCATGCTAGTGTTTCCAAATTCCCAACAAGTTAATCTTCAAGATTCAGGAATATACAATCAAAATTCCTAGGAATTTTCATGAGTTCCCAAAATTATATTATTCTGTATTTTTCCTAACATTTCATTTACATGTCTTTAAATAATAATGAATGCCTATAATAATAGTGAATCATTTCTATCATAATAAACAGTGAATCATTTTTTGTGGTAGAGTTACACTAAAAATTTCAGAGGTTTTCTGTAAAAAAAACTTATGTAATAAATGCATGATTTATTATTATTATGAGCCAAAATATGTGACATAATTATATTGCAACAACATGTAAAAACAATGCGCACCTGATATAGAAATTTCATAATACGAAACACTAAATGAGGGAAACATTAACACAAAATAAATGCCAAATAAAAACCATTTTAAAAATTGACAGATGCCATACAAATATTTAATATTTATGAAGTATCATGCTTAATATGAAATTTTAAAACTCACAAAATATTAACTGTTCTCTCCAATAGTCTAGAGGTTTGTTTCATGACAAACAGCCCAGACTAAAAAACAATATTTTTCATTTTACATTGATGTTGGTCAAATCATTAGGAGCCTGCCAAAAGGATCTCCAAGTTGAGCATTAGGGCTTGTTTCGTATAAGCTCATGTCCTTTTTGAAATACAAAATTTTTATTTATTTATTTATCTATTTATTTATTTTATTTTTTGAGATGGAGTTTTGCTCTTATCACCCAGGCTGGAGTGCAATGGCACAATCTTGGCTCACTGCAACCTCCGCCTCCTGGGTTCAAGCGATTCTCCTGCCTCAGCCTCCCAAGTAGCTGGGATTACAGGTGTCCACCACCACACCCAGCTAATTTTTTTTGTATTTTTAGTAGAGACAGGGTTTCACCGTGTTAGCCAGGCTAGTCTTGATCTCCTGACCTCAGATGATCCACCCACCTCGGCCTCCCTAAGTGCTGGGATTACAGACGTAAGCCACCATGTCCAGCCAAAATACAAATTATTTTTAATTGACAAAGAATAATTGTATATTTTTGTGGGGTACAATGTAATATTTTGATAAATGTTTACATTGTGCAATGATTAAATCAAGCAAAGCCACTGGCAAATGCCCTTGGCTGATTTGACCAAAGACATGGAAAAGCAGAAAGAAACCATGAGTTAAGTCAAATACTTTTTCACAAATACTTCTGGACGTCGGCTTTACGCAGGCCTAGATAAAATCAATACTTGCTATCTGATGTCAGAAATGAATATTAATCTGGGTTTTGGTGAGCCATTCCCCTTGCCCTCCTGCAAATTCAAATACTTAAATACATTACGTGGGCCAATTATTATGTAAAATATTCTTGTATATGCTATCTGACTTGAGAGAAATGAAAATGAACCAATCCATATTATAAACACCCACAATGTCTCAGAAACCACGCTATATGTTTCAAGTGTATTTTCTTAAACTTTGTAATAGTCCTGTAGTAGAGGTATATTAATTTTATTCCAAGGGTTGAGAAAATTAGGGCTCAAAACTGTAACGTTTCAACAGCTACGTTGCTAGTAAGTGAAACAGCCTGGAGTTTAACCAAAGTCCGCTTTAAAAATCCATGTTATTTCTTCCACACCATACTACAAATCATAAAATGGCAGCAAGTCACAGTGTCAGCTGTTCACCATGCCCACTCCCCACCCAGGAGAGAGGGTTGGTACCAGGCAGCCTGGTTGCTCCATGAGGATGAATCTTGCATCTTCAGGGTAATAAGACCTTCCCCTGTACACACTTAGATAAAACAACAGGAATGCTTACTACTCTTATTTGAAAGAAATGTAAAGTAAACTTGGAAGCAGCATATACATCCTTGGGAAATTATTTTAAATGAACATTGCAAACATACTACCATAGGCCTTTCTTACCTTTAAATATTTCACCAGCTTCTGAATTTGCCAATATTCTGATGGCAAATCTGCACTTGCTTCCTGACGATGGTCAGGTGGTTCTTCATCTTCCTCACTTTCTGAGGAGCTATCACTAACAATTTCCTCAATCTTTTCAGCACTCTTCCTAAGAACAATAACAACACACATACACATGTAAGCTATAGTGTGGAGACAGTTATAATCATATTTTGGCAATATGGGCACAAGCAATGGATCAGATACCAACACCTTCTGAGTTCTAGTAGATCTCTGTTAAGATCTACATGAGGCCAGGTACAGTGGTTCATGCCTATAATCCCAGTGCTTTGGGAGGCTGAGGTGGGAGGATCACTTGAGGCCAAGATTTCAATGCCAGCCTGGACAACATAGCAAGATTCTGTCTCTACAAAAACAAATTTTAATTAGCCAGACATGGTGGTGCATGCCTGTAATCTCAGCTACTCAGGAGGCTTGACGCAGGAGGATCACTTGAGCCCAGGAGTTTGAGCTGCAGTAAACCATTATTACATTATCATACCACTGCCCTCCAGCCTGGAAGACAGAGCAAGACTCTGTCTCAAAAATAAAATAAAATAAAAAGGAACTGCGTGAGGTGAATAAACCTGTCTCTATCGCAGGTGCAATTGCTCTGGGTGCAATAATCATAATAAAGAAAACAGTGAGAAATAAACAAGGGTATTCAGTGAATGTCCTAAGGCTGCGCTTTTCAATAAGACTGTCACTCATTGCATGTGGTCGTCTATATTTACAGATATTTGAACTTATTTATTTAACTAAAATTGAAGAAAATTAAAAATCCAGTTCTCCAATCACACTAGCCACATTTCAAGTGCTCAATGGCCCACGTGCCTCGTGGTTACCACACTGGACAGCTCAGATATTGACTATTTCTATTATTCCAGTAACTTCAACTGGGCAGTGCCACAAGGCCCTAAAGTGAAAGAGTCTCTTTTACCAAAGAGAGTCAATATTCAGCACATCCCTCCATAATGCCTACACTGAAGTACTTGGAAGGGCACAAGGTGCCAAAGAACAGCAATAACATGAACATAATCAGGTTCAGGACCAAAGAGTTAACCTCCAACTCTGAGAGACATTACCATGCAAAGTGTTGAGTTCCACAGAAGTACACCACATTATATGGTTTGATGCATAGACAACAGTATTACAAGAGCCTTCTGAATCCAATATACTCCCTATGTCCCTACAGAGGTCCCTCATGCACATGCACACTCATCACACCAACTTGTCTCCACCTCCCACTGCTGGATGCCAGGTTACTGCCATTGGGTCACCAAACCCACAATGATGTCTCAAGAACTACTCATCCATCACTCACATGTGGAGAGGTGCTAAATCCAGGATATTTATCCTGATATTGTTTCCCACATATTCCTCATCTTACAGGACAGAAGCAAACTTTTAAATCTTCTAGCTATTTTTAATATTAAATAATACCAACAGCAGCCACCAGTTTTGTCTAGGTTGCTCTATTTTGTCCTAGGTCTTTTTTTTTTTTTTTTTTTTTTTTTGTGAGATGGAGTCTCATTCACTCTGTCGCCCAGGCTGGAGTGTACTGGCAAGATCTTGGCTCACTGCAACCTCTGCCACCCGGGTTCAAGTGATTCTCCTGCCTCAGCCTCCTGAGTAGCTGGGCTTACAGGCACGCACCACCACGTCTGGCTAATTTTTGTATTTTTAGTAGAGACGGGGTTTCACCATGTTGGTCAGGCTGGTCTCGAACTGTTGACCTCGTGATCGTCCCGTCTCGGCCTCCCAAAGTGCTGGTATTACAGGCATGAGCCACTGCGCCCAGCCTGTCCCAGGCATTTTATATTTATTATTTCTAAACTTCACAACCACTTTGCAAAGCAGGCTCTATTATCTGCATTCTACAACCTCAGAGAAATTAAGAGGAGAAAAAAAATCATTTGCTTTGAAGGATCCAAAATTACTTAAAATATGACTCTTGCCAATCACATATTAAGGTGTCCTTAAATATCAAAGTCACAAAGTCAATGACCATTATAGATCACACAAGTCCACAATACTTTTCCTCTAATTCTGAAATCGAAAAATCTCTGAAAACTGATTTTTTTCCCCACTGGACTTAACTTGTTGCTAAAGCCTTATATGAATTGATACTAGACTATTTATGGTCTTTATTCCTCTCATTCAGTGTGAATATTCATGTTTCACTACAGAAATGCTCATGTTTTTGATTATAGGGTATTGGCTCACACTCCAATAGAGGTTATCATATATATTATATGAATTTCATTACCCTTTTTTAAAGTGAGTTTTTCAGAACCGCTCGCATTTGGCCGCGAGAGTTCAGGACAACAGACTGTGGGTTAAATGTCTCATTTTAATTCTCTCAACAATCTATGAGGTTGTTATTACTCTCATTAGAGAGACAATGAGTTAAAAATAATTTGGGCCGGGGGTGGTGGCTCACACCTGTAATCCCAGCACTTTGGGAGGCCGAGGTGTGTGGATTGCTTGAGGTTGGGAGTTTGAGACCAGCCTAGCCAACATGGTGAAACCCTGTCTCTACTAAAAATACAAAAATTAGCTGGGTGTGGTGGTGTGTGCCTCTTGTCCCAGTTACTCGGGTGGCTGAGGTAGGAGAATCACTTGAACCTGGGAGGCAGAGGTTGCAGTGTGGCAAAATTGTGCTACCGCACTCCAGCCTGGATGACAGAGCAAGATTCTGTAATAATAATTTGAACAAAACTCCATGGTGAGTAAAGTGGCTGTGTTAAAACAAATACTTGTAATGGGAGCTGTTCATCTTGGTTCCTAGATGAGCTGGGGTAGTCATTTAACTTGTGTGTGCCTCAGTTTCCTCACCTGCAAATTGGGGATGATAACAGCAATTAGTAAGTAAAAAGTTTATAACAGTGCCTGGCATACAAAAAGCATGAAATACGTGTTAGATAGTTCTGTATTATCATGCATATTCATTCACCAAACATGCATGGAGGGCCCGCTGGCTGTCAGGTATCAAGGGAATGCTATTGAAGAATGCTGTATTTCAGTATCTTTGTTAAACTCCAAGGAAAAGCTGTGGTTTTGTTTTTGAAGATCTGATCTGTTTTCATCTTAGGGACCACATAAATTAAGTAACTGGTTAGGTTTTTGTCTTTACCTCGATCTTCAGCAAGAACAGAATCAAATCTGTGGTCTATGAGTAATTATCTAAGTTCCCATTATTTTGTAGCTCAGTACCTTGTCCACTTTGGTCACCATCAGAAAATTTTTATTTCTGTGTTTTCTTGTAGTGTCTTAGTAAGTTCCATGAAGGCAAGGACCATTTCTGTCTTTTGTACTTTTTATACTGTCTCCCCTAGCACAAGGAAGGCAGTCAGTAAATAATTGCTAGAAGAATTAATAAATTAATGCAGGTATGAATAAGTGAATGAACAAAATTCAGTCTAGGTTAAGATTTTGGAAGAAGGGTACTTCTGGTGATAATTCCAGGAAGTGGCAGTAGCAGCAGCTTGATGGAGAGGAGGCAACAGTCAGTGAGACTGAAACCAGGGAGTGCGTAGGCCAAGATTTGGTACTGGTTTTCCTCCTGGGGTTTCAGGTTTTTCAAGATGATGATGGGACATAGGATGAAAGTGATAGTGAGTCAATGTCAAAATCGTCAGTGACAATGGATCCATAGAAAACAGCAACCAGGAAAGACAGAGGGTTACATCAGCCTCATAGTAAAGGAGATCTAATCTGAAGAGTAAGGTAGTTTGAAGCAATAAAGAGGAGATTTCTGCCTACAGTCCCCATGCCCTGTGGTTACACAGAGCCTGGGGAAAAGAAGATCTGAAGGAGAACCGCTGCTGTCATGGAAAAGTTTCAATAAATGCAAGAAAGGAGAGAGTGGAGGCTTTGGTGCATAGGGTGAGGATATAAGAAAATTCATTTCCTTGTATATGAGGTGGGGGCAAGCAAAAAAATGTAGAAGAAAGAGCAAAGTGGAAGAATGATTCATTTGGGATATTGCAGAGCATGATAGGGACGACAGTCCAGGAGGAGAAGGACTCATTCGGGTTTGCATTTAGAGTGGTATCTGTGGGAAAGAGGAACCCAAGGACCCTGCCAGCCACCCCCTGGAGTAGTGTATTCATTCTGGGCTCCCATTAATCTTTAGAAAACATATCTGGGTCCCCAGTAATCCATAAAAGGGTTGTTGACACCCTACACAGGTGTGGGTGGAGTGAAACCTGGAGTGAAATCAACCAGGGCTGAAAACGGGCCATCTGCAGATGTTTAACTTGGATTTACAAAAGTAGAATTAGTGGAATCACAATCATTGTGGTCTAATTATAAAAAGACCTATGAGAAAGTACACTTTATTCCTCATCGCTCTAGAAGTTTCTAACTCAACATTAAGCTCATGGGCAAGGACTAGTCCATTTAAGCCTTCATGCTCATATCTAATTCATTCTCATTTTCTTTGTTTCTCTCCCTCCTCTCCTCTCTCCAACTCCCAGTGGGTTCTCATCCATAAAAGTCTTTTCTAGTCTATTCCATTTCAGAGCATAGAAAGAGGATGGGCAATTTTTAAATTTATTAATTTGTAAGGTTCCATGATTCTCTTAATTTCTTACAGTTTTTTTGGCACAGAGAGCCCCCAATTTCTGCACTTCCAAAAGCCAGTTTGTATGTAAAACACTATGATTATGCTCTCTGGACCCTGGAAGAGGGAAAGCCTGAATTCAAGCATCTGTTCCCATTTAATGAGCCACCTGAGTGAAGTTTGTAGTAAATCAGGTCTATTCAAGAAGTGACTTAAACTTAACTCAAAGATTCCAGATTGAAGCATATAGTAGAATAAGCCTAAATTCTTTGGGGAAAGCCTAAATTTACCTTCCCTTAGCCTAACAAGCTCCTGGAGTTGAGGGCAGAGTGAATTAGGTCTACCCAATCACTCCACAATCCCATTTTAAAAAGCAGCGCCCCAAAGAAAAGCTGTCTTTTTTTTTCCTATTGATGAATCCTTTGATAGCTAACTTTAAAATGCTTTTCCTATTTGATATGATTCTTTCCAATCCTGTCCCATGGCAACTGCATATTCAGGAGTTAAAAAGAAGCAAATGTCAATGTTGAATTGATCTACAAACTCCACCTTAAGAAATGCTTCTCTACCACAGAATTCTATCCACTTAGGCAAGATTAGACACAGAGAAATTTCATTTTTATCATTAAGTAATAGCTGTTGCTTGGATATGTTACAACTTTACCTTATCTACTACCCTGAAGCTCTCTAACTCACTAAAAATTGAAATACTTTTGGCCCAATATCTATTTCAGGAAAGATAAAGTAGATATACTTTTCCCTATTTCTCCCACCAAGCACAACTAAAAATCTGGATATTGTATATAAAACAAACATAAGGTGACTCTGAAAGGTAGAGGAAAAAAAGGGGACTACCTAGGGATCTGAAGACCTATGGTTCAACACAGCGGTGCATTCCCTGGGTTTTCTTTTTGTCTCATTCTTCCTAGACTGGGTACTGGAAAAGCCGGCAAAGCAGAAACTCCAGGGGGTGCAGGCAATAAAAGGACCTAAGAAAGTCCTGCTCTGTCTAATTCAAAGGGCCAGAAAAGGAAAGCCTAATAAGACAGAAAGTGTTTAGACAACAAATGATCTATGTCAATCAAGACCACACAAAACAGCGTGGCCCAAGTCTACCTCTTACAGCAAAGGCCAAGTGAAGAGCCTAGGGCTCTACCTTTATCAGACTGTAAGAAAGCGCTGCAACCCACCTGCTGGGGTGGCCTCAGAGAAGGCCTGACAGAGAGTCAGATGCTCACTACATCGTGGCAAAAATGAAGTCACTCCCCGAACTGTGCTATCAATAGAGCCCACTGACAAAGTAACCAAGTACTCCCCCGTCACACTGTCCGGCTGTTATCAGCAGAGGCATAGGTGGAGCATGAACTCCCACTACCCTCCAGAAATAATGAGGACTCCCTTGCCTGACCCCCCAGGCATCAATGAAGGCCTATGGGAAAACCTGCTATTTCAATTTGTCACCAGCCTGGGGAAGCAACACATACCTAATCCTAAATATGGTGGCAGAGAAGGCCTAAAATATAAGATTTAGGCCAGGTGCAGTGGCCCACATCTGTAATCCCAGCACTTTGGGAGGCTGAGGCAGGCAGATCACTTGAGGTCAGGAGTTCAAGACCAGCCTGGCCAATATGGCAAAATCCTGTATCTACTAAAAATACAAAAATTAGCCAGGTGTGGCAGCGCACACCTGTAATCCCAGCTATTCAGGAGGCTGAGGCAGGAGAATTGCTTGAACCCGGGAGGTGGAGGTTGCAGTGAATCGAGATTGCACCACTGCACTCCAGCCTGATGACAGAGAAAGACTCTGTCTTAAATAAATAAATAAAAGACTTAAATTTAAGATCCAGGGTCTCATAATAACCAAAATGTCTACATTTCAACTGAAAATTATTTGTCATACCAAGAATGGGGAAGATCTCATCTTAAATGAGAAAAGACAATTTTAAAATGCCAATATCAAGGTGATGAAGATGTATGAATTATCTGACAAAGATATGAAAGCCACCAGCATAACAATATTTCAACAAGCATTATGAACATGCTTGAAACAAATGAAAATACTAGAAAGTCTCAGCAAAGAAATCGAAGACAGAAAAGAAAAACCAAATGGAAAATTTTGGAACTAAAAATTATAATAAGTGAAATTAAAAACTCACTGAATGGAATTAGTAGAAGAATAGGACGGAAGAAAAAATAAATGAACTTGAAGATAGAACAACAGACTTGGCTCAATCTGAACAACTTAGAAAAAAAAAACTGAAAAAACAATGAACGCAGCCTCAGGGACCTGTGAGATTGTAACAAAAGTGCTAATATCCACCACTCTGAAGCTAATAAAAGTGGCTGACCCTTATCTTCCAGACATGTCACTTTTTTTGTCAAACTGAAAATCAAGTAAGAAGTTTACTAGTTGGCCTCATATTTAATTTTTAATTGTTTTCATTAGCAGTAACATACACCACTTCAAAATCGGCAGTCATTTGTGATCAGCAAAGGGAGGCTCAGACAGATGACATAACTTTGCCAGGACATGATTGTTCAGAGGCAAGACATCAGTTAGGAGCCCAGTTTTCCTAAACTTAGTTCACTGCTCTTTGCATTAAATACATTTCTTTTCTCACAGTCAACTAATACTAGTAAATCACTGTATTTCGGGTAACTCTGCATTAGAAGAGTTGAAAAAGTATTTAAAGAAATCCAGTGTTACCATTTTTACTAACATTCTTAGTAACCATCAGTGTAAACATCTTGGGACCCTAATAGTAAGAATGCCATTAATTTGCAGGCTCAGTAGCCCACTGTGTGAGGGTGGCTTTAGGGAACTTGTCTTGCTGACCAGAAACATACCCAAGTAATTGTGCTCTTCCGTGTGAAACAGATGGTCTTGGTTTTTCAAGTTTTCCTGTGCGTTTGTCCTCTGGGATTTCTTTTGCTAAGCCTTTGCTTTAAAAAATATATACAAATATATTAGCTTTATTGCTTTATGCTAATTAATAAAAATAAAAGATGGCAATGTAGATATATACTCCATTATTTCCATGTGCTCAAATGATGTGTGTTCCTGACAGAGTTCCAGCCTCATTCTGACACTCGAAGCTGTCTCTCACTCTTTCAGCACAGCCCTATGTTTTACATATTGAAGAAACTTTCTCTCCAGCACCTAGGAAGAGGTCTTCACAGGCTGCCACTGTTGGTGTGAATCCTGCACCCGATGCCTTCTACTCTAGGTACGTATCGCCCCCAATTACAGTTGTCTATTTTCTTATCTTCCCCACCCAACGTTGCAACAGGGCCTGCACCTGGTTTTCCAGGTATTCGCACACTTTGCATAGTCTTTGGCATTCTGTGTTCTCCCTTGAATACCTGCTAAGGAATCTCATGCTTGAAAGAGTAAGGATATGGAAAAAGCAGTATTTTAAAACTCACTTGCCAGTTAACAGAGCTGCCCATGCATTTTTCATTTTCACATTGACTCTTTGAAACAGAGCCACAAAAGTCAAACACCCCAAAATTGATGAGAATCAGAGGAGCCAGTGTCTCCCCTCTCCACAGGACTCCGTTCTTCAAAGAGCTCTCTGGGTTTGCTTCCAAAACACAACCACCCTGTGGTTCTCAGAATCCCCGCAGGAGAAGGTCCCCGTGTGATCAACCAGGAGTCAGTTCTTAACCCAAAAATGGGACAACACAGAACACCACTTATAGGCCACGACTTGTAAACTATTTGTTAAATTTTACAAAGTGGGCTGGGTGCAGTGGCTCACACCTGTAATCCCAGCACTTTGGGAGGCTGAAGTGAGCGGATTACTTGAGCTCAGGAATTCGAGACTAGCCTGGCCAACATGGCAAACCCCATCTCTACTAAAAATACAAAAATTAGCCAGGCGTGGTGTCACACACCTGTAATCCCAGCTACTCGGGAGGCTGAGGCAAGAGAATCGCTTGCACCCGGGAGTCAGAGGTTGCAGTGAGCCAATTCATGTCACTACATTCCAGCCTGGGTGACAGCAAGACTCTGTCTCAATAAATAAATAAATAAATAATGCTCAAGGTGTTTCAGACTGCCCCAGCATTTAAGTAGCATTGGCCCTCAATTTTTGCTTTGATGCCTGTTTATAGAGGGTCCTAAATGGCACTTGTTTTGTATATTTCATACATTCATCAAGCCAGTGTCCACTTTATATAGGTCCATTCATATTTTTGAGACTCTAGCCTTTTCATAGTATTAAAGTTCTGTTAGACATTATCTCTATGACAGTTTCCCTGATTAACTCCATATAATTTTCATCATTCCACATCCTCCTAGTGCTTACTTAATCAGGTCCCTACCATGATTTTTACATTTCTCCTGTGACTTCTCTATGTGTTTTATCATCTTTTCTGCATATTATTGGTCCTGACTCACCAACTATATAAAAGTGAATTGTGTTCTTCCCTTCCCTTCATGGTGCCCCACACACAAACTCTATCAAATATTTCTGCTTGGAATACAAAGAGGAGCAGAAAGGAATCAACCTGTGCCTTGGAGGGACATGTAACTATCTACTCGGTATTTTTCTATTTTAAAATAAAGTTCTAGCCAGAGGCAGTGACTCACACCTGTAATCCCAGCACTTTGGGAGGCCAAGGTGGGCAGATCCCTTGAGGGCAGGAGTTTGAGAGCCGTCTGGCCAACATATTGTAACCCTGTCTCTACTAAAATTACAAAAAAAAAACCAAAAAACAAAAAAAGTTAGCCAAGCGTGGTGGCACATGCCTGTAATCCCAGCTACTCAGGAGGCTGAGGCAGGAGAATCACTTGAACCCGGGAGGCAGAGGTTGCAGTGAGCTAAGATTGCACCAGTGCACTCCAGCCTGGCCAACAGAGCAAGACTCCATCTCAAAAATAAATAAATAAAATAAAGTTATGTGAAACATTAAGTAAATATTGTTACTAAAGATGCATCTGAAAACAAATGTAAATGTCTACATACTCTTTGTAATTAACAGTGGTCTTCCAGTTTAAGCTTGGTTCCCATCTCTTGGTCATTTGATTCCTCCAGAAATTAATTTGGTTCTTCTCCAGTGACCACTTGTCTGAACCAGAAATGTCTTTGCGGAGGGCAGCTGCTTCTTCCTTCTTGGGGGCTTTGCCAAGCTGATCCTTTTCCTTTTGCTGGTCTTCATTGAAGCTAATCCCCTTTATTGAAAAAATGAGGATAATTTTAAATGATATCTGAATTATCTAGTGTTCTCTGTAGATTAATGCCAGTGGTAAATTCAGGAAAGGAAGTCTCAGATGCACCTAACTTGTGGTCCTTAGTAACAGCTAAATAAGGGCAATGTCAAGACTAAGGCTTCTGTTGGAGTTAGGTGGACAGTAACATGATGTTCCTAAACTCACACCTCTGCTGCAGCACAACAGATACAACAGCAGGGCTGGACCTGCTCATTCCTCACCACCACCAAAAAATTCAACTAAAACCCTCTATTGACTAAAACACATCATATTTAAATGGCTTGAACCAAAGATAAAGGGAACATCTTGAAGGGAGACAGGCATGACATATTAAATACAGAGGAATGAACATAAGAATTTTAAGAGACCTCTCATCAGAAACACTGCAAACCAGAAGAAAAGAGAGTAACATCTTTAAAGCACTAAAAATGAAAAAACAAAACCATGTCAACCCAAAATTCTATACTGAGTAAAACAAAAATCTTTCAAAAATGAAAGCAAAATAAAAACCTTCACAGATGAACAAAAACAGAGAATTCACTGCCAGAAGACCTGTGCTAGAAATGTTAAATAAAATTATTTAGTCAGGAGTAATATCATGCCAGACAGAAACATGGATCTATTCAAAAAATTAAAAGCTGCAGAAATGGTGAAAATAAATATACAAGACTTTATGTAGTTTTTTAATCATTCTAAAATATAATTGACTGTCTAAAGCAAAAATAGTAACAACGTTTTGAGGGGTTTATGACATGTAGAAATAAAATGTGTGAAAACAATAACACAAAGTATAGGGAGGGATATTCAAGCAATATTGTTGTAAGTTTCTTAAACTATTTGTGAATTTTAGAATTTTACTTAAAGGAGACATGATACATTTGAGATATATATTATAAGCCAGAGGGCAGCTAAGAAACTTTTAATAAGAAATATAAGTAGTAAATTAATAGCATAAATAAAATGGAATCATTTTAAAAAGCTCAATTCAAAACGGGCAGAGAAAGGAAAAAAACCACAAAGAACAGATGAAACAAATAGAAAACAAGTAGCAAGATAGTAAATTTAAATTTAACTGTATTAGTAGTTACATCAAATGAAAATGGTTTACACACATCAATTAAATGAGAAATCATCAAATTGGATGAAAAAGGAGACCTATTTGTGGCCTAAAGAAACTATTTTATATATAAAGATACAAATACATCAGAAGTAAACGGCCAGAGAAGAATAGTTCATGCAAATAATAATCAAAAGAAAGCAGGAATGGCCATATTAAAATCAGACAATATCGACTCCAAAGCAAATAATATTAACAGGGACAAAGAGGAGCACACATACTAATAAAGGATCAATTAGCACACAATTGTAAATGTATATTCACCAAACAACAGAATTTCATAACACACGAACGAAACACAGAGCTAAAAGGAAAAGTAGATAAATCCATAATTGGTAGACTTCAAAACTCTCTCAGTAATAAAATGAGCAGACAAAAGATCAATAATGATATAGAAGACCTGAGCAACACAATCAGACAACTTGACTTAATTGACATTTAAAAGACACACAACTCAGTAACACCAGAATACACATTCTCTTCAAATGTGCAAGGAAAAAATCACCAAAATAGGCCATATTCTGGGCCATAAAATGAACATTAATAAGTTTAAAGTAACTAAAGTCATAAAAAATATCTTCATACATTGGAATTGAACTAGGAATTAGTAAAAGAAAGATCTACAGAAACTCCTCATATATATTGAATAAAAACATCATATATCAAAATCTGTGGAACAGTTTATACAATGCTCACAAAGAAATTTGCAGCATGAAATCTTATGTTCAAAATAACTAAATAAAGAGGCTGAGACAGGCAGATCACTTGAAGCCAGGAGTTCGAGACCAGCCTGGCCAACATAGTGAAATCTCATCTCTACCAAAAATAAAATAATTTATTTTGAGTTCAGGGGTACATATGCAGCTTTATTACACAGATAAACTCATGTCACAGGGGTTTGTTGTACGGATGATTTCATCATTCAGGTACTAAGCCTAGTACTCAATAGTTATTTTTTCTGATCTTCTCCCTTCTCCCACCCTCCACCCTTAAGGAGGCCCCAGGGTCTATTGTTCCCCTTTGTGTCCATGTGTTCTCATCATTTAGCTCCCATTTTTAAGTGAGAACATGTGGTAATTGGTTTTCTTCCTAAAGAGGACATGATCACATTCTTTTTTTATGGCTTTATAGTATTCCATGACATATATGTACCACATTTTCTTTATCCAGTCTACCATTGATGGGCATTTAGGTTGATTTCATGTCTTTGCTACTGTGAATAGTGCTGCAATGAACTTATGTGTGCATGTGTCTTTATATGATGATTTATATTTCTTTGGGTATATGCCCAGTAATGAATTTGCTGAGTTAAATGGTTTTTCTATTTTTAGCTCCTTGAGGAATTGCCACACTGCTTTCCACAATGATTTACACTCCCACAACAGTGTATAAGCATTCTCTTTTTTCTGCAAGTTCACCAGCATTTGCTATTTTTTGACATTTTCATAATAGCCATTCTGACTGGTGTGAGATGATATTTCATTGTGGTTTTGATTTTCATTGCTCTAATAATCAGTGACATTGAGCTTTTCCCACATGTTTATTGGCCACATGTATGTCTTCTTTTGAAAAATATCTGTTCATGTCCTTTGACCACTTTTTAATGGGGTTGTTTTTTTCTTGTAAATCCATTCCTTATGTATACTGGATATTAAACCTTTGTCAGATGCATAGTTTGCAAATATTTTCTCCCATTCTGTGGTTTGTCTGCTTATTCTGTTGATAGTTTGCTGTGCAGAAGCTCTTATGTTTAATTAGATCTCACTTGTCAATTTTTGCTTTTGTTGTGATTGCTTTTGGCATCTTTGTCATGAAATCTTTGCCAGTTTCTATGTCACAAATGGTATTGCCTAGGTCATCTTCCAGGGTTTTTATAGTTTTTAGTTTTACATTTAAGCCTTTTATCCCTCTTGAGTTGATTTTTGTATATAGTATAAGAAGGGTCCAGTTTCAATCTTCTGCATATGGCTCATCAGTTATCCCAGCACCATTTATTGAACAGGGAGTCCTTTCCCCATTGTTTGTTTTTGTCAGCTTTGTTGTAGATCAGATGGTTGTAGGTGTGTAACTTTGTTTCTGGGTATTCTGTTCCATTGGTCTGTGTGTCTGCTTTTTATGCCAGTACCATGTTGTTTTGGTTACTGTAGCCCTGTGGTATGGTTTGAAGTTGGTTAGTGTGATACCTCCAGCTTTGTGGCTTTTGTTTTGTTTTGTTTTTGTTTCTTTCTGTTTTTTTTGGCTTAGGATTGCCTTGGCTATTCAGGTTCTTTTCTGGTTCCATGTGAATTTTAAAATAGTTTTTTCAAGTTCTGTGAGAATGTTGTTGGTAATTTGACAGGAATAGCATTGAATCTATAAATTGCTTCAGGCAGTATGGCCATTTGAATGATATTTATTCTCTGAATCCATGAGCATAGGATGTTTTTCCATTTGTTTGTGTCATCTCTGATTTCTTTGTAGTGTTTTATAATTCTTATTGTAGAGATCTTTCACCTTTCTGGTTAGCTGTATTCCTAGGTATTTTATTCTTTTTGTGATAATTGTGAATGGGATTGCATTTCTGATTTGGCTCTTGGCTTGGCTGTTGTTGATATACAGGAATTCTGGTGATTTTTGTACATTGATTTTGTATCCGGAAACGTTGCTGAAGTTGTTTATCAGCTAAAGGAGCTTTTGGGCTGAGGACCCCTTAGTTTTATATGCTCCAAGTAAAACATTATTCACAACTGAATTCATCAAAATTTCTTCAAATGCAAATATGACTACATTAAATTAAATGTATCCTGACATTTTTAAAAAACTAGAGAAATAAGTCAATAAAACCCTAAATTAAGATACATAAATATCAAAGTAAAGTAGAAAAGATAAAAATTCAACTTAAAGTTAGTTCCTTGAGAAAATTTAGTAAATCTATAGTCCTATAGCTATAGATGGATCAAAATAAAAAAACCACAAATGACCAATATTAGGAATGAGAGAGGTAACAATGACTACAAATTCTACAGATATTAAAAGGTCAGTAAGAGAATACTATGAACAAGTTTATGCCAATAAATCTGATAACTTACACAAAATGAACAAATTCTTTAAGGACAATCTAATATACCAAAGCTCCCTCAAGAAGAAATACATAACCTGTATAGTGCCATAACTATCAAAGAAATTGAATTTGTTCTTAAAATTTTTCCCATAAAGAATATTCCAGTCCCACATGACTTTCACCAAACATTACTACCAAACATTTAATAAACCTACCAAACATTTAATAAACAAACAATATTAATTCTATACAAACTCTTCCAAAAAATTGAAGAGGAGATGAAACTTTCCAAATCATTCTATAATGTCAGTATTACCTCAGTACCAAAACCAGACAACGATACTAAAGAAAACTACACACTAATAACCTTATGAATATAAGTGCAAAACTTCTTAACAAAATCTTAGCAAATTAAATCTGATAATGTATATAAAAGATACAAGTGGGGTTTGTCTCAGAAATGTAAGGTTGGTTTGTCACTTGAAAAATTAATCAATGTAATTAATCACATTAACAAACTAAAAGACAGGAAAAAAACAGAAGATTCTCTCCATAGTACACAAAGAAACATTTGATAAAATCCAACATTCATTCCTAATAAAAGTTCTCAGTGACTCAGAATAGAAGCCTCAACCTTATAAATGGTTAGCATCAAACTTAACTGAAAGATTTCCCTTTAATATCAGGAAGAAGAGACCATTTCTATTCAATTTTTTACTGGTGGTTCCAGCTAGTGCATTAACGAAAAAAAAGAAATAAAAATAAGTTGAGATTGGGAAGGAAGAGTTGAGATTAGAAAGGAAGAAGTAATAAAATGATCTTTATTCACTGACAATAAGATCATCTACATAGACAACCCTCTAGAATGTACAAACAAGATACCAGAACTAATAAGTGAGCTTAGCAAAATTTCAGGATATAAAATCAGTATGCAAAAATCAAGTGTATTTTTATACAATAGCAACAAATGATTAGAAATGGAAAATTTAAAACTCATTAACAATAGCCCCAAAATATGAAATACAGATAAGTTTCAAAAGAGATGTATAAGACCTGTACATTGAAAACTACAAAACATTAGTGAGAGAAATTAAATAAGACGTAAATAAATTGAGAGACATACTATGTTCATGGATTAGAAAACTCAATATTGTTACGATGTCCATTTTTCCTAAATTCGTCTATAAATTCAAGGCAATATCAATCATAATTCCACCAGGCATTTTTTTAAGAAATTGACATACTGGCTCTAACATTCTTATGGACTTGCAAAAGACCTAGAATAGCCAAAAAACTTTTTAAAAAGAACATCATTGGAGGATTTAAACTACCCAACTTCAAGACTTATCATAAAGCTAGAGTAATCAAAACAGTGTGGTATTGGTGTAAAAATAGAGAAATCAAAGTTACAGTAGGAAGTGTTCAGAAATACATTCACAGACAAATAGACAACTAATTTTTGACAAAGTTATAAAGGTAATTCAGTGGAGAAACAATAGGTTTATTTTTGACAAATGATGCTGGAACAACTAGGTAAACAAAAGAAAAAAATGAACTTTGATCCATACCTCATATACACAAACCAAATTAAAGTGGATCATAGACATAGACTGGAAAGGTAAAATTGAAAAACCTCTAGAAGAAAACATTGGAGAAATTCTTCATTATACTGGGTTTTGGGTTTGGAAAAGCATTATAATATAAAACACTGTAAGGAAAAAATAAGTTGGACTTTATCAAAATTGAAGACACATGTTTTTTGAAAGACACTGGAGAATAAAAATATGAGACCCAGATTGGGACAAAGTATTTATAAATCATATATCTGACAGAATATATAAGCCAAGAACATATATAAGCCAAGAACATATATAAAGATCTGTCGCAACTCAATAAAAAACTGAATAGCCCAATAAAAAAATGGATAAAGAGTCTGAATAGACACTTTACCACATAAGATATGTGAATGGACAATAAACACATGAAAAGATGCATTCAACAACTGCAAATTAAAACCAAATGAGATACCAGTACACACCTATTAGAATGTCTGTAGTTAAAGGACTGACCATATCAGTTAATGATGAGTATGTGGAAGAACTGGGACTCTCATACATTGCCAACATCAATGTAAAATATTGCAACCACTATGGAGAGCAGTTTACCAGTTGCTTAAAAAGTTAAACATACAACTACCATATGACCTTACCATTTCACTCTTAGGTTTTTATCTAGGCATAATGAAACCATATGATCATACAAATCCTTGTACAAAAATGTTCTTGGTAGTTTTATTTGTAATCGCCCAAAACCTGAAATAACCACACACCCATTAACAGGAGAGTGGATAAACAAATTGTGGCATATCCATACAATGGAATAATACACATCCATAAGAGCAATAAATTAATGATAGATGCAAAAGCATAGATGAATCTCAAAAACAAAAATCTACATAAACCATACCACAAAAATTACAGAACACCAAGGAAGATCCTAAAGGTTTCCAAAGAGAGGAAAAAGCTAAAACAAACAGTTCACATGGAAACATAAGCCTTTGAAATGCTAACTAAAAATTAATTTCAAACCATTACTCTAGAAACAACTGAGAGAAAATAATAAAGGTATTCTCTAACATGAGAATCCTCAATTTTTTCCCTCCCATGTGCATCTTTTACTCAGGAGGGTCTACCAAATGATGGGTGCACCAAGAAAAGGAAAACTGGGGCTGGGCATGGTGGCTCACACATGTAACCTCAGCACTTTGGGAGGCCAAGACAGGTGGATCACCTGAGGTCAGGAGTTCCAGACCAGCTTGGCCAACATGGCAAAACCCTGTCTCTACTAAAAATACAAAAATTAGCCTGGTGTGGTGGTGTGCACCTGGAATCCCAGCTACTAGGGAGGCTGAGGCAGAAGAATCGCATGAACTCGGGAGGCAGAGGTTGCAGTGAGCCAAGATCACACCACTGCACTCCAGCCTGGGTGACAGAGCAAGACTCTATCTCAAAAAAAGAAAAGAAAAGGAAAACTGAATAGAAGGCAACTTCCTCAACATGCTAAAGGCCATATAGGAAAATCCCACAGCTAACTTTGGGCTCAATGGTGAAAGACTAAAAGCTTTTCAATTAAGATCAGGAGTCAGGCTAGGCATGGTGGCTCACAACTGTAATCCCAGCACTTTGGGAGGCCAAGGCAGGCAGATTACTTGAGGCCAGGAGTTCAAGACCAGCCTGGCCAACATGGTGAAACCCCATCTCTATTAAAAATCTAAAAATTCACAGAGCATGGTAGCAGGTGCCTGTGATCCCAGCTACTCGAGAGCCTGAGGCACGAGAATCACTTCAACCTGGGAGGGGAGGTGAAGGTTGCAGTGAGCCAAGATCACATCACTGACTCCAGCCAGCCTGGGTGACAGAGTGAGACTCCATCTCAAAAAAAAAAAAAAGATCAGGAATCAGACAAGGATGCCTGCTTTCGACACTCTTATTCAACATAGTCTAGGAAGTCCTAGCCACAGTAACTAGTCAAGAAAAAGAAATTGTAAAAGCATCTAAATGGGAAAGGAAGAAGTAAAACTATCTCTGTATACAGATGGCATTATCTCATATGCAGAAAAACCTAAGAATACACACACACACACACAGAGTTAAATGAAGTCAATGAAGTTGTGAAATTCAATCTTGACTTTAACACTCAAAAATTAGACCTGATTTGAATACTCAAAAGTTGTATTTCTATACACTAGCAGTGAATAATCAAAAATAAAATTTAGAAAACAATTTCATTTACAGTAGCATCAAAAATAATAAAACGTTAACAAGTAAACGTAAGGAAGGAGAAAAAGTTGTACACTGAAAACACTAAGCATTGCTGAAAGCCATTAAATATACAAATAAATGGAAATCTATCTCCTGTTCATAAACTGGAGAACTTAATATGGTTAAGATGGCAATACTATGTAAAGCAATTCATAAATTCAATGAAATTTCTATCAAAATCGTAATGGCATTTTTTGCAGAAATGTAAAACCAACCCTAAAATTCATATAGAGTGTCAAGGAATACCAAATAGTCAAAACAGTATTAAAAAACAAGAACAAAGTTGGAGGACTCACACTTCCTGATGTCAAAACTATTATAACTACAGTAATCAAAACAGTGTGATACTGATGTAAAGAAAGACATATAGACCAATGGAAGAGAATTAAAAGTCCCCAAGTAAACTCTCCCATCTATTATCAGTTGATTTTCAACAAGAATGCTGAGACCGTCCAAAGGAGAAAGAACAATCTCTTCAACAAACGGTGCTGGGAAAACTGAAAATCCACATGCAAAAGAATGAAATTGGAGCCTAAATTTCATTAGGCTCCAAATGGACAAAAATCAACTCAAAAGAGATAAAGGGCCTAAATTTAAGAGCTAAAACTACACAATCCTTAGAGAAAAAACATAGGGGCAAATTTTCATGACCTTGGATTTGACAATGATATGATATCAAAAGCACAGGCAACATTAGAAAAACTAGGTAAATTAGACTTCGTCAAAATTAAAAATGTTTGTGCATCAAAGGACACTATCAAAAAAGTTAAAAGGCAACCCACAGAATAAGAGAAAAAATTTGCAAACCTTCTATCTGATAAGGGGTTAATATTGAGTATATACAAAAACTACAACTCAACAACAAAAAGAATCAATTTAAAATACAGGCTAAGGACTCAAGCAGACATTTCTTCAAAGAAGATATACAAATAACCAACAAATACATAAAAATATGGTCTACATCACTAATCATTATGGAAATGCAAATCAAAGCCGCAATGGGATACCACTTCATACTGACCAAGATGTTTGTAATTAAACAACAACCTAGAAAATAAGAAGTGTTAACAAGGATGTGAAGAAAGTGGAATCTTTGGATAATGCTGATGAGAATGAAAATGGTGTGGCCCCGTGGAAAACAGGTTGGCAGTTCCTCCAAAAGTTAAATACAGAATTACCATATGACCCAGAAATTTCACTTTTAGGAATAGACCCAAAAGAATTGAAAATAGGAACTCAACAGATACCTGTACACCAATATTCATAGCAGCATTATTCACAATACCCAAAAGGTGGCAACAACCCAGTGTCCATCAAGGGATGAATGCATAAACCAAATGTGGTCTATACATAAACAAAATATTATTCTACCATAAAAGAATGAAATTCTGATACATGCTATAGCATGGATGAGCCTTGAAAACACTATGCTAAGCGAAAGAAGCCAGACACAAAAGGACAAATATTATATCATTCCAGTGATATGAAATATCTAAAATAAGCAAACTGATAGAAATGGCAGATCAGAGTTAACCAGGAAGTCGGGGGAGAAGGAATGGGGAATTATTGCTTAATGGGTATAGAGTTCAAGTTGGGGAGATGAAAAAGACTTGGAGATAGACAATAGTGATATTTGTACAACATTGTGAATGTTGTATGTTCCATGCAAAAGGGACTTTGCATAGAAATTAAGTCAAGGATCCTGAGATGGGGAGACTATTCTGGGTATTTGGAGGAAGCCAAACATAATCACCAGGGTTCTTATAAAAGGAAGACAGGAGGGACAGAGGCAGCGACGGGGATATGCTGATGGAAGCAGCAGTCAGAGTGATGTGGAGCCATGAGCCAAGGAGCCATGAGCCATGAGTCATGAGCCAAGGAACATAAGGGCATCTAGAAGCTGGAAACACAAAGAATAAATTCTCCTTGATCCTCCAGAAGGAATGCAACCCTGCCGATGCCTTGATTTTAGCCCTGCAGATTCATTTTAGACTTCTGACCTCTAGAACTGTAAGATAATACATTTGTGTGTGTTAAGCCATTAGGTTTGTGGCAATGTTGTACAGCAGCAAAAGAGGGCTGGGTGCAGATAGGGACTGCCCTATCTCCAGCACTTCAGATAGGAACTGCACATAGAAGACATTTAGTAAATATCTGTGGAATAAATGAATGAATAAAATATTTCTAGACTTGCCAGTGACATGCATTGTGTACAAAATGTATATTTTCTCTAAAATTAAGCTTCTGGAATAATGTCCTTAGAACTGAAGAGATTTCTTGAAGGCCTGTTACCTAAAGGTTACTCACATCAAGGGCTGGCCATCACACCAAGTGGATGGTGAGAGGACTAAGTAACAGGCTGACCAAATGCCAAAGATACCAAGCTACTTAACTAGAGAGAGTGAAACTCCTGGTGAGAAACCAAAGGGCACAGGTGACATTTTTCATTGCTCCCACCAGATGAAGCCTGTAACTTAACAGACAAGTCAGAAATAAAATGCCAGCTACATTAACCAGGCATGGTGGCACCTGCTTGTGGTCCCAGCTACTTGGGAGGCTGAGGTGGGAGGATCACTTGAGCCCGGGAGGCGGAGGATGCAGTGAGCCAACATCACACCACTGCACTCCAACCTGAGTGACAAAGTGAGACCCCATCTCAAAAAATAAAGTAAAAATAGATTTAAAAAATAAAAAACGCCAGCTATGGACAAGATTTTGAAGAGGAAGTTTCAGTTTTCAGGCTCACGGTTTCTAACACCTGAAGAATGAGCTCTTGGAAAGAAAAATGCTGCACTCACTTTGTGAAGGTCAGGAAGAATGAGCTATCAAAAACTCCAATGACCTGATGGAGACACTTTTAAACCAGAATTGTGGAAGGGAGCTAAAAATTCTGCTTTTACTCTAAAAAAAAAAAGCAGAAAAATGTCTTTTTTCTCTAATCCCCAGTATCAAGTTTACTGTCTTTTTTTAAGAGACAGGATCTTGCTCTGTCACCCAGGCTGGAGTGCAGTGGCACAATCATAGCTCTCTGCAGCCTCAAACTCCTGGGCTCAAGGGATCCTTCTCTCTCAGCCTCCCAAGCAGATGGGACTACAGCCCCACGCCACCACACCTGGCTGCTTATTTATTGGTCTGTTTATTTATTATTTATTATTTATTTTTTAGAGGCAGGGTCTTGCTATGTTGCCCAGGCTAGCCTTGAACTCCTGGGTTCGAGTGATCCTCTCATGTCCACCTCCCAAAGTGCTGAGATTACTGGCGTGGGCCACTGTACCTGGCCTCATTTAGTGTCTTATTACTTAATAAATGCATGTGTAAATAGTAATATAGAAAATAAGGCTATAGCTAAGAAACTAGCAGTTTTCAGGGACAAAAAATAAACAGCTCAGTAACAAAACTTATGGCCACTGACCCTACTACTGTGACTTAGAAATTTTACCAAAATGCAATAATTATTGTCTTATAAAACAATATTATTTTACAGTTTGAGTGTAACCTTAGAGATCATGTAAATTCAGCCTTTCATGATATTGATCACAAAACTAAGGTCCAGAGAGGTACGAATTGTGTGTGAATTGCGCATTCTTGCAGGGAAGAGAGCCATCGCTCAGGCGACCTGATTTCCTGTCCCAACTCCTACCAGAATATATTTTTATCTCAACACATATATATCACTAAGATTCAGTGGAGTGAGATTTAAAACTAAAATATGGCAATATTATAGCACATTTGATTCAAAAAACATACTGTAGTTCTACCAGAGAAGGAAAAAAAATCAGGTAATAATATTTTCACAACATGATGCTGAATGCTTATCCAATGTATAAATTTCCCAAGCTACATTAGAAAGAATCAAAGTGCCTGGGTTCTATGTACCACAGATGGTATTGCCATTGAGTGGTGTCATTTGTTCTTAGTTTACAGCAAATTTAAGCTTCATTCTGAGGTGTTTTAGGAAGACTATTAATTTCATCCAGGCTGATAAGAACAAAAGCAATTGCAAATGATAATACAAAGAGACCTATGATTTCCATGAAATGAAAGTAGAGCTATTTGACCCCCAGCCCCCACCCCAAAATTAAATGTGGAAAGATGATGACAAATGTTATAACATGATGAAAACACTGGGAATCATTCTAAGAAAAAGACAAATCATGTAACATGAACAGGGCTATGCCCATCTATTCAATTAATAACAATCTGAACAAAAGGACAGAAGGCGGTTGATGAAACATAAAACCTTTCCAGTGTGTGACTAAAATATCAGTTTCAGTATCAGATGCTCATTAGCCCAATCAGAAAAAGGATGATCAAACTTTTATTGACTGTTGCCCACAGTGCATTTGGAATGTGCAACATCAAATGAGAACTAACAGCCACAAATATAAATATATTGTGATCAATGTCCACAGAGGCCAACAAAAAAGGGGTAGTTTATCTACTTCAGCAGAATTCCAGCGTGATAAAACTTAACTTGTTTTGGAAAAAGAGGCCTGAGAGATCTACCCACAAGGAGAGGCATCCGCCTTTACTTTAAAGTATCCAAGGACATTCTTATTTGGTAGAAACACATCCGGAGACTCCAAGTTCAAATCCTTCAGGATAATCTTGGCCTTACACATAGATGCCCAGACCTGAGTCCTGTCTGGAAGGAAAGTAGCTTCCCCACTTTCAATAAATGTATTAATAGTGTACTAACAGCAGAGAAGCCAAAAGAGTGTGCTTGGTCCAAAGGGCAATGAATGAGGTCATGAGGACTGTTTTGATAATAAATTTTTTGGGCAATTGAGAATATCTCTGGTTGACATCACTTGTTGTTGTAGCAAACACTGAGTGGCTACGGGTTACTGAACTTTCTTTGGTTTGGGGAGTAGACCAAGGGGCACAGTCAAGACCTGGATGTTAAAGCATCTAGTATTTTCCATTATGACCAAAATCTCAGCTGTACCCTTTGCCTTCTTCAATCAGAGCCAGGCAAGCACAGTTTCCTTCAAATACAACAGCAATACCTCTCTCTACCCTTCCAACATCAAAGATATCATCAATAATGGCAGACACAAAAAGAATGGATTGAGAAATTAGACCAAGGAAAAGCTGCATAGTAAACATGACAGAAGTATAAAAATCAAGGGTAATTGTTTCAAAATGTCCTTCTCAGGAGGGAACACTGCATAAAGACTGCATGCAGAGCTGGGCACAGCAGCTCAGGTCTGAAATACCAGCAATTCAGGGGGCCAAGGTGGAAGGATCTCTTGAGGCCAAGAGTAAAAGACCAGTCAGAGCAACATAGTGAGATCCTGTCTCTACAAAAAAAATGGAAAAATTGATGGGGCATGGTAGTACGTTTATATAGTCCTGGCTACTTGGGGGGGCTGAGGTGGGAGGATCCATTGAGCCCATGAGTTTGAGGCTGCAGTGAGCTATGATCACGCCACTGCACTCCAGCCTGGGCAACAGAGCCAGACCCTGTCTCATATAAATAAATAAATAAACAAACAAATAAATAAGTGCTGAGATACAAGAATGGAAATAAAGCAAAAAGAATCTGGACAAGAATAGAAAAGAAACAGTGATAGATTTGAGTGGTGTGTGTCACAGACCACCTAACTAGGGGTCAGATGTGGTCATTTTTGTGCTTGGAGCACAAAATTCATACAGAGGCAAAACAATTACAATCATGATATCCTTTTCTGTCATCTGCTTTATATGCATTTTTGTAAAAACAGTAATTTATATATTTATATATGTATGTATCTATCTATCTATCTCTCTCTATATATATTAAGTAGAGTTTGTCTGTCTGGTGCTTTGTCCCTTAACTAATATGTTTCCTGATCCTTTTTCTTCCCCAGGAAGGATTTGATGCCCTGGATCCCTTTATTCCCATCCTGGTTTCCAACTATAACCCAAAGGAATTTGAAAGTTGTATTCAGTATTATTTGGAAAACAATTGGCTTCAACATGAGAAAGGTCCATCGTTTAGTTTTTTATATATATATACATAGAGAGAGAGAGAGAGATGGAGTTTCGCTCTGTCGCCCAGGCTGGAGTGCAGTGGTGAAATCTCGGCTCACTGCAACCTCCGCCTCCCAGGTTCAAGTGATTCTCTTGCCTCAGCCTCCCAAATAGCTGGGATTACAGGTGCCCGCCACCATGCCCTGCTAATTTTTGTATGTTCAGTAGTGATGGGGTTTCACCATGTTTGCCAGGCTGGTCTTGAACTCCTGATCTCTAGTGATCTGCCCACCTCGGCCTCTCAAAAGTGCTGGAATTACAGGCATGAGCCACTGCGATCAGCCGAATAGTTATTATATTTTTAATTGGTTTTACGTCGGAGATCATATTTCAAAGGTTAGGAAAAAAAGCTGAACAATACAGAAATGACAAGCACTTCCGGCGAAAGTTACCACTTGCATAGTTAGAAATAAAATGCACCATTAAAAAAAATAAGATCTCAGGCCGGGCTCGGTGGCTCACGCTTGTAATCCTAGCACTTTGGGAGGCTGAGGCGGGTGGACTGCCTGAGCCCCGGAGTTTGAGAACAGCCTTGGCAACACGGGGAAACCCCGTCTCTACTAAAATACGAAAAATTAGCCAGGCGTGGTGGCGGGCACCTGTAGCCTCAGCTGCTCGGGAGGCTGAGGCAGGAGAATCGCTTAAACCCGGGAGGCGGAAGTTGCAGTGAGCCGAGATAGCGTTACCGCATTCCAGCCAGGGCGAAAGATCAAGATTCCGTCTCCAGAAAAAAAAAAAAATAATAATAATAATAAAGATTTCAAACAACTCAGAGAGAAGGCCGACCAATATAAAAATTAAAGAGCTCTTGAAATGCAGTTTAAGAATGGTTTTGCTGCAGTTCTAAAAATGAAATTCTGACTTTATTCTCACAAATAATCCCAAAGGGAAAAAAGGGAAAAGGCATCTACAGGAAGCTTTGGCTAGCTAGGGAACTGTTTTTGATATGATCGGACTTTAAAAGTTCATATCCAAACCAAAGAAGAACAAGGTGGTAGAAAATAGAATGCCTAAGGTGCAAAATAAACTGAGGCTGGCAAAAAGAAAAATAATAATAATATATATATACACACACACACACACACACACATAATGTTAGCTTATTTATTGTATAATTATGTGTAATGAAATAATACTCTTATATGACCATAATTATGTTCATATAATTTATGCTTGTGTGTGGTATATATATTTTAGCCATATTTGAATGAGATAGATTGATAGTTCACTGTTTGAGACGGAGTAATTTTTTTCATCTCAGATTTGAAAGGCTAATCTGAGGATAGCACTAATTATTAAGAAGTGTCTCCCTTATATTAAGCAAAATCAAAATTCATCATTCATCACCCCCCAACACCTCCTGCTGCTATCCCAGAAATTCATCAATTTAAATACCAGAAGAGATTTCGTCTTCATCAGAGGTCACGAAACCAATGGCTCCTGGCATCTGGCAGGTAATACGGAAGTACCCCACACATTTATAGAAATAAAATTCAGAAGAATATGGATGACCCGGTGTGGTGGCTCATGCCTGTAATCCTAGCATTTTAGAAGGCTGAGGCAGAGGATCACTTGAGGCCAGGAATTTGAGACATAGCGAGACCCCATCTCTAAAAAATACATATATATATGTATATATACATATACACACACACACATATATATACACATATGGGTGGAAAGACTAGGCATAAGGCAGCAATGGATGTTGGCAGTGCAGTGACCTAGATAATGTATACCCTGTCAAAACAAATTTACCCACAAAAATTAAAAATTAAAATTGTGTTTAAAAACTTTAAATTTAAAATTTAGAAACATACCGTGTTGGCCAAGCCACATATCCTCAGACTTCACCTGTGTGTTTCTGGTTCGCAATCCCTGGTTTAGAGGATTTCTGAGATTCAGAGAGGTTAGGTGACTTGCCCCCAAACCTAGAGCCAATCAATAAAAATATGTACAACGAAGATATCAAATCCTAGAAGCAAGTAACTGGCTTACCTGACAACATAACCTGATTCAAATGCTGAGGGCGCCAAACTTGTGTTCCACTCAAGTGGTTCCACAAAAACAAATTTTGCCTCCTGGGGATGTTTATAGATAAAATTCTCCACAAACAATAATTTCTTTCAATATCACTTCATTTAGAGGGGTGATTTCGAGGATTCCAGTTCCATGTCCGGCAGCCGTCCACTGCGTCAATTTCATCAGAGCCACACCCATGGGATCCACCAGTGCTCAGACCTGAGCTTAGCACACGCACTACATCAGAGTAGAAAGAGAAAGAGACAATAGCATCCACCTTTTCCTTGGAACATTTTTCATTTTCAAGCCTTTAAACTAGTACTCCCCATCCCACATTCTGCTTATTAATCTTGGAAGATTTTTTTTAAATTATCTAATTGCTCTTCAGTTCAATGAAGTAGTAAACCAGCACTAGATAAAACTGACTAGTATTTAAGAACTTTCTGGTATTTGTCTGCTCTGAAATTAATAACTTCTTTCTAATTTCCCTGGGGCCTAAGAGAGAGGATTCAAACAGATAGGCATAAAACCCAAACAGAAAACTCCAAAAGTGGAAAAAAAGAAGTGGAAGAGGTTGGCATTAAGGGCTTTTGTTCACAGTTCTGTTGGGAGCCAGCAGTTTCAGGGACAAACGCTCCTTTGAGCCAGGACTCACATTGTTTAGAATTATACTATTAAACTGAATATTGTTATCCTGACTTTCTTATAGTGACAATATCTGCATCATCACAATGATGACTGAAGAATATGATTCTGATAGCTCTGGCTTCCCCAAGTGCCTTCTGAGTTAAAAAAAAAAAAAAAAAAGAAAAAGAAATAGAATAAGAACAGTATTGTGAAATATAATTTTTTTCTGAAAATTGATGTAGGAAACATTGATCCTATTACCAGACTATCTGGACAATCCAAATACTATATTCTCTGCCCATATGTCCTGCCCAGAATGACATTTTACTGTAATTTGCAACCTTCTTAAGAGTTAATGTGAGAGATGTAGGAATAAGTGAGAGGCTTTCTGTCTTTTTATCTAAATTAGTTACCGGAAGAGTCTAGCAGTAAAATTTAAAACAAATTCAAGGGAAACAAACTTCACATTAGCTAAATAGAAATTAGTCTGTAAAAGATCTTTTCAAAAATAACAGTATCTGTAACATTAAATAAGAGCCAAGTTAGAAAGCAAGTTCTGACTTTAATTTATAATGAACATTTAAGGCTTTTTTTGCAGATAAGCTATACTTGTTTCTTTTCTCATTTGTAATAACACTTATTGATAAAATATTTCTTCCATAATATTAGAAGAATGGTTATACAATTAAAAATAGAATAAAATTAGGTTTTTTCCCATCATTATATTTTTACAAAGGCTCAAAGTACAAAGATTAGACTTGGAGATTTTACATTCTGCACTGTATTAAATCTTAGAACTATCTATTAAATTCAATCACAGGAGATCATTGGATCTCAACAGGGCAGTACTTTCTGCTGATAAAGAGTATAGAAATATTATAGAGATGTCTAGTTACCAACATGATAGGAAACGGGGCATTATCAGCCTTTAGTGATGAGGACCAAGGATATAAAATATCCTTCTGTGCGGGACAGTACCTCAGAAGGAAGAATTCTGCTGTAACCTCCAGGCATCTGGTAAGTGAAAAGCTTCAGATAAGCACTACCTGAGCCTAGAATTTTTCTACACTTTGCAAAAATCGCAAAGTATTTTGTCACAGTTTTATTATACCCTGAATTTTCCAGAATTGTAGCTATCATAAATGAAAGGAAGGTTGTACATAGTTTGTTTTACATGGAATTTTACCAAGACATCATTGATAGCAAGGTTATTTGAGAAATTTAAGTTGCAATGGCACGTCTGTTACCAGTCTGCATTTGGGGCTGCTGTGTTTACAGTAATTCTGTGTAAGGCTGGACATCTGACTACTTCCTTAGATACTCTAGCGTAGTGGTAACTCAAGCATTTACATGCCGATATTAATTATTTTCTTTATAGTTAGCACACTATTGATATTTAAAACTTTATTAAATATGTACGATTATAATCTATGATCTTGATTTCAGGATCGTAAAGCAGCATTACAAAATTTTGTTATAAAAACCAAGTACTGGATCAGATAGGGTCAAGAACAACTGATCCAGACATATATACCAAAGTGTTCATGAAATAAAGCGTAGAAGTTAGTGCACGAATTTGTTCTGGGCGTTTGTTTTAGTATTCCAGCATTTTGTTTCTATTGCTAACCGATGAGAAATGCTTTAGATTTAAACACATAAACATGTTCTGATGCGTATGTGTGAGACTCTTGCATTTCCCAATGTTGCATAAAATAAGCGCAAATAAGTGTAAAATAAGTGCAAACAGCTTTATCTTATACAGAAAGACAGGTGAACAGCTCGTCTTTAATCTTAAGCATAACATTTGTTTCCGTAATCTTATAAAGATTGCTTCTTGCACATTTTTAAAGAAAAAAATGTGAAATTAAATAGATTATGTAATGCTATGGTAGTCAACATACCATATAGTAACTTCTTGAAGGACCTAGCACAGAACTAAGAAATGCAAAATCATTCTTATTTCCGTCAAGATAAATTTCGACAGAAATGTAGCATTTGAATCTATTCAAATTGTATTTCCAAGTCCAGTGAACCGTAGCAATGCACAGTTTTATTCAAGAAGGTTGGTCAGCTTAAGAAAACTTCAGGGTGAGGCCGGGCGCGGTGGCTCACGCCTGTAATCCCAGCACTTTGGGAGGCCAAGGTGGGCGGATCACGAGGTCAGGAGTTCAAGACCAGCCTGACCAACATGGTGAAACCCCGTCCCTACTAAAAATACAAAAATTAGCCGGCTTGGTGGGGCGCGCCTGTAATCCCAGCTACTGAGGAGGCTGAAGCAGGAGAATCACTTGAACCCAGGGAGGTGGAGGTTGCAGTGAGCCGAGATCGCGCCACTGCACTCCAGCCTGGGCGACAGAATGAGACTCCATCTCAAAAAAAAACAAAAAACAAAAAAAACACCTCAGGGTGGCCTATGACAATCCAGAAGGCAAGTTCAATGTTATTAGAAAATAAATAAATGGTGTTCCAAAATGGTCGGTATAACTCAAAACTAAGATTTTAAAATCAAAAGCAGTTGCTCCCCAGTTCCTACCCATTGCCAATCCATTAGCTCTTTTGGCTTAAGAACCATAGTTAAAATGAATCCATGTAAATAGCACATACCTTTGAAGTAAAGAAAATAAGTTTAAAGATTAAAAAGGAAAAAGCTTTGATTACGTGTTTACATAAACTGGGAATCAGTTAACACTCATTTTTCTCTCTATCCAATAGATACCATAGATTGTTTTTCTTTTTAATGGTCAATTTCAAGCTTCCAGCATCATTAGTGAAATGAAACCCATTCGGGAATCACGTCGTTAACACTTCTGCAGAAGCACAACCGAATTCTTTAGGGGGCTATGGAAAGGCAGCCATCAGCTCTGAGATCTATGAACGTGGTTGGTAACATCCACCGGGAGTCCACGCATACACGGCTTTCTGAGAATGCAGAAATTACTCAGTAAGACCTACAGAAAATCGAACTTTTAGAACTCGCATGAACAGGGCCCTAAGTAAAACCAAAGCTAAGCCTAGTGTGGGATGACGGCCCCCACCAGACTCGTTACAAGAAGGGGGCGTCAGAGCTGAGACCCTAAGTTTCCAGGGATGGATTCGGTAAGGGGACGAGGTGGGAAGGGACGGCGAAGACCACGCTGGGAGCGGGAGGCAGAGCTGCAAGGGCGAAGGAGAAAGACGTGCTCGGGGAAGGGGAGGCAGGGAAACAGCGGGAGAAATGGAGAACCGATCCGGGAGGTGATGGGGTCAGGGTAGTGCAGAGAGGGGCGCAGGGACTGAGGAGCAGATGGTCCCCAACCGAGGGCCGAGGCAGGGTCTCGCGGGGCGGAAGGAGCGAGATGCGGCTGGAAGAGAAAAGGGGAGAGGGCGGGTCTCGGCCCCCGGGAGGGAAAGGGGAGCAGGCGAGAGCAGCAGCGGCGGGGCAAGAGAGCAGCCCGGGCTTCCCGATCTACACAGTCGGCTGCAGAGCCCCCATGGGGTGGGCCTGGGGACCCGCGGCCGAACTCACCTGCAGCGCCCTGCCCCGCCGCAGTCGGCGCCCGCCTGTTGCTAGGACGCCACTCAACCTCAGGGGCCCAGGGCCGCATAAGGCTGTGCCGTCCGCTGAGGCCTCCCGGGTTTGTGCCCTCCCCCGGGCGCCGCCCCAGCCCTCCGCTCCCAGTCTCACCGGCCACGATCGCAGCCCCGTCCGTCACCGCTGTCCGGGGACCTCCGCGCATCCAAGATTCCCGCGGACTCGCTGCACCGAAAGCCCACGCCAGAGACGCTCTGCGCCCGCGCTGGGTTCCACCAGCGCCGGCCACCTGCTGCTTTCCACTCGGCCCCTCCCGGGAAACACTTTTACTCAACTCCGCATTTCCCTTTCTCAAACACGCTTATACAACTCCCCAGTATGCATCCCAACTCACTCCACGTGGTGCGAAAGGTTGACCTTCAGGGAGGTCGTGAGCAGTTTTGGGGTCTGGGGCAAGTCAGCAGAAACTTAATTTTGAGCAGAAAGGAAAGAGAAAATATTCCTTAGAAACCCTTTTTACATTTCTCTACAGGCTTCCAGACACGTGCGTTGTATGTACCTGAAATCTTCACTGAGTACCCCCAAATAGCATAGGGCCTCTCCTAGAATATTTGAGGCTAACATGTTTCTCTCCAAAAAACGAATATGGTAGAATACTCTGATACTCACCCAGAAAGCAGAAAGCGCTCTTCAATAGGGCAGAGGATCGGAGTGAAATGAAAACATGTCCCCCACCTCTTTTTTTAAATGTCTTTTACCTTTGTCCATTAAGATGGTTTTGACCCCACCTCTAGACACCCTACCAGCAAGAGTCCCAGCTGGAAAACCAGTGAGGGACAAGGGAGTAGGAATATTGAGGCAGGGGTGGGTGGGGAAGAATGCACTATCTTGGGGTGGAGGGACACGGTGCTTAGGGGCCAGTGCCAGAGCATTTAGAATGATGGGATGTTTCGGAATTAAAACTGGATTCTTTCCTAGATGCCAAAGAGGCAAATGCCGAACGTCTTCAGGATATCACTTGTCATTATACGGATACAGCTCAAATCAGAACCTTCCTGCAAACATGTAGGAATATGAGATCTAGATATTTGTCCTTTGTTTTCAGTTTTTTGGAGGGTCGGATGTGTCCAGAATTGGTGGGTTCTTGGCCTCACTGACTTGAAGAATGAAGCCGCAGACGCTGGTGGTGAGTGTTACAGTTCTTAAAGATGCTGCGTCTGGGGTTTGTTCCTTCAGATGTTCAGATGTGTCCCGAGTTTCTTCCTTCTGGTGGGTTCGCGGTCTTTCTGGCCTCAGGATCGAAGCTGCAGACCTTCATGATGAGTGTCACAGTTCATAAAAGTGGCACATCCGGAGTTGTTTGTTCCTCCTGGTGAGTTAGTGGTCTCACTGGCTTCAGGAGTGAAGCTGCAGACTTTTGCAGTGAGTGTTACAGCTCACAAAGGCAGCACGGGCCCAAAGAGTGGGCAGCAGCAAGATTTATTGCAAAGAGCCAATAGAACAAAGCTCACCACCCATAAAAAGACTGCAATAAGCTGTGGCTGCTAGCGCAGGCAACCTGCTTTTATTCACTTGTCTGGCCCCACCCACATCCTGCAGATTGGTCCATTTTAAAGAAAGCTGATTAGTCCATTTTACAGAGAGCTGATTGGTCCATTTTGACAGGGTGCTGATTGGTGTGTTTACAATCCCTGAGCTAGAAACAGAGTGCTGATTGGTGTGTTTACAATCCCTGAGCTAGACACAGAGTGCTGATTGGTGCATTTACAATCCTCTAGCTAGACATAAAAGTTCTCCAAGTCCCCACTAGATTAGCTAGACACAAAGCACTGATTGGTGCATTTACAAACCTTTAGCTAGACACAGAGTGCTGACTGGTGCATTTACAATTCTCTAGCTAGACATAAAAGTTCTCCAAGTTGCCACCAGATTTGCTAGATACAGAGTGCTGATTGGTGCATCCACAAACCCCTGGAGCTAGACATAGAGTGCTGATTGGTACATATACAATCCTCCAGCTAGACATAAAAGTTCTCCAAGTCGCCAAGCGACTCAGGAGCCCAGCTGACTTTGCATAGGCCTGGTGGATCCTGCGCCAGGGGCTGCGGGTGGAACTGCCCTTCAGTCCCCGGCGGTGTGCGGGCACTCCTTAGCCCTTGAGGGGGGTCAATGGGATCTGTCGCTGCAGAGCAGCCGGCAGTACGCCCATGGAGGGGAGGAGCCAGGGGAGGAGTGGGGGGAGCGGGGAGGGGGGTGGGGGGCCGGGCGGAGGGAGGGGATGGGGCGGGGGGGGGGGGCTGGGGGAGCCGGGGGGGCGGGGGTGGGGGTTTGGGGATGACAGGCTGCAGGTCCTGAGCCTTGCCCCGCAGGGAGGCGGCTGAGGACCAGTGAGAATTCCAGAGTGGCACGGGCGGACCAGCAGTGCTGGGGGACCCGGCACACCCTCCCCAGCTGCTGGCTCAGGTGCTAAGCCCCTCACTGCCCTGAGCACGCCAAGTGCGGGTCCCGCCGACCCCACGCCCACCCGGAACTCACGCTGGCCTGCCAGCGCCTTGTGCAGCCCCAGTTCCCACCCGTGCCTCTCCCTCCAGGCCTCTCCCTCCACACCTTCCGTCAAGCAGAGGGAGCTGGCTCAGGCCTGGGCCAGCCCAGACAGGGGCTCCCACAGTGCAACGGCGGGCTGAAGGGCTTCTCAAGCGCGGCCAGAGTGGACACTGAGGCCAAGATGTGGCGGAAAGCGAGCAAGGGCTGCTAGCGCCTTGTCACCTCTCAGGGGGATGGAGTCCGGCTCTGTCACCTAGGCTGGAGTGCAGTGGCGCTATCTCTGCTCACTGCAACCTCTGCCTCCCAGCTTACTGCAACCTTTGCCTCCCAGGTTCAAGAGATCCTGAGTAGCTGGGATTACAAGCATGCGCCACCATGCCCAGCTAATTTTTGTACTTTTAGTAGAGACGGGTTTCACCAGGTGGGCCAGGCTGGTCTCCAACTCCTGACCTCAAGTGATCCACCCACCTAGGCCTCCCAAAATGCTAGGATTACAGGTGTGAGCCACGGCACCTGGCCTGTTTTAGGTTATTTTCTTCTCTTTTTGAAAGTGCAAAAGTTGTTAGGAATTGAATAGTTTCGCCTAAAGGAGCCTCTACCTGCAGAGAAGCTTAGGCTCGCAACCAGTGAGAAAAGGGTTTATGCTAATATGTATATAGCCTGGGCAACAGCACAAAAACCCTGTCTCAAAAAAAAAAAGTATAGTAAATTATGAAAAAGAATAAGCATCTTCAACAATAAAAAACGAAAAAAAATAAAAACTATACTCCACAATTAGAAAACAATAACTCTTAGGTTGTTAAAATATTTTTTGATATATTGTAAATAAGACACACTCAGTATATGTGCAGAAAAGATTAGTATAGGAAACAGCTGTGATTATAGATATATAAACTAGAGAAATGCTAGTCAGAAATAGGTTTATCAGTTATAAGAGAGAAGAAATTTTTATTTGAGTAAATGTAGAGTCTATAATGTAAAAATATACAATTTTTTTTATTAAATGTTTATTCAAATATAAAAATAAAAGCTTATAAATAGGCCAAAAGAAATATTGTTGGTTTATAATCAGGTTCATAGGAACTAAAACAGAGTAATTAGATGAGAGAGTGTGCAAATGATTGTGTTATTTTAGTAAAAATATCTAACACTGTACCTTTCAAATTAAAAATATACTTCTTTTTTAAAGGTCAACAAAAAATTATTGTGCTTCACATTTTTAAAATTTATCATTCTTGTAGTATAGTTTGAAGTCAGGTAGTGTGATGCCTCCAGCTTTGTTCTTTTTGCTCAGGATTGTCTTGGCTACGGGCTCTTTTTTGGTTCCATAAGAAATTTAAACCCTCTACCTCTACCTCTACCTACCTCTACCTCCCTCTCCTTCTTTTTTCGGTCTCCCTCTGTTGCCAAAGCTGGACTGTACTGCCGTGATCTCGGCTCGCTGCAACCTCCCTGCCTCGGGCTCCTGTGATTCTCCTGCCTCGGCCTGCCGAGTGCCTGGGATTGCAGGCGCGCGCCGCCATGCCTGAATGGTTTTTGTATTTTTGTGGAGACAGGGTTTCGCCGTGTTGACCGGGCTGGTCTCCAGCTCCTGGCCTCGAGTGATCTGCCCGCCTCGGCCTCCCGAGGTGCTGGGATTGCAGACAGAGTCTCGCTCACTCAATGCTCAATGTTGCTCAGGCTGGAGTGCAGCGGCCTGATCTCGGCTCGCTACAACCTCCACCCCCCAGCCGCCTGCCTTGGCCTCCTAAAGTGCTAAGATTACAGCCTCTGCCCCGCCGCCACCCCGTCTAGGAAGTGAGGAGCGTCTCTGCCTGGCCACCCATTGTCTGGGATGTGAGGAGCCCCTCTGCCCGGCCACCCCGTCTGGGAAGTGAGGAGCGCCTCTGCCCGGCCGCCATCCGTATAGGAAGTGAGGAGCATCTCTGCCCGGCCGCCCATCATCTGGGAGGTGAGGAGCGCATCTGCCCGGTCGCCCCGTCTGGGAGGTGAGGAGCACCTCTGCCCGGCCGCCCCGTCTGGGAAGTGAGGAGCGCCTCTGCCCGGCCGCCACCCCGTCTGGGAGGAAGTGAGGAGCGCCTCTGCCCAGCTGCCCCGTCTGGGAAGTGAGGAGCGCCTCTACCTGGCCGCCCCATCTGGGAAGTGAGGAGCGCCTCTGCCCAGCTGCCCCGCCTGGGAAGTGAGGAGCGCCTCTGCCCGGCTGCCCCTTCTGGGAGATGAGGAGCGCCTCTGCCCGGCCACCCTGTCTGGGAGGTGAGGAGTGCCTCTGCCCAGCCGCCACCTCATCTGGGAGGAAGTGAGGAGCGCCTCTGCCTGGCCGCCACATCTGGGAGATGAGGAGCACCTCTGCCTGGCCGCCCCATCTGGGAGGTGAGGAGCACCTCTGCCTGGCTGCCACCCCGTCTGGGAGGAAGTGAGGAGCGCCTCTGCCCGGCCGCCCCATCTGGGAAGTGAGGAGCGCCTCTGCCCGGCCGCCCCGTCTGGGAGGAGAGGAGCGCCTCTGCCCAGCCACCACCCCATCTGGGAAGTGAGGAGCGCCTCTGCCCGGCCACCCCGTCTGGGAGGTGAGGAGCGCCTCTGCCCGGCCACCCCGTCTGGGAGGCGAGGAGCGCCTCTACCTGGCTGCCACCCCGTCTGGGAGGAAGTGAGGAGCGCCTCTGCCCGGCCGCCCCGTCTGGGAGGTGAGGAGCGTCTCTGCCCGGCCGCCCCGTCTGGGAGGTGAGGAGCGCCTCTACCCGGCCGCCCATCGTCTGGGATGTGAGGAGCGCCCCTGCCTGGCTGCCTCATCTGGGAAGTGAGTAGCGCCTCTGCCCGGCCGCCCCATCTGGGAGATGAGGAGCGCCTCTGCCCAGCCGCCCCGTCTTGGAATTGAGGAGCGCCTCTGCTAGGCCGCCCTGTCTGGGAGGTGAGGAGCACCTCTGCCCAGCCGCCCTGTCTGGGAGGTGTACCCAACAGCTCCGAAGAGACAGCGACCATGGGGAGCAGGCCATGAGGACGATGGCGGTTTTGTTGAAAAGAAGGGGGGGAAGTGTGGGGAAAGGAAGGAGAGATCAGATTGTTGCTGTGTCTGTGTAGAAAGAGGTGGGCATAGGAGACTCCATTTTGTTCTGACTAGGAGAAATTCTTCTGCCTTGGGATGCTGTTGATCTATGGCCTTTCCCCCAGCCCCGAGCTCTCTGAAACATGTGCTGTGTCAACTCAGGGTTAAATGGATTAAGGGCGGTGCAAGATGTGCTTTGTTAAACAGATGCTTGAGGGCAGCATGCTCTTTAAGAGTCATCACCACTCCCTAATCTCAAGTACCCAGGGGTACAAACACTGCAGAAGGCCGCAGGGACCTCTGCCTAGGAAAACCAGAGACCTTTGTTCATGTGTTTATCTCCTGACCTTCTCTCTACTATTATCCTATGACCCTGCCATATCCCCCTCTCCGAGAAACACCCAAGAATGATCAATAAATACTTCATAAAAAAAAAAATCATCACCACCATGCCCAATGACTTCAATAAACCTCTTGAGTATAAACAAGCAGGAAAAAAAAAAAGAAATTTAAAGTAGTTTTTTCTAATTCTGTGAAGGAAATCAATGGTAGCTTGATGGGGATAGCATTGAATCTGTAAATTACTTTGGGCAGTATGGCCATTTTCATGATATTGATTCTTCCTATTCATGAGCATGGAATGTTTCCATTTGTTTATGTCCTCTCTTATTTCCTTGAGCAGTGGTTTGTAGTTCTCCTTGAAGAGGTCCTTCACATCCCTTGTAAGTTGGATTCCTAGGTATTTTATTCTCTTTGTAGCAATTGTGAATGGGACTTCACTCATGATTTGGATCTCTATTTTTGGTGTATAGAATGCTTGAGATTTCTGCACATTGCTTTTGTATCCTGAGACTTTGCTGAAGTTGCTTATCAGCTTAAGGAGATTTTGGGCTGAGACGATGGGGTTTTCCAAATATACAATCATGTCATCTGCAAACAGAGACAATTTGAGTTCCTCTCTTCCTATTTGAATACCTTTATTTCTTTCTCTTGCCTGATTGCCTTGGCCAGAACTTCCAATACTATGTTGAATAAGAGTGGTGAGAGAGGGCATCCTTGTCTTGTGTCAGCTTTCAAATGGAATGCTTCCAGCTTTTGCCCATTCAGTATAATATTGGCTGTGGGTTTGTCATAAATAGCTCTTATTATTTTGAGATACATCACTCATAAGTGGGAGTTGAACAATGAGAATACATGGACACAAGGAGTGGAACACCACATACTGGGGCCTGTTGGGGAGTGGGGGAGTACAGGAGGGATAACATTAGGAGAAATACCTAATGTAGATGACGGGTTGATGGATGCAGCAAACCACCATGCCACACGTATACCTATGCAACAAACCTGCACGTTCTGTACATGTATCCCGGAACTTAAAGTATAATAAAAAGAAATAAAATAAAATTTATCCTCCAAGTGAAATTACTATAAGAAGATAAATCTAACCTATAAATAAATAATCTACTATTTGGAAAAGTTAATAAACTTCTCAACACACAATAGAATTAAGGAAGATAGGCTGGGCGCCGCGGCTCATGCCTGTAATCGCAGCACTTTGGGAGGCCGAGGCTGGCAGATCACGAGCTCAAGAGATTGAGACCATCCTGGCCACCGTGGTGAAACCCCGTCCCTACTGAAAATACAAAAATTAGCCGGGTGTGGTAGCCTGTGCCTGTAGTCCCAGCTACTCGGGAAGCTGAGGCAATAGAATCGCTTGAACCCTGGAGGCGGAGGTTGCAGTGAGCCGAAATCCTGCCACTGCACTCCAACAGGAAATTAATAACAAAAAAGAGACAGTACGGGGGTGGAGAGAGTGTGTGTGTGTGTATGTGTGTGTGTGTGTATGAGAGAGACTCTGGGGGTGGGGAGTGTATCTGTGTGTGTGTGTGTGTGTGAGAGAGAGAGATTATCTCTGCTTCTTTTGTGGAAAAGCAGCCCCACCTCCTCCTGCTGATCAGAGTATATGAATCCTGCCCCAGTGGTGATGTATTTCTTGTCTTTTGGTTACTGGATCCAAGGAATCTAAAGCACCCAACCGATAACCTTTAGAGAGCAGGACTTGCCTGCCTTCCAGATCCCAGAGCTGCAGTGATAAGAAGCACAGGAAAACCTTAGAAGATTATTGGGAGCATTTGTAACTGGGGACACTCCTGTTTCTACCTCTTAGTTTCCTGTAGATTCTTCCTATGGAGGAAGAACTACTATATAAAGATCTGTGATTGAATATGTATAAAAGATGATGCCTCCTGCTTTCAGAATGTCTCCTTTGGCTTAGTACCTCCATTGCATCTTGAGAAGATTTCCCCAGGGCTCCATGAGTCCAGCTGCTGGTGTTTTGTTTTGTTTGAGACAGAGTATCACTGTCTCCCCAGGCTGGAGTGCAGTGGCTCAACTGCAACCTCCGCCTCCCGGGTTCAAGTGATCCTTCTGCCTCAGCTTCTAGAGTAGCTGGGACTACAGGCGCCCACCACCATACCCGACTAATTTTTGTATTTTTAATAGAGACGGGGTTTCACCACGTGGGCCAGGATGGTCTTGATCTCTTGACCTCGTGATCCACCCACCTCGGCCTCCCAAAGTACTGGGATTACAGGCGTGAGCCACCGCGCAGGGCTGGAATTAAGGCTATACATATATTGATTTTTTTTTCTTGAAATCTACGTGGATTCAAGACTCATTAGTATATTGAACGGGAAGAAACAAGATGGCGGCTGAAGGTGATCCAGAGTGGCGCCCCAGCAATTCGGACTGAGCTTTCTCCCTCCACCCGCTTCGGCAGGCCGGGCCCCTACCGCCTAGGCGCCCAGCCCCTTGGGCTTCCCCGTCAGGCCCCGGGGCTCCCCACTGCCCCCACTGCGCCCGCCCCTCCCCGTCCGCTTTCCCTTCTCCCCCAGCCTCAGCCGCCGCCGCTGCCCACGTCCGAACCCATCGGGGGCTCGGCTAGCGGCAACGGAGTAGCAGCCAGGGCAGGTGGGCCGCCGCCAGGATGAGGTTGCGCCCAAGATGCGGCTGAGCTCGCCCAGGGTGGGCAGCAGTAGCCGGCGGAAGCCGCCGCTGCCGTCCACACACACACACACACACACCCCACCACACACACACACACACCAGCACCCGGGGCCGTTGGCGGCGGGGGCGAGGGGGCGGGGGCAGCCACCTGGCGTGCACCACCGCGGCCCTCGGGCGGTCATGGAAGTGGTATACGATGACCTCAAGAGCGAGGAGGAGGAGGACGGCGACGCTGAGGAGACCCAGGAGTCTGAGGACAACTAGGAGGATGAGATGGAGGAGGACGACGATGACTCCGATTACCCTTACCCAGAGGAGCTGGAAGACGACGAGGACTCCAGTTACTGCAGGGAAAGCAGCTTCAGGAGCCATAGTACCTACAGCAGCACTTCAGGCTGGAATGCAATGTTGAGATCTCTCCTCACTGCAGCCTCTGACTCCCAGGTTCAAGCGATTCTCCTGCTTCAGCCTCCTGAATAGCTGGGATTACAGGTCAGTTTCTCTCCCTGGAAGGAAGAGTATTCTCAGATTTCACCTTGAAGGAGGAAGAGTTCAGGCTGCCAGAACTGGACTACCACTTCTGAATATCCGGAGGCGATGTGGCGTGACTTCGTTGGGAAGCTCTGCTGTGCCCCCACCCCACCCTACCCCACCCCACCACTGCAGGCCCTGGAGTCCTGGGACCACCCGGGTCTGCGACCAAAATCCTTCCTCACTAAGGGGAGGGGAGGGGATTCCTGCGGGGCGGGATGGGAAGGGGTGCTTGGACGGGATTGTGACATAAGATTGCCATGGTGACATGGAGCAGATCTAGACCCGAGCCTAATAAAAGTGGCATAAATAAAGGTGTCATAAAGACAGGGCGGGGCGCACGCTTATAAGTGGCACGATCGTCTTGGGGCTGCCAGAATGGCTCCCGCTCAGTGCGCGATGCCAGCATGTGTCATGTCTGGGCTGTGTTTCTGGGGCCTATGGCCCCTCCTCACGTGGCAACTATTGTGGCTACTAGTCAAGGAGGCCCAGACTCTGGAGTGGGTCAAAGATCTGCTCCAGCTGACCTCTAACCCCTGGGGCCGCCTGAGCCCTGGTCTTCTGCTCCTCCCATCTCCCATGGGACTCTCCTCATGCACTTATTGCCCCAGCAGACCCTGAGGACTTTGATTACCTGGGGCCCTCTGCTTCCTCGCAGACGTCGGCCCCACCCCAGGAATCAACTGAAAATTTGGTTCCATTCCTGGACACGGATTCAGCTGGAGAGTTGCCCCTAGGGCCAAAGCTGTTCTTGGTTGCACACCAGGATTTCAATGACAAGCTGACTCAGCAAGAAAGGCTCCCAGAGGTGGTTCCAATGCTGGACAGGGATCAGAACCAGACCCTAGTTCAGCCTCCTCACCTCAAAAGTAAGGTTCAAACTGCAGATCTAGATCGGGCTGCAGGTCATCAGGCAGATGAAATACTTGTTCCACTAGACAGTAAGGTTTCAAAACCAACCAAATTTATTGTTTCGCCCAAGAACCTGAAGAAAGATCTAGCTCAGCATTGGAGCATTGCTGAGATTCTTGGAATTCCACAGCAATTATCCAAACATCAGCGTTAGAAACAGACTTTGCAGGATGAATACTCAAGTATGGATACGCTGTATCCTGGCAGCCTGCCTCCAGAACTCTGGGTGAACCAGATGAGCCTCCAGGTTCCCCTGAGCAAGTTGGACTTTCTCAATTCCATCTAGAGCCTGAAACTCAAAATCCAGAGACCCTTGAAGACATCCAGTCCTCTTCACTCCGGGAAGAAGCCCCAGCGCAGCTTCCACAGCTCCTTCTTCAACCCAGCAGGAGGCCCCAGCTCTGCCTCCAGAGTCCTCCATAGAGTCTAGCTCAAACTCTACCAAATCATGAGGTGACAGTTCAACCTCCAGGTGAGGATCAAGCTCATTATAACTTGGCCAACATCAGAGTTAAACCTGCAGATGTGGAGGTTACCATAACTTCGGAGCCTACTAATGAGACAGAATCTTCCCAAGCCCAGCAGGAGGCCCCAGTTCAGTTTTCAGAGGAGGTGGAACCTTCTGCAACCCAACAGGAGGCCCCAACTGAGCCTCCATGTCATCCTATGGAGCGTGAACTTTCCATTAGTGAGCAGGAGCAGCCAGCTCAGCCTTCTGAGTCTTCTGGGGAGGTTGAATCTTCTCAGACCCAGCAGGAGACCCCAGCTCAGCCTCCAGAAGAAATGGAACCTTCTGCAAACCAAGAGGAGGCCCCAGCTGAGCCTCCAGGTCCTCCTGTAGAGCCTGAACTTTCCCCCAGTGAGCAGGAGCAGCTAGCTCAGCCTTCTGAGTCTTCTGGGGAGGTTGAATCTTCTCCAGCCCAGCAGGAGACCCCAGCTCAGCCTCCAGAACATCATGAAGTCACCGTTTCACCTCCAGGTTACCATCAAACTCAGCATTCAGATTTGCTCAATGTCTCTGTTAAGCCTCCAGACATGCAGGCTACAGCCTCCACACCAGGAGGCTACAGCTCAGCTCTCAGGGCCAAGTAATGATGTGGAACCTCCCGCCATCCAGCACGGGGGCCCACCTCTGCCTCCAGAGTCACTGGAAGATGCTGGACCTTTAGCAATTCAACAGGAGACTTCAGTTCAATCTCTGGAACCTATTAATAATGAGAACCCCTCTCCAACCCAGCAGGAGGCTGCAGCTGAGCATCCACAGACTGCTGAGAAGGGTGAGTCTTCTCTAACCCAGCAGGAGGCCCCAGCTCAGACTCCAGAGCTCCCTAATGTAGTTGTAGCTCAACCTCCAGAGCTCCCTAATGTAGTTGTAGCTCAACCTCCAGAGCATTCAAACCTGACTCAAGCCACAGTTTAACCTTCGGACCTGGGGGTTACCATCACTTCAGAATCCACAACAGAAGCTGAACTTTCTTCAACTATGCAAGAGACCGCAACTCAGCCTCCTAAGAAAGTTGTACCCCAACTTCCAGTATATCAAGAGGTAATAATTCCAACACCAGGTCAGGATCAAGCTCAGCATCCAATGTCACCCAGTGGTACAGTTCAACCGTTGGACCTGGGACTTACCATCACTCCAGAACCCACTATGGAGATTGGACATTCTACACCCCTGAAGAAGACTGTAGTTCCTCCAAAGCACCCTAAGGTGACACTTCCACATCCAGACCAGGTTCAGACCCAGCATTCAAACCTGACTCAAGCCACAGTTCAACCTTTGGATATGGGGCTTACCATCACTCCAGAATCCACAACAGAGGTTGAACCTTCTACAGCCCTGACGACTACAGCTCCTCCTCCAGAACACCCTGAGGTGACACTTCCACCTTCAGGAAAGGGTCAGGCTCAGCATTCAAACCTGACTCAAGTCACACTTCCATCTCTGGACCTGGAGCTTACCATAACTACAGAACCTACTACAGAGGTTAAACCGTCTCCAACCACAGAGGAGACCTCAACTCAGCCTCCAGACCTGGGGCCTGCCATAACTCCAGAGCCCACTACAGAGACTGGACATTCTACAGCCCTGGAGAAGACTACAACTCCTCATCCAGACCAGGTTCAGACTCTGCATCAAAAACTGACTGAAGTCACAGGTCCACCTACTGAACTAGAACCTACTCAGGATTCACTGGTGCAGTCTGAAAGTTACACCCAAAATAAGGCTTTAACTGCACCAGAGGAACAGAAGGCCTCCACAAGCACCAACATATGTGAGCTCTGTACCTGTGGAGATGAGACACTGTCGTGTATTGATCTCAGCCCAAAACAGAGGCTCTGCCAAGTGCCTGTGCCAGAGCCCAACACCTACAATGGCACCTTCACCATCTTAAATTTCCAAGGAAACCATATTTCTTACACTGATGGAAATGTATGGAAAGCATACAGTTGGACCGAGAAACTAATTCTCAATGAAAATTATTTGACTGAATTACATAAGGATT
The DNA here is from genome assembly GCF_028885655.2 of Pongo abelii. Classification (NCBI taxonomy): domain Eukaryota; kingdom Metazoa; phylum Chordata; class Mammalia; order Primates; family Hominidae; genus Pongo; species Pongo abelii. The sequence goes on along the minus strand of NC_071993.2, from coordinate 27,724,769 downwards.
CATTTGAAGGCCTGTTATCCCTCCAGTATTTAGATTTATCCTGCAATAAAATACAGTCTATGGAAAGACATACATTTGAACCACTACCATTTCTGCAGTTTATAAATCTTGGTTGCAATTTACTCACAGAACTGAGCTTTGGAACATTGCAGGCCTGGCATGGAATGTAGTTTTTACCCAAGTTAATTCTCAATCACAATCCTCTGACAACTGTTGAAGATCCATATCTCTTTAAATTGTCAGCATTAAAATATCTAGACATGGGAACAACGCAAGTCCCACTTACAACAGTTGAGAACATTCTCGTGATGACTGTTGTACTGGAGAAACTGATCTTACCTAGCCATATGGCCTGCTGCCCCTGCCAATTTAAAAATAGCATTGAGGCTGTCTGCAACACAGTCAAGCTGCATTGCAACAGTGCATGTCTGACAAACACCATACATTGTCTGAAGAAGCATCTGTAGAGAATACAGAAGGAGTGTTCATGAAGGTGTTACAAGCCCGGAAGAAGCACATGAGGAGCTGACTATCGAGCCGGAGGCAGCCTCAGACAGCAATGGCATCAATTTGTCAGGCTTTGGGAGTGGGCAGCTAGACACCAATGATGAGAGGGATGTTATCAGTGCACTAAGTTACATCTTGCCTTATTTCTCAGTGGTAAATCTAGATGTGAAATCAATGTTGTTACTGTTCATTACACTGCTTTCTTCAAATGTGCAAGATGGAGATAGGCCCCTGGGTATTTTGAATAACAATACAAAGAGCCCCTCTCTTCAACCTACATCCAACAACTCAACTTATAAAAATTAATTGAGAAAGCTGTATTTGCTGGAAAATATGTTAGATGCAGAAATACAAGAAAAAAATTGATGAAGTTAAAAGGAAAGAAAAAACTGCCATGCTTATGCAGTCCAGACTTCTAGGTAACAAACTTAAATGCCAAATATTTGAAAAGAAATTAGAAACTATCTAACCACAGGAAAGCAGCCTGGCAAAGATTCAAAGTGTAGGCAAAAACCCGCAGAGAGTAAACAGAGTCTTCATGGGCCCAAGGAGCATCCTGAAAAGGCACTTCAAAGAGGTGGAAAGCAGAGGATCAGGAGGGAACAGGGTGCCCAGCACTTGTGGAGAACGCTGCCAAAGAAAAAAGGCTCAGGAGTCCAGCCCTAAGGGAGCTGAGACAGCCTCACATAGAGCAGGGGCCTGAGAAGTTAGTGGGAAACACCGTCTACACCAAGCCTTTGTTCATCCAAGAGCATAAGGCCACAGTCTCCTCTGTGCTGAAACCCTTCTCCATGGGTGCGCCTTCAGCCTCCACCCCTGCAAAAGCCCTACCTCAGCTCAGAGACAGATCAAAAGACTTAACCTACGCCATTTTCATTTTAGAAAATGCAAAGGCTAGAGTTAAAAATATGAAGACTGCTAAACCAAACGTACATTCCAGAAAAAAATACCGCTTTCATAAAACTTGCTCCCGTGTGGCCCACAGAACACCCAAGGCCAAGAAGAGTCCAAAGTTCAGAAAGAAAAGTTACCTCAATAGACTGATGCTCGCAAAGAGGCCTCCGTTCTCAAAGAGCCTCATAAATTCCCTTTCCCAAGGGGCTTTTTCATCTTTAGGAGACCCAAGTCCTCAGGAAAATCCTTTTCCAGAAGTATTTGCTCCTTCAGAACGTTTTATAGAAAACACTAATGTAAAAAACACAACTGCAAGAAATGCCTTTGAAGAAAACATTTTTATGGAAAACACTACTAGGCCAGAAGGCACCATCTCTGAAAACACAACCCACAGTCATCCTCCTGAGGCAGATTCCGCTGGGACTGCATTCAACTTAGGGCCAACTATTAAGCAAACTGAGACAAAATGGGAATACAACAACGTGGGCACTGACCTTTCCCCCAGCCCAAAAACTTCAATTACCCATTGTTCTCGTCCCCAGGTGATCAGTTTGAAATTCAGCTAACCCAACAGCTAAGTTCTCTCATCCCCAACAACAATGTAAGAAGGCTCATTTCTCAAGTTACGTGGACCTTGAAGATGGACTGCTCTGAGACCCATGTGCAATTGACCTGTGCCAAGCTCATCTCCAGGACAGGCCTCCCTGTGTCCGGAATTGGTGGGTTCTTGGTCTCACTGACTTCAAGAATGAAGCCGCGGACCCTCGCGATGAGTGTTACAGCTCTTAAGGTGGCGCGTCTGGAGTTTGTTCCTTCTGCTGTTCGGATGTGTTCAGAGTTTCTTCCTTCTGGTGGGTTTGTGGTCTCGTTGGCTTCAGGAGTGAAGCTGCAGACCTTCACGGTGAGTGTTACAGCTTATAAAGGCAGTGTGGACCCAAAGAGTGAGCAGTAGCAAGATTTATTGCAAAGAGCGAAAGAACAAAGCTTCCACAGTGTGGAAGGGGACCCGAGCTGGTTGCCACTGCTGGCTCCGGCGGCCTGCTTTTATTCTCTTATCTGGCCCCACCCACATCCTGCTGATTGGTAGAGCCAAGTGGTCTGTTTTGACACGGCGCTGATTGGTGTGTTTACAATCACTGAGCTAGACACAATGGTTCTCCATGTCCTCACCAGATTAGCTAGATACAGAGTGTCAACGCAAAGGTTCTCCAAGGCCCCACCAGAGTAGCTAGATACAGAGTGTCGATTGGTGCATTCACAAACCCTGAGCTAGACACAGGGTGCTGATTGGTGTATTTACAGTCCTGAGCTAGACATAAAGGTTCTCCACGTCCCACCAGGTAGCTAGATACAGAGCGTCAATTGGTGCATTCACAAACCCTGAGCTAGACACAGGGTGCTGATTGGTGTGTTTACAAACCTTGAGATAGATACAGAGTTCCGATTGGTGTATTTACAATCCCTGAGCTAGACATAAAGGTTCTCCATGTCCCCACCAGACTTAGGAGCCCAGCTGGCTTCACCCAGTGGATCCCGCACCGGGGCTGCAGGTGGAGCTGCCTGCCCGTCCTGTGCCCTGCGCCTGCACTCCTCAGCCCTTGGTTGGTCGATGGGACTGGGCGCCGTGGAGCAGGGGGCAGCGCTCATCCCGGAGGCTCAGCGGCACAGGAGCCCACGGAGCGGGTGGGAGGCTCAGGCATGGTGGGCTGCAGGTCCCGAGTCCTGCCCCATGGGAAGGCAGCTAAGGCCTAGTGAGAAATCGAGCACAGCACCGGTGGGCCCGCATTGCTGGGGGACCCAGTACACCCTCCGCAGCTGCTGGCCAGGGTGCTAAGCCCCTCATTGCGGGGGGCCGGCAGGGCCGGCCGGCTGCTCCCAGTGCGGGACCTGCCAAGCGCACGCCCACCCAGAACTCCAGCTGGCCCGCAAGCTCTGCGCGCAGCCCTGGTTCCCGCTCGCGCCTCTCCCTCCACACCTCCCTGTAAGCTGAGGGAGCGGGCTCCGGCCTTGGCCAGCCCAGAAAGGGGCTCCCACAGTGCAGCAGTGGGCTGAAGGGGTCCTCAAGTGCCACCAAAGTGGGAGCCCAGGCAGAGGAGGTGCCAAGAGCAAGCGAGGGCTGTGAGGACTGCCAGCACGCTGTCACCTCTCATCCTGATGAAGCTTCTCAGTGAGCAGCAAGAAGTAAACGTGTCCAAGGCAGAATGGGATACGGACCAGTGGAAAACTGAGAACTCTATCAATGAGAGCACGGAAGTCCAGAATGAACAGAAACAGCAGAAGTTGAGTGAGCTCACAAAAGTTCCAGGATATGGCTATAACAACAAACTCATCTTGGCAATATTTGTGACCGAAATACTAACGACTTTGATTACAATTTTTTGCCTCATTGAGATTTATTCTCACCGAAGGTCATCACAAGAAGATGGAGAAGGATTCTCAAGGGGCATTTTCAGATTTCTGCCACAGAGGAGATGCTGTTTGCAAAGTGAGACTCAGGATGGATCTTTCTCAGACAGCCACTCTGGCTTAAAGATATGTACAAACTTCTCAGTGCCACAAGAGTAAATAACCAGGCATGGAAGCTGTACAAGAAGTCATGTAATGAGGATGAGATCCCCATCTGATGAGGACAGCGAAACCCCAACAGAGAAGGGGGAGGAGAGTGAAGCCCTGCCACTGGAGGAGAACACAGAGTGACCCCAGCCTGCCTCAGGCCTCCTGCAAAAATACTTAGCGTAAACAACAAGGGCCATCAGAAGGAAAAGCAGGACTGAAGCCAGCGGACCACGCATCCACAGAGGCAGCGGGTGGAGGAAGCACAGGGCCTTCGTTCCCTCCCTTGTTTCCCAGTCTAATTAATCACCCAGACCCGAAAACATATCCTCAGGGGGTGGAGATTTTACAATTAAATACCATTGTTCTTGGTGAAAAAAAATCATTAGTATATTATATATTGTGCACTGACAGTGACATAGCATAATTTCTTTATCATCCTGAGAAGTCTACAAGACACTGGAAGAATGACTAATCTAGTTGTTCAGTTATCTTAACTTTCAATGTATCTGTTTTGTCTTTTTGTCTTAATTTTATGCATAGAACTGCAGTGATTCTAACTAAAGTGAATAATAATTCAAGAAGCTTAGGCTCTATTAAAAACACACTCATGAATTCTCTATTTAACATGCCTCAATTTAGCAATTTAGTCAAAAGTAAGTATTTTCCACCTTTACGGTGGTTCTGCCATTTCCAAATTCTTCCCCCCAAGTGCTCTCAATTTTGTTGTGTTGCTTTTTTTGGAAAAAATTATCACCACAGCCCTGTTTAAATTTAGGTAATGGCTCCCTAAAGCCTCCATGATAACATCTGAATTTCTGACAAGGTGCCTCCAAGTTTTATTCCAAATTCTTATTTCACTAATTTTTGTCATACATTCTATGTTCCTTCCAAATCCTCTTTATCTCCCAAAACTCAGTTCCTCCTCTGCCTTTGCATGTGGTCTATGTGGAATGCCCAACTTATTTTTTTGGTAGTGACAGGGCCTTGCTCTACTGGCCAGGCTGGAATGCAGTGGTGTCATCATAACTCACTGTAGCCTCAAACTCCTGGATGCAAGCGATCCTCCTGCCTTGGCCTCCCAAAGTGCTCAGATTACAGATGTGAGTCACTGCGCCCAGCCCACCTCTTTCCCACAGAATGTATCCTCCTTGTTCCTCAAGGTCAGTAAATATGCTTCCTCCTCTCTAGTCTTTTCTGGTCTTCTCCAGAAGCCAGGATCAGGAGTCACTATACCTCCTCTGTTTTCCCCAAGCACTTTGTTAATAAATCTTTCATAGAATTCATTGCAGTATATGATATGCATTGGATTATATTGCATTATAGTGTTACATTTGCATCTTTTTCTCCACATTGTAAATTTCTTGAGGATAGAGAATTTCCTTTATTCATTTTATGTCTAACATTATATTTCTTGTCATGTAATAAGCAATAAAATTTTGATGACTTGAATGATGTGAGAAAACAAGAAGAAAAAAACAGACCTGAGGATTACACAGGTGTATGTCTTATTTTTCATTCTGCATAACTTCTGCCTGTATTTTATTGATAACCTTGGCCTTGAATATACATAAGTGGATAAAATGTCTCATATTTCGGAGTAGGTTGTAGCAAATTAATCATCTAATTGCTTGTTTATACTGTTCAATTTGATCATCACAGTTTAGGTCTCTAGCAAGAAGAAAAAGAGGACTTTCACGTATGTGACAAATAAATAAATAGGATACAAACAGGATTTGTTAATAATCGGAATCTGTTAAAAACAAGATAAATCTTTACTGTTTTGTGATAATAACAAAGTAAAATAAGTTGTGTTCCTAGGGTTTATTTATAAATTAAACACACTATTACCACTTTATTTTCCAATTTCATCTCTTTAAGAAAAAAATGTGTTACTTTAAAATGATCTATGAGTACAATTTTATATGGAAAGGGCAATAACATTACTTTCAATGCAAACAGAAGTTCATCATTGCAAGGGCAACTGTAAAGAAAAACTTTTTATTCACAACAGGGTGTGTGACATAGGCCTTTAACATGGGGCCAATGTCGCTAAGAAGTTGAAAATACAGTATTACAAAATCAGTAGAAAACAAGCAACAAAACAAAAGTGTCTGTCTTCTTTTCTTTGTCCAACATGTTTGGGTATTAGTATTGAAGGAGCTCTATAACAAGTGCAAATGATGGGTGAAATGAATCAGCTCTGCTCAGCATATACACAGAGACGATAAAGTTACTTATGCAAATATAGCTCTGCTGTGTTAATTGCTACAGGACTTAGATCAGGTATGGCAGAAAGATGGCCAGATTTAGATGACCTAGACACTGATGTCACACTAAACTCTTGGAATTGGCTTCTTGGCTTTCCTCCCTGACAAGTGACTGAAATGGGGGTAGGGTTGAATTTTATGAAGATGTGACACTTACCCCACCACACACACGCACAAATTATTGTATTTCCTTCTTCGTGCCTGTGTTATGGCCTGCTAATGGTATACTTTACTTGAATGAACTCATGTGCTCCAAATTTCCTATGGGATAGAGATTGATAATATTCCCCATTTTAAGGAAATTACAGCTTGAATAAACTAAATAATGTGGCAAGAAAGCTAGTAAGTTGCAAAGTCAGGGATGGTCCCAGGATTCTGTCTCTGGAGACTGTCCTTTCCACCCCATCACACATGGCTGCTGATCATCGAGACAGGTTTCCATGATGCATAGGATGGTGGGTGAAGTGGGTGGAGGCAAGACATGTTCACTACACTCACACCTGTCATTTACCAGCAAATCAGCCACGGAAAGCACCACGGTCCTTAAATAAATGACCCCTGCTGGGACTTCCCTTAGATAGCTGACATGTTTGAAGCAGCCCTGGCTCACAGCGAGGCTTGGGGCCTCTGTGGGGATGCGCATCTGCCCATTTGATGTAGGAGAGCCTCCCAGCACATGGAGTAGGCATGCCCTGCAGAGAGCATTTTTCTCATTCCTCAGAGCATCGATTTTAAGACAGATCATCCTGAATTGCCCTTAAAGCTGAGGGCAATCTGTCCTCACACATCACTTAAGAGACAGAAAGAAACTGTGTGTGTGTGTGTGTGTGTGTGTGTGTGTGTGTGTGTGTGTGTGTGTGTGTGTGTGTGTGTGTGTGTGTGTGTGTGTGTGTGTCTGGAGACATTTCCTTTTCCTCTCTCCCCCGCCAAGGCACCTGCTCAGCACACTTTCCTGTTCGCTTTTTCCTCCTGGGCAGTGCCCATCCTCCCTGCCTGATTCAGATTCTTCCCTGGTGCTGCTGTCCAATATTTATTGCTCAGCTAAGTATCAAAAAAGAGGAAATACAAAAACCTTGAAGGCTACTACGTGCTAGGTAATTTCACACACTTTATTGGAGAAAACAAAATTTTTCAGAGCTTGTTTGCTGACGCAGCCACACAGTGAACTAGCGGCAAATCCAAACTGGACTTTGGGCCAAGATAACCCTAAACCCGTTCATTTTCCTTAATCCCACCAGAAATCACCCTGAAGAGGAGGGAGATTTATTTAAAAAAAAAAAAAAAAAACAAAACTGAAACATCTGTAGGTCACATTTACTATTTCCCATTAAAAATGAAAAGGATTCTATTAAATCCAATAGGGAGGAAATGAATATTCCTTCAATTTAGGTTTGTTCCTTTTATGGAATAAAATAACGCGTTAGATAAGTGTCACTGCTTTTTAGCCACTCATACATTACCATTTGGAATTATTTAGTATTTACAACCCAAAGTTGGTTCTCTAATCTATTTCTCATCTTTGTGTGATAATTTTAAAAAATGTCCTCTTCATTTCTGAAGACAAAGAAACGTGAAACGTCCACGATCAAATGATTCCCCCGGTGTTGTATTAGACAAACTCGAAGCAAAGCCTCCGCAGGGCGCTGGAGAAGCCGCAGCTGCAGACACCGCGGCAGTCTCAAGACACCACTGAGTGACTGTCCCTTAAGCTGGAAGCGGATGTGGCATTTCAAAGGGGCACGAAATGCAACCGGCTAGGAAAGACGGATTCCGCCGCACGACTGCTGCGTCCGCGAGACAGAGACGCCTAACCGGAAGAGCTAGCAGGAACGCCGGACGCCGCTGGGAGGCGTCCGGAAGCGCGGCGGAGCGGGGGACTACATTTCCCATAAGCCCGCGGGGCAGGGCGAGGGGCGGGCGTCGGGGACATTACCGGACAGGCCTTGCCCGGCAATACCAAGGTAAATGCCGGCGCCGCGGCTCCGAGGGAAGAGTAACTTACGATCTGCGCCTAGATTTTTACTAGTAACCCTCCTAACCCATCCCCCGAACTGACAAAAACGACTCTTCCATCCGGGAGACTTTGGGATTTCCGGGCCACAGGACTCCACCCCCCACAACCTAGTCAGTCCCCCCACCAACGTTGGGCCTGGGGCACTTCCCAAATGCCTAAGGACGCAGGCGGTTGCGCTAGTAAGTTGAAAGCCCAGGGTACCCCCTTTCTAGGGTTGACGACCCGTAAAGACTCCTCATTGGCCCCGCCCTCCACGCCCAGTATCCTATTTTTAATTTTTTTTTTTTAATTATTGGTTTCTTAAATAGAGCCAGGGTCTCGCCATATTGCCCAGGCTCGTCTTGAACTCCTGCCCTCAAGCGATCCTCCCCACTCGACCTCTCAAAGTATCGAGATTACAGGCGTGAGCCACTGTGCCCGGCCGTCCTCACGCCCAGTCTCCTATTAAATCCCGCTGGAGGTGCCTGGCTCCCTGGGGCTGGGTGGAAAGGGTAGTGTAGGGGAAGTTGCCCTCCGTCCCAGCCCAGTTTAGGAGCCGGCGACCTCCTCTCTCTGGCTGCTCCTCGGACGTTCTTGGCTCAGGGCGGCGAAAACTGTCGAAGACCTGCGGGCCAGGGACTGCTGAGCACCTCCATCCAAGGTCCCTAAATGCTTTTCTCCATCTACCCTTTAGAGTGGTGTCACGATTGCCACTGGAGAGGCTAAGTGACTTGCCCTAGGTCACATAATTTAAATGGCAGAACTGGAGTTTCGCACAGAACCTGTCCCGACTTAAAGCCCTTTGCTTAGGCCTCATTTACCTTCCTCAAACCTTAACTTAGGAGAGTGCAGGCGCTGGGGACCGCAGAGTCATTTTTGTTGCCCAGCGGTGCCGTCGCGTGCAGCTTTGGGCCCAGGTGCAGAACCCAAACGCGCATCCCCAGCGCGCACTTCGTCCACCCGGCTGCCAGAGCGGACACATCGGTCCGGCCTCGGTTTCCCCTTCTGAACAAAAGCGCGCACAGTGTGCTCCCCGCACCGAGCCGGGACTGCGGCTCCCTGGACGGTTCTATCTCCTTTCCCCGCTTCCCAGACCCTCCTCTGGGTACAGACGGACCGCGAGCGTCCTTGCCGCGGCGGCGGGTCGGGTGGGTGGGGTTTGCTGCACTGCCGCTGCGGCGGCGGCGGCGCCAGTGGGTCCTCCGGTGACTCTGGGGCGGGGCTGTGGGGAGGGCACGGACTGACAGACGGACTCCGGCGGAATGGGGGGTGTGGCTGCTTCGCCAGGGTCCCCAGGGTGGGAGAGCGGCTCCGCGGCCACCGAAGCCCGGAGCCCCTCTGTCTTCTGCTAGACATGCTCTTCCTCTCGGTGAGTTGTTTTGCTGTCGTCGCGGGCCGGATTCGTGGCCTTAGTCACGCCCCGGGGAGGAGGAAGGAGCCGGGCCGCTTCGATCTGTGTGGCCTGGATAGGGCAGGGCAAAGGGGAACTGAGCCGCTTCGCTCCCGGGCCTCCTCCTTTTGGGGCATGTTGATCCGCGGCTGCGCTCCATGTTCCAGTTTCATGCAGGCTCTTGGGAAAGCTGGTGCTGCTGCTGCCTGATTCCCGCCGACAGACCTTGGGACCGGGGCCAACACTGGCAGCTGGAGATGGCGGACACGAGATCCGTGCACGAGACTAGGTTTGAGGCGGCCGTGAAGGTGATCCAGAGTTTGCCGAAGAATGGTACGTGTGCTGGGCCCCGGCTGGAGACTCCTCCTGCAGAGAGCCCCAAAGCCCCCTTTCACTTTCTGGTTCTAGTGTTGTTTATTTAGCCTTTTTTTCTGTGTAGGAGCCATGTAGTGGAAGGGGAGCTATTGAATATGAATTAATTACCTTTTGATCTTCCAAACCGGAGAAAAATCTAATATCCAGATTTTAAGTAGTTCATATTGTTGAAAACAAAAGTCTTGTCACTTAATGACTGCGGATTTGGGTGTGTTAAAAAAAAATCCGGGCTGGGCGCGGTGGCTCACGCCTGTAATCCCAACACTTTGGGAGGCCGAGGTGGATGGATCACCTGAGGTCAGGAGTTCAAGACCAGCCTGACCAATATGGTGAAATACCGTCTCTACTAAAAAATACGAAAATTAGCCAGGCTTCGTGGCGTGCGCCTGTAGTCCCAGCTACTCGGGAGGCTGAGACAGGGAAATTGCTTGAACCCGGGAGGCAGAGGTTGCAGTGACCCGATATCGTGCCACTGCACTCCAGCCTGGGCTACAGAGCCAGACTCCATCTCAAACAAACAAACAAACAAACAAAAATCTAGGCTGGGGATGCCTAATGCCACACACTCATAGGGTCTGTACAAGCTTAAGCGTTTTGAAAACTTTTGATATGAAGGGACTAGAAAGAATAACTGTAGTCAATTGTGAAGTAATTTCTCTTTATTTTAATAAATATATATTTTCTGCCTTTTTATTTGCTATTCCATTGTGTGATGTTCTTTTTTATACTCATATTGGACCTTCTTTGCAGCTGGTGAGAAAAAAGTCATTCCAGTGGCTGATCTCCTTCTTGTATTTAATGTGCTATTTCTCTGGCTGCTTTTTAGATTTCTTTTCTATCTTCGGTTTTCAGCAATTTGACTAGTAGGTGTGGTTTTTCTTCATATTAACCCTGTCCACGATTTGCAGAGCTTTTTGAATTTGTAATTTTATGTCATAGACCAATGCGAAGTTTTTGGCCATTAAATATTTTTCTGTGTTCTAAATGCAGAGTCTTAGAGAGGAAGACGTACTTTTCAATTCATATCTTTCTACATTATATGAATTATATTTCACAATAAACATATTTATTTATTTAGAGATGGAGTTTTGCTCTTGTTGCCCAGGCTGGAGTGCAATGGTACAATCTCAGCTCACCTCAACCCCCACCTCCCGGGTTCAAGCGATTCTTCTGCCTCAGCCTACCCAGCAGCTGGGATTACACGCGTGCGTCACCATGCCCGGCTAATTTTGTATTTTCAGTAGAGACGGGGTTTCTCCATGTTGGTCAGGCTGGTCTCGAACTCCCGACCTCAGGTGATCCGCCCTCCTGGGCCACCCAAAGTGCTGGGATTACAGGCATGAGCCACCGCGCCCAGCCCAATAAACATATTTAGAAGGTAATTTTAGGTGCCACTACTGTGCCACAGTTGTAAAACTAACTGAATACAATAATAATACATTACTGTAGTATTTAATATCATGATTTCTGTTTTCATTAATTATCATTTGGCTAGGTAACAAATATTCAACACAAATCATTCAATAAAAATTCATTAAGTGCAGATTCAGAAAGTTTTAACAAATATACACAAAATAGTGTTCCATTTGTAATTTCTTTCCTTCTATGGTGTTGTCTGAACCTTTTGTAATTTCAAACATTCTATTGGAGGAGGGCATATGGGGGACTGAAAGGTAAGAAAGAACAAATAAAATATAAAAAAATAGTGTATGAACTTATTTAGGTATTGATTTTTTAAGTCCCTGATTATTAGAGTTTATAGAAAGGTATGATTCTAAGAGTTTTATGTAAGTAGTTTGTTTATACTTTCTTCTAAAGCACACGTTTTTATAGTTTTTTGAAAATTGGTAAAGCTAGACTGATATCTCTAGGCCACTATGCCTGTTGACATTATGTACCACTTATTAGGAAACCCGTATAAAGTACAGTTTGTATTTACATAACATTTAAGAAAGTATTGCAAAGTTAACATACCCTATCGGCCGGGTGCAGTGGCTCACGCCTGTAATCCCAGCACTGTGGGAAGCCAAGGCTGGCTGATGCTGAGGCGAGCTGATCAGGAGGCAGGCGGATCACAAGGTCAGGAGATTGAGACCATCCTGGCTAGTATGGTGAAACCCGGTCTCTACTAAAAATACAAAAAATTAGCCAGGCGTGGTGGCGGGCGCCTGTAGTCCCAGCTACTCGGGAGGCTGAGACAGGAGAATGGCGTGAACCCGGGAGGCAGAGCTTACAGTGAGCCTAGATCACACCCCAGCCTGGGCGACAGAGCCAGACTCTGTCTCCAAAAAAAAAAAATTAAATTAAATTAAATTAAAAAAAAAAAGATACCCTATCAGGCCAGGCGTGGTGGCTTACACCTGTAATCCCAGCACTTTGGGAGACCGAGGCAGTCCCTGAGATCAGGAATTCAAGACCAGCCTGGTCAACATGGTGAAACCCCACCTCTATAAAAATACAAAAATTAGCTGAGTATAGTGGCGAGTTCCTGTAATCCCAGCTACTCGGGAGGTTGAGGCAGGAAAATCGCTTGAACTCAGGAGGCGGAGGTTGCAGTCAGCTGAGATGGCGCCATTGTACTCCAGCCTGGGTGACAAGAGCCAGACTCCAACTCAAAAAAAAAAAAAAAAAAGATATCCTATCAAATGGTAATTGTGTTGGACAGCATCCAGTATACTGTTATCCGCTGAAACTAAGTTGATATTAATTGAAGCAGAAGTTTGTTATAATGGATTATAAATATTTTTGTAATACTACTTTTAAACCGTTTTATTTTCTCTGAATCATTATGCAAAGAGGAAGATCTTGGAGTTTTTTGTTCCTTGTTTCTCAATCCTTATTTAAGGCCTGAAATAGTAATGAATCCTATGGCATCTATGTTTGGTATGACCTTAACCTTTTAAAATTAAAATTCTTAGCTAATATTTCAAATACATATGAAGTACATCATGTGTGAGCACCTTGAGGACAGAAATCTTACTTGAGTGTCTTACACGCAGACTACACTCAATAAATGTTCTCCGTTTTTGTATTTTTAATATCATTCACCTAAGCCAATAAACTTATTTGGTTGACTTACTGAAGATATTTTGAGATTAGACTTTTGATGTTTTAAATTTAGATTTGTGTTATTTAAATAAGTGACCATTTTAAACTGTGGTTTCTCCATTTTTTTCCCCTCTGCTTTACAAAGGATTGTATCATGAAAACACTGTATCTATTAGTTACTCCTAAATGTCCACATATTATACAGATAATTATTATAGTGATTTGAGAATTAATTATGCACTCTTGGCCAAACCTGAAACACCAGTTCTCAGTTTATCTCTGTGGTAATTTCCACAGCACAGCTTTTTTTTTTTTTTTGAGACCAAGTCTTGCTCAGTTGCCCAGGCTATAGTGCAGTGGTGTGATCTTGGCTCACTGCAACCACCGTCTTCCGGGTTCAAGCAATTCTGTCTCAGCCTCCTGAGTAGCTGGGATTACATGCACCCACCATCATGCCCAGCGAATTTTTGTATTTTAGTAGAGACGGGGTTTCAGCATGTTGGCCAGGCTGGTCTTAAACTCCTGACCTCAGGTGATCCGCCCGCCTCGGCCTCCCAAAGTGCTAGGATTACAGGTGTGAGCCACTGTGCCCGGCCCGCAGCTCTTATAAACGGCTAGCTTATGCAATTTACAAACTTTAAAAAATATCTTGTTACAATTTTTATTTTCAAAATTTTGTTATAAAGGTAATATACACTGATGTTTAAAACTTTTTTAAAAACACATAAGTGAAAAGGAAAATAATCTGTATACCTACTATTCAGAGATAGTCTTTAAACATTTTATGTTTATCTTTCTACTGTACTTTTTATGTATATAAATATTTTGCCAAAATGTATCATATTACATATGTTGTTTTTAAACTTATTTTTCTAAATTTATAGTAGATCATGGAACTTATACCATTATTTATATTTTTCTACAATATAACTTTTTAGGGCTACAGTTATAAATTGTCCTGTTATATTTATATAGCATAATTATTTAAACAGCTATTTATTATAAAACATTAACATTCCAATTTTTCAGTTATTGAGAATACTGCAACTTATAGCACTTGCTTATACAATTTGAATTTTTTTTTTTTTTTTTTTTTTGAGACAGGGTCTTTCTCTGTCACCGAGGCTGTAGTGCAGTGGTGTGATCACAGCTCACTGCATCCTTGACCTCCCCAGGCTCAGGAGATCCTCTCTGCTTAGGTTCCTGAGTAGCCGGGACTACAGGGTGTGCCATCACACCCAGCTAATTTTTGTTTTCATTTGTAGAGACAGGGTTTTGCTATGTTGCCCAGGCTGGCCTTGAACTCCTGGGGTCAGGTGATCTGCCCACCTCAGCCTCACAAAGTGCTGGGATTACAGACGTGAGCCACCACAACTGGCCAATTTAAAAATTTTAAACATGAGAAAAATTATAGATATGCTAGAAACATATATGAAGAATTATCCTCAAATTGATGTCTCCAAAATTACAGAGGTAGGAAGTGAGAAATCTATTTTATCTTAGATTAATTCTTTTTCTACCATAGTGTATACTCTTTGGCTTTAGCCCCAAATTCCTTATCTACTGAGAATTTGAAATTTGGCAGAGTATACATGTGACTTTTTCACTTACGCTAGTCAGTTTTGATTTGTCATAAGCTTTGAATAAAAGTACCTTATTACGATTGCTTAATAATAGTTATTCTATATTTTAGTATGTTTTTAAAGAGACATTTGCAGGTTATTTTGGTTATATCTACAGCATGTCTATTCAGGTATTCTTTTATTTATTGAACAATCTTAGGCATTGCTATTAAAGTTTAAAATCTCAGAGTGTTTTGAAATCAAAGAAGCAAGCAACTAACAGAACCATAACTTTTGTTTCTGTAAGATAGAAATAAATCATTATCTAAAGTATTAATGCAATATAAAATCACTATTAGTATAGCTAAGCTAATTTATAACCTGAGATTATCAGTTGTATTCCCCAGGTGATTTGTATTTAATGTGTGTTTCCAACAGGTTCATTCCAGCCAACAAATGAAATGATGCTTAAATTTTATAGCTTCTATAAGCAGGCAACTGAAGGACCCTGTAAACTTTCAAGGCCTGGATTTTGGGATCCTATTGGAAGATATAAATGGTAATTTTTTGTGTAGAGCTATGCAAGAATTTAAATTTTAATGACATAATTATCATATGGCTATTATTTAAGTGGTTATATATTATTCTGTGCAGAAGTGTCCTAGGTATTGGGTACAATTTTTATCCTCCAGGTTTTCTTTTTTGTTTGTTTGTTTTTGAGATGGAGTCTCACTCTGTTGCCCAGGCTGGAGTGCAGTGGCAGGATCTCGGCTCACTGCAGCCTCTGCCTCCTGGGTTCAAGTGATTCTCCTGCCTCATCTTCCCGAGTAGGTGGGATTACAGGTGTGCGCCACCACGCCCAGCTAATTTTTGTATTTTTAGTACAGACGGGGTTTCACTATGTTGGCCAGGCTGGTCTTGAACTCCTGGCCTCAGGTGGTCCGCCCACCTCGGCCTCCCAAAGTGCTGGGATTAAAGGCGTGAGTCACCATGCCCAGCCTTTCCAGGGGCTCTTAGTACAATTTTAGACAAATAGGAAAATCTTGGGGAGGAGAGGAAAACAGTAAAACCAAAAGGGATAGGTGCATCAAAGATAAAGAAACATTATCAGTTAATCTTTACTTTCATGGAGTTTTTCTCTTTTTTTTTTTTTTTAAGGCAAAAGCAACTCCCGACCTAAGTTAAATAAACAAACTTTAACTGCCTCTTTTGCCTCCAAGAAAAATAATGGCTTTTCCTTGTTTGTATTGAGCCTTGAAGATAATAAATAACTAGGAATACGACTCAAGTACTGCCATGCTAACTTTTTATCTAAGCCGTCACTTCTGACCTACTGTAATTGAATAGAAATTTGATTTGTTATATACTTAAAAGAATTCTAAACTAAAAAGTATACTTAAACGAATTATAAACTATAAATTAAAAGAATTATAGACACAGGTACCTGTACTCATCCGTGCTGTTTTCCCAGTTGACTCTTAGTTGATATTCTTAATACAATTGAAGCCTTCACAAATGTCTGAGAAAAGTCGATTTTAGACTGTACATTATGAACAGAATATGCTAATTGGTGAAGCATGTTTTATTTATTTATTTATTTATTTTTGAGATGGAGTTTCACTCTTGTTGCCCAGGCTGGAGTGCAATGGTGTGACCTCAGCTCACCGCAACCTCTGCCTCCCAGGTTCAAGCGATTCTCCTGCCTCAGCCTCCTGAGTAGCTGGGATTACAGGCATGCGCCACCACGCCTAGCTTATTTTGTGTTTTTAGTAGAGACAGGGTTTCTCCATGTTGGTCAAGGCTGGTCTTGAACTCCCGACATCAGGTGATCTGCCCGCCTCGGCCTCCCAAAGTGGTGGGATTATAGGCGTGAACCACCTCCCCAGTGGTGAAGCATGTTTTAAAACCCACACTTTTTTTTTGGACACCGGGTCTCACTCCCATCACTCAGGCTGGAGTGTAGTGGCACCATCATGGCTCACTGCAACCTCTGCCTCCTGGGCTCAAACAGTTCTCCCACCTCAGCCTCCCTAGTAGCTGGGACCACACGCTTGTGCCACCACACCCAGCTAATTTTTTAAATTTTTTCCTAGACGGGGTTTTCCTGTGTTGCCCAGGCTGGTCTGAAATTCCTGGTCTCAAGTGAGCCACCTGCCTTGGCTAGGATTACAGGTGTGAACCACCATGCCACACCATTTTTTTTTTTTCTTCAGACGGAGTCTCACTCTGTCGCCCAGGCTGGAGTGCAGTGGCGCGATCTTGGCTCACTGCAATCTCCGCCTCCCGGGTTAAAGCAATTCTCCTGCCTCAGCCTCACGAGTAGCTAGGATTACAGGCGCGTGCCACCATGCCTGGCTAATTTTTGTGTCTTTAGTAAAGACAGAGTTTCACCATGTTGGCCAGGCTAGTCTCCAACTCCTGACCTAAAGTGATCTGCCCGCCTTGGCCTCTCATAGTGCTGAGATTACAGGCGTGAGCCACTGCGCCCAGCCCATTTTTGTTTGTTTGTTTGTTTTTTCCCCACACATTGTGATGCTCAGTTTCTTCACCCTGAACTGGAAGTACCATAAGCTTGTTTTAAGATTTCTTAGTACTCTACTTTCCTTTAAGATCTTTATGAATTGTCATAAAATAACAGGTTAAATGAAATAGTAATGTTATTATTTAATATAACTTAATTTTAGTAGTATTAATTATTATTTAATATAATTTGATTTGCCCATTTTAACAAGATTTAATTATTTGCTTCATGTTTTTCCCCTAGAATTGACCTTTGGTGGAGTTAAACTCCTTCGGGGAAAAACATATAAAAAGGGAGGTTTACATGTCGTGCAAAAATTTGAAAGAACTATTATTATTTAGAGGTTTAAAAATTTCCTGTCTCTCACATTTTCAATATCCTGGAAGTGAGAAACCATTTCCATTTTTAGTTCAAATATACAAATTAGGCTCTTATTTAAATTAATAGAACCTTTTAGCCAAAATGTCTGTTCATTTAAAACATGGCTGGCTGGGCGCAGTGGCTCATCCCTGTAATCCCAGCACTTTGGGAGGTCAAGGCAGTGGATCACATGAGGTTAGGAGTTCGAGACCAACCTGGCCAGCATGGTGAAACTCCATCTCTATACAAAAATTATCTGGGTGTGGGGGTGCATGCCTGTAATCCCAGCTACTCAGGAGACTGAGGCAGGAGAATCTCTTGAACCCAGGAAGTGGAGGTTGCAGTGAGCCAAGACCACACCACTGCACTCCAGCCTGGGCGACAGAGCGAGACTCTGTCTCAAAAAAAAAAAACCATGCCTGAGTGTTACAGCTCTTTTAGAATTTTTCTAGCTGGCTTTCTGATCTTTACCTGAGAAGCAATAATTTAGTCTTCTAAAATGTTTATTTCTGTTACTGTTCTTTGTAATAATATAAAAACTTTGAAGGATTCTTATCAAATATTTATGAATGGCCTGTAGTCTCTGGTACATTACTACATAGATGGGTTATATACTTATTGGTTTTAAATACTATTTAATTTGCTAGTTTATTTGCTGTGATAATTTTCTTCATGGTGGCACATTTAAGACAATCCTATTATGGCTTTAAGTAGGGCCTGTTTTAATTAGTAACCCTATAGCATCAACTATAAATTGTATTCTGAGCAATTAAAATCAGACGTCTCTTTGTCATTTTGTGGATATTTTCATTTCTAGGGATGCTTGGAGTTCACTGGGTGATATGACCAAAGAGGAAGCCATGATTGCATATGTTGAAGAAATGAAAAAGGTAAGGAAAATAATTCACAGTTAAAATGAAAATTCAGAGCAGCTCTAATTTAATTTGGTTGTCAGACAAATTAGCTGCTTTGCTTTAAGGAGACTGTCGTATGTTATACAATAGAATCTAGATTATTGGATTTATTAGGACTTTTCTGCTTCATTAAAGTTCATCTTAAGATAAGTGTTTTTTCCCTAAGATATATCACACTGTGATGATGTGATGTTTTATTTTGTTTTTGTTTTGAGACAGAGTCTTTGTAGCCCAGGCTGGAGTGCAGTGGCGTGACCTTGGCTCACTGCAACCTCCGCCTTCCAGATTCAAGCAATTCTCCTGCCACAGCCTCCCGTATAGCTGGGACTACAGGTGCACACCACTACACCCAGCTAATTTTTGTATTTTTAGCAGAGATGTTGTTTTTCCGTGTTGGCCAGGCTGGTCTCGAACTTCTGACCTCAAGTGATCCACCTGCCTCAGCCTCCCAAAGTGCTGGGATTACAGGCATGAGCCACTGCGCCTAGCCTGTTTTTTGGTTTTTAATCTCCCCTACCTTTCTCTATAGTCAGCTTCTGGAGAAAGTGTAGAAATAGTAATCTTTGAAAATATTGAAGTCCCTTACTCAGGAGTCTAGGAAGTAGCTGGACTCTCTTGAAAGTATTTCTGCTTTGGAACTTTTTACTTAG
Source organism: Pongo abelii (assembly GCF_028885655.2). Taxonomy (NCBI): domain Eukaryota; kingdom Metazoa; phylum Chordata; class Mammalia; order Primates; family Hominidae; genus Pongo; species Pongo abelii. Next base: position 27,705,732 of record NC_071993.2, on the reverse strand, counting down.
TTCAACAATGTTCTCATGCAAGTTTTCACTCATAAATTGAGGTAGGTATTCTCATCACTGGACTGTTGTAAGAAGTCACATTTTTCTGTGAGTACATAGATCCTTCAGAAGCAGAATAAGATAAGGAAGTTTTCAGGTTCTCTGCTAACTAGTAAGGAGGGGCATTCATTATTAACTAGCTCTTTTAAGTGTGTCAAAGGCATTCTTTTGAGGAGCAAGTATATGAAGAAATCATGAATTTTAAAGATGATCATAGAGACTTTTGTTTTTTTGAGATGGAGTCTCACTCTGTTGCCCGGGCTGGAGTGCAGTGGCATGATCTTGGCTGACTTGCAACCTTCACCTCCTGGGTTCAAGAGATTCTCCTGCCTCAGCCTCCCAAGTAGCTAGGATTACAGGTGCACACCACCACACCCGGCTAATTTTTGTATTTTTAGTACAGACGGGATTTCACTATGTTGGCCAGGCTGGTCTCAAATTCCGGACCTCAGGTGATCCACCTGCCTTGGCCTCCTAAAGTTCTGGGATTATGGGCGTTAGCCACCATGCCCGGCCGAGACTTTTTTATAAAGAACCATTTTGATGTTAGACATGGATCAGAGGTTGTGAAATCTAAGTTTGATAATTTTAAATAAATTATCTTTGAACATAAAGAAAATCTGTAAAAAGGAATAGTTTTTTGCCATATGATTTGATGGTATTAATCTCTGTAGTAATTTTTATTTGTTATTACTAGATTTAGACTAGTTTTTTTTTTCTTTTTAAATTTCTTCTGCATTGCTCAGAGTCATGCCCTTTATTTCATTCTTGCAGTTTTTATTTGGTAGACTTTGTAACAAAGGGCAGAGTTTCGTTCTTTTGGCTATTAACTATGTCAATAACACAATAACAAATAGGCCTTTCAAAAGCAGAGAACGAAAGATAATCTAAAGCCTTTTGGTTTCATAACTATTTCTCTCTTTTTTTTTACTTTAAATTTCTTTATAATTTTTAGGACATACTTCTATAACATAAAGTTGAATTGACACATTAAGTAAAATTTACCCATTTTTCCTATTCAATTGTGTTAATTAATGGTATAGCCACATTTTAAAGTTGGAGGACGATAAGGCAATGTGTATTCTGCCTTTTTCCCTAAGAAAGATTTAAACTATATTGCTGCTAAAATACCTGTAACTCCTTTAATTAAAATAATTTACTCTTTTCATTCATACTTTAAAACTTTCATTGCATATTGTGAATATGACAAAGTTTACAGTGCAATTTTAGAGGTAAACCTAAAAATATCAAGATATCCATAAATTGCAAATTTGATTACTCTTTTGAATTATTTTTAGAGTTTAGCTTTGTGACTATCAGTCGATAAAATTGCATGTTTCTAAATAATGTTGTGGGATAGTACATTATCCCAAAGATTTGATTATTGAATTTGTGACTTATTCTAATTTCAATAATTTACTAATTGAAGCACTTGTTAAATTACCTCCTTAAATATAGTTTTTGTCATTATTCTTTTTTTTTTGAGACAGGGTCTGGTTCTGTTGCCCAGGTTGGAGTGCAGTGGTGCGTGCCTCAGCCTCCCAAGTAGCTGGGATTACAGGGGCATGCTGTCATGCCCAGCTAATTGTTAGTATTTTTAGTAGAGATGGGGGTTTCACCATGTTGGCCAGGCTGGTCTCGAACTCCTGACCTCAGGTGATACACTCACCTCGGCCTCGCAAAGTGCTGGGATTACAGGCATGAACCACTGTGTGCCTGGCCTGTCACTGTCATTATTCTTTACAGTATAAATCTCATTTTGTGTCTTTGCAGTCAGAGGTTTCAGCAATCTTATTAATTTAACTTATATTTTATAATGAATGATGTTTTGTAGAAAGTGACTTTTCATAATTTATAAGTTGTCCTATAAAATATCACTGAGAAAGTTGACTGAATAAAAAATTCTTTTAATGCCGGCTGTGGTGGCTCATGCCTGTAATCCCAGCACTTTGCGAAGCCAAGGCGGGCGGATCACCTGAGGTCAGGAGTTTGAGACCAGCCTGGCCAACATGGCGAAACCCCGTCTACTAAGAATACAAAAAAATTAGCCTGGCGTGGTGGCGTACACCTGTAATCCCAGCTACTCGGGAGGCTGAGGCAGGAGAATCGCTTGAACCCGCGAGGCAGAGGTTGCAGTGAGCCGAGATTGCGCCACTGCACTCCAGCCTGGGTGACAGGGCAATAATCTGTCTCAAAAAAAAACCAAAAACATATATATATATATATATATATATATGTAAACATAATAAGATTATGTTTTGTAGAAGATTGCTTTTCGCAATTGATAAAGTGTCCCATAAAATGTCACTGAAAAACTTAATGGAATAAAACATTATTTTAATATAATGTAATAGGATTTTAGCTTTGAGGGAAAGTAATGTGGTTTGAGGGGTGGGAGAAATGCATGTTTCATTCAATAAGGTTTATTTATAGAAGTACAAAATTCTTTTTTTTTTTTTTTTTTTGAGACAGAGTCTGGCACTGTTGCCTGGGCTAGAGTGTAATGGCGCCATCTTGGCTCACTTCAACGTCCACCTCCTCGGTTCACACCATTCTCCTGCCTCAGCCTCCCGAGTAGCTGGGATTACAGGTGCAAACAACCACATCTGGCTAATTTTTTGTATTTTTAGTAGAGACGGGGTTTCAAATTATATTGGCCAGACTGATCTCAAACTCCTGACCTCGTGATCTTCCCACTTCGGCCTCCCAAAGCCACCACGCCCAGCCAAAATTCTGTGGCTTTTTTTGTACAAATTTAGGCTGTCTTCTGGGGATTTCCAGAATATTCAGCTAACATTTGAATAATGTGCCTTATGTCTGTTGAATTTAAAAAGAGATGGGTGTACTCAACCCTGGCTACATATTAAAATCACTAGGGGATCTTGTGAAAAAATACAAATGCCCCAGGATGACCCCAGACTAATTATTTCAGGATTTCTAAGAGACTGGGATAATCACTGTAATAGAGGGAGGATTAGAGGATGGTCTCATTAAAGATGGAATCTCGGCCAGGCACGGTGGCTCATGCCTGTAATCCCAGCACTTTGGGAGGCTGAGACAGGCGGATCACCTGAGGTCAGGAGTTCGAGACCAGCCTGGCCAACATGGTGAAACTCCGTCTCTACTAAAATACAAAAATTTAGCTGGGCGTGGTGGCGGGCGCTTGTAATCTCAGCTACTAGAGAGGCTGAGACAGAAGAATCACTTGAATTAAGGAGGCGGAGGTGGCAGGGAGCCGAGATCACACCATTGCACTCCAGCCTGAGCAACAGAGCGAGACTCTGTCTCAGAAAATAAATAAATAAATAAATAAATAAATAAATAAATTAATTAATTAATTAAAGATGGAACCTGAAAGTTGCCATGGCGGAGGGTCTAGTCCATAGCTCAACAACTCTAGAATACCAACTTTCTCTGAGTACTGAAGGTTGGCTTTTGTTTTAAGGTTTCACTTGTAGTAAACATCTTTTGCAGGTTGAGGGAAAAAACAAATGCCAGTTTCTTAAGTTAGAGTGAGTGATAGGCTTCTAGTGATCAGCATACTCAGAATTGATATCTAGGTCACTCTTCAAAAGGTTAGAAGCGCTTGGGAGACTGAGTTAGTGATTCCATTGAACAGAGAATAGAGCATTGGGATTTGGATGGCTTTAAGAGATGTGGTCATTTTGGACCAAAAAAGCCTGAGGAATTTAGTCTTCGCTTTCTTAGAGTATATCTACACCTTTCCAGTATATTTTCATCATCTAGAAATGATGTCTCTCACTGAGGAAAAGTGCTGGATAGACATAGAAAAATTATGGGGCTTTGGATGCCTCTTTTCTGGTGCCCATGCAGCTTACCAGATATTTCTGTCAAAACATTATTCATTTGATTGGGTTATAATATATTAAATTAGCTTAGTTAACTTATAACTTTAGACCAGGGGTGTCCAATCTTTTGGCTTCCCTGAGCCACACTGGAAGAAGAATTATTTTAGGCCACACATAAAATACACTGATACTAACGATAGCTGGTGAACTAAAAAAAAAAAAAAAATCGCAAAAAAAGTCAGAATGTTTTAAGAAAGTTTACGAATTTGGGCCAGGCGCAGTGGCTCATGCTAGTAATCCCAGCACTTTGGGAGGCCGAGGTGGGTGGCTCTCTCGAGGTCAGGAGTTCCAGACCAGCCTGGGTGACACGGTGAAACCCTGTCTCTACTAAAAATACAAAAAAATTAGCTGATCATGGTGGTGCATGCCTATAGTCTCAGCTACTCGGGCAGCTGAGATAGGAGGATTGCTTGAACCCCACAGGCAGAGGCTGCAGTGAGCCAAGATCATGCCACTGCACTCCAGCCTGTGCGACAGTGAGACACTGTCTCAAAAAAAGAAAAAAAGAAAAAAAAAAAAAAGAAAGTTTACAAATTTGTGTTGGGTATTTAAAGCCATCTTGGGCCACATGCTGCCCGAGGACTGCAGATTGGACAAGCTTGGTTTAGATAACATCTTCTCTGAGGGTAGGTAGTAGTTACCTAGACTGAGATTTGCCTGTGTCTGCTTGTTTGTGTGTGCGTGTGTAGTCTGTATCTCTGTGTACATGTGCACCATTTCTTGTATTTCAGTATTGGTGTTAGGGAGATAATTTTGCAAATGGCTGAGATCATTCTTGGTTTGTATATGTTTAAAGTTTCTTCCTCAGAGAATAACCTCTTCAAAAGGGTGGAGGCAAGGGCTGAAAAACTTCCTGTTGGGTACTGTTTACTGTATGGGTGACTGGATCAATAGAAGCCCAAACTTCAGCATCACACAGTATACCCTTGTAACAAACCTGCACATGTACCCTCTGAATCTAAAAGAAAAAGAAAAAACAAAGAGAGTAACTTCATCAATTTTGGATGTGTCTTGTTTTGGCTACTGTGTCTTCACTATATTAACTACTAGAATTCTGGTTTGTTGAGAGAATGAATACTCAGTTAATATTTGCTTAGTGCCAATGGACATGCCTTTTATTTCGTTCTGACATTTCAGTGCACAGTTTACTCTTTTACCCTATGGGGCATGAGAAACCCAAATGCTGAATTTAGTAGCCTTAAAAATAAGGACAAAGTTAAGAAAGAGATCTTTTAATAAGCCTTGAGAAGTAGAGATGTTGCTTGGTGGTCAGGATGTGGTATGCGATTGGCTTACTAGATTCTGCTAACTGAAGTCTTTATATTTCGGCAGTGTGGGATAGTGTAAAGGGTGCTGATTTATGTTTGAATTATTTCTCTGCCATTTATTAGTTGTGACTTGGTCACATTAAAGTAAACATTTCTCTTGGTTTGAATCTATCTCAATTATTATTATAATTCAAATATGTTACAACTCAGATATTTATAATAAACAATAAAACATTCCTCCACATGGCCTTAGACTCATAACAAATGTTTCCTTTAGCAAAAAGAAATTTTGTGATTAAAGCATTCCTTTCACAGTACATTCAGAGGAGCAGCAATCAGATAATTTACTACAAGCTGTAAAATTAAATTACAATCACTAGACCCAGTTATTGTTAACATAGTTCATTCTGTGTAATCTCTCTCAACAACCTCCTCCTACACATATAACACAGTGGGGAATGGTGTTGATGAGCATGTAATCCTATCAGAGTTGCTGACTACCATAGACCACCAATGATCCATCTTGTATTTGGTTTAGAAATAAAAGCATGTTGTTTGAACAAGAATTTTAGGGTTTTGGCCAGGCGCAGTGGCTAACACCTATAACCCCAGCACTTTGGGAGGCCGAGGTGGGCGAATCACTTATGAAGGTGTCTGAAATTGCTTGAAGGTGAGAATTGCTTGAACCAGGAAGGTGGAAGTTGCAGTGAGCCGAGATCGTGCCGCTGTGCTACAGCCTGGGTGATGATGGAGCGAGACTCTGTCTCCAAAAAAAAAAAAAAAAAGAAAGAGAGAGAGAGAGGGAGCCAGTTCTGGTATCTTTTTTTTTTTTTTTGGAGACAGAGTCTCACTCTGTTGCCCAGGCTGGAATGCAGTGGTGTGGTGTTGGCTCACTGCAACCTCCACCTCCTGGGTTCAAGCAGTTCTCCTGCCTCAGCCTCCCAAGTAGCTGGGATCACAGGTGCATGCCACCAAGCCCGACTAATATTTGTATTTTTAGTAGAGATGGGGTTTCACCATGTTGGACAGGCTGGTCTCAAACTCCTGACCTCAGGTGATCCTCCCACCTCAGCCTCCCAAAGTGCTGGGATTACAGGTGTGAGCCACCACGCCTGGCCCCTGTTATCATATTAAACATCCTGTGATTAGCACACACAGAGCTGACTTTATTCTTTTTAATATCTGCAAAATATTTCAAATCTAGAAGTACTTTAATTTCTTTGATCAGTCACCAATTGATGGCTGTTTATTTAAATACCTTTTCAGTTAATTTACCTTGCTCTTTAAATTTGATGATTCTAAATTGGCCCATATTTATGAAGGTGTCTGAAAGTGATTACCATTTCCTACTTTACTTTTGTGCCCTGTTAGAAATACTACGCTACCTTATTGTTAAAGAACAGACATCATAATTTTACTCTAACTTCAGTTTTCTGTTTCATTTAATGAAAGCCCCTAGTTTTTTTGTTTGTTTCCTTTATTTTTTTGGAGACAAGATCTCGCTCTGTTGCCTAGGCTGGAGTGCAGTGTGGTGCGATCATGGCTCACTGCAGCCTCAATTTCCTGGGCTCAAGAGATCCTTCCACCTCAGCCTCCCGAGTAGCTGGGACTACAGGCGTGCACCACCATGTCTGGATAATTAGAGAATTTTTTTTGTGGAGATGGGCCCTTACTATGTTGCCCAGGCAAGTCTCAAACTCCTGGGCTCAAGCCATCCTCCTCCTGCTTTGGCCTGCCAAAGTGATGGGATTACAGGTGTGAGCCATTGCACCGCGCCCCCTAGCTTTAACACACAATGTATAGGTTATTATATAAAATTTTACATGAAGCTCCTGTAAAATAGTCTTCAAAATGAGAACACTTTTAGATCTTTAATATACTTGAAGCTTTTCTAGGAGTGTATATACTTTTTTTAAAGGCTTACTTTTATTTTATTTTTTAATTTTTGGAGATGGCATCTCTGTCACCAAGCCTGGAGTGCAGTGGTGCCATAATGGCTCACTGTAGCCTCGACCTCCCAGGCTCATGTAATCCTCCCACCTCAGCCTCTGGAGTAGCTGGGACCACAGGCACACACCACCGTGCCTGGTTAATGTTTTTTAAAAAATTTTTATAGAGACAGGGTCTCGCTATGTTGCCAAGGCTGGTCTCAAACTCCTGGGCTCAAGCCATCCTCCTGCCTTGGCCTCCCAAAGTGCTGGGATTACAGGCATGAGCCACCACCTCACCCGGCCACAGTGTGTATACATTAAGTATGTAATTAATGTAGATCCTTCAGAGAGTCTATTATGAACATCAAATCTTAAAATTATTGACAGATTGGAAATAGGAGATTATTTGATACTGGTAGAGATCAAATTAAGAGTTTGTGATTTCACAATATTTGTTTCTTTTGATTACAGATTATTGAAACTATGCCAATGACTGAGAAAGTTGAAGAATTGCTGCGTGTCATAGGTCCATTTTATGAAATTGTCGAGGACAAAAAGAGTGGCAGGAGTTCTGATATAACCTCAGGTTGGACTATTTTACCTATTTTTAAATTCATCAACTGATATATTATACACATATTAATATTTGTATGTCTGATTTTTTTTCTTACTTTCATGCGCCAGTCCGACTGGAGAAAATCTCTAAATGTTTAGAAGGTAGGAATCATGAAATCATGTAAAAGTTTTGTTTAAAATTTACATATCAAAAGAATTCTGCACAAACTTATAGAACTTACAATCTTGTCACCCAGGAGTTTTCATTCCGAGCAAACACATTGTATGAAGTTCCAAAACATTATAAACCCTTAAAATTTTAACCCTTAAGTGGTAAGCTATTAAAATACACCAGGTAGTTTACTTAGTATATTCGAAATTATAGCAGAATTCATGGTTTTATTTTGATAGATCATGTTTTCTATTTTGCTTTGAAAATTACATTAATAGTACTTAGAATTCAATGATTTACTAGCTAATTTAAAAATGGATATGTTGGCCAGGTGTGGTGGCTCATGCCTGTAATCCCAGCACTTTGGGAGGCGAAAGCGGGCAGATCACCTGAGGTCAAGAGTTCAAGACCAGACTTGCCAACTTGGTGAAACCCCGTCTCTACAAAAAACACAAAAATTAGCCAGGCATGGTGGCACACGCCTGTGATCCCAGCTACTTGGGAGGCTGAGGCACAAGAATCACTTGAACCCAGGAGGCGGAGGTTGCAGTGAGACGAGATCACTCTGCTGCACTCCGGCCTGAGCAACGGAGTGAGATGCTGTCTCAAAAAAAAGAAAAAAAAAAAACAAAAAAAGAAATAAAAAATGGATGTGTTTAGGTTATGGTTTAACTGTAGCATAGTAAGCTAATGCAAGACAGTTAATTCATTTAGCTTGTTTTTTTTTTTTCTTTATTTCGGTTCAAGCATCTCTGCATGGATTACAATTTCTATTTTTTTTTTGTTTTAGAATTTTGTCTTCATGTACACAAAGGATTGAAAGGGTTATGTTTTGCATACTTGTAGGAGTTGAATAAAATCAAGATTTGTTGGTATTAACTAAACATTTGATCTTGAATTTTTTTTTTAGAAAGCAGAGTGAAATGAGACCACAAGAGTCAATTTATGAGAAAATTATATACCCTTTAAATAAAAATCGCCTGGCATCCCCTTTTTTTCCCTTGACATCGCTATTTATAAGACATCTTTTAATAATTGACAATAATGGCAGCATTTCAGAATAGTAATCTTCCTGTGCTGAAATCGGTCCTTGTCACGGTCATAAACCATGTACAAGTAGTACTGACTGCTTGCTGGGCATAACTCTACCACATCATTCTACATCTGATTTGCTTACAGAAGTCAAATATTAACAAGTAGTCCTTCTTACAAGGCATGCTTATTCAATTCAGAGTAAAAACTAAATGTTTTCTTCTTTTCTTTTTTTTTTTTTTTTTTGAGATGGAGTCTTCCTCTGTCACATTGACTGTAGTGCAGTGGTCCCATCTCGGCTCAATGCAACCTCCACCTCCTGGGTTCAAGCAATTCTCCTGACTTAGCCTCCCAGGTAGCTGGGATTATAAGTGTACACCACCATGCCTGGCTAATTTTTGTATTTTTAGTAGAGCTGGGGTTTTGCCATGTTGGCCAGGCTGATCTCAAACTCCTGACCTCAGGTAATCCTCCCAACTCAGCTTCCCAAAGCACTGGAATTAAAGGCATGAGCAACTGTGCCCTGCCAGAAAAAAAATTAAATGTTTTATATATGTCAGTCATGTTGGGATGCAGAGGGAAATAAATCTGGATCTGCTGTAGTGGTGTCCAGCCACTGGCCAGAGGCAGATATTTAAACAGCTAATTATTAAACAAAGAAGAGTAAATAATAGTAATAAAGGTGCAGGCTCACAGCTACCTAGCTATAACTTACAATTTTAAAAATCTTTGAAGACCAGAAGTTTTTTGGTAAACTCATTTGGCAGCAAAACCTGTCTGATATGAACTAAAAATCTGGGGAGTAAAACCTGACCTGAAGTAAAACGAGGGTATTTTGAGTCTCTGTCCTCTTTAATGTAACTATTTATATGTTTTGCTGCAAAAATCATATTCTCTTTTTAGTGAGAGCTGCCTTAGACTCTATTGGATGTGTTATATAATATACCAAATGGCATATATACCATATAACCTTTGCAAAATTAGAAAACTTGAGATTTCAAAGCATATCTGGATCCAAGGGTTGTAAGTAAGGGATTGTGGACCTGCACCATAATTTTTTTAACCTGAGCCATTCTGGTGAACATTTAGGTTATTTGCTCCTTTGATCTTCAGAAAATACTGCTGAGAATAACCACGTACATTTGTCATTTCATATATGTGAAAGCATATCCGTGAGAAATATTAGAAATGGAATTAGAAATGTTTGATGTTTGTAATTTTGTAAGATATTACCAAATTGCAAAACAGTTTGTAGTCTTGCCTTGTTTTTTCTAAACAAAGCATTTTCTTAAAAGTAGCCGTTTAGGTCCAATAGAACAGATGTATCAGTTTTACATGGCCATTTTCAGAATATACATATACAGTAAGTTTTGAAATCAGGAATGATGAGTCCTCCAATTTTGTTATTTTTCAAGACTGTTTTGGCTAATCTTGATCCCTTGCATTTTCATATGAATTTTAGAATCTGCATGTCAATTTTTGCAAAAATGCCAGCTTAGATTTTGATAGAGATTGCAGTGAATTTGCAGATCATTTTGGGGAGTATTGTTACCTCAAAAATATTGTCTTTCAATCCGTGTTCTCAAAACAGTGTCCAGTAACCAACAGCATTGATAACAAATGTGATCTTTATAGAAGTTTGGAATCTTAGATCACCCTAGACGTACTAATTCAGAATCTGCATCTTAAATAGCTCTCAGGAGATTTGTATGCACATTAAAGTTGAGAAGCTCTGATGTACTTACCCTCAGGATATAGCTTTGGCCACTTGGACAATTTGCTTTTGTAAGTGATTGATCACATTAATGGATACTTTAAGAAAAAAACTTAAATATCATAAAGACATGATAATGTGAGTTGTGCACCTGAAGCCCTAAAGGTAATACAGGAATAAAGTTTTTAAAGTGGACCCCAACTGTAATATTGATGAGATTGTTGGTAGAACCAAAAATATATTTTTGTTTTCAGCATGCTAGCATATAGGAAGTATCTCTTCATTTGCCATGTATGAAGATCCATTGATCTCTAACTTTACTTTGATTGATATTGACTTAAAAATAATTTACCCTCTGCCTGATTCAGAAAAGATTTAAGATAGCTTGATCATAAAGTGATAATTGAAGGAATTTGTCTATAATATATGTATGTTTATAGTCAAAGAAAATAATGCTATTATATATAACATTTTAATTCAAAATTATTTTATTAGTTATTTGTAAATTTTATTAGTATTACTTGGAAATTATGGCATTATTGTATATTATCACATTGTGACTAAGTGGTCATTTCATGTTTTAGATCTTGATAATGTTCTCACTTCTACTCCAAACGCCAAAACCGTTAATGGTAAAGCTGAAAGCAGTGACAGTGGAGCCGAGTCTGAGGAAGAAGAGGCCCAAGAAGAAGTGAAAGGAGCAGAACAAAGTGATAGTGGTAATGTTTGGAAAATCAGTTAGTAATTTTACAATAAATAAACTAAGAGGATATGAAGACATTTGGGCTGATTTGGTATTGTAGAAGATTAAAGCAAGTGGTGGGATGTAAGCTGTTGACCTTATAACCAGGTTTGCTGTGGACCAAAAGGCTCTACTACATAGTATAGGAACAGCCAACCTTATGCATAAATGGAATAGGTGTTAATTGAAGGTTGACAAGAATAGGCCACTCCTCCAAATGGATGGCCTGAAATGCTGCATTAGACATGTGCTATTTTAAGGTGTTGTTTCCAACATGAATCTGCATAAGTTACTAAGGATAGAAGACAAGTTAGACTCTCAATATCTTACCAAAAATAGAATGGAATCCAGAGAATAGGATGAAGGTATAGTGTTTTTTGTTTTTGTTTCTGTTTTTGTTTTTTTATGAGATAGAATCTCGCTCTGTTGCCCAGGCTGGAGTGCAGTGGTATGATCGCTGCTCACTGCAGCCTCTGCCACCCTCTGCAGCCTCAAGCCATCTTCCTGCCTCAGCCTCCCAATTATCTGGGATTACAGGCATGCATCACCACACCCCGCCTAATTTTTGTATTTTTAGTAGAGACAGGATTTCACCATGTTGACCAGGCTGGTCTCGAACTCCTGACCTCAAGCGATCTGCCCTCCTCGGCCTCCCAAAGTTCTGGGCTTATAGGCATGAGCCATCGCACCCGGCCTACAGGCATAAGTTTTCATGAAGAAGGAACACTGGAATTATGGCTTAGAGCATTGAGGGCCCTGTTAGAATACCAATAACACACAGGAAGACTGTTTTCAAAAGGGGAGACAGAAAGACACTAAAACAAACTGCGGCCGGGCGCGGTTGCTCACACTCGTAATCCCAGCAGTTTGGGAGGCCGAGGCGGGCAGATCACCTGAGGTTGGGAGGTTGAGACCAGCCTGACCAACATGGTGAAACCCCGTCTCTACTAAAAATACAAAAATTAGCCAGGCATAGTGGCGGGTGCCTGTAATCCCAGCTACTTGGGAGGCTGAGGCAGGAGAATCACTTGAACCCGGGAGGCGGAAGTTGCAGTGAGCCAAGATCATGCCATTGCACTCCAGCCTGGGTGACAGAGCGAGACGCCATCTCAAAAAAAAAAAAAACTGCATAACTTAGTTTTGCCTTCCCTTTCCAGTAAAGTATGACAAATAGCGCCTTCTTTAAGGATCCTTTTTATCAGCTGTGTGGACCCCTTTGCACTGCTAGGTCTCATAGAGCAATTTGCTTATGCCTAAGGGAGTAAAAAGACTTTGAGAGATTAATTTTTAAAGGAAATTCTAGAAGATTGACAGGGAAACTGAAACAGTTTTGAAGCCAACATAGTTTGGGTGAGCTCTCAGCATATAGTAAACCCCATTTCAAGGAGCACGCTTTCTCTTTGATCCAAGTAGGAAACCCTTCAAAGGGATTGTGGTAGGTTAGGGAAATGACAGCTGGATATTAAAACATGGTATGCAGAAGGTGACCTACTGTGAACTTTTATGAATCTCTCCATTTTCTCTTAAAAGATAAGAAAATGATGAAGAAGTCAGCAGACCATAAGAATTTGGAAGTCATTGTCACTAATGGCTATGATAAAGATGGCTTTGTTCAGGATATACAGAATGACATTCACGCCAGTTCTTCCCTGAATGGCAGAAGCACTGAAGAAGTAAAGCCTATTGAAGAAAACTTGGGGCAAACTGGAAAATCTGCTGTTTGCATTCACCAAGGTATTGTCCCCAAATAATTCTGTGTCCAGCCTCTTTCCTATGAATAGTCTTTTAATAATTACAGGATCTTTAGAATCAGTTTTGAATTTAAAAATCTCTTATTTAGTAATATCTTAGGGCTTATTAATATTATAAGCATTTATAGTTTTGAAAAAGAGTGAATTAGGGCAAGGATTATATATGTATCTCTTTCTGTTGCCCAGGCTGGAGTGCAGTGGCATAGTCATGGCTCACTGCAGCCTTGAACTCCTGGGCAATTCTGCCTCAGCCTGCTGAGTAGCTGAGATTACAGGCATGTACCACCATGCCAAGTTAATGTTTAAATTTTTTGTAGAGACAGGGTTTTGCCAAGTTGCCCAGGCTGGTCTGGAACTCCTGGGTTCAAGTGATCTGCCTGCCTTGGCCTCCCAAAGTGCTAGGATTACAGGTTTGAGCCATGCACTGGCTTATTTTTTAATTTTTAGGGATACATAAAGTACATGTGAGAAACATCATTTCTTTTTCTTTTTTTTTTTTTTGAGATGGTGTCTCGCTCTGTCGCCCAGGCTGGAGTGCAGTGGCGCAATCTCGGCTCACTGCAACCTCCGCCCCCTGGGTTCAAACAATTCTCCTCTCTCAGCCTCCCCAGTAGCTGGGATTACAGGCATGTGCCACCACACCCAGCTAATTTTTGTATTTTTAGTAGAGACGGGGTTTCACCATGTTGGCCAGGGTGGTCTCGAACTCCTGACCTTAAGTGATCCTCCCGCCTTGGCCTCCCAAAGTGCTGGAATTACAGGTATGAGGCAACGCGCCTGGCCGAGAAACATAATTTTTTGTTTTTGAGACGGAGTCTCGCTCTGTCACCCAGGCTGGAGTGCAGTGGCGCTATATCGGCTCACTGCAAGCTCCGCCTCCCGGGTTCACGCCATTCTCCTGCTTCAGCCTCCCAAGTAGCTGGGACTACAGGTGCCCGCCACCATGCCCAGCTAATTTTTTGTATTTTTTAGTAGAGACGGGGTTTCACCGTATTAGCCAGGATGGTCTAGATCTCCTGACCTTGTGATCCGCCCTCATCTGCCTCCCAAAGTGCTGGGATTACAGGCGTGAGCCACGGTGCCTGGCCAAGAAATGTCATTTCTTAATATAAGAACCAAACTTGCCTAGTTGGATCTTATATTTAGGCGTCCTGCTTGGTAGGTAGTTTTCTCTTATAGGGTTATTAGATTTTATAAGAAAGATTTCATCTAGGCTGTCTTTATGGAATTCAATGAAAAAATATTTTGTAATCTTTTCAAATAAAAATTATCAACTAAATTTAAAGTTTTGGTAAATTTTAAAAAGTGTGGCTTCATAAATTCGTCTCTCAGTATAAAAATAATATAAGGCTGATGAATTTTGAAAATGGAATAAAGGTCAGGCATGGTGGCTCACACCTGTAATCCCAGCACTTTGGGAGGCCGAGGCGGGTGGATCACCTGAGGTCAGGAGTTCGAGACCAGCCTGACCAACAATGTGAAGCTCTGTCTCTACTAAAAATACAAAAGTTGGCCGGATGCAGTGATTCATGCCTGTAATCCCAGCACTTTGGGAGGCTGAGGCAGGCGGATCACCTGAGGTCAGAAGTTCGAGACCAGCCTGGCCAACATGGCGAAACCCCATCTCAAGTAAAAATACAAAAAATTAGCTGGGCTTGGTGGTGTGCGCCTGTAATCCCAGCTACTTGGAGGCTGAGGCAGGAGAATCACTTGAACCCAGGAGGCAGAGGTTGCAGTGAGCCAAGATCACGCCACTGCACTCCAGCCTGGGCGACAGAACGAGACTCCATCTCAAAAACCAAAAATGAACAGTATTTTGGGAGGCTGAGCTGGGTGGATCATCTGAGCTCAGGAATTTGAGACCAGCCTCACCAATATGGAGAAACATGGAGAAACCCTGTCTCTACTGAAAATGCAAAATTAACCAGGTGTGGTGGCCCATACCTGTAATCTGAGCTACTCGGGAGGCTGAGACGGGAGAATCACTTGAATCCGGGAGGTGGAGGTTGCTGTGAGCTGAGATCGTGCCACTGCACTCCAGCCTGGGCCACAAGAGCAAAACTCCATCTCAAAAACAAAACAAAACGAACAAAAATTAGCTGGGCATGGTGGTGGGCACCTGTAATCCCAGCTACTTGGGAGGCTGAGGCAGGAGAATCACTTGAACCCGAGAGGTAGAAGTTGCAGTGAGCCAAGATCACACCGCTGCACTCCAGCCTGGGTGACAGAGCGAGACTCCATCTCAAAAAAACAAAGGAATAAATTTGTTTTTCTTCTACTATAGTATAATTACCCTATCTGCACTTTTGTTCATATTTAGATATAAATGATGATCATGTTGAAGATGTTGCAGGAATTCAGCATTTGACAAGCGATTCAGACAGTGAAGTTTACTGTGATTCTATGGAACAATTTGGACAAGAAGAGGTAAAAATGACATTTTCTGATTGGTGTATTTTCAAAGTGGTGTATTAGAATTCAATGTATAACTTCCGTTAGTAGCAAATATACATGCTATTTTTCATTTTGAAAATATACCCCTAAAATGTTTAAACATTTGTATTTTAAACTATTTTTTATGAATTCAAAAATAGGTAAAATTCTGGAAAAGTCAAAGAAAAATTAATAATAATTAGCTATTCCATGATAACTAATAATATACATATATTTATAAATATTCTAGGAGACATGGGATGGGAATGCAGAGAAAACACTTTTTATGCTAGTCCCGATGTTTGAAACATTTATTAATGTTCAGGAAAATTGAATGATCTTCTTTGTTGTTGTTTTTGTTTTTTAGAGATGGGGTCTCTGTCTGTCACCCAGGCTGGAGTGCAGTGGCGCAGTCTCGGGTCACTGCAACCTCCGCCTCCTAGGTTCAAGCAGTTCTCCTGCCATAGCCTCCCAAGTAGCTGGGATTACAGGCATGTGCCACCACACCTGGCTAATTTTTGTATTTTTAGTAGAGACAGAGTTTCACCATGTTGGCCAGGTTGGTTTCAAACTCCTGACCTCAAGTGATCTGCCCGCCTCAGCCTCTCAAAGTGCTGGGATTATGGACGTGAGCCATTGCACCCAGCCTAAAAATGGGTTCTTGATATGTTGCCTAGGCTGGTCTCAAACTCTTGGCCTCAATCAGTGCTCCCACCTCGGCCTCCCAGAATGCCGGAATTACAGGTGTGAGCCACCGATCCTGGCCTGAATAATTTTCAAACAAATAAGTCTGTTCTTC
This sequence comes from Pongo abelii, assembly GCF_028885655.2. Classification (NCBI taxonomy): domain Eukaryota; kingdom Metazoa; phylum Chordata; class Mammalia; order Primates; family Hominidae; genus Pongo; species Pongo abelii. Next base: position 27,689,427 of record NC_071993.2, on the reverse strand, counting down.
ACATTGACTGTAATTCACTGGATTGAAATTTTTGGTGGAAATAATTTTTAAATTTCAGTTAATTAAGATCCAGTATTGGAAGAGAAAACTTGAAAAAAAAATTATAGAACATCCATGAATTCTTTTTCTCAACTTTTTCTGATAATGATTGTAGCAGTATTTTAATTTTTAATTTTTTAATTTTTAATTTTAATGGGCACATAGTAGGTGTATATATTCATGGGTTAGACTGGGCTCAGTGGCTCACACCTGTAATCCCAGGAGGCTGAGGCAGGAACTTCGCTTGAAACCAGGAGTTTGAGACCAGCCTGGGCAAGATGGCGAGACTCCCATCCCCACTTTATTTTTGTAAAATATAAAAAATATAATAAATACATATTTATGGGGTACATGAGATATTTTGGTGCAGGCATATGATGTGTAATAATCACATCAGGGTAAATGGAGTATCCATTATTTCAGGCACTCATCATTTCTTTGTGTTCCAAACATTCCAATTGTACTCCCTCAGTTATTCTAAAATGTACAACAAAGTATTGCTGACTATAGCCACTCTGCTGTGCTATCAGTTACTAGATCTTATTCATTGTATCTCTATCTCCATGAGTTTAATTGTTTTAATTTTTAGCTCTCACAAATAAGTGAGACCATTTGAAGTTTTTCTTTCTGTGCCTGGCTTATTTCACTAAACATAATATCTTCCAATTCCATCCATATTGCAAATGACAGGATCTCATTCTTTTTTATGGTAGAATAGTACTCCGTCGTGTATATGTACCACGTTTTCTTTATCCATTCATCTGTTGATGGACACTTAGGTTGCTTCCAAATTTTGGCTATTGTGAATAGTGCTGCAGTAAACATGGGAGTGCTGATATCTCTTCAATATATTGATTTCCTTTCTTTTAGGTATACAGCCAGCAGTGGAATTGCTGGTCATACGGTAACTCTATTTTTAGTACTTTTTTTTTTGAGACGGAGTTTCGTTCTTGTTGCCCAGGCTAGAGTGCAATGGGACGATCTTGGCTCACGGCAACCTCCGCCTCCCGGGTTCAAGTGATTCTCCTGCTTCAGCCTCCCGAGTAGCTGGGATTACAGACATGGGCCACCATACCCAGCTAATTTTGTACTTTTAGTAGAGACGGGGTTTCTCCATGTTGGTCAGGCTGGTCTCGAACTCCCGACCTCAGGTGATCTGCCCACCTTGGCCTCCCAAAGTGCTGGGATTACAGGCGTGAGCCACCATGCCTGGCTTGTTTGTTTGTTTTTTGAGGAACTTCCATACTGTTCTCCATAGTGGCTGTACTAATTTTACATTCTCACCAACAACGTACAGGGGCTTCCTTTTCTTCACATCCTTGCCAGCATTTGTTATTGCTTGTCTTTGGGATAAAAGCCATTTTAACTGGGGCGAGATAATATCTCATTGTAGTTTTGATTTGCATTTCGCTGATGATCAGTGATGTTGAGCACCTTTTCATATACCTGTTGGCCATTTGTAGGTCTTTTGAGAAATGTCTATTCAGATCTTTTGCCCAGTTTTAATCAGGTTATTAGATTTTTTTCCTATTGAGTTGTTTACGCTCCTTATGTATTGTATTTATTAATCTGACAACGGTGGTTTTGACAGCTATATTCTGTTTGGCCTTTTTATATCATCTCCCCATTCTGTCTCCTACCTACTACCTACCCTGTTCTAATACAGTTCAGTGTGTCTTATAGAAAATCATTTATCTTTTGCCTCCCTGAAATGATTTTAACTTTTTGTGTTTTTCTCCGTTTCTCATTTCATAATGCAATTAAATCTACCCCTTTTCTCAAATTTTAAAAACACATGAATAAAATATCTTTTACTTAAGGTCAAACACAAATGGAGTGGCGTAGGCCGGTCATGGTGGCTGACACCTATAATCCCAACACTGTGGGAGGCCGAGGCAGGTGGATCACTTCAGCTCATGAGTTTCAGAGCCACGTGAGCAACATGGCAAAACCCCGTCTCTATAAAAAAATAAAAAAATTAGCCAGGCATGGTGGCTACTCGGGGAGGATGGCTTGAGCCTGGGAGGCAGAGGTTGCAGTGAGCCAAGATCGCACCACTGCACTCCAGCCTGGGCTATAAAGCCAGAACTTGTCTCAAAAAAAAAAAAAAAAAAAAAGCAGCATAAATTGGAAGAATAATGATAAAGAGGCCAAACTGAGAATGAGTGAAATTAGTGAAAAATGAAAAGGATGAAAAACTCAGATTCCCTTTTATTTTTTTCTTTTTAAAAAAGAGATGTTTGGGGAAGGTTGATGAAAGGGAAGAGATAGAGATTAATCTCAGTAAATATCCAGCTGCTAAATTCTAGTTTTGTTCCTGTTTTCTCTCTCAATCAGTTAATGGACTAAAGCTCAAGGGGCTATCTGACCTGGCTTCTAGAGTGTAGAGGCACAATCTGGGCTCACTGCAACCTCCACCTCCTGGGTTCAAGTGATTCTTGTGCCTCAGCCTTCCAAGTAGCTGGGACTACAGGCATGTGCCGCCCTGACTGGCTAATTTTTGTATTTTTAGTAAAGACGGGGTCTCATCGTGTTGGCCAGGCTGGTCCTGTTCTCCTGGCCTCAAGTGATCTGCCCACCCTGGCTTCCCAAAGTGCTGGGATTACAGGTGTGAGCCACCATGCTGGCCCCTTGCTGGCCTCTGTTAACACCACTCTCCTATTTGGTCGTTGCTCACCACCCACCCTGGCCTTCTCTCTGTTTCTCTAATGTGTCAAGTCCCTTCCCACCCCCACCCCCACTTATGCATCCTCCCTCTTCACTGAGGACTCTTATATACCCTTTATACCCTAACTCAGATGTCCCTTCCTGAAGGAAACCTTAGATAAGATACAACTCGCCTCATCACCACCTTCACCAAGTCCAGTTAATTATAGGTTGTCATCCATCAATGTCTTAGGTGGGTTCTTCTAAAAACACATTTAGGCTATGCCTACACAGAAGCCATTCTTTATTCCTTTACTTTCTTAATAAACTTGCTTTGACTTAAAAAAAAATTTAGTTAGTAATCTCTAAGAATAAAGTAAGCATAGAAATGTAGATGTTTCTTTAATAACTGACTCACAAAAACAACTCACTGGGCAGGCACGGGGGCTCACTCCTGTAATCCCAGCAGTTTGGGAGGCTGAGGTGGGCGGATCATGAGGTCAGGAGATTGAGACCATCCTGGCCAACATGGTGAAACCCCATCTTTCCTAAAAATACAAAAATTAACCAGGCATGGCGGTGCGTGCCTGTAATCCTAGCTACTCAGGAGGCTGAGGCAGGAGAATTGCTTGAACCTGGGAGGTGGAGGTTGCAGTGAGCCGAGATCGTACCACTGAACTCCAGCCTGGCGACAGAGCGAGACGCCATCTCAAAAACAAACAAACAAACAAAACAATTCACTGCCCAAGGTTCTTGACTCTGTTCATGGACAAATCATTCTTGTCCTATTTCTTCCCTGCAGGTAGGAAGCAGCATATGAATTGAAGACATTTTTTAGAAAAAGAATATTTCCAATAATAACATGAAAGAACATTTTAGGAAAACAATATTTCTCCTATTGCTGTAAAAACTTTGTGGTGTATAATTCACGTTTCTAGCTTTTAACTAAGTGTCATTTCTAATTTGTAGTCTTTAGACAGCTTTACGTCCAACAATGGACCATTTCAGTATTACTTGGGTGGTCATTCCAGTCAACCCGTGGAAAATTCTGGATTTTGTGAAGATGTTCAAGTACCTCCTGGAAATGGCAACATTGGGAATATGCAGGTGGTTGCAGTTGAAGGAAAAGGTGAAGTCAAGCATGGAGGAGAAGATGGCAGGAATAACAGCGGAGCACCACACCGGGAGAAGCGAGGCGGAGAAAGTGACGAATTCTCTAATGTTAGAAGAGGAAGAGGTGTGGATTATCTTTTTTCTTCTCTCACCTTTATTGATTTACTTACTTATTTTTGAGATGGAGTCTCGTGCTCTGTCGCCCAGGCTGGTGTGCAGTGGTGCAATCTCGGCTCACTGCAACCTCTGCCTCCCGGGTTCAAGTGATTCTCCTGCCTCAGCCTCCCGAGTAGCTGGGATTATAGGCACCCACCACCACGCCTGGCTAATTTTTGTATTTTTAGTAGAGATGGGGTTTCACCATGTTGGCCAGGCTGGTCTCGAACTCCTGATCTCAGGTAATCCACCCACCTCGGCCTCCCAAAGTGCTGGGATTACAGGCGTGAGCTGTGCCTGGCTGCCTGACTAATTTAAAAAGTTTTTTTGTAGAGATGGCCATCTTACTATGTTGCCCAGACTGATCTCAAAATTTACCTCCTTTAGATACAACAATAGAAGTCTTGAAAACAGCATCAGGCACCTCAGTGCCCTCTTTGGGGTTTAACTTGGCAAATAGCTCTAATTTGGTTTCCCTTTTAATCCCCAACAATGCTTGATGCAGGTTCAGCTATGGGAATTCTGCTGCAGTGGAGGTCCAGGATGCTAAAGGGCAATGAGCTAGACAATTTCCTATTTATTGTTCAAAACAAAACTTGCCCATTATATTAGCAAATGTAAAATTTTGTAATATTCCATTCCTGCAAGGGTAGGGTAACACAACAGTATCTTTTATACTCTGCAATATAACACTGTTTCAGCCTTTTGAAAAATAGCTTGGGAACCTTGACCCAGTTGTTATCCTTTAATCCAGTAATGATTCTTTTTGGAATGTCTTCAAGAGATCAGGGGAAATTTGGACGAGGATTTACATACAAAACCATTCACTGCAATTTTGTTTGTAACAGAAAAAATTTGAACTCATCCTACCTATCCAAAAGTGGAGAATGGTTGAGTGAATTATTTCATAACCTAACTAGGGAATTTATGTAACCATTTAAGTGTTTTTGGAATAAAATTTAATGAGGCAGATAAGTGTTCATAATATGATTTTAAAACTAGGACATAAAATCATGTATAAGGGGTAATGCCAATTTTGTAAATATGTGCCCAGAGAAAAGAATGGATGGATATATAACAAAATCTTAATAGTAGTGAGATTTCTATAAGGAATACACAATTTAGAATAAGAAGAACACATTTAAAATCTTTTGGATGGCTGGGCGTGGTGGCTCACTTCTGTAATCCCAGCACTTTGGGAGGCCGCGGCAGGCGGATCACTTGAGGTCAGGAGTTCAAGAACAGCCTGGCCAACAAGGTGAAACTTCGTCTCTACTAAAAATACAAAAATTAGCCAGGCATAGTGGCATGCGCCTGTAATCCCAGTTGCTTGGGAGGCTGAGGTAGGAGAATCGGCCGAACCTGGGAGGCAGAGGTTGCAGTGAGCCATTGCACTCCAGCCTGGGCAACAGAGTGAGACTCTGTCTCAGAAACAAACAGACAAATACCTTTGGAGATTTATAATGTAATTAAACAAAAAAAAAATGACCAAAAAGGCAAACGTAGCTCTTTACTGTAACTTTTAATATTCTAAAGAAGTAGTCTTCAGGGCCAGGAGTGGTGGCTCATACCTGTAATCCCAGCAGTTTGGGAGGCCAGGGCAGGTGGATTGCTTGATCCCAAGCATTTGAGACCAGTCTGGGTAATATGGGGAGACCTTGTCTCTATTTAAAAAAAAAAAGTCTTTGAATTTTTCAGTCTGGTTACCTTATTAGTAAAGAATTTTTGAGCATGCACTCCAAATGTGTATATTACTTGTGAATTATTTGCATAATGTATTAGTATATTATGTATATTATAGAACCTTAGCAAAAAATTTTAGAATATGTCAATATGAATAGAAGTTTACAAATCAATTTCTTTGATCTCAGCAGTTTATTTTATGTACTTCCTGACTGCTTCTACTCCATGTTGGAAGTTTATTTTTTATTTTTTTGCGATGGAGTATCGCTCTGTCGCCCAGGCTGGAGTGCAGTGGCGCGATCTCGGCTCACTGCAACCACTGCCTCCAGGGTTCAAACGATTCTCCTGCCTCAGCCTCCTGAGTAGCTGGGATTACAGTTACATGCCACCACACCTGGCTAATTTTTGTATTTTTAGTAGAGACAGGGTTTCGCCATGTTGGCCAGGTTGGTCTTGAACTCCTGACCTCAGGTGATCCGCCCGTCTCAGCCTCCCAAAGTGCTGGGATTACAGGTGTGAGCCACAGCTCCTGGCCACACTTTGGAGATTTAGATCTCAAAGAAGTAACAGAGGAAAATGAATAAAACACAGTTTCTACTTGTATAAGAATTATTTAAAACAAGCTTGTTTTTGACTCTTAAAATAGGACATAGGATGCAATACTTGAGCGAAGGAACCAAGGGCCGGCAGGTGGGAAGTGGAGGTGATGGGGAGCGCTGGGGCTCCGACAGAGGGTCACGAGGCAGCCTCAATGAGCAGATCGCCCTCGTGCTGATGAGACTGCAGGAGGACATGCAGAATGTCCTTCAGAGACTGCAGAAACTGGAAACACTGACTGCTTTGCAGGTAAACTTCCAAATGTATCATACCTTCTTCTGCTTATTGATTCTGGAAAGCAATGTGGAGTCTGCATTGATCATACTGACATAAATTAATGTATTTTACTGAATTTTTTAGAAAATAGAACTTGGTTTTGAAAATATCGTTTAAGAAAAGACTGACCCAGAAACTAATTACTGCTTAAAATAATAGAAAAATGGCTGGGCGCGGTGGCTCATGACTGTAATCCCAACACTTTGGGAGGCCGAGGTGGGTGGATCATCTGAGTTCAGGAGTTCGAGACCAGACTGGCCACCATGGTGAAATTCTGTCTCTACTAAAAATACAAAAGTTAGCCAGGTGTGGTGTTGCATACCTGTAATCCCAGCTACTTAGGAGGCTGAGGCAGGAGAGTCACTTGAACCCGGAAAGCAGAGGTTTCAGTGAGCTGAGATCACACCACTGCACTCCAGCCTGGGTGACAGAGTGAGACTCTGTCTCAAAAAAATAAATAAATTAAATAAATAAAAGAAGGGAAAAGGGTTCATAGGAAGAGATACTGCAGCTTGATTTATAGTTTCAACTGTGGCCTGTGATAATCCCTGGACTCAGTTGCCCCTTCCTGAGTAACATTTGTTGGAGAGAATAAAGAGGTAATTGACATTGACTGTCTGACCTAGCTGCAAACATTATACAACAATGAAGCATCATGCTGTAACAGATGTTAAGAAGTATTTGTAGGGATTAATCAAAGAAGACATACTTCCATTGCAAGATAAATACATTAAATGTGACTCATATAAAGAAACTGATACTGCAGGCTTTCCTAAACAACCACTGTGAATATCTTTCTCTTTACCTGATCAGTAAGTTACTCAAGCTATCACTTTTTTAAAAATTATATGTATCTCCAAGATTCTCAGTTACATGTTATTATTATTATTATTATTATTACTGTGGTTTTTTTTGAGATGGAATCTCGCTCTGTCACCAGGCTGGAGTGCAGTGGCGGGATCTCGGCTCACTACAGCCTCCACCTCCCGGGTTCAAATGAGTCTGCTGCCTCAGCCTCCTGAGTAGCTGAGACTACGGGTGCACGCCACCATGCCCAGCTAATTTTTGTATTTTTAGTAGAGACGGGGCTTCACCATGTTGGCCAGGGTGGTCTCGATCTCTTGACCTCTGATCCACCTGCCTCAGCCTCCCAAAGTGCTGGGATTACAGGCGTGAGCCACTGTGCCCTGCCTCTCAGTTACATATTATTATTAATCAGACTGCAAATTCCTAGAGTTCCAGGAGTCCATGAACACCCTCAAATACTATGCACATTTGTCTTTGATCTTGCATTTTTGATGGGAGAGGACTTGTTGTCTTCATCAGATCCTCAAGAAGGTGTATAAGGAAAAAGAGTTTAAAATAGTGCCTTATGACTGGGCACGGTGACTCACACCTGTAATTTCAGCACTTTGGGAGGCCGAGGCGAGTGGATCACTTGAGGCCAGGAGTTCGATACCAGCCTGGCCAGCATGGTGAAACCCCATCTCTACTAAAAATACAAAAATTAGCTGGGCATGGTGGTGCATGCCTGTAATCCCAGCTACTCAGGAGGCTGAGGCATGAGAATCACCTGAACCCCGCTGGCAGAGGTTGCAGTGAGCCTAGATCACATCACTGCCCTTGGCTCACTGTAACCTCCACCTCCTGGGCTCAAGTCATCCTCCCACCTCAGCCTCCCAAGTAGCTGGAACTACAGGTGCACACCACCACGTCTGGCTAATTTTTGTATTTTTTGTAGAAACAGAGTTTTGCCATGTTGCCCAGGCTGGTCTCAAACTCCTGAGCTCAAGTAATCAGCCCACTTCGGCCTCCCAAAGTGCTTGGGATTATAGGCGTGAGCCACTGAGCCTGGCATGCTCTATGTTTTTTTTTTTTAAGGAATATTTTACATATGTTCAATATCTTTAGTGATATTGAAATTCTGCTAAAATTCTTTTGGTGTATTTTCTTAGACATTTACTTTTTCACTGTTACAGAAAACTTTAGGCTAGGCCCATGACTCACACCTATAATCTCAGCACTTTGGGAGGTCAAGGCAGGAGGATAACCTGAGGCTAGGAGTTCAAGACCAGCCTGGGCAACATGGCAAGACCCTGTGTCTACCAAAAAAATAAAATTAAAATAGCTAGGCTTGGTGGTCGGCCCAGCTACTCAGAAGGCTGAGGCAGGATGATAGCTTGAACCCAGGAGTTCAAGGCTGCAGTGAGCCACGATCTCACCAGCCTGGGCAACAGAGCAAGACCTCATCTCTACAAAAATACAATACAATAATAAAATAAAGTTCAAAAGATTTTGATTTAAGGACTTTTTTTCCTTAAAATTTGCATAATTCACTTGGATGACTCATAGAAGAAATAAATTGGGCCAGGCATGGTGGCTCATGCCTATAATACCAACACTTTGGGAGGCTGAGGTGGGTGGATCACCTGAGGTCTGGAGTTCGAGACCAGTCTGGCCAACATAGTGAAACCCCATCTCTACTACTAAAAATACAAAAATTAGCTGGGTGTGGTGGTGCATGCCTCCCAGCTAATTGTGAGGCAGCAGTTGCAGTGAGCTGAGATCGTGTCTCAAAAAGAAAAGTTAAATAGGTAATGTAATAAGACTGTAAACATAAGAGTTTAGATTGATTTGAGGTTTTATTTGCATAATCTTATATAATTTGAGCTAAAAATATAAAGCATTAAAGTATTGTTTGGCTTGCCTTTTTAGGGAACTTGTCCTTTGGTAAGTATTAGTTTCAGGATAATCAAAGTATAGTTAGCAGAAAAATACTGAATAAACTAATATTTCTACGTTCCAACTGTTCTATACATAAAGAAAACAAAAGCAACCAAAAAAACCTCAATATTTCTGCCTTTTAAAAAAAGATAGGAAATAGAATAATTACTGTGTTTTTCATTTTTTCAAGGCTAAGTCACTTTCATTTGCATTTACAGGCAAAATCATCAACAACAACATTGCAGACTACTCCTCAGCCCACCTCACAGGTAAGACATTTTTTTAAAAATTTAAATGCCAGGGTTTCATATTTTTTTTGTTGTTGTTGTTGTTTTTGTTTGATACGGAGTCTCACTCTGTCGCCCAGGCTGGAGTGCAGTGGTGGGATCTCAGCTCACTGCAAGCTCTACCTCCTGGGTTCACCCGATTCTCCTACCTCAGCCTCCCAAGTAGCTGGGACTGCAGGTGCCCACCACCACGCCTGGCTAATTTTTTGTATTTTTAGTAGAGACAGGGTTTCACCGTGTTAGCCAAGATGGTCTCGATCTCCTGACCTCGTGATCCGCCCGCCTCGGCCTCCCAAAGTGCTGGGATTACAGGTGTGAGCCACCGCGCCCAGCCCATGGTTTCATATGTTACAATACTTTTAGAATATACAAAATCTTTAAATCATTCCAAATGAAATCTACCTTTGCAGTTAAAAAATACTTGTTTTGTGTTTATTTAAGTCTGAACTACTCCTGAAAGCCTGCTTCCTGAATTATACTCTGAGATGCAGAATATCTTCCTCCTTTCAGCGGGAGTGAGATTTGTTACTAATTTTCTTTTTTACTTTCAAAATTATGAATTAGGTATGTTTTTAAGTTTATACATGCAGTATTGAATAGATTGGTGACAAGCTTATTATATTTTCTCAGAGACCATCTTGGTGGCCCTTCGAGATGTCTCCTGGTGTGCTAACGTTTGCCATCATATGGCCTTTTATTGCACAGTGGTTGGTGTATTTATACTATCAAAGAAGGAGAAGGTAAGACCATTTTCATCATTTGAAATGGTGTATAACTCTTATAACCTATAGTAGACAGAGATTTCAGCAGCAATTGAGGGATGCTAGGTCCATTTTCTAGATACATCGTCATAGTGAACATTCTATATTTATCCTGAGACTGAAACTGTCTTGGAAATGATGTCTTGTGAATTCCTAGGTACTTGTTAGACTTAAAAACATTTTCACTTGAGAGCATCTGATGGATTTATACACCTTTGATTTAGGCAACAGCACAAAAATGACTACATGCTTCCTTTTTTTTTTTTTTTTTTTGAGACTGGGTCTCGTTTTGTTGCCCAGGCTGGAGGGCAGTGGCTGTTCACAGGCATGATCATGTGCACTGAAGCCTCAGACTCCTTGGCTCAAGTGATCCTTTCTGCCTCAGCCTCCTGAGTGGCTGGGACTACAGGCATATACCACTAGGTGCGGTTTATATGCATTTTATGGTTTGTGAGGAAACAATGTTCTGAAAGGCATGGTGGCTCACACCTATAATCCCAGCACTTTGGGGAGGGCAAGGCAGGAGGATTACTTGAGCAAAGGAGTTTGAGACCAGCCTGGGCAACACAGGGAGATGCTGTCTCTATTTTAAACAATTAATTAAAAAGGAATTTGGAGGTACTTTTATTTTTTTAATTTATTTTATTTTATTAATTTATTTTTTGAGACAGAGTTTTGCTTTTGTTGCCCAGGCTGGGGTGCAATGGCACGATCTTGGTTCACTGCAACCTCTGCCTCCCAGGTTCAAGTGATTCTCCTGCCTCAGCCTCCCAAGTAGCTGGGATTACAGGCATGTGCCATCATGTCCAGCTAATTTTTGTATTTTTAGTAGAGATGGAGTTTCACCATGTTGGCCAGACTGGTCTCAAACTCCTGACCTCAGATGATTCACCCGCCTTGGCCTCCCAAAGAGCTGGGATTACAGGCACGAGCCACTGTGCCCAGCCGGAGGTTACTTTAATTTAAGGGCCAGAATTCCAGTTTGGGATGACAAGATACCTCAGATAGGTCAGAAAATAATAGATTGGAATCCCTGAAAGTAATTCTGAGTCCGACCATGTTAGGAATAACCTGAGGCCAAATCCTTGGGTTCAAGAAAATCCTTAAATCTAAAAAGTTGCCAGGTGCGGTGGCTCATGTCTATAATCCCAGGACTTTGGGAAGCTGAGATAGGTGGATTGCTTGAGCCCAGGAATTCAAGAACAGCCTGGGCAAGAAAGTGAGACTGTCTCTATAAAAAATTTAAAAAATTAAATTAAAAAATTAGCCGGGTTGGTGGTGCATACCTCTAGTCCCAGATACTCGGGAGGCTGAGGCAGGAGGATCAACTTGAGCCCAGGAGGTTGAGGCTGCCATGAGTCATGATCATGCCACTACACTCCAGCCCGGGTGATGGAGTAAGACTGTCTCAAAAACAAAACAAAAAAAAGATATAGACCTGAATTTAAATCCTTTCTTTTCTTCTTCTACACATTTTCAATTCCTCCTATGATGGTTGGGTTTAGTGCTCTACAGTGTTTTACATTTAAATATCCCTGGTAATAGGAAAGAAGAACCAACCGTTTGTTAGATATGTAGTAATGCTGGATATAAGCAGCAGGGCTCAGTGTCACTATAGGTAGATGTTTACATATTTTTAATGCATCTCAAAGTTCCTTTTCATGTTTCCGTTGTAGAAAGTTGGGAGTTGGAGAGTAGATGAATTTGCTTAAAAAAAAACCTCTAAAGCTTACTTTGGTTAATAATTTATTTTATGCTTAAGATGGAAGCAGCTTATTACTTCATTAAAGATTGAAAAAACAAACTACACTCTGCATCAACAGTCACATAAAATTGGAGTTTTTCTAAAAATGTTTAAAATGTTCTTTACTAATAGAAGCTTTGTAAAAGGTTGTTCACTATTTCTCCTACATATCCCTTTTAGCTGTTCACAGATGTCTCTGAATGGAGAAACGCTTTCCTATTTTTAATTTTCTACTTGGTTATTATTGAACCTTTATAAGTTTTTTACTGTACGTTAACTGTTTGATCCTTCCAAATTGCAAATTCTGTAGCACTGTGCAACTTCATTTTGACGAGGTATAGTGTTTTTACGTATTGTTTGCTTATATATGTAATAGATTAACTGTGGTTGGAAGTAGGGCCATATTTGATATGGTGGAAATAAGTTTTAGCCTTGAGGGGGATTTAGGCATCTTTTACTCTAACATTGTTTAGCAATTTTTAATCTGATAGTTAAAGGAATGAAGACCAGAGAGCAGTTATATGGTTTGGAAGAGATTAGGAGAAAGGTCTAGAAATCTGATTAGGATGGGGAAAGTGTGGGCAAGTAGAGGGTGTGCCCTATTCATAATAGGGATCATCCTATAGCTCATCCCCCAAAACAGTGTCTGGCATGTAGTAGGTGCTCAATAAATGTGTGTTGAGTCTATGACTGAATCCCTCTTTGGGCAAGATGGCAAATGGAAGTACCGTAAGACATGGAAAACCTTTCATTTTATTGAATAAATATGCATGTGGACATAGACATACTAGGATACGTCTGATAGATATAGGATAGTCCTATGTATATATAAAACATATAGGACTGGAGGCTGGAGTGCACTCGCGTGATCTTGGCTCACTGCAACCTCCACGTCCTGGGTTCAAGTGATTTTCCTGCCTCAGCCTCCTGAGTAGCTGGAACTACAGGCATGTGCCACCACGCCCAGCTAATTTTTGTATTTTTAGTAGAGACAGGGTTTCGCCATGTTGACCAGACTGGTCTTGAACTCCTGATCTCAGGTGATCCAGCCACCTCGGCTTCCCAAAGTGCTGGGATTACAGGCGTGAGCCAGCACACTCAAGCTGTGATAAGCTTTTGAAAATAAGTATCTTTTCCTTCAACATTAAAATTAATAAAGTCTACGTTTTTTTTTCTAGCGTAGAATAATATAAATTTAAAAGTAAAAGAGATTTCTTATGCTATCGCTCTGCAACGGATCAGAAGAAAATTCTGTGTGTGATAAGAAGAACAATACCTGCAGACTTCTTATTCAGAAATAGGCCCTGAACAGTCTCCTGTGGTAACACCTGTCCCTGGTTGTCTAGCCTGACAACTCTGCTATTAAAATTATCCTTGAGTTAAATACCGAAAGCAGACCTGTTAAGTCTAAGAAACTACTCTTAAACTATTACTTTATTTATTTATTTATCTATTTGAGACAAGGTCTCACTCTCTTGCCTGGGCTGCAGTGTAGTAGTACAATCAGAGGTCAATGCAGCCTCAAACTCCTGGACTCAAGCAATCCTCCTGCCTCAGCTTCCTGAGAAGCTGGGACTATAGGCAGGTGTCAACTAATTTTCTTATTTTTGTTGAGATGGGGTCTCACTATATTGCCCAGGCTAGTCTTGAACTCCTGCCCTCAAGAGATCCTCCCACTTCAGCCTCTCTTGTACTGGGATTACAGGACTGAGCCACCATGCCCAGCCCAAATTATTATTGTTAAAAGAAAGGGGCCCCAATCCAGACCCCAAGAGGGAGTTCTTGGATCTCGCACAAGAAAAAATTTAGGGCAAGTCCATAAAGTAAAGTGAAAGCAAGTTTAAGAAAGTAGAGGAATAGGCTGGGCGCGGTGGCTCATGCCTGTAATCCCAGCACTTTGGGAGGCCGAGGTGAGCCGGTCACCTGAGGTCAGGAGTTCGAGACCAGCCTGACCAACATGGTGAAACCCTATCTCTACTAAAAATACAGAAATTAGCTGGGTGTGGTCTGGCGCCTGTAATCCCAGCTACTCAGGAGATTGAGGCAGGGGAATCGCTTGAACCCAGGAGGCGGAGGTTGCAGTGAGCTGAGATCGTGCCACTGCAGTCCAGCCTGGGTGACGCAGTGAGACTCCATCTCAAAAAAAAAAAAAGAGAAAAAAGAAAGTAGAGAGATAGAATAACGGCTGCTCGTTGCCCATTTTTGTGGTTATTTCTAAACAAGGTGTGGATTATTCATGCCTCCCCTTTTTAGACCATGTAGGGTAACTTCCTGACGTTGCCGTGGCATTTGTAAACTGTCATGGCGCTGGTGGGAGTGTAGCAGTGAGGACGACCAGAGGTCACTCTCATCACCATCTTGGTTTTGGTGGGTTTTAGCCAGCTTCTTTACTGCAACCTGTTTTATCAGCAAGGTCTTTATGACCTGTATCTTGTGCCGACCTCCTATCTCATCCTGTGACTTAGAATGGCTTAACCTGGGAATGCAGCCCAGTAGGTCTCAGCCTCATTTTACCCAGCTTCTATTCAAAATGGAGTTGCTCTGGTTCACATGCCTCTGACATTACTTTGAAGGAAAGGATGTTTCTAACCAGTTTTCTTTTTTTTTTTTTCTTTGCGACAGAGTCTCACTCTGTCGCCCAGGCTGGATTGCAGTAATCTTGGCTCACTGCAAGCTCTGCCTCCCAGGTTCACGCCATTTTCCCTCAGTCTCCCCAGTAGCTGGGACTACAGGTGCCCGCCACCACGCCCGGCTAATTTTGTTTTTGTATTTTTAGTAGAGACGGCCAGGATGGTCTCGACTAACCAGTTTTCTTAAGCAGCCTGCCCAGATTCCTAAATTGCTATCATGTAATCTTCTTGGGGACATTCAGCCTTCAGTAGAGAGGTAATAAATACAAACTTGTTGGGAGTGGGGAGGGTCTCAGGAGGATTATTCTCCAAATGGAGCCTAGGGCAGAAGGCACTGACACAAAAAGTCAGGCCCGGGCTTCTGAGGAGGGGAAGGAATTGCAGCAGTGCAGCTAGAGCAGCATTCACCTCGGTGAAGGGAACGGCAGAATTTATTCCTGTTCCCTTATCTGTTGTTTCCTGTGACTTTTTTTCTATCACACTATACCCTCCATTTTGCAAGTTGATTTAAAACAAAACAAAACAGAAAGACCTCACAAAGAGCCTGAAAACAATTCTAAAGTTCTGAAGACAGTGATTTATGTTCACTCTATTACCTTAGAAGACTGGGAGTTCAGGCTGGGCACAGTGGCTCACATGAGTAATGCCAGCACTTCAGGGGGCTGAGGCAGCAGAATAGCTTGAACCTGGGAGGTGGAGGTTGCAGTCAGCCGAGATCGCGCGCCACTGCACTCCAGCCTGGGCGATAGAGCGAGACTCTGTCTCAAAAAAAAAGAAAAAAAAGATTGGGGATTCATCGAGACCAAGTTTTCTGCCCTTTTTAATTTTTTTATTTTTATTTATTTATATATTTATTTATTTTGAGACGGAGTCTTGCTGTGTCACCGAGGCTGGAGTGCAGTGGTGCGATCTCGGCTCACTGCAACTTCCGCCTCCCAGGTTCAAGTGATTCTCCTGCCTCAGCCTCCCAAGTAGCTGAGACTATAGGCGCGTGCCACCACGCCAGGCTAATTTTTTGTATTTTTAGTAGAGACGAGGTTTCACCGTGTTAGCAGGATGGTCTTGATCTCCCAACCTCGTGATCCGCCTGCCTCGGCCTCCCAAAGTGCTGGGATTACAGGTGTGAGCTACAGTTCCGGCTTTGTCTGCCCTTTTATAAATCTGCAAAGGATTGTGTGTAGTAATCTGCATCCCGCAGATTCTTGATAAGTGTTGCTAATTGTTCAGGCACCCTGCAGCTAACATTTTTGCTAAAACCTCACTCAGGCAGTTTGTCTTTACAACCCACATCTCTCTTGTCTTTGTCAACCATTTCAATTCTCTTCCTCCAGGGGCCTGTTTTCTTTACACTGCTGGGATCTCCTTCTGTTATGTGAAAGTTGATCTGACTGTTTAAAATGTCACTCCTGCCAAGGAGGTGTACATAAGAGGATTTCTGTAGAGGATAAGGAATGATCTGATTGTTTAAAATATCCCTCCTGCCAAAGGAGTTGCATAAGGGTATTTCTACAGAGAGGAATCAATCTGTTATGAAAGTTTCAGGCATTTTGGCATCTTGAGTGCTGGGGAGGGTTTGTAGATTTTAGAGCAGAACTCAGATCATATGTGATGGTGTGTCTTGTGCTAACAAGCTCAGCCTTTTCTGATAGCTCATTCACTCTTCTGTCTTTGAAACCACCACATTATATATATCCAAGTTTGGGGTTTATATGCCTTTTCCTCCCCCCACCACCTAAACTGAGAGCTGTCTTGAGTCCTGAGAGCCTGCCTCATTTATCTCTGAATGCCCAGGGCTTGGCACAGAGCCTGGAAAGTAATAGAAACATAGTCCGTGTTGATTAAATGAATACTCTAGGTCGTACATCTATTATCCTCTTACAGTTTTGTTACGCATTTGTTTCATAACTTTTCCATTTTGATAAAATTATGAAATCATTTCCACAAATCTTAATTGTGTAATAGCCAATTAGAAAAGGGTAAGAATCTGGAAAGTAAGAGAGGATGAATGTACATTTAAATTATTTATTAAAAACTGGCCAGGATGGCCAGGCGCCATGGCTAACGCCTGTAATCCCAACACTTTGGGAGGCCGAGGTGGGTAGATCACCTGAGGTCAGGAGTTCAAGATGGTGAAACCTGGTCTCTATTAAAAATACAGAAATTACCCAGGTGTGGTGGCACACACCTGTAATGCCAGCTACTTGCAAGGCTGAGGCAGGAGAATCGCTTGTACCCAGGAGGCGGAGGTTGCAGTGAGCCAAGATGGCACGATTGCAGTCCAGCCTGGACGACAGAGCAAGACTTTGCCCCAATAAATAAATAAATAAATAATTTAAAACTGTTTGGTAATTTCAGCACTTGTAATTGGATCTTTCCTATCAGGCTGCAAGTCATATGAAGTAGTTTTATAAAGACTGTTGGTAATATTATGGTTTTATTTTGAATTTGAATGTTATTATTATTATGTTACCATCCAGAAAATTATTTGCATTCATACTCACAGGAAATTGGTTTTTATTTTCTTTTTAAAGAAAACTGAACTGAGGAAAATGGTGTTTTCCTCAAGAAGACTACTGGAACTGGATGACCTCAGAATGAACTGGATTGTGGTGTTCACAAGAAAATCTTAGTTTGTGATGATTACATTGCTTTTTGTTGTCCAGTAGTTTAGTTTGTGTACATATATACACATATATATTTTGCACTATACAAATGATAACATTTTAAGGACTAATATTGCTGATACTTGAATAATCAATCTCTACTAGGTTACAAGTAGTATACACAGATTTACCCTGCCCTTGAACTTGAAGGACATTAAATTATTAATGATCATTTGGTAACATGTTTACCTGATTATCTTCCATAGAGTAACATAAGCTGCTTTTCAAAGGTACCATTGTGATAATGAGATCAAATTTATAAGTTGTTATTTTTAATTTTCTAAATTAAGTAAAAGAAAGAATACAAACCAGGAGTGAATTTCAAATGAGATGTAATCGACTTTATATCTTAGTCACGGACTTGCCATGCCACGTAGTGGAAAACCACAGGAAGAATCGCCATATTTACTTTGTGGGCTGCCCATAGTCTTTCTTGGGCATTCACAACTCTTGAGTTTGGTGTTCAGGCATCATTATTAAAAAGTGGAGTCCTATGTACCAGACTGAGTTTTTACAAATGATTTGCAGACTAGACATAACCCGCTGATGGCAATGGTGAGGAATGAGCTTCATATAGGTTTAAAAGTGTATTCTGAGCCTGTAGATGATTAATAAGGTTTTTATTCAATCATATAAATGTATTCCTTTGTAATCATTTTTGTTTAACTGAGGATATCTAGTGTCTGCTTCATAGGGTGCTTTGAAATATAAAATGAAAACTTATTTATACTGTTTTTACAACAGTCAAAAAGGAAACACATGAAAATCACTTTTCTGCAACTGATGAACTATACAGACTGGACTCTTAACCTCTTAGTGCCTCAGTTTTTCCTTCGGGGTATACTATTTTAGATACACCTACTTCACAGGAGTACTGGAGGGATTTGCAAGCTAACAGGCCAAATGCTTCCATAGGAATAAGGCATGCCCAACTAACAGAAATTTAAGTCCCTCTTCCCCACCTCTCTCATCTAGACCAAAAAGAAGACTATAATTTAGATCCTTGGAGACTTTTCCTGTATGCCTTCCAAAACATCCTGCTTACTTAGATGTACCTTGTGCTTTGAAGATTTCTTTGATGCAGTCTTTGTAGCAAATAATTTTTTTTTTTAAATGGAGTTTCTCTCTTGTTGCCCAGGCTGGAGGGCAATGGCACGATCTTGGCTCACTGCAACCTCCACCTCCTGGGTTCAAGCGATTCTCCTGCCTCAGTCTGTCGAGTAGCTGGGATTACAGGCATGCGCCACCATGCCTGGCTAATTTTGTATTTTTAGTAGAGACGGGGTTTCTCCATGTTGGTGAGGCTGATCTCAAACTCCCAACCTCAGGTGATCTGCCTGCCTCGGCCTCCCAAAGTGCTGGGATTACAGGCGTGAGCCACTGCACCTGGCCTGCAGCAAATAATTTTTAAGCATTCTCAAGATGTATGATGTTGGGTTTAGCATCATATGTTGAGAGTGTTTTAAATAAGAAATAATCTGTCTTTAGTATACAGGATGGTTCTTTGTTTGCCTGAAAAGTATAAGAATACAATTTACTTTTCCCAAACTCTTTTTCCTTATTTTTTCTTTCAAATAACTTCAATTATTTAATCCCATACTGATTAAAATATGTCTGTCTAAAGGGATCTACTACTATTTGCTTTTTAAAAAGTGTTCCCTATTTATTTAGGAAAAAGTGAAGCAAGCAACTGAATTTATATGTAAAAATAACATTTAGACCTGTGGATCAAAGATTATTTTCAAAAATTAGATATCAATTTGGTATCAGTAAAAAGTGTCTTTTCTCTTAGTATATAAATAAATAAAATGCAGATTAAGAGTGTAAGCAGTTGTGAATCATTACAAGCAGTCTGGGATAACTAACTCCTAGGGATAACCATTTCTATCCTGTTCCAAAGTCTTATTTTATAGTTTGAAAAGCGCTTTGCACACAGTTCTTGTATATAAAAGTAAAGATGTAATTATAGGATATAGTGTTCCTGCTTTGTTTAATAAGAACTTCATTTAAACTTGACAGCTATGGTTTTTTTTAATGATAACTTCTTTTCTGTTTATTGTAAAACTAAGTTAAAAATAAAAGGTTAATGAGAAATGATACGGCTTTTATTACTTGTTACTGTTAGCCCATTGATTAGGTAAGAATTCAATGAGAGTAAGTAGTAGTCGCACATAAAGTAATTATGACTCTGAAAATAAAGCCATGCTATTCCGTACAATTTGATAAAAATCAGAAACTGGGATGAAATTTAACTCATTTAGTCATCTGGTTCAGAATATTAGCAATCCAGTCAGATTCTTGGTTTTACTTTTTTTTGAGACAGAGTCTCGCTCTGTTGCCAGGCTAGATTGCAGTGGCGCGATCTCGGCTCACTGCAACCTCCGCCTCTCAGGTTCAAGTGATTCTCCTGCCTCAGCCTCCTGAGTAGCTGGGACTACAGGCACGTGCCACCATGCCCGGCTAATTTTTGTATTTTTAATAGAGACGGGGTTTCACCATGTTGGCCAGGATGGTTTCCATCTCTTGACCTCGTGATCTACCTGCCTTGGCCTCCCAAAGTGCTGGGATTATAGGCGTGAGCCACTGCGCCCAGCCAATTTCAGTTCTTATACCAAATATATAGCTTCCCACAGCCACACAGTGAACCCTAATCAACCATCTTATTATTATTATTATTATTATTATTATTATTATTTGAGATGGAGTCTTGCTCTGCCGCCCAGGCTGGATTGCAGTGGTGTGATCTCAGCTTACTGCAACCTCTGCCTCCCAGGTTCCAGTGATTCTCCTGCCTCAGCTTCCCACATAGCTGGGATTACAGGCACCCACCACCACACCTGGCTAATTTTTTGTATTTTTAGTAGAGACGGGTTTTGCCATGTTGGCTAGGCTGGTCTTGAACTCCTGAACTCCTGCCTCTGCCTCCCAAAGTGCTGGGATTACAGGCGTGAGTCATCACGCCCAGCCCTAATCAACCATCTTGAATACACATCTCTGGTCTTATGTGGAAAATGATGAGAGGGCTTTGTTTTTGTTTTTGTTTTTTTAATTGAGACAGAGTTTCACTCTTATTGCCCAGGCTGGAGTGCAATGGTGCCATCTCGGCTCACTGCAACCTCCACCTCCCAGGTTCGAGTGATTCTCCTGCCTCAGCCTCCCGAGTAGCTGGGATTACAGGTGTACGCCACCACGCCAGGCTAATTTTTTTGTATTCTTAGTAGAGACGGGGTTTCTCCATGTTGGTCAGTCTGGTTTTGAACTCCCAACCTCAGGTGATTCACTTGCCTCAGCCTCCCAAAATGCTGGGATTACAGGTGTGAACCACTGCGCCCGGCCTGGGTTTTGTGTTTTTAATACCCATCTATGACTTGTAACTTCTACAGAGTGATAAAAGTGATGTATCATTTAAGGTATCATTATTCTGCTTCATGTAATAGAAACCCAACTGTGGTGGCTTGACCGAGTAACTGGGTCTTTTCCTTCGATATAAGTCTGGAGATAGAAGTCCAGGGCTGGGAAGGTGCTTCCACAATGCCATTAGGTAGACAGGCTCCTCCTGTCTTTCTTTCTCCCATCTTGAGTGTATGGCTTTTGTCTTCATGCTTGCAAGATAGTGAAGTACATTTAGATCTAATGTCTACATTATAGGCAGGCACAGAATGAAGCACAGAAGGCAATTAACATTTGTATTTTTCCATCTGATCAGGAAACAGTAACTTTCTTGAAAGTCCCACACAGGAGACTCCTCACATCTCATTGGCAAAAACGGGCTCTCATAGTTATATTTTTGTATACAAAATTATTTAATCACTTCTCAGCCTTTTGGCTAAGATCAAGGGTAGTATCAGTTCTTATCAGTTCTTTTTTTTTTTTTTTTCGAGACAGAGTCTCGCTCTGTTGCCCAGGCTGGAGTACAGTGGTGCAATCTCGGCTCACTGCAACCTCCGCCTCCCAGGTTCAAGCGATTCTCTTGCCTCAGCCTCTCAAGTAGCTGGGATTACAGGTGCCAGCCATGTTGCCTGGGTAATTTTTTGTGTTTTTAGTAGAGACAGGGTTTCTCCATGTTGGCCAGGCTGGTCTCGAACTCAGGTGATTAACTTGCCGCTGCACTCCAGCTTGGGAAACAGAGCAAGACACACGCACACACACACACACACAAAAGAAGAAGGAAGGAAAGAGAGAGAGAGGAAGGGAGGGAGGGAGGAAGGAAGGAAGAAAAACATAAAAAAAGAGAAATAGAGAAATTTCCTCCCTTGTTTCAATTCTTTAATATGTGTTGAAGAGAACTTTTTTTTTGAAACAGAGTCTCACTCTGTTACTTAGCAGGCTGGAGTGCAGTGGCGTGATCTCGTCTCACTGCAACCTCCACCTCCCGAGTTCAAGCAATTCTCTGCCTCAGCCTCCTGAGTAGCTGGGATTACAGGCGCCCGCCACCATGCCCAGCTAATTTTTGTATTTTTAGTACAGACAGGGTTTCACCATGTTGGCCAGGCTGGTTTTGAACTCCTGACCTCGTGATCCACCCGCCTTCACCTCCCAAAGTGCTGGGATTACTGCTGTGAGCCACCGCGCCCAGCCTGAAGAGAACTTTTTATACCTACATAAAATCAGGCAAGGGAGTATCAATTATTTTTTAAATTTTACTGGTCACCCTTTCCCCTCTCTTCTGTCCCCTCTCCTCTTCCCTTGGAGCGCTCTTCCTCTTCCAGCAGAATCCAGTGATTCTGGTGAGGCTGCTAAATGGAACACCCAGCTATGCCCATTGCTGCCCCATTGTGACTCACAGTAATGGACATGTGACTCAACCTGGTCAGCTTATATCCCATTCTCCTGACCACAGTGACATCCCAGTGATGGGCATAGAACCAGCAGTCAGTTACTCTCTGGGATTTATTTCATGGAACTAGGAGAGAGAGAGTGTTTAAGCCACCCCAAATCCAGCCCCCAGTAGACTTTTTTTTTCATTATTAATTATTTTTTTCACAATCCTTACTTTGGATGTAGACTTAAAAAAAATGTGTCAAGGAATGTATCCATTTCTTGTGGGTTTTCCAGTTTTTTGGCATATATTTGTTCCCAGTAGTCTCTGATGATTCTTCAGATTTCTGCGGTATCAGTTGTCATGTCTCCTTTTTCATCTTTGATTTTATTTACTTGGGCATTCCTTTTTCTTAGTCTGGCTAAAGGTTTGTTGATTTTGTTTTCAAAGTAAACCAAGTTCATTTTTAAAAATCTTTTGTATTTTGGGTTTCAGTTTCATTTGTTTCTGCTGTTATTTCATTTGTTTAGTTTCAGTTTCATTTGTTTCTGCTGTTATTATTTCTTCTACTAATTTTGGGTTTGTTTTTGCTTTCCTAGTTAAGATGCGTTGTTAGGTTATTTACAGACTTTATTGTTATTTATTTTTTTTGAGACAGTTTCCCTCTCGTCACCCAGGCTGGAGTGCAGAGGTGCAATCTCTGCTCACTGCAACCTCTGCCTCCCGGGTTCAAGTGATTCCCCTTGCCTCAGCCTCCTGAGTAGCTGGGATTATTAGCGCCCACCACCACACACCCAGCTAATTTTTTGTATTTTTGGTAGAGATGGGGTTTCACCATGCTGGCCAGGCTGGTCTTAAACTCCTGACCTCAGGTGATCTGCCTGCCTCGATCTCCCAAAGTGTTAGGATTACAGGTGTGAGCCACCACATCTGGCCATAGACTTTTTTAGAACTGTTTTAGGTTTACAACAAAATCAAGTGGAAAGTAGAGCTCCCATATTCCACCCTCCTCTCCCCCCGCCCCACCTGCACAACCTCTTCCACCGTCAGCATCTGGTGGAGTGGTACATTTGTTTCATCTGATGAACCGACATGGACATATCATTACCATGGGGCTCACTCTTAGTGTACATCCTATGAGTTTTGACAAATTTAAAATATGTATCCACCATTATATCATACAGAGTAGTTTCACTGCCCTAAAAAAATCCTCTGTGCTCCACCTAGTCATCCTTCCCTCCTAACTTCTGGCAACCACAGATCCTTTTACTGTTTCTATAGTTGTGCCTTTTCTAGTGTCGTGTATTTGGAATCATACAGTGTGTCGCCTTGTCAGACTGGCTTCTTCCAGTTAGTAATATGCACTTAAGATTCATCTGTGTCTTTTCATTGTAGTTCATTTCTTCTTAGCGCTGAATAATATCCCATTATATAGATGTGCCTCTGCTTATTCATTCACCTGTTGAAGGAAGAGTGTAAAAGAATTTGCAGACATACCGTTTTTATTTGGAGGTGTCCAACTGATTTCTTGAATTCTTTATTTGGGCGTCTCACAGACATCTCAAACTTAGTATGTCTACCCATCCTGTCCCTCATTCCAGTTCAGGGTGTAGCACCACAATCGACCCAACTGCTCAAGCCAGATGTTAGGTGTCAAATGTGGCTCTTCCATTCTCTCACCTGCCTCATCCCATATATCAGTAAAGTCCTGTTGCTCCTACCTCTAAAATATGTCTTGAATCCAGGTGGGCTGGTGCAGAAGCCTTTTATTCAGTCTCCTTCCTTCAAATGTTTTCCCGTACAATACACTTTCCACACAGTTAAAAGAATGACTCATCCATGGTTGTCTTGGTATTAATTGAAAGACCTGGTGTAAACAGTAAATACTTGTACTATATTCTGGACTCTCAGCATTTTTATAAATGGCTAAAAATAAGACAGTTCTTTGTAGCAAATAGAGCAATTAGACCTGAATGTCCTTCAAGATGTTTTGGAGCATAATAGCAAGGCTTTATATAGTTACCACTTCCCGAACCCAAAATTAAAGTGCATATTCCAGGAAGCAGTAGGGTACTTAGGGTTCAAATAATTATCATTTATTAAACACCTGTTATGTTTGCTATGTACTTCATTTTACTTAATTCTAACATAGGTGGGCCAAGATAAACAGGCCATTCTTCAAACATAATTTCTGGATTTGTTTAACATTTAATGGGGGTGGGACAAAACATTTTTAAATAATTTTTTTGGAGGCAGAGTCTCATTCTGTCACCCAGGCTGGAGTACAATGGTGCCATCTTGGCTCACTGTAACCTCCACCTCCCAGGTTCAAGCAGTTCTCCAGCTTCAGCCTCCCGAGCAGCTGGGATTACTGGCGCGCACCATCATGCCTGGCTAATTTTTATATTTTTAGTAGAGACGGGGTTTTACCATGTTGGCCAGGTTGGTCTTGAACTTCCGACCGCCTGTGATCCACTCGTCTCAGCCTCCCAAAGTGCTGAGATTACAGGCGTAAGCCACCATGCCCAGCCTAAAAAACAATTTTTTTTTTTTTTTTTTTTTAGATAAGTGTTTACTGATATTTTTATTTTGGAGCTCCAAAAAAAAAGTCACATCTATTATTTTGCATTTTTCAGGTAAGAATAAAACATTTTCCTTTAAGAGATACCAACTTATTTTTTCTTTTTACTCTTTTTCTAAATTCGTCCAATAAACATTATGCCATTGTGAAAACAGAAGTTTTTTTTATATATATATATTTTTATCATACTTTAAGTTCTAGGGTACATGTGCACAACGTGCAGGTTTGTTACATATGTATACATTTGCCATGTTGGTGTGCTGCACCCACTAACTCGTCATTTACATTAGGTATATCTCCTAATGCTATCCCTCCCCCTCCCCCCACCCCACAACAGGCCCCAGTATGTGATGTTCCCCTTCCTGTGTCCAAGTGTTCTCATTGTTCCATTCCCACCTATGAGTGAGAACATGGTGGTGTTTGGTTTTTTATCCTTGCGATAGTTTGCTGAGAATGACGGTTTTTTAAAAATTTAGATAGAGACAGGGTCTTGCAATGTTGGGCAGGGTAGTCTCTAACCCCTGGCCTCAAGCAATCATCCCACCTCGGCTGTCCAAAGTGCTGGAAATAAAGGCATGAGCCACTATGCCCAGCCACAAATTATTTTTTATTAATACAAACTGTATGTAGCTGGCCGGGCGGCTCACGCCTGTAATCCCAGCACTTTGGGAGGCCAAGGCGGGTGGATCACGAAGTCTGGAGTTTGAGACCAGCCTGGCCAACAAAGAACAATACATTTGTAGAGAAATGACAGGACAAAGGAAAGTGGTTTTAGGCTTCCAAGGACTGGAACCTTTGGGAAGGCAAACACTGTATGTGGGAGGAAACTAATTGAATAAGGTTTCTTTGCCAATTCCTCTGGTGCTGTCCCTGGTAGGTAAGACTCTAGAATTGTCTCCAGCAAAGGAGAATTTATATCCTGCCTTTGGGCAGAAAGGCAGGGGGATGGGGAGAGCTTTCCTCAGTTTGCTGCTTAACTGCCTTTAGCTCAAAAATATTTTTATGTCAAAGAGGCATTTTAGGATGATATATTCTGATTTCCTTCATAGCAAAAGATGCATGCATTTCTATTGGTGGCCATTGGTGTTTTTTAAAGACGTGCATGCACACATATACGTCAGCTGTCAAAACCATTCCCTTTTTCCCATTGTTCTTTCCTGTTAGGTTTTTCCCTAGCAAGTGTCTGAATCTACATCTTGACAAGTATAAATTTAGATAATAAAAGTCACCTGTTCGAAATAAATACCATTACAGCATGCCTTACCTGTGGCTGAATTTTAAGTGACTATAGCTTCACATGCTAGGTCTGTTAGTAAACAGTGTAACTTTCCACTCAAGGCCATTGTCTTCTGCATTGGGAATATGCTCAGAGAACGTTTCCCCGATTATTCAGTAATGTTTCAAGTCCCTGTTAAGGTTAATATCCTGGGTGGCAACTAAATTGGCTTGTTCCTTAATCTACTCTGTTCATTTCAACTCTCCAAATTAATCACTATTAATCCCCACTATACAGTGAGTCATCAGTAGCTCAGTTTAACTTGCCAGAGGCCTTTTATTGTGGCAGAGCAGTGATTTCAACAATTTGTGTTTGATTCCAAAACTTTTTTTCTTTCTACTACTGGCAAATACCATAAAAGGATAATAGATAATTCTATGCTTTTGCCTAATTTAAGGGAAAGAAGTAATTCACATTAAAGTTTTTAACAACTGTATTTTGAACATTTTACTAGAAGTGACCATTAAATCTAAGTAGTTATTACTAAAACAAGCTCAGTAAAACAATTAACCCATGGATTCAATTATATAGCACTAATTATAATGGTGTATCTTTCACTGTAACCATTTTAAATTTGTACATTTTGTCAACTACATTATAACAGGGCTGTTTATTGGGATGGTCATGGAAAGTAAAAACACTAAACCTGATGCGCAAAAGGAACAAGTTTTTTTTTTTCCCCCAGATATGGGGTCTCGCTTTGTTGAAAAGAATGATGTTGACAGATAATGTACTTGTGATAGTTATATTTATTAAGCAAAAGAAAATTATGTTTTGTTTTTTAAGGATCTGTTTCTGATAATGTTCCATGTTTTAAATAAATGACAATAAGATGTAAAGCATCACATTTTCTATGAAAATTGAACAAGCTATTCAAATTGCTACATTATATCACACCTAATTGTTCCAGTAGTATTTTGTTTTTTGAGACTGAGTCTCATTCTGTTGCCCAGGCTGAAGTGCAGTGATGTGATCTCAGCTCACTGCAATCTCCGCCTCCCGAGTTCAAGCGATTCTCATGCCTCAGCCTCCCAAGTAGCTGTGACTACAGGTGTGTGCCACCATCCCTGGCTAATTTTTGTATTTTTAGTAGAGATGGGGTTTTGCCATGTTGGCCAGGCTGGTCTCAAACTCCAGGCCTCAAGTGACTTGCCTGCCTCAGCCTCCCAAAGTGCTGGGATTACAGGCATGAGCCATAGCACCCGGCCTCCAGTACTATTTTAAACAAATACATATTGTTGACTACGCACCAATAGAAATCAAAGTGGCAAAACTGTATCATTAGTAAAGTAAGCGAAAGTCTTTAGTCTTTTTGTTTATTCCTTATTCCCCAAAGGAGTTACTAAGCGAAGGAATTTTCCAGCTGCCTTTATTTTTTTGAGACGGAGTCTTGTTCTGTTGCCCAGGCTGGAGTGCAGTGGTGCAATCTTGGCTCACCACAACCTCCTCCTGGGTTCAAGTGATTCTCCTGCCTCAGCCTCCAGAGTAGCTGGGACTACAGGTGCCTGCCACCATGCCCGGCTAATTTTTGTATTTTTAGTAGAGATGGGGTTTCATTATGTTGGCCAGGATGGTCTCGAACTCCTGACCTCAAGATCAGCCCGCCTCGGCCTCCCACAGTGCTGGGATTACATGCGTCAGCCACTGTGCCCGGCCTTCCAGCTGCATTTCTGAGTTCACAAGTATGGCCTTAAATGATTGCCCTCAAGAACACAGCTTTTGAAGGTAATCATATGCAAGTAAATTACAATCAAATGGAACTGTATGATTATTTTGTTATTTTAATACTAAACTGAACAGTGAACTGAAATCAGAGGTGAAAGAAAATCAAGCTAGTGGCTCACTCTCAATAGTGTCTTCTAATTTTATTGATGCTTCAGTTTTCATAAAGTGCAATAAACAAAATAAATAGATGAAAAAAGCTTTGAAGCTTTATATACAGTTTTGAGGTTAAGATAAATTACTAACTATATTCCTTTCAGCCTTTTAACTCTGTGAAAGCTGCAACATACATTAAAAGCACATTGAACTAGGTTAAATAATGATCTTTCCCCCTTAGATCAGTCTAGTATTAAGGAGTATATAATTATGCAAGCTCATTCTATAACACAAGGCTAGACTAAAGGGAAAATTTTTGTGCTACAGACTAAATCCAGATACGGTCAGGTGCTGAGCAGTATTCCTGGCTTCAAAATAGGAGGTATCTGTTTCGTCATCTGGCTGGGGGATGAAAGGCATAGTTTGATGCTGCAGATTTTCCCAGTCCACATCACTGAAGAGAGGATGACGTTTTAGCTCTTAGGAAAAATAGAAAACAAAACAGTATGATATCATTACCTAAGTACTGCTTTACAGGAATTATTATAAAAAGAGAATGTCTCACATATAACTTACCTTACTTTATTATGTCAGTTTCACAGACGTTTGTTTAATGTCTGTTAGGCCACATACTTCACAAAGGTCTACATGGGCCATTTTGAGTATCACTTGGCATAGGACAGGTGCCTGGTTTGTATTTGTTTAATGACAGAATGAATGATTTGCCTTAACTTAGAAGCCTATCTTTATCACAGCTTTGTTTTTGAGACGAAGTCTTGCTCCGTTGCCCAGGCTGAAGTGCAGTGGCGTGATCTCTGCTCACTGCAACCTCCGCCTCCCGGGTTCAAGCGATTCTCCTGCCTCAGCCTCCTGAGTAGCTGGGATTACAGGTGCGTGCCACCCATGCCTGTCCTAAAACAATCTTGTTAGTGTCTTGGGTTTTTCAAAGCCTGATAAAGTTAAGGAAATATAGGAAATCTTTTTTTATGAAACCCTCTGTTCTGTAATTTTTTAAAACAATTTATTTTCCCTAATCTTGTGAGAGAGATGTTCTGTAATTTCTTATTGCTTCATTTTTGATCCTATTATTTATTGATAAATGTACTGGATCCCAGGTTGGCTCAAGACAAACTTGGTATGTTATAAACCACTCAATAGTTTTCTCAATGCAGGAGTATATTAAACCCTAATTTGGAAACTAGTAAATCTCATTAGCAGCTGCCTTAAAATTCTTTTGTTGTTGTTGTTGAGACAGAGACTTGCTCTGTCACCAGGCTGCAGTGCATGCAGTGGTGTGATCTCTGCCTCCCAGGTTCAAGTGATTCTCCTGCCTCAGGCCCCCAAGTAGCTGGGACTACAGGCATGCACCACCATGCCCAGCTAATTTTTGTATTTTTAGTAGAGACGGGGTTTTGCCATGTTGTCCAGGTTGGTCTTGAACTCCTGACCTCAGGTGATCTGCCCACCTTGGCCTTCCAAAGTGCTGGGATTACAGGTGTAAGTCACCACGCCCGGCACTCACATCTTTTTTTTTTTTTTTTTTTTTTTTGAAATGGAGTCTCTCTCCGTTGCCCAATCTGGAGTGTAGTGGTGCAATCTTGGCTTGCTGCAACCTCCATCTCCCGGGTTCAGTGATTCTCCTGCCTCAGCCTCCCAAGTAGCTGGGACTACAGGTGAGTGCTACCATGCCTGGCTAATTTTTTTTTTTTTGTCTGTCACCTAGGCCAGAGTGCAATGGCACAATCTCGACTCACTGCAAACTCTGCCTCCTGGGTTCAAGCGATTCTCCCACCTCATCCTCCTGAGTAGCTGGGATTACAGATGTGCACCACCACGCCTGGCTAATTTTTGTATTTTTAGTAGAGATGGGGTTGCACCATGTTGGCCAGGCTGGTCTCAAACTCCCGACGCCAAGGGATCCACCCACCTCAGCCTCCCAAAGTGCTGGGATTATAGGTGTGAGCCACCGCGCCCGCCCTGCCTGCATCTTGTTAAAGAATCCCTGACTCAGGGGAAGAGAGTGTGGCCTACTTTCTGCTCCTTGATAAACCTTCCATGCCATTGATCTTCCATGATGAATGCTCCAGTTTTTACTCTAAGGCCTTGCCACCTGTTTCTATCACCACACTCCTTAGCAGTATTCTATTACCCTAGACAGCTTTAGCATGAAGCTCACCCTCCTCTCCCTTTCTTCCCTGTGCTCCATCCTTATCCTTCATGGTGACTTCAAGATAGATACTGATGACACTTCTGACATGTTCTCTTCATGGTTCTTTGACTTCCTTGATTTCACTGACTTGCATCTCTACAACATATTGACTTCTAGCATATTGCTACATTGGAAGCTCTATATCACTGAGCTGCTCTGCTTACAAGACTTCAAAGCCTTCCTCACCTCTTTACTGACATTTCATTACCTGTCATTGTTCCTATTTCCTTCTACCTAGTAAAATAAAAGTATGCTCTTTTGGGCAGGGAGTAGTGGCTCACGCCTGTAATCCCAGCACTTTGGGAGGCTGAGGTGGGCGGATCACTTGAGGTCAGGAGTTCGAGACCAGCCTGACCAACATGGTGAAACCCCGTCTCTACTAAAAATACGAAAATTAGCCAGGCGTGGTGGGACGCAGCTGCAGTCCCAGCTATTTGGGAGGCTGAGGCAGGAGAATCACTTGAACCTGGGAGGCTGAGGCTGCAGTGAGCCGAGATCATGCCACTGCACTCCAGCCTGGGCAACAGAACAAGATTCTGTCTCAAAAAAATAAAAAAAAAAATCCTTCTTATGAGTGATAGTGTTTTTTATAATGGCAATCTGACCAATATCTTGCTTTCAGACACTCACATCTATTCTGAAATACTACAAGGACCCAGTATGTCCAAATCCAATGTACAGCATCAGAAGTTGAAATGTATGTGGGTTTATATGTTTTAAGTAGCATAATCTAAGTCTGAAGTGCCTTAAAAAAGCTAGAGCTGAGTTTCCAAATGTCTGCTCCCTCATTTCACACAGGTTTCTGCTCAAATGCCCCTCTTCACAGAGGTCCTCCTGACCACACTGTCTAAAAAGAAGTCTCGTGCCATCACTTCATATCCTTTCACCCTGCTTTATTTTTCTTCCTAGTATTTACCACTACATGACATTATGTTGTGTCTGTAACTGTTCACTGTCTCTTTCCACTAGAATGTTAGTTCCACGAGGACAGGGATCTGAGTCTAGATCATCCCTAGGGTATTCCCAGGGCCTGAGGCAATATCACCTAGCTCCTAGAAGGCACTCTATAGGATTGGTTAAATCAGTGAGTAAACAAACTGGGCCAGGCGTGGTGGCTCATGCCTGTAATCCCAGTACTTAGGGAGGCCAAGGTGGGTGGATGGCTTGAGCTCAGGAGTTCGAGACCAGCCTGGGCAACACAGCAAAACCCCATCTCTACTAAAAATACAAAAATTAGCTGGGTGTGGTAGTGTGTACCAGTAGTACCAGCTACTTGGGAGGCTGAGGTGGAAGAATTGCTTGAGCCCAGAAGGTTGCAGTGAGCCAAGATTGTGCTACTGCATTCCAGCCTGGGTGACAGACCCAGAGCCTGTTTCAAAAAAATCCCAAAACCAAAAAAAGAAAGAAATTATTACAGGGAACACCTAGAAGCTGATGCAAATGACACATTTCTGAAGCTCATTTTCCTGAATACATCCTACTTGACATAGAAATGCATTTTGGGACATAATGCTTTTCTCTATATTACCATACCTCGTTACAAAAAGAATTTTAAAATCCCAGCACTTTGGGAGGCCAAGGCAGGAGGATCACAAGGTCAAGAGATTGAGACCATCCTGGCCAACATGGTGAAACCGCGTCTCTACTAAAAAATACAAAAATTAGCTGGGCGTGGTGGTGCATGCCTGTAGTCCCAGCTACTTGGGGGGCTGAGGCAGGAGAATCACTTGAACTTGGGAGGCGGAGGTTGCAGTGAGCCGAGATAGCACCACTGCATGCACTGCAGCATGGGAGCAAGTCTCTGTCTCAACAACAACAACAACAACAACAACAACAACGACAACAACAGAATTTTAAGGCAGCTGCTAATGAGATTTACTAGTTTCCAAATTAGGGTTTAATATACTCCTGCATTGAGAAAACTATTGAGTGGTTTATAATATACCAAGTTTGTCTTGAGCCAACCTGGGATCCAGTACATTTATCAATAAATAATAGTATCAAAAATGAAGCAATAAGAAATTACAGAACATCTCTCTCTCAAGATTAGGGAAAATAAATTTGTTTTAAAAAATTACAGAACAGAGGGTTTCATAAAAAAAGATTTCCTGTATTTCCTTAACCTTATCAGGCTTTGAAAAACCCAAGACACTAACAAGATTGTTTTAGGACAGGCATGGGTGGCTCACACCAGTAATTCAGCATTTTGGGGAGGCTGAGGTGGGAGGATCCTTTGAGCCCAGGAGTTCAAGACCAGCCTAAGCAACATAGTGAGACACTGTCTTTAAATAAATAAATAGCAATAATAATGTATGTTAAAAAAAAAAAAAGAGGTAAGATTGTTTTAGATACTTGAGATTAATAATTTTTTTGAGCCAGAGTCTCACTTTGTTTCCCAGGCTGAAATGCAGTGGCGTGAACATGGCTCACTGTAGCCTCGACCTCCTGGGCTCCAGTAATCTTCCTGCCTAAGCCCCCAAGTAGCTGGAACTACAGGTGCGCACTGCCTTGCTTGGCTATTTTTTGTATTTTTTGTAGAGAAAGAGTTTCACCATGTTGCCCAGGCTGGACACAAACCCCTAAGCTCAAACGATTGCCAGCTGCAGCCTCCCAAAGTGCTAGGACTATAGGCATGAGCTACCACACCCACCGATTAATAAAATTTAATGCATGAATATAGTATTGCCATTTGACCACACTAAATTTTTTTTGCCTCTTCTACCATGTGACACATTGAATTTTCATGTAGAATAAGGACCAATATATCAATGCATACCTAGAGGGGAGAAATAAATCGAATTATCTTTGTATCAATTTAGCATTCAGATTATCTATAGTATTATACTGGAACTTGATTTTTTTTTTTTTTTTTTTTTTTTGAGACAGAGTCTCTGTCACCCAGGCTGGAGTGCAGTGGCACGATCTCTGCTCACTGCAATGTCTGCCTCCCGGGTTGAAGCAATTCTCCTGCCTCAGCCTCCCAAGTAGCTGGGACTACAGGTGCGCGCCACTACGCCGGGCCTATTTTTTTTTTTTTCAGAGGGAGTCTCGCTCTGTTGCCCAGGCTGGATTGCAGTGGCACAATCTTGGCTCACTGCAAGCTCCGCCTCCCAGGTCACGCCATTCTCCTGCCTCAGCCTCCCAAGTAGCTGGGACTACAGGCGCCCACCACTACGCCCGGCTACTTTTTTGTATTTTTAGTAGAGATGGGGTTTCACCATGTTAGCCAGGATGGTCTCGATCTCCTGACCTCGTGATCCGCCTGCCTCGGCCTACCAGAGTGCTCGGATTACAGGCGTGAGCCACCGCACCCGGCCAATTTTTGTATTTTTTAGTAGAGATGGGCTTTCGCCATATCGGACAGGCTGGTCTTGAACTCCTGACCTCGTGATCAGCCCGCCTCAGCCTCCCAAAGTGCTGGGATTACAGGCGTGAGCCACCACGCCCGGCCAGAACTTGCTATTTTTATAAATATTCACCATCTGCAACAAATCAATGGTAAAACAACGTATTACCACAAAACCATACCTTTCATTCCAGCTCTCTTTGTATCATCAAGGGTTAAAAGTATTTCTACTGCACTTTGAGCATTATCAGATAACTTTTCTTCACCTTCTGGCCAAGGGATATCTAAAATTATACATATACAAATAAACTTGTTTATCACTGCTCAAAATAATAGTATCCAGAGATAAATGACTACTTTTTTTGTTTTTTGAGATGGAGTTTCACTCTTGTCACCCAGGCTGGAGTACAATAGCGTGATCTCAGCTCACTGCAACCTCCACCTCCCAGGTTCAAGCGATTCTCCTGCTTCAGCCTCCCAAGTAGCTGGGATTACAGGCGCCCGCCAACACGCCCGGCTAATTTTTTGTTTTTTTTTTTTTAGTAGAGATGGGATTTTACCATGTTGGCCAGGCTAGTCTCGAACTCCTGACCTGAGGCGATCCACCCGCCTTGGCCTCCCAAAGTGCTGGGATTACAGGCATGAGCCACTATGCCCAGCCAGTAAATGACTATCTTAATAGGAGAAAAAGAATCACCTCTTTTCAGAATATTCTGGAATACTTGTTGTGGTGTTTCATCATTGAAAGGGGGAATTCCTGTTAGAAATTCAAACAAGCAAACTCCAAGTGCCCACCAGTCTACCGCAGGACCTGTAATCGAAGAGCAAACAGCTAAAGTTGCAAGCATTCTCTACAAATATTTGATGAACAGAAATATTAATTGTGGAGTCCTAATTAGGGAAAACGAGTTAGGCTGGTAGGACCAGGGGGAAGCAAAAAGAAAAAGCAGATAAGCTGCAAGTCTGCCTTTCCTCATGGTCCAGGATGCACAGCCTTCCTGTACAAATAACTCACAATTGTCCTGTGCCCAGCTATCACCAGACCCTTGACTGATAGAAAAATGCAAGGTAGAGCTGAGCGCGGTGGCTTATGCCTGTAATCCTGGCACTTTGGGTGGCTGGGGAGGGTGGATCACCTGAGGTCAGGAGTTCAAGACCAGCCCAGCAAACATGGTGAAACCCTGTCTGTACTAAAAATACAAAAATTGGCCAGGCATGGTGGCACATGCCTGTAATCCCAGCTACTGGGGAGAATAAGGCAGGAGAATTGCTTGAACCTGGGAGGCAGAGGTTGCAGTGAGCCAAGATCACACCACTGCACTCCAGCCTGGGTGATAGAGCAAGACTCTGTCTTAAAAAAAAGAAAAGAAAAGAAAACAAAAATGCGAGTTAGCTCACTGAAACCTTGGCATTATCAGTACAGCATGTAGTATTCTCCACCATAAGCACCATCCTATAACATCTCTTGCAAGCCTTTTGTCTCCTTGTAATCAGCTCTCCTCTTGGTGACTTGCTCGTTACATCCTTACAATGTATTTTCCTACTTCGTCTAATAAAAGTGCCTTTCTTTACCTACAACTGTCTTAGTCAATTCCTTTATTGCCCACGCCATCAGCCCCAGATAGTCACTATCTGCAACATTAGTATGTGCACATTTCGGCATAATCAAAAGTGCAAAAACCCACATTGTTTTTTTTTTTTTTTTTTTTTTTTTGAGACGGAGTCTCACTGTGTCGCCCAGGCTGGAGTGCAGTGGCACAATCTCAGCTCACTGCAAGCTCTGCCTCCCGGGTTCACACCATTCTCCTGCCTCAGCCTCCCGAGTAGCTGGGATTACAGGCATCCACCACCATGCCCGGCTAATTTTTTTTTTATTTTTAGTAGAGATGGGGTTTCACCGTGGTAGCCAGGATGGTCTCGATCTCCTGACCTTGTGATCCACCCGCCTCGACCTCCCAAAGTGCTGGGATTACAGGCATAAGCCACTCCGCCCGGCCAAACCCACACTGTTTTCACTTGGGCAATGCGATAACTGCTTTCCTCTTTATTTTCCAAGAAGTTTAGATTACTAATTACCACAGCTGGTTAAAGAGAAGATAAAGCCATTTTTTTCATTTATTAATAATTTCTGATATTCTGGATATGTTATGTATCCTAAATCCTAAAATTATTCTCTAAAATAGGCAGACTACTACTCAATTTCATATCAGGAAATGTAAACATTTACATGATTATCCTGTATCCCACACAAGGTATGAGATAAGGCAGCAACACTTATAGTAATTGGAGGAAAGCCTGGTAACTAGGGAAGGCCTTAATTACAGAGTATTTTAATGTGGCTTTATTCCTTTTAGGAACAGAGAGGGACAAATTAGTTTAACAAAGAATATTCACTTAAACTATGGTTTCAAGAGGTAAGTAGGAGATGTCTTAAGATATAGGTAAAACTGATTCTAAATAAAATATTCATTGGATACAAAATTTATATACAAAGTTTTTTTTCTTTGTTTGTTTTGGGAGACGGAGTCTCACTCTGTCACCCAGGCTGGAGTGCAGTGGTGCAATCTCTGCTCACTGCAAGCTCTGCCTCCTGGGTTCACACCATTCTCCTGCCTCAGCCTCCCGAGTAGCTGTAGCTGGGACTACAGGCGCCTGCCACCATGCCCAGATAATTTTCTTCTGTATTTTTAGTAGAGACAGGGTTTCACTGTGTTAGCCAGGATGGTCTCGATCTCCTGACCTCGCGATCCACCCGCCTCAGCCTCCCAAAGTGCTCGGATTACAGGCATGAGCCACTGCACCTGGCCACAAAGATGTTTTTAACAATTATTTTAAATATGATCTTATAAACTATAAACTGGTTTATACTTTAGTTCTATGAACAAAGTGTTTCCTAAGAAAAGGTTAATTTTAGTTCAAAAATGGATAACTTCAATATAAATTAAGAATAGGAATCCTAGTCTAGTGCTAAATTTGCCTGAAAGTTACTCTTTAAAGACAACTTCACAAAATTCTTTATTATGGTTAAACAACTGCCACCATTCCATTTTAAGACAACTAGGAAAGCATTGTGGAATCTGATCTTAGGAAAAGTAGCTGCATGCATTTAGAGTGCCATTTTACCTGCAAGCCATATAATCCCATCTTCCCTTAAAGGAACACAAAATGCAAATATTCTATAGGCTTCTATTTCTATAATACTATAAAAACATACAAACCACCTCAGTTAGTAGGCCTTTCAAGCAGCACTGAGAAAGAATTATCCCAATGGATTAGATAATGTAACCAAATAACAGAAAAGTAGGGGGGAATTAGAAAAAAAAAATTTACTTATTTTACTTAAGTTAGAAATTAGGCCCCTTTTACCAGCGCAGCCAAAATATACTTGTGTTTAAAAAAAAAATACATGATTTATCCATGGATATGCTACATATAACCATACACTTAAGTCAAAGTCTAATAAGATCACATAATGGAATAAAACTTTGCAATTATATGTTATTAGCCACAGAAAAAGAAGATTTGTTTTACATTGCTGGCGTTCTAATTCAAAATTCATTCCTTTAGTTTATAGGGATATGCTGATATTGTTACACTTTTTTATTTTCTAATGATAATAAAATTAAAAGATTTGGAAAATTAGAGCCCTTCTGTAGTTGTTAAATTTTTTTTTTTTTTTTTTTTTTTGAGATGGAGTCTCGCTGTCACCCAGGCTGGAGTGCAGTGGCGTAATCTCAGCTCACTGCAACCTCTGCCACCTGGGTACAAGGGATTCTCCTACCTCAGCCTCCTGAGTAGCTAGGATTACAGGCATGAGCCACCACACCCAGCTAATTTTTATCCTTTTTTTAAGTGGAGATGGGGTTTCGCCATGTTGGGCAGGCTGGTCTCGAACTCCTGACCTCAGGTGACCTGCCTGACTCGGCCTCCCAAAGTGCTGGGATTACAGGCATGAGCCACAGTGCCCAGCCATTTTTAATATTTGTATCAATACTATTTCTTCTGTTATAATAAAAGACTGCGTCTTCACTCTGTGCTACCTTTAAAAGTTGATGAAAAATGCCTCAGGCCTATATTTCTTTTCACAGAGAAGAACCACCTTGCTGGATGTCTTGCTGCTCAGAAAACAGAAGACAGTTCATTTTTGTATTTCACAAGTGAGCTAAAAGGAAAAATAGTTTTTTATGCAATGTGATCTAGTTATACTTTGACTGCTCAGTTTAACGTGCTTTGCCGCATTACTTTATAGAGAAGCTCACTCACCGGAAGTCAGAAATCCTGCATGTAAGAAAACAGTAGTTAGGTACACAGTATTAAAATTATTAGAGTCCTTTCCCTCATCATTCACTGAACTAGGCACCAGGTATTGTGCCAGATATAAAGGATACAAAGAGGATTAAGAAAAATCTCTTTTCCCAAAGAGAAACCAGCCTACTCTGGGAGAGACAATACAGACAATTTTAACACACTAAGCTGAACCAAAAAGGTGCACATAAAATTATGGAAAACTCAGGACAGAGTCCCTGGCTCATCTCGGCTGAGAGGCAAGATGGAGGGGCAACAAGAAGGTCATGGTTGGGCCTCAGCATGTTGTCAGCATGTTGTTTAGCTGAGGGAGCTAGATGTCTCACTAAAATAGTGGCAAGATGCTGTAAAATACATCTTTATGTTTGAAGCTTACTTTCACACTGTGTCCTAAGTTAGAGATGATGCAAATTATAATACAGAAAATGGGCTAGCAAATCTGTGACAGAGCAAAAGAGGCGCTATATAAAAATCAGTGCTCATAGGAATTTATTTGCTTTGGCTAAGCGAGAAAGAGGAACATTAAATGTGTCTATTTCCAATATTGTAGAGATTATTAATATCAGTTACTGAGTGCTTCCAAGGAATTCAGGAGTGCTATGTAGAAGGCAGAAAACTCACTCTTGGCTGGGTGTGGTGGCTCATACCTGTAATCCCAGCACTTTGGGAGGCTGAGGACTTTAGGTGGATCACGAGGTCAGGAGTTCAAGACCAGCCTGGCCATGATGATGAAACCCCGTCTCTACTAAAAATACAAAAATTAGCCGAGCATGGGGGCAGGTGCCTGTAATCCCAGCTACTTGGGAGGCTGAGGCAGACAATTGCTTGAACCCAGGAGGTGGGAGTTGCAGTAAGCCAAGACCGCACCACTGCACTCCAGTCTGGGCAACAGACTGAGACTGTCTCAAAAAAAAACACAAAAAAACAAAAAAACAAAAAAAGAAAAAAGAAAGAAAACTCACAGTCTCCTCAAGAAGTTTTCTAAAGCTTTTGTAGTGGAGATAAATTAACAATTAGTTACAACACAGGAAGAATGGCATAAATTTTAAACAGTTTCTAATAAGGTAACACAGAAGTGAATAATTCCCAGTAGTTGATCAAGGGATGCTTTATGGAAGAGGTAACATTTGAAATGATGAAATGAGAAGGAATTTGACTGGAAGATACTAGGAAACTGGCTTTGCTCAAATAAGGTTCGATACACAAGCAAAATAGGGAAGACCTGAAAATTAAATGTATTTAAGAAATGGAATGGCAACATAAGGCATATAAAGAGACTCTCTGAGAGACATGGCTGGTATGAGAGCTGTAACCTCAAATGTCATGATCGATTTGGATTTTACTTAGCAGCTAAGAGGGAGCCACTGTAGTTTTCTGAGACGGGAAACAGAATAAGCCATGTGATGGTTTTGTAAGAAAAATCTGGTGGCAATGATTATTGATAATAAGATGAAGTTGAAGAGATCAGATACAAGGGCACTAAAATAATAAAAGAGAAAGATGAGTTCTTAAAGAGAACAGTGGCAGAGAAGAAAATGAGAGGTGAAATGCTGCAGAGATCTAATTGGCTGGATTGAAATGCTTGAATGTAGGAACAAAGATTGTGTCACCATGAAGGTGATGAAATTGAGGTAGGGAACAGAGGAAGAGCTAGCTGGATAACAAGCCTAGTTTTTTCTTTTTTTTTTTTTTTTGAGACGAAGTCTTGCTCTGTCACCCAGGCTGGAGTGCAGTGGCACGGTCTTGGCTCACTGCAACCTCCGCCTCCTGGGTTCAAGCGATTCTCCTGTCTCAGCCTCCTGAGTAGCTGGGATTACAGATGCACACCATCACGCCCGGCTAATTTTTGTATTTTTAGTAGAGATGGGGTTTTACCATGTTGGCCAGGCTGGTCTTGAGCTCCTGACCTCAAGTGATCTACCCACCTTGGCCTCCCAGAGTGCTGGGATTACAGCCATGTGCCACAGCACCAGGCCCCACAAGTCCAGTTTTGACACCCAATATTTGAAAGACCAGTAGAATACTGAATAGCCAGATTGGCTGTCTGTCTGCTGCCTAGAGAAAGTCAGGATTAGAGACAGAGATCTGGGAATCATCAACATGGAGGTGACAACTGACGTCATGGGAGTGATGAGATGAACAGGGAGCACGTGTAGGGCAAAAAGGGTAAAGGCAGAATCTCCAAGAACTATATTTAGAAGAGGTAAGGAAGGGACTGAAGAGCAGCAACAGAGGTCAGGGGAATGAGAAGAGACAATTGGATTTGACAATAAAGAAATCACTGGTGCCCATTAAGAAGTTTCAGTTAGGCCGGGCGCCGTGGCTCACGCCTGTAATCCCAGCACTTCGGAAGGCCAAGGCAGGCAGATCACCTGAGGTCGGGAGTTCGAGACCAGCAT
Source organism: Pongo abelii (assembly GCF_028885655.2). Taxonomy (NCBI): domain Eukaryota; kingdom Metazoa; phylum Chordata; class Mammalia; order Primates; family Hominidae; genus Pongo; species Pongo abelii. Next base: position 27,649,415 of record NC_071993.2, on the reverse strand, counting down.
GACCAACATGGAGAAACCCTATCTCTACTAAAAATACAAAATTAGCCGGGCATGGTGGCGCATGCCTGTAATCCCAGCTACTCAGGAGGCTGAGGCAGGAGAATCACTTGAACCCGGGAGACGGAGGTTGCCGTGAGCTGAGATCATGCCATTGCACTCCAGCCTGGGCAACAAGAGCGAAACTCCATCTCTAAATAAATAAATAAATAATAAATAAAAGAATTTTCAGTTAAATAGTGAGATGATGATCAAGTTGCCAGAGCAAAATAATCAAAGAAAGAGGAAACCTTTGAGAAGTTAGGCAATGATGGGGAGACAAGGGTGGAAACTTATTTTCAGGCTGAGGATAAAAGCCGGCAAGGAAATAGAAACAGAAGAAAGGGTGTGAGAGGTGGGGTGGGGAGGATGAAACAGATGATCATGAAAAGAGCTCAAAGAAAAGGGAAGTAAGTAACATCAACATGTAGAAGAGGTTCATGTTATGGGTTGAACTGTGTCCCTCCCAAAAAAGCTATGTTTCAGTCCTAACCCGTACCTAAGAATGTGACCTTATTTGGAAATGGGTTTTTGCAAATATGATTAATTAGGTTAAGATGAGGTCATACTGGAGTGAGATGGGCTCCTAATGACTGGTGTCCTTCTCAAAAGCCAGCCCTGTGGTGATAGAGACACAGGGAGAACACCATCACAGAAAGAGGGAGAACTGGAATGAGGCATCTTCAAGTCAAGGAACACTGAGGATTGCCAGCAAACCACCAGAAGCCAGGAAGAGGCAAAGAAGGATTTCCCTACAGGTTTCAGGGGGAGTATAGCCCTGTGGACACCTGATTTTGGACCTCTAGCTTCCAGAACTGTGAAACGACGAACTTTTATTGGTTTGAGACACCCAGTTTGTGCTACAGCATCCCTAGGAAAATGAATACAGTTCATTTCAGAATGCAGGAAGGGAACAATTTTCAGAGAGAGAAAGGCAAGAAAAGAAGATGGGTGAAAATGTCATCTTTTTATTTTTTTATTTTATTTTATTTTTTTTGAGACAGTCTTGCTCTGTTGCCCAGGCTCGAGTGTAGTGGCGCGATCTTGGCTCACTGCAACCTCGGCCTCCCGGGTTCAAGCAATTCTCATGCCCCAGCCTCCCGAATAGCTGGGATTACAGGCAGGCACCACCATGCCCAGCTAATTTTTGTGTTTTTAGTAGAGATGAGGTTTCACCATGTTGGCCAGCTTGGTCTCGAACTCCTGGCCTCAAGTGATCCACCTGCCTTGGCCTCCCAAAGCGCTAGGATTACAGGCGTGAGCCACCGTGACCAGCCCTATCTTTCTATACTTATGTTCTGTTTTGAAGGATGATGGTTCATTTCTGGCTTGACTCTTCTGGTAAGAATATAACTGAGAATAAGTTTTAAACAGGAATAGGCTTCTGAAGACTGAACAGAAATTTAGACCCAACATTGTGGTCCCGAGCCCAAACTCCATCCAACCTGAAGAAACATTAAGAGGTAAGACAGGCCGGGTACAGTGGCTCAAGCCTGTAATCCCAGCACTTTGGGAGGCCAAGGTGGGTGGATCACCTGAGGTCAGGAGTTAAAGACCAGTCTGGCCAACATGGCAAAACTGTCTGTACTAAAAATACAAAAATTAGGCAGGCATGCTGGTGGATGTCTGTAATCCCAGCTACTCAGGAGGCTGAGGCCGGAGAATCACTTGAACCTGGGAAGCAGAGATTGCAGTGAGCCGAGATTGCACCATTACACTCCAGCCTGGGTGACAAAAGAGAAACTCTGTCTCAAAAAATAAAAATAAAAAATAAAAAAAATAAAAGAGATAAGATAATATCAAGGGTGGCAGGTGGGGCTTCTCTGGAACATTGAGACTGAACCAGAAGGCAAAGGACAAATGACTACATGTACTCCAGCATCTGGTCTTTTACAACTTTTACATTCAGACGGTGGGACAGCCATGGCCACTGCTAGTTTATTTTCCTATGACAAATGCCATATATATATATATATATATATATATATATATATATATATACATACTAGATGAGTTCATTTTCTTTTACTTTAGGTAATGTAAGTACTGAATAAATTTTTTAAAATTTAACCTTGAAAGATAATGTAGTGATAGATAACACTTCAAAAACTCAAGACATGCATGCCTTACCATGTGCCCTGCCTAGTAACAGCTCGGGTGCAAGGTAGTCTGGGGTTCCTAGAATTCGCCCATCATCAACGGGGGCTGCCCCTCTTCTCACACTCTTCGGAGTTCGGTATGGAGTTCCCGACTTGATCTGATTTGGGGTCTGCTAATTCAAAAAGGGTTTAAGAGATAACAAATATCTTAATTCCTTTTACACTGAATAGAAAATGGTGAAACACACAAGCCAAATAACTAGCTCACAGGCTACTAAGCATAAAAGATGTAGTCAAATTTTTGATAAGTTTTGAAAATGAATGCATAATAGTTATAATTATGAAAAAGTCCTTTTATCTAGTGAAGTTCAAAAGCTTAGACAACATTGATTATTCCAATAAGATCTAGATAAGAAACAATAAAAAAAACTGCAAGAAAAATGTTCAGTGAAAAAATCTGCAAAAAGACTGATAGCATGGACTAATATAAGCTTAAGAGCCACTGAGAAAGGCTATGGCTAACAAATGATTAAGACAACATGTAAGACAGAACTACATATAACCTCTTGTACTAAATAGCATTTAAAAATTTTTAGGATAAATTTGTTATTTCACAACAACTTTTTTTTTTTTGAGATGGAGTTTCACTCTTGTTGCCCAAGCTGGAGTGCAATGGTGCGATCTTGGCTCACCACAACCTCTGCTTCCCAGGTTCAAGGAATTTTCCTGCCTCAGCCTCCCAAATAGCTGGAATTACAGGCATGCACCACCATGCCTGGCTAATTTTGTATTTTTAGTAGAGATGGGGTTTCTCCATGTTGGTCAGGCTGGTCTCGATCTCCTGACCTCAGGTGATCCTCCCACCTTGGCCTCCCAAAGGTGGTGTGAGCCACCACGCCTGGCATTCACAACAACTTTGTAAGACCAGCAGGACAGGTGCCATTATCCCTTACAGACATTTGGAAAAATTGCAGGTCTGAGGTTAAGGGACTTCTAAGTCATTTAATAGTAAGTCTTGGGTAGAAAACTCAAGTTTCGAAACATAAATTCAGGGGTTACACTTTTTATGTTATGATGTTTTCCCAAAGGAAGAAAAAAAGTAAAACTTTGGGTTGGTAAAGGTTTAGAATATACAGAATAAGCTTTGAAATATATATTTTTCGCCGGGCATGGTGGCTCACGCCTGTAATCCCAGCACTTTGGGAGGCCGAGGCAGGCAGATAACAAGGTCAAGAGATCGAGACCATCCTGGCCAACATGGTGAATCCCTGTCTCTACTAAAAATACAAAAATTAGCCAGGCATGGTGGCACACGCTTGTAGTAGTCCTAGCTACTCAGGAGGCTGAGGCAGGAGAATCGCTTGAACCCGGGAGGCAGAGGTTGCAGTGAGCCAAGATCATGCCACTGCACTCCAGCCTGGTGATAGAGCAAGACTTTGTCTCAAAAAAAAAAATAAATAAATATGTGTGTATATATATATATATATATATATATATATATATATACATATTTTTTTTTTTCAACTTTTATCCTGTTAAGAAGAGATCATCTAAATATGTCCTTGGAAGGCAGTAAGGTAGAGTGGACTTAAATTATCTCTGGCCAGGTGCGGTGGCTCACACCTGTAATCCTAGCACTTTGAGAGGCCGAGGTGGGCGGATTGCTTGAGGTCACGAGTTTGAGATCAGCCTGGGAAACATGGTGAAACTCCGACTCTACTAAAATACAAAAATTAGCCAGGTGTGGTGGTGGGCCCCTATAATCCCAGCTACTTGAGAGGCTGAGGCAGGAGAATCGCTTGAACCTGGGGGTGAAGTGTGCAATGAGCCAAGATCACACTACTGCACTCCAGCCTGGGCAAAAGAACGAGACTGTCTCAATAATAATAATAATTTTGTAACTCATAGTACTGTGGGGATCAAGTGAAAATATGTGATTGTATTTTCTTAGAAAAGTACATAAAACTACACAAATGGAAGGAGGCATTACAGCTAAAAATAATAAACATGATTTCTACCAGCTTTATCTTTCTGGGTGAAAACTTCCAACAGCCCATAGATTCTCAACAAGAAGAACAAAACTATATGATTAATACCGCATAGTCTAGCTTAGAGGCAAATGTCTGTCTTCATAGTTTTTCTAAAATCCAAAAAACAAAGTGTTAGAAAGTTATAAATATACCTGGTGTGGCATACAGGATCTTCTTTTTTGAGTAGGGGTTACAGCCATGGGATATGAACCACTGTAGGTACATGAAATATCCATTGCATCTAAAGAAGTCATGTTCATTCTGGATGGTTCTGAGTTATTGGATGCATTAATATGACTGTTAAAACTTCGAAAAGCAACAGCATTTCTTTTAGAGGCTAACGTTTTCAGCACCTCCAAAGGAGGACCTAACATTTTTTGGTTACTCTCTTGTACAGCAGGGTTCTCATCACCTTTTGGTGAGGTCTTTTCTTGGCAATCTGGTGATACAATAAGTGGATCTTCAATATTTGATTCTTCAAAAGAGGATTCTTTGATGCTTCTATCTGAATCTAAGGGCTGACTTTCTAATGGACTTTCCATTATAGAAATTCCAGGAAAAGATGAATCAGAGTTCATAGAAATATTTTTAGAAGCTCTATCATCATCAGAACATAGAAAACTAGAACTTAAGTAGTCCCTCTTACTATTCTTTTCACAGTCTTCATCGAGTTCACGCATAAGGTTTTTGGCTATCATTGGTATAGGTAATTTTTCTGGTGTTTGTTGTTTATCAGTAAAAGAATTGACAATGTTCTCCTTATTAGCACAGTCATTTTGTTGACTTTTGTGCACTGATAGCTTAAGGTCCTGCACTTCAACTGTTAAGCCTGTATTTTGATTCGTATAACAATCTGTCATTTCGTTATGCTTATACTCTACACAAGTTTTTTTATTCTGTATAATTTTTTTACAAGGACTGGAGTCAATCAACTCAAAATTTCTTTTTAAACTTCTTTTCCCAAGATGCTCTTCAGATATCCCACCAGAATCCACTGCCCACTGATTTGACTGATGGAAACCTAATTGACTTGTGTCAGTGTCCATATTTATATTATTTACATCCAGTTCTACTGCTTCCCAAGAAACTTCCCCAGAGAAGCATTTTTTAGCAAGGTTTACACAAGAGCGTCCAGTGGTGGGAAGGGCACTGTTGTTATGAATGGGAGAAAGAGCTAACTCCAGATCCTTTTTATTGAAACCTTTCGTCTCAATGGCATTTGCAGATTTTGTGCATAACTTTTCAACTGCATTCCAACTCATCATTGTTGGGCCCAATACTTCGTCACTTTCCTAAGAGGGAAAAAAATATTTGTTTTAGTTATACAAAGCTGAGATTCTTTGACCTTTTAACTATGGTCCACTAAGGTAGGATAAATGACCCCATAAACTATTATGCTACCTGTTCCCACTTTCAAATGGAAAAAATAAACAACAGAGAATTAAAAAGCAATGTAAGCAATTATAAGCTTATATACATTATTCTGAATGAAATGGTCTAAAATTTAAATAAATTATTCTATAATACTTATTTTGATCATATATCACAGGTTACTTAAACAGGACAAATTAACAGGCAACATATTCAGGCATACTTGGGGGTAAGGCTGCATTATGTACATATCTATTTTGCAATAGGTATATGGATGATTCTGTTTTTTTTTTTTTTTTTTTTTTTTTTTTGAAACGGGGTCTTGCTGTCACCCAGGCTGAAGTGCAGTGGTGCGATCTCAGCTCACTGCAGCCTCCGCCTCCTGGGTTCAAGCAATTCTCCCACCTCAGCCTCCCAAGTAGCTGGGATTACAGGGGCACACCACCACGCCTGGCTAATTTTTGCATTTTTTTTCTTTTAAGTGGAGATGGGGTTTCACTATGTTGGCCAGGCTAGTCTCAAACTCCTGACCTCAGGTGATCTACCTGCCTAGGCCTCCCAAAGTGCTGGGATTACAGGCGTAAGCTACCACACCTGGCCTGGATGATTCTGTTTTGAACTGCAAAATGCACAGGGCTTCAAATTTAGTCAATGAAAAATTACAGACCTAAAATATTGTCAGTGTAAATATATATCACTTCATATAAGTATTAAAAAACCAAGCTGATAAGGATGAAGTGACATTAATGGTAATTAATAATTACAAACCCCAAAGAGCAGAAATTAAAATCCATTGTCGACAAGATGAACTGATAATGCGTTAATAATGATATGTTTTTTTCTGAATTCCAACTATCTGTGGGTATTTGTGGGTACTCAGCTTTGTATATAATATTGCAAATTAGTGCTTGGTGATCAAGATTTTTACAAGATTAGTCAAGTAGAGTGAGTCTTCAGTAAACTCTAATAGTGCTTATTTTTGATGTGTAAATGAATAGTAAACTTTATTAACTATCATTAACTTAGTAATAATAATGAGCATTTAGTCACAAGCAAAAAGGATATATATATATTTTTTTTTTGGAAGATGGAGTTTTGCTCTTGTTGCCCAGTCTGGAGGCATGATGTCCGCTCACTGCAACCTCTGCCTCCCAGGTTCAAGCAATTCTCCTGCCTCAGTCTCCTGAGTAGCTGGGATTACAGGCGCCCACCACCACGCCCAGTTAATTTTTGTATTTTTAGTAGAGATGGGGTTTTGCCATGTTGGCCAGGCTGGTCTCAAACTCCTGACCTCAGGTGATCTACCCGCTTTAGCCTCTCAAAGTGCTGAGATTACAGGCGTGAGCCACCGCACCTGGCCTAAAAAAGGATATTCTTGAATTATATCTCACTGATCTGTAAGCACAGAAAATGATGCATGTGGGGATCAGTGTAAGGTTTTTCAGAGGGTGCCTTATCATTCCTCTGATCATAACTTGAGAAGCACCACTATAATCCCATCGGTGCATCCCTCAGGGATGCAGAAGTGGGAGGATGGTAAAGCTGTGTACAATTTGAAATAGTAAACATATGTTTTCTTCAATAGGAAAGGAGTGCAATAATAGTACTAGGAATGGAAATCTGTTTATCTTGCAGCATATACTACCTTTACTTTATAAAAAGAGAAGGAAAAAAGATTAAGAAACTCTGCCTTAGTTAAACGTTAATTCGATCTTGCTTATAAAATACAAATATTCAATAATAATAAAATTCTATTGCTGAGAATAAGCAGCAAATAGAATCAAAATTATTTTAGCAAATAAAAGGTTTATTCTTTGGATATTAGTGTTATCCTAATCTATCATGATTTTATCAGCATTCTATGAAGGAAACCTTATTATGATTTTAAATTTTAGTTCCTACCACCTTTAATATCTCTTAGCTCTAATAACTGTTTAAAAAGGCAAAAACAATATGTAAGTTAGGTGACTTTAAGTAAGTCCATTCATTTGGCAAGCAATATCCTCAGAAGAGACACTTTAAGGGCACACTCACATTACCTTTCTGGTCTAAAAGTTATTTCTGATCCAGAAGATTTACCATTCCGTTAAACAAGAAACTGACAGGAAACAGTATAGAAGGAAGTAATATGAGTTTTTAAATGATATAGGTTAAAAACAAAATAAAACAAAACCAACAAGCCAATGTCTGTATCATGGGAAGGACTTCTAAAAACAAGTGAGGTCCACCTAGATACACAGAAGCCAAGCATTTATTATGAATTTACTGCAAGAATCTCATTATATAATCAAGCAAGAACAATGTCACAACTGAATGAGAAATGAAATATTTCAAAAGAATTTGACAGAATGTGCAGGAAGATGAATTTCTGATTAATACTATGACTGCCATTCATGTAACAATTTCATTTCTTTATGGAATTTATATGAAAAGGTATAATATTTCTATCATTCATTTGACATACATAATTGATTTTCATTAAGATAAATGTCCCTCAAACCTGGCAATCTTTTTCCCATTTGGGACTGCTGTGGCATTCTGATTCCACACTGGAAATGAAGGTGTGGGACTGACTACTGGCACTGGATGTGGCTAGCCTCTTCCTAGACTGGAGTAGATTAGAAGTTAGACACTTCACAGGCATTCCTGGGTTGGAGGCAACTGTTTCAAGACCTATAGAGAAGAGACAATATTGAATTCTATGTTACAGCTTTCTTAGTTCCTTATTGAACCTGAATCTTTACATATAATGAAGCAAAGTATTAAGAATTACATATTAATATGTATTAAGAATTACATATCAGAACTATTTCTTTGTAAACACTATCTAGTCCACAAGAACAGCTGGCATGCTTCCCATTACATTTAGATACATATACTATTAATATATCTAAACATATCCTACTATATTTAGATACAAGTACTGCTATGAAAGTTAGAACCAAAGAAAATCCCCTTAACGTTCATTCAGTAAAGAATAAGAACAAGGGAATGGTAGATTGATTGACTAATTCATGGCAGGATCTCCCTCTGTCATCCAGGCTAGAGTGCAGTGGTATGATTACTCTCACTGCAGCCTTGACCTCCTGGGCTCAAGCGATACTCTCATCTCAGCCTCCTGAGTGGTGAGGACCACCAAATCTAGCTAATGCTTTTAATTTTTTCTAGAGATGGGGGTCTCACTATATTGCCCAGGCTGGTCTCAAACTCCTGGGTTCAAGTGATCCTCTCGCCTCAGCCTCCCAAAGTGCTGTACTTACAGGTGTGAGCCACCAAATTAATGTATAACTAGGAGCAAATCAATTTGGAGTATCTATCATCCAATTTGATCCCATTCCTGACAAAGGAACATTATTGATGTGGTATATCCAGATGTGCTATAAGGTTAGAATATGACTACATTTACTCAATTCAACTTGTATTTAATTTAACACTTGTATTTAATTCAACTTGTATTTATTGTAACACTGAGGTTTATGCACTTACAAATGTCAATTATACACACTTATAAGGGATTTTTTAAAAATACTACCGGATAAAGCAAATAAATAATGGTAAATTGCTTGTTTGTTTTCAGACAGTCTCACTGTCACCCAGGCTGGAGTACAGTGGCATGATCTCAGCTCACTGCAGCCTCCACCTCCTGTGTTCAAGCGATTCTCCTGCCTCGGCCTCCTGAGTAGCTGGGATTACAGGTGCCCACCACCACGACCAGCTAATTTTTGTATTTTTAGTAAAGACAGGGTTTTACCATGTTGGCCAGGCTGGTCTCGAATTCCTGACCTTAAGGGATCCGCCCGCCTCGGCCTCCCAAAGTGCTGGGTGCCATGTTGGTACTCAAAATGTTTTGAATTTGGGGGCATTTTTTGTTTTTTTGAGGAAGGGTCTCACTCTGTCACCAAGGCTGGAGTGCAATGGCGCTATTAAGGCTCACTACAGTCTCAACCTCCTGGGCTCAAGCGATCCTCCTGCCTCAGCCTCCAATGTAGCTGGGACCACAAGTGTGCACCAACATGCCCAGCTAATTTTTGTAGAGATGAAGTCTCACTTTGTTGCCCAGGCTGGTCTTGAACTCCTGGGTTGCAGTGAGCCGCCAAGATCACGCCACTGCACTCCAGCCTGGATGACAGAGTAAGACTCTGTCTCAAAAAGAAAGAAATCCTGCCTCAGCCTCCCAATGTGGTAGCATTACAGGCATAAGCCTCTGCGCCTGGCCTACCTTTTCTTTTATACTCACATGATTTTAGTAATTTGCTAGAATAAGGAGTAGTGTCCTTTTGATCTACAGACATAGGGCATACGAGTCCTTGAGAAAGCTGTGATGTTTCAGACAGACAGGCTGAAAGGATGTTTGCAGGGTCTTGATTTTTTTCTGCAATTGGTGTGTTCTATTAAAAAGAGAAAAATAAAAACAACAGGTTTACCTTCCCCAAAACACCACCTAAGTACATAGACTGTTATACCACCTAAGTAGATAAACTGTTAAAGTAAATCCAAATGCTTGATATTTAAATCTATTTTGATCTTTTTTTAAAGGTGATTTTAAATTTTAAGTGGTGATCATGAAAGGGTATGTCATGTTAATTTTCTTCTCAAGTACTTACAAATCCCAACGAGCTGATGAGCGATAACACTTGTCCTGGGGTTCTTGAATAATCTTGTCTAGGTTTCGCCATTGATGGTGTTGTAAGGATATCCATCATATTAATATCTATGTATGCAAAGAAACATATATAAATGTATTTAAAAGCTTTACCTTCCATTGACTAAAAATGAATGTTATGTATATGACAACAAAATAATTTTTTGTAAACAAATGTTAAAAAAGGAGACAGTGGCTGGGCATAGTGGCTCACACCTGTAATGCCAGCACCTTGGGAGGCTGAGGCAGATGGGTCACTTGAGGTCAGGAGTTCGAGACCAGCCTGGCCAACATGGTGAAACACTGTCTCTACTAAAAATACAAAAATTAGCTGGCTGTGGTGGTGGGCACCTGTAATCTCAGGTACTCGGGAGGCTGAGGCAGGAGAATCACTTGAACACGTGAGGCAGAGGTTGCAGTGAGCCGAGATTCCACTACTGCACTCTGACCAGGGCGACAGAGCAAAACTCTATCTCAAAAACTAAATAAATAAATAAGGAGATGGTATGGAATCAATATTAATTTTGGGCCCCTCATGTTAGCTAATATGTTTAAGCCTAGGTCAAGATAGAAACTGGCCCAGATTATTAGCATGTTTCAGTGCATAATATTTTAAAATAATTCAACACTGACACATAATACTATACTATTCCACTTAGATACAAAAAATGGTAAGAGAAGTCTAATGTTCTTATCCAGGTGTGGTGGCTCACATCTGTAATCCTAGCACTTTGGGAAGCCAAATGGAGAGGATCCCATGAGCCCAGGAGTTTGAAACCAGCTTAGGCAACATAGTGAGACCTATCTCTACAATTTAAAAACTAGCTGGGCATTGTGGCAAGCACCTGTAGTCCCAGCTACTGGGGAGGCTGAGGTGGGAGAATTGCTTTTCCCAGGAGTTCAAGGCTACAGTGAGCTATGATCACATCACTGCACTCCAGCCTGGGTAATACAGTGAGACCCTGTCTCTTAAACAAACAAAAATAATCCCAGAACTCTAATGTTCTTATATGATATAGGACTTTTTAAAATTAGCTGGGCGTGGTGGCTCATGCCTGTAGTCCCAGCTACTCGGAAGGCTGAGGCACGAGAATCGCTTGAGCCTGGGAGGCAGAGGTTGTAGTGAGCCGAGATCATGCCACTGTACTCTGTACTCCAGCCTGGGTGACAGAGCAAGACTCTCTCTCAAAATAAATAAATAAATCAATGAATAGGCTGGTTGCGGTGGTTCACGCCTATAATCCCAACACTTTGGGAGGCCAGGGCGGGTGGATCACGAGGTCAGGAGATCGAGACCATCCTGGCTAACACGGTGAAACCCCATCTCTACTAAAAATATAAAAAATTAGCCGGGTGTGGTGGTGGGTGCCTGTAGTCCCAGCTACTCAGGAGACTGAGGCAGGAGAATGGCGTGAACCCAGGAGGTGGAGCTTGCAGTGAGCTGAGATTGTGCCCCTGCACTCCAGCACTCCAGCACTCCAGCCCGGGCAACAAAGCGAGACTCCATCTCCAAGAAAATAAATAAATAAATAAATAAATAAATGAATGAAAGTATACTGAAAGTTTTAACAACAAATGTCATTTATGCCTCACACTGATGAAGTGATAAGAATAAGTAATAATAATACACGTATATTTTACAAAAAAAGTTTTATTAAAATTAGACCCTTATGATATACAAAGTGACTTAAATTTATCAACAATTTTATCTTAATGCAAAATTTTTGTCATTTGTGATATTTTCCAATAGCTTATCTGAAATCCTTAGAATCAGATTTCAAAGTCAGATTTCTTTGAAATCACAATTCAAAAATGTTTAGATTTTAGAAAAGTAATGTGGTAAATATACTGCATATTATGAAATATCCCTAGTGGCAAATCATATGAATAATCACATCAACTGGGATCAACAGACTATAAATAGCCCTGGCTGGGCACAGTAGCTCATGCCTGTAATCCTAGCACTTTGGGAGGCCGAGGCCGGTGAACCACCTGAGTTCAGGAGCTCAAGACCAGCCTGGCCAACATGGTGAAACTGCGTCTCTACTAAAAATACAAAAATTAGCTGGGCGTGGTGGCGGGCACCTGTAATCCCAGCTACTCAGAAGGCTGAGGCAGGAGAATTGCTTGAACCCGGGAGGTGGATGTTGTAGTGAGCCGAGATCACGCCATTGCACTCCAGCCTGGGCAACAGAGCAAAAACCCCATCCCAAAACAAACAAACAAAAGACTATAAATACCCCTACATCAGCATAGATCAGATTTTACCAAACTTAGTAAAACGTTTTAGGTATTCATAACTGTTGAACTTTGTACTTCCACATGAAGAATTGTAGATCTGCATATATTTTCAAATATTAATAGCTATAATTCCAGAGTTTTTAAGTCCAATTTCTGATTATTTTCATTATTAATACTTTCCCATCCATCTACCCTTTCTAATAGAGAATATAATATGTTTCTTTTTTTTTTCAAGATGGAGTCTCGCTTTGTCCCCCAGGCTAGAGTGCAGTGTCGTGATCTCGGCTCACTGCAACCTCTGCCTCCCAGGTTTAAGCAATTCTCCTGCCTCAGCTTACTAAGTAGCTGGGACTACAGGCGCGTGCCACCACGCCCAGCTAATTTTTGTATTTTTAGTAGAGATGGGGTTTCATCAGGTTGGCCAGGCTAGTCTAGAACTGACCTCAACCTCAAGTGATCTACCTGCCTCAGTCTCCCAGAGTGCTGGGATTACAGGCATGAGCCACGGCGCCTGGCCAAGAATACAATATGTTTCTAAGTTGATAATCAATCATTTATCCATGTTTCTATGATGAACTTAAGTAATTTCTAGTTTCTCCCTATTAGAAACAATGCTGCTACAAGTGATTTCATTTATGTGTATTTTGTTCATTTGAACAATTTCCTTAGAATAAATTCCAAAGCATAAGCCACTAGATCAAAGAGAATTAAAGCCTTTTATATTTAAAAACATATTGGCAGATTTCCTCCAGAAAGCACTATGCTAATTTACAATGCCCTCAGAAAAATATTAGTGTGCTTTTTTGGTAGTATTATTAACTGGACCATCGGTATTCCTTTCTTTTGCCCGTTTAATAGTGTAAGATGGTTCATTTACTCTTTTTTATATTAGCATTTATTTAATTACTACTAGTGAAAAGAACACAGTCCCATATATACATATATGTGTTAACTGTGTATTCATTTTCTTTGTCCTTTTGTTGATCAAGGTCTTAGTGGTGGCCGTGTATATTTGAATATGTTTTCAGTTATTAACCCTTCATCATGTTATAGTTATTCTAGTCATTTTACTGACGCTTAATTGGTAAGAATCAATTTCACTAGGGATAAAAGTCAGAAGAACAGAAATTGTGAGTTCCTTTGTGAAGATCAAAGGACCTTCAAGGACCTCTGAATAGCCAAGAATAATCACTCCTATTTTTCATCTTCAGTAGAAAAAAGAACCCGTTATACCTTTCTAGCCTATTCTGGGATAAATAACAAATTTTATTTAGTGTAAACTAACAAAGAAAACAGTGGAAGTTAATGAAATGTAGTCTCTATAATTTGTTAGACTTTTCTTTTTTTTATTTTTTATATTTATTTTTAGTTGGACTTTTTTTTTTGAGACGGAGTTTCACTCTGTTTCCCAGTCTGGAGTGCAATGGCAGGATCTCAGCTCACTGCAACCTCCACCTCCTGGGTTCAAGTGATTCTCCCTGCCTCAGCCTCCTTAGTAGCTGGGATTACAGGTGTGTACCACCACGCCCAGCTAATTTTTGTATTTTTAGTAGAGATGGGGTTTTGCCACGTTAGCTAGGCTGGTCTCTAACTCCTGACCTCAGGTGATCTGCCCGCCTTGGCCTCCCAAAGTGCTGGGATTACAGGCATGAGCCACCGCGCCTGGCCTGTTGGATGTTTTAAAAAAGTACTTACTTGATATTTTTCTTACCTCTATTCAAAGTGACTTTTGAAAGGCCAAAATCCGTCAGTTTAATATGACCCTCATTAGAAATAAGCATATTGTCCGGTTTCAAGTCCCTGCACACACAAAAGGCAAATATTAGATAACCAAAAAAGGGCCAGTTTTAATGTTAGAATTTCCAGAAAAAAAGAGTTACAAAGGAGGCAAACCCTATTTATTTCCTCCAAAATAAAGATACTCATTGATGGCTTTGAAAAGTACAGAAAACATCTCTCAAAAGCAAAACATCTTTTGTACTGTTTATCAGAATCTACAAAAAAGATAAATTAATACTAGATTATCTTTGGCATCATTGGTTAGATATTCCATTAAAATAAAGAAACCTTATTAGATAAAATCAACCTCAAGCCAGTTCAAATTTACATTTACCTTCTTTTTTTTCTTTTCTTTTTTTTTTTGAGATGGAGTTTCACTCTTGTCACCCAGGCTGGAGTGCAATGGCACAATCTCAGCTCACTGCAACCTCTGCCTTCCGGGTTCAAGCAATTCTCCTGTCTCAGCCTCCCGAGTAGCTGGGATTACAGGCACCCACCACCACACTCGGCTAATTTTTGTATTTTTAGCAGAGACAGGGTTTCACCATGTTGTCCAGGCTGGTCTCAAACTCCCGACCTCAGGTGATCCGCCCGCCTCAGCCTCCCAAAGTGCTGGGATTATAGGTATGAGCCACTACACCTGGCCTACATTTACCTTCTTAAAGGAAGGTAAGATTGAGATTTAATAAGTCACTTAATCTGACTTTCTTTGCATAGAGAAAAACACTGTAAATCAGTTGGACTACAAAATATACCACTTTTGTATAATGCAGAGGAGCGGAAAGGATTCAATACTCTTCACATAAAATGCCATACTTAGTGGGGCGTGGTAGCTCATGCCTGTAATTGTAGCATTTTGGGAGGCTGAGGTGGGAGGATCCCTTGAGCCCAGGAGTTAAAGAGCAGCCTGGGAACCTTGTCTCTACCAAAAAAAAAAAAAAAAAAAAAAAACCAAGAGTAATGGCACATGCCTCTAGTCCCAGATACTTGGGAGGCTAAGGCAGGGGGATTGCTTGAGCCCCAGAGGTCGAGGCTGCAGTGAGCCAAGATCAAGTCACTGCACTCCACAACCCGGATGACAAAGTGAGACCCTGTCTCAACAAAGAAAAAAATAAATAAATACGTAAATACAAAAATAAATAAATACATGCTATACTCATGTTCAAAGCAATATATTTTAAAAAACACAGGGAGATGAAAGAAGAGTTAATTTCTAAATGAATACAAGTTACTAGTAAACTTTAGATAATCTGGAAATAAGTGCAAGTGGTTACTGTGAATATTTGACACTCAAATATGTAATTTGATTACCTGAATTTTTAAGTAATAATTTGGAGAAGTCAGTCTTTACCTGTGGATGATTCCATGTCTGTGAAGGTAGTCTAGAGCCAGTGCTGCTTCAGAAATATATTTCACAGCCATCTCTTCATCAAAATAACCATATATATGTAGGAGAGACTTGACATCTCCCCCAATAAGATATTCCATTACCTTTCAAAAAAAGAATTTAATATTGTGAAATAAAAACAATATGATTACTTTAAAAATCTAGTATTTGGGCATTACAGGTACAATATTTGGCATGGCTCTGTAACAAAACTACCTTTTCTTGCTATTACTCATAATACATTAATACTAGGTTTATTCATGTTGCCATACAGTTTTTAATTAAAAATTAAACTGTTTAGGCTGGGCACAGTGACTCACGCCTATGATCTTAGCACTTTGGGAGGCCAAGATGGGCAGATCACTTGAGGCCAGGAGTTCAAGTCTAGCCTGGCCAACATAGCGAAACCCTGTCTCTACTAAAAATACAAAAAATTAGCTGGGCCTGGTGACAGCTAATTTATACAAAAAATTAGCTGGGCCTGTAATCTCAGCTACTTGGGAGGTTGAGGCACGAGAATTGCTTGAACCCAGGAGGCGCAGAGTGGCCAAGATTGCGCCACTGCAGTCTAGCCTGGGCAACAGAGGGAGACTCTATCTCAGGCTGGGGTGCAATTATGTGCAAAGGTATCTCTATTAGCTAGCTGCATACCACCATGCCCAGCTAATTTTTATTTTAATTTTTTGGTAGAGATGGAGTCTCATTATGTTCCCCAAGTTGGTCTTGAACTCTTGGCCTCAAGTGATCCTCCTGTCTCAGCCTCTCGAAGTGCTTGAATTACAGGTGTGAGCCACAGCCCCTGGCCTGTCTCTCTATGTACATATACATACACATGCACACGCACCATATGCATATATCTTATTGGTTCTTTTTCTTTGGAGAACTCTAACTAATATAACAGGTAAATTTGCCAAGGTAGTGAGTGCAGCCAGAATTCAAATGCAAGTACTCTGAACCGAGACATGGTTCTCTTAAATCACTAGGTTCAATGACTGCTGAATGGATAAAGAAACACAAAAATTATTTACTCACCAAGTAGACATTGTTTGCAGACTGCAGTGAATAATACAAATGGACAATGAATGGGCTTTTGCTTAGTGCCAGTGCATCTCTCTCAGCTTGGACCTGATGAGTCATATTTTTGTTGATCATGTCTGCTTTTTTAACAACCTGTAATAGATAAAATAAAAGTGCTATCATGTTATTTTGTTTTGAGACAGAGTCTCATTCTCTTGCCCAGGCTGAGTGCAGTGGCATGATCAAGGCTTATTGCAGCCTTGATTTCCCAGGCTCAAGTTATCCTCCCACCTCAGCCTCCCAAGTAGCTGGGACTACTGGCACACATGACTACATCTGGCTACTTTTTTATTTTGTTGTAGAGACAAGGTCTCACTACGTTGCCCAGACTGGCCTAAAATGAGCCTCAAGCAATACCCCTGTCAAAGTGCTGGGATTACACGTGGGAGCCACAGCTCCCTGCCTTTTTTTTAAATTACAGAGTGATCTCAGGTTTAAAGTTGCCATTGTGAAAACGCTAACAGAGAGAACACATATAGATGTCATGTGGACCTCACACTGCTTTCAGGATACCACGTACAAAAAATAGTAAAGACGGTTTAAAAAAAAATCTTCAAGATAGAATTGCTTATCTTGGTATTAAATGGCAGAAGTATCATAATCTTTTTTGAGAAGGAAAAAAAATTAAATATTCCCAGACTGCCCTGCATATTAATAGAAAAAAAATTCTGTTCCACTGTTCTGATAACAAAGTCAAAAGATAGTTACATTCCTCATAAGCCCACAGATAACTACCACCTGGGCGTGGAGTAACTACTTAATTGTTTTTTTTTAACTTCTGATTCTTTGATAGATGGGGATAGAATCAGAAAGAGGAAGAATGTCGGAAGTTTGCCTAGAAAAAAAAAATCTTAAGTTGGAATGATTAGAACTACTGAAATTAACAGTCCCAAATGCTGTTGTACAGAAAACTAATTACTCTTTTCAAGTTTCAAGGTAATCTGTACAGAAACAGAACTATTAAAGTTGGAGCACTAAGAAAAATTTAAAATACATAAATAAATAAATAAAAATAAAGTTGGAGCACTAAACTGAATAGTCAGTAACACAGGGATGAATTCTCAGGACTGCTATAAGAAAAAAAAGGCATATTTCTTTCAAAGATTTATTCGAGTACTTAATAAAATCATTAGTACATGATAAATTCCTGCCTAACTCCTTTCTTTAAGAAAACTGAGGGAAACTGACAAAGCAAGCTGGTAACATGATTTTTCCTATCATTCCACTGGCTATGAGGGCATGTTTGTTTTGTTCCCCATTGTTGTCCAGTTCCTAGACACAAAGAGGGTGGGTGCTAAGCAAATACTGACTGAACACATGGATTGGTGTTTTCATTTCAACTGATCATGACTAAGTACTGTAGAAGGAAAAGTAAAAATCTCCGGAACATATAAAGTAACCAATTCAATGAGATCTTTCAATTCTGAAAGATCAGAGAAGGTTTGAAGGAGAGCTAAGACGAATCTTAATACATGAATAAGACAGGTGGAAAAGAGCAGAAAAGGGTGGAAGAAAAGCACTTAAAAAGGAACCAGCATAAGGCCGGGCACGGTGGCTCACACCTGTAATCCCAGCACTTTGGGAGGCTGAGGCGGGCAGATCACCTGAGGTCAGGAGTTTGAGACCAGCCTGCCCAAAATGGTGAAACCCCGTCTCTACTAAAAATACAAAAACTTAGCCCGGCGTGGTGGCGGGAATCCCAACTACTCGGGAGGCTGAGGCAGGAGAATCGCTTGAACCCAGGAAGTGGAGGTTGCAGTGAGCTGAGATCACGTCACTGTGAAACTCCATCTCAAAAACAAACAAACAAAACAAAAATTCATAACAGGGCCGGGCGCGGTGGCTCACATCTGTAATCCCAGCACTCTGAGAAGCCGATGTGGGCGAATCACCTGAGGTCAGGAGCTCCAGACCAGCCTGGCCAACATAGCCAAAACAACCTGGCGAAACTCAATCTCGGCTAAAAAAAAAAAAATACAAAAATCAACCAGGCATGGTGGCGCACGCCTGTAATCCCAGCTACTCGGGAGGCTGAGACAGGAGAATCGCTTGAACCCAGGAGGCAGAGGTTGCAGGGAGCCGAGATTGCGCTACAGCACTCCAGCCTGGGCGACAGAGAAAGACTGTCTTAAAAAAAAATTATTAAAGACTTCTCAGAAAATAGTACATCTCTCTCCTGGTTAAGAGTTAAACTTAAAAAGTTATCAGTGCCTACAAATTATCACTCTTTTGTGGTAGAAACATGTCGGCGATTCTGCACGTCAAAGCAAACAAAGTAAACAAAACCACTAATTACTAAAAATCTTGTGGATTTAGAAACCTAACTCGCCGGGCGCGGTGGCTCACGCCTGTAATCCCAGCACTTTGGGAGGCCGAGGCGGGCGGATCACGAGGTCAGGGGATCGAGACCATCCTGGCTAACACGGTGAAACCTCTTCTCTACTAAAAATACGAAAAATCAGCCGGGCGTGGTGGCGGGCGCCTGTAGTCCCAGCTACTCGGGAGGCTGAGGCAGGGGAATGCGTGAACCCGGGGGAAGGAGCTTGCAGTGAGTCGAGATTGCGCCACTGCACTCCAGCCTGGGAAACAGAGCAAGACTCCGCCTCAAAAAAAAAAAAAAAAAAAAAAAGAAACCTAACTCAAGCCAGGGTGAGACTACGAATCACGGCGTTGGCTTTAAGTGCCTGTTGTACTAAGGCCGATGTAATCACCTCGGTCAAGTCCCTTTGCCTTTGGCCTCAGTTTCCTCATTTGCTAACGCTGGGCAGGGAGAAGAGAGTCAAACTTTGCTGTTCTCACTGGGCATCCGAGATATGGAGGAAAGGGCGGAACAGAGGCGAGACACCCGACCCGACCGCTGATGTCGCCCCAAAAAGAAGTCAGCTCGCAGGGCTCTGGAGGCTTCAGCAAGCCAGGCCACCTAGACTCCTCCTCCAGCAGCCCCGGGGCCTGCCCAAGCCGGTGGGGCAGGAAGGAGGGCCGAAGGGCCTAACCCCTTCCTTGCTACTCCTTGACTTCCTACCTTTACTGCATACAATTTGCCGCCTTTCTGCCCCAGATACACTTTCCCGAAGGCGCCCCGGCTAATGGGCTTCACTATGCTGAATTCCTCAATGGACGGCGGTTTTGGCACTGGGATCCTATTCACGCCCTCCTTGGTCGCCGCGCCTCCTCCGGCCTCCTTCTTGCTTCCTGCGGTGGGCTCCATCGCTGGACAGTCTACAGCGGTCCCGCGGCCACGGCCCCTCGGCGAGCAGCCACTCCCGCCAACTGGGTTCAAAGTGAGGCTCCGCCCACGCCGCGCGCGGCCGTGACGTCACCGCGCCGCCGCGCCCCACCCTCGTCTCCTCACCTACGCAGACGCGGAGGGAGGGGGCGTCGGGAAAGCCCAGACTTCGCAGGCTTACACTCTTCGTGGGCGGTGACCGCGGCCCCACTGACATCATTCCTCATGAGGGAGGAGGCACAAAGAGTTCTGGGCCGACCAGGAAAAGGACGACTGGGATTTGACTGTGAATCGCAGGATTTGAAGAGATTTCTCCTGGCTTCCCAACGAGGCTGGTGGGAAGCGGTCCTCCTCCCATACACGACCTCTCACCCTCGCGAGGCGTAGAAACCAGTTCTGACTGTACAGTAAAGCGAAGGCCAGGGCTGAGGTCTGGAAGCTAATGAAAGCACAGAAAGTGTCGAAACTGGATGAGCAGGAAGCGAGTGGCCTCCCTCGTCATCTGACGTTTTCCCAGGATGTAATTTGCCTGACTGAAACAGATCAGGACCAACAGGGAGAGTTTTCGATTTAGTGTGAGGAAAAGAGCACTAAATTGTAGCAAAAGACCTTATTTCTCAAGGCTCAGTCAGAAGATTTCATAAGGAAGCTGTAGAAAGTCTTAAGAGGAAATCAGACGGGCGTGGTGGCGGGCACCTGTAATCCCAGCTACTCGGGAGGCTGAGGCAGGAGAATCGCTTGAACCCGGGGCGCAGAGGTTGCAGTGAACCGAGATCGCGCCACTGCACTCCAGCCTGGGCGAAAGAACGAAACTCCGTCTCCAAAAAAAAAAAAGAAAAAGTCCAAAGAGGGTAAACGCTGTTCTCCCCTTAAAAAACAGCAAAAGACCTTTGGGGACGCTCTTCCTTGTAAATGTCAACTGCTTCCACGGGAAAGAACGCGCCGGCATTTGGTCTTGTGGGCGCTCACTTGCCCCGGAAGTACTGTTGAGTTAGCGCCTCGCCTTCCGGGGCGGATTGTCTGTCGTTGCAGTAGCTGTAGGAAGGGGAGGCCATTTTCCGTTTCTGGGAGGAGTGAGGGGCGACGGGTCGTAGAAAAAGGAAAAAAGAAGGGCTCAGCGTCTCCCCGCCGGGCCGTGGACAGAGGGGCACAATTTCGGCAGGCGGGTGAGGTCGCTGAGGGCCCGCAAGAGATGTTTTCCTTGTCGAGCACGGTGCAACCGCAGGTAAGCTCGGCATTCAGCCCATTTTTTTTTTCCTCCCGCACTGCCCGTGGCTGTTTGCAAATTGCGCTCGTGGAAACGATTTCTCAGAAGGGACTCTAGAAAAGAAGTGATGTACTCAATGCGAGTCCCAGGATTGAGGAGTGGATCAGGGGACGACGCTGAGAGTGGGCCCGAGACTTCAGGGCTGACGATGAAGCTGTTGAGGGCAGAGGCGGGATGTGAGCTCAGTGATGGAGAGAGACCCTGGCTTATCGTACTGATTGCGTGGAATTTCTGCTAGAGAATCCGTCCGGCATTGTTCAGTGTCCGGCGTTCTGGGGTGGAGAAATGTCTCTACCATACATTAAAGGGAGCAGGTAATGTTCCCTTTTCTTCCGACTTTCCAGTGGCTTGTGTTCACAGCCCCTATCCCCTGCTCTTTATTTCGTTTTAAATGGAATTTAAATTTAACCCAAACATGGTATAATAATTCGGATGGCCAGCCATGCAAGTTTTTTTTCTCTTTTTGACCAGAAGTAACTAATATGTGTATTTCCGAGTCGTAAACTGTTTGCAGTTAAAATTTTGATTCAGCCTCATCCTCATCGTTTTGTAAAACAAAAGGTAGTGAAGAGAAAAATGATTTCAAGGATTTTCATTACGCTCTTGGGCAATCACTTGTGACAATGTTTTATTGCTTCATTCCAGTCTCTTTTTTTGATGGTAACATTTTAGTAGATTTTTTTGAGGGTTTCTACAGTTTTGCAAAGAAATAGTTTTAAAACATTGAGTTTTTTTAAAACATCATTTTTAAGAAAATCGACACTCTTAAGGTTCTTGGTTTAAGCATATGATTTTGTTCCTTTGTGTAACTTTTACTCCGCCTAATTTTAAGAATTTTTAATTTTTTGTGCTAGTACTGGCTAACAAACTGAAGCAGCTGCTTGTTATTGGGCATCAGTAATGTACCAGGTGAGCAAAGCAAATGTGGAATCTTCTCTTAATATTGATATGAAGTAAATATGAGTAGGACTTAGCAAGGTGAAGAGTGAACAGGTATCACAGGCATACAGAAAAATACCTGGAGGTCCTGAGTTAGGAAAGGGTTTAGCATGTTGGAGGAACAAAAATAAGGCTAGTATGGCTAGAACATAATAATTAAAGGGGGTAGTGACAGAAGAGGTTGGAGAAAAGACTTGAGGCAGATCATACAGGGAGTAAGGATATATTATGGCTGATTTCATTTTAAGTGTATTGGGAACCACTGAAAGTTTTAAAACATGATTAGATTTTCATTTTTAAGAGATGACTGGCTTTTGCTATATGGAGAATAGGAGAGGGCAAGAGTGGAAGATGTTATCAGTTAAAAATACCCTCCCACCCCCCCCCCCCCCAATTAAAGCGGTTGCAGTGGTTATGGAAAGAAGGGAATGAGATATATTTTGAAGAAAGTGGAATTGCATGAGAGATCAGGTAAGAGAGATGATGGGGAGAGGTGTTTCTGGGTTTGATCAGATGAGTGCATTGAAGGTGCTATTTACCAAGATGACAGTGTTTGGAGAAGTCCTAGTAATTGTTTGAAAAAGAAGTCTGACATGGCCTGTTGAATATGGTATTAAAGTTTTTGAAACTCAACTCTTTGCCTTAGTTCACATCGAGAGGCCTGATTTTAGGAGAATTTACCATCAACTGAATGGACAGTTAGTAGTATGTGATGTTGGTAGAGATGATGAAGGGATTTTTATGTACCCTAGGCAGTCTTAACAGGGCTCAAATATAGTGAGGACTCTCAGGCATTTCTTGCTTTGAAAGATGGTAACACATTTGGAATTCCTGGTTGCTTAATTGGTTGAATACACTTGAAATTAAATGGTAAAAAGGAAGACACAGAAGACGAACTTACTCATTGAGAAGAGCTCAATCCTAAATCCTTTTGTGAAAGAAAAGAGATATAACTAATTCAAATAAATATTTTCAAAGAGGTAGAAAATATGTATCTTGAAATGATTTGATTATTTTTAAAGTTTCAAAAGAAGTTACTGTTTATTTTTTTTCTTTTTACTGCCCCCAGGCTGTAAGGAACTTACTGTTTCTTTCTGACTCTAAAAATGATACATTGCTTCACTTGACTAGCCTTAAAACAAATACATGTTCTTTCGCTAAAAATGCTGAAAATATAAATAAGATCACCCATAATCTCATTACTCAGGGATACGTATCCTAGAATAAATTCTTTCACACATTTTTTTCTATAGACAAACATGGGTATGCATACTTTTTATTTTATTTTATTTATTTATTTTTTTAAGATGGAATCTCGCTCTGTCGCCCAGGCTGGAGTGCAGTGGCGCGATCTCCGCTCACTGCAAGCTCCGCCTTCCGGGTTCAAGCCATTCTCCTGCCTCAGCCTCCCAAGTAACTGGGACCACAGGTGCCCGCCACCATGCCCGGCTAATTTTTTGTGTTTTTAGTAGAGATGGGGTTTCACCGTGTTAGCCAGGATGGTCTCCATTTCCTGACCTCATGATCCGCCCGCCTCGGCCTCCCGAAGCGCTGGGATTACAGGCGTGAGCCACCGCACCCAGCCACGGGTATACATACTTAAGGTAGTTTACAGTCAGCTTTATTCCTTAGTATGTCACGAATTTATTTGCGTATCAATATCCATGGGATGAGAAGTCTGGAATTTTGAGTCAGATTCTAAATCTTTGTTGTCTTCATCTATTAAATGGTCTGTACCCCACAGTAATGGCGTTAGTCCATTGATGAGGGCAGAGCCCTCCTGAACTAAATGCCTCTTAAAGGTCCCACCTCTTAACAGGATTACAGTGGCAACTAAGTTTGCCATTCTTCTCAACTCAAACTTGAGTTTTGAAGGAGATAAACACTGGAATTTTTACTGGAAGTGGGCCCTGATCCAGACCCCAAGAGAGGGTTCTTGGATCTCACACAAGAATTCGAGAGAGTCGCCGGACTCGGGGGCTCACGCATGTAATCCCAGCACTTTGGGAGGCAGAGGCGAGCGGATCACGAGGTCAGGAGATCAAGATCCTGGCTAACATGGTGAAACTCCGTCTCTACTAAAAATACAAAAAAAAATAGCTGGATGTGGTGGCCTGCGCCTGTCGTCCCAGCTACTCGGGAGGCTGAGGCAGGAGAATCACTTGAACCCAGGAGGCGGTGGTTGCAGTGAGCCGAGATTGCACCACTGCACTCCAGCCTGGGCGACAAAGCGAGATTCCATCTCAAAAAAAAAAAAAAAAAAAAAGTAGGCGAGAGAGTCTATAAAGTGAAAGCAAGTTTATTAAGAAGCTAAAGGAGTAAAGAATGGGGTACTCCATAGGCAGAGGAGCTGCTTGGGCGTCTCCACGAAGGATACCTACAGTTAGTTATTTCTTGATTTTATGCTAAACAATGTGTGATTATTCATAAGTTTTCAGGGAAAAGGGGACCCCTAAGGTTCCTCCCCTTTTTAGACCACATAGGGTAACTTCTTGACGTTGCCATTGCATTTTTAAATTGTCATGGTCTAGTGGGAGTATCTTTTAGCATGCTAATGCATTATGATTAGCACATAATGAGCAGTGAGGACTAGCAGAGGTCACTCTCCTCTCCATATTGGTTTTGGTGGGATTTGGCTGGCTTCCTTACTACCACCTGTTTTATCATCACAGTCTTTATGACCTGTATCTTGTGTCCACACCCTATCTCATCCTGTGACTTAGAATGCCTAACCTCCTGGGAATGCAACCCAGTAGGTCTCAGCCTCATTTACCCTCATTTTGCCCCTACTCCAGATGGAGTCACTCTGATTCAAAAGTCTCTGACAGAACTGTAACAAGAAGTATAATTGTTACTCATTATTATAGCTGTTTGAGGATTAAATGAGATGATGTAAGTAAAGTCTATAGTATTAAACCTGGTATATAATAAGAACCCATTTAATTTATTCGTTTACTCAACAAATATTTATTAAGTAATTTTTTTTTTTCCTTGAGACAGGGTCTTGCCATGTTACTCAAGCTGGAGTGTGGTGGCATGATAGCTCACTGCAGCCTCAACCTCCTGGGCTCAAGTGTTTTTTTGTTTTCATTTTTATTTATTTATTTATTTTGAGATGGAGTTTTGCTCTTGTCACCCAGGCTGGAATGCAATGGCACGATCTTGGCTCACTGCAACCTCCGCCTCCCAGGTTCGAGTGATTCTCCTGCCTCTGCCTCCCAAGTATCTGGGATTACAGGCGCCCAACACCATTCCTGGACAATTTTTTTCTATTTTTAGTGGAGATGGGATTTTACCACGTTGGCCAGGCTGGTCTCGAACTCCTGACCTCAGGTATCTACCTGTCTTGGCCTCCCAAAGTGCTGGGATTACAGGCGTGAGCCACCGTTCCCGGCCTACTTACTATTTTTTTTTAATGTTGGATGTATTTCATTCTGTGGTAGTTTCTTTTTTTTTTTGAGACAGGTCTCACCCTGTTGCCCTGGCTAGAGTGCAGTGGCATGATCACAGCTCACTGCAACCTCCGCCTCCTGAGATCAAGCAATTCTCCTACCACAGCCTCCCAAGTAGCTGAGACTACAGGCGCACACCATCACACCCATCTAATTGTTGTATTTTTTGGTAGAGATGGGGTTTCACTGTGTTGGTCAGGCTGGTCTTGAACTCCTGACCTCAAGTGATCTGCCCGCCTTGGTCTCCCAGAGTGCTGGGATTACAGGCGTGAGCCACTGCACCCGACTGGTGGTATCATTTATTTTGCCGCTCCTCTAATGCTGGATGTTTCCAGCTTTCTACTATTTTTAAAATGTTTCGATGAGAGTTATTCTCTATGCATGTGCAAGTACTTGTCAGATTATTTCCTTAGAATAAATTCCTAGAAGGTGGATTGCTAGAAACAAAAAATGCATGTATTTTTGATACTTTTGATTTACATATTCAGAATAATATCCTGAAAGAATATACCAATTTTTGTCTCACCAGCAGTAAATCTGAGTACTTACAGTTTTTAGTATTCAGGGTTGATATATAATGTACCTTTAACTGTTAACAAATCCTGACAAGAAAAAGGAGATTGTTCTGTTTATTTAAAAAAAAAAAAAAAAAAACTACCTAATTTTTAACTTTTATCTTTTTCTAGGTTACAGTTCCTCTGAGTCATCTCATCAATGCCTTCCATACACCAAAAAACACTTCTGTTTCTCTCAGTGGAGTGTCAGTTTCTCAAAACCAGCATCGAGATGTAGTTCCTGAGCATGAGGCTCCCAGCAGTGAGGTAAGTCTTCATCCTGGTTGTGTGTGAGAAAGCCTTTTTGATATACAGTTGACCCTTAAACAAATGAAGGATTAAGGATATTGTCCCTCCTCCGTAGTCAGAAATTTGAGTATAATTTTTGACTCCTGAGAAACTTAACTACTAATGTCCTACTATTGACTGGGAAGCCTTGCCGATAAAATAAACGGTGCATTAACATATATTTTGTATATTTTATGTATTATGTACTGTATTCTTACAATAAATTAAGAAGGAGAAAAGAAAATGTTATTAAGAAAATCACAAGGAAGAGAAAATATATTTACCATTCATTAAGTAGAAGTGGACCATCATAAAGATCTTCATTATCTTCAAGTTGAGTGGGCTGAGGAGGAAGAGGAGGGATTGGTCTTGCTGTCTCTGGTGGCAGAGACCAGAGAAAGTCCATGTATCTGTGGATCTGTGCAGCTCTAATCTGTGTTGTTCAAGGATCACCTGAGGTCAGGAGTTCAAGACTAGCCTGACCAATATGGTAAAATCCCATCTCTACTAGAAATACAAAAATTAGCCGGGTGTGGTGGCGTGCGCCTGTAGTCCCAGCTACTCGGGAGGCTGAGACAGGAGAATCACTTGAGCCCAGGAGGCAGAGGTCGCTGTGAGCCGAGATCGCACCACTGCACTCCAGCCTGGGTGACAACAAGACTCTGTCTCATAAATGAATAAATAAATATAAAAATGTAATCTCATTTTTGGTTTAATCTAAAAAAAACCCCTGTTTTTACAGGGAAGTAGAATAGGTAGGGATTTAAGAAGTAAAGAAAACTCTTAAAAAAATAAAAAAGGATCAGCAGATTTAGGGAGCAGCTCATACTTCTAGGGCTGAGATAGAGTCAGGAAGAGTTCTCCACCCCTAGGGCTGAGATCCTGACATTGTTGGCGAACGCATGGCCTTGGCTCACTGAATGGTAGAAAAGTTGCTGTGATGTCATGCCAGGGTAACATGCTAGAAATCTGGGAAGTCTGCCCTCTAGGATACTGGGAAAAGCTCTTCCTGGGGATATGTCCTACTAGAGAAGCTGCTAGGTCCTGCTGGCCATTGTGCACTCCAGGAGCCAGGGTTTGGTGAAACTGCACAATTGACAGGAGCCAGATGCTATAGAAACCATGGTTACAGACAGGAACCTGCTGAATGAGCATACCACCACCAGGAATCAAAACCTCTCTTCCTATGGTGTATGTTCAGTGACTTCCTGACGAAGCTTAACATTGTTTCAATTGGCAAAGGAAAAATATTCGAAGGGTAAAGATCCATGTTCATGGAGCCAGCAAAAAGGATGAAGAAGAGCTTGGACACAACCGATAACTGGCACATCCGTCCAGAACCCTTCTCCCTCTCAATCCCTGTACACTGCGGGTTTCTCCAAATGCCTGTTGTCTATGATTCGTTTTGTCCATCCTTCTTAGTCACGGCTTAGTTCAGGTTCTTGCCGTCTTTCACTTGTTCCATCAGCCTTCTCTCTCATCCAGTCTAGTTTCTTTGTTTGTTTGTTTTATCATTTTTAAATTTTTTGTAAAGACAGGGTCTTGCTTTCTTGACCAGGCTGATCTCGAACTCCTGGCCTGAAGCAGTCCTGCCACCTCAGCCTCTCAAAGTGTTGGGATTACAGGCTTGAGCCACCATGCTAGGCCAGTCTATCTTCCTTAGTTCTCCATTTTCTTCCATAAGACAGAACTAATCATATTACTTAGAGAATTAAATTCAAACATGGCTCTTCACAGTTTGGCCATAACCTATCTCTTTAATTTTTTCTTTCCTTGAATTTTTTGAGATATTCCAGACCCTTGGATGGCTTTTTGTTTGCCCCTGTCCCTAAGCCGCCTTTGTCATTTTTAATAGCTTAAAAAGTACTTTTAAGTATTTTATTTCATCATGCCTTTAACTGTCTTTTACTATGTGCCGTCATGTTGTATGCTAGGATGTGTAGATGAGTAAGGCATGATCTCTGCCTTTGATCCTTACTATTAGGAAATAAAGTATATTTTATAGTTATGTTAGTATTGAGAAAATGAATTCTAAGAATATGAGTTATAGCTAATTTAAAAAGTACCATATTCCCAGACATCAGTCCAGAGCTATATAATCCGTGTCCACGCCTCTTTTAAAAAAAACTTTATTTTTAGAGACAGGGTCTCCCCTTTGTAGCCCAGGCTGAAGTGCAGTGACACTATCATAGCTCACTGCAACCTCCAGCTCCTGGGCTCAAACATTTCTCCTGAGTAGCTGGTGTTGCGGGCGCATACCACCATGCCCAGCTAATTTTTTAATTTTTCATCAAGATGATGTCTTACCATGTTGCCCAGGCTGGTCTCAAACTCCTGGCCTCAAACGATCCTCCCACCTTAGCTGTTTTGGGTTTGAGTAACATGTAATTGTTACTTGCCTTTAAGTGCCTCTCTTTCAGCTCATGTGGACAAGAAAATAACCCCTATCCTGTTGTTTAAAAGTGGGTATATATTCACACATATTTGTGATTTTTAGACTTTTTTGCCTGATTTTCACACAGTTTTGACTTTAATTTTCTTCCTTATTAGAAGATATGGGTAACTTTAGAACCTCTGAGTTCAAGGAAGGATCTAAGCAATGAGGCCAGAGGAGTGAGATGTCCTGTGGTAACCAAGCATACCATTTCTTTGTCAAGTGGGCTTTTGTTTATGGTCGCTTAGGGGCTTAAAAGCTCCATGGACTGGTGAGGATTATCATTTGAATGGAATTTCCCCAATTCAAGAACCTTACTATTATCCTCCAATCAGTTCTACACTGTTGGGGAAAATCACCCGGACTTTATATAACATACTTTGTAACCCTGCAGGTAGTTACTTTTACACTCTTGTCATTATAAATGCTTGATCAATAGTTGATAGACTAGCTCTTCATCAGAGTACCCTTGTATGGAGAGAAGGAAAAAATACCATACATTTCACTTGATTCTGTGAACCATAATGCTTAGGACAGTAGTGGTTTGGGTTTGATTTAAAAAAAAAAAAATGTTTTTCTCATTCATGCTGAAATGTCATCTCTTTATTTAAGGATACCATTAGGAATATAATTTTTTAACCTATGTCAAACCTCATATGACTGATCTCAGTAAAACGAACAGTAAAAATATTTGCACAATTTATTTTTAAATATTAAAAAAAGGAAATATATTTGTTAGACTTTTAAAATCTAATTGTTTTAACTGATAATATGTACTCCTTAGGTTAAATATCTTGATAATATTAATGCATACCTGGTTGACCCAATCTTTTACAGCCTTCACTTAACTTAAGGGACCTTGGATTATCTGAATTAAAAATTGGACAAATTGATCAGCTGGTAGAAAATCTACTTCCTGGATTTTGTAAAGGCAAAAACATTTCTTCCCATTGGCATACGTCCCATGTCTCTGCACAATCCTTCTTTGAAAATAAATACGGTATGTTAATTTATTTTTTGTTCCAATTAAATATTTTAGCACTATTAATAATTATAGATACCATTTATTAGCTTTTACGGTAGCATTTACTGTGGGCTGGGTTCCTTCCTGAGGTGTTGTTTTTTTTTTTTTTTGCAATTTTTCATATTGGAATAATACTAGATTTACAGGAAAGTTGCAAAGATAGTACAGAATTCTGCTTCCACTAATTTTGACATCTTACATAACCATGTTACATTTGTTAAAACTAGGAAATTAACATTGGTACGATAATTTTTTTTTTTTTGAGACGGAGTCTCCTTCTGTCAGCCAGGCTAGAGTGCAGTGGCGCGATCTCCGCTCACTGCAAGCTCTGCCTCCTGGGTTCACGCCATTCTCCTGCCTCAGCCTCCCAAGTAGCTGGGACTACAAGTGCCCGCCACCATGCCCGGCTAATTTTTTGTATTTTTAGTAGAGATGGGGTTTCACCGTGTTAGCCAGGATGATCTTGATTTCCTGACCTGGTGATCCACCTGCCTCAGCCTCCCAAAGTGCTGGGATTATAGGCGTGAGCCACCGTGCCCGGCCTAACATTGGTACGGTATTTTTAACTAAACTACAGACTGTTTGAATTTCACCAAAATTTGTTTTCACCAAATCACTAGTTCTCTGCAAATGTCCTTTTCCTTTTCCAGGATCTGATCCAGCATACCACATTGCATTTAGCAGAATGGGGGGGCGGGTTTTGTTTTAATTTTAGGTGACACACATTTAATTCCAGGAAACATACTTAATCTTTGAGAATACATTGATTAAAAAAACAGTTATTATCCCTTTTGTGCAATGTCTACATTTTTTAAATTTGAATCTTGTAATAGTATGGTAGTGTAATAAGTGGGTTCATACTAGTCTGAAATGGGATGTCAACTTTGAGTTTTTCTTTGGATGGCACTTAAACAGGCCATAAAAGTCCAGGAACAAAATAGCAGGTTTGAATAGTTTATAATGAAGGTTTGATTTGAAGCTGTCCTTTGCATAAACTTAATTCATTAATTAAGTCTTTACCCTTCCTTTGCCTTTATTTCAGTGTAAGGGCATAAAAAACCGCAAGTGTGAGGAAAAAATGAAATGGTTTTGAGCTTAGGGGCTTAGACTAAAAGTTTGCCTCTGCCTAAATTTGCCTTCTTATAAAATATTTGGCCCATACTAAGTGTTCAATAGAATAAAATTGTTTTTGTTATGTTATTATGATTATTCCTACTGCTCTTCTAGTCTGCGTATTTACATTTACTCTTAAGATTGTTCCTCATACCACCAGCTGCTTGCTGGTTTTAGGCAGGCAGAGGTAATAGGAAGGGATTTTTTGACTGGATGCTAAGGGACCTTGAAAAGTCCCTGAATTCTAACTGAGACACACAAATAGATGATAACCACTGTTTGTTTCTGCTGTTGCTGCTGATGATCTTTTTCCTAGGATCTTGGATGTAAAGTAGGATGAGACACACTAGTCAAGAGAAGCAGTTAGGAAGGATCAATGAAGTATTCATGGCTTGACCTTTCTTTTTACCCAATGACTAGGGAAGCTTTATGAGGGAAAGATAATAGTAGCTATGATTTACAGTGTTTTATTATACCATTAGAGCTTTTGAAATAGTCTCTAAGAAACAGCAGTTTTTTATCTCTTTATGTTCTTAACTAAAAGTAATTTTAGCCTAAACACAGTACATCTTTTTTTTTTTTTTTTTAAGAGATGAGTCTCTCTCTGTTGCCCAGGCTGGAGTGCAGTGGGGCAATCTCGGCTCACTGTAAGCTTTGCCTCCCCGGTTCATGCCATTCTCCTGCCTCAGCCTCCCAAGCAGCTGGGACTACAGGCATCCGCCACTACGCCCGGCTAATTTTTGTATTTTTAGTAGAGACAAGGTTTCACCGTGTTAGCCAGGATGGTCTGTATCTCCTGACCTCGTGATCCACCTGCCTCAGCCTCCCAAAGTGCTGGGATTACAGGCGTGAGGCACTGCGTCTGGCCTTAAACACAGTACGTCTTCTATCACTGGTTTGGTTTTGTTAGGTTTTTGAGATGGAGTTTCACTCTTGTTGCCCAGGTGGGAGTGCAGTGGCGCGATCTCAGCTCACCACAACCTCTCCCTCCTGCTTTCAAGTGATTCTCCTGCCTCAGCCTCCCGAGTAGCTGAGATTACAGGCATGTGCCACCACACCTGGCTAATTTCGTATTTTTAGTAGAGATGGGGTTTCTCCATGTTGCTCAGGCTGCTCTCAAACTCCCGACCTCAGGTGATCCACCCACCTCCACCTCCCAAAGTGCTGGAATTACAGGCGTGAGCCACTGCGCGGGCCATCTTTTATCACTGTTAATTTGAATTTAGTTTCATTAGCAGCTACATTTGTATGCCAGATAAAAAAGATAATGTAGGCTGGGTGCGGTGGCTCACACCTGTAATCCCAGCACTTTGGGAGGCCGAGGTGGGTGGATCACGAGGTCAGGAGATCGAGACCACATCCTGGCTAACACAGTGAAACCCCGTCTCTACTAAAAATACAAAAAATTAGCCGGGCATGGTGGCGGACGCCTGTAGTCCCAGCTACTCGGGAGGCCGAGGCAGGAGAATGGCGTGAACCCAGGAGGCGGAGCTTGCGGTGAGCTGAGATCGCACCACTGCACTCCAGCCTGGGCGACAGAGTGAGACTCCCTCTCAAAAAAAATAAATAAATAATGTAACCAACAAGTGATAGCTAGTAAACGGAAGAACTGTGAGATGTAAGGTAGTTAAATTAGCAATGCTTTAGATATTTTCATAAAAGCAGTCATATCATGGATAAATAAAAGTTGAAACTCATATTGTGATTTCCCTAATATTTGATAGAATTATTTATATTTCATAGTATTTTAGTTTTTTGGTTTGGAAATTAGAAAATTTATTTTTTGCACTTTCCCTCCAGGTAACTTAGATATATTTAGTACGTTACGTTCCTCTTGCTTGTATCGACATCATTCAAGAGCTCTTCAAAGCATTTGTTCAGATCTTCAGTACTGGCCAGGTATGAAGCAACAACCATAAATTTTGGAAAAAAAAATATATTTATTTACTATAGTCTGATTTATCTTTCTTAATGGTATTAATGATTCTAAACATTCATTTGCAATTCACAGGACCTAAAGAGTATTTGGAATTGATGAGTTTGGGTACTTCTGTATAATTTTTAATCTGGAAAATATATAGGAGCTAAATTTTGAGCGTGATAGTGCCACAATAAATCAAACTCCAGGGAACTTATCTACACTTGTTTCAAGATAAATGACTAAGCACATTTGCTTACTCATCCTCACTTTCAAAAGCCCATTGAAATTAATTTTATATATATATATGAGAAAAAAAGAGCAACAACAGAAGGGTTTCGTTAACGGACCAGAAATTTGAGGGCTTTCAGTAAGTTGTAAAATAGGTGACATCAAATTGACAGTAAAATCAAACTTGCATTTATTATCTAATTTTTGAATACAAGGCACTAGTGATAGATGTCAGGTGATAGTGATCACTGTAAATGAAAAAGACATGTTTTCTACCTTCATGGGACTAATGGTGTCATGAAAGAGGTAGGTACTTCTGCTTCCAGTAGTAGAACTCAGGAAAAACCCCACTTGCAGAGCCAGTAAAATTGGACTCTGGGATGGGATGGAATAAACAGTTGAAGATTGCCAGAAATGGGCCAATCACAGTACAGATACGGCCTTTAACCTTTAGATAAATTAGCAAAAAACACCTTTCTAATAAGACGTCTGTGTGTGTGTGTGTGTGTGTGTGTGTGTGTGTCGAGGGACGTCTGTCTGTGGAGACTCCTGGTTTGAGCATTGATGCCAAGGAAAGAAATAAGATAGCACCCCAGATTCCTTTGGTTTTGAATTATACATTTACTAAAGGTATTCTGCTCATTCAGCATAGTCCATGTTTTATATTCTGAATATATTTACTTTTGCTAGTGTTGAGGATACCCATTTGTAGTCAATACTGATGACTGTATTTGTTTTGTTTTGTTTTGTTTTTGAGATGGAGTTTTCCTCTTGTGACCCAGGGCAGAGTGCAATGGCACTTCCTGGGTTCAAGCAATTCTCCTGCCTCAGCCTTCCGAGGAGCTGGGATTATAGGTTCCCACCACCAGACCCAGCTAATTTTTGTGTTTTTAGTAGAGACGGGGTTTCACCATGTTGGCCGGGCTGGTCTCAGAACTCCTGACCTTAGGTGATCCGCCTGCCTTGGCCTCCCAAAGTGTTGGGATCACAGCGTGAGCCACGGCACCAGGCCCTGATCACTGTATTCTTATTTATAAATACAAATGGATTACCAAGAATCCACATATTTGAGGAAAACTTAAAGCATAAAAGAGAGGCACCAAGTTCAGCAAAGAGACCAATAACCCTCTGAAGAAATAGTTAATGCAGAAGACAGAAGAAGACAGCTGATAACGTTTTTAGCTATTGTTGGAAGGTTTATAAAAACTGAGCATGTGTTACCTAGGGCATGAAAACTATCTTAATAAATTTTCCTAATGTTGTAACTCTGAGGTCAGATTCTCTCAATGTCAGAAAATAAAGCCAAAAATCCAGTAACAGAAAAGACAGCTTAAAAAATACCTAAATACGGCTGGGCACAGTGGCTCACGCCTGTAATCCCAGCACTTTGGGAGGCTGAGGAGGGTGGATCACAAGGTCAGAAGTTCAAGACCAGCTTGGCCAACATAGTGAAACCCCATCTCTCCTAAAAATACAAAAATTAGCCAGGCATGGTGGTGTGTGCCTGTAATCCCAGCTACTTGGGAGGCTGGGGCAGGAGAATCACTTGAACCCAGTAGGTGGAGGTTGCAGTGAGCCAAGACCACACCACTGCACTCCAGCCTGGCAACAGAGCGAGACTCCGTCTAAAAAAAAAAAAAAAACCTAAATACTTGAAATTTTTAAAACCCTTTTCTAAATGTCTCACGACTGAATGGAAATCAAAACTGAGATTACAGACACTCAGTAATGAACCACAGTGAAAATCTGTGTATCAGACTCTTTTGGTGAGGACAAAATGACGTTGAGGGTGTTATATAATTTACTGAGAAATCAGGCTGGGTGCAGTGGCTTATGCCTGTAATCCCAGCACTTTGGGAGGCTGAGGCAGGCAGATCACCTGAGGTCGGGAGTTCAAGACCGGCATGGCCAACATGGTGAAACCCCGTTCTCTACTAAAAAAAATACAAAATTAGCCAGGCGTGGTGGCGCATGCCTATAATCTCAGCTACTCGGGAGGCTGAGGTAGGAAAATCTCTTGAACCCCGGAGGTGGAGGTTGCGGTAAGCCGAGATTGTGCCATTGCACTCCAGCCTGGGCAACAAGAGTGAAACTCCATCTCAAAAAAAAGAAAAGAAATCAAGATGGGCTGGACATGGTGGCTCGCACCTATAATTCCAACACTTTGGGAGGCTGAGGCGGGCAGATAACTTGAGGTCAGGAGTTTGAGACCAGCCTGGCTGACATGGCAAAACCCCGTCTCTACCAAGATATACAAAAATTAGCTGGGCGTGGTGGCAAATGCCTCTAGTCCTAGCTACTCAGGAGGCTGAGGCAGGATAATCACTTGAACCTGGGAGATGGAAGTTGCAGTGAGCCAAGATGGAGCCTCCATCCTGGGCAACAGAGCAAGACTTTGTCTCAAAAAAAAAAAAAATTAAGGCATAAAGATGGAAAATAAATTGAATTTCTGAAAAATAATAGAAGACATTAATACACACAAAGCAAACATTTTAAAATAATAGGTGGAAATAGTTTTAATTAAACCAAAAACAAATTTAGTGTAAAAAAACAAAATGGAACAACTTAACAATTCTGATTAAGAAACAACAGGAAAATACAAACAGCATTAGAAGTATGAGTGGGAATTGCCATGGATATGTGAAGGTTTTAAAATTGGCAAGGTAGTATGTGTAACTTTATGTCATAAATAAAAATATGTTGAAATGGATAATTATCTAAGCAATAAATTAACAAAGTTAACCCAAGAAGAGACAGGATAATAACCATGAAGTTTAAAAGACAGTATTTTAAAAATATTGTTCCTTTGCCCCAGAGGCACTAGGTTTGGATAGATTTTATGGCTGCGTTCTTCTAGAATCTTGAGTTTCTTGTTAATTTAAAACCTTATTAAAAATAAAAAGATAGAATAGACTTCCCTATTTATTCCATGAGATTGCTGTTAGTAAAACTTGTTAGTATTAGCATAAGGCCAGACACTGTGGATCACACCTGTAATCCCAACACTTTGGGATGATCGCTTGAGGCCAGGAGTTCAAAACAAACCTGGACAACATCTCAACAACAGCAACAAAAATTGGCCCGTCGTGGTATCATGCCCCTGTAGTTCTGGATACTTGGGAGGCTGAGGTGAGAGGTTTGCTTGAGCCCAAAGTTCAAGGTTACAGTGAGCTATGATCATGCCACCATACTTCAGCTTGAGTGACAGCAAGATCCTATCTAAAAAATGTGTATATGTATATATGTCTGTCTGTCTGTATGTATATACACACACAAGCACGACAGAGGAACAAAATAGATGTGTTTCACTTAACAACAGAAATCCTAAATAAAATCTGAAGAAAGCAAATCTAGAAATGTGCTAAAAATATTATATCATGATTAAGGAATACAAAAGTGATTTAAGATTATTAGTAAGTCAATTTACCATATTGATTAGAAAAGAAAAATATCATTATTTCAATGTATGATAAAAAGACATGATATATTTTAATTGCTGTGCTTCCTGAAAACTCTTAGAAAGTTAGAAATGGAAGGAAACTTTTAAAATTTATTAAACATCTATTGTGTTCCTGTTAATTTGAGAAACATGGAGTATCCTGGTTTTTTTCAGCATTAATTTGGAGATTCTGAACAATATGATTTAAAAGAAAACAAAATGAGCCATATATAAGTCAAAAGAAGGAGTAAAATTATAATTAGCAGGTGATACGATTGTTTACCAGAAAATTCAAGAAAATTATCCAAAAGGCTGTTGAAGTAAAGAGTTCACTGCATTGTCCATACCAGATAAATGCATAAAAATCAATAGCTTTCTTATATTCTAGCAGCAGGTTTTATTTACAGGTTCTTTAAAACCCATTAAATGTTTTATCCTGACAAGAAATATACGACATACATATATATACACGTACACACGTGTGTGTATGAAGCTTTACTGAAGGAAATGAAAGGGGAACTGAGTGAAATAAAATAAGAGAAGGCCATAATCCTATTTGGAAGAACTAGGTATTATAACAGTATCAATTTACGCCCAAATTTATAAAGTCAATACAACCCCAATCAAAACTCCAATGACCCACTTGGGAAATTGAGAACTTGATTTTAAACTTAATTTGGAATAACTGAGAACATGTTAAAAGAATACTAATGAAGGGGATTTTACCCTACTTAAGTATATGAAAATACAGATATTTAGACATGGAAATCAGCAGCGTAGTATTACAAATAACTAAAATTAAAAAATTTAACCTAGTGCTGGCATACATCAGTGCAACAAAATTAAGAATTTTAAATCAATAAGCAAATGATGGATTATCAAATGTTATCAGCCTAAGTGGCTGTTTTGGAAAAATCAAGTTCTTTTCTTACATCCTACCAAAAAAAAAGTTCCAAATATGTTAAAGGGCTGAAAACAAAAATATAAAACTGAAAATATTAGAGGTGAGTAGACTACCTTTAAAGTCTTAGTTTGGCAATGAAACTCTAATCAAGTTAAAATGCAGAAAACACAACAAAGGTATGGCTACACTGACCTAATAAATTACTGTATATGATCGAAAGACAAAGACACATTAAAATAAATGTTTACAATATGTATAACTAAAGGTTACTATCTGTAACATCCATATTCTCTAAATAAAAATGGAAAAATGTGCAAAGGACATGCATGGTCAATTTACTAAAAAAAAAAAAATAAAAATAGTCAATAAAAATACAGAGGAAGCTTTTCAAAATTTTCCCACACTTGTAATCTGGGAAATGCAAAGTAAAACAAGGTACTGTTATTTTTGCCCGTCAGACTTGTACAAATTTAAAAGCTTCGTATTATTTAGTGTTGGCAAGGATATGAAGAAAAGGAAACTCATAAGCATTGGTGGGAACATAAATTGATAACAGCCTTTTTTAGAAAGTAATCTCTTAGTGTCAAACAAAATTTAAACCTTAACAGTGTTTCTTTTAGGAATTCAATCTACATCTGCTGACATACATGTACAAGAATGTTCACCACAGTATTGTTTCCAGCAATAAAAACCAGAAAACAAATAATGTTCAGGGAAATGGTTGAATGAATTGCACTCTGATAATTGGAAAAGTATAAACAGCCATTAAACTGAATGCACTGTTCTGTTCTGAAAAATATGCATGAAAAATGAAAATTGCAAAAAATTAGGAACTATTTCTAGAGTAGTTTTTATAGAAAGAGCATGTATGTGCGTGCATACAAGGGTAGTCAGAATTGTTAACAGGTTATACTTCTGGGAAGTGGGATTGGGGCTTGAGAAATTAGAAGACACTAATTTGATACACTTACCTGTTTTTCAAAAACATTATGTAATTATCAAAAACATGTAAAAATCAATTGTGTAGATTCAATCTATTTTAATTACTTGGTTGGGTTTTTTTTTTTAAATCACAGTTTATCAGAGTTGATACTTAGTTTTTAAAATTATATTGTATAACCCTCTGACTTCTCTATTTACTTTTATCCTCTATCAACATAAAAAATAGGCCAGGCGCAGTGGCTCATACCAATAATCCCAGCACTTTGGGAGGCCAAGGCAGGTGGATCACCTGAGGTCAGGAGGCCGAGGCAAGATAGTTGCTTGAACCCAGGAGGCAGAGGTTGCCGTGAGCAGCGATGCCTTGCACTGCAGCCTAGGCAACAAGAGCGAAACTCCGTCTCAAATAAATAAATAAATAAAGTTCCTTTTGAAAAAAGGACGATAGAAAAAAACCATAGGCTGGGCATGGTAGATTTAAACTCTCAGACCTAATCCCAGCACTTTGGGAGGCTGAGGCAAGAGGATTGCTTGAGCCCAGGAGTTCAAGGCCAGCCTGGGTAATAAAAGGAGACCCCGTCTCTACAAAAAAGAAGGAAACAAAGGAAAACATATTGAAGTGTCAGGCAAATTAGATAGACTAGGATATACAGGTAGGGTGTCAGACTTTAGAATCTTAGGCATTTTTCTTTTCCTGTAACAATTTACAGTGACAGTGAATGGTATTGTTTTATTTAGTTTTCATACAGTCTCGGGGTTTTAAAACTTTGAAATCAAGGACACGACGTCTCCAGTCTACCTCCGAGAGATTAGCTGAAACACAGAATATAGCGCCATCATTCGTGAAGGTAATTAGACCTTTTTATGATCCAAAAAAGCAAATATTTTCAAGTTGTTAGAGTGAGGAGCTTCAATATCTGATTTCTTTTGTTGGCTGATAGATAGATATTCTTCCTTCTTTCCACTAATAATAAGGGATTAGTAACCTGTGTAATCATTATACCTCTAACTCTTCTGGGCGCCAGACTTGCCTCTCCACTTACTAGATTTTTTTCCCCACAAACCTACACCTGTTGAGGTGTTCTCTGTATTAATGAGCAGCATCCACCCAAGCTAAAAACCTGGCTATCAACCTACGTTTGTCCATGTTGCCTCAACTCCCACATCCATTAACCACTAAAGTCCTGTTGATCCAACCTCCTAAATATTTCTTACATCTGTTCCACTGCCATAGATAGGCTATAACTATAGGCTGTAACTATTTGTTGCCTAAATTACTCTAATGAATACTTGTTTAGTCTCCTTGCCTCTAGTCTTGCTGCGTTCAGTCCAGCCTCCAGACTGCCACCCATCAATCTTTCTAAAATGATGATCTAGTTATATTACTCTGCTTTATTGCTTACTTCCACCTGATACACTGGGAATTTCGTCAATTTGGTCTCTACCTGCCATGTTTCTCTTCTCACCATTCAATATGCCCCTCTGTTTCCCTGCTCCTCTCTTGGCATTGAAGTCTTATATAAGATTGCTTATAGTTCTTGAGCACTGAAGGCTATTGTTTCACGCCTCCGTCAGATTGTTCGTGGTGTTTATTCCCTTTGTTTTAGATGTCCTGTTCTCTATAAGACCTTTTCTATATTCCTGAGGTAGCATTGATTTACCACCATACGTAATACTTCTGACATAATGTCAAAATGATTTAAGAAACTTAGCTATTTAGATATCTTTTTCCAGTAGACTGAAAACTTTAAGATCAGTGGTTTATTTGTCTTTACATCTTCAGAACTTATATAAGGCCAAGTATACGAACGGTGCTTAGTAGACGTTTAGTAAATTAATGAGATTTTTTCCTCTAGCAAAGATAAAGGGATATGAACATTAAGCCAATCAAACTGTAAGATAATATGTGACCTGTTTTGAGTATAGTGTTCATGCAGAGAATGATGCCACTTTCTTTATATTATTAACTGATTGATGCAGGAATATGATCTAGTGTTAGTTACCTAGTTATTGATTAATTCAATGCTGAGTCTTAATCTGTTTCTTCACATTGGCAGTAAAAATTACAGAATTTTAGTGAATTTTTTTGAGTGGTCACAACATTGTTGGGAAGTATCACTGCATCGTTAACCAGTACTGATGTGTTGTTTGTGTATTCAGGGGTTTCTTTTGCGGGACAGAGGATCAGATGTTGAGAGTTTGGACAAACTCATGAAAACCAAAAACATACCTGAAGCTCACCAAGATGCATTTAAGACTGGTTTTGCGGAAGGTTTTCTGAAAGCTCAAGCACTCACACAAAAAACCAATGGTAAGTTGAATTGACACCGTCCATGTTTGAGAAGAGTAACTGAAAGGAAGTCATAGTCCTACATTTAAGTTTTAAGTAACTTTTCTGAGACCATCTATCTATTGATTAAATTCCACTATGTTTGTAACTTAATCTATGTAGAAATGGAGATACTGCTGATGGTTTCCCTTTCTCGAGAGAAAACAAATTGGAGAACAGGAAATGTGAATGACTTCATAAAGGTTTTTGTTTCTTTGTTTTTTGTTTGTGTTTGTTTTTGAGACACAGAGACACGGTCTTGCTTCATTGCCTAAGCCAGAGTGCAGTGGTGCAATCATGGCTCATTGCAGCCTTAACTTTCTGGGTTCAAGTGATCCTCTCACCTCAGCCTCCTGAGTAGCTAGGATCACAGGCGTGTGCCACCACGCCCAGCTAATTTTTGTAGAGATGGAATCTTGCCATGTTGTCCAGGCTGGTCTTGAACTCCAGGGATCAAGTGATCCTCCTGCCTTGACCTCTTAAAATGCTGGGATTACAGGCATGAGCCACCATGCTTGGCCTTAAGTTTTTGATAATAGGGTACTTACAGGAAATCATAGCAGTTGTGAGAAAGAATGCCAGATTCCAAAATTGGATGTGATGAAATATGATTATCAACAATAACCTAATATTTGCATTTCATTGAGGTGTCATATTTGATTAATGTGATTTCATGTAAAGCTTTTTCTTTCTCTCCTAGATTCCCTAAGGCGAACCCGTCTGATTCTCTTTGTTCTGCTGCTATTCGGCATTTATGGACTTTTAAAAAACCCATTTTTATCTGGTAAAAGCTTTTTTTATTTATCTATCTTATTTCTTATTCCTTTAAATACATGATTCCTTTTAATGCCTAATCTAACCCTTAACGAAAGAGCATATTAATGTTTATAGTTCTAGAATTAGGCTTTCATTCCTAGTAGTGGTTAGTTTCCCAGATTTTTAGAAAATGATACCTGTCCAATTATAAAATTTAAAAATTATCCTGGTCAACAGGGTGAAAGGAAAATTAATTAATTAATTTTAAAATTATGTAGAATTTTATAATAGCAGTACAAGCTGAAATAGTCTTCTATTTCAAAGATAAACAAATTCAGTTTATTCATAAAATCACATTAAATGTTTCCCTTTTTTTAGTTTGCTTATCTGAAATTAAGCAATAGTGTCAGACTTAAGTGGTTCCAATTACCTTTTCCACGACTATGCAGTTTTCACCCTGTGTTCTCTATTCTCTTTAATATTAAGGATATGTACAGATTCTTTAAAAATACTTTGTGGGCCAAAACTATTGGTGTTTGTTCTAGAATTACTATTTTAAATTTGTTTTCCCAGCTTCTGTGTTCCTGATTTATTAAGCATTTCTTCTTAATTCCATATTTTGCCAGCTCATTTTTTAGCCTATCTTAACAGTATTTTGGGCTTCTTCTGAGGAAATCAGAAATTGCACAATTTACTCATTTATAACTGCTCTAGTTTGGAAGTTTCTGAGTGGGAAAGACTTAAGAAATCTTTGTAATAGTTCCCCAAAATTGATCTCAAATATTTTACTGTCCTATCAGACTTTTTCTGTCTTGCTTGTCAGACTTAATGATGTCATAATTGATAGGTCATTTGAGGGCAGGTAATAACAGTTGTCAGAGGAAGAAGACTACATGAGAAGTGTAATAATGTGTTAAGCCTCAATTTTTTATTAATGTGTGTCAGTGTTTTCTGCTAACTTTAAGGCAATGTATTTCAAAGTGTAGACCTGTGACCAATTAGAATAATCGAAGTGTTTGTTAAAAATGCAAATTCTCCTGGGCCCTGTGCTGTGGCCTGAGAATTAACATATTTCTCAAGTGAGTTTTATTCACACCAAAGTTTGAGAAACTTTGATTTAAGATTTCTATCATTAGATACTACAATGAGAAGTAGAAAATAATTTTTGATTTTATTAACTGAAAAGTACAAATAGGTCATTTTATTTTATTTCATTTCATTTCATTTATTTTTTTTGAGACGGAGTCTCGCTCTGTTGCCCAGGCTGGAGTGCAGTGGGGCAATCTCGGCTCGCTGCAGCCTCCGCCTCCCGGGGTTCAAGCAATTCCCCTGCCTCAGCCTCCCGAGTAGCTGGGACTACAGGCTTGCACCACCATGCCCAGCTAATTTTTTGTATTTTTAGTAGAGACTGAGTTTCACCATGTTAGCCAAGATGGTCTCGATCTCCTGACCTTGTGATCTGCCCGCCTCAGCCTCCCAAAGTGCTGGGATTACAGGTGTGAGCCACCACGCCCAGTCTTTATTATTTATTTTTTCAAATTTATTAAGAAAGTAAAGGAATAAAAGAATGGCTACTCCATAGGCAAAGCAGCCGAAATATGTCTTTTTAATGTGAATCACTTAATCTTTGAAGATGATTTAGACATCCAGAAGACCGGCTGGGCGTGGTGGCTCATGCCCGTAATCCCAGCACTTTGGGAGGCTGAGGCGGGTGGATCACCTGGGTCAGGAGTTCAAGACCAGCCTGACCAACATGGCAAAACCCTGTCTCTGCTAAAAATACAAAATTAGCCGGGTTTGGTGGCGCATGCCTGTAATCCCAGCTACTTGGGAGGCTGAGGCAGGAGAATCACTTGAACCTGGGAGGTAGAGGTTGCAGTGAGCCAAGATCATGCCACTGTACTCCAGCCTGGTAACAGAGCAAGACTCCGTCAAGAAAAAAAAAAAAAAAAGAAATTCAGAAGACCTAGTTTCTATTCCTCACTCTGATTTGATATGTGAAGTTAGGTCACTTAGACATTTAATTTTTCTAGGCTTTGCTTTCTTGCATCTAAAAAATAAGGTGATTGGAATGTTATTAATCTATCAAATGTAAACATTTCTTTTCTTCCCTTTAGTCCGCTTCCGGACAACAACAGGGCTTGATTCTGCAGTAGATCCTGTCCAGATGAAAAATGTTACCTTTGAACATGTTAAAGGCGTAAGTTAAGAAGATTGCCTTGCCTTCTTCATACATTCTCTAATTGACACTCTATATAAGGTCGATATTTGATTCTACAGTGTATTCTAGAATAGGTAAAATTGTATCCAAAAGTATTAGAAACATTAGTATTTTGGGATAAATAATAGCAGCCAAGGATCAAATCTTGCTTTATGGCAGGGGATAGTATAATTTATGAAGGAGCAGCCTGGTGTAGTGGAGTGAATGTGGACTTCAGAGTCAAGCTGACTAATGTTTGAAATTCATTTTTATACTTACTAGCTATGAGACCTTGAAGAAATTACTTTAGAGCCTGACAGATAATGTATGTGCTTGACACATAGTAGATATTTAATAAATGGTCCTTCTTTACCTGTACCTCTTACTGATCTTTGTAACTCCACTATCTAAAACGTGTTAGACAATGTATATTTCTTGAATGAATAGAATGGATAAATGCTAGTTTATAGTCGATTAATTTGTTAAATATTTAATAG
This sequence comes from Pongo abelii, assembly GCF_028885655.2. NCBI lineage: Eukaryota > Metazoa > Chordata > Mammalia > Primates > Hominidae > Pongo > Pongo abelii. The sequence continues at coordinate 27,605,243 of NC_071993.2, read as the reverse complement.
TATCTATTAAGTGCTAGGCCCTATTTTAGCTGCTGGGATAGAATAAATAATCTCTGTGTTCTTGGAGTTTAAACTCTAAAAGCAGTAATTGGACACTGATATGTCATGTAAGAAAAAGTAGAGTATGTTAAAAGAATAAAAGTGTATGGAGGAAAAAGTAGAGCAGGGTAAAGAGGATTGGGAGTTTTGAGAGAAGGCTTACAGTTTTAAATGGAGTGTTCAAGGTGCGATTGATGGAGAAGGTGACATTTGAGAGAAAATCTGAAGAAGATGGAATAAACCGCATTTATCTGAAAAAGGAACATTTCTGACCAAAGGAACAGTTTGAGCAAAGGCTCTGAAGTAATAGGGTGTCCTACTTGTTCATTTTTGAAAGTAGAACTAATAGGATTTCTTATTGGAACGTAGGGTATAAGAGAAAAGAGGAGTCAAAAAGGACCACAAGATTTTTGGTCTCAACAATTAGAAGGATAGAATTGACATTTACTGAGATTTTTGTTTTGTTTTTGTTTTTGAGACAGAGTTTCGCTATTGTTGCCCAAGGTGGAGTGCAATGGCGTGATCTCGGCTCAGTGCAACCTCCACCTCCCAGGTTCAAGCGATTCTCCTGCCTCAGCCTCCAGACTAGCTGGGATTACAGGCGCGAGCCACCACGCCCAGCTAATTTTTTGTGTTTTTAGTAGAAACAGGGTTTTACCATGTTAGCCAGGCTGGTCTCGAACTCCTGACCTCAGGTGATCCACCTGCCTCGGCCTCCCAAAGTGCTGGGATTACAGGCGTGAGCCACCGTGCCCAGCCTTTAGTGAGGTTTTAAAAGGCTGTGAGTGGAGCAGATCTGGGGGACAAAGGTTAGAAATTTAGTCTTAGGTATGTTAAGTGTGAGAGATAAAAATGAAAGTGTTGAGTAACTTGGATATACCACTTTGGAGGTATGGGATAGGTCTGAGCTAGAATTAAAAATAGGAGATTATATTTATATGTATGTTAAGTCCACATGTTTGGATGAGATCACCCAGGGAGTGAGTGTAACCAGAAGTGAGATGTAAATACTGAGTTATAGAGCACTTGAAGGTTCACAAGACAGAGAAGAGAAGCCAGGAACCAAGGTGAGAAGGAGCTGCCAGTGAGTTAGGTGAGAATGGTATCCTGGAAGAAAATATTTCTATGATGAGGGGAGTGATCAGCGATGTGAAATTCTATTGATGGGCCAAGTGAGAACTAACCATTTGATTTAGCAGTAGGTCATTGGTGTACCTGATAAAGAGCAATTTTAGTGGAGTAGCAGGGGTTAAATTCCGATTGCAGTGGGTTTACAAGAGGTGGAAAGAAATGAGATGGAATAGAGGATTACAAACAATTCTTGGATTTTGTCTGACAGAAGGGCACAGATAATTTATCTCATAATACAAAATAAAGTTGGAATTTTGGTAAACTGTTAGGTGGGGGGTTGTGGAAATTGATAGAATCAAGGTCACCAATAGAGAGAATATGGTTGGGAGAGGGGGAATGAGTGGTTAATGGAGGAAGTAAATTGTGTAGGAATAGGAGAATGAATGGAAATGGGAAATAAAACTGTTGGGCTCACTTGAAATTTTGGATCATGAATTTATATTAAGACAAGTCAAAATGAGTGGTTTTTCTACTGATTTTTTTTTTAATCTTTTCCAAATGTGAATTCTGCAACTTTAGTACCACACTGTGCTCTTCTCTGTGCTTTGCCATTATATCTGCTCTATTATATTTGATTTGTGAGAACTGTAGTGGCTGGGTAATTATCTTTCAGGAGTGTTTTAGAAGAAATTCTTCCGCAGGAGGGATTTGAAGTACGTGATCTGAGGACTCTTCCAACTCTGAAGAGATTGGTTATGTTATTATTTCTGCTTTTCCTCTTTACTTATTCGTGTCTCTGTTTATACATAAGCATGTTTTTTCAACCTCGACTATTGGGGAATAAGGCATTGGGAATCATTATGATAGTTTTACAACCAAGTAGTTCTTTCCTTTCCTTTCCAGTTTAAATGGCTATGAACCCTGTTGGAATTGTATAAAGGGAACAATTGAGGAAGAGGTTGGTGCAGTGATTATTTGAAAACTTCAGTCATCAGTGTGGAGGGCCCTTCTCATTGCGTTTGAGGTCTGCATGCCTTTTCTAAATTGAGCCTGTATTAAGGCTGAGGTCAGACACAGCACTGTTATTCTCTGCCTGTAATGTACTTACGTGCTTACTGAATATACCACACTTCTTTTGGAATGAGAGAATTTTTTTTTTTTTTTTTTTTTTTTTGAGACAGGGTCTCGCTCTCTTGCCCAGGCTGGAGTGCAATGGTATGATCTTGGCTCACTGCAGCTTTGATCTTCTGGGCTCAAGTGATCGTCCTGCCTTAACCTCCCTTGTAGCTGAGACCACAGGCATGCACCACCACACTTGGCTAATTTTTTAATTTAATTTTATTATTATTTCTAGACAGGGTCTGGCTCTGTCACCCAGACTGCAGTGCAGTAGTGTGATCTTAGCTCACAACAACCTCCTCCTCCTGGGCTCAAGCCATCCTCCCTCCTCAGCCTCTCAGGTAGCTAGGACTACAGGCGTGTGTGCCCCTATGCCTGGCTAATTTTTGTATTTTTTTTGTAGAGTCGGGATTTAGCTGTGTTGCCCAGGCTGGTCTTGATCTCCTGAGCTCAAGTGATCCACCCATCTTTGCCTCCCAAAATGCTGGGATTATAGGCATGAGCCACCAAGCCCAGCTGATTTATCTTTCTTTTTCTTCTTTTTTTTGGGGGGTGGGGGAGCGGTGTAGAGACAGAGTTTCACTTTGTTCTCCAGGCTGGTCTCAAACCCCTGAGCTCAGGCAGTCCTCCCATCTCAGCCTCACAAAGTGCTGGGGGTGATAGGCATGAGCCACCACGCCTGTCCTGGAATGTGGGGATTTCTGAGTACTAAACTAAAGCCATGCTGATGACTAAGCATAGTGAAAGTAGACATCACAATTAAGGTAGATCCTTACCAAGTTTTCCATGCTAAAATGAATCAATTTTATAATTGCTGTAAGACCTAAATTCATATAGAGCAAAGTAATTCAGGAGCATTTACCAGAACAGGTTTGCCATTAGGTAGTTCCTGGGACAAATGTTTACCAAATCTCAAAGAGCTTGTATAGGAATGTCATTTCCTTGCTTAGAATTTCTGAATATATGGGCACGCATATATATATAGCCTTAAAAATATTAATAAGGGCTTTTAATAACTTGATTCATTACCTTGATCCCATTAACTATTTTCCTTGATAGATCTTATGTTCCTCAAGTGGGAATTCTCTTGCCACAGAATTTGGAGAGAGAATATAGTTTATTTGAATATTAAATTATGATTAATCTCTTCTTTATTCCTACAACTTAAAATTGGAATTATATCTATTATTTTGACCAAATATATTTTAGTCTTCTTTTAGTACATGGATATTATCTTTCAAGTTCTCTTTTAATAAACCAGCCAAGTCTTTTTTTAACCATAAATTTCATTGAAGTTTAACAAATTCACACAATAGTGCACAAATCCATAAATTTTCACAAAGTGTCTGTGTTATAAGTACCCACCCAGCTCAAGAATCAGAACGTTATCAGAAGCCCAGAACCTCCTTGATGCCTCCTTCTGGTTACTAACCTAGGGACAATTTCCTGTCTCATACCATACGTGAATTTTCCCTATTTTTGAATTTTAGATAAATGTAATCCATATAGAATATCCTCTTTTGTATGAGGCTTCTTTTATTCAACATGTTTGTGAGATCCATCTATGTTATTTGGAGTTGAGGTTTATTTATCCTTATTGCATAATATCCCATTATAAGAATACTACAACACGGTGCAATTATACTACTTTAGGGTGGACATTTGAGTTATTTCTAGTTTTTGGTTCAAATACAGCTGGTGTGACTATTCTTATACAAGTCTCTTGGTGAACATATGCACACGCTTCTCCTGGACCTAGGAGTGAACAAAGCTTTGTTTTCTATTTTTTTAAATACTCTGAAAAGAAAATGCTATGTTTTTAACCATTAACTTGATTAAAACGTTAGTACATTTTTAATTATTTAATCAGAATAACTTTCAAAGATCATTCCAAGTCTAACAAAAAAACATAACTTTGTTCTTTAATAAGTGTAATATTTCCTGGAAATATGTCTGGGAATTTTTCTTGAAATAATAAGTGAATCTTGACATTAATTGGACATTTTCAGAATGCCCTTTGGCATGAAGCTATGTTTCATGTTTTAGTATGCTCCTCTCTAGGTACTTTCTTTTTAACCCTGTCCAATGTACTTGACTTTTGTTTTCTCACTGAGAAAATGAAAGTTCAGAATGATTTCTTTGGGGATAGTAAGGAGACTTTGCATAATTGGAAATAATGGTCAGGGGAAAACCCTTTGTGTGTTTTATAAGGGGCCATTTTTGTATGCTTTTTTTACTGAAACAGAGAAGGCCAGGTTAATTCCATATCCAAATTAAATTTATGGTTTTCAAAAGGGAAGCCTTGATAATCTAACCAAACATGTCCATTATCTAAAGTTATTTGGAAAATTGTGTCACTTTAGGTGGAGGAAGCTAAACAAGAATTACAGGAAGTTGTTGAATTCTTGAAAAATCCACAAAAATTTACTATTCTTGGAGGTAAACTTCCAAAAGGTAAGATATCTTTTCTTTACCATGATTTGATGGAAAAAACAAAAACAATATTACTTATTTAATTTTAACTGATTAAAGTTTAAGTCTTAATTGCTGTTTTACAAAATAGATGTTCATTCTGAACATACAATTCCACAGCCTTTTTTTTTTGGTAACTGCAAGTTTTTATATACTTTCAAATTTAAAGTTACAAGAATAGTACATAGAATGCTCCTCATACCCTTTACCTAGACTCACAAATTTTTAATATTTAGCTTCCTTTTTAGACCCAGGCTTGAGTGCAGTGATGCAGTCATGGCTGGCTGTAGCCACAACCTCCCGAGTTCAGGCGGCCCTCCCAAGTAGCTGAGACCACAGGTACATCACCATGCCGGCTAATTTTTATATTTTTTGTAGAGATGAGGTTATTCCATGTTGCCCAGGCTGCTCTTGAACTCCTGGGCTCAAGTGATCCACTCACTTTGGCCTCCTAAAGTACTAGGACTGCAGGCATGAGCCAGCGCACTCAACCTAGCTCCATTTTAAAAATCATTCACTTTGTCCCTTTATGTATATATAAATATAAAAATTTTTGTAAATAAATAAATTTTTAACTATTTGAGAGTAAATTGTAAACATAATCACCACTAAGTGTGTATTTCCTAAGAATAAGGATATTCTTCTACATAACTCCAGAATAATATTAAAATTAGGACATTAGCTGGGTGTGGTGGCTCACGCCTTTAATCCCAGCATTTTAGGAGGTGGAGGCAGGTGGATTACTTGAGATCAGGAGTTCGAGACCAGTCTGGTCTTGAACCAGGGGCCATTGGAGTTCTAACCAGACTGGCCAACATGGTGAAACCCTGTCTCTACTAAAAAAAAAAAAAAATTAGCTAGGCTTGGTGGCAGGCGCCTGTAATCCCAGCTACTCGGGAGGCTGAGGCAGGAGAATCGTTTGAACCTAGGAGGTGGAGGTTGCAGTGAGCCAAGATTGTTCCCACTGCACTCCAGTCTGGGTGACAAAGCAAGACTCTGTCTCAAAAAAAAAAAAAAAAGGGACGTTTAACATACATACAAAACCATTATCAAATTTAGAGTCTATATTCAAATTTCAGCATTTGTTCCAGTAGTATCCTTTGTAATGTTGCCCTGATCCCTACCCACTTCCCCAGTTCAGGACCTAATCCAGGATCACAGGTAACATTTAGGCTTTTATTGTTTTTTTTTTTTTTTAATGAAACAGTGAAACAATTCCTTAGCCTTTTGTGAGGGAGTGGAGAGAATAGGATCTTTCATGATTTTTACAGTTGCAAAGAGTACTTGCCTAATTATTTATAGAATGTTCTCAGTTTAGCTTTGTCTGATGTTTTCTCCTGGTTAACATGACTTTTAATGACTTCATAGTATCCTTCTAATTTATGGTTATATCACAATTTAACCATTTATATTGAATTTTTATATGGTTTCCAGTTTTTTTGCTATTAAGAATAGTGCTGTGTTTCATCTTAATTCAAGGCTTTGCCTGCATGCTTAATTATTTCCTTAGAGTAAATTTCTAGAAATGAAATTGCTGAGTTAAAGGATGACACTCCTTTTTAATGCTTGTTTTTATGCTGCCAACTATCTCTACTGAAAATACAGCAGTGTATGAAATTATTTGCAGTAACCTTTGCGAATTTAGGGTGCATTTATTAAATCAGTGCTTAATAATGATAACTTTAGCTAATATCACTGGCAAAAGCCTTATCAACATCATGTATTTCCTGATGCTCTAGGAAGGATCCAAGTGATGCCTTATGTGGTGTCCATGCGAAAAGGAATTTAAAAAGCACAATCTCAATACAATCATGAGAAAACACTAGAAAAGCCCATATCAGGAGACATTCCACATACCACCTTTACATTTATTTAAACATCACAGAGTGAATGTTTAAAACCATAGAAGTATTAATAGTTACAGTCTTCCTCTTTCTAATCACAAGGAGTATTTTAAATTTGTAGAAAATTTGAGTAGTATAAATTTGTAGAAAAATCTTCAGATACCAGCCGGGCGCGGTAGCTCACACCTGTAATCCCAGCACTTTGGGAGGCAGAGGCGGGCGGATCATGAGGTCAGGAGATCGAGACCATCCTGGCTAACACAGTGAAACCCCGCCTCTACTAAACATACAAAAAATTAGCTGGGCGTGGTGGCAGGTGCCTGTAGTCCCAGCTACTCGGGAGGCTGAGGCAGGAGAATGGCGTGAATCCGGGAGGCGGAGCTTGCAGTGAGCCGAGATTGCGCTGCTGCACTCCAGCCTGGGCGACAGAGCAAGACTCCGTCTCAAAAAAAAAATCAGATACCAAGATGTAATCCACAGAAATTAATATGATTTAAACCAGTTAAGTATAACTAAAACATGACAATACTAGGATAGTCTTAAAGCTGTTTTTGAGCTTGAGCTTTCTTTAAAATTTTTTTATGTTAAAATGCAGCAAACATGTATGTAAAGAAGTTTTGTTGCTTTTTTAGTGTAATATGTATATTTATAAAAACATATAAATCAGGCAATTCTGTTTTTCTAACGTGAAAATCTTTGATATTATGAAAACTTGCAAACATGGAAAACCTTGAAAGAACAGTACAATTAACATCCATATCCTATCCACTTAGACTCAACAATTGTTAACATTCTGTCATATTTGCTTTCTGTGTTATGTGTGTATTTTTCCCCCTGAACATTTGAAAGAAAACTATAAACATCACCTACTTGACATCTAAAGACTTTGTTGTTCATCACCTAAGAATAAGGACAGTGTCCTAAATAAACATAATAACCTTATCCCACCAAAGAAAATTAACACTATTTCCTTAATATCATGTACTCTCTCCAGTCTTGTTTAAATGTTTTCACCAAATGTCTCTAGAATATTTTGTTCTTTATGAAAAAGCATCAAATCAAGATACACTAATTATATTTGGTTGTTCAGTCTTTTAATCTATTTTTACATGAATTTTTATCTTATTTAGTGATAAATGGGTTTATATTTTTTTGCCTCAAGATTCTCCCTGTCATGTCTGTTGTTGATATGGAAACAATATTTATATAATACAGGAACATTAATCTTGGACAAGATTCTGAAGTGAACCATTAGCAGAGACAAGTACAGTTTGCTGTGTTTCAGAATATTGGTTATTGGTGTGACCTCAGCCTGAAAATTATATAAATGAATAATTATTTATTTTATACGTTCATATCGAGGGATTTTTTTTAAAATACTTTGAATCATTCTTGTGTTCATTTTCTTTTAGGAATTCTTTTAGTTGGACCCCCAGGGACTGGAAAGACACTTCTTGCCCGAGCTGTGGCGGGAGAAGCTGATGTTCCTTTTTATTATGCTTCTGGATCAGAATTTGATGAGATGTTTGTGGGTGTGGGAGCCAGCCGTATCAGAAATCTTTTTAGTACGTTTTGATATATCTTTCAGGCAGTGCTAAATTTTGTTCAGGGAATTGTTTATCTTACCCTTTCTTTGCTAATTACTTCTTTTCTTCCTTTTTTTAATTTCTATTTTTTGGGGCCTCCGGCTTGCATGCTAATTAGTTTTGATTGATAGCTAAAATAGCCACTGTGGGACCTTGGTTTGGGTAACTTACTATATGAATTATCGGAAGAGCTAGTGGAAGTGCAAGATGAAGTTGGAGGCTACCAAAAATCTCTTAGTGTTTTTTCATTTTATTCATCAATTTTATAGTATGGAATTAAGGAGTAATTAGCTTCAAACCTGATTGTGTATGATATTTGTATAGCTAGAAAGAATGAATGCCCAACTGTTTTGTTTTATATCATTTCTTTGGTATAGTTTTTCCCCCTGAAGCTACTATTCTTAAGTCAGTACAAAATGACCTCCTTTTCTTCCAGTGAATATTTTTTGTTGGCTTTTGACAGTTTTATAGGATTTTAATATTTATCTTGTTTTGTTCAAAAGTGTTGACTTTCTTTTAGCTTATTTGAATGTTTTTTGTTTTCTTAGGGGAAGCAAAAGCAAATGCTCCTTGTGTTATATTTATTGATGAATTAGATTCTGTTGGTGGGAAGAGAATTGAGTCTCCAATGCATCCATATTCAAGGCAGACCATAAATCAACTTCTTGCTGAAATGGATGGGTAATTGAGTCTTCTTTTTTCTTAGAATATGGTGATGCCTCCCAGCATTTGATATATGTAGAATTGATCTTATGCAAATTATTTCCATAAGGCATTTCATATCTAGAGATATGAAAAATGTGATGTGTATAGGAAACAGAGTAGTCCCTCATGCAAGAACTCAAGACAAGCTTTTTCTCTCAGTATTGTATTGTTTTCATTATTAATTGGATAGTTGAATATCAACTCATCTTATTTAATTTATGGTATTTATATTCTTTTTCATTTATTGTTACACTTATGACAGAAAAACAATGATTTATGCCGAGACTAGTAGTCTATTTGAAGAAATAGTCGTTTCTATATAATTTATGACTAACTTTGAATGTTGTGGCAGATTTAAAGCTTACATCAATGTTCATAATATAAGAAGCAAGAGGTGATGTTGCTTTGAAAGAAGTATCTTAAAACTCAATATAAGACATTTTGAAACCACATAGGAAGCCCAGGAGCAAATAATTTGAATTGGTATACCTGAAAGTAATTTTTCAAAAATTAACCAGGCACCTAAGCTTTTTATATCAGGTTATCTTTTCCTGCATAGACCAGATAATTGTGAAGGTATGTAGTCACAGATGAACTGGTGGTTTATTATCAGTTTCTTTTCTTCGCTATTATTTGATTAATGAAGCCGGGCATGGTGGCTCACGCCTGTAATCCCAGGACTTTTGGAAGCCAAGGTGGGAGTATTGCTTGAGGCCGAGTTCAAAACCAGCCTGGTCAACATAGGAAGACCCTATCTCTACTAAACATAAAAATAGTCACCGGGCACAGTAGCTCAAGCCTATAATCCTAGCACTTTGGGAGGCTGAGGCAGGTGGATCACTTGAGGTGAGGAGTTCAAGACCAACCTGGCCAACATGGTGAAATCCCGTCTCTACTAAAAATACAAGAATTAGCTGGGCGTGGTGGCAGGCGCCTGTAATCCTGGCTACTCAGGAAGCTGAGACATGAGAATTGCTTGAACCTGGGAGATGGAGGTTGCAGTGAGTGCCATTGCACTCCAGCCTGGGTGACAGTGAGACTCCGTCTCAAAAAAAAAAAAAAATAGTGACTTGTACCTAGAAATTGGGGAGAAAAGATTTAAAAATAAATAAAAAATAAATTAGTCAGATATGTTGGCATGCACCTGTCCTTCCAGCTACTTGAGAGATTGAGGCAGAAGGTTCACTTCAACCCAGGAGTTTGAGGCAGCAGTGAACTATGATCATACAGGTGCGCTCCAGCCTAGGCCACAAAGCAAGTCCTAGTCTCAAAAAAAGAAAACAAACCAGTTTTGTGTAGAGCATTTCTACATGTGTGCTGTGCTTCAGTGTTAGTAAAAGATACTATTTTTTTTTCCTATATAGTTTTAAAACCAATGAAGGAGTTATCATAATAGGAGCCACAAACTTCCCAGAGGCATTAGATAAGTAAGTATTAAAAGAAGATTTTTGTGAAGTACTGTTTCATGCTACAAAATTATGCTAAAAGAAGTCCATTGCAAAAGATCACATCAACATTGTATGATTCCATTTATATGCAATATCCAGAATAAGCAAATTCAGAGACAAATTGGGTTAGCGGTTACCAGAGGTTAGGAAGAATGGGGAATGGCTGTCATTGGATATGGGATTTCTCTGGGGGTATGGGAATATTCTAAAATTAGACTGTGGTGATGGTTGTACAATTCTGAATATATTAAAAACCACTGAAGTATCCACTTTAAATTCTGTTATGTGAATTACATCTCAATAAAACTTAAAATATTTATTTGTTATATGTCACAAAAGTTGTATGTAGAGAGGATTTTAAAAATAAATTCACTGTAGTATTACAACTAGGTTTAAAGTTACTATGAAAAAAATTTATTGTAGAAGTTATTCATATTTTCATTTGATCAGTAGTTTGTCACTGCCTAAGACTCTAGTCTAACATTCTGTACTTAGCAGTTGAGATGGATGTGTGGTTCTCATAATAGTTTGTTGTGGAATTATTTGCTCCTGGACTGAATTACTTGCATGCTTTTGTTTCTGAGGGGTACACATGTGTATCTAAATGAACCTTTGTTCTTTATTGACACTGTTACTTGAGCCATGTTTTAAAAGGAGCTATCTGAGTATTTATGTACAAAACTCCATCTGCGCTCTGGCTGCCATTGGCTTCCCAGTCATGTCATTAGGGTGTCAGTCCTGTTGAATTTGAGCTTAAATAGTTTATTAATTTATATTTTCCTTTTGCATTCTTCCTGTAGTGCTTTAATACGTCCTGGTCGTTTTGACATGCAAGTTACAGTTCCAAGGCCAGATGTAAAAGGTCGAACAGAAATTTTGAAATGGTATCTCAATAAAATAAAGTTTGATCAATGTAAGTCTGATTCTATCAAAACAAACATTTGTCGTTTCTATAAAGTGGTAATATACCACTCACCCTGTTTGTGGTCCTTTCATGATAAATGTATTAATATTAAAAGACCAGTTCATTTTTGTCTTTTTTTTTTCCCATTAGTATGTTCGTTTAAAAGTCCATTCCTTAGTGTATATCCAGGAGATTCTATTGTTTTGAACCCTGATTCTAAAGAAAGGTTTTTTTAGAGTATTCAGACAGATATTTGAGGATATATATATATGTGTGTGTGTGTGTGTGTGTGTGTGTGTGTGTATGTGCATATATATATACACACACACACATTTTTTTAAGATGAATGTAAAATGCAAAATAATAAAAAAAGCTGCAGAAACAGTAACTCATGATATAGTCAGTGTGGGCCCAAAAGAGAAGAAAGCAAATTGTAAAACAAAACACATGGAAATTTATTACCCACTTGAATAATAAATGAAATTATTAAAGCTGCAGTAGTTTCAGAGACAGCTGTATCAATTCATTAAACTATACATGTTTCCTATAATAAGGGCAACTTTTATGTCCAAAGTATTTCCAGATGAAATTCAGGGAAAAAAAGTGACTAAACTATGGCTCAGAATAGCTAGCTATTTTCTTTTTTTCCTCGGAATGTGAGGTTTTTTTTTGTTTTTTTTGTTTTTTTTGAGATGAGAGTTTTGCCCTTTTTGCCCAGGCTGGAGTGGAGTGGCACAATCTTGGCTTACTGCAACCGCCACCTCCCAGGTTCAAGTGATTCTTCTGCCTCAGCCTTCTGAATAGCTAGGATTACAGGTGCATGCCACCATGCCCAGGTAATTTTTGTATTTTTAGTAGAGATGGGGTTTCACCATGTTGGCCAGGATGGTCTCGAACTCCTGTCCTCAGGTGATCTGCCTGCCCCAGCCTCCCAAAGTGCTGGGATTACAGGCATGAGCCAGCGCACCCAGTCGGAATGTGAGTTCTTTGTGAAGAGCTTTCTTTTACCTGTTTTAGACTTTTAACATTGTGTTCTCTTTTTACATTAGCCGTTGATCCAGAAATTATAGCTCGAGGTACTGTTGGCTTTTCTGGAGCAGAGTTGGAGAATCTTGTGAACCAGGCTGCATTAAAAGCAGCTGTTGATGGAAAAGAAATGGTTACCATGAAGGAGCTGGAGTTTTCCAAAGACAAAATTCTAATGGGTAGGTTTCCTTTCTTTTTTTTCTGTCTTTTACTTTTCATTGTGTTAGATAATTCATTTAGGGGCAAATACTCTATTCAAACAGCTAAAGCCATGGCTATGTTGAATCTAATCTTACTCTAAAACTTCAGTGTCTGGGTTTTCAAGATTTGTAATAAATGATTTTATAAAATTCCCAATTTAACAGTCAAACAAATGCCATTAAACTGTAACATTTTCTTGACAATACTCTTGTCAGTGATACAGAACTGATTTTATAGTGTACCATATTTATTAGTTTTGTCTCTTTCTTAGAAAACCTTTTTTTCTGACTGGAAAGCTTTAAAAAGTGATGGGAACATGAAAATATATACTTGACAACACCACAATTTGGCCTCTTATGAAACAAATATATTCTAGTGGCTTATATAATTATATAGTTAAACTGGTAGTGGGGAGAAGAGGCACATATACATTTCCTCTTGTCGGACATTGCTGCTAAAAAGGATAGTTAACTTTATTCTGTGCTTAATTTCGATTTTAAATCTTGGATTGGCTTAAAAGCACATTAGTTGTGATATTCTTGTTAAATTGGAAGTTTATTTTATAGAAATAGAAATGTTTTCCCTTTCGAATTAAGATGATAGTTTTGACAGTTTTGGTTTTCAGATAAATTGTTAAAGTTCGTATGTGTTACAGAATGAATTCTGCCAATTTAAAAAAACTGTTACTCTGTAGACTGGGTGTGGTGGCTCACACCTGTAATCCCAGCACTTTGGGAGGCCAAGGCAGGAGGACCGCTTGAGCCCAGAATCGTTGGAGTTCAAGATCAGCTGGGCAACATAGCGAGACTCCATCTCTACCAAAAATTTTAAAAATTAGCTGGGCGGGGTGGCATGCATCTGTGGTCCCATCTACTCGGGAGTCTGAGGTGGGAGGATTGCTTAAGTCCAAGAAGTTAAAGCTACAGTGAGCCATGATCATGCCACTGTACTCCAGCCTGGGTTACAGACCCTGTTTAAAAAGAAACAAAATTACTAAAAATTACTAAAGCTAGGTGCAGTGGCACATGCCTGTAATCCCAGCACTTTGGGAAGCTGAGGTGGGCGGATTGCTTGAGGCTAAGAGTTCAAGGTTGGAGTGAGCTATAATAAGAATGACTTTAAGGAGAATGAGTTTTTTGTTTTATAATATTAATCCCATATCAGATACATTCACCTCTCAATATCCACTGAGGGGGTGGGGATTGGTTCCAGGACCCATGTGGATACCAAAATTCAAGGATGCTCAAGTGTCTTATAAAATGGTGTACTATTTGCATATACCTACGTAATTCTCCTGTATACTTTAAATCATCTCTAGATTACTAATACAATATAAATGTTCTGTAAATAGTTGTTATAATGTTTTTTTTTCATTTGTATTATTTTTTATTGTTCCTCTTCCCCATACTTTTAATCCTTATTTGGTTGAATCTGTGGATGCAGAATCTGCTGATAGGAAGAGTGGAGTGTATTTGATTTGCAGACAAGAATGTGTTTTGTTGATTTAAATATACCTTTCTAATGGAGTATTTACTCAATTAAATTTATCTTAGGGCCTGAAAGAAGAAGTGTGGAAATTGATAACAAAAACAAAACCATCACAGCATATCATGAATCTGGTCATGCCATTATTGCTTATTACACAAAAGATGCAATGCCTATCAACAAAGCTACAATCATGCCACGGGGGCCAACACTTGGACATGTAAGTTTTTTGTAGTGTCTCGCCCTGTCACCCAGGCTGGAGTGCAATGGTGCGATCTCAGCTCACTGCAACCTCTGCCTTCCAGATTCAAACGATTCTTTTGCCTCAGCCTCCCAAGTAGCTGGGATTACAGGTGCCCACCACCACACCCAGCTAATTTTTGTATTTTTAGTAGAGATGGGGTTTCACCATGTTGGCCAGGCTGCTCTAGAACTCCTGACCTCAGGTGATCCACCTGCCTCAGTCTCCCAAAGTGCTGGGATTACAGGCATGAGCCACCATGGCCTGCCTAATTCTTAAATATCTAATTACTCAGCTGCCCCAAAAGGGAAAACATTGTTTTGTAGTAACTGATTCAGTAGTTTCTCTAAGATTTTTCTCATTCAGTACAAGTTTATCAGATCTTGCAACATTGTAGACATTTAAAAAATTTCTATGCACCTGGGGAGAAAACAGTCCTATTGTAGCATTATCCACCTATTGTTGTGCTTTATAAAGGAATTTTTTATTCTCTGATTGCTGGTTTTTCATCAGTCCCCTGATGACCAGCTTTCAGCAACATGATATAAAGTACTTTAGTGAGAGCTAAATGATAATTCTGGTTTGTATTTTTTTATGTTGCTCAGTCTTATGGTGCTGAAATTCTGGTTTTTGATGTAGCTATATCAGAACTGTATCTGAATTTATTTTTTTTTTAATTTTTATTTTATTTTATATTGATGGGGTCTCGCGATGTTGCCCAGGCTAGTCTCAAACTCCTCGGCTCAAGTGATCCTCCCACCTCAGCCTCCCAAAGTGCTGAGACTACAGGTATGAGCCACTGCACCCAGCCTGTATCTGCATTTCTTTCCTTACATTTTATTTTATTTTAATTTAATTTTGTTTTATTTTATTTATTTTATTTTATTTTTGAGATGGAGTTTCACTCTTGTTGCCCAGGCTAGAGTGCAATGGCGTGATCTCAGCTCACTGCAACCTCCGTCTCCCGGCTTCAAGTGAGTCTTCTGCCTCAGCCTCCCGAGTAGTTGAGATTACAGGCATGCACCACCATGCCTGCCTAATTTTGTATTTTTAGTAGAGACAGGGTTTCTCCTTGTTGGTTAGGCTGGTCTCAAACTCCCAGCCTCAGGTGATCCACCCACCTCAGCCTCCCAAAGTGCTGGGATTCAGGCGTGAGCCACTGCACCCAGCCTCTTTCCTTACTTTTTATCTGACTGATTTTTAATTGTCTAGGTGTCCCTGTTACCTGAGAATGACAGATGGAATGAAACTAGAGCCCAGCTGCTTGCACAAATGGATGTTAGTATGGGAGGAAGAGTGGCAGAGGAGCTTATATTTGGAACTGACCATATTACAACAGGTTAGCTTTAATGAATGGCTTTAGTTCAAATTATATGTGGTCTTAAAAATATTTTTTAAAATGGTATGTTTTTATTTTATTTTAGGTGCTTCCAGTGATTTTGATAATGCTACTAAAATAGCAAAGCGGATGGTTACCAAATTTGGAATGAGTGAAAAGGTAATAGATTTTTTTAATCCTTTTCATGTATCAAATTACGTGTCAAGTGTTGATTTGAGAGATGGTTCTGATTATAAATTGGTAATATTCACTTTTTCTCTCTCTCACTCCAAATGGATTTGAGGCTCTTTATTCTGAACATTGTTATTCTCTGAATAAAGAAAATGGAGCCTTCTCTTAGCTGCTCTGAATGAGCTGCCCAGATAGTAACTATTACTTCATGAGTTAACTAAGTGATAAAGCAAGGTGAATTCCTTAACTTTTCCATGTGGCATGAAAGAGCCTACTTTCTAAGTTTGGTTACTTTACTGTTTCCCTATATTTCATATTTTCATCTTGTCATTGTTCCTTGAAGCACTACTATACTCTGTGAATTATGGATTTCTATATTTGAAGTAGCTGCCAAGGTTTTTCAAGAAAGTACTGAGAACCAGACTTAAAATGATTCTAGGCTGGGCGCTGTGGCTCACACCTATAATCCCAGCACTTTGGGAGGCTGAGGAGACTGGATTGCTTGAGCCCAGGAGTGAGTTCTGGACCAGCCTGGGCAACGTGGCACAACCCCATCTCTAAAAAAATAGAAAAATTAGCCAGGTATGGTGGTGTGTGCCTGTGTAGTCCCAGCTACTTGGGAGTCTGAGGTGGGAGGATTCTCTAAACCCAGGAGGTCGAGGCTACAGTGAGTCCACTGCACTCTACCCTGGGTGACAGAGCAAAGACCCTGTCTCCAAAAAAAAAAAAAAAGATTTTAAATGTTCTCTCTTGCTCATACTTTTACTATTTTGATATTAGTGTTTTTTTTGTTTCTTTGTTTTTGAGACGGAGTCTTGCTCTGTTGCCCAGGCTATAGTGCAGTGGTGTGATGTCGGCTCACTTGCAACTACCGCCTCCCGGGTTCAAGCGATTCTCCTGCCTCAGCCTCCCAAGTAGCTGGGATTACAGTCACCTGCCACCATGCCTGGCTAAATGTTAGTCTTTATACTTTCAGAAGAATGTGGAAATTTCTTTGCCCTCAAATACAGTTTTTATTTTTATTTTTTTGGAGACGGAGTCTCGCTCTGTCACCTAGGCTGGAGTGCAGTGGCGCAATGTCAGCTTACTGCAACCACCGCCTCCTGGGTTCAAGTAATTCTCCTGCCTCAGCCTCCTGAGTAGCTGTGATTACAGGCACGTGCTGCCATGCCCAGCTATTTTTTGTGTTTTTAGAAAAAATGGCATTTCTCCATGTTTCCAGGCTGGTCTCAAACTCCCAACCTCAGGTGATCCACCCGCCTTGGCCTCCCAAAATCCTAGGATTACAGGTGTGAGCCACCGTGCCCAGCTTCAAATGCAGTTTTCTATTGTACTTCTTTCTTGTCCCCTGTATATTTGTTTCCTTATGTACAGGATAGTACTTTCTCTTTCAAATTTGTTGGTGTTTGGGGGTTTTCTGTTCAATTACTTTCTTCCTTTTGGTTTTAGCTTGGAGTTATGACCTACAGTGATACAGGGAAACTAAGTCCAGAAACCCAGTCTGCCATCGAACAAGAAATAAGAATCCTTCTAAGGGTAATAATATTTTTTCGTGCTTATTTATTTTCTTAGGAACAATGTGCTTAAATAGTTAGGTTCTTAAAAAATAACAGCTGAAGGCCCTCTGTTCACTAGAAACATCATTTTATAAAATAAAGATAATAGTCACCATGGTGTCTGGGGAAAAAATTAAAAAGTAAAGATAATAGGTGCAGCATTTCAGCAATGATTTAAATGTTATTAAGGCACCTCTCTGTTCATGAACCTGGACATGGGCTAAGAACAGTTCTATATTGCATGGTTGTAAAAATTCAATTCTCAGGGTGAGGGACAAAATAACTACATATTAGGTATTAGGTACAGTGTACACTACGTAGGTATGGATACACTAAAATCCCAGACTTTACCACCATGTAACCAAAAACCACTTGTACCCCATAAGCTGTTGAAATAAAATATATCTATATATAGAATTTTATATATATATAAAATTCAATTGTACTTCAGCTGCAAAACTGTAAGAGGTAATAGAATGGGAAGAGTATGGTTTATTGAGTCTTTGACATGTATTCAACAAAAAAATTTTTTTTTTTTTTTTTGATATGGAGTCTCGCTTTGTTGCCCAGGCTGGAGTGCAGTGGCATGATCTTGGCTCACTGCAACCTAAGAAATAAGTTTAGTAGGTGTTTTATTGTTGTTTTTTTGTGGGTTTTGTCATTTTTTTTTTTTTAAGGGGATGGGTCTTGCTATATTGCCCAGGCTGGACTTGAACTCCTGGGCTCAAGTCAACCTCCCAAGTAGCTGGGGCTACAGGCACACACCACTATGCCTAGCTCTATGATTTCAGTTTTTTGTTTTTGTTTTTTCTTTTTTTTTTTTTTTTTGAGACAGAGTTCCGCTCTTGTTGCCCAGGCTGCAGTGCAATAGTGCTATCTTGGCTCATTGCAACTTCCGCCTTCTGGGTTCAAGCGATTCTCCTGCCTCAGCCTTCTGAGTAGCTGGGATTACAGGCACATGCCACCATGCCTGGCTAATTTTTTGTATTTTTAGTAGAGACAGGGTTTCACTGTGTTGGCCAGGCTGATCTCGAACTCTTGACCTCAGGCGATCCACCCACCTCGGCCTCCCAAAGTGCTGGGATTACAGGCATGAGCCACTGCGCCCGGCCCAATTTCAGTTTTATGTATGTTGAATTTGAGGCATCTTAGTTGGAAATAGATGTGGGGACTTAGTGGAGAGATTGGTTATGTATTGCATTTGAATGTTGAAGCTACCCATTCATGAAAGCAGGTCTTTTTTTGTTGTTGTTTGTTTTTTGTTTGTTTTGTTTGTTTGTTTGTGAGACAGCATCTTGCCCTGTCACCCAGGCTGGAGTGCAGTGCTGTGATCTTGGCTCATTGCAACCTCTGTCTCCCAAGCTCAAGTGATCCTCCCACCTCAGCCTCCTGAGTAGCTGGGACTATAAGGGCATGCTGCCGTGCCTAGCTAATTTCGTTATTTTTTGTAGAGAGCATTTCACTATGTTACCCAGGCTGGTGTCGAACTCCTGGGCTCAAACGATCCACGTGCCTTGGCCTCCCAAAGGGCTGGGATTACAGGTGTGAGCCACCACACCCAGCCAGGCAGGTTTTAAGGGTAAGACTGACCAGCCTGGGCAACATGGCAAACCCCCATCTCCACAAAACTTAGAAAAATTTGCTCGGCATGGTGGTTCATGCCTGTAGTCCCAGCTACTTGGGCTGAGGTGGGAGGATCACCTGAGCCCAGGGAGGTTGAGGCTGTAGTGAGTTGTGATTGCCTCACTTCACTCCAGCCTGAGCAACAGTGAGACTGAAAAAAAAAAAGAGAGAGATTGAGAGTGACCGAGCTGAGTGCCAAAGTCTTTAGTGAATAAGGACTATGTTTGCACAATGAAGACGGTTGGATAGCTCCATAGTCAAATGGCCTGGACTTCAACAGAATAGGAAGAGTGCATTATATAAGAGGGTAGGTTAGTAATGGTCTGAAAGAGGTGATGGGAACAAAGAGCTCAGCTGTTTACTGTGAAGTATCTAGGGTAAACATGAACAAATAGCACTTGAGAGGGCTTAGGGAATGCAGTCTCCACAGGAGGGACCATGGGTTTGATTATTTCAAGGAAGTAGAGAGAATGCTTTAGAGTAGTTAAGGACACAGAAAGTTTGTATGATGGAAAGGTTTAGAGAGTGTTATAGAAGAGGTGGTCTCTGCCTTCTCAGGTGTTTATTCTCTTTTCCTTACTATTTATGTTATAATGCACAAATTATCTCTACTGTAGAATCAAGATTCTACATGATTTTATAAATATAAACAGATTTCATATTTTTTAGGGTACTTGAAGTTTTTCTTTCTCTTCTCATTGACTGGTTTTAGCATCCCTGCATTTGCTGCTGCTTACATATCTCCTTTTCTATTTCAGGACTCATATGAACGAGCAAAACATATCTTGAAAACTCATGCGAAGGAGCATAAGAATCTCGCAGAAGCTTTATTGACCTATGAGACTTTGGATGCCAAAGAGATTCAAATTGTTCTGGAGGGGAAAAAGTTGGAAGTGAGATGATAACTCTCTTGATATGGATGCTTGCTGGTTTTATTGCAAGAATATAAGTAGCATTGCAGTAGTCTACTTTTACAACGCTTTCCCCTCATTCTTGATGTGGTGTAATTGAAGGGTGTGAAATGCTTTGTCAGTCATTTGTCACATTTATCCAGTTTTGGTTATTCTCATTATGACACCTATTGCAAATTAGCATCCCATGGCAAATATATTTTGAAAAAATAAAGAACTATCAGGATTGAAAACAGCTCGTTTGAGGAATGTCAATTAGTTATTAAGTTGAAAGTAACTAATTTTATGTTTGGTTACTCTACTAGATGTGATAAAAATTGTGCCTTCAGCCTTCTATATACATCAGTGGAAACTTAATTAAGATGCAGTAATTATGTTCCAGATTGACCATGAATAAAATGTTTTTTAATCTAAATGTAGAGAAGTTGGGATCAAAAGCAGTCTCGGAAACACAGAGCCAGGCATATAGCCTTTTGGCATGGTGCCATGGCTCACACCTATAATCCCAGCACTTTGGGAGGCTGAGGCGGGTGGATCGCTTGAGGCCAGGAGTTCGAGACCAGCCTGGCCAACGTGGTGAAACGCTGTCTCTACTAAAATACAAAAAAAAAGGACTGGGCGCGGTTGCTCATGCCTATAATCCCAGCACTTTCAGAGGCCAAGGTGGGCAAATCACCTGAGGTCGAGAGTTTGAGACCAGCCTGGCCAACATGGTGAAACCTCATCTCTACTAAACATGCAAAAATTACCTGGGCATGGTGGCAGGTGCTTATAATCCCAGCCACTCTGGGGGCCAAGGCAGGAGAATTGCTTGAGCCTGGGAGATGGAGGTTGCAGTGAGCCGAGATCATGCCACTGCACTCCAGCCTGGGCAACAGAGCAAGACTCTGCCTCAAAAAAAAACTAAAATAAATTTAAATACAAAAAAAAAAATAGCCAGGTGTGGTGGTGCATGCCTGGAATCCCAGCTACTTGAGAGGCTGAGGCACGAGAATTGCTTGAACCCGGGAGGTGGAGGTTGTAGTGAGCCAAGATCACAAGAGCCACTGCACTCCAGCCTGGGTGACAGAGTGAGACTCCGTCTCAAAAAAAAATTAAATAAATGATTATAACCTTTCAGAAATGCTGTGTGCATTTTCGTGTTCTTTTTTTTAGCATTACTGTCACTCTCCCTAATGAAATGTACTTCAGAGAAGCAGTATTTTGTTAAATAAATATATAACCTCATTCTGAATAATGTCCCTCATTTTGACTATAATTATGCTTGGTTTCAAAAGCAAAATTAAACAAAAATCTCAGTCCCCTCCGAAGTGAACTTTGTGTTACCCTGCATCAGAAATGCCAAGTTGTGTTTACTTTTCATTCAGATTTTGTGAATATGAACATGCTGTTATAGGATTTACAGATGAATATTTAACTGAAAAGAAAAATTATTTTAGAGCACATTGTATTGGTATTACAACCAGATTATATTCTTGACGTTGACTTTATTAAAATTATCTACAATTTCCTAATAACTTAAGCTGTATATGGTCTTCATTGAAAAAAGATAGATATTGTTACAGGAAGCTTGTTACATTATATTCTTGACCTTTTGGTTGATAATCTTAAATCTTAATGTAATTTCAAACTGGCAGAAACGTTGCCAGCATAATACATGGATCTCTCATATACCCGGCATCCAGATTTACCAATTGTTTTCATTCTGCCCGTTTTGTATTGCCCCAAACCTGTTCTGTCTCCCTCTCTGTATGTACATACATACACATATAAAATATTGATAAAGTCTTATCTGTCTTAAATTTTTTTACATATTTGTTGAGGTATAATTTACATATGATAAAATTCATTGTAAATGTAGAATTGAAAGATGTTGTGTGTGTAATCATCACCACAATTAGATTTTAGAACATTTCCATCACCCAAAACATTGTCATGCAAGTGTTTGGATTAATTTTTTTAGAAACTTATGAACTATTTTCAAAGTGACTATAATTTTATGTTCTAACTAGCAATGTAGGAGGGTTATAGTTTCTCCACATCTTTTGCAGTGCTTATAGTCTGCCTTTATAATTACGGCCATTCTAGTGGACCACTCATATCCAAATTAATCTCATCCAAGTTAGATCATTTCTCTAGTTGACATAAGATGCTGAGCATCTTCTGTGCTTATTGGCCATTTGTATATCTTCTTTGGAGAAGTGTCTATTCAGATCTTTTACTTCCTTCTTTTAATTGGGGTGTCTTGTTCTTACAAGTTATAAAAGATATATTCTGAATGCAAGTCCTTTATCAGATGGATCTTGATTTTTTTTTTTTTTTTTTTTTTGAGACGAGTGTGGCTCTGTTTCCCAGGCTGGAGTGCAGTGGCGCGATCTCGGCTCACTGCAAGCTCCGCTCCCGGGTTCACGCCATTCTCCTGCCTCAGCCTCCCGAGTAGCTGGGACTGACTACAGACGCCGGCCACCATGCCGGGCTAATTTTTTGTATTTTTAGTGGAGACGAGGTTTCACTGTGTTAGCCGGGAAGGTCTCGATCTCCTGACCTCGTGATCCACCCACCTCGGCCTCCCAAAGTGCTGGGATTACAGGCTTAAGCCACCGCGCCTGCCCGAGTCTTGCCTTTTGTTTTTTGTTTTGTTTTGTTTTGTTGTTGTTTGAGATGGAGTTTTGCTCTGTCGCCCAGGCTAGAGTGCAGTGGCGTGATCTCCGCTCACTGCAAGCTCCGCCTCCCGGGTTCACGCCATTCTCCTGCCTCAGCCTCCTGAGTAGCTGGGACTACAGGCGCCCGCCACCACGCCCGGCTTATTTTTTGTTTTGTATTTTTAGTAGAGACGGGGTTTCACTGTGTTAGCCACAGTGATCCACCCGCCACGGCCTCCAAAAGTGCTGGGATTACAGGCATGAGCCACCGTGCCCGCCCCAGATCTTGCTTTTTTTATCCCGTTTCACAATCCCTGCCATTTCGGTGGAGTGTTCAGTTCATTTGTACTTAATATTATTGATATATTTGAATTTATACCTGTATTTTGCTATTTTTTTTTTCTCATACCTAAAGAGATTCTGCTGTTCCTCCTTTCCTACCTTCTTTTGCTTTAAATAATTGAAACTACTGGCTGGGCGCAGTGACTCACCTGTAATCCCAGCACTATAGGAGGCTGAGGTAGGCAGATCACTTGAGGCCAGGAGTTTGAAACAAGCCTGGCCAACATGACGAAACCCCGTCTCTACCCAAAATACAAAAATTAGTTGTGCGTGGTGGTGCACGCCTGTAATTGCGTCTATTCGAGTAGCTGAGGCAGGAGAATCGCTTGAACCTGGGAGGCAGAGGTTGCAGTGAGCTGAGATCATGCCAGTATACTCCAGCCTGGGTGACAGCAATACACTGTCTCCAATAATAGTAATAATAATGGTTGGAGCTACTGCTTTATACGATCTTAATGTCCTTAATCTTTATCTGGGAATGTCTGGTTTTGCCTTGATTCTTTTTTTTTTAAGGATCGTTTGCTGGATATAGAATTTGTGTCTGACAATTTTTTCTTTGACTCTCTTTTAATGTCATCCCCAGTGCACCCTGATTTCCATTACTTTTAGTGTGAAGTCAGCTGTTAATTATTTTTGGTCTCCTTTGTGTAATTGTTTTCCTCACTGCTTTTGGGCTTTTTTTTTTCTGGGCCTTGTCTTTTAAACAGTTTGACTAAGACCTTTTTAGGTGTGGATCTCATAGTGTTTATCCTACTTGGGTTTGTTGTTGTTGGTTTTTGTTTTAGCTTCTTGGATATATAATGTTTTTTATAAAATCTGAGAGATTTTTGGACATTATTTCTTAGTTACATTTTTCTGCCCTTTGCTCTTTCTTCTGTGATTCGCCTTATGCATTTGTTGGTACATTTCCTGTTACCCTGGTCTCAGGCTCTGTTCATTTTTTTCAGTCTTTTTCTCCCTCTATTTCTCAGGTTGCGCAACGCTGATTTTTCTTCAAGCTCACCGATGCGTCTGCCATCTCAAATCTACTTGCGTTTTTTTGTTTCGTAAGTTGAATTTTTTCAGCTCCCAGGTTTCCATTTGGTTCTTTCATAACTTTGTACCTCTTTATTGAGATTCTTTGTTCCTTGGATTATTATAAGTTTTCTTTAATAAACAGACTTCCATTTTGAACATGTTTATGAAGTCTGCTAAATCCAATAGCTAAGGATACTCGGGCAGTTTCTCTTGAATACTTTTCTTCCTTAGTGACTTATTTTGGAACCAGACTCCAGATAAAGCAATTTATTGTTAAGAGTGAACCTAAAGAAGACTTAAACTTTTCATAGCTATTCACTCAAAGCTATTAGAATGCCAGAATTTCACCTATCATCTATATCATTATTACTTTTAGTAACTGATATTTTATTGCTAGATACTCTCTAATATTTGTTCATATTCATTTTAAAGGTAATTCTGCATTATTTCAAGCCAGCTAGTTATAAGCATATTTCTTAATGTAAGTGTGTAATATTTTAATAAAATGTGATAGAATATAGACTTGATCTTTGGATTGGAAACATAACAATACTGGACATGAAAATTTGCAGAGCTGATTTTTTTTTTCCTTTTTTATTTTGAGATGGACTCTCACTCTGTCTCCCAGGCTGGAGTGAGTTGGCATGATCTCGGCTCACTGTAACCTTCTCCTCCCAGATTCAAGCAATTCTCGTGCCTCAGCCTCCCAAACAGCTGGGATTCCAGGCACCCGCCACCATGCCTGGCTAATTTTTTTGTATTTTTAGTAGAGACAGGGTTTCACCATGTTGGCCAGGTTGGTCTCGAACTCCTGACCTCAGGTGATCTGCCTGCCTCAGCCTCCCAAAGTGCTGGGATTACAGGCATGAGCCACTGCACCAGGCCAGAGTTGATATCTTTGAAGTGAGGATTTTACTTCTATGCAGATTCTTTTCTGTCAGAGGTGAATCCCTATTTTAGTCAGGAATATGATATTTATTCCCCTTTCACAAGAGGAACTTCATATATATATAAGTGCTGTGTGGTGTTCTAAACTATTTCAGTCTTGCATTAGCATTGTAATACATAATGTAGCTAATCTGCTATGAATTTGGGAATGCATTTTATGACAAATTTACAAAGCTGTCAGGGAGGATGGAAAGGTGCTGATTTCTCATATAAAACTGTCTTCAGAGAGCTCGATGTGAATCTCCTGCACTTCTGGAAGCAGGTATTTAACTCATCCCCAGGAAATCAAGCCTGAGAGAAATTCTGGTGAGCTGCTTGGCTACTGTGTTGAGACTGGTCTGGTCTTTTAGCATTTGTTTTGGCAAAGAATGTTTGAACGTTTATAGAGGACAGATGTTGGTCAAGTATGAGAGCTGTTGGTGGGAGGGAGAATCCATTTGGGATCCCATATGAAAAGTCCTGTTAAGGGTGTGAGCAGGCCTTAGAAGAGGGTAATCCAAAGTGGATCTGTGGATTCCTTAGGAGCTAAGAGGAAAGAAAGGCCAGAGTGGAGTGCATTCATTGAGGTCAAGGCAATTGCAGGTGAAAACACCTGTGGGAACAGAATTGTCCCTGGGAGAGTCAGCGTTCAAAGAAAGGCCACATCAAATATTCAAAATCATCTCACAACAGTATCAGCCAAATAAGAACCACCCTCTTCAGTTTTTGTTTTGTTTTGAGATGGAGTCTCACTCTTTCACCCAGGCTGAAGTACTATGATGCGATCTCAGCTCGCTGCAACCTCTGCCTCCCAAGTAACTGTGATTACAAGTGCGCACCACCATGCCTGGCTAATTTTTTTGTATTTTTAGTAGAGATGGGGTTTCACCATGTTGGCCAGGCTGGTCTCAAACTCCTGACCTCAAGTGGTCTACCCACTTTGGCCTCCCAAAGTGCTGGGATTACAGCATAAGCCTGTAGAGGAGTCCTATGCTGGACAGAAATGACTTGGCTTTGTATCCTCGTTGTGCTCAGTCATTGGCTGGAAGCAGCCTGGCAGAAGCAAGGTCCTGGTGAAAGCACCAGCTGGAGGCTACAGTTCAACTGTGCACTCCACAATAGGGTCTCCTGAAGACAGATCCAAACAGTGCGACTCCACGGCCTTTGTATCAGTCTGGGTCCAATGACAGCATAGAAACCACACAACAATTTAGTGTGGTTTAATATAAAGAATTACTAAGCTATGAGATGAGAGTAATTATAAAGATGGAAAGAGAAGTCTAAAGGGTACCTTAGGGCTGAAGGAGAGTACTCAAGAAGGGGTTAATTTGGGAGGGGGGTTCAAACATTGGTGAAGGAGGTGGGATTACAGCCTGCTAGGTGGCAGAGAAGTTTGACTCCATTTGCATGTGACTTTCCCTTGCATCTGAATACCAACCTCATTTCATCTGCATCCCAGTAGGTTGTTTATGCCTGCCTAGAGACGGAGGGGTGGCCCTGGCCCAGGTTTTGCTGTGCTGCTGGGTTGCTTCTTCGTGTTCCTACACCAATGCCAGTAGTGCTCTGCCCAGGCTGTGCATTCCCAGAGCATGCAGTTCCTTGACTACCCTGAGCTTTGGCCCCAGCCAGTAACCCTTTTAACATGGACACCATGGTCTTTGTGAGCAGGCTTGTAACAACTTCCTACCCCCAAGCCTTGTACTGCTGTGTGGGGAACTGGGCTTCCTGCCTCCTCACACCATCTATGCACCTATCAGATTGGGCCCCTGGCACTCCAGAAGGGTGTTTGCTCTTTGCTCGATGACTGTAGACCAGCTCTGGCCTTGGCAACCATACCTTCTCCAAGGACATCTGAATTCCCAGCCTTGTGAAGCCACTCATTTTAAGTTGTTCATACTTTGTAATCTCACCCCAAGGGATTCTTTAGATTTTTGTTTTCACTTTTATACTACTGTTACAGTTAATAATTCTTTTTCTTTGAGATGGGGGTCTTTTTTTTTTTTTTTGAAATGGAGTCTCACTCTGTTGCCAGGCTGGAGTGCAATGGTGCAATCTCAGCTCACTGCAACCTCTGACTCCCTGGTTCAAGCAATTCTCCTGCCTCAGCCTCCCAAGTAGCTGGGATTACAGGAATGCACCACCACACCCAGCTAATTTTTGTATTTTTAGTAGAGATAGGATTTCATCGTGTTGGCCAGGCTGGTCTCGAACTCCTGACCTCGTGATCCACCCACCTCGGTCTCCCAAAGTGCTGAGATTACAGGCGTGAGCCACCGCGCCCGGCCCAAGATGGGTCTTGCTATATTCCCCAGGCTGGTCTCAAACTCCTGTGCTCAAGTGATCCTCCTGCCTTAGCCTCCCAAGAAGCTGGAACTACAGGTATGTGCCACAGAGCCTGGATAATTTTTTTTTTTTTTTTTTGAGATGGAGTCTTGCTATGTTACCCAGGCTGGAGTGCAGAGGCACGATCTCAGCTCCTTGCAACCTCTGCCTCCTGGGTTCAAGCGATCCTCCCACCTCAGCCTCCTGAATAGCTGGGATTACAGGCATGCAACACCATGCCTGGCTAATTTTTTTGTATTTTTAGTAGCGACAGGGTTTCACCATGTTGGCCAGGCTGGTGTTGAACTCTTAACCTCAAGTGATCCGCCCACCTCAGCCTCCCAAAGTGCTGGGATTACAGGCATGAGCCACCATGTCTGGGCATGGCTAATTTTTTTTTTTTTTTTTTTGAGATGGAGTCTTGCTCTGTCATCCAGGCTGGAGTGCAATGGCACAATATTGGCTCACTGCAACCTCTGCCTCCTGGATTCAAGTTATTCTCCTGCCTCAGCCTCCTGAGTAGCTGGGATTACAGGCGCCTGCCACCACACCTGGCTAATTTTTGTATTTTTAGTAGAGATGGGGTTTCACCATGTCGGCCAGGCTGCTCTTCAAACTTCTGACCCCAAGTGATCCACCCACCTCAGTCTCCCAAGGTATGTAATCTCTGCTGGGATTACAGGTGTGAGACACTACACCCGGCACTGGCCATGGGTAATTTTAAAAAAACTTTTTGGAGACATGTTCTGGCTATGTTGCCTAGGCTGGTCTCAAACCCCTAGCTTCAAGCCATCTTCATGCCTCAGCCTCCCAAGTAATTGGGATTACAGGCACAAGCTACCATGCCAAACTTCTATAGTAAATAATTATTTGTATTAAATTTGTCTTGTTCAGGTTACTAGGTGGTTTCTCTCCTGATTGAAACCTGGCAGACACATTATCTCTTTCTAGAATGTACTTTTTTTTCCTCATCTTCCACCCCTCACAAACTCCTGTTTATTCTTTAAGTTTCAGCTTTTAAAATTTAACTTAATTTAATTTTAGAGACAGGGTCTTGTTATGTTGCCCAGGCTGATCTCGAACTCCTGAGCTCAAGTGATCCACCAGCCTCAGCCTTTCAAAGTGCTGGGATTACAGGCATGCACCACCATGCCCAGCCCTAAATTTCAGCTTTGACATCACTTCTTCATGTGCCTCTCTCCATGACCTACCACCCTTCTCTTGACATGATTCTATAGGCCCTCTGTGCTCCCCCTTAATGTGGCACTAAACATGAAATTTGCCTCCCTCCCTGAAGTGAAGAATGACACATCTGTTGTTTCCTCACTGACTCTCACGATACCTAGAATAAAGAAGGTTCCCAGAACATGTTTCTGTTTAATGTGGTGGCCTCCTTACTGTGATCATCCCGGGTCTTGGATCTCCAGGAGATACAGGCAGATGAGCCTCAACACACTTGAGCCCTCATGTTCTAATCATGGTTTAATTATAGTTTCATTATTCCTCAATAGACACAGCAGAATGCATGGGAAGACACATTTCAAAGAATGAATGAACCAGTTTTGGAAAAGGGTTTGATGAGTTTCTTGGTAACTCTTAAAAGGAGAAAACGTGTGACAGCCTTGAACTGGAATTAAAGAGCTTTATCTGGCCGGGCACAGTGGCTCACGCCTGTAATCCCAGCACTTTGGGAGGCCAAGGCAGGCGGATCACGAGGTCAGGAGATCGAGACCATCCTGGGTAACACAGTGAAACCCCGTCTCTACTAAACAAAATACAAAAATCAGCCGGGTGTGGTGGTGGGCGCCTGTAGTCCCAGCTACTTGGGAGGCTGAGGCAGGAGAATGGTGTGAACCCAGGAGGCAGAGCTTGCAGTGAGCTGAGATATTGTGCCACTGCACTCCAGCCTGCGAGACAGAATGAGACTTCATCTCAAAAAAAAAAAAAAAAAAAAAAAAAAAAAAAAAAAAAAGCTTTATCTAAGGGGTTTGCTAAGGCATTCATATCTCAGTTGATTTTCACTATAAAACAAATATTCCCCTAACACATTAATTTCATTGACATAATTATTAAATGAGGGTATAGGAAAACTGAACCAGGGCATTACTTTAGCCTTAGACAGGCATGGGAGTTCCAAGTGACAACTTTCTAGAGGGTGTCTGCTCTGGATCTGAAATTAATTTCCATATGAATGGGAGATCTTAGGTTTCAATGAACTCCAAGAAACTTTTTGGGGATCCAGCATTTGGCTGATGAATTCAGCACCTCAGAGCTGGCCTAACATATAGTCCTTCGGTATCTCTGGTCTATACAAAAACACTATAGTCAACCAAATCTCTACAACTTACCTGGAGAGTGATGTGTGATTCCTATATCCATCCAGACTGGTAATGTCTTTGGCCTTAATTTCAGGCTGCATTAGGAAATGTCAGAGTCTTCTGTTCAGAGTCAGTGTTCTCCACACTTGAGTATTTTTTGTTTGTTTTTGTTTTTGTTTTTTGAGATAGAGTCTTGGTCTGCATCCAAGAGTCTCCACTCCAGAGTGCAGTGGTGTGATCTTGGCTCACTGTCACCTCTGCCTCCCAGGTTCAAGTGTTTCTCCTGCCTCAGCCTCCCAAGTAGCTGGGACTACAGGCATGCGCCACCACACCCAGCTAATTTTTGTATTTTTAGTAGAGATGGGGTTTCACCACGTTGGCCAGGCTGGTCTCGAACTCCTGATCTCAGGTAATCCACCCACCCCCGCCTCCCAAAGTGCCGGGACTTGACTAGCTTCATAGATCACCTTGGGGAATGTTGAGGAGACAACATAACTTTCTAGCTGGGCTAGTATAGGAGGAAAATTCTTGGTGATGATAGTGGAAACCACTCTCCCACATCTAAACCATTTGATTTAGCTAAGCTGGAGAGGCCTGAGAAGTGTTGTTTTGTTTTTGCTCATTTCTCAGTTGGCAATAAAGACGCCTGTTCTGGGGCCAGCCACCTCCTCCACAAGGGACCCTAGAGCTGTCCAGAGCTATGGAGGTGCATTCCAGCAGCAATTTCTGCTGAGACTCCAGACACTTGGCGTTTGCATTGCTAATTGCAATTTGTTGTCAAATTATTCAATCTAGGCTGGGCGTGGTGGTTCACACCTGTAATCCCAGCACTTTGGGAGGCTGAGATGGGAGCATCATTTGAGCCCTGGAGTCGGAGACCAGCCTGGGCAACATGGCGAGACCCTGTCTCTACAAAAAATGCAAAAATAGCCGGGCGTGGTGGCTTGCGTCTGTAGTCTCAGCTACTCACTCAGGAGGCTGAGGTGGGAGTATCGTTGAGCCCAGGAGGTGGAGGCTGCAGTGAGCCGTGATTGCACCACTGCACTACAGTCTGGGCGACAGAGCGAGACTCTTGGGGATAAAAAAAAGAAGAAAGAGATGTAACCTTGGAAAATTAAAAGCAAAAAATAAAACGTAAGGCTGGGCCAAAGGCAGAGGGGTGGGGGAAGGAGGCATGCAGAAATGGGTTTTCATTTCTTCTGGAGAATGTGCATTGGTTTCTCCTTGTAAGTTTGCACTTGACACATATTGCCACGATCTCCGAAATCCTGTGCCCTCTGTTGTTGCATCTGTTAAGTTCTCATGGAGACCAGCTGGGACCCAAAGGGACATGGAAGAGGAATAAACTGAGAGAGAGGGAGATTCAGAGTTTCTTAGGGGAGTTTTTTCGGAGAAGAGGCCTTCAGCATCTTAAAACTCCACGCTACTCCAGTCCCAGTCATGCGTAAAGGCTGCTTCCCCACAGGCGTGAGGCTTCTTTTCGCAAACGTCCTGAACACTCAGCCAAACTCCCACCGACATTTGTTTGACAGGAACGCAGGGCTCGTCCCAGTCGCCGAGATTTGCGAGGCCTGGGCCTTGCACATGCGCACGGAGCACCCTTGGCCACTGGGCCTTCGTGCGCACGCGCATGGACCTTGCCTTCTGAGGCGTGCATGCGCACTTGTGTCTAGCGGGATCGCTTGCTTGGTAACCCGGAGGGAGAGATTGGAAACCGCGGAGTTTCCTTTGGGAGGCTGCGGCCACCCGGGGCTGACTTGCAATATTGGGCTCCGGAGGCCGTTAAGAGCCGAGAGAGACATGAGGTGTCTCTGAAGCCCGGTCACCTGGGCCATGAAGAAGATTTTTAGTAAGAAGGGAGAGTCGCCCTTGGGCTCCTTCGCGCGGCGGCGGAGGAGCAGCGCGGGCGGCGGGGGCGAGCCCGGGGAGGGCGCCTACTCGCAGCCCGGCTACCACGTCCGAGACCGAGATCTCGGCAAGATCCACAAAGCTGCCAGCGCGGGTAATGTGGCGAAAGTGCAGCAGATCCTTTTGCTCAGGAAGAATGGCTTGAACGATAGAGACAAGATGAACAGGTAATGGGCGTCGCAAGCCCGTACTGAGTGCCACTGGAGTAGGCGGGCAGGAAGAGGGGCCCCTTTTGTGGGAGCCACCCAGGGCCTGGATCAGCCTCCCGCGGGCTCCGCAGCCCCTGGGACGGTGACACCTTGCAGGGCTCCAGTGCCCAGGCCGCCTTTCTGAGCAGAAAAACAAAAACAGAGCTCTAGCTGGTTTCCGATCCCCCCGAAATCCCCTTAGAGAGCACTTAAGTGACAATTTTAAAGTGAATTAACGAACAAAAGCACGTACAGCGTTTTATTTTTAATGTACACATTTAAGACATAATGTCATATACTTTATGGAAAGGTGCATAATGAGATAAGCAGTTTCCATAATATAGCAACTTCTGGGTTAAAAATTATTTCTGTAAAATCTGTTATTCGTCAGGCGCGGTGGCTCGCGCCTGTAATCACAGCACTTTGGGAGGCTGAGGCGGGAGGATTGCTTGAGGCCAGGAGTTCAAGGCCAGCCTGGGCATTATAGCGAGACCCCCCCCCCATCTCTAATAGTCTCAGCTACTTGGAAGGCTGAGGCAGGAGCATCACTTGAGCCCAGGAGTTCTAGGCTGCAGTGAGGTATGTCAGTGACAACAGAGCAAGACCCTATCTTTCAAAAAAGAAAAAGAAATAAAATGCCTTTAGGAAATAGATATACAAGTAATTTGTTTTTCTCAGCATTGCTTAAGCAGTGTATTAAGAAGAACCTATAGAATGGATTTTATGAATAAATGTCAGTGCATGATAATATGTGACCATTGAAAGTGGCAATAGAGGCCAGGCGTGGTGGCTCACGCCTGTAAACCCAACATTTAGGAGACCAAGGCAGGCGGATATCCTGAGGTCAGAAGTTCGAGACCAGCTTGGCCAACATGGTGAAACCCCGTCTCTACTAAAAATACAAAAATCAGCTAGGCATGGTGGCGGGAGCCTGTAATCTCAGCTACTCCGCAGACTGAGGCAGGAGAATCACTTGAACCTGGGAGGCAGAGGTTGCAGTGAGCCAAGATCGTGCCATTGCACTCCAGCCTGGGCAACAAGAGCAAAACTCTGTCTCAAAAAAAAAAAAAAAGAAAGAAAGAAAAGAAAGTGGCAATAGATACAGAAGTGTATTGGCATGTGAGCATATACTTTGGTATCTCAAGTGAGAAAAAAAGTTTGATTATACATACGGACTGTGGTCTTGTGTTAGCTGAAAATATGTACAAAACGTGGTAAAATTTGGCCGGGCGCGGTGGCTCACGCCTGTAATCCCAGCACTTCGGGAGGCCGAGGCGGGCAGATCACGAGGTCAGGAGATCGAGACCATCCTGGTTAACGCAGTGAAGCCCCGTCTCTACTAAAAATACAAAAAAATCAGCCAGGCATGGTGGCGGCCGCCTGTAGTCCCAGCTACTCGGGAGGCTGAGGCAGGAGAATGGCGTGAACCCGGGAGGCGGAGCTTGCAGTGAGCGGAGATTGCGTCACTGCACTCCAGCCTGGGCGACAGAGCAAGATTCCGACTCAAAAAAAAAGAAAGTAAAATTTTTTATTTCTGGGCATTTGTATAATAAGTCAAACTTTTTCCTTTTTCTTTATGATTTCTGCAGAGTATGTATAAAAGTTCTAGTGAAAATTTATTATTAATGAAGTAATCCTTGGGAAGAGAGGAATATGAATCTTGCACAGATAAAAATCATTTCCCACTTTCTTTTTTTTCTTTTTTTGGTGGATTGCTATTGTCTGACAACTTTTATCCTTTTCAGAAGTAAAGGGGATCTTGGCTGGGCACTGGTGGCTCATGACTGTAATCCCAGCACTTTGGGAGGCCCAGGCAGGAGGATTGCTTGACCCAGGAGTTCGAAACTAGCCTGGGCAACATAGCAAGACCCTGTCTCTATTAAAAATGAAAGGTAAAGCAGATCTTTGTTCTCGCCACCAAAAATTAAGAAGATAGAAAAAGAAAAAGAAAAAGTAAAGAGTATCTTTTTATCTGTATTTATAGATTTAATGTATACATTTTATCATATACATGTTTTTATTATAGATTTATTATATATGCAAACAGGTACAATCATTTTATTTTAGCTGTGTCCTTATGACAATAAAAATACCAAATATAAATGATAATTAGGTCGGATGCAATGGCTTAGGCCTGTAATCCCAGCACTTTGGGAGGCTGAGGAGGGTGGATCACTTAAGTCCAGGAATTCGAGACCAGCCTGGCCAACATGGTGAAACCCTTCTGTAGTAAAAATACAAAGATTAGCCAGGTGTGGTGGTACACACCTGTAGTCTCAGGTACTTGGGAGACTGAGGCAGGCAGTAGAATAGCGTGAACCTGGGAGGCGGAGGGTACAGTGACCCGAGATTGCACCACTGCAATCCACCCTGGGCGACGGAGCGAGACTCCATCTCAAAACAAAACAAAATATTATTGCAAAAGAATAAAAGAATTGCTCTACTTTATAAGAATTTTATTTAAAAATATTGAACTCCTTAACGATTTTTCCATTCTTTCAATCCATTTATTCATCAATCATAACCTGAATACCTGTTATGTAGCAGACATAGTCTACTATCTCTTTTTTCTTTTTTTCTTAGACAGAGTCTCCCTCTGTCACCCAGGCTGGAATGCAGTGGCCAGATCTCAGCTTACTGCAACCTCTGCTTCCTGGGTTCAAGCGATTCTTCTGCCTCAGTCTCCTGAGTAGCTGGGACAGCTAATTTTTTTTTTTTTTTTTGTATTTCTAGTAGACACGGGGTTTCACTGTGTTAGCCAGGATGGTCTCGATCTCCTGACCTTGTGATCTGCCTGCCTTGGCCTCCCAAAGTGCTGAGATTACAGGCATGAGCCACCACGCCTGGCCTTTTTTGTTTTTGAGGTGGAGTCTCGCTTCTTCGCCCAGGCTGGAGTGCAATGGTGTGATCTCAGCTCAGTGCAACCTCCATCTCCCGGGTTCAAGCAATTCTCCTGCCGCAGCCTCCCTAGTAGCTGGGATTCCAGGCACATGCAACCATGCCTGGCTAATTTTTGTATTTTTAGTATGGATGGGGTTCTACCCTGTTGGCCAGGCTGGTCTCAAACTCCTAACCTCAAGTGATCTGCCTGCCTTGGCCTCCCATAGTGTTGGGATTACAGGCGTGAACCACCGCTAGTTATAAGCATATTTCTTAATGTAAGTGTGTAGTATTTTAATAAAATGTGGTAGAATATAGACTTGATCTTTGAATTGGAAACATAACAGTACTGGACATGAAAATTTGCAGAGCTGATTTTTTTTTTCTTTCTTTCTTTTTTTTTTTTTTTTTTTTTAATTTTGAGATGGAGTCTCACTCTGTCTCCCATGCTGGAGTGAGTTGGCATGATCTTGGCTCACTGTAACCTTCTCCTCCCAGGTTCAAGCAATTCTCGTGCCTCAGCCTCCCAAACATCTGGGATACCAGGCACCCGCCACTATGCCTGGCTAATTTTTTTGTATTTTTAGTAGAGACAGGGTTTCACCATGTTGGCCAGGTTGGTCTCGAACTCCTGACCTCAGGTGATCTGCCTGCCTTAGCCTCCCAAAGTGCTGGGATTACAGGCATGAGCCACTGCACCAGGCCAGAGTTGATATCTTTGAAGTGAGGATTTTACTTCTATGCAAATTCTTTTCTGTCAGAGGTAAATCCCTGTTTTAGTCAGGAATATGATATTTATTCCCCTTTCACAAGAGGAACTTCATATATATATAAGTGCTGTGTGGTGTTCTAAACTATTTCAGTCTTGCATTAGCATTGTAATACATAATGTAGCTAATCTGCTATGAATTTGGGAATGCATTTTATGACAAATTTACAAAGCTGTCAGGGAGGATGGAAAGGTGCTGATTTCTCATATGAAACTGTCTTCAGAGAGCTTGATGTGAATCTCCTGCACTTCTGGAAGCAGGTATTTAACTCATCCCCAGGAAATCAAGCCTGAGAGAAATTCTGGTGAGCTGCTTGGCTACTGTGTTGAGACTGGTCTGGTCTTTTAGCATTTGTTTTGGCAAAGAATGTTTGAATGTTTATAGAGGACAGATGTTGGTCAAGTATGAGAGCTGTTGGTGGGAGGGAGAATCCATTTGGGATCCCATATGAAAAGTCCTGTTAAGGGTGTGAGCAGGCCTTAGAAGAGGGTAATCCAAAGTGGATCTGTGGATTCCTTGGGAGCTAAGAGGAAAGAAAGGCCAGAGTGGAGTGCATTCATTGAGGTCAAGGCAATTGCAGGTGAAAACATAGTCTACTATCTCTCAGAACCTTTCCATCCTCAAAACCTTTATGTTTACATACCTGCCCAGCCTGAGCAAGTTGAGAGATTTAAAATTAGACTATTAGGGCAATCTCAATTGAAGCTTTTCCTCCCTCCTCTTATTTATTTATTTTTTTTGAGACGAAATCATGCTCTGACACCCAGGCTGGAGTAAAGTGGCGTGATCTCGGCTCACTCCAACCCCACCACCAGGGTTCAAGTGATTCTCCTGCCTCAGCCCCCTCAAGTAGCTGGGATTACAGGCATGTGCCACCATGTCTGGCTAATTTTTGTATTTTTAGCCGAGATGGGGTTTTACCATGTTGGTCAAGCTGATCTTGAACTCCTGACCTCAAGTGATCTGCCTGCCTCAGCCTCCCAAAGTGTTGGGATTACAGGCGTGAGCCACTGCATCCAACCCCTCTTTATAAACAAAAGTGTTTCTGAAGGTAGAAAATTATAAGAGATAACCTTTAACTGCCCTTTTGAAAATTTTTGTCTTAAACACGAATATTAGTCATTGGAAATATCTGCATATATTCTATAAATCTAAATATTGAATAAAATGAGCCAACCTATTCATTTGAATCCTGAGTTTCCTTTGTGTTGAAGTTTCTTGAAAACACAGTAAGAATTACTTTGTTTTAAAAATTTGTTTTTCAATTTTAAAAATGCTTCCAATTATAGTTGTAATAAATCATGAATTACAAGTGGCATTCCAATGTCAGAGATGTTGAAATGCGAGAAAATGAGCATCTTAGAATCACTGAAATACAGTGTTATCTCTAATTTTTTTTTTTTTTTTGTAGACAGGGTCTCTCTCTGTTGCCCAGGCTAGGGTACAGTGGCATGATCACAGCTTACTGCAGTCTCAACCTCCTGGGCTCAAGCAATTCTTTGGCCTTAGCCTCCTGAGTAGCTGGGACCACAGGTGTGCACCACCATGCCTGGCTACTTTTTAAATTTTTGTAGAGATGGGGTCTCACTATGTTGCCCAGGCTGGTCTCAAACTCTTGGATTCAAGCAGTCGTCCTACCTCAGCTTCCCAAAGTTCTGGGATTCAGGCATGAGCCGCCATGTCTGGCCTTATCTCTGATCTTTAAAACATACTGTCAACTAAGTATAATTGTATGATTTCATTTAATTTAAACATCTTTGTTAAACAGTAGTAATGATAATTATATCTAACTATTATTGAGCTGTTATTTGTGCTAGGAACTGTTCTAAACATTTTGCACAGATTTTCATTTAAGCATCCCAGTGGCGTTCTATGAGATAGCTACTATGTCGATCCCCATTTTATTGATGAGGAAACTGAGGCACTTACTAAGTCATAATGAGTAAGTGACAGCTTAAAGTAGGATTCAACCCCAAGTTGAACTGAATCTAAAGGTCAGGCCTTTTCTATTCGAATAGGTTGCTCTTTCATTAATGTGGTGAGTAGTAAGAGCTAATAAATATTGTACTGTTTTCAGAAGAAAATTAAATACTTGTTTTGAAGGCGGAGGATTAACATGTGTATTAGTCTGTTCTCATACTGCTAATAAAGACATACCCTTTATTATATGAGTAATTTATAAAGGAAAGAGGTTTAATTAACTCACAGTTCAGCCTGGTTGGGAAGGCCTCAGGAAACTTACAGTCAGGGCAGAAGGAGAAGCAAACATGTCCTTGACATGGTATCAGCAAGGAAAAGTGCCAGGCAAAAGAGGGAAAAGCCCCTTAAGAAACCATCAGATATTGTGAGAACTCACTATCACAAGAGCAGCAGCACGGGGGAACCACCCTCATGATTCAGTTACCTCCCACTGAGTCTCCCTCACCACACGTAGGGATCATGGGAACTACAATTTGGGATTTGGTTGGGGACACAGCCAAGATGAGATTTGGGTGGGGACACAGCCAAACCCTATCAACATGCTATTTAATGTTTATAATTTTATGAATCATTGTATGTTTTGAGACAGTGCACTACAGTTTATAAAAAGTCCTGTCACTCTCATAGGACGGCTCTACATTTGGCCTGTGCCAATGGTCATCCAGAAGTAGTAACTCTCCTGGTGGACAGAAAATGCCAGCTCAATGTCTGTGACAACGAAAACAGGACAGCTCTGATGAAGGTATATAGTAGCCAGCTCTTTCAGCATGAGATGGATTTGACTTAAATACATAGAATGGAAATGAATTTATCTCATTAAAATATAACTAATTGGTGAAACCTGTGGAGTGTTTATTTTGCATTCCTAGAATTTGTGATCTGTTTCTTGGTCTAATACTCCCAGGCTGTACAATGCCAGGAAGAGAAATGTGCAACTATTCTGCTAGAACATGGTGCTGATCCAAATCTTGCGGATGTCCATGGCAACACTGCTCTTCACTATGCTGTCTATAATGAGGACATATCAGTAGCAACAAAGCTGCTTTTGTATGATGCAAATATTGAAGCAAAAAACAAGGTATAGATCAACCAACTTTATTTTTACAGTATTTGAAATGCATTTGTTTCAACAGTGACATATGTAAGGGTTAGTTTTCCATATTTGGAAGCACAAGCATTCCCTGAATGAAAGTATTTTAAAATAACAATTGTCTAAGATTTTACTTTAAATGTTGATACTTTTAAAGAAGCATCAGGCAGTACACCTTTCTTTTATGCATTTATTGTAAATACTTGTGAAAACACAATTTATTAAAGGCAAATCTTTTTTTTTTTTTGAGACGGAGTCTTGCTCTGTCTCCCAGGCTGAATTGCAGAGGCATGATCTCGGCTCACTGCAACCTCTGCCTCTGCCTCCCGGGTTCAAGCAATTCTCCTGCCTCAGCCTCCCGAGCAGCTGGGATTACAGGTACCCACCACCATGCCCAGCTAATTTTTGTATTTTTAGTAGAGATGGGGTTTTGCCCTGTTGGCCAGGCTGGCCTCGAACTCCTGACCTCAGGTGATCCACCCACCTCAGCCTCCCAAAGTGCTGGTATTACAGGTGGGAGCCACCGTGCCCAGCCTAGAAGCTCTTGGTTTTGATGGGAAACAATATAATAAATACAATATGCCATGCCAAATGGTGTGATAGAAGCAAATATTTTTAGAACCGGTAAAAATTTGAAGTGAGTTTTGGAGATGACTGGAGTTCATGTGGTGAGGCAGAGGAGGGGTGTTTCCAAGGGAAGCAAGTGCTTTTTATTTGTTTTCTATTTTATATGTTTCAGTTCAAAGGATCTGACATAGGGTTTTCAGTTCAGCCGAGAAATATGTAATTTTATGCATTTTAAATTGTTTTTGCCGTCTTACAGGATGACCTCACACCACTTTTACTTGCAGTAAGTGGAAAAAAGCAGCAAATGGTGGAATTTTTAATAAAGAAAAAAGCAAACGTAAATGCAGTGGATAAGTTGGAAAGGTACAGTAGCTGGTTTTGTTTTGGTTTTTTAAACTTGTGTGTTTAAAAGGTTTTTTAGATCTGTGTTTTGCATGTTACAGGTTTTTTAAACCTGCTTGTTGTTCTTGAGGGGCAACAGTGATTCTGTTGGTGTTTCTCACTCAAGTCAGAAATATTAAATTAATAAGAAGGGTAACATAATTATGGGGATATAGTGACAAATAGCAACACAAATCAGTTAGGAAGAAAAGCAGTTGCTTGGATTGGGCAATATAAAAGAAGACTACACAGTAGGATTCATCTTCTCTTATAATATTGACTGATGTTTGTTATTTGTAAACCCATGTTTTTGGCCATGTGATCTGTTAGCTAAAGAGGTTTCTTATCAGTTTTATTAGTTTTATAGAATGTGGACTTTAACTTTTAGTTTACTTTTTTTTTTTGACATGGAGTCTCCCCCGTCACTCAGGCAAGAGTGCAGTGGCGCGATCTCAGCTCACTGCAACCTCCACCTCCCGGGTTCAAGTGATTCTCCTGCCTCAGCCCCCTGAGTAGCTGGGATTACAGGTGCACACCACCACACCTGGACTAATTTTTGTATTTTTAGTAGAGATGGGGTTTCACTATGTTGGTCAGGCTGGTCTTGAACTCCTGACCTCGTGATCTGCCCGCCTTGGCCTCCCAAAGTACTGGGATTACAGGCATTAAGCCACTGCACCCGGCCACTTTTTAACTCAATGTTGAACTTCTTCACCCTTTTATGGTATTGTTCTAACCTCTGCTTATGTACTTTTCCTTCAGAAATGCTGTATTAAACATCAATAGCAGTTTTTGTCTTTTGAGTGCCTCTTTGCTTTATGTTGCTTTCTGTGAAGAATAAGGATGTTAGGTTATCCCTAGGTGATTGTTGATTGCTATTGCCAGATACTATAGTTTCATTATTTTTTTCCTTTTCTATTTCTAGTATATTTTGATGTTTTTGTTTTTAATTTGTATGGGCAAAGGGAAGAAAGACAGCTTTTATTGGACAGACTTTTCCTTTATTGAAGACAAGCCATAGATGGGTGATAAAGAGAAAAGAGGCTTTAAATTCACACAAGACTGGATTTAATTCCTTGCTTTCCCACTTGTTAAGTGTGTAAGCTGGGGGACCTTACTTATCACCAAATATGTTTTCTGATATAAAAAGGGGGATACTAAATATATCTCAAGGTGGTTGTATTTAAGTAAGATTATATAGCATTTGATTCAGTGCCTAGCCCACATTTATCAGCATCATTAGCTGAAACTACTGTGACTCCTATTATTACCTTTATTATTATTATTATTTGAGACAGGGTCTGGCTCTGTCACCCAGGCCGGAGTGCAATGGTGCGATATTGGCTCCCTGCACCCTCTGTCTCTTGGGCTCAAGCAATCCCCCTGCCTCAGCCTCCTGAGTAGCTGGGACTACAGGTATGTGCCACCACATCCAGCTAATTTTTGCATTTTTTGTAGAGATGGGATTTTGCCACATTACCCAGGCTGGCCTCAAACTCCTGGGCTGTAGTGATCCACCCATCTCGGCCTCCCAAAGTGCTTAGATTATAGGCATGAGCCGCTGCACCTGGCCACCATTATTATTAATACTGTTTTAAGCCTGCAAATAGCTCTTATCTGACCCCTAGCTAACTTTCAATTGTAATATATCAGACTAGAGAAGAAATGGAGAATTCTTCATTTAAATCTTTGCCTACTTTAGATAAGTAAACTCAGCATAGGTTTTTGCCATCAAAGGACTTCTACTATGTAATACCCCAGTGAGACAAGAGGCCTCTTTTTTGTCCCTTCCTTTTAGCCTTGGTGGTAATTTACAAAGATGAGCACTTGAGCACCCGAGATGCTTATGTCTATTAGTAGATGTAAATAGTTAATTCTACACAGACAGGCAAGATACTAAATTGGTAAAGTATATCAAATTATCTGTGTACATAACTTTATTAAAGTTCCTGGGGTGAAATAAATTACCTCTCTTATTTTATTTTTATTTATTTATTTTTTGAGATGGAGTCTTGCTCTGTTGCCCAGGCTGGAGTGCAGTGGCACAGTCGGCTCGCTGCAACCTCCACCTCCCGGGTTTAAGCATTTTCTGGCTAATTTTTGTATTTTTAGTAGAGATGGGGTTTCACTGTGTTGGCCAGGCTGGTCTCGAACTCCTGTCTTCAAGTGATCCACCCACTTTGGCCTCCCAAAGTGCTAGGATTACAGGCATGAACCACCATGGCTGGCCATATCTCTCTTATTTTAGAACACCCCTCATGCCCACTATATTTCATGAATCATCAGGCTTTTTGTTCAGCAGAGTTTGATGTTTTTTCTTAATATGTCTAGGGATGGACTACAGAAAAATATGCTGTTGTTAGTGGTTTAGTATGTAAATGTTTACAATAAAAGGCTAGTTAACACTAAATAGAGGTTTAAAATAATTATAATGATTGCATCTTATACATCAGTTGAGATTTCATAGTTTGGGTCAGGTAATTTTAGAATGGCAGTGAATTAGCCTACTTCATGAGTCAGAAATCAAGCAAAAGGCTAGACTAGTTAGAAGCAGCAATGCATGTAGGCTTCTTTTTGTTTTGTTTTGTTTCCGAGACAGGGTCTCACTCTGTCACCTGGGCTGGAGTGCAGGAGCATGATCACAGCTCACCACAGCCTCAACCCGTGGGCTAAGGAGATTCTCCCACCTCAGCCTCCCAAGTAGCTGGGACTACAGGCACATACCACCATGCCTGGCTAATTTTATGTATTTTTTCTAGAGATGAGGTTTTGCCATGTTGCTTAGGGTGGTCTCAAACTCCTAGGCTCAAGCAATCCATCTACCTTGGCTTTCCAAAGTGCTGGAATTACAGGCATGAGCCACTGTGTCCAACCGGGTGTAGAATTTTTTATCTCAGGACTTTTACAAACTTAATCCATAGGGATCCCAATATCATTCATTTCATTCCAATTATAACCCCTATGCGTGGGATAAAAAATACTATCACATGTTTAATTTTTCTAGTTGGTTATTTGGGTCTTGAAATGTCCAGTTTGGCAGAAAAGCTTGAACTGTGCCCTGGGGCCATCTGCTATGCCCTCTGCCTTGAATTTTTCAAGAACCGAAGGGGTTCCTTAAGTCCAAGGAAGACAGTCCTCTTTTATAAATCAGGAGGGGAAAAAGGACATTCTAATCATTCTTTTGTTACCAGTGATCCTGTTGCTGCGTTGTTGCCATTCAGACTGGTCCTGCAGTCTGGAAATGATTGACCTTTGCTACAAGGATGCTCTTACTGATTGAGATCCCTCAGCCTTCATGGTGATCCATATGTAGACTTCAAAGTTAGGACTTTTTTTAAGTTCACATACATGTGTTTATATGCCCAGCCATTGTTCCTAAAGCACCAGCACCCTGCTCTGGCAGCTGGCCTCCTGGAAGCTTTAGCCACACACAGAGTGAGCAAATTGACCCTTCCCCCTACACTCAAAACCTTATATGGAGACCACATCTTAGCCTTGACTTAGCCTTGACCTTCATGGTAAGTTACCCATGGAGGCTTTTGTTTGTCTTTTCTCTAGCAAATATTAGTTGGGATTGTTCTCAACTGTCAGGTTCAAATAATGTTGCAGGAAGAGATCAGAGCTTCTTTTTTTCTTTGCTACCAGGAATGTACTCCAAAGCCCCTTTACATTCTGTGTAGCACCTTTTCTTAGGTAGTGAAAGGTTCCATATTGTCCTTCACTGGAGTAGTGGCCACCAACTTGTGGTTGACCCCTAAAGTGATCTGTTTTTCATAATGAAAATCTCCCAAGCTGCTTGCATCTCTACCTTAAGTTTTTAAAATATTTTCAGATTGTACCTCACAAGGAAGCCATTCAACAGAATTCTCTGAGCGTATAGTAGGTTAGTTGGATTGAACAGAGCTAAGCCTGTTCCATGACTCATCAGTATCCACGTATAAAAGTCGGGCTTTGTGCTTGCTTCAGCAGCGCATATACTAAAATTGGAACAATATAGAGAAGATCAGCATGGCCCCTGTATAAAGATGACACACACATTCTTGAAGCGTTCCATATTTTGCACAGTCCCTGGAAGGCCATTTTACTATTTGCTAACAGTGTGAGTCAAAGCAAAAAGGTGGCACCCAGTATTGAAATTGTGATTTTCATGACAAAAATATTCATGTAAGGTGATCTGTGAAATGAGAATGGAGCTAACACATGGGATGTTATGTGCAAATATGTTGTTAGTAGGTATCGCAGAAATGAGAAAATGTCAATTCACATCTCCTTCATGGAACTTAAAATAAAAGTGAGGCCAGGTGCAGTGGCTCACGTCTGTAATTCCAGCACTTTGGGAGGCACAGGCAGGAGAATTGCTTGAGGCCAGGAGTTCAAGACCAGCCTGGGCAACATAGCAAGACCCCATTGGTACAAAAAATAATGAAGAAAAATTAGCCAGGTGTGATGGTGTGCACCTGTAGTCCTAGTTACTCAGGGGGCTGAGGCAGGAGGATGGCTTGAGCCCAGGAGTTCCAGGCTGCAGCGGATTATGACCATGCCACTGTACTCCATCCTGGGTGGTAGAATGATACCTTGTCTCTAAATAAAAGTAGAGTTTTGTTTTCCACATCAGTTAGAACGATGAACATGAAGATTAAGCGCCATTCTAACAAAGATCTGCTGGTTCAGAGTTTGAGGAGGTGGAGAAGCAATAGGAGAAGGCCTGTCTAAAACAGGCCTTAACATCTGTTAGTTTTCTGCCCTTGCTGTGATCAGTTAGTTCAGTAATAAGGGACAATTATGTTATCTAATTTAATGAGATGCTGTAAGTGAATTCAGTTACAAATTATGAAATTCACTGAGATTGGAAACCACAAAGAAGAGAATAACTAATAACCAAAATTAGGACTTAGTAACATTTTCTGAAAATGGCAACATTTGAATATTAGAACCTTTGGAGAAACATTTAATTGGGTTTTATTTGGGATTCCAAAATAGTTTTAGCAATAAAATTCAGGAATAAATTATTCCATTTCTTTACTATTTCTCTGAGCATTTAAAAAGTGTTATCTTGTTAAATCTTTATAACTCTAGTGAAATAAGGCAGTAAAA
This sequence comes from Pongo abelii, assembly GCF_028885655.2. Lineage (NCBI taxonomy): Eukaryota > Metazoa > Chordata > Mammalia > Primates > Hominidae > Pongo > Pongo abelii. Next base: position 27,561,076 of record NC_071993.2, on the reverse strand, counting down.
TCCTTATGTTTTAGAAGATGATGTTGAGCCTAAGAGAAGCCTCTTGTCCAAGAACAAATAGCTGTTGGTTACAGAGCTAGGACTTCTTCTGGGTTCAGGACACTTTCCATCATGTCAAGCCAACTCTAGTTAATTTGCTGAGCTACGCTGCCCTCACTTCATAACTATTTCACTTTACTCTTTTTCTCCTTTAATTTGAAGCTTAATAAGAAGTTTGGTGGGGGGCAGTGCTCACACCTGTAATCCCAGCACTTTGGGAGGCCAAGGTGGGCAAATCACGAGGTCAGGAGTTCAAGACCAGCCTGGCCAACATGGTGAAACCCTGTCTGTACTAAAAATACAAAAAAATTAGCTGAGCATACTGATGGGTACCTGTAATCCCAGCTACTTGGGAGGCTGAGGCAGGAGAGTCACTTGAACCCGGGAGGCAGAGGTTGCAGTGTGCCAATATCATACCACTGTACTCCAGCCCGGGCGACAGAGTAAGACTCTGTCTCAAAAAAACAAAAAAAGTTTGTAGAGCTTACATATTTGAAGTGTATGGGATAATTAAAGTTCTGCTATTAGCTCTGATATTGGCTGAAATACTCTTAAGATTTTGAGATATTTGGTAAATATGTTTTATATAAGTATTAACATAATTTTATTACATTTTTCTATACATAGCAGTCACCAACTAATTTCAGAATATAAAGAAGAAAGGATACCTAAAAATTCTTCTCAAAATAGTAATTCAGGTAAGACTTTCAATAGTGAATTACTCTTGGTAATAGTACCACGGATAAAAAAGTAAAAGTAAGGAAGTGTTGATCACAGAAAAGCAGTTAAAAAAATCAGTGTATAAGATGCATGTGTATTTTTTCTTAATTTCTCTTGGTAATCTAGAATTTAGAATTATTTAAGAAGTTACTTGTAGATATTTATGGTATCAAATGGTACTATCTGAAAAAAATTCATTTACTTAATTATCGTCCCTAAATTCCTATATGAAATTTTTGTATAAATAAGAAAAAAGGTTTTTAAGTTAGTATGTTGTGTGTTTCCTTTATAATTGCATTATAATGAACTAGACTTGTTATAAAAAATGGATCTTCTATTTTTATAACAAATGGTTTGTGTTTATTAGATGAATATTAATTACATTTGTCCCTTGAGCAACGTGCATATTAGGACTGGTGATCCCTGTGCAGCTGAAAATCTGCACTAACTTTCAACTCCCCCAAAACTTAACTACTAATTGCCTACTGTTGACTGCAAGCCTTATGATAATATAGTCAATTAACATGTATTACATATATGTATTGTATAATATAGTAAAGTAAGCTACAAGAAAGAAATTACAATTAAGAAAATCATTAAAGAAGAAGAAATATATTTACTACTCGTTGAGTGGAAGTTGATTATCATAGAGGTCTTCATCCTGGTTGTCGTCATGTTGAGTAGGCTGAGAAATAAGAGGAAGATGAGAGGTTGGTCCTGCTGTCTTGGGGTGGCAGAGATGAAGAAAATCCACATATAGGTGGACTTGTGCAGTTCAAACCTGTATTGTTCAAGGGTCATTACATAGTGATTTGGGCCACTAAAAATTAACTGTCTTTAGAAGTGGGAACTCAACAGTACCTTTCTGGTACCATAAACAAATGGCAATAAGAACTGCAGAACTTAGCCAGTGTGCACCAATACCAATAGGAAATTATTTTTTAAAGATACTGAATACAGAAGTCAGAAAAACAATTCCTTGTTGAGAAGCACAAGTCATGTTACTTATTCTTATACCAACAAAATCTCATTATTACTGACTTTATTTAGCCTAAGTTGAAATAGAATGAGATACATTTACTTCGTTAGAACAAGATGTGTTCTTCTGGCCAGGTGCGGTGGCTCATGCCTGTAATCCCAGCACTTTGGGAGGCCGAGGCGGGCGGATTATGAGGTCAGGAGTTTGAGACCAGCCTGGCCAATATGGTGAAACCCCGTCTCTACTAAAAATACAAAAATTAGCTGGGCATGGTGGCTCACATCTGTAACCCCAGCTACTCAGGAGGCTGAGGCAGGAGAATGGCTTGAACCCGGGAGGCAGAGGTTGCAGTGAGCCGAGATTGCATCACTGCACTCCAGCCTGGGTGACAGAGCAAGACTGCATCTCAAAAAACAAAACAAAACAAAAAAAAACAGGTGTGTTCTTCTGTCTTCTGGATAATTGTCATGATAACAGTAATCTTGTTAGAATGAAACACTCTGTTATTATTAGCTGAAAGATTATCATAATGAATATTCAAATATCTCAACTCTGGGCTCAACAAATTATAGTGAAGTACAAAAATGTCCAATGGGAGACTCTAAAAAAAAAAACAGGGAAAAAAAAGTCAGTACGGAAATGTGTGTTTGTTTTTTTTTTTTTTTGAGATGGAGTTTCACTCTTGTTGCCCAGGCTGGAATCTCGGCTCACTGCAAGGTCCGCCTCCTGGGTTCAAGCAATTCTTTTGCCTCAGCCTCCCAAGTAGCCGAGATTACAGGTGCCCGCCACCATGCCCGGCCAATTTTTGTATTTTTAGTTGAGACAGGGTTTTACCATGTTGGCCAGGCTGGTCTTGGAACTTCTGAACTCAGGTGATCTGCCCGCCTTGGCCTCCCAAAGTATTGGGATTACAGGCTTGAGACACCGCGCCTGGACAGAAATGTTTTGCCATAACAAAAATGCTACTGTGCTACCTGGATGTGACACCAAATGCATTTTATAACCTGAACTGCATGAAGACACATTTAATTTGGTACATATCTATCAAAGAACTTTTATAGGTTAGGTTTTGCAACTTGCAAGAAATATGAATATGGAACAGATATAGTTTTGGTCTTTAAAGTTTTCATAATAGAATAGAGCTGTTCCTATTTCATTTGTGTTTTTTCAATGAAAATATTTAATTGATTTCTATAATTGTTTACTTAGCAAATAACTGTCAAGTATCTTTTAGATACTAAGCATTTTTCTAGTGTTACAGAACGCAAACATTTTATTTCTTTTTTCTTTCTTCTTTTTTTTTTTTTTGAGACGTAGTTTTGCTCTTGTTGCCCAGACTGGAGTGCAGTGGTGTGATCTTGGCTAGGCTCACTGCAACCTCAGCCTTCTGGGTTCAAGCGATTCTCCTGCCTCAGCCTCCTGAGTAGCTGGGATTACAGGTTCGTGCTACCATGCCCGGCTAATTTTTGTATTTTTAGTAGAGATGGGGTTTCTCCATGTTGCTCAGGCTGGTCTTGAACTCCTGGTCTCATGTTCTGCCCACCTCAGCCTCCCAAAGTGCTGGGATAACAGGCGTGGGCCACTGCACCCGGCCTAGGTGCTATGCAACCTAGGTCATAGCTATGCAACCCTGCCATTGTAATGTGAAAGCAGTCATAAATAATATGTAAGTGAATAACGTGACTGCTTCAGTAAACCTTTATTTACAAAACCGTATGGCTGGCTGGATTTGGCTTGTGGCCTCTGGTTTGCTGGCCCCTCATATACAGGATAGATGGAAGGTAACCATGTAAAGTGGAAACAAAGGAAGCTTTGGCAGTATTTAAAGCCATAGTTTCCTTGTCACTAATCCTTGGACTAGTATTCATCCATTATGAGGTTCTCACCATCCATGGTGAAATACATAAAATTAGGAAGCTCAGTTTATTAATTTTATTTTATTTCATTTTATTTATTCTTTTAGAGATGCGGTCTCACTATGTTAGGCCAGGCTGGTCTCAAACTCCTGGCCTGAAGTGATCCTCCTGCCTTGGCCTCCCAAAGTGCTGGGATTATAGGCATGAGGGCACCATACCTGGCCAGTTTATTCATTTTAAAATGTTGGTCTTTTTCTTCATGTTATGACTTTTTTATTTTGCTTAAATTTTTTTTTTCATTTAAGAAATAACATTAAGAATGCATGGGTTTTTTTTCCTTGTGAAAGCCATCGGTTAAGAGTCCATGTTTAACTAGGAAATATAAACATATTAAGTAAATATTATATTAAGTAAATACATTAAGTAAATATGTTTATATTTCCAGGGGTAGTGGAAATGTAAGGCAAAGGCAGAAGAGAGGTACAGTTAATAGGATTTAGTGATTATTGAGTGTAAAAAGTTAGGGGGCAGAGAGAAATCTCAGCTGATTGGTAGGTTTCCAGGTTGTGCACAAGCATTTAAACTGGACATGAGGAGTAGGAAATTGTCAGGTGAGTAGAGAAGAGTGGCAGGTCTGCAGGGAAGATTAACTTTTTTCTATACATGTGAGTTTAATGGAATATTTATATAGGATATTAATTCTATTATAGTCTCCAGATATGGTCCCAGAGGGATACTTTGTAACGAACCATCAGTCTTATGCTTTAAATTTCATATATTTTTCTATTGTTGATTTAACATGTGTTTTACTTTTCTCTTTAACAGTGGATGAAAGCTCTGAAGACTCCTTAAGCAGGTAGTATTTTACAGATTTTTAAAAATATATTTAAAGGAATACAGAGAAAAGAAAACTGTTGAGTGCCCTACTTTGGGTAGACATCATATTATGTGCTTCTCCATATAGTCATCCCAACAGCTTTGCAAAGTATCTGTGCTATATTATAACCCAACTGTGTGGTTCAGAGAGGTTGATTAATTGGCCCATGACCTCACAGTTAGCAAGCAACTGACCCATGATTTGACCATCAGCCTGCTTCGCTCCCAAATCCCTTCTCTTGTCCCTCAACATGGATTGATAGAGACTTGTGCAGCACTGGATCAAGGTACAGGTCCAAATCAGATCAATTCAGAGACCTACATTTAGTTATATGTTAATTCTCAGAGTTTTTCTTAGGAGCCTGGTTGGTCCAACAATTTGTCCTAATATGCTTGATAATTGCAGTGGTAACTAGTACTTTGACTTTATCATCAAAGGTTTTAGGCCAGATCTCACTTAGCTGTGGCCACAGGGCCATACATTTTACGTAAAAGGACCACACAAGTCCTATAAAGGAATTATTTTACTGTAAGTGAAAGCTATTTACCTATAGACCATATTGTATTAATTATATTCAGCATCCAGTTAGAGGATATTTCTGATTTATTTCTCTACCTACTGACTTCCCAGTTTGGTTTTCCCTTTAGGCTAGTACTCTATCTCCATCTGATTTGCTGGAAAGGATATGATTTTGTTTCTCTCTCTTTTTTTTTTTTTCTTTTTTTTAAATAACTGCATAGGGCCGGGTGTGGTGGCTCACAAATGTAATCCCAGCACTTTGGGAGGCCAAGGCGGGCGGATCACAAAGTCAGGAGATCGAGACCAGCCTGGCTAACATGGTGAAACCCTGTCTCTACTAAAAATACAAAATATTAGTCAGGCGTGGTGGCGCGCGCCTGTAGTCCCAGTACTCAGGAGGCTGAGAAAGGAGAATCGCTTGAACCCGGGAGGCGGAGGTTGCAGTGAGCCGAGATTGCACCACTGCACTCCAGCCCGGGCGACAGAGCGGGACTCTGTCTCAAAAAAAAAAAAAAAAAATGCATAGTATTCTATGGAATATTTTTACCACATTTTCTTTATCCAGCCAACTGTGTTCTATTATTTTTTTCCATTTCTGCCAGCTAAGTATTCCTCATTTTCCTATCAACAGAATCAAAAGCACCTAGAATTTCAGGATTTTAAGGAATCAGACTAATCAGAATGCCATCTAGTACTTCAATCTGTGTTTAACATCTTGGTCAAATGGTTCAGATGGAGAACCTGAAACTCAAAGAGATCAAGGGGATTTATTTGGATATGATATTTGAACTCATTTCAGAGCCCAGTACTCTTCCTTCTTTATCATCCTACAGGTTAATATTTTAATAATAGAAAGGGTGAGTGGATCTAGTGAACCCAGTGGAAGAGGAAAGAATGGAATTAGCAGAGGAAGGCCAGGTTTGAAAAGAAACAGCACTGGGTTGGATAGGAACTGGGCTTTTGGAAAAGAGATCAGAATATTGGGGTTTCTGACAAGTTCAATAATGATAAATTACTGGAATGAAGGATACAGGATGTTTGGAATTATCTAGAAAGGCATATTAAAATAGGGGGTTCAGGGGAGTCCTGAACAGGTTGTTGCTTTTTTGTATAATTGGAGGAACTGACAAACTCTCAAGGTTTCTACTGAAAAATGTTAAAATAATTTGAGCCACTGGGAAGAGTCTCTACAGCCAATAGGAATGTGCTATAACTACTTCTGCCTCAACTTATCGGTGGCTTTGAGCCCCTTAAGTACTTTGGAGCTGGAGGCTGCTGAACTACATAGATCTGTGGCCCAGGGCACACCTCTGCCTCTTTTCCCAATTCTCTGATGTCCTTCTCATGGACATGTAGGGTAGGGCAGGGGTAGGATTAGTTGGCAAGTCAGTCATGGAGCAACCCAAATCATGGAGTTGGGTAGTTGTTAACATGCCTGTGCTGCTGGCAGATGACGGAGACTCCATTTAGCTTGTTTTCCAGGAGCAGAGAAATAGAGAGCTCCTACTCTTGGGCATTTGAGACCATCGTTTCAGGAATTTGTGCTTTCATAGGCTGAAGACTTAAAAGTTGGAGATGCTATGCAGCCCTGCAGAAGAGGGATCTGTAAGTGGGAGCTTATAGGAAGGAAGGTGTTTAGATAGTACTTAGGGAAATACAGGTACAACTACCAGGACTCTTTCTCCAGCATTCTTTCTCTTTAGGTATCTGAGTGCCTGTAAAGATTTTTAAGGGCTTGCTAGTTTAAGGCAGGACCTCGATAGGGAAAATAATTGGATTTTATAACTTTTAATGTTTTAATATTTCTGGGGTGAGTAGTCCCAATAACAGCATATACATTTGTGTTTTGACTTTTGCCCATCTAGCTTTCAAACATTTCATACATTTCAGGGGACTCCTTATACTGTTTTAGGGTGAAGGGAAGCAATGAGGCCTTAAGTGGTTTTCATGTTGAAGAACCAAGACTGCCATTTTTGAGTGACACAGATTAGTCTTTGAAACGGAGATAGATAGTAGAGAAGGGACAGTGTATCTTTCTACCTTGTTTTATGTATTATTTATTTTTTTTATTTTTTATTTTTTTTGAGACAAAGTCTTGCACTGTTGCCCAGGCTGGAGTGCTACAGTACAATCTCAGCTCTCTGCAACCTCTGCTTCCTGGGTTCACACAATTCTCCTGCCTCCACCTCCCAAGTAGCTGGGACCACAGGTACACACCACCACACCCAGCTAATTCTTTGTATTTTTAGTAGAGACGGAGTTTCACTATGTTGGTCAGACTGGCCTTGAACTCCTGACCTCGTGATCTGCTCGCCTCGGCCTCCCAAAGTGCTGAGATTACAGGGATGAGCCACCGCGCCCAGCCTATTTATTTATTTTTATTTTTTTGAGACAGTGTCTTGCTGTGTCACCCAGGCTGGAGTGCAGTGGCATGATCTCGGCTCACTGCAATCTCTGCCTCCCAGGTTCAAGCAATTCTCTTGCCCCAGCCTCCTTAGTAGCTGGGATTACAGGCACATGCCACCATGCCTGGTTAATTTTTGTATTTTAGTAGAAACAGGGTTTCGCCATGTTGGCCAGGCTGATCTCAAACTCCTGGGCTCAAGTTATCTGCCTGCCTCTGCCTCCCAAAGTTCTGGGATTACAGGCACGAGCCACTGCATCTGATCTCCACCTTGTTTTAGATTATCAGGTTTGTGCTGGTTCAGGTAACGAAAGTTATATCAGCCATTAATTGGATTTTCAGTTCAGCCTTCGGGACAATTTGTGAAGACAAAGTATTCCCAAGCTCTGCCAATATCTTGGCTGTCACTATTAGTTATAGAACTAAGGTTGAGTCTTTATTGAATATTTTATAGTTTCGGAGAGGTAGAGGCAGCAATTGGTAACTAAAATATTTTTCAAAAACAAGGTCAAATTTTAATTAGATCAAGAAACATCATTTAATATACAGACAGTTGACCATTCACCAGGTTTTTGTTTTTTTTTTGGAGGGGGCATCCAGATCGAAAATTGTAAGCTGGTTTTTGTTTTGTTTTGTTTTTAAAGAAATGAATTCACTCATTTTTAAATATTTTTGTTCTAAAGGCTTTCTGGCAAACCAGGTGTTGATGATTCGTGGCCTACCTCAGATGATGAAGACCTCAATTTTGATACCAAGGTAAAGTGCTCTCTCATGAACTTAATTTTCTTACTCTGAATCTAGTTTTGTATAGTATTGTCTTAAAATTTAGCAGTGGTCTACTTATCATTGTTTTCTGTTTGTAATGGAAACGTGGTCAGGGGAAGCCATTTTATAGAAATATGGCCTGTTGAATTCTTTTTTTTTTTTTTTTTTTACTTTGGTAAATAACAAAGGATTGATAAATACTTTGAGGGAGTGGGGATTGCAAAAAAAGAATATACTGGAAAATACATAGTGACAGGAAAATTATATTGGGAAAAGTTTTCCTACAATAGAGGAAGTATGAAAGTTGGTCAAAGTTTATATGGATAAGCACTCCTACTATGATTTTAAAATCTTTTTCCATTTTTCTCTCTCTGTAGTAAGAATGTTACAGCTTCCAGGAAGTAGTAGATGATCATTTTTAACTAATTGGATGACTTAAAATTAAACTCTTCACTACAGAAGTATTTTTTAAAAAACTGGTTGTAGATACTAATCAGTATTATCAGGGATATCCTATGAACCAAAGTCTGTTACAGGTCTGTGTTTCTCCGTGTGCCTTAGTATACTTAAAGCTTTTCCTTTTCTTCCTTGACTTAAGCTCACACTTGATTGGTTATGCCTCTATTTTTTTTTCTCCCTACACTTTCATCTTTTAAAAATGATTTATCTCAGCCTAAATGTTTCCTTGCAGAATACATTTCTTCAGTTCTGTTATTTCAGTCCATGTCTGTCTCCATTTGCAGCATATTTAGGTGCAGCTTTCTATTTAGTAGTTATGTGTGGCTTTTGTTCAGCAATCATTGCCCCACAAGGATTATTTTTGTTTTTTTCTCTGTTTCTTGTAAGGAGCTGAATTTATACAATCATTTATTTTTAGCTTTTTGACAGAATAGAAGCAGCCTATACTATTTGCAGTGCCAACCCACTTAAATAAAATATACTAAGAACAAAATGCTCACAGTTTTTCTTACAAGAGTTAATTCATGCAAATATAAATCATGCATACACATTTCAGAAAATAATATGTAATTAAATGTTTTAATGTTTGACTTTTATAATACTCTACCTAGGAATAAATTTTCATTTTAGGCTAGTGTGGTTAAGAAAATAATCGAATAGATATCATAGTATTTATATAATAATCAATTAGGGATAAGGGGAGTAACCTTTGGAGGATATCTATATCATCTCTCATAATCCTTACCCCATGAGAAGATGTAGTAAAGGGCAGAACTGAGGTTTAAACCTACATCTGAGTGACTCCAAAATCTGTGTTGTTTGTGTTAGATCATGTAGTAATGGTGACTATCTATTACGATTATTTTATCAAATTTGATACTTGTTATTTTTAAAACTTGTTATTCTTATTTTTGTTTTCTAGAATGTCCCAAAACCAAGCTTAGCAAAGCTAATGACTGCTTCTCAGCAATCCAGGAAAAATTGTAAGCTGTTTGAAAACTACTTATTCTTGTGTTATTCACTGATTCTTAATTACATATGTTTTCATTTACTCTTTATTTTGTTTTTACTGTAGTAGAAGCAACATATGGCATTGTGAGAACAGGAAATAGAACTTTGTTTGAGGATGGAGATTCCGATAGTCAAGATGAAATTGTGGTTGAAAGCCTTCCTACATCAATCAAAGTCCGGGACTTTTCTCATCCTACCAATCAATCACCTGACCTTCTTCCAAAACTTTCCCATAAGTCGTTAGCAAACCCTGGTCTTATAAAGGTAAGTTGTTTTTTAAAAAACTTTTTTCATGTACCCTTCCCCTGCCCCAACAATCCTCATAATGATGCATCTATTGAGATGATCATACGGTGTTTGTTTCTAATTCTGTTTATGTGATGAATCACATTTAAGACTTGCGTATGTTGAACCATCCCTGCATCCTTGAAATGAAACCCACTTGATCATGGTGAATTATTACTTTGTGATGTGCTGTTGGATTCAGTTTGCTAGTATTTTCTTGAGGATTTTTGTATTCATATTCATCAGAGATACTGGTCTGCAGTTTTCTTTTTTTGTTATGTCCTTTTCTGGCTTTGGTATTAGGGTGATACTGGCTTTATAGAATGATTTAGGGAGGATTTCCCCCTTCTCAACCTTCTGGAGTAGTTTCAGTAGAATTGTTACCAGTTCTTTTTTGAATGTCTGGTAGAATTTAGCTGTGAATCCGTGTGGCTCTGGGCTTTTTTCTTGTTGGCAGTTTTAAAATTACTGATTCAGTCTCACTGCTTATTACTGGTCTGCTCAGGATTTCTATTTTTTCCTGATTCAAGCTAGAGGAGTTTTGTGTTTCCAGGAATTTTTCAATTTCCTCTAGATTTTCTAGTTTGTGTGCATAGAGGTGTTTATAGTAGTCTTGAGCGATCTTTTGTATTTCGGTGGTATCAGTTATACTGTCACCATATTCATTCCTACTTGAGCTTATTTGAATCTTCTCTCTTTTCTTAGTTAATGTAGCTAGTGGTCTATCAACTGTGTATCTTTAAAAAAAAACCGCCGGGCATGGTGGCTCACACCTGTAATCCCAGCACTTTGGGAGGCCTAGACGGGGAGATCACCTGAGGTCAGGAGTTTGAGACCAGCCTGGCCAACATGGTGAAACTCTGTCTCTACTAAAAACACAGAAAAATTAGCCAGGCATGGTGATGGGTGCCTGTAATCCCAGCTACTTGGGAGGCTGAGGCAGGAGAATCACTTGAACCCAGGAGGTAGAGGTTGCAGTGAGCCAAGATCACACCATTGCACTCCAGCCTGGGTGACAAGAGTGAAATTACATCTAAAAAAAAAAACCAAACAAACAAAAAACAAACTTTTTGTTTCATTGATCTTTTGTGTTGTGTTTTTGGTTATAAATACATTTAGCTCTGCTCTGATCTTTGTTAGTTCATTTCTTCTGCTAGCTTTGGGTTTGATTTGTCCTTGTTTCTCTAATTTCCTGAGGTGTGATGTTAGTACTGATTTGCTATAAGAGGTTTTGATAATTTGTAGCACTGTTACTTATTTCAAAACATTTTAAAATTTCCTTCTTGATTTTATTATTAACTCCGAAATCAGGAGCAGATCATTAAGTTAAATGGAAATTACCATATGTTTGTATAATTTTGAGGGTTCCTTTTAGAATTGATTTCTATGTATTCTGTGGTCTGAGAAGATACTTCATATGATTTCAGTTTTTTAAAATTTATTAAGACTTGTTTTGTGGCCTATCATATGGTCTATCTTGGAGAATGTTCCATGTGCTTATTAAAAGAATGTATATTCTGCAGTTCTCAGGTAGAATGTTTGGTAAATATCTGTTAGATCCATTTGTTCTTGAGTGCAGTTTAAGTCCAGTGTTTCTTTGTTGGCTTTCTACCTTGATGACCTGTCTAGTGCTGTCAGTGGAGTGTTGAAGTCCTGTACTATTATTGTGCAGCTATCTCTTTTCTTAGGTTTTCTTAGGTCTAGTAGTAATTGTTTTATTAATCTGGGAGCTCTGAAGATAGGTGCGTATATATTTAGGATTTTTAGATCTTCTTGTTGAATCGATCCTTTTATCGTTATATAGTGACCATTTTTATCTACTTTTACTGTCATTGCTTTAAACTCTGTTTTGTCTGATATAGGAATAGCTACTCCTGCTCACTTTTGGTTTCTCTTTGTGTGAAATATCTTTTTCCACCCCTTTATCTTGAGAGTATAGGAATCCTGACATGATAGGTGTGTCTCCTGAAAACAGCAGAGAATTTGGTTTGTGATTTTTAAAAATCCATCTGCCAACCTGCATCTTTTAAGTGGAGCATTTAGACCATTTACTTCAATGGTAATATTGAGATCTGAGGTGCTGTTCCAGTCATTGTGTTGATTGTTACCTAGTGACTTTGTTTCCTCCATTATGTTATTGTTTTATAAGCCTTGTGAATTGTATGCTTTCAGGAGTTTCTGTTGTGTTATGTATCAACCTTTTAATTCAACATTGAGAACTTTTATAAATATTTCTTGTAGGGCTGGTCTAGTATTGACAGATTCCCTCAGCATTTGCTTGTTCAAGAAAGACTTTATTTTTCCTTCATTTATGAAACTTAGTTTTGCTTGATACAAAATTCTTGGCTGACAATTTTTTTCCTATTTAAGGAGACTATAGATAGGACTCCAATCCCTCCTGGCTTGTTAAGGTTTCTGCTGAGAAGTCTGCTGTTAGTCTGATAGGTTTTCCTTTACAGGTTATTTTTTAAAATTCTTTTTATTTAATCTTATTTATTTATTTTATTTTATTCTTTTTATTTTTGTCTGATTGGATTAATTTGAAAGCCTTGTCTTCAAACTCTAAAGTTCTTACTTCTATTTGGCATAGCCTACTGTTAAAACTTCCCACTACTTTTTTTCTTTTCCCCCCTCGAGACAGAGCCTCTCTCTGTCGCCCAGGCTGGAGTAGTGTGATCTCAGCTCACTGCAACCTCCACCCCCTGGGTTCAAGCACTTCTCCTACTTCAGCCTCCCTAGTAGCTAGGATTACAGGTATACGCTACCATGCCTGGCTAATTTTTGTATTTTTAGTAGAGACAGGGTTTCGCCATGTTGGCCAGGGTGGTCTCAAACTCCCGACCTCAAGCGATCCACCCACCTTGGCCTCCCAAAGTGCTGGGATTGCAGGCGTGAGCCACCATGCCCAGCCCCCAACTATATTTTGTAGTTCCCTAAATGTATCTTTCATTTCCAGAAGTTCTGATTGGTTTTTCTTTAAAATATCTTTCTCTTCAGAAAATTTTTCATTAAGATCCTGAATTGTTTTTAAAATTTCTTTATGTTGGTTTTTACCTTGCCCTTGTACATTCTTGAGTAACTTAATAATCAACCTTTTGAATTCTTTATCTGGTATTTCAAAGGTTTCATCTTGTTTTGTATCCATTGCTGGAGAGTTAGTGTGATCTTTTAGGGGGATTATAGAATGCTGTTTTTTCATATTACCAGAATTATTTTTCTGGTTCCTTCTAATTTAGGTGGACTATTTCTTCTAATTATTTTTGAATTTATTTTTGATTTGACTGGGTTTTTTTTTTTTAATTTATTTTTCCCCCCTTGAGGATGTGACTTTAATGTCTGTAGTTTATTGTCACCTAGCTTCAGCTCTGGGTGCTTTCAGTAGTGAAGACCTTGTAGTAGTGAGTTCCTTCGTTACAGAGAATCTTTGTGTGATGATTTTCTCAGATGTTGGTAGTAATAGCAATGTACTGGGTCTGTGAGCAGGTTTACTGTTTCCTGTGGGACTGGAATGACAGAAGTCTCATGAATCTTATCTCATTCTCCAGTGTTGTGCACTTAAAAATTCAGATGCCTACTCTGTTTCCTAAAACATTTTTTCCCCAGTATTTTATTTACTGGATTGGACATTTCAGGCCTCAGGCTGAAGGCGCCCATGGGTAAGAACTGGTTGTAGCTAAAGCAGGTGGATAAATGCAGTACCCCAAGTTTGGCCTTGACAAACGTGGCAGGGGGAGCTCCCAGTGATATGCACTAAAGTGTTTTCAGGGGGAAGGGAGGGAGCCACAGGAAAGCAGTCTGCCTCCCAGTCACACTCCTGACCTGGTGTTCCAGCTAATCAGATCAGACAGGCACCTTTTTTAATCTGCAGGAATACTGATGTTCCATATAGAGAGGGATTGTGGTCCTCATGCAGGCCTGAACGTGGAGGGCAGTCCTGTGGGATGCAGTCACCCTGAGGTGCTTCAGGAAGGCTGTCTACAGATGCACCCACATCATGCTCTCATGGGAAAAGCCCTAGCTGTGTCTGCAGTGGTGGGCAAGAGGGAGAAGTTCTCTTCTCCAAGACCCTTCACATGCCCCAGGGCTACCTGTTAAAGCCCTAGATTTTCTCCACTGAGCCCAGCACTGCACCTGTCCCTCTGCTGAAAGAAACTTTCCACAAGCAGAAGGCCTGCAGTCTGGTTTCTTTTTTTCCCACGGGGTGCCCTCTCAATGTGGTGCATTCCTTCCCCTGGGAGTAGCAGCCCCTGAGAACCTGGCTGCTGTGAATCCTGCTGCTCCTCTGGGTCTAGCCACCCAGTGGGCTGCCATACTCCAGGGTGGTGCTGGGGAATGTCTGCAAGGGATCCAGTGAGATGACCTGTCCTCGAGTCTCCCAGCAGCGGGTACCAGCACCTGCTCTGATAGGGTGGGAAGGGGAATGATGTAGACTCTGTGAGATTTCCTTCATTACAAATAGCCTTTGTGTGTTTTTTCAAATGCCAGCTGTAGTATTAATGTGCTGGGCACATAGACAGACGCAGGACCTCCTGGTTAGCCAGAATGATGCAGGCAGTGATGATAACTGAGGATGCACAGAAGTTTGCTACTTCCTTGGTGCTGTGTCATTGTGCTTGCAGATGTTGTGATGGGCTGTGCTGGTTGAGTTTTAGCCAGGAGGTGGCGCTTGCAAAAGAGCGCCAGTTGTGGTGGTAGTGGTGGGATTTGTTTGCCTTAGGTTACCCAAAGGAAATACTCTGGAGTCTCAGACAATGGTTGGGGCCATGGATCTCCCAAAAGTCCCTGTCCATTGTGTTATGCTACCGTGGTAGGTGGAGGGGCAAAGCCGGGTGGGGGCTGGGTGAGGCCAGTCCACACTCCGGCTCCCCACATGTGGGTGCAAGCAGCGGCCCCATTGGGGATCAGAGGGCAGTTCCCTGGCTGCTAGAGTAATGTTCCAGGGAGAAGCTCAGCTGCCTCTGCTGCACAAAAGAATCCACAGAAGGAGCTGGGGATATCAGGCGACAGTATGTCTCACTCAGCACGGGCTTGGCAAGGCAGGTCTCACACCTATAGGGTTCTGCTAGCAGCAGCTAGCAGGGTTCCAGTCAGCTTGTGCTTGGAACTCAAAATTGTCCGGGGCCATAAGCCTTTCTGAGGGACAGAAACCACACTTTCAAGCCACGCCTCTCCTGATCCGCCTGTGGAACAAGGGGCATCCAGCTCCTGCAGCCTGGGCACACTTCTTGTTCACCTTGTGGTTCTGGCCAACGGGGTCATCCCCACTCAAGATGATATGGCAGCTCTCATTTGGGAGCTTCTCTCCACCTGTGACAGCAGCCTGAGTCAGCTGGCTGACTTCCAGGAGGACGCCTGTGAGGTAGGATCAGGAATGGCTTCCCTCTGTCCCTGCTGGATTCAGGGAATGCACGCAATGTATATGGGGATGCCGCTTCTTCTTGTGTGCTCCCCACTGCTCACTCACTCAGCTCCAGCGCAGGGGGAGTTAGGGCTTCCCCGTGGCCTGGATTGCCGGGCTTCCCAGTGGAAGTGTGTTCCAGGGACCGTCTCTCCCGTTCACACTCTGGAGGCTCACGATTTTCTACCTGGTTCATCGTGTACACTGCTGCCCGCCTGTTCTTTCACAGGGTCTCTGGTTTCTTTAAGTTTCTCTGTTAAGGTCCTGTGTTGCTTCTTGGAAAAAAGTTTGCAGCGCGAATCCGTACACACTATTTTGTCTTTCCAAGTGGGAGAGGCGTGGTCACAGTGCCTCCCATCTGTCATCTTGGGAAAAAAATTAGGGAAAATTAATTTTAGTATAAGCATTCTTAGAGAAATGGATGTAGTCCCGGCTGGGCGCGGTGGCTCACGCCTGTAATCCCAGCACTTTGGGAGGCTGAGGCGGGCGGATCACGAGGTCAGGAGATCAAGACCATCCTGGCCAACACGGTGAAACCCCGTCCCTCCTAAAAAAAAAAAAAAAAAAAAATACAAAAAATTAGCCGGGCTTGGTGCTGGGCGCCTGTTGTTCCAGCTACTCGGGAGGCTGAGGCAGGAGAATGGCGTGAACCTGGGAGGCAGAGCTTGCAGTGAGCCGAGATTGCACCACTGCACTCTAGCCTGGGCAACAAAGCGAGACTCTGTCTTAAAAAAAAAAAAAAGAAATGAATGTAGCAATTGTTTATTTCTGCAGATATTCTGATTTATGCTAATAATTAATATCTGTGTGTACGGACACATATGCATACACCAAATGAAAGCGATCAAAATTTATTATTGTTTTCTAAAATAAACTACCTATTATAGAATCATAAGGAAGGAAAGATCGCCAAGGGAGTTTGCAAAATTATCTTTGGGCTGGGCGTGGTGGCTCACACCTGTAATCCCAGCACTTTGGGCGGGCAAGGCGGGCAGATTACGAGGTCAGGAGTTCGAGACCAGCCTGGCCAACAAGGTGAAACCCTGTCTCTTTTTTTGTATCTTTTGTAAAGATACAAAAAATTAGCCGGGCGTGGTGGCGCATGCCTATAATCCCAGCTACTCAAGGGGCTGAGCCAAGAGAATTGCTTGAACCCAGGAGGTGGAGGTTGCAGTGAGCCAAGATCGCACCATTGCACTCCATTCTGGGTGACAGGGCAAGACTCCATATCAAAAAAAAAAAAAAAAAAAAAAAATCTCTGGAAGATGATTTTTTACTTTTAAAAGTACCTCCAGCAATGAGGACATTTTATATTCTCGTCAGGAAACTTTGTTAACTTTAGTATTCATAGTTGTTAAACCTTGCTCATAAATTCATTCATCTCTAAAACTCAGAATCCTGTTGACTTGATTTTTTAGTCCTTTTCTCTATGTGAATACTTGTCTTGCTTGATAATCATAGATATATTTGAAGACTTTTCAATCTTCAACTTGGATAATCATAGCTTTCTTTTCTTTTGTTTTTTGAGATGGAGTCTTGCTCTGTCACCTAGGCTGGAGTGCAGTGGTGGGATCTCAGCTCACTGCAACCTCTGCTTCCTGAGTTCAAGCAGTTCTTGTGCCTCAGCATTCTGAGTAGCTGGGACTACAAGTGTGTACCACCACACATGGCTAATTTTTATATTTTTAGTAGAGATGGGGTTTTGCTATGTTGGCTGGTCTTGAACACCTGGCCTCAAGTGATCCACCCACCTCAGCCTCCCAAAGTGCTGGGATTACAGGCGTGAGCCACCATGCCTGGCCTTTTTTTTTTTTTTTTTTTTAATACAGAGTCTCTGTTACCTAGGCTGGAGTGCAGTGGCATGATCAAGGCTCACTGAAGCTTAAATCTTCTGGGACTGGCTTTAGCCTCCCAAGTAGCTGGGACCATGGGCATGCACCACCATGCCTAGCTATTTATTTATTTTTTGTAGAGATGGGGTCTCGCTATATTATCCAGGCTGGTTTTGAACCCACTGGGCTTAAGTGATCCTCCCACCTTGCCCTCCCAAAGTGCTAAGATTGCAGGTGGGGCCCACTGCACCCCTCCCCAAATGTTGAAATATGTAATTGAAACCTTAAATCCCATGTTTTTTTCCTTCTTTGTCTTTTCATTTTCAAAATTTCAGAGTTCTGTGTAGGTTCATATTATTTAATTCTACCAGTTTAGTGTATTTTACAAATATTTATCTACTTAAGACCATATGCTTTTCCTGAGGTCATCTACTTCTACTCTAAATGTATTTAGCCAAATCTGTCTTCTAAATCCCCTGGGTAGGCTGGGTCCAGTGGCTCATGCCTGTAATTCCAGCACTTGGGAAGGTGAAGGCTGGAGGATCACTTGAGCTCAGGGGTTGGTGACCAGCCTGGACAACACGGTGAAACCTTGTCTCTGAAAAAAAACCACCAAAAACCTAAGTTCCCTGGGTGCCTCAAATTTTAATTATTATTAATAATTAAATTAATATGTCCCAAACTGAAGACTTTGTTCCTGACCCTTTCCTGACTCTTTGTAA
Source organism: Pongo abelii (assembly GCF_028885655.2). NCBI lineage: Eukaryota > Metazoa > Chordata > Mammalia > Primates > Hominidae > Pongo > Pongo abelii. The sequence continues at coordinate 27,543,210 of NC_071993.2, read as the reverse complement.
TTTACTCTGTCCTCTGGTTTCCCCATCCTAGTAAATAACACCTAGGAAGTAGCACTGAAACATTGAAGCAGGAGAAATCTTGCACTCCAGTTTTCCCTCAAATTACGAATCCGGTCACTAACCAAGTTCTTTATTTTCTACCTGCTTATCATTTCTCATATCTTCTTTTTTTTTTTTTGAGACGACGTCTCACTTTGTTGCCCAGGTTAGAGTGCAATGGCATGACCTCTGCTCACCGCAAGCTCTGCCTCCTGGGTTTCAGCAATTCTCCTGCATCAGTCTCCCGAGTAGCCGGGATTACAGGCATGTGCCACCACGCCCAGCTAATTTTTGTGTTTTTAGTAGAGACAGGGTTTCACCGTATTGGCCAGGCTGGTCTTGAACTACTGACCTCATGATCCGCCCACTTCTCGGCCTCTCAAAGTGCTGGGATTATAGGTGTGAGCCACTGCGCCGTGCCCAGCCACATTTCTCGTATCTTATTATTGCAATTCACTTTTTTTTTTTTTTTTTTTTAGGATGCCCAAAGAAAATGTGACAGTTCACTTTCTGACCTGTAATTTTGGAATATTTTTTATTCCAAAAATTTTTTCCAAAAAAAATTTTCTATTTTTGTCCTGACCACTTCCCCCACCCCCATGTTTATCTGTCTTTACATTGCTGCCAGGGTGACCTTTCTGAAATGTATTTGTGATGCTCTAGCTCACCTGCTTACTGACTGGATCCCCAGTACATGAAAGGGGAAGTTCACATTCTAGCTTAACACAGGTCCTTGGTGGTTTGGCCTGATTTTCCTGTTTTTTCTCTTCATGCTATTCCCTCTGACTGTGTTCCAATTTTACCACATTACTTTGGTACCCTCATTTGTTGTGTTGTTTCATGCCTCATCCTTTTGTTTATGGTGCCCTGTCTAGAAACCTTTTACATTCCCAGTCTGCATGTATTACTCCGTTGTCACACTGCTAAAAAGAAATACCCCAGACTAGGTAATGTATAACAGAAAGAGGTTTAATTGACTCACAGTTCCGCATGGCTGGGGAGGCCTCAGGAAACAATCATGGTGGAAGGCAAAAGGAAAGCAGGCACCTTCTTCACAAGGCCGTAGGAGAGTGAATTAATGCAGGAGGAACTACCAAACCCTTGTAAAACCATCAGATCTCATGAGAACTCACTCACTATCACGAGAACAGCATGGGGGAAACCACTCCATGATCCAGTTATCTCCTCTGGTCTCTCCCTTGTCACATGAGGATTACAGTTCGAGATGAGATTTGGGTGGGGACACAGAGCCAAACCATATCACTGCACTGGGTCTACCTCATAGTATGGCCCTATCTTTGCATCATTTCCTGAGCTTCCCAGGTGGAACTGACTGTTCTCTTTTGTGCCCTTACTGTCCTTTATTCACTTCAGTTGTAGAAGTAATGAATTATACTTTTCTGTTCTTATTTTTTTTATTTATTTCTACCCACACTTGATAAATATAGGATAGAATCTGTCTTCTGTTTATATTTTTAGTTTTACATTTTTAAGACATAAGTGCTTATTGTCTTACTGACTGGTATAGTTTGGATGTGTGTCCTGCCCCGAATCTCATATTGAAATGTAATCCCCAGTGTTGGAGGTGGGACCTGGTGGGAGTTGATTGGATCATAGGGGCAGATTTCTAGTGAATGGTTTAGCACCATCCCCATTGGTCCTGTCCTTGAGATAGCAAGTGAGTTCTCATGGGATCTGCTTCTTTAAAAGTGTGCAGCACCTGCCCACCTTGCTCTCTTGCCCTGGCTCTGCCATGTGAGACACCTGCCCCCTCTTTGCCTTCTGCTGTGATTATAAGCTTCCTGAGGCCTCCCCAGAAGCAGAAGCTGCTATGCCTCCTATATAGCCTGCAGAACCGTGAGCCAGTGAAACCTCTTTTCTTCGTAAATTACCCAGTCAGGTGTTTCTTTAAAAAAAAAAGCTATGCCCCCATCTTGGATGACCAAGTATTTCTTTATGGTAGTGCAAGTATGGACTAATACAGTGTCTGATTGAATGGGTAAGTGAATAAATAGTGTTTTCTGAAGTTTTTTTTTTTTTTTTTTTTTTTTTAATAGGAAGAACCAACAAAGCCAGGCATTGGAAAAAAAGAAAATGGTATTGATATTGTTGAAAGTGCTCCACTAAAGCAAACAGATAATGACAATTTGACTTACGTTGATGAAGTGCACAAAAATAATAGGAGTGGTAAGTTAGTGGATATCTCTGAATATTTTTCCATCCTTAAATTCTATTCTGGGGTCCAGATGTGGCTCACACCTGTAATCCCAGCATTTTGGGAGGCTGAGGCGGGTGGATCACCTGAGGTCAGGAGTTCGAGACCAGCCTAGCCAACATGATGAAACCCCATCTCTACTAAAAATACAAACATTAGCTGGGTGTGGTGGTGCATGCCTATAATCCCAGGTACTCGGGAGGCTGAGGCAGAGAATTGCTTGAACCCGGGAGACAGAAGTTGCAGTGGGCTGAGATTGTGCCACTGTACTCCAGCCTGGGCGTCAGAGCAAGACTCTGTCTCAAAAAAAATAATAATAATTCTATTCTAAGACAACCAATTAACATATGCAGACCCAAATAGTATATTCATTTTAAAAATATTTTTCTTTTGCCGTCTTTCTTCATATTACCAATTTTTTCCTGAGACTGCATCAACCTTGTGAAATTCTTTTTTTGCTATTATTTTTATTTTATTGAAATATTCATGAATGGAGATAGACTTGTATATGTATTTAATTTTTTTATTTTTTTATTTTTGTAGATATATGTATTTAAAATTTACAATAGTGAATGTTCTCATGAATATATCTGTGTATCACATTTGATAGATATGATGTCCGCATTAGGATTAGGACAAGAGGAAGATATAGAATCACCTTGGGATTCTGAGGTACTTTCTATGGTTGTTACTATTATTTTAAAATATAAGCATTGAGTGATGTTAAAACATAAAGAGATGCTTTGACTTGACTTTTTTACCTCTGCATACATCCATAAGGAACTACTTTCTTATATTTTTCAGTTCATAATTAATAAAGTATGTGCTAAGTATATTACTGCTGCATACTATAATTCTGCTAATTTGCAAGATTCATTTAAGAATCCAGTGTAGGATAGTGCAAAAAAAAAAAAAAAGGCTTAGAAGTCACATGGAATCAGTATGGGTTCTGAAGTTAAATTTATCTAAAAACTAAAGAATTATTTCAGGTCGGCCAGGCAAGGTGGCTCATGCCTGTAACCCCAGCACTTTGGGAGGCTGAGGCTGGCAGATCACAAGGTCAGGAGATGGAGACCATCCTGACCAACATGGTGAAATCCTGTCTCTACAAAAATACAAAAAATTAGTTGGATGTGGTGGCGTGTGCCTGTAGTCACTACTCGGGAGGCTGAGGCAGGGGAATCGCTTGAACCCAGGAGGCGAAGGTTGTAGTGAGCTGAGATCGCGCCACTGCACTCCATCCTGGCAACAGAGCGAGACTCCGTCTCAAAAAAAAAAAAAAAAAAAGAAAGAAAGAATTATTTCAGGTTAGCCTATGGCCAAGTGTATGATTCTGTGTTATGTATGGATGAGTAAAGGTTCTAATGAGATTCAGAGAGAAACAGTTTGGAATGTAGTTTTTTTTTGTTTTTTGGTTTTTTTTTTAACAACTTAGAACTTGAAAAGATAATGCCTGGGACTTTAAAGTATTAATATATATTTGTATAGATCTGCAGGGAACATTTCAGGAGAAAGAAGAATATGGAGAATAATAACAACAATTTGGTTGAGTGGTATTGTGATAAGTAGAAATGATTTTCAAAATCATTTCCAGTGACAATAAATATTCAGGGTACTTTTTGTAAACGTGAAGGCAGTAGTGTCAAGAAAAGAATGGGAAAGTTGGAACAGGAATGTGGATTTCTAATTTGGGGTATAAGTTTCAGTAGACAGTTACTGGAGATATCCTATAGGAATATAGTGAGTTGACACTTGAGACCTTCCCAATGAGATTTTAAATGTTTGAGCTTGAATAAATTTCTGTTTATTGAGTACCAACCATGTGCTAGGCTGTTAGACACTGCATATACAAGGTGAGGGCTTATGCTGTAGTAGTAGGAACTGAAAAACAAGTAAACCACAAACACTTACAAGTCACTATAAGTGCTTCATATGAAGAAAACAGAAAGTATTAGGTTAGAGAAAATTGAGGGAGTTTGTAGTCAGGATGGGGATCGGAGTGGGAGTGAAATTCTGTAGTCAGAGAAGATCTTTCTGAGTGTGACCTTAGATTGCCAACTAAAGGAAGAGAAGGAGCAGCCATCTGAAAGGCTAGAAGGAGGGCATTCTGGGCAGAGGGCACAGTCTTCAAATCTGTTTATCATTTTGCTCTTAACATCTTAGAATGACCAAGAAGCAGGAAGCGGGGTAACCATCATCATCATCATTTTTATTATTATAGTGCATAGAAAAGAAAATGTGCAGACGAGTGCCTGGCACATTTCACATGCTTAATACATAAATGTTCTTATTCTTCTATTTTTATGAAGGCTTGCTATACTTCTTTGAAATTATTTCTTAATTGGGAGAGTTTGTATTTTGTATCTTATATTTCCTTACTTTTCTTTAGACATAACATAAAGCAAAATTTTTCTTACTGCTTTCTCATTTTGGTCAACCATTTTCCTATCAGTAAAAGTTGTATCAGAAAGTATTTAGATTTTTCTAAGCCATTGTTTACTTAAATGAAGCAGCTTCTGCAGTGTTCTTTATACTTAACAGGGCATACTCGAGTTTCTTATCGTGCCACATATCTTAACACTAAATATTTCTATAATTAGAAATATTTTAAATGTTTAATGCTGTACTATAGCAAGTGTATTCTATTTTTTAAAATACACTTTTTTTGCCCTCTTAATCAGGCAGCCCCCAAACCGGACTAGGTTCAGAGAAGCTCCCCTCTTATTTTTGGTGGGGAATACAAAGTAGAGTTAGGTCTTTTGATATTCGTTCCTTGTTGAACTGTGCACATAAGTTAATATTTTGTCTGTTAATATGTGTCCTTGGGCCTTCCGTGTTTGGTTTGCAGAGTCAATAGCCATCTGAAGATGAAAAGATAAGCTTAATCTAGTGAGCATATATGAGGTTCTTTATTGAAATGTTTTGGTTTTCAATACATGCTTATCTTATTTTTAAGCCTAATTGCTTTTAAAATAGGAAATTCATATTATATTTGAAAGTGATTAGAAAATCTTTAGCAATTCATTCTTTTTGTAAAACTGAAACTCATTATTGATATTAATTTTAACAGAGTATCTCTGAGAATCTTCCACAGAAGTATGTTGATCCTTTAGCTGGGGCTGCAGACGGAAAAGAAAAAAATATAGGAAATGAACAAGCAGAAGGTAAGAGCTATATTTTATTTTAAAAAAGCCATTGGACAGAGTGTTTATTTAAAAACATGACTGTTGATATATTCTAACAGCCGAAGAAAATCACCTATTAAATGCATAGTAAGAATAAAGAGAGGTAAAATTGTGACAAGTTGTATATCTTAGGTGTCAGCAGCAGATTAAATTGCTAGTGCCACTAAGGGAACTGAATTATTAGATCAAAATACATTAAGACCTGAGGGAGTCAGAAAAAGGAAGAAGAGAGGAGTGAAAGAGGACATGAGAATGAGGAAGGCAGAGAGTACAGGGAGTGAGTGAAGGACAAAGAAGCAAGTGTACGTAATGGAGAGTGGTAAAATAAAATAATTCTAGGGCCAGGCGCGGTGGCTGATGCCTGTAATCCCAGCACTTTGGGAGGCCAAGGCAGGCAGATCACTTGAGGTCAGGAGTTCGAGACCAGCCTGACCAACATGGTGAAACCCTGTCTCTACTAAAAATACAAAAATTAGCTGGGCGTGGTGGCACACACCTATAATTCCAGCTACTTGGGAGGCCGAGGCAAGAGATTTGTTTGAACCTGGGAGGTGGAGGTGGCAGTGAGCTGAGATCACATCATTGCACTCCAGCCTGGGCAACAGAGCAAGACTTCATCTCAAAAAAATAAAAAATAAAATAATCCTTTAGAAAATGGAAAAGCAGGGTATTAGAAAGATAGGAAGAGTTTAAAATGAGCTTCCAGTACCAAAACTTGTCAAAGTAGAGTAAAATTTACCCACTCTTCCTATCCTCCTCACTGTTGGGAAGGCAAGGATGGAGGTACTGGACCATCTATGGCACGTTTCATCTGCCATAGATGAATACAGGCATATGTGGTCAGCCATACATATCTATAATTTAATGTCATAGAAAATGTTACATCAGGCTGGGCACGGTGGCTCACGCCTGTAATCCCAGCACTTTGGAAGGTAGATCACCTGAGGTCAGGAGTTCGAGACCAGCCTGGCCAACATGGTGAAACCCCGTCTCTACTAAAAATACAAACATTAGCCAGGCACGGTGGTATATGCCTGTAATCCTAGCTACTTTGGAGGCTCAGGTAGGAGAATCACTTGAACCCAGGAGACGGAAGTTGCAGTGAGCCGAAATTGCACCACTGCACTCCAGCCTGGGCAACAGAGCAAGATTCTGTCTCAAAAAAAGAAAAAAAGAAAGAAAATGTTACTTCATAGGATAGTATCTCAAAGGCCAGGAGAGAGCAGGGTTGGTTATGGAGAGATCAACGAAGCCATACTCTGATAAAAAGCCCACTAGCAACTTTACGACTTGTAATACAATTTCAGTTTGGGGGACATAGTAGGGAGGAACTTGACGCCAGATTCCAAAAGGGTAATCTAACATAAAAGAATGTGGAAGCAAACTAACTATGGACCAGAGCTTCTTAAAATTTAATAAATCAGCTGGGGATCTTGTTTAAAATGCACATTTTGATTGAGCAGGCCTGGGGTTCTACGTTTCTAGTAAGTTCCCACATAATACTGTTGCTTCTGGTCCTTGGACCACACTCTGAGTAACAAGGGTGTAGACTTCCTTTTTGAGAAATCTGAAAGAAAAGTTGTTGGACAACAATTCAAGGCATAACAGGATCAGGATAAAGCATTATTTTTCTTTTATTTCTGAGCATGTTTCTAGCCAGAGGAGAAGGAACAAAGAGATGGAGAAATAGAAATTGTAGATATAAGATAACTATTGTTAAATGAAGAGGAAAGAAGTGCTGAGAATGTTCCATAAAAAGAATATAGAATGGGAAGAATCAAGACCACAGATTTAGAGATTACTTTTGCAAAAGAAGAGAGATTGTGAGTAGGGAAAGAGAGCAAAGAAAGAAGTTAGCTAAGTCATCTTGGAGTTAACGATGAGGAAACTTGAGAGAACTCATTTCAGATGGATTCAGTGTATTTACACTCAGACAGATGAGTAGATTATTTCTGCTCCAGAGATTATTGCAAGCAAGAGGGCATGCTAGAATTGGGGTAAACTGCAGTGATTCATATCTCCTTTCTATAACTATCAGACATCAAAGATATATGTTGCTTTGGACTGATCGTGGTGGTTCGCCTGTCACTCAGCACTTTGGGAGGCCAAGGTGGGTGGGTTGCTGGAGCCCAGGAGTTTGAGACCAGCCTGGGCAACATGGCAAGACTGCATCTCTACAAAAACATACAAAAATTAGGCATGGTGGTGCATGGGCCTGTAGTTCGGCTTTTCAGGAGGCTAAGGCAGGAGGATTGCTTGAGCCTGGGAGGTTGAGGCTGCAGGGAGCAATGAGTTGTGATTTTGCCACTGCACTACAGTCCGGGTGACAGAGCAAGACTCTGTATCAAAAAAATATATATATATGTTGCATTGATATTAATCAAATAAGTTTAATTTGAATATAGAAGCATTGGCTTTTTTCTTAAAGAAAGTTGCTTTTTGATAACAATAGCTTTTTTTCATAAAATCCTTTAGAGGCTAACATGATATTTTAGAAATGAAAAAATTACAGTTAATAATTCCTTGAATACTAAAATTGTTATTTTCAATAAACACTGCATTGATTTAAAAAACTGCACTAATTTTGAAATATAAAATGTTATTAATATCTAATTCTGTGGCAATTAAATTTTTTCCTTTTGATAAATATTTCAATATTGAAAGCTTATTATGTGTTATTTCTTAGATGTGTTTTATATACCTTCTTGCATGAGTGGATCAAGAAACTTTAAGATGGCTAAACTAGAGGATACAAGAAATGTAGGCATGCCAGTAGCCCACATGGGTATGGAAAAAAAATGAGTATTTTTGTTAACTGTTATTCTACAAGTGTATATCCAAGCTGATCAATTCAGAACACTTTCTCTGATGAGAAATGAGTTCTATATCCAAGTAAAGTGGCATCACAACTGTGTGCTTCCCAAATTACAGGACAAGTTGAAGAACATGATAAATACTTGTAGTATAATGGTATAAATCATTCTGATGTGTTGCATTAAAGATATGCTGTCACATTTTACCATCAGCCTTGACATTTCTCCTCTCAGGGTCATGATTTGCTCCTCTAATTAAAGATTACTTTTCTCCACATCGACCAGCATGCTCACATTGGTATATGTGCACTTTTCTATTTTAGTTATAGTCACTTGGAACATAATCTTACATTTAAATCATAACTGCATGTTTTATTAAACCTATATTCCTGTTTTTTTCTCCAGTATACTTCTGTCATGTTGCTGTCCTAACCAAAATAAAAAACATCCCAACAATTAACATAATCATTTTCAAACCAAGCATGATGATTCAGGTCATACTAACACTGCATGAATTTATGATTGACTTTGTCATATTTATGTATAATTGATTATATGTCCCTTTTGGTTTTTAGAGTCTCCTGAGAGATATCTTCACTTGAAGGTAATAAGTTTTATATTTTTATCTTGAATTATTAAGTGCATATTGTATAAAGTGTACATTATTTATTAATCATTTTGTTTCAAAACCCATTCAGCCTACCATTGAAATGAAAGATTCTGTTCCAAATAAAGCAGGAGGAAAGAAGGATGTACAAACATCCAAAGCAGGTAAATGTTGCAATATATATTTAACCCTGGAAGGAAGTACGTTAAAATTTTTGAAATATTTGAAATGCTCACAGTTTTCTTATTCGTAATTCTTTTTTTCCCCAAATTTGATGGAAGGATTTTTTTAAAAATTTTTTAAATTGAGACCGAGTCTTGCTCTGTCACCCAGACTGGAATGAAGTGGTGTGATCTCGGCTCACTGCAACCTCCGCCTCCCAGGTTCAAGTGATTCTCCTGCCTCAGCCTCCTGAAAAATAGGTGGGATTACAGGTGTGCGTCACCATGCCTGGCAAATTTTTGTATTTTTAGTAGAGATGGAGTTTCACCATGTTGGCCACACTGGTCTCAAACTCCTGACCTCGGGTGATCCACCCGCCTGGGCCTCCCAAAGTTCCTGGGATTACAGGCATGAGCCACCATGCCTAGCTTTTTTTTTTTTTTTTTTGATACAGAGTCTCACTCTGTCACCCAGGCTAGAGTGCATTGGCATGATCTCGGCTCACTGCAGCCTCCGCCTCCTGGGTTCCAGCACTTCTCCTGCCTCAAGCTCCCCCGCACACACCACCATGCCCGGCTAATTTTTGTATTTTTTTAGAGATGGGGTTTCACCATGTTGGCCAGGCTGGTCTCGAACTCCTGATCTCAGGTGATCCGCCCACCTTAGCCTCCCAAAGTGCTAGAATTACAGGCATGAGCCACCATGCCCGGACAGTAACTATTTTTAATTACTATTTTGTAGACATAGTCTTTTAAAACAACAATTCTGAAACTTTTTGGCTTTAGGGTCCTTTTATACTATTAAAAATTATTGCATAGAGGTAACCAACATGCTGAATTAGCTATCATTCCCATTCCCATGCTCTTTTAAAACATTTTCCTGTGTATGTATATGTCTATAAATAATACATAGAATTTGTTTTCATGTCCTAAAATTTTATATAAATGGTTGTACATTGTACATATCATTCATCAATTTTCTTTTGTTTGCCTAGCATTATATTTTTCAGATCTACCCCTATTGACACAAGTACCTCTGGTTTAAGTTCTTTATAGTATTCCATTTTATTACTGTACATTTAATTAAACTCTCTTCATTCAGATAAACAATAATTAAATAAACATAAAAATCAGGCCAGACGTGGTGGCTCACACCTGTTATCCCAGCACTTTGGGAGGCTGAAGCAGGTGGATCACGAGGTCAGGAGATCAAGACCATCCTGGCTAACATGGTGAAACCCCATCTTTACCAAAAATACAAAAAATTAGCCAGGCATGGTGGCAGGCTGCCGTAGTCCCAGCTACTCGGGAGGCTGAGGCAGAAGAATGGCATGAACCCGGGAGGCAGAGTTTGCAGTGAGCCGAGATTGCACCACTGCACCCCAATGTGGGTGACAGAGCGAGACGACGTCTCAAAAAAAAAAAAAAAAAAAAAAACATAAAAATAATTGTGGCCTGGGCGCGGTGCCTCACGCCTATAATCCTTGCACTTTGGGAGGCCGAGGTGGGTGGATCATGAGGTCAGGAGATCGAGACCATCCTGGCCAAGATGGTGAAACCCCGTCTCTACTAAAAAATACAAAAATTAGCTGGGCGTGGTGGCACATGCCTTTAATCCCAGCTACTCAGGAGGCTGAGGCAGGAGAATTGCTTGAACCAGGGAGTCGGAGGTCACAGTGAGCCGAGATGGCGCCACTGGACTCCAGCCTGGTGACAGAGTGAGACTGGTCTGAAGAAAAAAATCATTGTGGAGTTCATTTTTGAAATGAAAATCATGCTTACCAATGAGGAGAAAAGTGATCTTTGTTTAAGTGGTTTGTAGCTGTTGATATGTACTATATTAGAAATTAAAACTGAAAAATAGAAAATACATGCATGTACAGCCATGCATTTGAATAGACTTTAGAGCTATGACCCGTGAACCATTAGCTTATGATGTTACAATACATCCTAGCTTTGAAAAAGTCTACTGTACACTTCTCAGAAAATGAGAGTGAAAATGTCAAATATATTATGCATTATACGACCTCTTGTACCCTTGAACGGATATTGGATTCTAGGGATTCTTAGCAAAATTTAGAACCACAGTTTTAAACCGTATGTATGGTTCATAGATGTCAAATGATAAATGGTCCCTTGATGATAAAATGGCCTTTAAAGTTTCACTTCTATGGTTTTTACTTTTTTCTTTTGCTTGTCTTAAAAAGTTTAAATCCACCAATTTTGTTTATAAAGAAAAAAGGAAAATATTTTTGTTATATATTCATTTCTTGTTTCATGGCACTGTGTACTCTCTGGATTAAGTGTGGACCTAGATTTATTTTCACATGGGAACAATTAGGTCACTTAAGGCCATCATTTTTTCTTTCTTTTTTCTTTTTTGAGACAGAGTCTCGCTCTGTCACCAGGCTGGAGTGCAGTGGCGTGATCTCGGCTCACTACAACCTCTGCCTCCTGGGTTCAGGTGATTCTCCTGCCTCAGCCTCCCGAGTAGCTATGACTACAGGCGCGCACCAACACGCCCAGCTAATTTTTGTATTTTTAGTAGAGATGGGGTTTCACCATGTTGGCCAGGATGATCTCGATCTCTTGACCGTGATCCATCCACCTTGGCCTCCCAAAGTGCTAGGATTACAAGGCGTGAGCCACCGCGCCTGGCCAAGGCCATCGTTTTGTCTATAAATTTCTGATGTTTACCCAAGGCTTAAAAAGTAGATTCTTAACATAGTGGTGCATTGAGGAAAGAGCATTTCATTGTAATAAGTTTTTATTTAAAGTTTATTCATTAAATGTTTTTGTCTTTAGAACACACACACACACACATACACACACAATATTGTCATCCGTATTTAAACCTAAAGTGGTTAGACATAAAGTTTGTTCATAAAAAAATTCATATCCCTGAAGAATCTTAATTATTAATAAACAAATCTCTTTTTTTTTTATTTATTTTTTATTTTTTTTTCTTTTATTGTAATTATTATTATTATTATTATTATTATTATACTTTAGGTTTTATGGTACATGTGCCCAATGTGCAGTAAGTTACATATGTATACATGTGCCATGCTGGTGCACTGCACCCACCAACTCGTCATCTAGCATTAGGTATATCTCCCAATGTTATCCCTCCCCCCTCCCCCCAACCCACAACAGTCCCTGAAGTGTGATGTTCCCCTTCCTGTGTCCATGTGTTCTCATTATGGAAAACAAAATAGATAACAGACATTGCTGAGTGAATCAAAGTAAATAAGTAATACTAAAAAATAAAAATAGAAAAAAATCCGAGAGATGACAGTCAGTTAAACTTCTGTGAGCAAATGGCAAGAAAGGACATGTAAAATACAATTCACCATGGAGGAGTAGTGTGTTTGTAGGACAGTGGTTGACATGGGACTGCTTCTATGAAGAAAGTTAGTCAAATCTATATTACTTACATTCTAATAAGTGAAAACTTTATTTTCAGAGTTTTCAGATTGGGACTCTACTAGTTTGACCCTCAGTAATAAGACTTGCCAAAGACCTGGGACTTTGAAAATCAACGATAAATATCTATCTGTATCACAGTCAGTGACCAAAAATCAGTCAGCATCCACAGAACTGGGACAAATAGCTAAAGGAAAGATTACTATTGGAGCTTAGTTTCTATTAGAGAATAATACTCTCCATGACCTGTGTGAATCACAGCTACCAGAAAACAAAAAGCAAAGAAGGTAACACAGAAGCACAGAGAATTCAGTCCTAGAGGACCTTTGCTTGGCTTCATAATATCATAGTTATGACTTTTATTTTTTATTTTATTTTTTGAGACAGAATTTTGCTCTTGTTGCCCAAGCTGGAGTGCAATGGCATGATCTCAGCTCACTACAACCTCTGCCTCCTGGGTTCAAGCGATTCTCCTTCCTCAGCCTCCCAAGTAGCTGGGATTACAGGCATGCACCATCATGCCTGGCTGATTTTGTATTTTTAGTAGACACAGGGTTTCACCATGTTGGCCAGGCTGGTCTTGAACTCCTGACCTCAGGTAATCCACCCACCTCAGCCCCCCAAATTGTGGGGATTACAGGCATGTAACCTTGCCCGGCCTAGTTATAACTTTAAAAAAAATTATTTTTGGCTGGGTCACGCCTGTAATTCCAGCACTTTGGGAGGCCAAGGCGGGTGGATCATCTGAGGTCAGGAGTTCAGGACCAGCCTGGCCCACATGCTGAAACCCCATCTCTACTGAAAATATGAAAATTAGCTGGGCGTGGTAGCGGGCGCCTGTAATCCCAGCTGCTCAGGAGGCTGAGGCAGGAGAATCACTTGAACCTAGGAGGCGGAGGTTGCAGTGAGCCAAGATCACACCATTGCCCTCCAACCTGGGTGACAGAGCAAGACTTCGTCTCAAAAAAAGAAAAAAGAAAAAGAATCATTTTTAGCAAAAGTACTTTGTGTTTACTCTCCTTATGTAACCTACAACCAAACAAAATACCTTTTAGCAGGGCATTTGTAGTCTTCCTCTAACAAAAACAATCTATGAATCACAAAGAGAATTAGGAGAGAGAGTAATTTTGTTTAGGCTAGTATAGAGCATAAACTTGAGAGTCAGTACCAGGGTTATACTTAGAGTTTTGAGACTGGATGGAAAACTAGGTAGAGATCTAAAGATTGCCTACTCAAGCACAATGTGGTTTTTATGCTATATTTTTACAGCTCTGAATTCACAAGTATTCATTACAACTACATGTAATGTAACAAAAAAGCACCATCCAATCAAATATTATTTCTTATAATTTCTATGGCTTTAGATATTATAGAATGGACTGCCCCAATATTAGTGGGAATCATTGACAATTTGCTCTATAGTGTATCCCCAGCTGTGTACACATAGTCTATCACCTTGTTTTAATGAATAGTTGTTCACTAGGAATATTTGTTTTAAGGAGCGCTCTATCATTTAAAAAAGATATATGAAATTCAATTTTATTAATAATTCTTTTAGGACACCCAGTCTATTGATTAACTGCATCTAATGTGTTTTACTTTATGTACCAGTTTAACTCGGTGCCCTTAATCATGTGATCTGGTCTACAGTAATAAATCATATAATTTTTTTATCCCAATAGTTTTGTTTTCTTTTTCCTCCTTACTTCTAGAATTAATGTTGTATTTTACAGAAGATGATCAGTTATCCCCTAGAGTAGTGACTGCAAGCTATAAATCCAAAGTTACTTACCTATACATATATATGCTTGTTTGCTGTTATTTCTGCATGAGCTTGGTAGATCCAAGAAGCAGAACTTTTAAAACACCTTGTAAATTTGTTTGAGTTCATTGTAGATTCTGGATATTAGCCCTTTGTCAGATGAGTAGGTTGCGAAAATTTTCTCCCATTTTGTAGGTTGCCTGTTCACTCTGATGGTAGTTTCTTTTGCTGTGCAGAAGCTCTTTAGTTTAATTAGATCCCATTTGTCAATTTTGGCTTTTGTTGCCATTGCTTTTGGTGTTTTAGACATGAAGTCCTTGCCCATGCCTATGTCCTGAATAGTAATGCCTAGGTTTCCTTCTAGGGTTTTTATGGTTTTAGGTCTAACGTTTAAGTCTTTAATCCATCTTGAATTAATTTTTCTATAAGGTGTAAGGAAGGGATCCAGTTTCAGCTTTCTACATATGGCTAGCCAGTTTTCCCAGCACCATTTATTAAATAGGGAATCCTTTCCCCATTTCTTGTTTTTCTCAGGTTTGTCAAAGATCAGATAGTTGTAGATATGTGGCATTATTTCTGAGGGCTCTGTTCTGTTCCATTGATCTATATCTCTGTTTTGGTACCAGTACCATGCTGTTTTGGTTACTGTAGCCTTGTAGTGTAGTTTGAAGTCAAGTAGCGTGATGCCTCCAGCTTTGTTCTTTTGGCTTAGGATTGACTTGGTGATGCGGGCTCTTTTTTGGTTCCATATGAACTTTAAAGTAGTTTTTTCCAATTCTGTGAAGAAAGTCATTGGTAGCTTGGTGGGGATGGCATTGAATCTATAAATTACCTTGGGCAGTATGGCCATTTTCACAATATTGATTCTTCCTACCCATGAGCATGGAATGTTCTTCCATTTGTTTGTATCCTCTTTTATTTCATTGAGCAGTGGTTTGCAGTTCTCCTTGAAGAGGTCCTTCACGTCCCTTGTAAGTTGGATTCCTAGGTATTTTATTCTCTTTGAAGCAATTGTGAATGGGAGTTCACTCATGAACTAGAAATACCATTTGAGCCAGCCATCCCATTACTGGGTATATACCCAAAGGACTATAAATCATGCTGCTATAAAGACACATGCACATGTATGTTTATTGCAGCACTATTCACAATAGCAAAGACTTGGAACCAACCCAAATGTCCAACAATGATAGACTGGATTAAGAAAATGTGGCACATATACACCATGGAATACTATGCAGCCATAAAAAATGATGAGTTCATGTCCTTTGTAGGGACATGGATGAAATTGGAAATCATCATTCTCAGTAAACTATCGCAAGGACAAAAAACCAAACACCGCATGTTCTCACTCATAGATGGGAATTGAACAATGAGAACACATGGACATCACACTCTGGGGACTGTTGCGGGGTGGGGGGAGGGGGGAGGGATAGCATTAGGAGATATGCCTAATGCTAAATGATGAGTTAATGGGTGTGGCACACCAGCATGGCACATGTATACATATGTAACTACCCTGCATGTTGTGCACATATACCCTAAAACTTAAAGTATAATAATAAAAAAAAACACCTAAATGAAGTCCCTCAACACAGGAAGACATGAAACAGAAAAAGTATGAAGTAAACAACTTAAACAGTGCCTGTAGATTGTTTCACTTCTCATTTAATACCTTTTATAAAGTAATGAATAGAGTCTAGCTCTCCAGGGACCCCAATATATACATTTATTCATTTAATAAAAGTTCACTCTATATTGGGTACTGATGTTCTATATCCTAAATATTTTTGGAAACATTCCCTCAGTTTAGGCCTGCATTATCCTTGTTTTGCATTATAGTCTTCTAATTCATCTCCCTTTAATTCATATGCCCCTGAAATTCATCCTCCCCACAGTATTTAGGGTGATCTGTCTCCAATGCAAATAGGACCTTGAGTCCCTGTTGAAAGCATAAATGTTCAAACATCTTAAGATTACACATAAGGCTTTCATCATCTGACTTCTGCCTAACTCTCCATCTTTAGCCCTTTCCCCTTTCTGCCCTTTTCTCTGGGATTACTCAACTGCTGGTGATACTCTCCTCTCGGGTGCTTGTATTTTAGACAAATACATAACGCTATTTGACGCTTCTTTCCCTCTCTTGTTGCTGCCTTGCATGCTGTTACCCTTTCCTGCCCTTTACCGGTTTTAGTCTGCCTAACCTCACTTTTTAAGTCCCAACTCAGGCATGATCTCTAGAAAAGCCATCTGTGACACCTTTTATTTACATTCTTTTTTTTTTTTTTTTTTTTTTTTTTTTGTGATGGAGTCTCGCTGGAGTGCAGCAGCACAATCTTGGCTCTCTGCAACCTCTGCTTCCTGGGTTCAAGTGATTTTCCTGACTCAGCCTCCTGAGTAGCTGGGATCACAGGCACCCACCACCACGCCCAGCTCATTTTTGTATTTTTAGTAGACAGGGCATTTCATCATGTTGGCCAGGCTGATCTGGAACTCCTGGCCTCAAAGTGATCCACCCACCTCGGCCTCCCAAAGTGCTGGGATTACAGATGTGAGCCACTGTACCTGGTCTTATTTACATTCTTTAAACCCCAGTGTTTAGAACTTAGCAGGAACTCAGTAAATAATTATCGAGTAAAATAGATAAAGACTGTTTATACAAAGATAACTTGAAAGATTGTCCCCTACCGTCTGGGAGCAAGGGCATAAACATAAATAAATAATTTACAGTTCAGATGGAAAAGATACAGTACAAAGATAAGGTACTAAGGCAGCCCCAAGGAAGGAGACATCTGTTTATCTGGGGGAAGATAGCTCTAATCGAGGAAGACTTCACATAGCTGTCTTAGTCTTAAAAGATGAAAAGAAATTTGTCAAAATAGCAGACAACATTTCAGATGTAAGGAGCATGATGTATAATGATAAAGATGTAAAAAGTAGCAGTAATTTTGGAATTCATTAATAATGAACAACACTCTTTGTGACTTGTTAAAAAGATACTGTTATAGAGAACATTATACAGTGTTACTTTATATATTCCTACTGTATCATACAATTTTGTTTTGTTTCTGACAGTTTAGCTTATTTATGTTGGGTGAATGAATTTGTGAGTGAATATTTGAGATGTTTGTATGGGTTGAACCTGGTGTTGTCTAGTGTTACTAGTTTCCCCAAGTGGTTTGTTGAAGTTTTGGGTAATGGTTGAAGTTTTAATTAGATACCTCATTAAGTTGATACTTAGAAGTATTTCTTACTGAGAAGTAAATATTCCACTAAAGATTAGGCTTCATTGAAACTTTGTGATTGCGCCACTGCACTCCAGCTAGGGTGACAGAGTAAGGCCCTGTCTCATAAATAAATAGAAGAAAACCCTCTCGATTTATAAAATAAAATAAATGTTATTTTCTATTTCTGTAAAGACTATACCTTTTACCTAACTGTTTAAGTAGTTCATTAAACTAAATATTTGGATTTTCTCAGGTGAACATGACTTAGAAGTAGCATCAGAAGAACAGCAAGAAACGGAAGGAAGTGAAAATAACCAGCCACAGGTATTATAGATTTTTTTTAAATTTCTGGTTTAATATTGTTTTCTTTGCTTTAATGATGTAACATAGTCCAAATGAAATTACCTTTTAGACTAGCCTTTTAGAATCAATAGATCATCATTTAATATTTAGTATTAAAAACACTTTGACTAGTTAAAATATTCTTAGAATGTGTAGTAACCTATAGCTAATCTTTTGTTTTTGTTTTTGTTATAGTTAATCTTTACCCTTGGAATTGAAGCCAGAAATTTCCTGAGTATTGTTTCCTCTTCCATTTTTATAACTCCCTTATATGATAAAGATGGTAACATCCAATATTGAATCATATTATTAAGCAGTGGAAATTATGAACATTTTAACACTGATGGCCACTGAGTTGGATTCATCTTAAAGGAGTAATCATTCCCAGTGGTTCAGGATTTACATTCTTGTATTGCTGGTCACTAATTCCAAGGTTAAAGATTTATTCTGCCTTGTGATCTCTGTTGATTTCAGTGTCTACATTCAGGGAAAGAATGAGGTCAGAAAATCAACCCAGTTATTAAGAGAATCATTCCTTTCAGAATGGGATCTTTCCATTGTTAGGATATAAACAATAACTTTCTGATTATTTCAGTCTAGGAAATCAGTAAATATAGAATTTTTAATCCACTATTAATGAACCTTAGGATATATAAGAATTGGACTTAAGCTGATAGTCTATACAGATGCATAACACCATATTATGGTATATAATTTCAATTAAAAGATACGAGTTTCCTTTTCTTTCTGATTGATGTTTATTTTGGCTCCTAATAATTTACACTTTCCCTACTCTCCAGTTAGAAATCTTTAGAAAAAGTACTTAAATGCACTGTAGGGGCTCAGTATTTGAGGTATGGTAAGGTAAAATCTTTTAAAATGAGGATGCCTTTATAATGCTACAAATCATCTGCTAATTTATTTTTGGTAGATTTAACACATAATGAATTAAGTTTAATCCAAAGGAACAGTGATAAACTTAACTTTGCTGGTTCATGTTTTTCTCCTATTTTAGGCTAAGGCAAATTAGTTTTTATTTCTTAGTTACAATCCAGTGATTTGGGAGTAACTAAACATAGATTAAGTTTAACAGTTAAATTTTAATTATTTCCTAATTTTTCTTTGTCCGTACTTGATTACTCAAGGATAAAGTTATTTTAAAAACATGCACCCTGACAGGAAAGACATCTGAAAAACAAAACATGCAAATTAATCGTCCACTTTCATGTCTGCAAAAGATGTCTCAAGAACCAGAACTGAATAACGAGTGTGATAGAGAGGATGTATCTGTATATCCAGGACTTCCTTGTGTGCAAAATGATGAAGAAATGTGGAGCAAACAAGGCAAATTAGAGTGGAAAAATAACTTAAAACTCATCACAAATGAGTTAAAGCAGAGCTGTGGTGAAACTTGTGAAAAATACAAAATTACTGCTTCTCCTGGGGAAGAGCCACTACATGATAACTCTAAAGGAGGCACAAACTTAAAGGAAATACCTTCTTCTTTGACAAGTAATATACTTGATTGCAATGAAAAAGATTCTCCTGTCTCTGTACTATTCCAGGCATTGCCTGAACAAAAAGTACTCAGTCTCGAAAATGGCTTTTCATCTCCTTCATACTCTGGGTCCCCAGAATATGCTTGCCAGTCATCTTCTAAGCTTTATTTAAATGAAAATAAATTAGGCCGTGAAAATGTTAACAAACCAGACACTGAACATGTTTTTAACACAGATGAGAATTTTTATAATGATACAGAAAATAAAAAAGTAAGGAACCTAGAAGTAGTTACAGGTGAAATGAAAGAAGAGTTTGATATGCAAATGACAAAAAATATGAACCAAAATACCACTAATTGGAAATTAGACATCAGACGTGTGCCTCAGTATAGTGATCCAAAAAGACCTTTTGATTTGATCTGCTCCAAAGAAATGAATCATATGATTCAAATAAAAAGGCATACTATTTCTGCTGGTACAGATGCTTACAAGAAAACAAAACCAATACAGAACTTGTTCCAGAAGCCATTATATGATCATTGCAGTGCTAATAACCATAAAAGCATGGAACCTGAATTAGAAAATGTGAGGTCTTCTCCACCACGTGGTGACAGAACATCAAAAGTATCTCTAAAAGAAGAATTACAGCAAGATATGCAAAGGTTTAAAAATGAGATAGGCATGTTAAAAGTAGAGTTCCAGGCTTTGGAGAAAGAAAAAGTCCAACTTCAAAAAGAGGTAGAGGTTTGCTTGCTGCTACTCTTTGTTTTTTTCTCTATCAATTATTTGATCCGTTCTGATTTTCTGCTTATGAAGAGCTCATGTATAAAATGGCGTTACCTAAATATGTAATTGTGTTTAGAAATAGATTATTTCTGCTATCTAAGTAACAAGAGTTAAGGAAAACATTCTCAAAATATTTGTTCCTTAATCAACCTAAGAAGTCTATCAGTCTTCCAAGTGACATATGGACTGGGAAACTAATTTAGCCATATACCATGTGACCTTGTGAACCAGTGTAAGTGTAAAGGAAATTGCCTTATGAAAGGTAATAAGTGCTAGGGTTTTTTTCCCTATTTTCTTAAAGATGAATTTCTTTTATTTAAACAACAACATGGCAATACAGTGGGAAAGAAGCAGTGACTGAGAAGAGTTATAAAAATGTATCTGGCCCTGAGTATTGTTAACAAATATTCCCAGCCAAAGGGATCTTTTTAATGTGCTTTCATGTGTGTAAGCTTATCTGTTTGACTCAAACTGTTAGAACTTATAATTCCATTCTGATCACTTTAAAGATTTTCGACAACAAATACATGTACTTTCACATATTTTTTTAAAACACCAGTCAAATATTTCTGTTGAACCAGACCTTTACATTATGTTGTTTAATAAAGTATGATAAGTTTGGGCATGTATACCATATCAGTAGCATAAATCCTCAGCCAGAAATTTAGTATTTAACTCCAAAGTAGAAAGCTGAGTTCTGTACATTGAGTTTTAAAGATAAACAATAATCTGCAGATATTCTTCTTTTTCTTTCTTTTTTTCTTTTTTTTTTTTTTTGAGACAGATTCTTACTCTGTTGCCCAGGCTGCAGTGCAATGGCGTGATCTTGGCTCACTGCAACCTCCGCGTCCCAGGTTCAAGCAATTATCCTGCCACAGCCTCCTGAGTAGCTGGGATTACAGGCGCACACCACCACACCCGGCTAATTTTTGTATTTTAGTAGAGACGGGGTTTCACCATGTTGGCCAGGCTGGTCTTAAACTCCTGACTTCATGATCCACCCACCTCGGCCTCCCAAAGTGCTGGGATTACAGGTGTGAGCCACTGCGCCCGGCCAATATTCTTCTTTAAAAGTAAAAGTAGATGAGGCTTCCCACACCCTGCTATGGCATTAAATTACTTTGCCAGTGTCACACGTTTAATTCATCTGATTAATTTGATGAATTTATCTGGTAGTTTATCTGATTCAGCATTATGGAGTTATATCTTCTCTTTTGATGCCATAAAGTGCTAGATAATGCCACTTTAGGAGCTCTGGATGGATCATTTAATCTTTCTTGTTTCACTCCCATTATCAGTAGATAATGAGGTTAACTTAGATAATTAATACTTATACTATATATCCTCCAGCTATAAAATTTTATAGTTATTGAATGTGAAATTTGGGAAGCATCTCATTCTCCAGAATTACACACCAGCAACTCAGCAGTTTCACTCTGTTCCTTATGTTGTGGCAAACTTTGGTTTCTGTATTTCAGTGAGCACCTTCACTTTGTTGATATCCCAGGATCCAAATGAAAAAAAGAATTATAAAAGACACTGGGGAAAAGAATATCTTAGTGCAGAAAGGGGAAAGATACCTTTCTCTTCCTGGAGTGATGTCACATCCTCTAAATCTGGCTGCGTAGTGTAAAATCCAGGTGGTAAAGGCAGAAGAAGATGCATCTTGTGTCTTTGTCTTTTTATTTCTCTGTTTCTGCCAGTAAAATGGGGTGAAAATTCATAGTAGATAGTGAAGATTGGATGGGAATAAAAGCACAAAATTAAGAACAGCTCTTGAAATTTTGGAAAATTCTGTTTTGCCCAAACAGAAATGAAGCAGACTTTACAAAAATTTCATTGATAAAATTATAATAATAGCTGATAATTATATAACAATGATATATACAATGATCCCATTAGAGTAAGCAGAAAATGTTTTTATTGGCTAAAGTTACCACAGTTAAACTGAGTCAAATGATAAACTCAATGAAAACAAAGAAATTATTATTGAATAAAGTAATAGCAATTCCTTACTATCAAACTTTCATTAAAGGTTGAAGAAGAAAGGAAAAAACACAGAAATAATGAAATGGAAGTATCAGCAAACATACATGATGGTGCTACTGATGATGCTGAAGATGATGATGATGATGATGATGATGATGGATTAATTCAAAAAAGAAAGAGTGGAGAAACTGATCATCAGCAATTTCCCAGGAAGGAAAATAAAGAGTATGCTAGGTAAGCCGATAGCATATTTAACAGCAGATAATTGTTATTGTGCTATAAAACTAATTCTAATTTGGACTAATATTCATGATTAATGAATTTTTTACTTTTACTATGCAAGGGATGTGCAACCTTGCCTTGAAATTAGAAAAATGCAAATTAACAAACAATGAGATACCAGGTTTTTCAATCATATTGATATTTTATTTCAAAAATAATACCCAGTGATGGCAAATGTGAGAAAAAAGGCATTCTCATACACTGTTGGTAAATGAAATTGGTAAATCCTTTTTGAAGGATAATTTAGTATGTATCAAAATGTCAAATATTTCCTATCTTTAACCTAACAGCTTCACTTCTGGGACTAGATTCTACAGGAAAATATGACTTAAATAAAAATGCACACACACAAATTAAGGACATTTATTATATCTTATGTATAATATACAGTAAGCCTATGTATAATATATGCATAACATGTTAAATAATGTATGTATTTTAAGGATATTTATATAAACACATTACATATATACACATGTTGGTAAGGATATTTATTATAGTATCCCAAATGTTGGGCTCTCAAATTAATTTGAATTTTGCCAAGGGATTGCACAGAGGGATCTGTAGTCCATGTAAACATTTCAGTATATTGGGTATTTTTAGGGGCTCACACTCAACTCTTAACACAGTGGGAAATTTCAGTCTCTGTAAATTATGTAGGTAATGATAGTGATGTTCTTGTGCATGTTTTTAGACCATAAAAAAGTAGTTATGGCCGGGCACAGTGGCTCATGCCTGTAATCCCAGCACTTTGGGAGGCCGAGGCAGGTGGATCACTTGAGGTCAGAATTCCAGACGAGCCTGGAAAACATGGTGAAACCCCATCTGTACTAAAAATACAAAATTAGGCAGACATGGTGGCAGGTGCCTGTAAACCCAGCTACTGGGGAGGCTGAGGCAGGAGAATCGCTTGAACCCAGGAGGCGGAAGTTGCAGTGAGCCGAGATTGTGCCACTGCACTCCAAACTGGGTGACGGGGCGAGACTCCATCTCCAATAATAATGATAATAATAATAATTACACTTTTTCTGGTGGTAAATCCAACTGGGCTAAAAGTCTATAAAAGTTACCAGATTCTTTCATTTTCTTTTTTTGAGATGGAGTTTTGCTTTTGTTGCCCAAGCTGTGGTGCAGTGGTGTGATCTCAGCTCACTGCAACCTCTGTCTCCCGGGCTCAAGCAATTCTCCTGCCTTGACCTCCCAAGTAGCTGGGATTACAGACCCGCGCCACCACACCAGGCTAATTTTTTTGTATTTTTAGTAGAGATGGGGTTTCACCATCTTGCCCAGGCTGATCTTGAACTCCTGACCTCGTGATCCACCCGCCTCAGCCTCCCAAAGTGCTGGGATTACAGGTGTGAGCCTCCGTGCCCAGCCCATTATTTTATTTTCAAACAAAATCATAACTAATCAGAATATTGCTATTTTGGAACTGCATATAATGACATATAGGTATTCTAAAAGGATTTTCCCCCCACCCAGGATATTTTCCTGATTTCTTCCTTCATGTTATATGTGTATCATGCTATTTTGAAAACTTCGTTTAAAAAAAAACTTCATTTAAATGAAACATTATGATGTTTAAAAACAAAACAAAAAATATAGCCCAAATCTAATTGCTACTTCCATGTCTAAAGACCATTGTTTGTAGTAAATGAGCTCCAGCCTTTTACTGTCACATTCAAGTTTAGTGTAGCATTCACCTCTCTCTAGTTTCTTTCTCTTTTTCTTTCAAGTTCCTAGGAAACATCTAGATGCCATGTGCCTAATCTGTGCTCACCTTCTATTCTCTAAATAGAATGGTTTTCTCCCATTTTTAGTCTCGTGAACTCCTCTATTTTGTCTCTTCTGTTTTAAAGCTGTCCTTGTGTTCAGACATATCTTTTCATATATCAACTCTTACATATCACATTTTATCATAATGGTATGATAAAATTGTGGTTTTTGAAGCGGGGAATATACATTTCCTCTTATGTTGTTGGTAATTCGTGTTTTTTGAATTAGTGAATGAATCGAGATGGGGGAAATGTTGGAATTTTATAAAAAAATTTTTTTATTCTTTGTCAGAATTATTAGAAAACATCGGCTTTTTAATGGATTTTTTATTCTTTTCCTTAACTCCCTTTCTGCGTGTTGTTTCTTTTTTTCTTTTTTCTTATATAACTGTCATTTCCCATGGATTTTTTAAAGTAGTGGTCCTGCCTTGCAAATGAAGAAAGTAAAGAGAACTGAAAAAGAAAAACAGACCTCAAAAGAATCTGTGAATTCACCAGTGTTTGAGAAGGCCTGTTTACTAACTGGTGGCCTGCTGCAAGTGGATGATGACAGCAGTTTAAGTGAAATAGATGAGGATGAAGGAAGGTAAAATCTATGATTTCTTTATTTCTCTATGGAGGAAGGTTAGTAGTAATTTTTTTCTGAAAATAGGATGATGTAATCTCCCAAAGCTAGAGAATATTGAGAATATTGACTGTTTCCATGCTGCTGAAAGATTAAGATGAGGACAGGTGACTTTGACAAGCAGCCGTTTCAATAAATGGTCACCATGGATCCCTGACTGTAGTGGATGGGCATAGACAGCGTTTGAGAGAACTTGGACTGAGAGGCAATAGGTAAACGGGTGGTAACTGAAGAAGAATGTGGGATTCAAGGGAGCCTTCTTCTTTTTTTATTTTAAAATGCAAGCTTTTAGAGTATATTTACATGCTTTTGGGAGTGACCCAGTAGAGAAGGAAATGCTTATGAAATTTAGTTTTGTTTGCATGTCTAAGCCTCAGAAAGCTTGATCTGTTATCTTTTAAAGATTTATAATAAACTAATTGTCCTTAGAACTTCTGTTTATGTAGTTTTTTGCTTAGAGGTTGTTCATTTAGAATTGTTTCAGAAATTGAATATTCTAATATAATTGAATGTGTCGATGATGATCTAAAAGTTAAACTATCATATATGGATTTTAAAAAATTATCTAATAATAAACATGCAAACATGTAGGCCATACTGAATTGAATTTAAACATTTCTTGATAATTGAAGATATCAGAGTATTTTTGACAGTAGCATCATGAACAGCTATGATTTTGTAAGGCTAAAAGATCAGGTGTATTAACTTAATAGTTGTTTAGATTCTGGGGAGAAGGGAAGGATTTTGTCTGTGTACAGTAGAAAATTAAACTATTGATAATCTATCACAGACTATTACTTTTAGATTATAAAGTTCTAAAATATTAAAAACCATGTTGCCTTATGCTAATAGTGTCATTGACATGTACTGTATGCTGAATAAGGTTTTTTTTTTTTTTTTTTTTTTTTTTTTTTTTTCAGTCAGAGTCTTGTTCTGTTGCCCAGGCTGGAGTGCAGTGACGTGATCTCAGCTCACTGCAACCTCCGTCTCCTGGGTTCAAGCAATTCTCATGCCTCAGCCTCCCAAGTAGCTGGAACTACAGGTGCACACCACCATGCCTGGCTATTTTTTGTATTTTTAGTAGAGACAGGGTTTCGCCATGTTGGCCAGGCTGGTCTTGAACTCCTGACCTCAAGTGATCTGCCCACCTTGGCCTCCCAAAGTGCTGGGATTACAGGCATGAGCCACCACGCCCAGCTTCAATAAGGATTTTTGAATGCATGAATAAAGAATTGAGTAGATGAATGAATGAACGTTGATGAATTTCTTTAGAAAAAATAAATGTTGAGCTTATTGAAAGTAGGTTTCCAAATTGGCTAGATTTAAGGTCTTTTTATTTTAAGAATATTTGCAAGATTCAGAAATTATTATTTATAACCAGAAATAGAATAAAAATACAGATTCATCTGCTATCATATCACTTAAAAACACTTGAAAATAAATATTACTTTCACAGCACAGCAAAATATGTTTTGGAGCTAGAATTTTTGAGTTTGAATTTTGGGTCTGCTACTGACCAGCTATATGTGCTTGAGCAAGTTACTTGGTTTTTCTGTGCCTACTTTCTTCCTTTATAAAATACCTAATATGTTATCAACCTCACAGAATTATTGTTAGGATT
Organism: Pongo abelii; assembly: GCF_028885655.2. Classification (NCBI taxonomy): domain Eukaryota; kingdom Metazoa; phylum Chordata; class Mammalia; order Primates; family Hominidae; genus Pongo; species Pongo abelii. The sequence continues at coordinate 27,516,856 of NC_071993.2, read as the reverse complement.
AAAATGAGTTTAATATATGTACAGTGCTTAGGATAATGCATAGTACCTGCATTGTGAGTCCTGAAAAAAGCTAACTAATAGTCATTCAAAAAGGGTTTCCCTCATGTAAGGGTGTTAAGTAATATATTCCAAATAGGTTTTAGTGCCAGTAAAAGCTTGTTTTTATTGAAAAGGTCAATAGCAAACAAAAACCTGGTATATTTCTTACTATTGAATAATGCAAGTAACACTGTTTTCCTTTTGCTTTGACTGTCAGGAAGCTTGATCTAAATTTGTTTGTTACGATATTGTTAGTATATTTTTCTTGTCTCTTACTTTTACTTTTTCTGTATATAGTTTAATACCCCTTGTAGAAAGTTATTATCTTTTACATTACCTGTAAAAAAGATTCCTGTAAACTTTATGAATAGGGTAAATAAATTACAAATGCAGAGCTTTTATTCAAAAAAACAATAGTTTTAGATATTCCTTGCATTTTACGTATTTACTATTTGCCTGAAAGGTCTTTTTTTTTTTTTTTAGGCCTACTAAGAAAACATCTAATGAAAAGAACAAGGTACTGTAAAAAATAAATTATCAAAATTATTGTTTAAAAAAATACATTATAAAAGATAAAGTGGGCTGGGCACAGTGGCTCACACCTGTAATCCCAGCACTTTGGAAGGCTAAAGCGGGAGGATTGCTTGACCCCAGGAATTTGAGACCAGCCTAGGCAACATGATGGGAGCCCTGTCTCTACAAAAATTAAGAAAAAATTAACCAGGCGTGGTAAGCATGCCTGTAGTCCAAGCTACTTGGGAGGCTGAGGTGAGAGGATTGCTTGAGCCCGGGAGTTTGAAGCTTCAGAGAGCTAGGGTCATGATACTGCACTCCAGCCTGGATGATAGAGCGAGACCCGGTGTCAAAAAAAAAAAAAAAAAGATGAAATGAAAAAAAAAAACAGAGAATCTTTTGTTGTAAAGACATTTACTTTGAAAAAGTGATTAAGAAGCACTAGCCATTGATAAATAAATCCTTTTAACAAAAATCAGTTCTTTTTAAGAAATACCTGTGTTTTTGCTCGTATAGAAAGATGGATAATTACCACTTCTGTATGTGCTATAAATATTTTGGGGACATTTTGAAACAGTGTTATTTATTTCATAGGTCAAAAACCAAATACAGTCTATGGATGATGTTGATGACTTAACTCAGTCATCTGAAACAGCCTCAGAGGATTGTGAGCTGCCCCACTCTAGTTACAAGAATTTTATGTTGCTCATTGAACAACTTGGAATGGAGTGTAAAGGTAGGACCATTGCGTAAATGTAAGGCCTTTTTATGTATCCCATTGTAATGTATGTAATGTAATAAAGTGAAATGTATGCACACAGCATACATTATGCTGTGCTTAATTGGTGGCTATGATGCTGCCACTGTGCAAAGCTGAAGAGTTCTTTATATAATATATTCTTGATATTATTCCTTTATTAGCTATGTTTTTTGCAGGGATTTTTTTCTCCCAGTTTGTGGCTTAACTTTTCATTCTCTTTTTTTTTATTTTAATTTTTTATTTTTTTGTTGACTTTTCATTCTCTTAATAGTATGTTTTGAAGAGCAGAAGTTCTTAATTTTGATAAAGTCCAATTTATCTGTTTAATTATGGATTTTGCTTTTTGTATCACATTTAAGAAGTCTTTGCTTAACACAGGGTCACGAAGATTTCCTCTTACGCTTTTTTTCTAGAAATTTTATAGATTTAGGTCTTTTTTTTTTTTTTTTTTTGAGACAAAATTTCACTCTGTCACTCAGGCTGGAGTGCACTGTCACTGCAACCTCCACCTCCCAGGTTCAAGCGATTCTTGTGTCTCAGCCTCCTGAGTAGCTGGTATGATAGGCATGTGCCACCACACCCAGCTTTTTTTTTTTTTTGTATTTTTTTGTTTGCTTTTTGTGTTTGTTTGTTTGTTTTTTGAGATGGAGTCTCGCTCTGTTATCCAGGCTGGAGTGCAGTGGCGTGATCTCCGCTCACTGCAAGCTCTGCCTCCTGGGTTCACGCTATTCTCCTGCCTCAGCCTCCCAAGTAGCTGGAACTACAGGTGCTTGCCACCACGCCCGGGAAATTTTTTGTATTTTTAGTAGACACAGGTTTCACTGTGTTAGCCAGGATGGTCTCAATTTCCTGACATCCTGATCCACCCGCCTCGGCCTCCCAAAGTGCTGGGATTACAGGCGTGAGCCACCACGCCCTGCCAGCTTTTTTGTATTTTTAATAGAGGCGGGGTTTCATCATGTTGGCCAGGCTGGTCTCAAACTCCCGACCTCAAGTGATCCACCCACCTCGGCCTCCCAGAGTGCTGGGATTTCGGGTGTGAGCCACTGTGCCCAGCCAGTTTTGGGTCTTACATTTAGGTCTGTGATCCATTTTGAGTTCATATTTTTGTATGGATTGAAGTATGGATTCAAGTTCATTTTTTTGGATATGGACATCCAATTTGTTCCAGCATCATATATCAGAAAGGCTTGCCTTTTCCCACTGCGTTTGCCATTGTGCCTTTGTCAAAAATACGTTGGCTGCATACATGTGGGTCTACTTCTCGACTCTGTTGTGTTCCATTGATCTACGGATGCTCTTGAGTTTTATGTCAGGTTTTTGGGGTTTTTTTTTTTTGGCTTATAGGCTATGACTCTTTGTTTTGCTATCTTAGTGGTTGCTTTACGATTTATAGCATATGACTTGAACTTATCACCGTCCACCTTCAAATAATATCGTACCATATCATATATGGTATAATTTTGTTATAGTTCTGATATATGGTATAATTATAATAGTATGCTTTCATTTTTTTCTCTCCTAGCCACATCCTTTCTGAATCTGTAGGATTATGGTTTTTATTAAGTTTAGAAAGTTTTGGCCAATTTTTCTTCACATTTTTTTTCTGTCTCTCTTCCTCCCTCTTTGGGGGCTTATATATTAGCTGCTTGGATTTTTTTTCATAGTTCATTGATGTCTCAAAGTTATGAATCTTTTCTTTTGTGACGGTTAATCTGTGTTTATTTTCATCTAATTTAGTTTTCATCTTTTACATTGTAATTTGCATCTCTACAAGTGCAATTTGGTTTTTAAAAAATATCTTCCATGCCTCCACTTATCTTCTTGAGCTTTATTTTGAGGTACAGTTGAGTTACATATAAACAGCTTGACTTTTTCCTATCTTGCTTTTATGATTTGGGCTAATTCCCCACTCCTGAGGCAATACCTTTCTGATTATTCGTTGTCTTGAGAAGTATGAGCTTTTCCAGCCTGACTGTGGGAATGAACACTCTTCCTGATGCTATGGAAGCACCAGGCAGGATTTCCTCTTCTTTTTTTAATGGGGTTTTTTCTTTAGTTTCAGGTAGTTTCCTAGCATACATGCACTGTTTATTACTTTACCTGATACCCAAGAGGGGATCTCTGCAGATCTCCAGGGTTCTTTCTCTGTACCTCTCGCTCCTCTGTAGTGTCCTGTGATCTCTGTCTACTTTGCGTTTACCAGCCTCTCAGCTTCGTCACTTCAACTCAGGGAGTCTGCTGGACTTCATGTCAGTTTTTCCTCCCTGCATCATGGCCTAGAAATGCTGAAAGCGGGGCTCTGGGCATTCATAAGACCATAAGACTTACTTCCTTTGTTTGTTTTCTTTTCTTTTCTTTTTTTTTTTTTTGAGACAGAGTCTCACTCTGTTGCCCAGGCTGGAGTACAGTGGCACAATCTCAGCTCACTGCAACCTCCACCTCCTGGGTTCAAGCGATTCTCCTGCCTCAGCCCCCCAAGTAGCTGTGATTACAGGCACCCGCCACCACGCCCCGCTAATTTTTGTATTTTTAGTAGAGACAGGGTTTCACTATGTTGGCCAGACTGGTCTTGAACTCCTAACCTCAGGTGATCCGCCCACCTCAGCCTCCTAAGGTGCTGGGATTACAGGTGTGACCCACCACGCCCGGCCACTTCCTTTGTTTCTTATCTGTCAGGGATCCTTGTGTTCATTGCCTGCGTCCACTTTCTTGAAACTCATTGTTTCATGTATTTTGTCTGTTTTGTCTTTGGTCGTTTCAGGAAAGAAGGAAAGTTAGTACTTGAAGCAGACTGCAGTAGAGCCTCAGCACATGCTGCAGACTGGCTGGAATGCTTTTCTTCCCCATTTGCTTAACTGTTGCCTTCTTGTCCTTCGTTTCTCAGTGTAGCCACCTCTCTCCCTCAGGGAAATCTTCCCTGGGCCCAGTATAGATCAAATTCTCTTTTGTGGTCATAGAACTCTGTTTCCTTACAGCATCTGTCTGAATTCATAATTGTCACTTTTTTTGTCTTTGTTTCTTCACTATACTTTAAGCTAAGCAAGTGCAGAGGTCTTGCCTGTTTTATCTGCAGAGCTTAGTTTAATGTCATCCACACTGTAGGCCCTCAATATGTAATTGGTCAGTGTCTTAATGAGTAAATGTTACAGTGTACAGTGTGTTATATGGGAAAAGTACTCATATATTTCTATCTTGCTTTCTTCCTTATACAGATTCTGTTAGCCTATTGAAAATCCAGGATGCAGCTCTTTCATGTGAAAGATTATTAGAACTTAAAAAAAATCACTGTGAAGTACTTACAGTAAAAATTAAAAAAATGGAAGATAAGGTTAATGTACTACAAAGGGAGCTATCTGAAACAAAAGAAATAAAATCACAGTTAGAGCATCAAAAAGTTGAATGGGAACGAGAACTGTGCTCTTTGAGGTATGATAGCCTAGTTTTAAAGAAATGTTTAACTATTTGTACTAAAGATATATAGAATTCTTGTAATTGCTGACTTACCTTCTGGGGCTTAGCAGGGAAGAAAACTTCTTAGTCTTGTGGAGTGTGAAATTCTTGGAAATAATATAACTAGTTCTTAACTATGAACTTCTACTAAATATATATTCTTTTAAATCACTTTAATGGCTGTGTAGAAGTTTGTCGTACGGAAGTCTCATTATTTATTTAATACAGTAAGTTTTGGGTTTACAGTTTTTTTGTATTATAGTTAATGCAGGAAGGAATACCTTTTTATAAATCTTTTTCTACACTTCTAATTATTTACTTTGAATAAATTCTTCAATATAGAATTATTTGTTTAAAGTATAGGAATTTTTTTTAAAAAGGCCTTTGGTCCAGATTTTTAAATTGTTCTCAGGAAAGTTTATGTTAATTTACGTTTCAATCAATAGAGAACGAAATGGCCATTTTTTCAAACTAATTTTTTTTTTTTTTTTTGAGATGGAGTCTTGCTCTGTTGCCCAGGCTGGAGTGCAGTGGCACAGTCTTGGCTCACTATAACCTCTGCCTCCCAGGTTCAAGCAATTCTCCCACCTCAGCCTCACAAGAAGCTGGGATTACAGGCACACGTCACTATGCCCAGCTAATTTTTGTATTTTTTTAGTAGAGACGGGGTTTCACCATGTTGGCCAGGCTAGTCTTGAACTCCTGACCTTATGATCCTCCCGCCTTGGCCTCCCAAAGTGCTGAGATTACAGGCATGAGCCACCGTGCCCGGCCAGAACAATTTTATAGCTTTACTCTTACAATGCATGAATTAAAAAATAAAATGGTGAGTGATTACTGAAAGCGATCTCTCTCATACACAGGTAAAATTAATTCAAAGTTCTGTGTTGAAAATGCATATTATTCTTTATGGTTTACTTAAATATTAGATCCTGTTTTGTTCCAAAAGAGATTTTAAAATTGTTTATGCAATATGTAATAATCAAGAAGGTATGTCGAAAGCGTTACCAGAAAAAGAAACATAAAAAGTATGAGGTAACCAATATTAGGCTCGTTAGCCTAATCTTTAATTATGCTATTCTACAGATAAATGTTGTATGAAAGACATCTGAGGGTGTTTTCTTACACTGTAATAATTTTTAGGGATACTTCAATATTTCATAAAAACAAAAATTTATTTCTATTGGATTTATAAACATTTTAATTAACTTCTTTTTAGTAAACTGCAAATGATCTTTCCTAATTGAGGAGTAATTATGACTATTTAAAAAAAGTTTTTTTTTTTTTGAGATGGAATCTCGCTCTGTCGCCCAGGCTGGAGTGCAGTGGCACGATCTCGGCTCACTGCAACATCCGCCTCCCGGGTTCAAGCGGTTCTCTTGCCTCAGTCTCCTGAGTAGCTGGGATTACAGGCGTCTGCCACCACACCTGGCTAATTTTTTGTATTTTTAGTAGAGATGTGGTTTCACCCTGTTGGCCAGGCTGGTCTCGAACTCCTAACTTCAAGTGATCTGCCTGCCTCGGCCTCCCAAAGTGATAGGATTACAGGCATGAAGCACTGGCACCCAGCCAAAAAGATAATTTTCAACTTGCATCTTTACTGAATCATTTCCAATATCTTTTTCCATAATATTTACCAGAGGTACTCATAACAGAAACTTACCAGTTAGCAGAATGTTCTTTCATCCCTACCTTTCAAGTATATATGTCCTTTGGAAAAGACTGAAGTGAGAAATTAAAAATCAGAGAACTAGAAAGGAAAAATATTCAAGAACATAGAAATTGTATTAGGGTAATAAACCAACATACGAAGCGGCAGATCACACAATGAACTTTTTATTTTGTAACAATACAGATTTTAAGATAAGCATATTTAACTGCAGATTTAGCTTAAACCAAGAAGAAGAGAAGAGAAGAAATGCTGATATGTTGTATGAAAAAATTAGGGAACAGTTAAGAAGGAAAGAAGAGCAATATAGGAAAGAAGTTGAAGTGAAACAACAGCTTGAACTGAGTCTCCAAACACTGGAGATGGAATTGAGGACTGTAAAAAGTAATTTGAATCAGGTAAATTAACTTTTGATAAAATTTTATATTTTTAACTTTATTTCATCACTATTATCACATCCTTTTGATTTAATATATATTATCTAGGTTTAAAACAAAAATGTTATCTCATCTTAAGCTGACCTGTGACCTTTATAACTAAAATTATTCATGATAAATCTTGGCATCTAATAGATGCTCAGTCTCTGTTTTCTGAATGGAGGAATAGAGGGTAAGTTGAGTTTAATCACTTACATAAATGTTAATTTAGGCATTTAATGTTAAAATACAGGCTAAATAGCTCTAAAATTATCATGAAACTAGTAAAATGTTTTGACATTTTATTTCACAATTCTATATTTGCCTGTATTTGAGAACCATTTTTGCTTTTTGATTAATTTAGCTGTCATTTAGGTGATTAAAATTTGAGTAATTCATGAGTAATAAAGGTTCTTGCATTTTAATATGCTATTTCCTTTTTATAAGTTTTTTGTTTTAAAATTCTGCTCTTGTTAACCTTTTAGACTTTCACAAAATGCTAATAGACCTAAAACTTAATGTATCTCTAGGTCGTTCAAGAGCGAAATGACGCTCAGAGGCAACTTTCTCGAGAACAGAATGCCAGAATGTTACAAGATGGAATTCTGACCAATCACCTTTCCAAACAAAAGGAGATTGAAATGGCTCAAAAGAAAATGAATTCTGAGGTATTTCTATTTCCTTAGTCATTTTCGAATATGTGTGTATATGTATTTATATGTGTATATATTTTAAAAACCAACTATATATGCATCTTGGAAAGTATCGAGGATTTTTAAACCATATATGTGTATCTTGGGGGTAGTGGTAGTGTTTTTAGTCCACTGGATAAAGTGATGTTCTTAATTCAGCTCCACTTATCTGCAGCAGTCAAGTAATGACATTCAGAATGGCCTCATCCAAAGGAGAAGATTTTAATAATATCTTCCATAGGAATTGATGGTCTTTCCACAATCTCAAAACCCTTGCTACTAACAATAGATGCTTGAGTTTTTGGAAGTGATTTCATCACCTTGATATATTAATGGAGAGGTTAGTTTATTGCTTCTACCCATAGGAAGGGAGGAAAAGTACAGCCAGTTCAGTGACATATTTTGAATGTTATTCTTCTCACTTTTGAGAAGAGTAATAGTTTACTGCAAGTAGTATCTTCTTTTGGTACAAAGAGCTTTTGAAACAATGATATGCCATGATATATAGTTAGTGATAAGTATTTTGTTCCTAGTAAAACAGTTCAGCATATTTCTCCCTGTTTCACATTATTACGTTTTCAAACATTATGAAGAGGAAACAAAAGTTATTATGACAACAAATAATCTCGTGATTTTCTAAGAGGAACTCTACAAATTTTGTCCTATTTACCATTAGTGTTGTAAAATAAAAGGCTTCTTTTGTATTTAAATATTTGTATCACAGAAATAACTGATTTAGTGAAAGAACACTACAAATAGAGTCAGAAGATCTAGGGAAAATCATACAGCTGCTTTTTTTTTTTAACTTTTCCTTTTCAAAATTGTGATACTAAATGAGCTCATTGATATATGTAGAAGTGCTTAGTACAATGCCTAGATTTATTATTCATCAATAAACGTAATTGTTATAACTGACTATAAAGATGTGAGAAAAAATCTATAGAATATTCTCAGAAAAAAGGAATTTGAAAAATTTCGGCAAATTTCGTCTGTCCAAATATGTGCAGAGCCAAGGCTCTTACTATGGGTTGGATATCAGAGTATAAACCAAATTTTTTAATGTGGTCAAATTATTAATCTTTTATCTTTTGAATTTGTTGTACTTCAGTAAAAGGCCTTTCCAATTCTGAGATTCTTAAAAATTTTCTGGTGGTTTCTTTTTTAACTTTCATGGATTAATTGTCTTCAAATAAATTTTTGAACTTTTGGGAGTTTATGCTCTATACGGTTTGAATTTTGATCCAACTTTTTTTTCAACTGGATATACAGTTATTGCAACCCTTTATTGTAAAATGTATAGTTTATTCTTTAATTTCAGCGGAAATCATGATCTGTCATTTTCTTGGGTGCTAGCTCAAAGTTTCCTTTGTTTTACTTAGAATTCTCATAGTCACGAAGAAGAAAAAGACCTATTGCATAAAAATAGCATGTTGCAGGAAGAAATTGCTATGCTAAGACTAGAAATAGACACAATAAAAAATCAAAACCAGGAAAAAGAAAAGAAATGTTTTGAGGACCTTGAAATTGTAAAAGAAAAGAATGAAGACCTTCAGAAGGCTATAAAACAGAATGAGGAAACATTAACACAAACAATATCCCAGTATAATGGACGGCTTAGTGTTCTGACAGCTGAGAATGCAATGCTAAATTCTAAACTGGAGAATGAAAAGCAAAGCAAGGAAAGACTGGAAGCAGAAGTTGAATCATACCGTTCTAGACTGGCTGCTGCTATATATGATCGTGATCAAAGTGAGACATCAAAAAGAGACCTAGAACTTGCTTTCCAGAGAGCAAGAGATGAGTGTTCTCGTTTACAGGACAAAATGAATTTTGATGTGTCTAACCTAAAAGATAACAATGAGATTCTTTCTCAACAACTATTTAAAACTGAAAGTAAACTCAATAGCCTAGAAATTGAGCTCCATCACACGAGAGATGCCCTCAGAGAAAAGACTTTGGGTTTAGAACGGGTACAAAAGGACCTAAGCCAAACACAGTGTCAGATGAAGGAAATGGAACAAAAGTATCAAAATGAACAAGTTAAAGTGAATAAATACATTGGAAAGCAGGAGTCTGTAGAGGAGAGATTGTCGCAACTACAAAGTGAGAATATGTTGCTTCGACAACAACTGGATGATGCCCACAACAAGGCTGACAATAAAGAGAAGACAGTGATTAATATCCAAGACCAGTTTCATGCTATTGTGCAAAAACTTCAAGCTGAGAGCGAAAAGCAAAGTCTTCTGCTAGAAGAAAGAAATAAGGAGTTAATCAGTGAATGTAATCACTTAAAAGAAAGACAGTATCAATATGAAAATGAAAAGGCAGAAAGAGAAGTAAGTATCAAGAAAGATAAATATTTTTCAAACCTCCTGAAAGAAAATTTAAAATAATATATGGTTATGTAGTTAACTATAAAAATAAATAGATACGCTTATTTACTCTGTCAGTTTAGAAACATCCCTTGTTTTCAGCAAATAAAAGAGCTGAGAGATGCTTTACTTTGAGTAAAGACATTGTATCATCTATGAAATTTTGAGTTTTAAGTTATGAATTGTTACAGACTAGTATAAATAGTAAACTAATGTGAATAATGTAGTCTTTTACAGCTGAAGTAATAACTTTAATGTCTTTATGTTGCCACATCTTAAGAACATTTCCATTTATCTGCCACCATGAAACAGATAAATGGAAATGCTCATACCTGAAGTGAGTATTTTGAAGTTAAGGTTCAATTAAGTGTGTTATTTTGACAGTTAATTCCAGATTTCCAGATAAACTGAAGTATATTGCTATATCTCTTAATACTTTTCTGTCAGTAGCTTTTTATATATTTCAGTTGATGTGATTTTATTTTTATTCTTGTCAATTTGACTTGTCTAAAAATATTTCCATCTCAAATTACATATTGTTATGATCTCTCAATTCTTTAAAGCATGTACTTTTTATTAAACCATAATTTGGGACAAATGTGAATTTTAGCAACCATATTTGATTTAATCTCCCCACTGGTATTTATAATTTACTTTGAATATATTATGAGCAAATAATTTGCTCATAATTTTCATTTCAGTGTCCAATGACTATCATTTGGGTATAACTTTGTTCAGTATAAAGATAAGTGTAGCGATTTGTGATTTATTAGTTTGGCATTGGACCACCATTTTCACGCTAATGAGGGGTGGCAGGATGCACAGGCAGCAAGAATGGAGTGAGTAGGGGAGAGTCACAGCAGCTGAGGTCAGGGAAGCAAGTGGAGGCCAGGTTACCTAGGGCCTCTAAGGCCATTGGAATTTACCTGTATTCTGAGATAGGAATCTATTGGAATAATTTGAGCAAGCAATTATGGGAGGAGCTCTGAAGTTGATTTGACGTTCTAATAAAAAAGAGCAAAAATGTTTCATAGGGTACAATTAATCACTACCAGTTCCACTCACATAACTATTTCGAGACTTCAGTAGATTGTTAAGCAGTATAAATTCATGGGGGGATGAATGAATAATGGGCTGAATCTGTTGTCTAAGAAACGTCATACCTAATTGGCAGGAAGATGACACGTGTGTCCTTAACTGAATTCAGTAATAAACAGGAATGTGTACATATGAGGACAAGAAGGTGAATCAATGTATGTGGTAATATTTTTTAAGTTACATATGTCATAGTTAAATATTATTAACATAATTTATTTTTTAACATAAGTTAATAATAAGATGATTTATAAAATCAGTAACAAAATGTCTTATCAGGTTGTTGTGAGACAACTTCAACAAGAACTAGCTGATACCTTAAAAAAACAATCTATGTCAGAGGCTTCACTGGAGGTTACATCACGTTATCGTATTAATTTAGAAGATGAGACGCAGGATTTAAAGAAGAAATTAGGTCAAATCAGAAATCAAGTATGTATGAAATTTAACATGTCAAACAGTTAATCTATAACTGGTTAAATATATAGTGTTTTATCATACTAATTTAGTGGGTAGCCTTCTTTTGTGTTTTCATTATAATTAATTTAAATTTTATTATCTTTTTTTTTTTGAGATGGAGTCTCGCTCTATTGCCCAGGCTGGAGTGCAGTGGCACAGTGGCGCGATCTCGGCTCAATGCAAGCCCCACCTCCCGGGCTCACGCCATTCTCCTGCCTCAGCCTCCTGAGTAGCTGGGACTACAGGCGCTGCGCCTACCACCACGCCTGGCTAATTTTCTGTGTGTTGTTTTTTTTTTTAGTAGAGATGAGGTTTCACTGTGTTAGCCAGGATGGTCTACATTTTATTGTCCTTATAATACACTTGCTTCTTTATTTATTTATTTATTTTGAGACAGAGTCTCACTCTGTAGCCCAGGCTGGAGTGCAGTGGCATGATTTTGGCTCACTGCAACCTCCGCCTCCTGGGTTCAAGCAATTCTTCTGCCTCAGCCTCCCAAGTAGCCGGGATTATAGGCGCCCACCACCATGCCTGGCTAATTTTTGTATTCACAGTAGAGATAGGGTTTTGCCGTGTTGGCCAGGCTGGTCTCAAACTCCTAACCTCAAGTGATCCACCCTCCTCGGCCTTCCAGAGTACTGTGATTACAGGTGTGAGCCACTGCGCCTGGCCTAATTTTTGTATTTTTAATAGAGATGAGGTTTCACCATGTTGGCCAGGCTGGTCTCGAATTCCTGACCTCAGGTGTTCCACCTGCCTGGGCCTCCCAAAGTGCTAGGATTACAGATGTGAGCCACCTTGTTTATTAAACTCTTTCATTCTGCCATTTTTTTCTTATAATTGCACATTTTTTAAAATAATATTTGGCCTTAGGAAAGTTGAGAATTAGACATCATTCCTCATGGAAGTTGAGAGAGTTTTTTCCTGTTAAACAGTATTTTATAGTGATTTTTCTATTGTCATGGCAAGCCAGATTAAGTTAGAGGATAATGTTTAATGGAATGTTCCAGAAAATTGTCTTATTTCTTATTTTCACTTTTGTGAATGGATACAGAATCTGTGTTGATTTATTTTATGGATTTCAAATTAATTTGTACAGAAAGGCCATTAACTTTTCTCCAAAATGCAAATGTTTTAGGTTAATTTATAAACTATTTGAAATAGGCATTTCCTTCATTTTCCTTTCGTTTAAAATATATTATAAAAACATAGAAATATTTAGATTATGTATAGCATGTACATCTAAACTAGAGAATTAAGAAAATTATCTAGATCCCTCCATTGGATTTTTAAAGAACATTATTGAGATATAATTTACATACCATACAGTTCACTCATTTAAGGTGTACAATTCAGTGTCTCTTAGATTGTTTACAGAGTTGTGTAACCATCACCACAGTCAATTTTAGAACGTTGGTATCACCCTGAAAAGAAACCCCACATCCCTTAGCCATCACCACCATCCCTGTCCATGTCCCTCCACCTTCTCCAGTCCTAGGCAACAACCATCTACTTTTTGTCTTCTTAAATTTGCCTGTTCTGAACATTTCGTATAAATAGAGTCATACAATATGCAGTCTTTTATGAGTGGCTTCTTTTACTTAGCATGTTTTTGGGGTTCATCTGTGTTGTAGCACATCAGTACTTCATTTGTTTTTATTGTCTAATAATATTCTATTGTATGGCTATACCAGTTATCCATTCATCAGCGGATGGGCCTCTAGATTGTTTCTACTTTTTGGCTACTGTAAATAATGCTGCGATGAACATTCATTTATAAGACATATGTTTTTATTCTCCTGCCACTGGATTTTACCTTCAGAGTTAATCGGGCTGCTTTCACCATCTCTCTGCTTTACTCCTGCTGTTCTTCCTGCCTTTGCAGTTTCTGTTCATTTAGCCTCATTCATTCAGACCTGGCACACAATTCCCCTCCTTTCGGAAGCTTTCTCTGACTGTTCTGGATCTCATTGACCTCACATTTTTGCACTCTTTGTCTAGTCTGTGTAGAACAATTTGCCCTTAATTTAACTTCACTTTTTTTTTTCATAAGAGAGAAACTTGTCTAATTATAAATTTGCCTACGAGGTGAATAATATCTGATATGCCTGTCACCTCTCCTTGTATAAATTGAAAATATTTTAGCTTAGCAATTGTTAGGTTAAAGTTACTTTATATTATACTAAGAATTTCTTCTTTGAGACATTGATATAATAAAGCTTTTATTCTATTTTTATTATTTTATTTTTTTACAAGCCCACAGCTAACATAGGTGGTTATTCTAAATATATTTTAAGTAATTAAATATAACTAGAAACCACTTAATCTAGTAAAGGAAAGTTATTCAATCAAATGCTCATGTTTTTCACACTATAAAAAAATCTGAATTTACCTTTCTATATTATGTAGCCAGAGCTGAGATTCATAGATTCATACCACTTTACCACCCAAAGAGCTCTGGCTGCAGCTTTTCTGATATGCCTTATGACATAACCTTAGCCTTAAGCTCACCAGAGTACTCGCTAAAGCAGCTCAGCATAAAGAGTTGTTGGAAGTGACTTGATTTGGGAACCTTGTTTCGCAGCAGAGTCCAGTGTTTTTAGTCCAGTGCTCTGATGGCCATGTAAGTTATGTATTACTCATTCCAGGAGGTGCTGTTTGCATTGTGGTCATTGCCCACTGAGTATAGCAGAGAGAAAGTAATCTATAATTGTTTAAAGTACTGTTGGCTTAGTGGAATTGGCAAAAGTTCTGTGAAGTACTAGGGGTGTATTCTGGGCTTCATGCTCCCCATTTGCTTTCACTTTCAGTGGTGTGAAGAATGATTCAGTGCAGCTATAGTAGACCACTTCCATTGGCATGCCATCTGCCTAAAATATACAATTTTATTAGAACATAAAATACAGTAAAAAGAATCACACAAACAGCAAATATTATATATAGCTCACTATATGCCATGTACTCATCTAAGTACTTTATGTGTATATTCCTTGACTGAATCTTCTTACCATCCCAGTGAAGTAGATAGTATTACTGTCTCTGTTTCTATTTTACCAATGAAGAAATTGAGACACTGAATGTTAATTTGCTCAAGGTCACACAGCTGGTAACTGGTGGAGTTGGGATTCCCACCTGGCCATTCCAGCTTCTGTGTGGATACTGCCTCTCAATTTCATGAAATATCTAGTTGTCACCTAACATGTCATCATGTTAATTTTTATAATCACTGGCATTGCCATGGTCATTCACATCTATAAATATTTAAACTTATAGTTTATGTGGTGGTGCTTGGAATGCAAAAATATAAATGCTTACCATAAGGTAATTTCCTGTCTTTCTCCATTTTACCAAGTTTGTAAATTTGAGTATTTATCTGATAAAATATAGTTTGAAAACAAGAGTAATATGTTTTAATTCTAGAACGCAGGTTGATAAACTTTTCTGTAAAGGGCCAGATAGTATTATTTTAGGCTTTGGGAGCCATAGATACCTGCAGCAACAGATCGGCTCTACAGTCACAGCACAAAAGTAGCCATAAACAATGTGCATATTGAAGGGGTATGACTGTGTTCCAATAAGGTTTAGTTACAAAAACAGGTAATGGACAGATTTGTACTAGATTATTGGTAAAGTGGTTTTTTTTTATTCTTTGTTTTAGTTGCAAGAAGCACAGGATCGACATACAGAAGCTGTCAGATGTGCTGAGAAGATGCAAGATCACAAGCAAAAGTAAAATTTAAAGCAGCACACAGAAAAACATGATTATTTATAGAGCAAATAAGTGGTGTAGTATGAGAATTATATCAGCTATGATCATAAGTACATCTGTGTGAAGTCAAGGAAAAATTTCAGCATTAAGCAATTTTGAAATGCATATTTTTTTATATTATCCTAGAATTTTGTGCATTATCCACAAACCACAACTAGAAAAACAATAGAGTTGCCAAATCACCTACTTTTGAAATCTTTAAGAATTTATGTAATTATGCCTTCAGGTGTTTGCTAAGAAATTACACAGTATTTTAAAAATTTATCTGTGAGAATAATTATTTTAAAATATACATTGCAGGCTTGAAAAAGATAATGCCAAGTTAAAAGTTACAATCAAAAAGCAAATGGACAAAATTGAGGAGCTTCAGAAAAACCTGTTAAATGCAAATTTGGTAAGTCAACCGCTTAATTTCTGTCATACTGAAAAGGAATTTTATTGCTTAAAGTAGGACAAGTTGAGTATCCCTTATTTAAAATGCTTGAGACCAGAAGTGTTTCAGATTTTGGATTTTTTTTTATTTTGGAATATTTGTACATACATAATGAGATATCTTGGAGACCTTATATATGTAGCCTGAAGTTACTTTTATGTAATTTTTTTTTTTTTTTTTTGAGATGGAGTCTCGCTCTGTCGCCCAGGCTGGAGTGCAGTGGTGCGATCTCGACTCACTGCAAGCTCTGCCTCCCAGGTTCACGCCATTCTCCTGCCTCAGCCTCCCGAGTAGCTGGGACTACAGGAGCCCGCCAGCACGCCCAGTTAATTTTTTTGTATTTTTCGTAGAGACGGCGTTTCACTGTGTTAGCCAGGATGGTCTCAATCTCCTGACCTCGTGATCCGCCCACCTCGGCCTCCCAAAGTGCTAGGATTACAGGCATGAGCCACCACGCCCGGCCACTTTTATGAATATTTTAAAAATAATTTTATGCACGAAACAGAGTTTTGACTGTATTTTCACTGTGACATGTCACATGAGGTCAGGTGTGGAATTTTCCACTGTGGCATCCTGTCCACACTCAGAGTTTCAGATTTTGGAACATTTTGGATTTCAAATTTTCAGATGTTCCTCAACTTATGATGGGATTACATCCTCATAAATACATTGTAAGTTGAAAATATTATAAGATGAAATTTAATATACCTACTGAACATCATAGCTTAGCCTAGCCTATCTTAAAGCTGCTCTGAACACTTACATTAGCCTACAGTTGGACAAAATCATCTAACACAAAGTCTATCTTTTAATAAGTATTGGATATCTCATATACCACATATTGCTAGCTTGGGAAAAGATAAAATTCAGAATCTGAAGTAATGTTGAAATTGTGATGGTTTCACACCATTATAAAGTCAAAAAATTGTGTTAATAAGTTGACCCATGGTAAGTAAATCCAAATGGTAGTGGTTTCACACACTCTTAAAGTTGAAAAATTGTAAGTTGGACTATTGTAAGTTGAGGACTATCTGTATGTAAGAATATTTTAGATAATATGAAAATCCTTATTGATAAAAATATTTATTGTATTCATGGTAATACTACTTGCTACTAGTAGTGTAAGTCCTCTTGACTTTATAGAAATTGACTGAATTCATAACATTAATGAGTTTGGTAGTAAGATTTTAATAAAAAAGATTATGATAGCCTAAAAACAGTGTTTTTTATATACATTTTGTTTGTTCACTCATCCAT
This sequence comes from Pongo abelii, assembly GCF_028885655.2. Lineage (NCBI taxonomy): Eukaryota > Metazoa > Chordata > Mammalia > Primates > Hominidae > Pongo > Pongo abelii. The sequence goes on along the minus strand of NC_071993.2, from coordinate 27,499,929 downwards.
TGATGGACGTTTGGATTATTTCTGCCTTTTGCTTATTGTGAATAATGCTGCTATAGATATGGTGTACAATTGTCTGAGTCTCTGCTAATATTTGTAATATCTTTTGAAATTCTAAGAAATTTGAGTAATGATTTGATCTACAATTCTGAATTTCTTTTATAATCTAAACCCTTCAGTGAGAATTTCAGAATGAATTGCTTTTAACATGGTAATTTTTATTCCTCATCAAGAATGGATACTAGGTCATTATACAAGCATTCTTTTCCCCCAGAGTAATGTGTTTTTCTCTTTGGATTTTAAAAAAGAAAAGCCTGTGAAAAAGTAGAAATGGCTGCTCCAGCAGGACATCACAGAATAACACAGTGCTCCTAGCATTGCAGTTTCAGAAACCTTTTTTCCCATTTATCTGTGTTCATCAGTCTTTCAAAACCTTAACAGTTCCTGTCAGGTGCAGTGGCTCATGCTTGTAATTCCAGCACTTTGGGAGGCCGAGGCGGGTGGATCACCTGAGGTTAGGAGTTTGAGACCAGCCTGGCCAGCATGGCAAAACCCTGTCTCTACTGTAAATACAAAAATCAGCCAGGCGTGATGGCAGGCCCCTGTAATCCTACTACTTGGGAGGCTGAGGCAGGAGAATCGCTTGAACTCAGGAGGTGGAGGTTACAGTGAGCCGAGATTGCGCTATTGGGTGACAGAGCGAGACTCCATCTCAAAAAAAAAACTAAAAAAAAACAAAACCTTAACAGTCCAGTCTCAGAAAGGATGGCCATGTAATCCACGATACCAATTTATTGATGTACCAATTTAGTGATTATTTATTGATGTTCTGCTTGATGTTTAACAAGCAGAACAGGATTCTCTGGTCATTCATGCTTTCCTGTGTAGAAATGAAGATCAGAAGGTTGCATTGTAAATACTAAAGTGGAGCAATGAGGTTGATGCTTCTACTAATGAGTTTCTTTAAGTCACAATAGGAAGATTTATGCGACTCTATATACAGATATATCTATCAGAAGAAACATTGACAAGTTTTTTTTCTAGATTTAATGTGTTAGTCCTACTTTATTGGCATCCTTTTCACACAAGTGACATGACAATATATTGATATGAAGTCTCCTGTGAATGAGAGTGTGGGGGACATCCCCTTATATGGATGTCATCCAGGAATATATCAACATCTCAGAAATGGAAAATTTAGTAAAAGTACTCAAAACCTGCCAAGCTTATTCAAAAATAATGGGGGATTTTCTGTAGATTCCCATAGAAATGAGTTAAGAATATGGCATATAATTATTAGTCACTTTGAAGTGTACACTGTGAATCAAATTTAATAGAGACCATTTTCAACCAACTCATCAATAGCCCCTAACTTTTCCAGAAGGTTCTCATGTCTTTATGGAAAAGGGAATTAGTCAAAAGAAAGCAAAGGCAAACAATCAATAATCTGGCCCTTGTGGAAAAGTTTTGCATTATAAAAGAAAAACAAAGACAAAGTATGCTGGTCAACATCCTAAGGGTGAGTGTGCCCACCAAAGATGAGAAAATAACACTACACTCAAAATAACACCAATAAGAATCAACATAAAATGTACAAGATTAGCTATCTACAAAAGGAATCTGCACCAAGTAATGGTTTATGAGTGTGTGGTTGAGAATATGGTTTATGAGAAGTGAAACAGAAGGAAGAGACCTCAGGAAAGAGGTCTGGGCTGGAAATCTAGATTAGGGAATCTGGGATGAAGCCTTGAGATTTAAGGAGCTCTTAGAGAATTTAAAAAGAGGAATGGAAGGGGACAGCATGAAGGGTTGCTGCATTTAGAAATGAAGTGAGGTCAGAGGTGCCTAGGGGAGGGTATGGTCACTGTTAGTAGTTGCTGCTGAGAAGTAAAGCAGATTAAAGACTAAAAAATAGGGCCTTGATGACTTTCAGAATTTTAAAATGAGAATTATAAGACTGAAAATCAGATTTTAGTATAAAAGAAGACAAGTGATGAAAAAGTAGATCTCTAGATGAGGCCATGTATTAAAAAATATTAGAGTCTGACGAGCACAGTGGCTGACACCTGTAATCCCAGTGCTTTAGGAGGCTGAGGCAGGAGAATCGCTTCAGACCGGGAATCGAGACCAGCCTGGGCAGCATAGCAAAACTCTGTCTCTAAAAAATAAAAAATAAATTAGCTGATGTGGTGGTGCATGCCTCTTATCCTAGCTACTGAGGAGGCTGAGGTAGGAGGATTGCTTGAGCCCTGGAGTTCAAGGCTGCAGTGAACTATAATTGCACCATTGCGTCCAGCTTGGTTGACAGAGTGAGACCCTGTCACAAACAAACAAATAAACAAACGAAAAAGAGAGTCCAATGGAAAAACAGGTTGATTAAAAAAGCCACAAGAATCAGGCAAAAGTTATGTTTTTGTTTATTGTGGAGAAGACAAACTTTATTTAAAGAGAGATGGTTAATAGAAAAGGAAAAATTGAAACCCATAGAAGAATGTTTATAGAGAATGAGAGATAGCTCATCTTGAAGTCAGGTGAGTATAAAAAATGTAACGGGAACCAGATGAAAGTTTTCTAAAAATTGTCTTAGTAAGATTTGATTTAACAAAAACTGGAATATCTTGAATTATTGATGACAGTGTTTCTAGAGCAGCTTTAGAAATGAGAACGTACATCTAAAATAACTTTTTAAAAAGGAATTTTCATTAACACTTAGTATTTTATGTGTAAAAACTTCTATTTTTAACAAATTTTGGTAATTTAAATTCCAGAAAAGAAATATGAGCTGTTTTAACAAAAGTCGTTTTTTCAAATCTGTTCTTATTGGCATCAGGTTTATAAACTGCATTTTATAAACCTGCCTAAACGTGTGTTACTCATGAGCTCATAAGAAATAATAGTTTTAAGAAAAAAAGTGTTTCCAGAGTTTTAAAAATAATTGAAAATACTTTGTTTTAAAGTCTGAAGATGAAAAGGAACAATTAAAGAAACTTATGGAATTAAAACAGTCGCTGGAATGTAATTTGGATCAAGAAATGAAGAAAAATGTTGAATTAGAAAGAGAGATAACTGGGTAAGATTTTAATATTTCAGATCATTTTAACCATTCATTAATTGATTTAATAAATTTTACTTTGTTCAAAACTAGATACAAATTCATTTAATCTACTTTTTCTTAATGAAATTATTCTCTTTTAAAATTGTTTTAGAAAGTTGCAGCACAATCTGAAACTTTTGGAATGCCTAAATATTACACTTATTCTTTAATGATTTTGAAAACAGTAACAATGCCTTTGGCATATAATGTCAACTGCACTCTTCATCTTTTACTTTGAACTTTTATTTCTGAAGATATTTTCACTCTCTTTGGTAATCTTTCTCTCTTTGGTAGTGTCCTTCCCTTCAAAGAAGATATTCAAATCTTTTAATATCTAAAAACCTATCTGTGTCATCCTTTGGAAGCATCAAACATTATCTTGATTTAGCTTATGCTTTCTTTCTGCCTCTTTGTGTGTGTGTGTGTGTGTGTGTGTGTAGTAATAAAATATATCATGGAAATGTACTCATTTCCCATGGATATTTCCCATGTATACCTGAGGTATACATGTTATTAAACTTCTGTTTGTTTTAAAACATATATGCCTCATACATATACAAATGTATGTATGATTTAAGAGTGAAATGAGCAATCATGTTTCTACTATCCGGATTTAAAAATGGAATGTTACCCATTGCCTTGGAAGCCCCCAACATGGCTGCTTTTCTATTTATTTGCTGAGTACTTACGTTTGTTCTGATTCTAATTACTATTTTTCTCTCATTGTCTTTCTCTAACATGGTTTTGCATCCCTTTTACTTTGTTAACGTTGTGCTAGTAAAGATTTCTAGATCTCTTCTGAAAGCAGCCTTTGCGTCTTTATACATGCTCTCTCTGCTCATTTCCTTTCTTCTAAAACTCTGCCTGTTTCCTTTTCCCCTTAACTCAGACGTCAAAGATGTTTTCTTTCCTGTCTCTTGTCTGCTTTGAATGATCTTGATGTTTTTTGTGCGTACTTTTTTTTTTGTACTTTTCTTCTTATAAACGGTGGTCAACGGATATCAAATGTATTTTTGTGTCTTTTTCAACCATTCATGTTTAAGTATGTATATGCTTTCTTTTCTTTTTTTTTTTTTTTTTCCTGGAATCACTCTGTTGCCCAAGCTGGAGTGTGGTGGTGCAGTCTCGGCCCACTGCAACCTCCACCTCCTGGGTTCAAGTGATTCTCCTGGCTCTGCCTCCCGACTCAGCCTCCCGAATAGCTGGGATTACAGACATGCACCACCACACCTGGCTAATTTTTGTATTTTCAGTAGAGACAGGGTTTTACCATGTTGGCCAGGCTGGTCTTGAACTCCTGAGCTCAAGTGATCCACCTGGCTCGGCCTCCCAAAGTGCTGGGATTTTAGGCATGAGCCACTGATCCAGCCTAAGTATGATTTTCCTCTTCACCTTGGACTCTGAGCTCTGGTTTAAAGCTAATATTTGATAATAGGTTAATGTTTTATATTAACATACTAAAATGGATAGGAATAATTTATTCATAAAAACTTGATGTGATTATAATATTAACTCTTTATCTGCCATATATGTCATATAATTTTTCTTCACATTATTTACCTAAGATTATAATTTCATTAGAGTGTTTTCAAACTATGTCAGATTGAAATAAATGAGAGAATCATGATTCATTTGTTTTTCTTACATGCTAAAACATAATATGTTTAAATAATTATTAAATGTTTGCCTTTTTAAAACTTGAGTTGCTCATTTTGTACCTTCCTGCAGATTTAAGAACCTCTTAAAAATGACAAGAAAGAAGTTAAATGAATATGAAAATGGAGAATTTAGTTTCCATGGAGATTTAAAAACTAGTCAATTTGAAATGGATATTCAGATTAATAAGCTAAAACATAAGGTAATTTTTAATAAATTTTGGGAACCAAAAAAGTCACTTAATTTTGGGAAATATAGACTTCTCAATGCTTTGAACAGTGAAATAAAGATTTTTTTTTTAACTTTAGGGACTTGATACTAATAAAAAAACTTTTTTTAAACTTTTAAGTTCAGGGGTACATGGGCAGGTTTGTTATGTAGTTAAACTTGTGTTAAACAGATTATTTTGTGACCCAAGTAGTAGTGCTCATTAGTTATTTTTCCTGATACCTCTCCCTTCTCTCACCCTCCCATCCTCTAGGAGGCCCCATTGTCTGTTGTTCCCCTCCGTGTGTCCATGTGTTCTTAACATTTAGCTCCCACTTAGTAGTGAGAACTTGCAGTATTTGGTTTTCTCTTCCTGTGTTAGTTTACTAAGGATAATGGCTTCTAGCTCTGGACATAGGAACAGGCAAAGATTTCATGGCCAAGACACCAAAAGCAATTGCAACAAAAGCAAAAATTGACAGAGAGAATCTAATTAAACTAAAGAGCTTCTACAGAGCAAAGGAAGTATCAACAGAGTAAACAGACAACCTACAGAATGGGAGAAAATTTTTGCAAACTATGCATCTAACAGAGGTCTTATATCCGGCATCTACAAGGAACTTACACAAATTTACAAGGAAAAAACAACCCCATTAAAAAGTGGGCAGAGGATGTGAATAGACATTTCTCAAAAGAAGACATACATGCAACCCAACAAACATGATGAAAAGCTCAACATCATTGATCATTACAGAAATGCAAATCAAAACCGCAACAAGATACCATCTCATACTAGCCAGAATGGCTATTATTAAAAAGTCAAAAAAATAACAAACTATTCATCTGACAAGGGACTAATATCCACAATATACAAGGAACTCAACTCGACAGCAAAAAGAATAATTCAAAAGCAGGCAAAAAATCTGAAACAGACATTTCTCATAAGAAGACACACGAATGGCCAAAAGGTATACGGAAAAAATGCTCAACATCACTAATCATCAGGGAAGTGCACATCAAAAGCACCAAATGATATGATCTTATTCCAGTTAGAATCGCTACTATCAAAAGACAAAAAATAACAAATGCCAGCAAGGCTGCAGAGAACAGGGAACTCTTAGACATTGTTGGTGGGAATGTAAAGTAGTACAGCCATTATAAAAAACAATGTAGAGTTTCTTCAAAAAACTAAAAACAGAACTGCCATATGATGTAGTCGTTCTTCTACCAGGTATTTATCCAGGAGAAAGGAAATCAGCATATCAAAGGGATATCTGCATTCCCGTGTTTATTGCAGTACTATTCACAATAGCTAAGATGTGGACTCAACCTAAATGTCCATAGACAATGGAAAAGAAAATATGGTGTATACAGAAACATAAAGGTGAAAACAACACACTGAGGTTTCTGAGAATGCAGGATCTGTGCCAAGAAATGTGTTCAGAATCTAGGTGACAGGATCAACAGAAGTCCAAACCTCGGCATTTTGCAGTATAGTAACAAGCCTGCATATGTACCCTTTCAATCTAAAATAAAAATGGAAATTTTTTTTTTTTTTTAAAAGAAAAAGATTTGGTGGCTGGGCACGGTGGCTCATGCCTATAATTCCAGCATTTTGGAAGCCAAGGTAGGCGGATCACCTGAAGTCAGGAGTTCCGAGACCAGCCTTGACAAAATGGCGAAACCCCGTCTCCACCAAAAATACAAAAAAATTAGCTGGACGTAGTGGCACACGCCTGTAGTCCCAGCTACTCTGAAGGCTGAGGCAGGAGAATTGCTTGAACCCTGGAGGCGGAGGTTGCAGTGAGCCAAGATTGCACCATTGCACTCCAGCCTAGGTGACAAGAGTGAAACTCTGTCTCAAAAAAAAAAAGAAAGATGTGGTGTATATACAGGATGGAATACTATCCAGCCAAAAGAATGAAATCATGTCAGTAACATTATGTTAAGTGAAATAGGTCAGGCAAAGAAGATAAATATCTAAGGTTCTCACTCGTATGCAAGTGCTAAAAAGAAAACCGAGCTTGTGGAAGTATAGAGTAGAATCATGGGTATTAGAGGCTGGGAAAAGCAGGAGGGAGGACAGGTGGGCAAAGAGGCGGGGAAGGGAGGAGGTGTTGGGTGATGGCTACCAAATTAGAGCTAGCTAGGAGGAATGCATTCTAGTGTTCTATAGCACCACAGGGCAAATACAGTTAAATATAATTTATTGTGTATTTTCAAAAAGCTAAAAAGAAGATTTTGAATGTTCACAAGACAAATGATAAATGTTTGAGATGATGGATATGCTAATTCGCTTATACATTGTATACATCTATTAAAATATCTCTCTAGCCATAAATATGTATAATGTTGTGTGTCAACTAAAAAGGAAAAAATATTCATCCCATGATAAAATAGAACATGGGCCAACCTCAGTGACTCATTTCTAATGAATAGAATGTGGAAAAGGTGACAACATGTGACGTCGGCATTAGATTAGAAGAGGCTTCCTATCTCAGACTCCTTGCCCTTGGAACCCAGCCCCGATCTTGTGAGGATGATCAGGACACAAAGGCAGCCTAGGAGTTCCAGTCCCTCAGGCTTTGAGCTGTGTCCAGGGAACCTGAGGGGAACAGAGACAAGCTGTCCTGGCCGAGATTTTCCCAAACCACAGGTTCCTGAACAGAATAAATGTTGTTGTTTTAAGCCATAAATTTTGAGTACTTTGTTAGGAAGCAATAAGCAGAAAGAATGTATTTTACAAAAAGAGACAATAAGAAACATAACTTACACAGGAAAAATTAGTCTCATTTAAAGTAGAATCTGATAAATGTTGAGATTAATTTATTCCTGGCAAACAGTGTTAAGCAGATAACCAGGAGAAAGATGTAAGAGCTATTGAGGAGAAAGTTTTTTCTCCAGATTTAAAGGTCTGGGATCTGAACTCTCCAAAGTAAAAACTTCTCAAGAAGACTTTAATAAAACTGAACTGGAAAAATGTAAGCAACTCTATCTAGAAGAATTAAAGCTTCTAGATAGAGGGGGACTGGAATCTTCTGGTTTGTGCACTAACGTGTCTGGTTGCTGATGGTGGCCATTGGCTGGAACTTTGGTTGGGGCAGGAACCCCGAGCACCTACTCTGGAATAGTTTGCAAATAGTGTCTCCCATTCTACAGATTGTCTCTTCACTCTGTTAATTATTTCCTTTGCTGTGCAGAAGCTTTTCAGTTTAATATTGTCCCGTTTTTATTTTTTATTACTATTTTTAAAATTTTTATTTATTTTATTAATTTCTTTTTTTTAACCCAGGCTGGAGTGCAGTGGCACGATCTCAGCTCACTGCAAGCTCCGCCTCCTGCGTTCATGCCATTTTCCTGCCTCAGCCTCCTGAGTAGCTGGGACTACAGGCACCCACCATTATGCCTGGCTAATTTTTTGTATTTTTAGTAGAGACGGGGTTTCACCGTGTTGGCTAGGATGGTCTCGATCTCCTGACCTCGTGATCCACCCACGTTGTCCTCCCAAAGTGCTGGGATTTACAGGCGTGAACCACCACGCCCGGCCAGTATTGTCCCATTTTTCTATTTTTGTTTTTTTGCCTACAGTTTTGAAAATAGCCATAAAGTCTTTGCCTAGACCAATGTCCTGAAGCAATTTCCGTGTCTCTTCTAGTAGTTTTATAGTTTCAGGGCCTTACTTTTTTACATCTTTATTCAATTTTGAGTTGATTTTAGTATATGGTGTTCGATAGGGGTCTAGTTTCATTCTTCTGCATGTGGATATCCAGTTTTCCCAGCACTATTTATTCAAGAGGATGTCCTTTCCCCAATGTATGTTCTTAGCATCTGTTTAAAATCAGTTGGCTGTAAATACACGAATTTATTTCTAGGTTCTTTATTCTGTTGCCTTAACACCAATAATTATTACCCCTTGGAATGCAAGTCAAATTAGCATAAAACATTTGCAGCTCAGAAAAAGGCTAATGGCATTAGAATCTATATTACAAGATTCATTAATTAGAGTCTTATTTTAAAAGTCTTATTCTGGGAGCCTTTTTTTTGATGAGGCCTAAATAACTCAATAGGATGTCCCGAAAACTTCTTTAGAAATTATAGGGCATGTTGGGGCCGGGAACGGTGGCTCACACCTGTAATCCCAGCACTTTGGGAGGCCGAGGCGGGCAGATCATGAGGTCAGGAGATCGAGACCATCCTGGCTAACATGGTGAAACCCTGTCTCTACTAAAAATACAAAAAATTAGCTGGGCGTGGTGGTGGGCGCCTGTAGTCCCAGCTACTCAGGAGGCTGAGGCAGGAGAATGGCGTGAACCCGGGAGGCAAAGCTTGCAGTGAGCGGAGATCATGCCACTGCACTCCAGCCTGGGCAACAGAGCAAGACTCTGTCTTTAAAAAAAAAAAAAAAAAAGAAATTATAGGGCATGTTTATGGGGGAAGTAGTAAGAGACTTTCTGCTACCCCTTAGAGCCATTTAAGGAGGAAAGACATGAAACAATCATAGAAAAATAGAAGTCGAAGATCAAGTGCAAATGTTGTGTGGCAGAGATGATAAAAATAAGGAATATATTTTTGTGGCTCCTGGTGGCTTTGACTTTGTTCTTGACTTTCTGGGTAATTTAAGGGTCTACATTTGAAGAATCTTTTATGGTTCAGGTGACATTTTATTGCAACTGAATTTATTTCAAAATCTGTTCTTGGTTTTATGTTAGGCTATTCTCAGGCTACTTCCTTCATTATCACACTGTATTGTCTTCATTCAGATTGATGATCTTACAGCAGAACTGGAGACTGCAGGTTCAAAATGTCTACATCTGGATACAAAGAATCAAGTTCTTCAACAGGAGTTGTTATCTATGAAAACAATACAAAAGAAATGTGAAAAACTGCAGAAGAATAAAAAGAAGTTGGAACAGGAAGTGATCAACCTGAGAAGTCATATAGAAAGGAATATGGTAGAACTTGGTCAAGTCAAACAGTATAAACAGGAGATTGAAGAAAGAGCAAGACAGGAAATAGAAGAAAAATTAAAAGAAGTCAATCTATTTTTACAGGTTAATTTATGTGTACTGTGCCTTCATTCATTTCACTGCAAATTGTATTTTGGATATATACATTATATGTGTTTCCTCTACATCCCTTCTAGCAGTTTGTTCTGTAGATTTCTAGAAGGATGATGGCATCTGTTCTCCCTTTAGATATTTCAGTTTCCATCATTACTATAGCTACATTGATGATTTAGAATAATGATTTTCATCAGAGAATTATTTGACTATTAAGACCAGTTGGCATAAAACAAAACCATCAGGCAAAGAAAGTATTGTGATTTAGAAATTATACCATATTCTTGAATTGTTCTTAAATTACATTGCTCACTTTTTAAAATTTTTAGTTAATTTTATTATTCTTTATCAGAGTTCATGAGTACTAATGAAACAATGATTCAAATGTTTATACCTCAGCCTCCTGGATAGCTGGGACTACAGGTGCACATCACGATGCCTGGCTAAATTTTTAATTCTTATTTTTGGTAGAAACAGAGTCTTGCTTTGTTGCCCAGGCTTGTCTCAAACTCTTGGCTTCAAGTGATCCTCCTGCTTAGGTCTCCCAAAGTGCTGAGATTACAGGCATGAGCCACCAAACCTGGCTGATAAATATTTTAAACTTCAGCTTTTTTTTTCCACATATTTAAAATTACTCTCTGAATCACTAACTCAAAAGTAAAGGAAAAAAATAAACAATAATTACCCAAGTTATATATAAATTAAATTTTATTGAGGGATAATTTACAAATAATTAAACACAACCATTTTAACAGTTTGACCCAAGTATATACTTGCTTAACCACCCTCTCAACAGAGAACATTTCCAGAAAGTTCTCTCTTGCCCTTTTGCAGTTAATTCCCCCTACTTCATCCCAGGAAACCACCGGGACTTTAAGACAACTTGTGTTGTTTTTGCCTTAAAAAAAAAAAAAAAAAACAAAGCTGGGTACGGTGGCTCATGCCTGTAATCCCAGCACTTTGGGAGGCCGAGGCGGGCGGATCACGAGGTCAGCAGTTCAAGACCAGCCTGGCCAACATAGTGAAAATCCATATCTACTAAAAAATTTAAAAAAATAATTAGCCAGGTGTGGTGGCGCATGCCTGTAGTCCCAGTTACTCGGGAGACTGAGGCAGGAGAATTGCTTGAATCTGGGAGGCGGAGGTTGCAGTGAGGCGAGATGGTGAGAGCTAGACTACGTCTCAAATACAAAACAGCACAAACAAATTAGGCTGGGCATGGTAGCTCACACCTGTAATCCTAGCATTTTTTGAGGGCTGAGGCGGGAGGACCACTTGAGCCCAGGAGTTCAAGACCAACCTGGGCAACAAAGTGAGACCCCGTCTCTACAGAAAATTTAAAAAAATAATTAGCCAGGCATGGTGGTGCGTGGCTGTGCAGCTGAGGTGGCTGAGGTGAGAGGATCATTTAAGCCCAGGAGTTTCCAAGGCTGCAGTGAGCTATGATTGTGCCACTCAACTGAAGCATGGGCAACAGACTGAGACCCTGTCTCTAAAATAAACAAAGCCAAAAAAAAGTCTTTCCTCTTTTACCCACATGGGTATATGAGTGTGTGAGTGTGTGTCTGAGTGATAAAAATCTACTTCCTTAATAACATGAGTATGTGTGTCTATGAGTGATTAAAACTCAATAATTTAACAGATTTGTTTTAGTTGGGATAAAGAGCGATTGAGAACTGTGTGGGACCCCTGTGCTTACGAGAGAGGACGGAGGGTGCAAACTGGTAGAAAGGACATGAAGATTAACAGAGAGCAAATCTGGGCCACTTGAAAATATGTAGCCGTTGTGAGAGTAGCAAGTCTTCACTACTCATTCTCAGCTTTTTCCCTTCCCTCAGGCTAGTGAGAGATAGGAGTCTTGGAACACAATCTACAAGGCCGAGGCGGTAACAATCCATGATAACACAGATTTCTTCACATGGTATTTATGATAGTCTTACAAAGCTCTGCATGTTAGCTCTTAGAGACATGGAATGAGAATAGGAAGAAATCTTAGTGATATGCCAGTATAGTTTCCCATTTTACAGATGAAGAGACCTAGGGAAAGGTTAAACAGCAGGGCCCAAGCCATAGAGCTAATCAGGCTCAGGATCACACTCCACATTCCTTTACTTGTAGTCCAGGTGATTCCATAACCTTATGCTCCAACAGGTAGAATTACTGTAAGAGATCCAAGACCTTGGGCTTTTTTCTCAACATATATTGATGTGCACAGCATTTATCCCTAAGAAGCTCTAAGTTCCTGTATCTTACATACAGATGATTGCTTTAATTTACTTTGCCAGCTGTATTCATAAAATGGAATATCACATCAAAATTTTTAAGCATATTCAAGTCTCCCCATGAATATATTTTAACACAAAAATAATTTTTATAAGATTTTCATTCAAAAATATCTCCACATTTGTAGTCATTTTCTTTCTTAGGTTTTCCTTATGTTACCAATCATAATTTTTTATTTTCTATATGACATTTCCCCCCATTGTTAGACATCTGGGTTGCCAGTCAGCCTTTATTGTTTTGATTACTTCATCAAGGATGAAAATGCTTCTCTAGTAGAAACTCACTCTCATTTCTTTGGAAGGTGTATTTGGATTCCCTTTTCAGTTAGAGCCCTGGGGTGTCCTCTTATCTCTTTGACCAAGGCCTGTTGGCACAGAGATCTTTCTCTTTTTGGAGTTTGGGTTAAAAACAAAACAGCCCTTAGACACTGAGTAGGTGGCCATGGTCTTACTCAGGTTATATATTTTTAAAACATATGCTTTTAATTTGTTTTAGGCACAAGCAGCATCTCAAGAAAACTTAGAGCAGTTAAGAGAGAATAATTTTGCTTCAATGAAAAGTCAGATGGAACTCAGAATTAAAGATCTGGAATCTGAACTCTCCAAAATAAAAACTTCTCAAGAAGACTTTAATAAAACCGAACTGGAAAAATATAAGCAACTCTATCTAGAAGAATTAAAAGTTAGAAAATCTTTGTCAAGTAAACTCAACAAGTAAGTCAAAATATAGAATCATAGGAAATAAATTAAGCTCATTAATTTGCCTTGAAAGCATAATTCTTAGGTTCATGAGATTAATGGGAAGTGAAAGCTAACTAGGTAATATAATTTTGGAAAATGTTAGTAAATTAACTTACCTTTAAAATGTGAGTCCAGGACAGTTTATGTCTTTCCTCTGTTTTTTTTTTTTAATTTTATATGGCTTTTCCATTAATATTCTTAGGTAGTTAACTAGATCTATGTCTTTCAGCTATGTGCTTTTGAAACTTTGTAATTTAGACATTGATATTGTCATCAGATTGCTTATCAGCATTGCCATAAATATAATTATTAATGAGTTGGGCTGTTATTTGGAAAATTTCAACTTAAACCAGAAGGGTCAAGTATCACTACTGCTCTGCACATTCTGGCACTCCATAAATGAACTTTCCTTGATTGTGATGTCTGGTATTATAACTGCAGGGTGCCGTGAGACAAACTACCCTGTATAGTTTTTCTACTACTTAAAGGCATGCTAGTGAAATAGGGAATGATTAACGTAGGGATGAAGGGAAGTATAATTTATAAAGTGGTTAAAAATAACACCTTGGTCAGCCTGAGGGAGTGTGTGGAAAACAGGTCAGGCCCCATCTCTGATGCCTTGGGGACAATGTTAGGAGCTAACTGGCTTTGAGGCTCTTTAGTTCTTTTTGATCACCAACTCAGCTGGCTTCTTTTCCCCTAGAATTTTTTGCTCTGAATTATTCCTTGGTGCCAGATGCCTAATATTTTTCCAGATAATGGGTGAAATAAATGTAAAAGGGTGGTGAAAGCAAATGCTTGCACATGTCTTGAGGAATTTTTTTTTTTTAATCTCTAAACTGGTTTACTAAATACAAGTATTTTTAGCTGGGCTTTTTCCTTTGTTCTTAGTTTTGTTAATTGTATGTATCAAAACATGATGTTTTTGATATATTTGTACATAGTGAAATGGTTATTATAGTCAAGCAAATTAACATGTTTATCATGTCACATATTTACCCTTTAAAGACAAGTATTTTTAATGGCATCCTCAGGAATCTTACCAGTGGAGCGTTCCAGAAGGCAGCAGGTGTTACCTGTGAAGCTATACATCATTGGTAGCCATTTTCTTCCCTTCCCTACTTTGCTTGAATTACTTGTTTGTTGGAAACTACCCTAGAAACATATGTACTTCTTTAGAACAGTCTAAAAATTATAATTGCATACAGTAGGCATGCTCTGACACGTTTTTCAGTGTTAAAATACTGGTTGATGGGAAATTTCATTTACTCCTATGGTAACTTTTTAAAAATTTCAAGTCTTTTAGGAATCATTTAGGGAAAAGTAAAATATTAAGCATGTGTCTTCCGCGATCTTCACAGAACTAATGAGAGGCTAGCAGAGGTCAACACCAAACTTCTTGTGGAAAAACAGCAGAGCAGATCTTTGTTCACCACTCTCACTACCAGGCCAGTCATGGAGCCACCTTGTGTTGGAAATCTTAATAATAGTTTAGATCTCAACAGAAAACTTATTCCAAGAGAAAACTTAGTGATCTCTACCTCAAATCCACGGGCTTCAAATAATAGCATGGAGAACTACTTGAGCAAGGTTAGTTATGTTGTCTTTTTTCCTTTGGGTTTCAAATTTCTCATGTAATTCTTTTTTTGTTTGTTTTTTTGAGACAGCGTTATACTCTGTTGTCCAGGCTGGAGTGCAGTGGTGCCTTCTTGGCTCACTGCAACCTCTACCTCCAGGTTCAAGCAATTCTTGTGTCTCAGCTTCTCAGGTAGCTGGGATTACAGGTGTGTGCCACCACACCCAGCTAATTTTTATATTTTTAGTAGAGACTAGGTTTCACATATTGCCAGGCTGTTCTCAAACTTCTGGTTTCAAATGATCTGCCTGCCTCAGCCTCCCGAAGTGCCGGGATTACAGGTGTGAGCCACCGTGCCCAGCCTCAAATTTCTGATATAATTCTTGTTTTTAATTTGGTGAAATACCGAGTTGTTTAATTGACTTATGCTTGATAAGTAAAGGTCATAATTATCTGTGCTAATAAACTGAGGAAACAGAAATTTTAGTTTAGTTTTTTTTTTTTAGTCCCTAGAGCTCTCATTTTCAAGAGGTACCATTTGTTAACTTTATTCAATAAATGTAACTAAACTGTCACATTTTAAATTTCTTTAAAAGCTGAATTTATTAGAAATGGAATATTATTGCCTATTGCCTGATAGCAAAAGGTATATGTTGAGATACTTTGGCTTTCCTTCTAATGAATTTGAGTTTGGCTGTGGTTGATAGCACTTTGATAGTTTCCTGGCACCATCTCAAGTGTTCCACCCTTAGTCATAAGTGAATGAGTGATTGGCATCCAAACACTTAACCACATATGGAAATTTATTATTTAAAGAACTTCAAGATAAATACTTCTTATGAATTAAACAAACTCTAACACTGATTAATTTGTATTTTTAAGTTTTGTCATTTTCTTACATAGGAGTACATTCTTAGTTGCTATTGTTACAGCATTTTTCTTTCAATTTTTGTAAAATGTGTCTATTACTGGGCAATTGCACAGCGGTTTTTAAATAGTTAAAGCAAGCAGATATGTGAATTTAAAAAATGCACTTGTGCCATTACTTGAATGATTGATGTCTAAGATGGTAGTGATATCAAGAGTGTTTAGTAAGTATGATCAAACAGAATTATTTTCTTCCTACCCAGAATTTCATGTAAAGCTTCACAGGGTCCTCATCTCCCCTGGATCCTAGCTTTACAGTTACAAGGTCCTAGCTAGCCAATATTATGTTCATATTGTTAGCTTAGTTTTGTCTTGCTTTTCTACAACAATAGAAAACCCATTGAAGAGGAACCTTGCAATCCAACCTTATGATTTCACTCATAGTACGACTTCATTTCTGGGGATCTCAAAATGAATTCAACAATGACAAGTTTTATCAATTGTAGACTTGGTAGGGAAAAAAATTCAACTATGCTTGATCCAGTTTAAGATACTTGTCTGACTTTTGACCATTTTTGACTGGGGGAACAAATTACAAAAGCTGGTTGCAATGGTGAACACTTGTAGTCCCAGCTACTTGGGAGGCTGGGGCAGGAGTATTGCTTGAGCCCAAGAGTTTAAGGTTGTAGTGTGTTTTTACTGCAACTGTGAATAGCAGCCGCACTCCAGCCTGGGCAGCATAGCAAGACCCTGTCTCTTAAAAAATTAGAGGAAGCATAAAACATTTGTTTGAACAAAAATAAATAAATAGCAGCTAGTTTTTGTTGTGTATCATTATGAAAATATCCATTTTAATCAGTGCACATTAGCTTAAGATTTAATGGTATTTTCATGATTTTAATGCAGAGGAAAAAAGTGTAGACTCATGCTAAATGAGACCTCAACCTTCTTTCTTTACCAGGCCTCATGTCCTAACAAATCATAAAAGACCAAGTCTAAGGTTTCTTAGACAGCACTGCAGCCAAGTGGCTTAACAAGGAACAAATCAAATGATTGTTTTAATACATAAATTACAAGATCTAGCCAGCTAATATTTTTTCATCATTTTGTTAGCTTAGTTTTGTCTTATTTTTCTGACAATGAGATGATCAGGGTCTAAATGCTTCAGAGTCATGAAATTTTCCTACTGGGTACAAAAAGAATGTCAAATACTTCTGTAGGCCGGGTGCAATGGTTCATGCCTATAATCCCAACACTTTGGGAGGCCGAAGCAGGAAGATCACCTGAGCTCAGGAGTTCAAGACCAGCCTGGGAAACATAGTGAGGCATAGTGAGACCTCATTTCTACAAAAAATTAAAAAAATTAGCTGGGCATGGTGGTGCATGCTTGTAGTCCCAGCTTCTTGGGAGGCTGAGGCAGGAGAATCACTTGAGCTCAGGAGCTCAAGGCTGCAGTGAGCTATGATCATGCTTCTGCACTCCAGCCTAGATGACAGAGTGAGACCCTGTCTCAAAAAATCCAAAACAATAACAAAAAACCTTCTGTAACTTACTAAGCATGATGCAAATATAAAATTTTCTCATTAGTTCCTACCAGAAAACTCAGGTAACAACATTTTATAAGATGATGAAAGAATGTATAGATAAGCAATGTAAGAGAAGATTTTTGAGGAAATGTTTTTCCTTAATTGATTTTTTTGGGGAGCAAGGGGGTGTTTATTTTTAGTATTTCTAGATAAGCTGAAAAATATTCCATTGGTATACATGGTTTCTTTGTAGGGCACTGGTTTGCCAAACCATGTTAGACTTAACAAAAGAGATTAAAAAGAACCATTCTGTCAGGTCAAGTGACTTTCATACATTAAAAAAATTTTTTTGAAAGAATAGAACTTTTAAAAATGGCATGAAACTATATTACATAAAACAGATAGAAGTAGAGTTCTCTGGCTAAAGGAGGGGTAGGGGCTCTGAAGCTGTGACTTCCTTATCCCTTAATCCTGCAATATCCTCTGTAGAACCTTAGATTTCTGTGGGACATAGTTTGAAAACTACCAGTTATGAAAGAATCCTTCTAATTAGCCAAAATTTGTTGGTACATTGTTCTTTTATAATTTTCTCCTATTCTTATATTTTAAAATGAAAAAGTATACATGAAGTTGCAGATGTGCTCCCTTTATTAATGTTGGACTTCAAGCTACCTCCGCCACCTGAAGCATAATCCCCACCTGGAAATAAATAGAAAGTCCACAGAGAAAGGACGAGCATTTTTATAAAACATAGTTTATTTATTTTACTCCATAATAGCTTTTGATTTTGTATTATGCATTAAATTATTAGCATAAGAGATTAGTAATTTATTAAGCTTTTTAATTTCCTCTAGCAGTGTTCAGTTTCTCCTAAGCTATTGCTCTATACATTGCAAAAACCATCGGTGGCACCTTGTCTACCTCAATAGGACAGTTATTAATGTCACCAAGACATTTTTCTCTCCTTTTTTCTTCCATAGTCTGTATCAGGCACTGTGTTAAGTTATTTAACTGGAGACAATAATTTTAAATTTGTATTAAGGGAAATATGAGGAAAATGTGTGATTTAATGGGAAATTAGAAATAAAATGAAAGGGACTTTTTCAAAGTCATTTAATATTTGCCAGTTTTCACTTTTAATATAGGTAAAACCATCCCAGTTTCCCACCAACCAGGACAAAACCAGACTTGTCAATACAGAAGACCCTTTTCCTAAGCTTTCAAGTGTCCCTCCCAGAGCAGCTCCCTCCTGTGTTCTGGGTCTGCCCCTTTTCCCTTTGAGCCTTTATGTCTGACCTGGTGTCCTTTTCTCAAAAGTAGTTGCCCTCAGCTGTCATTTATGTGGTAAAATATTCAAGTGTTGGCCACGCATGGTGGCTCATGCCTGTAATCCCAGCACTTTGGGAGGCCCAGGTGGGCGGATCACGAGGTCAGGAGTTTGAGACCAGCCTGTCCAATATGGTGAAACCCCGTCTCTACTAAAAAATACAAAAATAAGCTGGGCGTGGTGTTGCACGCCTGTAGTCCCAGCTACTCAAGAGGCTGAGGCAGGAGAATTGCTTGAACCCAGGAGGCAGAGGTTGTAGTGAGCCAAGATCATGCCACTGCACTCAAGCCTGGGCAACAGAGTGAGACTCCACCTCAAAAGAAAAAAAATAAATTCAAGGGTCATTGAAAAGCTGGAAGAGACTTTATGTAGCGGGAGGCCACTCCAGGGCTGGAATAGAGACAACAACTTTACACCATATACCCTTTAAGTGTTAGGGGAGAAAAATAACCTGTATTTAAATTTGTTATGCAAGATGTTTCTCTGTCTAGACAGTTAAGACTCTTCAATATTAGAGTAAGCAATTTGTTAAGAGTATTTCATTTTTATCTAAGCAAAATGTACATATTATGAAAGTATTTGTAAATAGGGTATAAAGAAATAATAAAATTTATTACACGTAGGAAGTAAATATTTAGAAGTGAGAAACTACATTACATTAGTAGTTCCTTAATACAAGTCATGTAAAAATGTATATTTTACATCATGTTTATTAATGAATAGCAATATAAGATTCGTTCAATAAAGGCTTCTCCTTTTATTTGGTATTGAGTTATTACTTTTACAGGACCTGTCTACTAATGCTATTGTCACATTATTCATTTTATAAGGCCTGTCTATAATGTTATTGTCACAGAAATATATGGAAAACAGTCTTACAAAATATCGGGAAACCTGTTAGTCAAAAAATTTTATCTTCATACCTAACATTTTTAAAGGCATTGGATATCATATCATTATCACCACAAAGTACCTATTATGCGCACTATATGGTGTACTATTTCAGACCATGTTCTGGGTATTTAGTGAGAGAATACCTTTTATAAAAAAGATTTAAATAAGAACACTCTAAATGGGCCATTTGCAATACAGTTTGAAATATTCCCACACATTTCATAATTAAGTATATAAATATAATTAGATATTTAAAAAATTGGTACTAATTTCTGAAATCAAAATTACAATTAAAGAGCTATATATTTTTTGTTTATAATTCTACCAAGTTATGAATCAAAGAAACTAAGCTTGAAAACTAGCTCCAACTTATATTTATCGTTTTTTGAGCAAATTTTCTGAAATCTTTGTGTTTACATGAATAAAGAAATGTTATTTATAATATATAGGTAGGATAATATTTATTTTCACTTACTCTTTTGCCAGTAGAATTTTCATATGACACTATGATAGCATCACTTTCTTCATGTATATATTGATGATTCTGTACCAAAAAATAGCATAGAACATACTTTAAAATTTTAATTCTCTAAAAGTAGACAATGGAAAGTGGTGGTTTTTTTTTTTTTTTTTTTTTTTTGAGTTGGAGTCTCACTCTGTTGTTCAGGCTGGAGTGCAGTGGTGCAATCTCGGCTCACTGCAACCTCCACCTCCTGGGTTAAAGCAATTCTCCTGCCTCAGCCTCCCAAGTAGATGGGACTAGAGGTGCAAGGCACCATACCTGGCTAATTTTTTTTGTATTTTAATAGAGACGGGATTTCACTATGTTGCCCAGGCTGGTCTCAAACTCCTGAGCTCAGGCAATCTGCCTGTCTTGGCTTCCCAAAGTGCTAGGATTATAGGCTTGAGCCACTGTGCCCCACCAGAAAGTTTATTTTAAGGAAAAATCCATTAAAGTGAAAAAACTGATTAAGCTTTATAAAGGTCAGAGTTTTGCTAAGAATTACAAAGTAATGCATTCATTTCAAATTATGACTTCAGTTGTTTAACCTTGTACTAATAAGGGAAAATATCGTTTCTGACATTATGTATATGCAATAGACCAATATTAATTGTGCTTTTTATCAGATTAAACAACATTACACATTTTTGAAATCTAAACTTAAAACAAGTAGGAATTTTACTTATGTGATTATTTTTATATTTAAGCAATCAAGTTAAGTGTAGTCTTTTAAGAGTATTACAGGCCACATTTTGTAAGTGATACATCATTTCTATGTTAATGTCTCTTGTCTAACTTAAATATTATAAATAACATTTGACTTATTTCAGATGCAGCAGGAGTTGGAAAAAAATATAACTAGAGAACTCGAAGAAGGTATGTTGCCAAACTTCATGAATTAAATTTAGATTAATTAATTGATTTCTGAAATAAATTGTAAATCGTGAGTGGGATCCCTTTCCATTGTTTGGCTAATAGATACTACATTAAATGTTCTTTCTTACACACATCTAATGAAAGATGTGAAAACATGAATATTCATAGTGAAGAGTATATTTTGTCTCATTAGTTCATCATGTTCCATAGCTTTAAAAAAAACTCAAGAAATCTTTGCACCTCTTTTTTTTCCGGCTCTACACTTTCTTCACTTCTGCCATCCCCATAGAACTGTAGCCAGCATGCAGAAATTATTCTTAGAAAACAAAGGCATCATCAGCTTCTCAAGGTTATGGTGGTGATTTAAGGCCCAAAGACCCCAGGCTCACTAGTAATATCTAGTCTGGAATTACAGTTCATAAGCAGTCACTTGACAGGTGACATTTGAAATCTCCAGTCATTTACTTTGTCATTGGTTTCCCTTTGCCCTCAGGAGAAGTTCCAAATTCCTTAGCATGGAATAAAAACACCCACATCAATGTGGTCCTTGACACGTTATTCAACCTTATTTCTCACCCCTTGCTGTTCTCCGGGCCCCTTTGCTCTGGCATCCAGCCACCCTAGACCACGTGGAATTCCACAGGGAGCCTCCTCAGCTCCAGCTCTTGGCATTTGCTTCTTCCTTCTGTCTGGCATATGTTTTCCTTGTACTTCAGGTATCAGTCTACATATTGCCTCCATCAAAAAGCCTACGTTATTGACTCAGAACTGGGATAGGTTTCCCTTCTGTGTGTTCCAGTAGTGCCCTGTCTTATACCTGTCATGGTATCTGTGACTCTGTGTGGAAATTGTATGTTTGTCTGTTTTTTTCAGATTATAGCATATGTTTGTTAGAGGTGGATCATATCATCTTCATCTTGTAATTCTAGTGCTTACTTTGCTCATGGTTGTTGAATAAATGAATGAAGAGTGAGAAAGCCAGGAGCTCTGATATTTAACCACAAGGATAATTAATTCAGTGTGCAACCACGGGCAAATTATATTCAATAGTAATCTTGTATAATAGTTGTGCATACATATTTTTCTTTCTTATTAATACTGACAAAATTCTCAACTCTTTTACTGACTTCCACTTAGTTAACTACGAAATCTTTTAGGTAGGGAATATAATTCTTTCTTTTTCATTCTAGCTGCTGCTGAATTGGAATCTGGATCAATAGCTTCCCCTCTAGGATCTACTGATGAGTCAAATCTAAATCAAGATCTAGTTTGGAAAGCATCAAGAGAATATGTACAGGTTTTAAAGAAAAATTATATGATCTGAAAGATAAAATTTTATTACTGGGCTGTTCATGTGACATTTTGTTTCTCATTAAATATTAATATATGACATGTAAAAATCTTTATTAAAGGAACATATTTTTGTATCACATGTGTCAGATCAAAATTTATATAGTATTTTAAACAATGTTACTTGGCTTCTTTAACTTTTAAGTGGATTTTGCCAATGAAAACCAGGAATATTGAGTTTTACGTACTCAAACTGCCCAAATGTCAGCTGTTTAAACAGCCAAACCACTAAGTTGTCATTAATACTTTAGTGCAGTTAATTGATGGTTTATTTGTATTTTGTAATTTTTATCACTATATGTAGTGGTAGACTTGGACTTAGACACATTTTATTGTGCAGGAACTGTGGTCATTGTTCATGTTTGGATGTATTACAATTGTTACAGTGCCATCAAATTTACATAATTTTAATTTTAAGCACTGATTTATATAGCTGTTCTCAGGGAGAAATAAGATTTGCCTGATTCACCTTTTCTGTTTGTTTATTTATTTTTAATTAACCTTTTGGAAATAGCCTTCAGTTTAGAGAAAATTTTGAAGTTTTAGTACAAAGACTTTCCCCTCCGAACCATTTGAGAGTAAATTGCTGACATTATGCCATCACCCCTGATTACTTTAGTGGGCATTCCTAGAAGTCAGGACATTCTACATAACTACAATGCAAACCTTGCAATCAGAAAGTCAACATTAATACATTCTAGTTTGTTACTTCTCTGTAATGTCGTTTATAGCAAAAGGATCCCATTCTAATCCATGGCTTGTATTTAGTTGTTGTATCTATTAGATTCTTTCAGTCTGGAACAGTTCCTCAGTCTTTCCTTGACCTTCATGACCTTGAATATTTTGAAGAGTAAAGTCCGGTAATATAAGAATGTCCCTCAATTGGGTTTCATGGTGATTAGATTTAGATTATATGATTTTTTGGCAGGAATATCACAGAAGTGACCCTGTGATCTTCTCATTGCATCTTACCTGTGACCCTACAGTTTTGATTTGCCCTATTATTGGCAATGTTAGCATTGATCACTAACAATGGTATCTGCTGAATTTCTCCTCTGTAATGTTATTTTCTCACCTTGTGGTTAACTAGTATTTTACGGGGAGGTAATTTGAGACTTATGTACATATCTCTACTCCTCATCGAACCCTCAATTTATTCATTTACTTGTATTAATATGAATTCATGGTTTATTTTATTCAGTGAGTTATAATTCATTAATATTGTTATTAAAAATTTGTTTTTCTTTTAAGAAATGTTCTATTTTGACAACTTCAGACTTACAGAAAGATTATAAGAGGTAGTACAAATAATTTTTGGATATTATTCTCCAAATGTTAACATTTTACTACATTTACTTTATCCTTTCTCCCCCTTCTCCTCCTGTTTTTCTAGATGAATATGAATATAGGTACTTAATACAGATTTTTTTTCTGAACTGTTTGTAGGTTGCAGACACGATGCCTCTTTATTTCTAAATAATGTGTATTTCCTAAATAAAAGGAATTACTTTACATAACTGTAGTATAATGGTCAAAATCAGGATATTAACACTGGTTCAATGTTAATATCTAATCTATAGACCTTATGCAGATTTCGCCAATTGTCTCCAAAATATCCTTGATAGCCGAGGAAGATTCAAGATGGGGGATTTTCACCAGGTGTGACGTGTTGGTCCAATTGTCCCGTTTCTGTAGTCTCCTTTTATCTGGGACAGTTCCTGAGTCTTTCTTTGATTGTCATGACATTTATGTTTTTGGAGAGTATAGGTCAGCTGTTTTGTAGGCTTTATCTCCATTTTAGTTTGTACAGTGTTTCCTCATGATTAGCTTTAGGTTGTGCCATTTGGGCGAGGCTTTCACATAGGCTGAGTTCTCTGCAATGCAGCATCTGGAGGCATCTGCTGTCACTCGCTTCCATTACTGGCCAATGTTGACTTTGATTATTTGATTTGTTCAAATAATCAAAGTCAACATCCTGCCATGTTTGTCCATGGTTAAGCTACTATATACTTTGTATTTCATAAATATCTTGTATAAAGATACTTTGAGGCTTTGTAAATATCTGGCTACTACTCAGAACTTCACCCACGAGATAAAGCATTTCATTGATGATTTGTAATAATTGGTGTATTATTATGATGGTTGCCAAATGATGACTTTCTTATTCCTTCATCCCTTCTGTATTGATAAATAGAACAAAATCAGTGAACAAATAGGGGGAGAAGGGAAAGCTTACTAATTTGGTGTTCAGATGCCCCTGGATTTGGCCAGTAGTAGCCATTTCCAGCTGACTTTGTGTCCTTCTGACCTGTCCCCCTTATTCTTTGAGCACTTCAAGGGTGCTCTTCTTTTTCTGACAGCAACCTGGCTCCCTTCATCCTGAATATATATTAAGTACTCTCTTAATGCCGTCGATAGGCTTTGGAATCTGACTTTAAGTGAAATGACATATAACAGAACCAATTTGGCCATAGGCTAAATGATACAAATAAAACATACATTCCTATGACATATTGTTGGTCACAAAAACATCACTAATCTTCTAAGTAAATACCCCAAAACATGAATATAAACATTGAAATAAATGTGAGCTCTACATATATTTAGGAAAGATTAATTTAAAAAATTAAGATACTACCCAATTTTGGGTGCATCAGTGAGTGATAGTGGTTGTAGTGTTGGTGCTGTGTTAAATCAAGGAATAAATGTTGCAAAGTGAAAAAATTGTCAGGAGCACCTGCTGCCATCATGCAGCTATTTGAACACTATTTTTGTGTTCAAAAATAGTCACAAATATGGCAGGCTCACAGAGCACTTTCATACCACATAATTGTGTACCGCAGCTTTTGTGTTATGACCATAGACCCTACAATATTTTATTTTATAGTAATTTGCATTCATTAATTCCTTTATTAACCTGCTTATCCCAGTTCAGGGTCACACATGGTCAGAGCCTCTCCTGCACTTAAGGGTGCAGGATGGGAACCAGCCCTGGACAGGACATATCCCATTGCAGGGCCACTCACATACACCTGCCCTCACTCTAACTGGGACCATGTCATGACATCAGCACATCAGATAACCTAACATGCCCAGCTTTGGGATGTAGGAGGAAACCAGAATACCTGGAAGAAACCCACACAGACAAGGGGAGAACGTGCAAACTCCACCCAGATGGGGCCCCAGTTGGAAATTCTTTTTCTCCTCAGCATGAAAATGAAATGATGTTGTTCAAGAATCTGCTGTATTTACTGATTTGTTCAATCCCCTTGCGTGTAACCAATCTCTTGTGTCCCGGCCCCTAAGCAGCTGTGCTTCCCACTCCCCCTTGGACTCCAGCACCCTTCATCAGGTTGCCTTCACCACTTTTCCTCCCAAGTTGATGCTGTCTTCACCCCGTCCTTTCCCAGACACCCTGTGCCAGGCCACCCTCTTATGCAGATGCTTCTGCCTCAGGTGCTGAAAACCCATGTGGGACTATCCTTTCCCCCTTATGGTTGCCTCCTGACTGTTCATCTTTGATAACTCATTCTATCCCATCTACTTTTCAGGAGTGCCCTTACTTGACCTCCAACCCTGTAGAGGGTGACACTCCTGATACAGGAGATAGAAAGAAATTATTTAGGCAGATAGCAAGGGTAAAAGAGTCCTTGGCAAAATTTCCCTTTTAACAAAAAGCAGGCCCCAAATAATTTCTTTTCTAACAAGGAGCAGCCTGAAAAATCGAGCTGCTGACATAGATAAGCAAGCTGAAAGCTTGCATGGGTGAATGTCGGCAATTGTGCCAATAGAAAAGGGCTACCTGAGGGCTAGGGATGTTCAACATGGAGGCTTCATCTTCCCTTTTCTTTGTATAGTAAAGGAACAGGCAACATGGCACTGGCCAGGCAGAGAACCCATCTGCATAATAAAAGATTAGGGTGGGGGTGGCCAGATTTTCATGCACTATGCAAATGGCACACCTAGCCCTAACCATTTTTTTGCACCTTATGCAAATAGCATACCTGGTCTGACCAATCTTTTGTGCCCTATGTAAATCAGACACCACCGCCTCAAGTTCATCTATAAAACCCTGTGCATTTCGCCACGGACTGGAAGACCCGCCCAGGACCCTCTCTCTGCAGGGGAGAGCTTTTCTCCTTCTCTCACCTATTAAACCTCTGCTCTTAACCTCACCCCTTGTGTGTCCGCATCCTTGATTTCCTTGGAGTGAAACAGTGAACCTCAGATATTACTCCGTCAGTGATGCCGCTTCACTCCCACACTTAGGCCCTTCTCATTTTATCCAGACTCCAGCCCCTAACTCTGTGCCACCACAACTCTGATTTTGTTTCCAGGCTTAGTCCCCATACTTTTGAACTGAAATGTTCAGGAAGAGAAAGGAGAATAGGACTCCATATACCATTTATAATCAACATGTCGAGCTCTACAAAGCAAGCATTTTTATTGGAATTGCATTGAATCTATAATTTGGGGAGAAAAGACATTTAGAATATTGAGCTATTCTGTCTTCTGTTTGTTTGTTTGTCTTTGAGATGGTGTCTCACTCTGTTGCCCAGGCTATAGTGCAGTGGTGCGATCTTGGCTCACTGCAAGCTCCGCCTCCTGGGTTCACGCCATCCTCCTGCCTCAGCCTCCCCAGTAGCTGGGACTACAGGTGCCACCACCATGCCTGGCTAATTTTGATTTTGCATTTTTAGCAGAAACGAGGTTTCACCACGTTAGCCAGGATGCTCTCGATCTCCTGACCTCGTGATCCACCCTCCTTGGCCTCCCAAAGTGCTGGGATTACAGGTGTGAGCCACCATGCCTGGCCTATTCTGTCTTGTTAACTTATAGAGATCTTGCATATATACATTTTTAGATTTATTCCCAGTTATTTGATACTTTTGATTCTATTATGTTACCTTTCTTATATTTTATTTCCTGTTTCTTATAGAAGTAACATCTGTATTTTATGTATTAAACTTGGATTCAGCTATCTTGCTAAATTCATATTTTTTATTTGAGTATTTTATCTGTAGAGTCTTGGATTTCCCATATACACCCAAAAAATATCTGTAATAGTGACAGTATTGTATCCTTTTCAGTTCCTGGAGTTTTTGTTTTTCTTTCCTACTTCAAGAATGATGTTGAATAAAAGGGGAAACAGTAGGCATCCACATTTTGTTGAAATTACAAAGGGGAAACAATATTTTTCAATAAGTATGTAGATGGCAGGCTTTTGTTTTTATGATGAATATTCTTCATTATTGTATAGGTTTCCTATTGCTGCATAATAGGCCATCACAGACTTAGCATCTTAAAATCACACACACTTACCTCACGGTTTCTGTGGGTCAGGAGTTCAGGCATGGTCTATCTGGGTCCTCTGCCCAGGGTCTCACAAGGCAATTGTAAGATCTGAGGTTTATTTTGCTGTAAAAAACTTTTTTCCTGTGAGTTTCATCTGGTTTCCATCAAGGAAGCTGAGCTTGTCTGCTTCTGTGTGGGCGGAGGGTCCTCTTCAATCTGGGCCCCGTTGCTAGGTAAGGAGCTGAGTTGGGAGTTTGTCTTGCAAATTCTCTATAATGACTAAAAGTTTTAACAACCAGCTGGTCTTAATTTCTACTTACAATTCGAGTTCTCAGAAATTGTCTAATTTGTGTGATCATTGTTTGGCTTAGCTGTTTTTGCTTGTTTCTGTCTTCTTGGGATTTTGTTGGGCTTTTTTTTTTTTGGTATGTTTTGATCTCAAACCTATCAGATTTGATGAATTCTAAACCCCTCTAGCCTATGAGTGTGGAATTTTCACTCCAAAGGAAAACAGAGCACCATGCTTTTCTCAGCCTTCCAGGGCATTCTTATGTGACTGAGAATCATGTGAGGGTGTCTGGGAGGAATGCCTCCTAAGAGCAGCAGTGGCTCCAATGAGGTTTCTCCTTCAGGAGAACATAATTAGGGCCTATTTTCACCTGGCAGGTGCATATAAGGAGCTGACCCCTCCCACATCTTAAGCCCCTGACACATTGTGCCAGGTAGTTGTGATACAGGTGGACCGAACCAGTTCAGAGAGTAATTGCCCTGGAAAGCTAGGTCCGCAAGCAGCACACTTTGGGTCTGATACACTCACTGACTTAATAATATCTGAAGGAGAACTCTAAACTATAGGAAATGAGGCCTCTACGTTGGCTAAAATCTCAGCAGCTGTGCAACAAAAAGTTACAACCTTAGAAACTCTGGCTGGGTATTTGCAAAATGTTTATGGTGAATTGTCATGCAAATATTTAGTCAAATGGACAACTATAACTGAAGCAGACTCTAAGTTACAATGGCCTAGATGGGGATCTTCTGAGATGCCCATATTAGTGCACCTGTGAACTAGAATAGAAAAGGCACGCACACAAACTAAACAGCCAGAATGGGAGAGCTGCTTTCAGTGACATCTGGAGAGGAGCAAAATGGGGGAAGATTGCCTCACCTCCTTACAGGAGGCCAAGAAACAACTTAGAGATGCTAACTGAGAACGCTCTAGTGCTTTATCTCAAAGAAATCTTCAGAATCACTTACTTCCTCTTGGTGCCTCCCCCACCTCCATGTATACCACTACTTTTTCCCGACCTCTTTGAACTTCCTGGACCAGATCTGTTCCCTCCTACTGCGTGCTCCATTCTAATATCTTCCCCTCCTCGACTGCTGCTCACTCAACAGAAGGCAGCTGGGGGTCTAACTTCCAAGACTCTACCTCCTGCTGATTCTCTGACAGCCCCAATGGCACCCTCTCATCTGGAAGATGGGAAAAGGGGGACCCTATAGGGACATCTCTCATGATTGCCCTGGTTTGAAAACAACCAATAATGGATAGAGGAACCCCAGCATTTGTCTATCAGTTCTGGTCAAAGGCTGAGCTGTGAAGCACAGTTATAGAATTTCCTGACTTCCATAAAGATCCAATTGGGTTTGCCCACGAATTTGAGCTCATTATCAGAACCTACGACCCAGGTCATTCAGACCTTTACCAGCTGGTACACATACTTGTTTCAGAGGCTAAAGCTAAGGGATGGCTAGAAAAATCACAGAGGTCAGACCCGTTAGCAGACTTAATCCTCAAAGGCCCAATAGAATGACAACAATCAGCCCCCAAAAGTCCAGAAGACAGGCTCAAAGATGCCTGGGAGTGAGCACCTGCTCTGCTAAATGTCATTCCCTCAGTGTTCCAAAGGGTTGTGAATTGAATAAAATCTAGCTGTGCCACCAGAACCCAAAAGAATCAGATCATTTTACATGTTTTAATAAAACTTTGCAACAGTATTGCAAGATGTCAGCTGATTGCTTTGAAAACACTAAAAATGATACATTATTAAATGCAAACTTTTAAAACAGACCAGATGACGATTTAGCCACCCTAGTAAATTGGGTCATGGCCAGGACTAATAAACTAGTTACCTTAGCGACCAGTTATCCTGCGCTATGATAAAAAAGAAAAAACAAGACTGCCCAAGTTATGCATCTACAGTTAAAGCAATTTGTTGGGGTGATCAGACCCAACACCAGGCCATGGGGGCTATGAAGTCCGGCGGAGTCAAAGGAATGAGAAAAGACGAGAGAAAGTGGGACCAGGGGGCCGACGCTAGTATGGATGCTGCGAAGGCCCCAAGCTCTGGGAGCCCATGCTATTTATCGGTGATCAAATAAACAGGTGGTGAGGATGTGGGGGTTGAAAGGAAGCAGTGCATCAAGCAAACAAGCCACAGCTGTGGCAGTTTAGCATTTTCTCCGAAACATATGGCTACCTGAGACAATGGGAATGCCAGAAGCAAGGAGCCAGCAAGTCCAGACACATTCCAAAGGCCACGAGGGATTTCAGACCCTGGACCCCAGACATGTTCCAAGCCCTGCCTCAGCTTCTCTCCCAACACTCAGCTTTTCTCCCAACACAATTAATTTCTCAAACCTCTCAGTATCAGAAAAATGTTAAACCGCCTCAGAGGACTCTTCCCTTAGCCTGTTACTACTGTAAAAGACTGGGACACTTGAAACGGGACTGCTTTAGGCTGAAACGGAAGCCACAGCAGAAGGATACAACTCAGGAAGACCAGGGGTGCTCTGAGGAAGTTAAAGTGTTTCACCTCTCCTAGTATTCTACCTTGACAAAACAAATTGGGAGAGATTAATATAATCATTAACCATCCTTACTTGACACAGGAGCAGCCATATCTGTTATAAATCCCACCTTGTTTAGAAAGCCATTTCTCAGAGTAATGAAAGGATTAGCATCATGGGTGTATCTAGAAAAACTATCTCAGGTTTTAAATCAAAACCTATACCTTACAGTTTTGTCAGGTTTGGTGCCCTACCAACCAAGGGCCCTAAACGTGACCCACTCAGTCTGTCCCACACGTTCCTGATATGCCCTGAGATCCCTTTCAATCTTTTGGGCCACAATCTCCTCAACATCCATAATGACCATATTTTTTTTATCAAAAGGTGGATTTTTTGGGGAATATGAGCCAGGAGACAAAACAAAAACAACCCAAAACAAACAAAACAACAAATTAGAGAAACATCCTGACAATGTACCATAATTTAGTACTAGTAATGTTAAAACATCATCTTATGTCTGGGAAATAAACTAAAGACAGAAAAGGAAACATTAGCGGGGAAGAGAGAAAGGTGAAATAAAAGGCAGGGAACTGTAAAACTCCTTTTAGCCTCCCCAGTTTTCCTGTAATCCCAGAAGTGGAGCATTTGGTTAAGGCCATCCTCTCCCACTTATGGTCCCAGTCAAATACAGACACAGGAAAAATATTCCTAAAGATACTGCTCCCCAACATTGTATAGTATCCTTTTTGACAGTAAGACATAGATGGAATTGTCCCTATCATACAAGATTATCTCATTATTCCCTATACCAACCCCTACAACACCCCTGTATTCCCTGTAGAAAAACCAAATGGTAGAGAATGAAGACTTTTTTCTTGAGATGGAGTCTTGCTGTGTTGCCAGGCTGGAGTGCAGTGGCGCAATCTCAGCTCACTGCAACCTCTGACTCCCTGGTTCAAGTGATTCTCCTTCCTCAGCCTCCCGAGTAGCTGTGATTACAGGCATGAGCCACCACGCCCAGCTAATTTTTGTATTTTTAGTAGAGATGGATTTTCACCATGTTGGCCAAGATGGTCTTGATCTCCTGACCGTGTGATCCACCTGCCTTGGCCTCCCAAAGTGCTGGGATTACAGACATGAGTCACTGCGCCTGGCCTTTTTTTTTTCTCACTATATTTCCCAGGCTGGTTTCAAGCTCCTGGTCTCAAGATATTCTCTCTTCTTGATCTCCCAAAGTGCTGGGATTAGTCATGAGCCACCATGCCTGGGCTGAGGGTGGAGATTTGTACAGAATTTGAGAGCAGTAAACAATATCATAATATTTAGACACTCACATACCCTTCTATCAGCTGTACCCACTCCCAGTCAGTATTTCTCAGTTGTGCATCTGCGGTGCCTTCTCTAGAATTCCTGTAGATCCACACAGCCAATAGTTGTTTGCCTTCACCTGGAGAGAATGGCAATATACATGATATACGTGGACTGTAATGCCTCAAGGGTGCACAGAAAGTCCCACTTATTTTTCCCAAATATTAAAGGCTGATTTAGAGGACCCAATTTTTCCCCAGGGTTCAATGCTCATCCAATACATGGATGACATTCTCCTTGGGTTAGACACACTCTCTTCCCCTCAGGAAGATATTTCATATTTACTCACACAATTAGCCAATAAGGGACAAGGTGTCTCAAGATGAACGTCAGCTATGTTCACCCCAAATCAAATATCTGGGGGCATATTACCTGAGTCCACGGACTGAACGTTAACCCTGATAGGGTGAGCGTAGTTTAACTTTCCCCATGATCATCACTAAAAATCAACGTTTAAAGGGTTTTCAGGGCTGGCTGGCTATTGCAGGAACTGGATACCATATTTTTCCCTTGTGCCCCAACTTCTGTGCATACCTATGAAGTGAATGGTCTGATCTCTTTTCTCTGCCTTTCTTTTTTTAGCATATGAAAGTGGAAGAATTGCATCTGGGGTAATGACCCAGTAACATCATGACCATCAGAGAACTATAGGCTATTATGGCAACAGTTAGTCCCTGTAGCTCAAGGGCTGCCTCACTGTATGAGAGCAACATCAGCCACTTCCCTTCTGTACAAGTCTGTTGAAGAAATAATCATGGGTTCCCTTCCTACTGTTGGTGTACCGCATTCTAAACTCTCATCATACTCATTGAGACCCTTCTAAACTCTCATCATACTCAACACCTGTCAATAGGTTAACCTCCGTGAAGTTTTGCTTTTATCTCCAAATATTATCATATCCCAGTGTAATTACCTTAATCCTGCCACTCTATTCCAGGGACCTTCTGATGAAACCCCTCGTGACTATGTTCTGATGACTGACCAACGGCTCACTTCCAGGACAGACTTGCAATAGACGCCACTGGATAATGCTGAGATAGACTGGTATGGAGATGGGTCTGATTTAAGAGGGGAGCATGGAAATGTTAGAGCAGGATATGCTGTGATTTCCTTATTAGAGGTCATTGAAGCCAGTCCTCTTCCCCAAGGCAGATCAGCTCAAGTAGCCAAGTTGATTTCACTGACCCGAGCTTTTCAGTTGGCGAGATCTGTGTTCACAAGGTTGTGAACATAGGCCCTGACAGCTTCTCTGCATTTGGGTTTGCTCATGACTTTGGGATGCTACAGAAGGAGAGAAGATATTTAACCTTCTCAGGGCAACCCACAAAAAATGACCAACAAGTATCAGAGCTGTTAGAAACCATTCTAAAACCAGAACTTCTGGCAATTATAAAAATCCCAGGTCACTCTAAATTGGACACCACTGAAAGCTGAAAGGGTAACCAATTTGCTGATGCTACAGCTAAAAGAGCAGTACTTGAGCCACCAGCCTCCATCTGGGGAATGGCCATAAAACCTGAAACACTTACAAACATGTTGAAGAAAACCCAGAGCATAACCCCAACAAGAGAGAAATCTACTTGGAAACAGAAAGGGGGATACCTGTTTCTGCAAACTGAAATATGATGTGAACCTAATAATAAACCCATTATTCCAATGGGATGTCAGATGCCCCTTATGGAATATGTTCATCATCAGGCCCATTGGAATCCAGAGAAAATGATATCCTGGTGTAAACAATATTATTGGAAACTGTCATTCCTGGTGGCACAAAAGGTTTACTCCTCATCTGTTTTTTGTTGCCAAAATAAGCCAGGGAAGCCCTTCCATGGGGCCAAGGGTCATTTTCCCCTTCTAGCTGGACCTTTTGAGGTTTGGCACCTTGATTTTAGCCATAACATTTTATCCACAACTTTAGAGGATCTTCACACAGGACTGGAAGCAGATGACAGCTGCTGTGGAGAGCTTTAACCCAAGACACCAGCCCAGACCTGTATACAAAAGAATGCCTATATTTATTGTATGATAGCCATTACAATGATTGTCCTAGAGATACTGGCAATTGCTGTGTTATGCAGAACCAGGCACCAGCCTTGTATGATTTAATATCCTTTTAGTAGTTAAAATGAATTTCACAACCTTATTTCTATTTAAGCTCTGTCCCTATGCCTTGCCACCGCCACCCACTGTGGCCCATGAAACAAACCTGTTTCTACAATGGGCTCAGGATTATGTGGACAGATTGCCTCCTGGATATGCAAACTCATGCTTCTTTCCAGTGGCTCCAGCCTTCCATGTTGGGTATCTCCTTTCTATGGTCAGGACTGGATAGAATACCAAAAATGTATTACATCACAGAAATGGTCTGGTATCCTCAGTGCTGGTATAAGAAAATACAATATATATAATTAGCCCATTGAAAATACACTTAAGAGCAAGGCACATGGGAAAAGGTTTTCAGAGGAAAGGTCCAGCTCAGCAACCCTCACCTTAGTCCCCTCTCTGCAACTAATAGAGAAGTTGGTAACTACACCCCAAGTAACTGCTGAATTTCAAGATGAGATACTGCAAATTTGTGATTAGTTTAACTGAATCACTCCTTTAGTAGGTCAACTCAGCCAGAATGCTCCTTTATGCTGTAAAGAAAGAAACCACGCAAAGGGCCAATGGTGAAACAGTCCAGGAGATATGGGGTCGATACCTGGAAAGCACTGTGACCACATTATTATGTTACAAGGCACTGACATGACACCTATGGGGTACAGTGACCAGATATTAATTGGCTAGCATTAAACGGGACATACTGGCTATGTCACTTTAACTTATGGCCTGGATTACCCCCAGGATGGTTAAGATGATGTTCCCTAGATTACGCTTGGGCACAAGGATGAGTAATTCAGACCCTGCCAAGCCAGCAACGCTTTTTCACTTACGGTTTTGCTGGACACATTCTGTATTCCGATGGTGTGATCGCTTAGCTTCTGTCTTTGTACCACAAATAGCTATTGAACATGTTGTATGGCATACAGAGGCCTTAACAAATTATACCCAAAAGGCCCTAAATGATAGACACATGAGTATCTCTTTGCTAAACAATGAAGTCTTACTAATGAGGAAAGCTGTGCTGCAAAACCGTATGGCCTTAGATATACTCACAGCAGCCCAAGGTGGAACCCGTGCCATCATAAAAACTCAAT
This sequence comes from Pongo abelii, assembly GCF_028885655.2. NCBI lineage: Eukaryota > Metazoa > Chordata > Mammalia > Primates > Hominidae > Pongo > Pongo abelii. The sequence continues at coordinate 27,465,327 of NC_071993.2, read as the reverse complement.
GTTGTATTTATGTTCCAGATACATCAAATAACATAACTTAACTTATGGCTGATATGAAAACCCAGATAACCAACCTGTCAGACCTAAAACCCTTGGTAATTGACTGGTTGAGTGGTTGGTTTGGATCCTGGGGAACTTGTGGCAGAAGATATTGCTCATAATAGGAATAATAATAATAATTAGTGTTCTGCCATGCTTTTGCTTACAATGTTGTATATTCTTGCAAGTAAGTCAACATGCAGCCAAAAACGCTAGAGTAATAGTTGTCCAAAGAACTGCTCTAATTGAGGAGGCAGTAGCATTGCCTGAACCAGCTTCCAGGTTTGCTTTCCATTTTGCTATAAATCTGGGAAAGTCTCTCTCTCTTTCTCTCTCTCTCTCTGTGTGTGTGTGTGTGTGTGTGTGTGTGTGTGTGTGTGTATTTTATCTTTCTTTTTTACTTATCATATTTTATCTCCACGAAACATGACCTTAGGAATAAGCCTTTCAAGTAATGTGGGACCTGAACATCCTGGCGACAAGGGACAAGCTGAAAAAAGAAAAAACCTGAAACCAGAGACTCATTTCCCTCTAAAATTCTTTCTCCATAAGATTTGAAAGAAAAAATGGGAGGAAAATGTAAGAGGAAAAGAAATCTTGGGACCTCAAACTCATAAAGCCAAAAGAAAAATAAAGCGAAGAATTGGGTCAGGCAATCCTGCCTCCCATTTGCTTCCTAAATGAGATGGCTGCAAAGATAAAAAAGGTACATACCTCCCTCACAATTTGTCCGCAAGGAGATTCTTTTGTGGGCCCCAAGATCTTTACCCTAAAACAGTTATGTGGAATTTCACTCTGGCAATGTAAATTGATAGCTTATCTTCGCAGGTGCAGGACAAAGGACAGAACTCAAAGTCATCCCTCTGCTGACCTGAGACAAATGCGTATCTGAGTGCTTCCTCCGCCCTATTGTCTATGTCATTTTATGTTAAAATGCATAAAGTACTGATGCCTTCAGCAAGCCAGATGAAGTCATGAGTGTCTATTTCCTCTACCTCCCTCACACATGAAAATTGTGTATTCAGTGAAAGGCTGATCAAAGGCTCAAAAGGATGCAACCATTTTGTCTTTTTATCTACTGAGACACGTTTTAACAATATTTCTTTGGCTCACACCCGTAATCCCAGCACTTTGGGAGGGCGAGGCAGGTGGATCACTTGAGGTCGGGAGTTTGAGACCAGCCTGACCAAAAAGGAGACCGTCGTCTTTACTAAAAATACAAAATTAGCTGGGCATGGTGGCACATGCCTGTAATCTCAGCTACTCGGGAGGCTAAGGCAGGAGAATCACTTGAACCTGGGAGGCAGAGCTTGCAGTTGCAGTGAGCCGAGATTGTGCCATTGCACTCCAGCCTGGGCAACAAGAGTGAAACTCCCTCTCAAAAAAAAAAAAAAAAATTCCCTTCCTTCAATATCCACCCTTTCCCTTTTAAATATTGAAGCCCTCAAAATCATCTTTGGAGAAAAGCATAGACCTGTCTCCTGGGCACGCATCCTTAATTTTGGCAAATAAACCTACAATGACCGAGAGTTGCCGTAGTCATTTTCTTTTATTTACATCTAGCAACTACGAAGGGATTCCTGAATGAAGGTGGCCCAGGCCTGCAGCACCTCTCCTATTGGTGCTTGGTACTGGCTTGGGCTGTGTTTATCACCCTAACCTATGGGATGATTTGCTGAGGTCTGGGACCTCCTTCCTCCAGGGATCCCTGACCTCCCCAATTTTGTTGTTTAGTTTCGGGAGAGGGTCTGAGGTTTATTTTGCTATAAACCAACTCCTTTCCCTGGGAGTTCCAGCTGCTTCCATCAAGGAAGTCGAGCTTGTCTGCTTCTGCGCGGGCAGAGAGTGGTCTTTAGCCTGGTCCCCATTATTAGGTAAGAGTTGGGATTTTGTCTGCTAATTCTCTTTAATGACTGAATGTTAGTTTATTCTTCATTTCTCCTTACAATTAAAGTGCTCAGAAAGCATAATTGGTGTGATCAGTGTTTATTTCGCTGATCTGTTTTTGCTTGTTTTGTTAAGGTTTTTAATTTGGTATGTTTTTATCTTTCTTCTATCATATTTGACCAAGTCTAAATCTCTCTAGCCTATGAGTGTAAAATTTCCACTCTGGAGACAAGAAGAGCATCTTGCTCCTCTCAGTCTTTCTGGACATTCTCATGTGTCTGAGATCATGTGAGGGTGTCTGGGAGGAATACTCTGTAGACATGGCTCAGATTAGGTTTCCCCCTTATAAGAACATACTTAGGGTCTATTCTCAGCTTGTAGGTGCATATAAGGAACTGACCTCTCCTGCACCTTAAGCCCTTGACACACTCTGCCAGGTAGCAGTGATATGGGTGGACCAAACTGGTTCAAGAACTAATGGCCCTGAAAATCTAGGTCAACAAGCAGCACACTTTGGGTGTGATACACTCCCCAACTTGGTTAAATTTAGTTTTCCTTTTTTTCTACACTTGGTTAAATCTTAAAGAGAACTCTAAGTTATGAGGAATGAGGCCTCTAAGTTCGCCAAAGCCCCCACACAGCTGTGGAATATAAGTTTCATCCTTAGAAACTCTGGCTGGGTATTTGCAAAATACTTAAAGTGAATTGCCATGCAAATATTTAGTCAAGTGGACAACTGTAACCAAAGCAGACTCTAAGTTACAATGGCCTAGAAGGGAATCTTCTGAGATGCCCATATTAGTGCACCTGGGAACTAGGATGGAAAATGCATGCACAAAAACTCAACAGCCAGAATGGGAGAGCTACTTTCAATGGTACCTAGAGAGTAGCAAAATGGGGGAAGACTACCTCACTTCCTTACAGGAGGCCAACAAACAACTTAGATATGCTAACCGAGAACTCTCTAGCACTTGATCACTCTTAAAGAAATCTTCAGAATTGCTTACTTCCTCCTTGGTGCTTCCTTCACCTCCATTTACACCCCCACTTTACCCCGCCTCCTCTGAACTTCCTGGACAAGATCTGTTCCTTCCTTCTCTTGCATGCTCCAGGCTACCATCTTCCCCTCCTCCTCATCTGCTGCTCACTCAACAGAAGGCAGCAGGGGGTCTCACCTCCAAGACCCTACCTCCTGATGATTCCATGACAGCCCCCGTGGCAGCCTCTCATCAGGAAGATGGGAAAAGGGGGACCCTGCAAGGACACGCCTCATGATTGCCCATTTAGGGAACAATCAATAACAGGGGAACCCCAGCAATTGTCTATCAACCCTGGTCAAAGGTTGAGAAGCATAAAGAATTTACTGTTCCCAGGGCTCTAAATGTGACCCACTTGGTAGGTCTCACATGTTCCTAATATGTCCTGGGACCCCTGTCAGTCTTTTGGGCTGCAATCTTCTCAACATCCTTAATGCCCATAAGTCTTTTTCATCAAAGGTGAATCTTTTTGGAATTGGAGCCAGGAGACCAAAAATAACAAATTTTAAAAAGTCTTGACAGTGTACCATGATTTAGTAATGTTAAAACATCATCTTGTGACTGAGAAAATGAACTAGAGACAGCCAAGAAAATGTTAGAGGAGAAAAGAGAAAAATGGATTAAAAGGCAGGGAACTGTATGATTCCCTTTAGTCCCCCCAAAATTCATATTAACCCCAAAATGGGAACATTTGCTTAAGGCCATCCTCACCCACTTACGGTCCAAGTCAAAGACAGACTTAGAAAAAATATTCTCAGCCACTCCAGTAGATGTTGAGATAAACAGAAAAAAAAAATCTCTTGCCCAATATTAATATCCTTTCAGAAAGGAAGCCATAGATGGAATTGTCCCTATCATACAAGATTATCTCAAAAGGGGCTGTATCCTCATTATTTCCTGTACCATCCCCTGCAACACTCCCCTTCCCCACCCCCATATTCTTTGTAGAAAAAACAAACAGGAGAAGATAAAAACGAACAGGAGAAGATACATTTTTTTTTTTTTTTGAGACGAGGTATCACTATATTGCCCAGGCTGGTCTTGAACTCCTGAGCTCAAGTGATCTTCCTACCTTGGCTTTCCCAAATGCTGGGACTATAGGTGTGAGCCATCATGCCCGGCTTGAGTATGGAGATTTATACAAGATTTGAGAGCAGTAAACAACAGCATAATATTTAGACACTCACATACCCTTCTATCAGCTGTACCCACTCCCAGCCAGTATTTCTCAGTTGTGCATCTGCAGTGCCTTCTTTAGTATTCCTGTAGATCCACGCAGCCAATATTTGTTTGCCTTCACCTGAAGAGAATGGCAATCTACACGATGTACGTGGACTGTAATGCCTCAAGGGTGCGTGGAAAGTCCCACTTATTTTTCTCAAATATTAAAGTGTGATTTAGAGGACTCAATTTTTCCCTGAGGCTCAATGCTTATCCAATAAGTGGATGGCATTCTCTTTGGGTCAGACACACTCTCTTCCTCTCAGGAATATATTTCATATTTACTCAAACTATAAGCCAGTAAGAGACAAAGTGTCCCAAGATAAACTTCAGCTGTGCTCACCCCAAGTTAAGAATTTGGAGGTATATTATCTCCATCAAAGGACTGAGTATTAACCCTAGTAGAGTGAGATAAATTTTAGCTTTCCCAATGTCCATCACTAAGAAACAACCTAGAGGGTTTGTGGGGCCGGCCGGCTATTATAGGAACTGCACACCAGATTTCACCCTTATGGCTCAACCTCTGTATGCATACCTAAAAAATGAACAGTCTGATCCCATCATGTTTACTCCAGAGGGACAATCAGCCGTGCAACAAATAAAGGAAAGTTTCAAAATGTCACAGGCTTAGGGCACCCTAACTACAAATTGCCTTTCTCCCTATTCATACACAAAAGTGGAGAAACGGCACCTGGGCTACTGACCAGAAACCTAGTGATCACCAGAGAGCTATAGGGTATTATAGGCAACAGCTAGACCTTGTGGCTTTACCTCACTGTGTGAGAGCTGTATCAGGCATTTCCATTCTGTAGAAGTCTGTTGAAGATATTATTACGTGTTCCTCCCTTACCATTTATGTACCGCATTCTCTTGAGACCCTTCTAAACTCTCATCATACTTAATATGTGTCTGTCAATAGATTAATTTTCTATGAAGATTTGCTGTTATCATCTCCACATATTACCTCATCCCACTGTAATAGTCTAAATCCTGCTACTCTGTTCCTGGGCCCTTCTGACAAAACCCCTCATGACTGTGTTCTGATGACTGACTAACTTCTCACCCCTAGGACAGGCCTACGGGAGATGCCACTGGATAATGCTGAGATAGACTGGTATATAGATGGGTCTGATTTAAAAGGAGAGGTTGGAAATGTTAGAACAGTCTATGCTGTGGTTTCCTTATTAGAGGTAATTGAAGCTGGTCCTCTTCCCCAACTCAGATCAACTCAAGTGGCCAAATTGATTTCCCTGACCCTAGCTTTTCAACTAGCAAAAAACAAGGCTGTGAAAGCTGCTGTCAATCACTGACAGCTGCTCTGCATTTGGTGTTGCTCATGACTTTGGGATGCTACAGAAGGAGAGAGGATATTTAACCTCCTTGGGGTGACCCATAAAAAATGGACAAGAAGTATCAGAGCTGTTAGAAGTCATTCGAAAACAGAAACTTTCGGCAATTATAAAAATCCCAGGTCACTCTAAGTTGGACACCACTGAAAGCAGGGTAACCAATCTGCTGATGCTACAGCTAAAAGAGCAGTATTTGAGCCACCAGCCCCCATCTGGGGAATGGCCATAAAACCTGAAACACTTACAAACATGTTGAAGAAAACCCAGAGCATAACCCCAACAAGAGAGAAATCTACTTGGAAACAGAAAGGGGGATACCTGTCTCTGCAAACTGAAATATGATGTGAACCTAATAATAAACCCATTATTCCAATGGGATGTCAGATGCCTCTTATGGAATATATTAATAATCTGACCCATTGGAATCCAGAGAAAATGGTATCCTGGCGTAAACAATATTACTGGAAACTATCATTCATGGTGCCGCAAGAGATTTACTCTCCATGTGTTCTCTGTCCCAAAGAAAACCCAGGAAAGCCCCTCCTGGGGGCCCAGGATCATTTTCCCCTTCTGGCTGGACCTTCTGAGGTATGGCAGCTTGATTGTATTCAGCTGCCATTATCTCCAGTTTAAAAGTGTGTTTTAGTAACGATCTACAAGTCTTCCCACTGGGTTGAAGCTTTTCCCTGCAGGCAACAAACAGCGATGGCAGTTGGAAAAAGTCCTATGTGAAAAAATGATTCCACTCTGTGAAGTCCCCTCTGAACTTCACAGTGATAGGGGAACTCATTTTACCGGCCAGGTTTTTCAAACTATTTGCAAAATTTTCCTCATACTTCAACATTTCCATTGTGCCTACCACCCTCAGTCTTCAGGGCTGGTGGAAAGGACCAATGGTATAATTAAAACACAATTGGCTAAGTTCATAAGGGCTTTTCACCTCTCCTGGCCTAGAACTCCTCCTGGCACTCCTTACACTCTGATCCAACATTTTGTGAAACATCAACTATACCCTTATACAATTATAATGGGAAGGCCCATGTGTAAGGAACCCAAATAAACAACCCAACTTTTCTCCAGAGAGATATATTGCAATATATTGTAAGGGACTCATTCATCACCTTATGAAAAGCCGAGTTTTGGTAAAGGATTCTTTTTACAGTGCCCTCCCTGAAGATGAGGTTTCTGGTCATAATCTGTAGCCTACAGACTTTGTCTCTTACAAAAGAGAAAGTCTTTGGTAAAGGACTCCCTTAATCCCCGATGGAAGGGTCCATACCAGGTAGTATTGACTAATTCATGTGCTGCACAATTAGGGGGTATAGACTCATGGATTTACATGTCTCATCTTAAAAAGGTACATCCTCCTGAGTGAACAGTGATTCCAGCCAAGGATCTTTGCCTCCAGTTCACTAAACAATATCAACCTTTGACTTGGGACTAGAAGCAGATAACAGCTGTTGTTGACAGCTTTAACCCAAGACACTGGCCCATCCATGCCTGTGTACAAAAGAGTACCTGTGTTTATTGTGTAATAGCCATTATGATGATTGTCCTAGGGATACTGGCAATTGCTATCTTATGAAGAACCCAGCACCTGGTTTATCTGATTTAGTGTCTTTGCAGTAGTTAAAATGAATCTCACAACCCTGCATCTATTTATGCTCTTTCCCTACGCCTTCTTGCCTTCTTGCCACTGCCGTCTGCTGTAGCCCATGAAATAAACATGTTTCTACAGTAGCTCAGGATTATACACACAGATTCCAAAAAGATGACTGCTGAATATGCCAACTCATGCCTATTTCCAGTGGCTCCAGCCTGTCATGATGGGTATCTCCCTTCCGAGGTCAGGACTGGCTGTAACACCAAAAATGTATTATATTACAGAAATGGTCTGGTGTCCTTAGTGCTGGCATAAGAAAGGACAATACATATAGTTAGCCCATTGAAAAGACTCTTAGGAGAAAGGCACATGGGAAAAGCTTTTCAGAGGAAAGGACCAGCTCACTACCACTTACCTAAGTATCCCCCCCATCCAGTGAAAAGAGTGAGTGATAACCACACCCAAAGTATCTGCCCATTTTCAAAATGGGATAATGCAAATTTGGGATGGGTTTATCTGTCTTACCATTTCATTTGGCCAACTCAGCTAAAAATGACCCTTTATGCTGGGAACCAAGAAACCACATTAAGGACCCAGACCAAACAGTGCAGGAGACATGTGGTGGATACTTGGAGAACATTGTGACCATATTATTACTACAAGATGCTAGCTAGCATACCACGAATTGGGTACAGCAACATGGTATTTATTAGTTAGCTCAAAATAGGACATATTGGCTACGTAGCACTAATTTATGGCCTCAGTTACCCCCAGGATGATTAGGACAATGTTCCCTAGGTTATGCTTGGGCACAAGGATGAATAATTCAGACTCTGCCAAACCAGCAGACCTTTTTCATTTACAGTCTCATTGGACACATTCTGTATTCCAATGGTATGATGACTCAGCTTCTATCTTTATACCACAAATAGATATTAAAGATGTTCTATGGCATATAGAGGCCTTAACAAATAATATCCAAAAGGCCCTAAATGATAGCTGCATGGCTATCTCTTTGCTAAACAATAAGGACTCATGTATAAGGAAAACCAAGATGCAAAATTGTATGGCGTTAGATATGCTCACTGCAGCCCAAGGTGGAACCTTTGCCACAATAAAAACTGAATGTTGGATTTATATCTTAGAGGAATCAAATGACATAACCTGACTTATGACTGACATAAAAACCCAGATAACCAACCTGTCAGATCCAAAGCCCTTACGAATCGCCTAGTTGAGTGGTTTGTTTGGATCCTGGGGAACTTGGTGGCAGAAGCTATTGCTCATGATAGGAATCATAATAATAATTTGTGTTCTGTCCTGTTTTTTACTTAGGTTGTTGTAATGGTATGTGCTTGCAACTAAGTCAATGTGCAACTGAGAAGTCTAGAGTAATGGTTGCCCAAAGAAGTGCTCTAACTGAGGAGGCAGTAGCATAGCCTGAACCAACTTCCAGGTTTACTTTCCCTTTTGTTGCTATAAATCTGGCCTAGCTCCACATACATATTGTTTTTCTTTTTTTCTTCTTTCCTTCTCCTGTTTTTTTTTTAAATCTCCATGAGACAAGACCACCTAAGAATGAGCCTTTCTAGCACCATGGAACCTTAACTTCTAGGAATAAAACATCCTAGGTACAAGGGACCAGCTCATAAAAGAAAAATCCTGAGACTAGAGACTCATTTCTTTTTAAAATGCTTTCTCCAAATGATTTTAAATATGAAAAGGAAGCTGGGGGAATACGAAAGGAAAATAAATTTGGAACCCCAAACTCACCAAGCAAAAAGGAAAAGTCAAGCAGAGAACTGGGTCACACCAACCCGCCTCCTATTTGGTTCGTAAATAAGATGGCTTCAAAGATAAAAGGCTACTTAGCTCCCTCACAATTTGCCCAGAAGAAAATTACTTGTGGGGCCCAAGATCTTTACCCTAAAACAGTTCTCTTGAATTCACTCTGGCAATGTAAATTGATCACTTATATTCACAGGTGGAGAACAGAGGACAGAAATCAAAGTCATCCCTCTGCTCACCTGAGACAAACACTTATCTGACTGCTTCTTCTGCCATATTGTCTATGTTGTCTTATGTCAAAATAAAGATTCACTGAGCCAGACAAAAACATGGGTGACTATTTCCTGAGAATTACGTGAGGATGTCTGGGAGGACTGATTCCTAAGAGATCCAGTCGCTCTGATTAGGTTTTTTCTTCAGAGGAACATAATTAGGGTCTAATCTCACCCAACAGGTCAGCCCCTCCTGTGCCTTGAGCCCCTGCCACACTGATTCAGGTAGCCGCAACATGAGTGGACCAAATTAGTTCAGGGATTAATTGCGCTGGAAAGCTAGGTCCACAAGCAGCACCCATTGGGTCTGACACACTCCTTGAATTGGTTAAATTCGAAGGAAAACTCTAAATTCTGGGGAACAAGGCCTCTAAGTTGGCTTAAGCCTCTGCAGCTGCAGAACATGAAGTTCCACCCTTAGAAACTCCCGCTGGATATATGCAAAATACTTATGGTAAATCATTCAAATATTTAATCAAGTGGATGTCCTAATTAAGGATTAGTTGAGTCCTAATTAGGGATAAGAAGTCAGGTTTGTGGGAGCAGGAGAAAGCAAGAACAAAAACCAAATAAGCCATAAATCTGCCTTTTTTTCATGGTCCAGGACACACAGCCCTACTGCACAAATAAGTCACAATCTTCCTGCATCCAGCTATCACCAGACATCTTGACTAATCAAAAAAAAACATGTAAGTTAGCTCACTGCAACCTTGCTGTTATCAGTATTGCACACAGCCCTCTTCAGCACACAGCACAAAGACCATCCTATAAAATCCTCAGGAAGCCTTTGTCTCCTTGCAGTTAGCTCCTCTTTCGCTGACTTGCCTGTTGCTTTTTTGAAACACATTTCCCTACTTTGTCTAATAAATCTGCCTTTTAAAAATCTGCAACCATTTTGGTAAATATTTTTTCCACCCATGCAACATCGGTCCTAGATAGTCAATACCTGTGACAGTGGCCCATTATAACCACAGAGGTTCTAAGTTACAGTGGCCTAGATGGGGATCTTCTGAGATGCCCAAATTAGTGTACCTGGGAACTAGGATGGAAAATGCATGCACAAAAACTCAACAGCCAGAATGGGAGAGCTACTTTCAGTGGTACCTAGAGAGGTAGCAAAAACGGGGAAGACTGCCTCACCTCCTCACAGGAGGCCAACAAACAACTTAGAGATACTAATAACTCTCTAGTGCTTTATATCTCTTAAAGAAATCTTCAGAATTGCTTATATCCCCCTTGGTTCTTCCCCCACCTCCACGTACATCCCCAGCTTACTCCGACCTCTCTGAACTTCCTAGACCAGATCTGTTTCCTCTGCCTGCAGGCTCTAGCCTGCCATCTTCCTCTCCTTGTCTGCTACTTACTCAACAGAAGGCAACAGGGGGGTCTACTTCTACAACTCCGTCTCCTGATGATTTCACGACAGTCTCCCTGGCAGCCTCTCGTCTGGAAGAAGTGGAAAAGGGGGACCCTGTAGGAACATCTCTCATGATCACACCATATAGGGAATGACCAGTAACAGGTAGGGAAACCCCAGTGATGGTCTTTCAACCCTGGTCAAAGGCTGAGCTAGGAGGCAAAGTTAAAGAATTTCCTGACTCCCATAAAGATGTGCCCAAGAATTTGAGCTCATTGTCAGGTCACTGGTCATATGGCCCATGTCATTCAGACCCTTACCAGCTGCTCCACTTGTTGGTTTTGGATGCTAAAGCTAAGGAATGGCTGGAAAAAGCACAGTGGTCAGACCATTTAGCAGAATCAATTTCCAAAGGTCCAATAGGATGACAACAAGTCCTCAAAAGTTCAGAAGACAGGCTCAAAGATGCCAAGGCATGAGCGACTGCTCTGTTAATTATCATTCCTTCAGCATTCCAAAGGTTTGTGGATTGGAATAAAATCCAGCAATGCTACCAGAACCCAAAGGAATTAGTTTGAGATTATTTTTCATGTTTTGGTAAAACTTTGAGACAATATTGTGGGATGTCAGCTGATTGCCTTGAAAACAATACAAATGGCACATTATTAAATGCAAACTTTTAAAACAGACCAGATGATGATTTAGCCACTCTTGTGAAACACCACATAACAAATCGGGCCATGGTCAGAACTACGGAACTAGTTAACTTAGCTAACCAATTATCCTGTGCTATGATAAAGGAGAAAAACAAAGACTGCCAGAGTTATGCATTTATAGTTAAAGCAATTAACTTCTCAAACCTGTCAGCCTCAGAATAATTAAAAGCCCTCTCGGTCTGAGGACTCTTCCCTCAGCCTGTTACTATTGTAAAAGACCAGGACACCTTAAACAGGACTGCTTTAGGTGGAAGTGGAACCCACAGCAGGAGGATACAACTCAGGAAGACTAGGGGTGCTCTGAGGAAGTTAAAGGGTTTCACCTCTCCCAGTATTCAACCTTGACAAATTGGGAGAGATTAATATAATCATAACGTGAGCTCTCCATTGCCTTACTTGACACAGGAGCAACTATATCTGTCGTAAATCCCACCTTCTTTAGAAACCATGTTCCTCAGAGTAATAAAAGGAGTAGCATGATGGGTGTGTCCAAGAAAACCATCTAATGTTTTAAATCCAAACCTATACCTTACCGTTTGGACAGGTTTAGCACCCCCTCAATCAAGGGTCCTAAATACAACAGTCAGTCAGTCCCATGTGTTCCTAATATACTGGGTAAGTGTCTGTTCTGTGGACCAGCCTTCTCTTTGTTCAGTTTTCAGAGTCAAGACTAGGAGAAAATACTAGAAAAATCTTTTTTGGCCAGGGCGTCAAGTCACATTTGGCTTGATATCCTTTACCAGGAATAGCATCTTTGGATATTGACCTGACTTTTGGTTTTATTTATTTATTTATTTATTTTATTTATTTATTTTTTTTTGAGACGGAGTCTCCGTCACCTGGCTAGAGTGCAGTGGCACGATCTTGGCTCACTTGTAAGCTCCACCTCCCGGGTTCACACCATTCTCCTGCCTCAGCCTCCAGAGTAGCTGGGACTACAGGGGCCGCCACCACGCTGGCTAATTTTTTGTATTTTTAGTAGAGATGGGGTTTCACTGTGTTAGCCAAGATGGTCTCAATCTCCTGACCTCGTGATCCGCCCGCCTCAGCCTCCCAAAGTACTGAGATTACAGGCGTGAGCCACCGTGCCCGGCCCTTTTGGTTTTATTTCTAAGTTGGTGTAGGACTGAAACAGGAGGGTGTGTTATCAGTTTATATCCCTAAGGCCTCAACACTTATGAATTCACTTAAATGGAATCTAGAACTCTGAGAAGCAGATATAAAATGTTTATCTCTGTCCAATGGTGATTATTGTGTTGCAACTGCATTGTAACTGTGTTGCTGTTCATAAGTAGAGTCTTTGTGCGCGTGGCTTGCGCATACATGCCCAGGGGGCCAGAGCATTACATTTCCATCAGGGCGTGGATCCCAGGGATACCAGAGAGGACCAGGCAGAGGATGAAACAGGCCATGATTTTCAGATTCTGCAAGTAGAAGGGAGGATGCACCTCTTGGCTGGGGCTTGTAATTTGGAGATACCAGAAAGTGACGACCAGGTTGAATAATGACCAGCAACTCAAAACATGGGCCACAGCAAATTTCTATAAGCCAAACATTTTCTTTTATTTTATTATTTTTTTTTTGGGATAGGGTCTCACTCTGTCACCTAGGCTGCAGTGCAGTGGCATGATCTAGGCTCACTGCAGCCTCTGCCTCCCGGGTTCAAACGATTCTCCTAGCTCAGCCTCCCTAGTAGCTGGGACTACAGGCATGTGCCACCATGCTTGACTAATTTTTGTATTTTTTACTAGAGACAGGGTTTCACCATGTTGGCCAGGCAGGTGGGTGGATCACTCCTGACGTCAGGTGATCCACCCACCTCGACCTCCCAAAGTGCTGGGATTACAGACATGAGCCACTGCACCCTGCCTCCAAACATTTTAGATGCTTGTTTACCTTTGCAAAATTATTCTAGGTTTAATTGCTCAGAATGGTTTGTGATCATGACAAGGCAGCAGTGTAGAGAAAGGATGGTTGCTAAAATAATTACAGGTCTTATTCAGGCATACATAGAACTGTAGAGACAGCTTTGCGAAGTCAAAAGAAGCATTCAAAGCTTTATTCCTGGGGAATTTGGGGGCCTGTTTTTGTTGTTGATGTTTGTTTTGTTTTGTTTTTGGTCTCCTCTCAAGTAGCCGTAATATCTGATTATGCAACATGAGATTAGTGTTAGGGCATTCAGAAGTAGGGCAGGGCACATTCTGCAGGGCAGTAGGAGGTTTTCTCCTTTGCCCTGAAGGTATAGTTTGTCAGGGCCTTCTGCAGGCAGCTGGAAAAAGTAACACACCTGCCTTGGCTGAAGTGAATCCTGTATTAAATCAGGTGCTTAATGAGAGGACCAAAATGGACTTGTGTCTCTATCTCAATTTAGCCTACCATTGTATACAAGGCTTATCCTTTGTAAACAAATCCTTAGTTTACGTCCCTGAGTTGTAAGAGATGCATTATAAATGTGCATTAGTACAGTGCCTTTTGCCCGTGCAAAATGCATATTTTTATCTGTATTTTATCCCTTTGCGTGTGTATGCTACAAAATGTAACAAAATATCATTATGCTCTGAAGAGAAAATATTATATCTTCCGAGTCTGTGGCCCACAAATCCCTGAGAAGCCGATATAAAAAGATTTATCCCTAGCTCCATGACTTGAACTCATTTCGATTCAAATAGATGAAAGTTATAATCCACCAGTTGGCTCCGAGCACTTTTTTGAGACTTTAATACAATTTTAGACGTGTAGCTAAAGATATAAATTCATCTGACCTTTTCTCCTTTTGACTCACCTTACTCCTAGGGAATACATGGGTAGTAAAGAAATGGGATCTGTTTTCTTTGAGTTGCACAAAAAGCTCTGGTCTTGGGTAAGCAAGCAATGGCTATTTATAAATAATTTGAAGTACACCTTAAAATTGGAAGTACTATTAACTCAGGTTATAATATCAGAATAGGTATTAAGCAAATTTCTAAATCTATAGCTTGAAGCATCGAAGTTTCTGGGGGTAGGGAGGGTTCGATAAATGCCAAACTGCCAAACACTGTGAAGGAACTGAGCTTTCCCTACTCATCATCTAAAGGTGAGCCTGCCACATTATCACGGATGCCATGACGGGCAGGTGTGTTAGTGGCCCTCTGAAAATAGTGGATTTCTTACGTGCAGGGTTCCTTGGCTGTGACCAACACATGGCAGGTGCACCTTCCAGTTGGCTGCTCTGTTTTGTGCAGTGAGACTTGGAAGGAGTGTGGGGGACCAAGGAGAATGAACGTGCACATGAAGCCCATGTTAACTGCTGTGCCATGAGAAAGTCCTTTGCACACGCAGTGAGCTTGTGTGATGGCTAAGAAGACTTAAACTTAAAAAACCTCAATAAAAAAAAATATTGAAGTGCTAAAAAATATGAAGTGCTACAAAAAAACTCTCCTCCCTTCCAGAAAGTCATTATCATTGTACAGCAAACAAATCTATCCTCTGACCTAGAGGAAGACATTATTCCTATGTTTGTTATGCAAACATCCTTGGAAACATACAAGATATGGTTGGATGCGGTGGCTCAGGCCTGTAATCCCAGCACTTTGGGAGGCTGAGGCGGGCAGATCACCTGAGGTCAGGAGTTCGAGACCAGCCTGGCCAATATGGCAAAACCCCATCTCTACTAAAAATACAAAAATTAGCCAGGTGTGGTGGTGGGCACCTGTAATCCCAGCTACTCTGGAGGCTGAGGCAGGAGAATCGCTTGAACCTGGGAGGTGGAGGTTGCAGTGAGCCGAGATCACTCCACTGCACTCTAGCGTGGGTGACAAAATGAGACTCTGTCTCAAAAAAAAAAGAAAAAAAAATACAATATGTGCTGATACAAGAGGTGCAAAGAATGCAAGATGAGGAATTGTTAGTTCTAACAAGAATGTAGTATATAAGTTGAATAATTGAACCAAGCCCCCATTGGTTTCTTAATCTGGGAAAGAGATTTTATTTTCCTGATCTTTCGTTCTTTTATTTATTTTTTTTAGCTGCCAATCAGATTAATCAAACATGGAAAAAAAAGATGAGGTTGCAATTGTGGGAATAGGATGCAATTTTCCAGGAGGTAAGAGTGATAAAGCAACAATAATCTTTTCCTACATAATGCCTACATTACTAAAACAACCCTTGTGGTAAGTTGTCATTTATTTATTTATTCATTTATTTATTTATTTTAAGGTGGATACTCGCTCTGTCGCCCCTGCTGGAGTGCAGTGGGGCAATCTGGGCTCACTGCAACCTCTGCCTCCTGGGTTCAAGCAATTCTCCTGCTTCAGCCTCCTGAGTAGCTGCAATTACAGGTGTCTGCCACATGCCTGACTATTTTTTGTATATTTTTTAGAGATGGGGTTTCACCATGTTGGCCAGGCTGGTCTCGAACTCCTGACCTCAGGTGATCCACTTGCCTTGGCCTCCCGAAGTGCTGGGATTACAGGCATGAGCCATGATGCCAGGCCTGTAGAGCTCCTCTTTAGAAACTGTGTGCAGAGGGCCGGGCATCGTGGCTCATGCCTGTTATCCCAGCACTTTGGGGGGCTGAGATGAGAGGATTGCTTGAGGCCAGCCTGGGCAACATAGAGAGACCTCAACTATACCAAAAAAAAAAAAAAAAAAAGCAAAAATTAGCTGGGTGAGGTGGCTTATGCCTGTAGTCCCAGCTACTCAGGAGGCTGAGGTGGGAGGACTGCTTGAGCCCAGGAGTTCAAGGCTTCAGTGAGCTATGATCACACCACTGTACTTCAGTCTGAGTGACAGAGAGACTCTCTATCTCTAAAACGTAATAAAAAAAGAAGCTGTGTGTAGACATAAATTCAATTCATCAGAAACTTATGAAATTTCTGTCATTGTATTAGCGAAGTCATTCTGGTTAAAGAGTCAAACAATTCCCCTAATTTAACATACAATTTTAGTTAAAACCATGTCCTAGCTAAGGAGCCATAACTCAAGACAAGTCTCCTGTAATACAACCCCCTGGTTTATTTCAATTAGAATCTAGTGATACAAGAGGCCCTATAAAACAGGATAAATAGGAAATTCAAATCTAGACATATTGTAATAAAACTGCAGATACCAAAGAAAAAGAGATTCTAATAATAGTGAGAGAGAAAAGACTGATCACCCACAAAGAACAATAACAATGAACTGATAGCACTTTTCTAAATGCAACAATAGAAGCCAGAAGGAAGTGGAACGATATCTTCAGAATGCTGAGAGCAAAGAATTCTCAACCTAGAAGTATTCCAGAGAATGTACCTTCTATGAATGCAAATAAAATAAAGACAATTTGTAGATAAACAAAAACTGCAGCATTTACTACCAAGGGACTAAAGTAATGTCTAAAGGATCTATTTCAGGAAGGAGGATAAACATGCGGAAGTAGGCCGGGCACGGTGGCTCCCGCCTGTAATCGCAGCACTTTGGGAGGCTGAGGCAGGCAGATCACGATGCCAGAAGATCAAGACCATCCTGGCTAACACAGTGAAACCCAATCTCTACTAAAAATACAAAAAATTAGCCGGGTGTGGTGGCGGATGCCTGTAGTCCCAGCTACTCTGGAGGCTGAGGCAGGAGAATGGTGTGAACCCGGGAGGCAGAGCTTGCAGCGAGCTGAGATCGTACCACTGCATTCCAGCCTGGGCGACAGAGTGAGACTCCATCTCAAAAAAAAAAAAAAAAAAAAATGCAGAGGTAATGTCTAGAATGTGCAAAGGAATGATGACCCAGACCATTGGTAATTATGTAGGTAAATCTAAATGAACATTGTAAAAAATAATAATGTGATGTCTAATTTGTGGTGTTAAAAAAGGAACATGTAAAATATTGAGCAACAATAGCATGTAAGTATAGAGGGGTGGTGAGTATTTTTCAGGAAACGGGTTAACATATTCAATTTAGGTCTTATTAACTCAGGTATTCAGGGTATCATTTTAGGATAATCACTAAAAGAGTAGAATAGAGTATGTAACATTCATACTAATAGAAATATAAAAATGGTTTGAGAAAATATTAAGGAAGCATCAATGAGTCCTAGAAGCAGGTGAGAAAATGGAAAAGAAAAAAGAACAAAGCCAGGCACAGTGGCTCACACCTGTAATCCCAGCACTTTGGGAGGCCAAGGAGGGTGGATCACCTGAGGTCAAGAGTTCGAGACCAGCCTGGCCAACATGGTGAAACCCCGTCTCTACTAAAAAAAATACAAAAATTAGCCAGTTGTGGTAGTGCGTGCCTCTAGTCCCAACTACTCAGGAGGCTAAGGCATCAGAATCGCTTGAACCCAGGAGGCAGAGGCTGCACTGAGCCAGAATTGTACCACTGCACTCCAGCCTGGTTGACAGAAGAGACTCTGCCTCAAAAAAAAAAAAAAAAAAAAAAGGACAAAATAAAAAACAAAAGTAAAATACTGGAAACATCTCAATATATTAATTGCTACA
Source organism: Pongo abelii (assembly GCF_028885655.2). Lineage (NCBI taxonomy): Eukaryota > Metazoa > Chordata > Mammalia > Primates > Hominidae > Pongo > Pongo abelii. Next base: position 27,447,612 of record NC_071993.2, on the reverse strand, counting down.
ATAAATTGAATGGGCTACAGTTGCCATTTTAAAAAGAGATTATCAGGTTAAATTATAAAACAAAATCAGTCTCTATGCCATAAGGAGATACACCTGAATCAGAAAAACAAAGATTAAAAGTAAAAAAAAAAAAAAAAAAAAAAAAAAGGAAAGATATATATGGCAAATAGCAAATATTAACCAAAATAACAATTATATTAAAATCAGACAACCTTTAAGAAATAAAGAAAGCATCATTAGGGAAAAAGTAGGTAACTACAATGATTGCAAAGAATTTGATTTATTAGGTAGGTAACAATCTAAACTTATATATACCTAATGAAATAGACTCAAAATGGGTAAAGCAAGCATTTATAGAGTTTTGTAAAGAAATTGACAAATTAATTCATAGAATTTTTAATATACTTTTCTCAATTATTAATAACTCAAGGAAATTTTTTAAAATGCAAAAAAAAGTAGATATAGACAATTTGAACAACATAATGAACACATTTGTTTTAATAGGTATATATCGAGGCCAGGACTCAACAATGAAAGGCTACACGTTCTTGACAAGCACAAAGGCAACATTTTAAAAAAACAAGGTCAGGAATCTGGATATGAGTATGGTATGGCAAGTGGTAGTTAAGAGCATGGTGTCAGAAGCTAGACTTTTTGTTTGAATTCCAACTCTACTACCTACCAGTGTTAAGATAGCTTGAAAAAATATTTAACCTCAGCCGGGTATGGTAGTTCAGGCCTATAATCCCAGAACTTTGGGAGGCTGAGGAGGGCAGATCACGAGGTCAGGCGATCGAGACCATCCTGGCTAACACGGTGAAACCCCGTCTCTACTAAAAATACAAAAAATTAGCTGCGCGCGGTGGCGGGCGCCTGTAGTCCCAGCTACCTGGGAGGCTGAGGCAGGAGAATGGCGTCAACCTGGGAGGCGGAGCTTGCAGTGAGCCAAGATCACACCACTGCACTCCAAGCCTGGGCAACAGAGTGAGACCCTGTCTCCAAAAAAAAAAAAAAAAAAAAAAAAAATTGCTTTGTCAAGTTAAAAAAAGAACGAATGGTTATACTTGTTTTACTATGTAAGAATCAGTATTTTGAACGAGTCTAGCAAGAAGCAGTTATATCTCTTCATTTCTTCAAGGCTTGTTTCATGCCCACTTTTAGCTTTAGTTTTTTTTCTTCACATAAATCTTGCACATTTCTTAGTACATTTATTCCTCGGTTTTTCATTTTAGAATTTTGAGAGTATACTTCTGAATTATAATTCCTAACTTGTTACTGACAGTAATTAGGAAAAGTTTTGATTTCTTTGTATTTATTTTATGACCAGAGTGAATAATTTTTTGGACTATGATTTTCTAATAGGAGAGGGAATTGACGACTTCTGGCAAGTGCTTATGGAAGGCAGAAACTACACGGTAGAGATTTTACCAGAAAGGCTTAATTTTGAAGGATGGTTTGATGCAGATGACACCAAGCCAGGTAAAAGCCGGGCAGGAAGAGCTGCTTCTATTGAAAGGTAAGATTATTGCTGGAATTTCCAAAAATAGTTCATCTAGTTAGTTTATTTCAAATCCTGCTAATGAAATTCTTTTTTTTTTTTTTTGAGACATGGTCACACTCTGTCACCTAGGCTGGGGTGGAGTGGTGTGGTCTCAGCTCACTGCAACCTCCACCTCCTGAGTTCAAGCAATTCTCCTGCCTCAGCCTGCCTGAGTAGCTGGGATTACAGGCATGTGCCACCACACCTGGCTAATTTTTGTATTTTTAGTTGAGATGGGGTTTTACCATTTTGGCCAGGCTGGTCTCGAACTCCTGACCTCAGGTGATCTGCCAACCTCAGCCTCCCAAAGTGCTGGGATTACAGGTGTGAGCCACCATGACTGGCTCTCTTTTTTTGAGATGAGGTTTCACTTTGTCGCCAAGGCTGGAGTGCAATGAAGCAATCTCGGCTCACTAACCTCTGCCTCCTGGGTTCAAGTGATTCTCCTGCCTTAGCCTCCTGAGTAGCTGAGACGACAGGTGCACGCCACCAAGCCCGGCTAATTTTGTATTTTTAGTAGAGACAGGGTTTGGTCATGTTGACCAGGCTGGTCTCAAACTCCTGAGCTCAAGTGATGTACCCACCTTGGCCTCCCAAAGTGCTGGGATTACAGGTGTGAGCACTGCACCCAGCCAGTGAAATTCTTTAGTGATTTACTGGTAGGGCCCTTTAACTTTTTAATTTCATCTCAACATGCTATTTCTTTTCGTTTTCCACCCAAGTCTGTTCCCCACTCCTGTATCTATCCTGGGTAGATCTAAAATTGCCCTATTACAAAATCTCTCTTGCCTTCATTTGTCTTATATTTTTTGTAGTCATCCAAACTAGAAACCTAAATAATCATTTCCCCTTACTTCCTCTTTCCTCAACCTGCAACTCCTGTTTTTACTGTCTTTATTATATTTCTTAGTAAGCAAATGTGCTGGCTCCGTATTTGATTGAAACTGATAGAAACGGGCGAGGGTGTATAAGGAAATTCCTTGAACCTTTTAATCTAATACTTGATCCAGTAATTCCATTTGAACTATACCCAGTATTGTTGGTAAGACAGAAGAGAGCAGGAGTGGGCCTATATTAGTTCATTCTTGCACTGCTATAAGGAAATACCTGAGACTGGGTAATTCGTAAAAGAGGTTTAATTGGCTCATGGTTCTGCAGGCTGTATGGGAAGTATGGTAGTATTGGCTTCTGGTGGGCCTCAGGAAGCTTCCAATCATAGCGGAAGGCAAAGGGGGAGCAGGCACCTCACATGGGGAAAGCAGTATTGAGAGACAGCATGAGGTGCCACACATTTTCAAACAGCTAGATCTCACGAGAAGTCACTCACTAGCTAGATCTCACGAGAAGTCACTCACTATCCAGATCTCAGGAGAAGACACTCACTATCTAGATCTCACGAGAAAACACTCACTATAGTGAAGACAGCATCAAGAGGGTGATGCTAAACCACTCATGAGAATTCCACCCCCCATGATCCAATCACCTTTCGCCAGGCCCCACCTCCAGTACTGAAGATTATAATTCAAGATGTGATTTGGGTGGGACACATATCCAAACTCTATCAGGGCCCCAAAGAAATCGCCTAGTTTATGATGTACTTTACAATTATCTAGTATTAAACAAAATAACAGCTAACAGAAACGAGGACCGGGCAAGGTGGCTCACACCTGTAATCCCAGCACTTTAGGAGGCTGAGGCAGGAGGATCACTTGAGGTCAGGAGTTTGAGACCAGCCTGGTCAACATGACAAAACTGTGTCTCTACCAAAAATACAGAATTAGCTGGGCATGGTGGCACGTACCTGTAATCCCAGCTACTCAGGAGGCTGAGGCAGGAAGATCGCTTGAACCTGGGAGGCAGAAGTTGCAGGGAGCCGAGATCGCATCACTGCACACCAGCCTGGTCCCACCTAGGCAACAGAGCGAGACTCCATCTCAAAAAAATAAAAATAAAAATAAAAATAACAAAGTAAAAGGTAAAAGAAACTAATGATTACATGAGATGAGCCAACATAATCTGAAAGTTTGGCAACCACATTTTACAGAAGGAAAAAAATGCATAAGTACTAATATAAGTAGGTATTCTTCAGAGGCCATTTAATGTCATTTTGTTCTTTGTAGATTGAATGAATTTGACAATAACTTGTTTGGAATTAGTGACTTGGAAGCTGAATGTCTGGACCCTCAGCAGAAATTGCTTCTGGAATGCACCTATAGAGCCCTGGAGAGTGCTGGGGTCCCTGCCAAGGAGGTGGCTGGTTCCAGGACAGGAGTCTTCATTGGTGAGACAGCAATGAACAGAAACCAAAAACCATCAAACAACAATTCTCAGGCCAGCTTTGCTATAGCAAATGGTTTTGGTGTGTGTGGCTGGTTTCAATTATGATCACCGAGTATTTGCCTCCTCTTGCCACAAAAACATTTCTCTTTCTAAAACTGTGTAGTTATCACTCATATTTCTCTTCTCAGTATTCCCCAGGGTGTCCAGGAAGACCAGTAAAACCTTTATACACAGAGACATTTCCCGACAGCCTGGAATGAGTGTAAAGGACTATAGGTCCATAGGAGCCACACATCAGACAACTTGATAGATTGCAGAGATCCAGGCACTTCATTGACCCTAGTGGGTCAGTGTAGACCGCAATGACTCAAGGAGTATATATTAGGAAAATATATTGACTCGAGGAATATATATTAGGCTAACTTTGAGCTTCTGAATTCCAGAGTCTAAACGGGATCTGGATCCCCAAGGAACTTCTTGGAGCCAATTGAAATCTGAGATTTCCTACTCCCAGATGTCTTTTGAAATTAACTTCAGATCCAGGGCAGGTACCCTCTAGGTACTGGGCACTTAAATTCGCAGACCTATCTTGTTCTCAACCTTTATTCTAAGCCTCAAATAATGCACTGGTGAAATTTAATTTTTGTTAATAAAAGTAATAATGTATTACGGCAATAGTTGTTTTATAATAAAAAGCAACTTAGAGTGGAATGCCACTAGCTAAATTCTACTAACTAAAGCTTACCAAGCTTCTCAATTTAAGGCTGCCGTAAGTATTTTCTCCTTATCAAGTTACCAAGAAACTCATCAAAGTCAGCCTCCATGTTTCCTCAACTGAGTCTTTCTTTCTTCATATTTTCCACTGTGTCTAGACAATTCAGTTGAAACTGTCTTGGTATTAAACCATGATTAGAATATGAAGGCTTATGTGGTTCATGTGTGTTGGGGCTAATCTGTCCATACCTACTGAAGATTTATACCTGGGAGAATCACAGCGAGTTTACCGTGAAGTTACATGGAGGGAGATGATTTTTATATGAGTGACAAGTAGCACATTCAGGGTGAGCACAGGGGCTGTGGAATCCACAGGGAAGACAGTGCCAACCTCAGTCTTGGTGAGTGAGGGCAGGCTGCACAGGAAGAAGTAACATCAAAGCTGAAACCTAAAGGATGCCCAGAAGTGACCTAACAAGTGGGGAGAGAATGAAAGGAAGAGCATCCAGAAATAGGGAATTTTAAGAATAGTCTTTCCAGAGGTGAGGAGGTAAAAAAGCCCAGGTTGAGTTCCTGGAATGGAAAGTTTGGTATGGCCAGTCCTAGAGTACAATAGAGCACAGTCTGCAAGTCTGGTGAGGTTGGTGGTGGAAAACTTGGAGACCTATAAAGGAGTTGGACTTTCTTGAGGACCGTGGGGAGACTCTGAAGTGTTGGAAAGCAGGAGAAAAGCGTGACCCAGAGGAGATCATGATTGGATTTCCATTCTTCAAAGATCACACTGGCCACAGAGTCGAATGCAGATTGAGGGGTTGCAGGGAGGGGGCAAGGCTGGAGGCAGAAACATCAAGTTGGAGACTAACGTAGTAATTCAGGGAAGAGAGGATGTTGTCCTGAAGTAAGGTAGAAGAGTCTGTAGATTTAAGAGAAATTTATAAAGGCCCAATGGACGGTACATGGTAAATGATTAGATGTAGGGTATAAAGAGTAGAAAGGAGTCCAGGATTCCACTGAGGTTTGTGGCTTGGTGGAAGCACTCACAATATAGGTAGGATGTACAAGTTTGGGTTTGAGGAAGTGGATAGAAGTCAAATTCTGTTTTGAATCCGTTGAGTCTGAGATTCTTGTGGATCAACCTTGGTAAGGTGGTTGAATCTTAGGTGTCTGTAGACCATCGAAGGAGAGATGTGGAGTATGATTTAGAAACATGTTTTTGGAATGTAGGAGAGATTGGGCTAGAGAGAGACGATTGAGTGTCATCAGAACTAGATGGTAACTGAAGCCATGGGAATGAATGAGATTGCCCAGGTAGAGGCAGAAAGGAAGAAAAAAAGATTGTGGTCTGAAGTGATGTGACAGCTCAGCCTTTAAGGGAAGTGAATATATTTCAGTGTGCTGAATCTGAAGCATTTAACTAGCATCCTGGCTCATCTCTTTTATAAAACTAAATGATCTTAAATGACTTTCTTTAGCTTTTCTGGGCTTCAATTTACATGGGTTCTAAGATTATGCTAAAAATATCTATCTATCTGTCCTTCAGCTATGGGAGGATGTGAACTCGGATGGTGAAATGTCTATGAAAGCAATTTGCAAAACTGACAAGTACTATTAGAGATGGCAAATGTTATTTTGTTGTAAGAAGAATGTCTATGTTATATCACTTGTCATAAAAATATGAAATTTAATAAAAACTTACTTAGTCCCAGAAGTAAAGGATACTCACACATCATCGGGTTTTACATCCTTTTATTATGATTAGTGGTCGTGGCCAATGTAAACGAAAGAGACGAGATGGATATCTTAATATGTTTTTAAATCTACATGGCAAGTAAAAAAGCAAGAAAGCTTTTTTTTCCTTTTAGTAAGAGACTCACTGAAAATCTTTTTGATTTTTTATAGATATTATGAATCAAGACTATGAATTTATGTCTCGTAGAACTCCAAGAACGCAAACCACTATAATGCCTCTGGATCTGCAACGAGCATAGCTGCTAACAGGATTTCTTATGTGTTTAACCTAACTGGCCCCTCTTTTGCTATGGATTCTGCATGCTCATCATCTTTTGTTGCACTGTACTATGCCTTCCTTGCAATTAAACAAGGTATGCTGAAGTTAGGTAACCAAGACATGAGGCATGATTACCAAAAAATTGAACAAATTTTTTCTTTATTTCTTCTTAAAAAAAATGGGATACATGTGCAGAACGTGCAAGTTTGTTACATAGGTATACGTGTGCCATGGTGGTTTGCTGCACCTATTGACCCATCCTCTAAGTTCCCTCCCCTCACCCCCTACCCGTCAACAGGCCCTGGTGTGTGTTGTTTCCCTCCCTGTATCCATGTGTTCTCAATGTTCAACTCCCACTTATGAGTGAGAACATGCAGTGTTTGGTTTTCTGTTCCTGTGTTAGTTTGCTGAAAATAATGGCTTCCAGCTTCATCCATGTCCCTGCAAAGGACATGATCTCATTCCTTTTTATGGCTGCATAGTATTCCATGGTGTATATGTACCACATTTTCTTTATCCTTTGTATCATTGAGGGCATTTGGGTTGGTTCCATGTCTTTGCTATTGTAAATAGTGCTGCGGTAAACATACGTGTGCATGTGTCTTTATAGTAGAATGACTTATAGCCCTTTGGATATATACCCAGTAATGGGATTGCTGGGTCAAATGGTATTTCTGGTTCTATGTCCTTGAGGAATCGCCATACTGTTTTCCACAATGGTTGAACTAATTTACATTCCCACCAACAGTGTAAAAGTTTTCCTATTTCTCCACAGCCTCACCAGCATCTATTGTTTCCTGACTTTTAATAATCACCATTCTGACTGGCATGAGATGGTATCTCATTGTGATTTGGATTTGTATTTCTCTGATGGTCAGTGATGTTGAGTTTTTTTTATATGTTTCTTGGCTGCATAAATATCTTCTTTTAAGAATTGTCTGTTCATATCCTTTGCCCACTTTTTGATGAGGTTGTTTGTCTTTTTCTTGTAAATATGTTTAAGTTCCTTGTAAATTCTGGATATTACACCTTTGTCAGATGGGTAGATTGCAAAAATTTTCTCCCATTCTGTAGGTTGCCTGTTCACTCTGATGATAGTTTCTTTTGCTGTGCAGAAGCTCTTTAGTTTAGTTAGGTCCCATTTGTCAATTTTGGCTTTTGTCGCCATTGCTTTGAGCATTTTTGTCATGAAGTTTTTGCCCATGCCTATGTCCTGAATGGTATTCCCTAGGTTTTCTTCTAGGGTTTCTACGGTTTTGGGTTTTACATTTAAGTCTTTAATCCATCTTGAGTTAATTTTTGTATAAGGTGTAAGGAAGGGGTCCAGTTTCTGTTTTCTGCATATGGCTAGCCAGTTTTCCCAGAACCATTTACTGAATATGTGATCCTTCCCCCATTGCTTGTTTTTGTCAGGATTGTTGAAGATCAGATAGTTGTAGATGTGTGGTGATGTGATTTCTGAGGTCTCTGTTCTGTTCCATTGGTCTATATATCTGTTTTAGTACCAGTGCCGTGCTGTTTTGGTTACTGTAGCCTTGTAGCATAGTTTGAAGTCAGGTAACATGATGCCTCCAGCTTTGTTCTTTTTGCTTAGGATTGTCTTGGCTGTACGAGGTCTTCTTTGATTCCATATGAAATTTAAAATAGCATTTTCTAATTCTGTGAAGAATGTCAATGTAGTTTGATGGGGATAGCATTGCATCTATAAATTACTTTGGGCAGTATGACCACTTTCATGATATTGATTCTTCCTATCCATAAGGATGGGATATTTTTCCATTTGTTTGTGTCCTCTCATTTCCTTGAACAGTGGTTTGTAGTTATCCTTGAAGAGGTCCTTCATATCCCTTGTTAGCTGTATTCCTAGGTATTTTATTCTGTTTGTAGCAATTGTGAATGGGAGTGCATTCATGATTTGGCTCTCTGCTTGCCTATTGTTGGTGTAAAGGAATGCTTGTGATTTTTGCACATTGATTTTTTATCCTGAGACTTTGCTGAAGTTGCTTTCAGTTCAAGAAGTTTTTGGGCCAAGATAATAGGGTTTTCTACATATAAAATTATGTCATCTGCAAACAGAGGCAACTTGACTTCCTCTCTTCCTATTTGAATACCTTTATTTCTTTCTCTTGCCTGATTGCCCTGGCCAGAACTTCCAATACTACATTGAATAGGAGTGGTAAGAGAGGGCATCCTTGTCTTGTATCAGTTTTCAAAGGAATGCTTCCAGGTTTGCCCATTCAATATGATATTGGCTGTGGGTTTGTCATAAATAGTTGTTAGTATTTTGAGATATGTTCCACCAATACCTAGTTTATTGGGAGTTTTTTAGGATGAAAGGAAGTTGAGTTTTATCAAAGGCCTTTTCTGCATCTATTGAGATAATCAGGTGATTTTTGTCTTTGGTTCTGTTTATGTGATGGATTATGTTTATTGATTTGTGTATGTTGAACCAGCCTTGCATTAGGGGTGAAGCCAACTTGATGGTGGTGATATATTTTTCGATGTGCTGCTGGATTCAGTTTGCCAGTATATTATTGAAGATTTTTGCATCGATGTTCATCAGGGATATTGGCCTGAAGTTTTCTTTTTTGGTTGTGTCTCTTCCTGGTTTTGGTATCAGGGTGATGCTGGCTTCATACAATGAGTTAGGAAGGAGTCCCTTCTTTTAAATTGCTTGGAATAGTTTCAGAAGGAATGGTACCAGCTCCTCTTTGTATTTCTGGTAGAATTCAGCTGTGAATCTGTCTGGTCCTGGGGTTTTTCTGGCTGGTAAGCTATTAATTATTGCCTCAATTTCAGAACTTGTTATTTGTCTATTCAGGGATTCAACTTCTTCCTGGTTTGGTCTTGACAGAGTGTATCTCTCCAGGAATTTATCCATTTCTTTTAGATTTTCTAGTTTATTTGCATAGTGGTGTTTATAGTATTCTCTGATGGTAGCTTCTATTTCTGTGGGGTCAGTGGCAATATCCCCTTTATCACTTTTTATTGTTTCTATTTGATTCTTCTTTCTCTTCTTCTTTATTAGTCTAGCTAGTGGTCTATCTATTTTGTTAATTTTTTCAAAAAAACTCCTCCTGGATTCATTGATTTTCTGGAGGGTTTTTCGTGTCTCTATCTCCTCCAGTTCTTCCCCGATCTTAGTTATTTCTTGTCTTCTGCTAGCTTTTGGATTAGTTTGCTTTTGCCTCTCTAGCTCTTTTAATTGTGATGTTGGAGTCTGATTTGAGATCTTTCTAGGTTTCTGATGTGGGCATTTAGTGCTATAAATTTTCCTTTTAACACTGCTTTAGCTGAGTCCCAGAGATTCTGGCACATTGTCTCTTTGTTCTCATTGGTTTCAAAGAACTTCTTGATTTCTGTCTTAATTTCATTATATGCCCAGGAGTCACTCAGGAGCAGGTTGTTCAATTTCCATGAAATAGTGTGGTTTTGAGTGAATTTCCTAATCCTGAGTTCTAATTTGATTGCACTGTGGTCTGAGAAATTTTGTTATGACTTCCGTTGTTTTGCATTTGCTGAGGGGAGTTTTTACTTCCAATTATGTGGTCGATTTTTTTTAGAATAAGTGCCATGTGGCACTGAGAAGAATATATATTCTGTTGATTTAGAATAGAGAGTTCTGTAGACATCTACTAGGTCTACTTGATACAGACTGAGTTCAAGTACTGAACATCCTTGTTAATTTTCTGTCTTGTTGATCTCTCTAATACTGACAGTGGGGTGTTAAAGTCTCCCACTATTACTGTGTGGGAGTCTAGGTCTCTTTGTATGTCTCTAAGAACTTGTTTTATGAATCTGGGTGCTCCTGTATTGGGTACATGTATATTCAGAATAGTTAGCTCTTCTTGTTGAATTATTCCCTTTACCATTATGTAATGCCCTTGTTTGTCTTTTTTGATCTTTGTTGGTTTAAAGTGTGTTTTGTCAGAGACTAGGATTGCAAGCCCTCCTTTTTTTTTTTTTTTTTTTTTTTTTGCTTTCTGTTTGCTTGGTAAATTTTCCTCCATCTCTTTATTTTGAGTCTATGTGTGTCTTTGCAGATGAGATGGGTCTCCTGAATACACCAATGGGTCTTGACTCCTTATCCAATTTGCCAGTTTGTGTCTTTTAGTTAGGGCATTTAGCATATTTACATTTAAGGTTAGTATTGTTATGTGTGAATTTGATCCTGTCATCATGATGCTATTTGGTTATTTTGCATACTACTAGTTGACACAGTTTCTTCGTAGTGTCATTGGTCTTTATATTTTGGTGTGTTTTTGCAGTGGCTGGTACCAGTTTTTCTTTTTTCTTTTTTTTTTTTTTTTTTTTGAGTGGAGTCTTGCTCTGTCACCCAGGCTGGATGGAGTGCAGTGGCACTATCTCAGCTCACTGCAAGCTCCACTTCCCGGGTTCACGCCATTCTCCCGCCTCAGCCTCCCAAGTAGCTGGGACTACAGGTGCCCGCCACCACACCCAGCTAGTTTTTTTCTATTTTTAGCAGAGACAGGGTTTCACTGTATCAGCCAGGATGGTCTCGATCTTCTGACCTCGTGATCTGCCTGCCTCGGCCTCCCATTACAGGCATGAGCCACCGCACCAGGACACCAGTTTTTCTTTTTCATACTTAGTGCTTCTTTCAGGAGCTCTTGCAGGGAAGGCCTGGTGGTAATGAAATCCCTCAGTATTTGCTTGTCTGGAAAAGATTTTATTTCTCCTTCACTTATGAAGCTTAGTTTGGCTGGATATGAAATTCCAGGTTGAAAATTCTTTAAGAATGTTGAATAGTGGCCCTCAATTTCTTCTGGCCTGTAGAGTTTCTACTGAGAGGTCTGCTGTTAGTCTGATGGGCTTCCCTTTTTAGGTGACCTGGCCTTTCTCTCTGGCTGTCCTTAACGTTGTTTTCTTCATTTCAACCTTGGAGAATCTGAAGATTATGTATCTTGGGGTTGATCTTCTTGTGAAGTATCTTAATGGTGTTCTCTGTATTTCCTGAATTTGCATGTTGGCCTGTCTTGCTAGCTTGGGGAAGCTCTTCCAGATAATACCCTGAAGTGTGTTTTCCAGCTTGTTTCCATTCTCTCGGTCTCCTTCTGGCACTCCAATCAATCATAGGTTTGGTCTTTTTATGAAGTTCCATATTTCTTGGAGGCTTTTTTCATTCTTTTTTCTCTATTATTGTCTGCATGTCTTATTTCAGTAAGGTGGTCTTCAAACTCTAATATCCTTTTTCCACTTCACGAGGTTCTCGTGCTGTGTTTTTCATCTCCATCTCCATCAGGTCATTTATGTTCCTCTCTAAACTGGTTATTCTAGTTAGCAATTCCTCTAACCTTTTATCAAGATTCTCTTTTCTTCGGGGTTAGAACATGCTCCTTTAGCTCATCGTAGTTTTTTTTTTTGTTTTTGTTTTTTTTGAATTGGAGTCTCGCTCTGTCACCCAGGCAGGAGTGCAGTGGCATCATCTTGGCTCGCTACAACCTCTGCCTCACAGGTTCAAGTGATTCTCCTGCCTCAACCTCCTGAGTAGCTGGGACTACAGGTGTGTACCACCATGCCCAGCTAATTTTTGTATTTTTAGCAGAGACAGGGTTTCACCATGTTGGCCAGGATGATCCCCATCTCTTGACCTTGTGATCTGCCCACCTCAGCCTCCAAAAGTGCTGGGATTACAGGCGTGAGCCACCGCGCCCGGCCAGCCCATCGTAGTTTTTTATTACCCATCTTCTGAAGCCTACTTCTGTCAACTCATCCATCTGATCCTCTGTCCAGTTCTGCACCCTTGATGGAGAGACACTGCCATCATTTGGAGGAGAGGAGGCACTCTGACCTTTTGGATTTTCAGCATTTTTTCATTGATTCTTTCTCATCTTCATGAGTTTGTCTAGTTTTGGTTTTTGAGGCTGCAGACCCTTGGATGGGGTTTTTGTGGGGGCCTTTTTTGATGTTGTTGTTGTTGTAGCCTTCTGCATGTTTGTTTTTCTTTCAATAGTCAGGTCCCTCTTCTGTAGGGCTGCTGCAGTTTGCTGGGGGTTCACTTCAGACCTTATTAGTCTGATTTGCTCCTGTGCCTGACATCACTCAAGGAGGCTGGACAGCAGCAAAGATGAGTGCCTGCTCCTTCTTCTGGGACCTCTGGCATCGAGAGGCACCAACTTGAATGCCAGTAGGATCACTCCTGTGTGGGGAGGTCTGACAACCCCTGTTGGAGGGTCTCACCCAGTTGGGTGGCACGGGTAGCAGGACCAATTTAAAGAAGTACTTTGTCCCCTGATTGAGAGAGTGTTTCACTGGGGGAAAACACACTCATCTGGGCTACCCAGATTCCTCAGAACTACCAGGAGGAGAGGCTAAGTCTGCTGGTCCACAGAGACTGCAGCCACACCTCTTCCTAGGGACTCAGGCGCAGGGACATTCAAATTCTGTCCCTGAGCCTCTGGCTGGAGTTATTGGAGATCCTGCAGGGAAGCAGCACCCACTGAGGAAGAATAGGTCAGGGTTAGAACTGAAGAGGCACTCTGGCTGCAGACTGCCATAGCTGGTGTGTTGGGCTGTGGGGACAAGTCTTGGGACCAAGTTATCCAGCCTCCTGGCTCCAGCAGGGGAGATGCACAGCCTGGAGCTATAGAAATGGGTGCTGCCTTTCCCCTGCCCAGGGAGCTTTAGCATGTTAGGCAGTTGCGAGTCCCAGTGCTGGTTGCTGCCCCTCCCCCAAGGAGCTCAAATGGCTTAGATAGTAGGCAGTGTGGCAGCAGCAGCCGGTGCTGGTCACTCCTCCCTGGGTGTTTGGTAGGCTTAAGCATGTTCCAGCTGAGAGGCTGTAAGAATCTGCATGTTCCGGGGTTGGGACGCTAGGCCCCTGTGGTGTAGGTTTGTGAGTGGGATCTTCTGATCCATGGGTTGCACAGTCCCACGGAAAAAGCATAGTTTCCCTGGCTGGGTAGCACCTTCACTCACCGCCTCCCTTGGCTGGGAGAAGGGGGTTCCCCTTCCCCGTGTGGCTCTCAGGTGGGCTGCTGCACCACACTGCTCTTCCTTCCCTCCGTGGGTCATGCCAGCCTTCTAGTCAATTTTGATGAAAGAACCTCGATACCTTGGTTGCTGGTGAAGGATTCACATGCTTATTATGTTTCTTTTTTTTTTTTTTTTTCTGATGGGAGCCTTCTTCTAGTCGGCTACCTTGGCCTGTCAAAAGTCAAAAGTGAAGATTTTTTTTCTTTTGAGAAGGAATTTTGCTCTTATTCCCAGGTTGGAGTGCAATGGCACAATCTTGGCTCACCGCGACCTCCGCCTCACGGGTTCGAGCGATTCTCCTGCCTCAGCCTCCCGAGTAGCTGGGATTACAGGCATGTGCCACCACACCTGGCTAATTTTGTATTTCCGGTAGAGACAGGGGTTTCTCCATGTTGGTCAGGCTGGTCTCGAACTCCCGACATCAGGTGATCCACCTGCCTTGGTCTCCCAAAGTGCTGGGAATACAGGGGTAAGCCACCATGCCAGGCCAAAAGTGAACATTTTTTATACTGAACGTAGTGAGCATTTACTATCATGAATTATACAATTGGCTCACCTAATGGCAATTCAAAACATTCTTGGAAATTCACATTAACAAAATCATAGGAGAGTGGAAACTGAAATCAGATCTCCTAATGACTTTTGCATGATTCTTTTTTTTTGAGACAGAGTCTTGGTCTGTTGCCTGAACTGGAGAGCAGTGGCGTGATCTCGGCTCACTGCAACCTCCGCCTCCTGGGTTCAAGTGATTCTCCTGCCTCAGCCTCCCAAGTAGCTGGGATCACAGGCATGCACCACCACACCTAGCTAATTTTTGTATTTTTAGTAGAGATGCGGTTTTGCTGTGTTGGCCAGGCTGGTCTCGAACTCCTGACCTCAGGTGATCTGCCCATCTCAGCCTCCCAAAGTGCTGGGATTACAGGTGTGAGCCACCACGCCCGGCCCTTTTGCAAGATTCTTTAAACTAAATGAAGAAAGCCCACTGTCAAAGTTTATCTCAAATTTGTATATTTGAGCTAGAGATATTAATAATATTAGAGATCTCTGGTTTAACCCATCTGTGTTATGGTGCCAAGAAATGAGTCCAGTAAGATTAAATGACTTGATTAATATCCATCCTTAAATGTCACCCCTAAATGGTGACAGAGCCAAGACCAGACTCCAAATCTCTAAATTCTCAGTTCTGTTATTTTTCCAGTCCTGTATCTCTACACTATACAACCTCAGGGGACCCCATTCACATTATATTCCATAAGAAGAGGACCCTTAGTGTTTACCTCCCAAGAGAGGTAATCTGTGATGAGATGGGAAGCCACTGTGTATATGAATCAAACACTGTTTCTTCTCACTGGGTTTGCTATTTGTTGCTTGGTTGCAGGAGACTGTGAAACAGCTCTCTGTGGTGGAGTGAGCTGCATGTTAGACCCTTCGTTTAATGTCATGTTGAGCAAAGCCAAAATGATATCCCCAGATGGGATGAGTAAACCTTCCTCTAAAAGGGTAGATGGCTATGGATGCGGAGAAGGGTGTGGTGTTTTCCTGCTGAAACCTCTAAGGAAGGTCAGTCAACTTAAAAATCAGTCTGGAGTGGTTCTCTGAGCAGCTACAGGCAGCTTTCTGTACCCATGGCTTCTTCATCCATGGATTCAACCAACCTTGATGGAAAATATTTTTTACAAAATACAATAGGCCAGGCATGGTACCTCATGCCTGTAATCCCAGCCCTTTGGGAGGTTGAGGCAGGTGGATCATTTGATGTTAGGAGTTTGAGACCAGCCTGGCCAACATTGTGAAACCTGTCTCTACTAAAATACAAAAATTAGCCAGGTGTGGTGGCGCGCCTGTAATCCCACCTACACTTGGGAGGCTGAGGCAAGAGAATCTCTTGAGCCTGCAAGACAGAGGTTGCAGTAAGCCAAGATCGCGTAACTACACTCCAGCCTGGGTGAGAGTAAGATCCTGTCTCAAAACAAACAAACAAACAAACAAAAACCCAAAACAAAAAACCAACCAACCATCCAAACAAACAAACAAAAACCAATAAAAATAACACAAACAAAACCAATAGAGTTTAACAACTACTAAACTACAATGTAACTACATTGTATTAGGTATTATGCCCTCTCCCCTCTCCCCTCTCCCCTCTCCCCTCTCCCCTCTTTCCTTTTTTCGGTCTCCGTCTGTTGCCAAAGCTGGACTGTGCTGCCGTGATCTCGGCTCGCTGCAACCTCCCTGCCCCGGGCTCCTGTGACTCTGCTGCCTCGGCCTGCCGAGTGCCTGGGATTGCAGGCGCGCGCCGCCACGCCTGAATGGTTTTTGTATTTTTGGTGGAGACGGGGTTTCGCCGTGTTGACCGGGCTGGTCTCCAGCTCCTGGCGGCCCCGTCTGGGAAGTGAGGAGCGCCTCTGCCCGGCCGCCCTGTCTGGGAGGTGTACCCAACAGCTCCGAAGAGACAGCGACCATGGGGAGCGGGCCATGAGGACGATGGCGGTTTTGTTGAAAAGAAGGGGGGGAAGTGTGGGGAAAGGAAGGAGAGATCAGATTGTTACTGTGTCTGTGTAGAAAGAAGTGGGCATAGGAGACTCCATTTTGTTCTGACTAGGAGAAATTCTTCTGCCTTGGGATGCTGTTGATCTATGGCCTTGCCCCCACCCCCGAGCTCTCTGAAACATGTGCTGTGTCAACTCAGGGTTAAATGGATTAAGGGTGGTGCAAGATGTGCTTTGTTAAACACATGCTTGAAGGCAGCATGCTCTTTAAGAGTCATCACCACTCCCTAATCTCAAATACCCAGGGGCACAAACACTGCAGAAGGCCGCAGGGACCTCTGCCTAGGAAAACCAGAGACCTTTGTTCATGTGTTTATCTCCTGACCTTGTCTCCACTATTATCCTATCCCCCTCTCCGAGAAACACCCAAGAATGATCAATAAATACTTCATAAAAAAAAAAACTACATTGTATTAGGTATTATAAGTAATATAGAGATGATTGAAAGTATTTGAAAGGGTGTGTGTAGGTTGTATGCAAACACTATGCCCTGTTATATTAGGGACTTGAACTGAGACTGCTATACCCTGTTATATCAGGGACTGTGGATTTTGGTGTCCTGGGATTTCTGGAACCAATCCCCTGTGGATCCTGGGGGATGGCTGGACCAGTTGCAGGGCAGTGCACTAACTTAATCAAGATCCTGTCCTTACTCTGCACAGCCTTGCTACTCAATGTGCTATCCAGGGATGGGCAACGTGGCAGCATCATCAGCTTCACTAGGTGTTCGTGAGAGTGCAGAATCTCAGGTGCTCCCCCAGACGGTGCCAGAGCAGATTCATATTTACAGTCTGGTAGGGGGAGCATTCAAGGAAATTTGTGGTTCTAGTACAGTGTGGCAAATTCAAGGTTAGACATGGAGTGTTGCCTAGGTCAGTTTGCAGGAATTGAGTTTTTCAGGTTAAGTAAAATTTGGAGAAGCAATAGATTGTGGGTGATGTGAAAAGAATAAAGGCTTATTAGGAAATGGAACAACATGCACAAAGACAGGCATCCTGAGACAGAATGAGGCAAAGTGGGGAGGAGAAGTGGCTGTTGGAGTAAAGAAGTATCTGGAAATGAGCTGATTATAATCTGAACTCTGTCACCTCCTGCCTTTGTAATCTTGGACAAACAACTTAACTTTTCTATGCCTCAGTTTTGTGCTCAGTAAAATGGGGATGACAATAATAGTGTATACCGAGTAGGGTTGTAGCAAGAGTTAAATAAGTTAATACTGAAAGGTGCCTAGAAAAGTGCCCAGAATGTAGTAAGCATGATATATGAGATGTTGTTGCTGTTATTATTGCTATTAAAGACCGAGTGCATGGAACACAGATGCAAACCTCCTCCCTAACTTCTCCCATATCTTCCTCATGTAAACTGCTCCAGCCAAGCGATTTATCTGTTGTTGTTGTTCCATACATAGCTTTTTTGTTTGTTTTGTTTTTTTAGAGACAGGATTTTGCTCTGTCATTCAGGCTGGAGTGCAGTGGCATGATCACAGCTCACTGCAACCTTGAACTCCTGGCCTCAAGCAATGCTCCTGCCTCAGCCTCCTAACTACCTGGGACTAAGGTTGTGTGCCACCATGCCTGGCTAATATTTATTTATTAATTGATTGATTTAAGATAGTTTCACTCTTGTTGCCCAGGCTGGAGTGCAATGGCGTGATCTCGGCTCACTGCAACCTCTGCCTTCCGTGTTCAAGTGATTCTCCTGCCTCAGCCTACCAAGTAGCTGGGATTACAGGCACCCGCCATCACGCCTGGCTAATTTTTGTATTTTTAGTAGAGACGGGGTTTCACCATGTTGGCCATGCTGGTCTTGAACTCCTGACCTCAGGTGATCTGCCCGCCTCAGCCTCCCAACATGCTGGAATTATAGGCGTGGGCTGTGCCTGGCCACGTGGCTAGTTAAAAAAATTTTTTTTGTAGAGATGGGCATCTCACTGTGTTGCCCAGACTGATCTCAAGCTCCTGGGCTCAAGAGATCCTCCCGTCTCAGCCTCCCAAAGTGCGAGGATTACAGATATGAGCCACCACACCTGGCCCAAACATGTCTTTTAATTCCAGGGTCTGAGTCTATCCTCCATATCACAAGTGCCCAAATCTTCTGTTGGGATCCAAGTTAGTCCTCAAAACTCTTCAATGAAGCCTTTCCCACTTTCCCCCTCAGAATGTGTTTTCCTTCCTCTAAAATCCCGTGGTACTTGTTATACACATATATTTTATTGTGACTTTAATATATATTGGCAATTCTTCACCAGCATGTATTTGAACATAGGCCTTCCAGTTCCAGAGACTGTGTGCTTAATTGCTGGGTCCTGCTGCACACCTAGAGATAACAATGGTTATGGAGTTGTTTCCACCTACCAGGTGCTGTTTGAAGCATTTTGCATGGAGTAACTAATTTAATCCCTAGACCCTCTGAGATAGCTATGTTAATAGTCCCCATTTTATTATTATTATTTTTGTTGTAGAGACAAGGTTTCACTATATTGCCCAGGCTGTTCTTGAACTCCTGGGCTCAAACAATCCTCCTGCTTTGGCATCCCAAAGTTTTGGGATTACAGCATGTGCCGCCACACCTGGCCAATAATCCCCAGTTTATACACGAAGAAGGTAAAACACAGAGCAATTAAGTAACTCACCCAGGATGGTCGCATTGAGCAAGTGGCTGAGCTGGGATTCAAGCCCAGCGAGTCCTGTCACATAGGATCCCATGCTCATATCTCACTTTGCTCTATGGAAGCCATGCTTACTTTTGGGAAAATTGCCTTTAATTCCAAGTTGGGGACAGAATTTTATTTCATTCTATTTTAAGTTTTTATTTTTATGTGTAGAATAGTTGGGACAAAAAAACTGAATTTTAAGTATTTTAACTGAAAATCTCGCATGTTGAAAGTCTTCTTAGGATTTTTTTTTTTTTTTTGACGGATTCTCGCTTTGTCGCTAGCCTGGAGTGCAGTGGCATGATCTCGGCTCACTGCAACCTCCACCTCCCAGGTTCAAGCGATTCTCCTGCCTCAGCCTCCCGAGTAGGTGGGATTACAGGTGTGCGCCACCACACCCAGCTAATTTTTGTATTTTTAGTAGAGACAGGGTTTCACCATGTTGGCCAGGATGGTCTAGATCTCCTGACCTTGTGATCCGCCTGTCTCGGCCTCCCAAAGTGCTGAGATTACAGGCATGAGCCACTGTGCCTAGCCAGAAATTTTATCCTTAATTTAAAGCCCTAGCAAGGAGGATGAAAGTCATAGGATTGAGGTTACCCCCCACCTTTTTTTCCTGTCTGCAGGAACTGTAACTTCAGAATTCCTTTCCATATGGAATCAATCCCACAAGCCTTGTATTCACAGAATCTTCCAAGTGTTACTCAAGTGAATGTTATCTCTACATATTTGAGATTTCAAGTAAACATAAGATAGTATTTGTAAGATGGAAAGAGAAAAATAGAAAACATTTCTCTCCTTTAAAAGATTATTATCAAAAGAGTAACAAAGCATGTTTCAGTTATCAACATGTAACAAACAGCCCCAAGTCTAGTAGTTTAAAACTGACTATTTTATCATATGTCAGGATTTAGTGAGCTAGAAATTTGGGCAGGGCCTGAATGGGTGAGTCTTCTGTTCTGTGGTCATATGGTCTGGGTGTCGGGTGGTGTTCAGCTGGCAGCTAGGCTGGTCTGGAGGAGCCAAGATGCTTCTTATGAGCCTGGTGCCTTCACAGAACACCTGGAAGGCTGTGCTCAGCTGGGGCCATCTATTTTTCATGGAGTCTCAGGGCCTCTCCACGTGGCCTTTCGGCAGGGTAGGCTAATACTTCACTCAGGGCCCCAAGAAGCCAAGGCAAAAGCTGCCGATTCTCTTAAAAGCTAGGCTCCCAGAACTGGCACAGGGTCATTTCTGCCACCTTCTTTTGCTTCAGGCAATCACAGGCTAGCCTAGATTCAATGGAAGGGAAAATAGACACTACCCCCTTTTTATTTTTTTTTGGAGACAAGGTCTTGCTCTGTCCCCCAGGCTAGAGTGCAATGGTGCTGTCGCCTCCAACTCCTGGGCTCAAGTGATTCTCATGCCTCAGCTTCTTGAGTAGCTGAAACCACAGGCGTGTGCTTCCACTTCCAGCTAACTCTTTTTTTTCATTTTGTAGAGACGTGGTCTCACTACACTGCACAGGCTGACACCACCTCTTGATGGGAGAGGTGTCGAATAATTTGTGGTCATCTTTAATGTGCCATAAAACATATACACGTCGATTAAGTCTTTACTAAGTTATAAGTTAACTATTAAATTGGAAGCATAGGACTGCAGCTTCCTTTGTCCACAAACATTTGTCAGGAGGAACCTCAACAGTGCATTCCAGGTTAGGCCCGGTGGCTCATGCCTATAATCCTAGCACTTTGGGAGGCTGAGGAGGACAGATTACTTGAGGTCAGGAATTCAAGACTAGCCTGACCAGCATGGTGAAACCCCATCTCTACTAAAAAAAAAAAAAAGAAAAAAAGAAAAAAGTGCATTCAAATTATGTGGTTACTACTGTTCCATAAAACGGAAGCTTTCCTAAACAAATAATTTATATTGCTTTCTCTCTTCATAGTTATAGCCCAATTAGCTTACTTTCTCTACCAGCTGATGTTCTACTTATGTAGAAAGTCAAATCACAAAGTTTTCTCATAATCAAGGACTTCTAATTCTGCCATTTACCCATCCTAAGATGAGCTCTCCTGAATCTGGGTTCACATGGCTTCTCTTGTACAAATAATTCCTTTTGATATTGTCATTTTGTGAGTATATAACCTCCACTTTCACTATGTGCATTCTGCCTCTCCAAGTAGTTTTTCTTTCTTTCTTTCTTTTTTTTTTTTTCTGGGACACAATCTCACTCTGTCACCTAGGCTGGAGTGCAGTGGCGTGACCTCGGCTCACTGCAAACTCCGCCTCAAGGTTCAAGTGATTCTCATGCCTCAGCCTCCCAAGTAGCTGGGACTATAGGCGCCTGCCACCACACCTGGCTAATTTTTGTATTTTTAGTAGAAATGGGTTTCACTATGTTGGCCAGGCTGGTCTCAAACTCCTGACCTCAGGTGATCCATCTGCCTCGACCTCCCAAATTGCTGGAATTACAGGCCTGAGCCACTGCACCTGGCTGAATCAGGATTTCTCTATGTGGAGTCAGGAATACAGAGAGCTAGCAAGTTTTCCAGATTTTTAATCACACTCCAAAAATTTTAAATTATTGTGCTAGATACAAGGAAGGAGAGGACATGGAACTATTTTTCTGACTTTGAACTAACACAGTTCCCACTATGGATAGTCATTAAATACTGTTACATTGTTTTCTTATCATGCTCTCATGAAGCATTTTTTTTTAAGATTAAAGCTGAAATAAATTAAAACTGGAAATGTTTTTATTATCTTTATCAGGCACTAGAAGACTATAACAAAATCTGGGGAGTCATTGATGGCATTGCTGTCAATCAAGATGGACGATCAATTACTCCCATCACCAGACCATCTGAGAAACAGCAGGAGAAGCTCCAACAGAGCATCTATTCGACTCACATTGACCCATTAAGTGTGCAATACATCGAGGCTCATGGCACAGGCACACCTGCCAGAGATGCTACTGAAGCAGAGACCACTGTTGGAAGAAGCAGGCAAGGGAGGGCCCCTGCTCTGAAGATTGGGTCAGTGAAAGGCAACACTAGCCACACGGAATCTGCAGTGGGAATAGCAGGCCTCATTAAAGTGCTTCTGATGATGCATCATGAGAAGATTGTTCCATTTTTGCACTACTCAGACAGCGTAAGCAGCATAGACATGGAAAGATTGAATCTGTCCATTCCAACAGGTATAGAGAGCCTTGGGAGAAATCTCAAGAATTTGACCGAAGAGCTAGGGTTAGTGGTTTTGGATTTGGGGGCACTAATGCTCATGCTGTCATTAGACATTTGAAGCAGCAATTCCAGCATCTTCCTTCTAGGAGGCCACTTGAAATATTTTTATTGTCTACAGCCTCTAGGAAATCACTCCAGCTCACAATGGAAGATACGGCTCGTCACCTGGGTCAAGGTTTCCAAGGATCCCTGCAAAACGTGACCTATACAACAGCCTGTAGGAGGAGCCACAGGGACGTCCTGTACAGAAAAGAATTTGTCATTACTTCTTTAGAGCAGCTAAGGCAACAGCTAGAATCAGCAGCCAAGGAGCAAGCAATTCAAGCTCAAGGATGCCCCCAGCTGATATTCGTGTTCTGTGAAAACGGACTTTACTACCTAGAGATGGGCAAGATCCTGCTCAAACGGGAACCAGTGATCAGAGCAAAATGGCACGACATTTCTCGTTTGTTTCTCCAATATGAACCCACTCATCTCCTCGAGTTAGTAGAAAATGACTATGATAATTTTTCAAATCCTGAGATAGCCCAGCCTCTGCTTTTTATATTTCAGGTAGCTTTGGTGACACTCCTGAAGTTCTGGGGCATTGAGCCTGATGCCGTATTGGGTTCCTCAGTGGCAGAGGTTGCTGCTGCCCACTGTGCTGGGGTCATTTCCTTTGAAGATGCTGTGAAGGTGATTCACTGTCGGAGCAAGCTACAGGCAAAGGTGGTTGGAGGGAAAATGCTGGTGGTGGGAAACCTTTCCATGGAGGAGATCTCGAAGGCCCTGGTGTCTTTTTCTGGAAGGGTAAGCACTGCAGCCTTTAACAGTCCTTGCTCCTGTACTCTGTCTAGAGAGGCAGAAGCGATAGCCAACTGTCATGAAGAGCTGGCTCGGCAGTTTGAGAAAAGGAACATATGTTTGCACATCCTATTGGTTCCAGCTGCTTTTCACAGTTATATGATGGATCCAGTACTCAAAGACATGGAAGAGAGCATTGGGAATTTGGTGAGGAAGGAGCCAGAAATAGAACTGATTTCAATGGTGACAGGAAAAGCTGCTTCTGCAGAAGATTTTACTACTGGCAAATATTGGTCCAGGAATGTTTCAGAGCCAGTTGCTTTCATCCAGGCTGTCACCACTGTGGCCCAAGGAAAGAAAAATGCTGTGCTTGTTGAAATAGGCCCTAAGAGAGCCCTCCAAAGAAACATCAGGGAAATTGTAGGTGAAGAAACCATAATTTTCCCTTCTCTACAACCAAATAAAGAGTATGAGATGCTTTTTGATTTGGTAAAAACTCTATTTGAATTTGGACACGACGTTAACTGGCCATGCTTTTAAGAAGGTTTGAAAACAACTCCAACAGATTACCTGAGGTATCAATTTGATCACAAGAACCTAAAGACTTATTTGAAGAGTCTTCAGTTACAGAACAAAATAGCTTACTCCCATCACCCTCTTATTAGTAGTGCACGTAACAACTTTGATTTCACCTGCTTCGTAACTCAGGTTAGAGTGCCCTATGTTTTTGAGCACAAAAACAATGGGATTCATTTGGTTCCTGGTTCCTGTTTTGTGGAACTTGGTTTTGCTTGCGTGATGGACAGTTTAAAACCCAGGGTACCTCTGAGTGCATGTCAGGTAAGAGTAGAGTTTTTAGCTCCCTGTGTGATAAACCAAAACTCCTTAGATATAAAGGTGCAGTTGGAATTAGGAGAAAGAGAAACACAATTTAAAATAGTCTCTTCCTCATCTGTAGCTTATGCTATAGGAAACATTACAAAAACAGAAAACAGTTTGAGTGAAAAAAAGCATATTTCTCTTGGGAGCATCTTTCAGAAGTGTAAATTGAGCTTAATCATTGATGAAATTTATGAATGACTCTTTCATATTGGTTTTCAATATAGTACAATTTTCAAACAGTTAAAAGCCATTTCATTTTGTGATGAGCTAAAGGAGGGCATCACGACAATCAGAGTTAATGAAGATCTCCGGAAGGACACGTATGAATATAATATACATCCAGTGCTGTTGGACTGTTTCTTCCAAATGGCATTTGTCATCACAAGAGACGGAAGGATGGGAGTAAAAGCTAGTTTTCCATCAAAGATAGGCAAATTGACAGTTTTCAAAAATCTGGAAGGAGAAATGAATATTTACATAAAGGCCATCAAATGTACAGAAAACTACTTTGAAGAAGTGTGTGGGTTCTTTACAGACAAATATGGTTCCATTTTAGCAAGACTAGAAGAGATTGCATTTGTGTACAGTAAACAAACACAATCTAATGATAACTTACTTCTAGAAAACATGTGGAAACAAATATCACAGATTCCGATGCTTGGGGAGCCTGAAGAAGTACCTCCATTACTAATTCTGGCTGACACATCTGGAATCGCTCAGCAGCTTAAAAAATATTTGCCTTATGACTCCAAGTATATTGGGTTTCAGGAATGGGAAACAAGTCAAGATTCTGAGATGACAGTAGGTGATATGATAAAAACTGAAACCAAGGACTTTCATCATGTTTTATTCATGTGGGGAATTCAAAAACTTAATGAGGAGCCCCCAAGAACACTTCTTCGATACCTAACAAAGTGCTGTGAGGCATTTCATCAACTTATTTTGGCCTCAAAAGACCAAAATGCTGATTATTCTGTGACAGTAGTCACTTTCAAAATAATAAGAAACGTGGATCACATCAATCCAGGATTAGTTCTCTCTGTCATGACAAGAGCCTCTGTGATGGAAGTTCCACGCGTCACATTTCAGATGATAGACGTCAGTGATACAAGCCCACAGAACACCACAAGCTTGGCAGAAGCTATGATTAAATGTAAAGGGAAGGATTATCCAGAACTCTGTATTGACCAGGGGACAAGATTCCTTTTTGAAATCAGGTGTACCTCCTTTGAAAGAGTTCGTGATAAAGGCCAGGTGCGGTGGCTCACACAGATAATCCTAGCACTGTGGGAGGCTCAGGCAGGCAGATCACTTAAGGTCAGGAGTTCAAAACCAGCCTGGCCAACATGGTGAAACCCTGTCTCTACTACAAATACAAAAAAAAAAAAACTTAGCTGGGCATGGTGGCGGGTGCCTGTCATCCCAGTTACTTGGGAGGCTGAGGCAGGAGAATGGTGTGAACCTGGGAGGCGGAGCTTGCAGTGAGCCGAGATCGCGCCACTGCACCCCAGCCTGGGCGACAGAGCGAGACTCCTTCTCAAAAAAAAAAAAAAGGGTTCGTGATTGCAAACCTCATAAGGGCGACCAGAACTCTGAGCTGTTCACTCTGTATACCTCAGATCCCTACAACGTAGTAGAGATGACAGCTGAGATAGAAACACACGGACTCACACCATTTGATGACTAATGTGTGGAAGTTGAGACAGATAAAATTTGCATCCACTCAGAAGATTATTTTCCTGTCAGCACCTCCAGCTATAATTTTGGCGATACTTTGTACTGGGCTGATGGCACCATGGGGGAACATAAATTGTTAGTGCTGGACTTCAGCCTCCAGGAGCTCAATGACTAGTAGTTGCATCAATCAATATTTAACATTTGATATAATACTAATGTACTCAGAATATCATTCATGCTTATTCATATACATACATACGATATTTTAATTTGAGCAATTATAAACATTGCAAATTTTTCTATTTATTATTTATTGCTGCATAAAAAAGGGGCAACCATGTTCCTTTTTCTCTTCAGTCGAAATTTAGAATAAGAGACCACGCAGTAGATAGACAGAGATTAAAATATCAGCTTACTACTGATAAAAGCTAGCCTGGAGAATATGGCTCAGGCGGTAGATAAAGAGGCACGATGATATGTTACATGCAAATAAATATCAATCATCTGTTGGAGTAAAATAAAAACTGTACTAACAGTTATGCAAAGATTCAGA
Organism: Pongo abelii; assembly: GCF_028885655.2. Taxonomy (NCBI): domain Eukaryota; kingdom Metazoa; phylum Chordata; class Mammalia; order Primates; family Hominidae; genus Pongo; species Pongo abelii. Next base: position 27,421,750 of record NC_071993.2, on the reverse strand, counting down.
GAATATATCGCCTATCCACCCTGTTTGGGGAAAACACTTAAGAAAGTAATCAAGACAGAGGCTTGAAGATGGAACCATGAAAAGAGTATGGTGGCAAGCAGAGAAATGACTCCAAGTGGGAGATGGGGGAGTGTCAAAGGCAAAGACACTTTAAACAGAAGAGATGCACTTCAAGGGAAAACCAAATAATCTAAAGTTCAAAATATTAAACTATCTTAGCAAAATCTAGCAGCTACGTAACTAGATGCAAAACATAAAAACATTCTAAAGGTCTCATCTTATTGGGATGAAGGGGAAAGCAATGGACAAATAGAATCTTAGTGAGGAAAAATATCTAAAAACTTGTTTTCCCATGAAAGTGACAAAAAAAGAAGATGACTATGAATGGAATTGCAGAATTTTCAGTCAAGTTTCCAAATCAACAGGGGGTGGGGTGTCAGGGAGAAGAATGAATTTCAAATCAGAAAAAGATAAGAAAGTCTGGGGGAGGCCAACAGTAAAATAAAGATGAAGCACAATGTAAGACAGAAGGAATAAATCACATATATCAATTGTTATAATAAATGTGATCAGCCTACATACTTCTATTAAGACAGAAACTATCACATTGAATCAAAATCTGGCTATACATTGTTTGTTTTTACAAGAAGAACACTTTAAAACAAATAAAGATAGGTAGATAAAGGTAAAAATGAAGTGAGATTCAAGGAAAACTCACCAAAAAGAAAGCATGAATGGCAATATTAACGTCAGGTGAATTGAAATCAATAGTTATAAGTATATATCAAAATAAATGGAATCATTGTTAAGATAAAAGCTATTTTTGAAGAAAATATAAGTAAAAATCTGTATGTACCAATAATACATAGCAAAATATGTAAATTTCAAACAATTAGAAAAAACTTAGATAAAAATATAATTAAAGTAGGAGCTTTCAATATACATCTCTTAAGAATCTAAATTCTCTCTAAAATCCCAGCACTTTGTGAGGCCAAGACAGGTGGATCACCTGAGGTCAGGAGTTCGAGACCCACCTGGCCAATATGGTGAAAACTTGTCTCTACCAAAAGTACAAAAGAATTAATCAGGGATGGTAGTGGGCACCTGTAATCCCAGCTACTCGGGAGACTGAGGCAGGAGAATTGCTTGAACTTGGGAGGTGGAAGTTGCAGTGAGCCAAGATTGCGCCACTGCACTCTAGCCTGGGTGACAAAGCGAGACTCTGTCTCAAAAAAGAAAAAAAAAAAAAAAAGAGAATCTAACTTATCTAACAGATAGAAAATAGAGAGGCTCATAAAGGACTTGAATAATGTAATCAATACACTCAATTTGATATATTAAAACTTCTCACTACACAATACATGTTTTTACATATAATCACCAAACACATCCAAAAATGTTTTGTGTTGGGCCACAAAGACACCTAACACATTTTGAATAGTAAAGTTTTATCAGACACACTCTTTAGTCATAAAAATACAGACAAAATAATTCCAACTACTTAGAAATTAAGAAATACAGTGATTAAAAAAAGAAATACAGTGATAAATAACTCAGATTAAACAAGAAATAAACAGATTTCACAGCATCTAAAAAGCAGTAAGCAAGAAAAAAACTATACCCCAGTAGCCATGGACAAAAAAGCCCAAACTGAACTAGAAAAAATATATAGCACTAAATAATAAGATAGTTTTTTTAGGTGTTAGTTTCTTAGTTTTCAAGAAAAATAATCATTATACAAATATGTTTTCACACAGATTTTATCAGTAGATTAAGGATTTACTTACAGCTGCTTTTGCCTAGGGTCCAGCAATGGGTTTTGTAACAACTTGTTAAAATTAAACATCCCAATATTGGCCTGATTTCCTATTTTATATCTTCTTTCATCCTCAGATACATTTGGTAAAAAAAAAAAAAAAAAATCTCTATTTAAAATAAAACATTATAGCTTTATGTTGGAAATTATTATTTTTATTTATTTATTTATTTATTTATTTATTTATTTTGAGACAAGGTCTTGCTCTGCCACCCAGGCTAGAATGCAGTGTCATGATCCCAGCTCACTGTAACTGCCACCTCCCAGGCTCAAGTGATCTTCCTGCCTCAGCCTCCCAAGTAGCTGGGAGACCACAGGCATGTACCACCATGCCCAGCTAATTTTTTTAACCATCTATAGAGACAGGGTTTCCCTAGGTTGCCCAGGCTGGTCTTGAACTCCTGACCTCAAGGGATCCTCCTGCCTCAGCCTCCAAATGTGCTGGAATTACAGGCATGAGCCACTGCCCCTAGCAACAGCAGGGATAATCATAATAAATAGCTTCTTTCTTTGTTTTTAAGCTTATATTTAAACATATGAATCTGTATTTATTAGATAAAAATCTTTCTGACATTAAGTGGAAGGTGATAGAATACACTAAAAGCTTTTACAACATGAACATTTGTCTAATAGAGAAATGTATTCTAAAGTATAAGAATTTCCAGTCTATCACATACATACTTCAATTTCTACTCAAGTAGCATGTCCTCCGCAACACCTCTGATCTCTCTAGTGCCAATACTGGATTTCTGTTACCTCCATTTCATATATTAGTGGAGTGACAGGTTAAGTAACTTTTCCAAAGGCACAGAGCTATTAAGGGTCAGATACTAGAACTCAAAATCTCATCTGTTTGACAACACATTTCCTGGTATACCTTATGCCATCTTCTCTAATATGTATTGGATTTTGATTTGAATTTTTTTTTTTAAAGACAGGGTCTCGCTCGGTCACCCAGGCTGGAATGCAATGGCACCGCTGTAACTCACTGCAGCCTCGAACTCCTAATCTAAAGAGGTCCTCCTGCCTTGGCCTCCCAAAGTGCTGGGATTACAGGCACTCACCAGCATGCCCGGTCATTATAATATGTATTCTCTGAGGACAGAAACCATGAAAGGTTCATCTTTGTATCACTTAATGGCACCCAGAAGATCTGGTAGGCACATAGAAATGACCATTTTATAAATGAACCCAATTCTTTCTACTACCCCATCACTATTATCTATAACAGTTTACCTGAGATAACTTGTGATGATATTTTAGTGAAATAAGGTGTGTATGTATGCACACATACACAAATTGTACATTCCGGGATTACAGGCTTCCAAAAAGCCAAACGGACTGTAGTCAATTGTAATGGATAACAAACTGAGGTTATCAGTATTACAAACACCTAAAACAACAAAAAAATTCCAAAACATGATGACAAAATATTTTTCTTTTACCTTTATTAAATTATCCAGAACAGAAAAGTTTATGGAAATGCCATTTGTTTTAGAGATTAAACAAAATGACATTATCAATAGAAAGTTGAATTGGTAACATCAAATAGCTTAAAATGTTAAAACTATATTTTAAAATTACATTTAGCCTTTTCTTTCATAATCCCCTCCCCAAAATTTCAAATACTATAGTAATATACCAAGAAATAGAACTTCCTCTTTTATTTATCTTCAATTCCTAGCAGTTGCTTAAAAATATATATGATTTAAAATGGACTTGAGATTAGTGGAGGAATAAGAGTAATTTTTGCAGGTTGTGAAAAGAGGAAAAAATAAAAATATGAGTCCTTTTTAGGACAGTATTTTTTTGCTGGAGACATTTGTACATCATAGAAAAAAGTCCAGAAAAATTAATAATAAAATTGCTAACAGTGATTACCTTGGAGAATGAAAAAAATCCCTCCTCCATCTTCCCCACAGAAACCTTCAGCAAGATGCTCTCTGTTCTTAAAGACTTGTGCACATCTGGTTTGCTGGTTGTGTTCATCCTTTTGATGGGGCTGAGTTTCACATCTGGGTCAGCCCAGTGTGAAATAGGTACTATCACACATATCAAAGCTGGAGTCCAGGTAGAGAGGAGACACAAGACAGAGGATACACCCGGGGAATCCCAGGAATTGGGAAGAGAGCTTTGGATTTCCAGAAGCTGCAGAATTGAGCAATTTGAGTCACCTCCCCCACCTCCCCAGTGTGTGAGTGGTATGGAGGCCCTCATCTGTAACTGGGGTGCATCCTACATTATAAGTTTTTTGAGAAACGGAACTATTGGTTCTTATACTTCTTTTATAATCTCCTAAAAAACCTACATGGTGTTAAGCACAATAGCAAATGTTACAAATATTTATTTGAAATATTGCATTTTATTTATAAGAAAACAGAAAATACTTAACTATACAGCAGATAAATAAGCATTTTTTCCAACTGTCTTGTACCATCTTTTAAAATGTAATTTCTTATTCAGACTTAAAAGGAAGAAAATCTTGCCACTTGCAACAACATGGATGAAGCTCAAGGACATTATGTTAAAGTGAAATAAGCCAGACACAGAAAGATAAATACTCTATAATTTCACTTATATGGGTAATCTAAAAAAGTTGAAGTTATAGAAATAGAGAGTGTAATGGTGGTGATCAGGGTCAATGAGGTAGGGGAAATGGGGAGATGTTGTTCAAAGAACACGAAGTTGCAGTTATAAGATGAATAAGTCCTGAGGACCAAATGGATAGACTATAGTGGATAATAACACCTTGTACCTTTGAAATTTGCTAAGAGAGCAGATCTTAAGTAATCTCACCACAAAGAAGTAACAATGTGAGGTAATCCATATGTTAATTTGCTTCATTGTGGTAATCATTTCACAATGTAAACATATCAAAATATCACATTGTATACCATAAATGTGCACAATTTTTATTTTTCAATTATACTTGAGTAAAGCTGAGGAAAAATAGTCACTTTCATAGCTTAAAAAATGTAATTTTATTAAATTCTTGGTCATCAATCATAGACTTATAAGATAAAACAAGCAAACAAACAAAAATGTAATTTTCGAACCTCAGTAAATCTAGTTAACCATAATGAGCCGAAATTTCTAATGATCCAGTCCTGAACCATGATTCTGCAGCACGCAGCACTACTGCACCTTAAAAAGAAACATATATTGGCCGGGCATGGTGGCTCATGCCTGTAATCCCAGCACTTTGGGACGCTGAGGCAGGGGGACCAGAAGATCAGGAGTTTGAGACCAGCCTGGCCAACATGGTTTAATCCCGTCACTACCAAAAATACAAAAATACAAAAAAAAAAAAAAAAAATTACCTGGGTGTGATGGCAGTCACCTGTAATCCCAGCTACTCAGGAGGCTGAGGCAGGAGAATAACCTGAGCCTGGGAAGGCTGAGGTTGCAGTAAGCCGAGATCATGCCACTACACTCCAACCTGGGCAACAAGAGTGAGACTCCATCTCAAAAGAAAGAAAAAGAAAAAAAAGAAACATTTATTTTAGCATAAAACTCTTTTAGGCTATGGGAATACAGCAAAATATCTTTTCTTAAAAATATTTTAATAAAAAATGATATAGTCTCTGAATTTATCACAAAAATAGCTAATTTACATCCATAAAGGATCAGGGGCATTTCTTTATTCCTTAAAGAATGAATCAGAATGTCCAGAATCACACTTTTATAGCCAGTAAGCCTCTAATCTAGCTAAAGGCTGAGAGAGAGCTGTGGGGCTCCAAACTCTTGCTTCCCCACTTGTCTCATCAATGGTGACCTTTTCTCTGTACTTGATCCTGAATAAGGGAATGAATTATTTATTTTGCATAGGTCCTTAACATAAATACAATCAGTAAATAGAGCTCACGTTTCTTTCTCTTAAGGAATGCTGTACTTACAGGTGTTTAGATGTCAAGATGAATTCCACGCCAGGGTGACGAGAGCCCCTGCCCTGTGGCTGCTGTCCTTCAATAGACTCCCACACTCACTACCTCTCAGCCTTTGTTGATGCTATTCTCCCCTCTGCCACACAACCCACTCCCTGTCCTCCCACTGCTGAAATCCTACCTAACCTTCTACTCAAGATCGATTTCCTCTTCCTCCGTAAAGCTAACCTGATCCATCTCTCTTTAACTGACCTCTGATTTTTTATAGTTTATTTGTTCCATGTGTTTAAGTCTTTTCTCTTCAAAGATTGTGATTTTCTTAGGACCAGGGACTATGACATACTTATTACTCCCAGGCTGGGCATGGTGGTTCATACCTGTAATCCCAGCACTGTGGGAGACCAAGGCGGGAAGACTGCTTGAGCCCGGAGTTCAAGACCAGCCTGAGCAATATAGCAAGACCTCATCTCTACATTAATTAATTAACTACTTAAAGAAATACTTATTACTCCTGGACCCCTTAAAGTGTAGTCCAATGGCAGGCACAGAAAAGGGCCAATAAGTAGTTTTGGGGTTGACTGGACTATTCGTATAGTCAGAACTCAACCACAATACTAATCTGGATATTTATTTTCATGCGTCTTTTTTTGAGCAATAAAATGTAGTCACTTTGAAAAAACATATGAGCTTAATCTATTATTCTAAATGTTTACTTCATGCACAGCCACTGAATCACATTCCTCAATATTAACACTGAAAGACACAGGGGGTTCTAGTCTAACCTCATTTTATTGTATTTTATTTATTTATTTGTTTGTTTTTGAGACAGAGTCTCACTCTGTCGCCCAGGTTGGAGTGCAAGGGCATGATCATAGCCTACTGCAGCCTTGATCTCCAGGCTCAAGCGATCCTCCCACATCAGCCTCCAGAGTAGCTGAGACTACAGGTGTCCACCACCACGTCTAGCTAATTATTTTTTGATTTTTTTTTTTTTTTTTTTTTGGTAGAGACAGGGTCTCCCTATGTTGCCTAGCCTGGTCTCAAACTCCTGGCTCAAGTAATACTCCCACTTCAGCATCTCAAAGTGCTAGGTTTACAGGCATGAGCCACCGTGCCCAGCCTAACCTCATTTTAGATGGCAAAAATGAGGGTCGGATTGTTTAATTGACTTGCCCGAGTCACAAAGTGAGTTCCTGCAGCACCAGCTCTTTTCCTATCTAGCACTATTCTCACTGTACCGCAGTGGTTCCTGGGCAAATGTTAGGATAAAAGCACAATGGAAATATCTCTGCAGATGTGAAGATCTAGAGATGAAAATTCTACTATTGTCCTAATAGAAGTAATACTGGAGACCATTTAAACCATGAAGATTGCGGCTTGGAATTCAGATAAACTGAATATACATGTCACAGCCACAAAAGTTCATAGTGTTATTTATACCAGTCATACCAATAGTCTGTGACTGGAATGTCATATCCAGTCACCAAAAGCAAAAAGATCTACACAGTTATAGGCCCACATGTAATAGTATCATTTCATCCAGATGAAATTAGGGAGAAAGAGATGCTGTAAAAATAAATAACCCATAATTCCTTTAAGCATGAATATTTTGGGGGAATTTTTAAAATGAAAATCTTATAAAAACATATTGCTATGGTCTAACAGTTTTCATCCCCCCAAAATTCCTGTGTTGAAACCCAATCACCAAAGTGATGGTATTAGAAAAGAGGGTCTCCAGGAGGTGATTAGGTCATGAGGGCTCCGTCCTCATGAATGGGGTTCGTGTCCTTATAAAAGAGGCCCCAGAGAGCTGCCTTCCTCTTCCGCCATGTGAGGACGAAGTAAGAAGGCGTCATCTATGAAGCAGAGAACCCTCAAAAGATACCACATCTGTGGGTGCTTTGATCTTGGACTTCCTGAACTCCAGAGCTGGCAGCAGTAAACTTCTGTTGTTTATAAATTACCCAGTCCAAGACATTTTGTTACAGCAGCCCGAACGGAGTAGGATACATATTATGCATAAAGTATAATAAACATGAAATGTGCGCTTGGTGAACCACCGAACATTGGCAAGAGTCTGACCCATGACACAGTGATGCCCACAGGACCCACTAAAGCACATAGGGCTGTCAAAAGTTCTCAACAGCTCCACTTTTTAGGCTCTTAAATGTGTTTATTACTGATTTTCAGCCTCCTCCCCCCTCCCCAGAGATTCAGAGTCAGGTCCCCCTCACTTTCTCTCTTTTTGCTGCTCTAAGTGTGCCTCTCCAGCACACTTTCTCATCCCCTTTCTAATACTTTACTTCCAAACTACTAAATGCTAAGGAAAAAGTTAACTGAGCCTATTGGAAGTAAACATAAAGTAAGAGCAGTCAAGCTCTGAGGAAAGGACTGAGGGGATCTCCTGGGAGGAAACTGTGTGAACTTTCCTGTATTGGCTCTGCAACATTTTGCCAGCTGTTCATAAATATTTTCTGTTCACTTCCAAGATGTTTGCTGTTTGAAATGGATGGATCAGTGATGAAAGCATGTGGGTAAAGAAATCCTATTATAATACTGTAATGCTGAAATTACATCTTGAAGGACCATAAGATATTTTTTAAGAAGACAGAAAAAATGTCCAATATATGTTATTATTCTTTTTTTTTTTTTGAGAGGGAGTCTCGCTCTGTCGCCCAGGCTGGAGTGCAGTGGCGCGATCTCGGCTCACTGCAAGCTCCGCCTCCCGGGTTCACGCCATTCTCCTGCCTCAGCCTCCCGAGTAGCTGGGACTACAAGCGCCCGCCACCACGCCCGGCTAATTTTTTTGTATTTTTATTAGAGACGGGGTTTCACCGTGTTAGCTAAGATGATCTCGATCTCCTGACCTCGTGATCTGCCCGCCTCGGCCTCCCAAAGTGCTGGGATTACAGGCGTGACCCACCGAAGCCGGCTGTATGTTATTCTTTAAGAACTTAATCCAAATTTATGAAATATTCTAAAAACTGCTGTTACCTTGTTCTTTCGTGATGTTTCCAATGTAAAACTGTTATCGCCATACTTCATCATCACTTACAACCAGGCTGAAACATAAGGGAATCAAAGTTACATTTTATCTGCTATCACGCTATCAAAAAGTACCTGAGGCCGGGCGCGGTGGCTCACGCCTGTAATCCCAACACTTTGGGAGGCCGAGGCGGGTGGATCACCTGAAGTCAGGAGTTCGGGACCAGCCTGACCAACATGGTGGAACCCCGTCTCTACTAAAAATACAAAATATTAGCAGGTCATGGTGGAGGCCTCCTGTAATCCCATCTACTTGGGAGGCTGAGGCAGGAGAATTCGTTTGAACCCGGGAGGCAGAGCTTGCAGTGAGCCGAAATCACGCCATTGCACTCCAGCCTGGGTGAAAGAGAGAGACTCCGTCCAAAAAAAAAAAAAAAAAAAAAAAAAAAAGAAAAAAAAGAAAAAGTACCTGAAACAATAAGAAATTGTAAGAAATCTTGCTATCAGAGGTTTATCTGCTCAATTTACTTTCACTGAGGAACACAGTACTGCTCTACCATCACCATTTCTATAGCAGACAAAATTGAAAAGATTTTCATTCGTGATTAAGACAACATCGACTGTTATTTAGATAACTAAAAAAATTGTCAAACTGTACTGGGAGTATGGAGTCCTTCCTGAACCTTTTAATTGGAGTTCCCACTTTTCACCCCTCTTTCGAAAAAAAAATCCACATATTAGAAGATTCATGTTAATATTTAGCAGAAAAGCTATTATACAAGAAAGCATGTGGTACCTGTTCCTATAAATTCCAATAAGGTGGGCTCTTCCATTTCCAAGCTGATATGCGCATATCCCAAACTAAAGAGGAAAAAGGAAAATTGTTGTTTATTAATCTTTATAGCATTTACACTAATTTTTATAGCCAACGCCATTTGATCAACATCGAGACAGAGGCATTGCATTTTTTGAATTATAATACTCAATAACTGGAATAAAGGTGAAAAATTCAATCAATAAAACATAAGCAAAATTCACTTAATAAAATATAAATGTAAAACATAATTCGTTCCTTCATCATTTTATAGGTAAACTCAAATTTGTTAGGTGTAGAACTTCTAGAATTGATCTATTGAATTAAAGAATATGAACTAGGAACAATTAGCAGAAAATCTGCCTGTACTTATGCAATACAAAATCAAGAATATATTTGTACCTAAAAACATTGCTTTTTTTTTTTGAGACAAATATGATCATGCCATTGCCCACGCTAAAGTGCAATGGCATGATCACCGCTCACTGCAAACTCAAACTCCTGGGCTCAAGCAATCCTCCCACCTCAGCCTCCCAAGTAGCTGGGACTACAGGCGTGTGCTGTGACCTCGGGTAATTTTTAATATTTTGCAGACAGAGTCTTGCTATGTTACCCAGCTAGACTCATCCTGACACCAAGGGATGTTCCCACTTTGGCTTCCCAAGGTACTGGTATTATAGCTGTGAGCTGAGATATTCTACCTAGCCAGAAACATTGCTTTTGAACCTGCATGGTTAACCGTTTCCAAATTTTCTGTTAAAATATATTTACGGTTGTTCAACTTTTAGCAATGCAACTTACTAGCTGTGGAAATTTGGTTGAGTTACTTAATCTCATTGATACTGGCCTTTCATTTCTGTAAAATGAGATAACTCTTGCCAGGTTGCTGTAAGAAGGAATGGTAAAGTGTGCAAAGTGCCTTGTACTATGTCCAACATAATCCAAGTTCCCAAAAGACAGTCATTAGTATTACAATACTGGATTGCCAACAATCATTTGCTAACTTAGACATCACTCCATTCTCAACATAGATATTATTTCCACCAGAAAGTCTTCTTTGACTCTTCAGGACTAGGAGGATGGTGCTGTGTGATGGTTAATACTGAGAGTGCCAACTTGATTGGATTGAATGATGCAAAGTATTGTTCCTGGGTGTGTCTGTGAAAGTGTTGCCAAAGGGGATTAACATTTGAGTCAGTGAACTGGGAAAGGCAGTGAACTGGGAAGGCACCCTTAATCTAGGTGGGCACAATCTAATCAGCTGCCAGAATGGTCAGAATAAAAGCAGGCAGAAGAACGTGGAGAGACTAGACTGGCTTAGCCTCCCAGCCTACGTCTTTCTCCTGTGCTGGGTGCTTCCTGCCCTCAAACATCAGATTCCAAGTTCTCCAGGTTTGGAACTCTGATTGGCTTTCTTGCTCCTCAGCTTGCAGATCGCCTATTGTGGGACCTTGTGATTGTGCTAGTTGATACTCCTTAATAAAATCCCACATATATATCTCCTATATATATATATATATATATATATATATATATATCCTATTAGTTATACATATACATCCTATGTATATATCCTATATATATATATATCTTATTACTTCTGTCCTTCTAGAGAACCCTGACTAATACATGCTGTAACTTCCCATGACTCCTATACTTATCCTTATCACAACCTTGATGTTATTGGAATTCATTTATTCATCTATCACCTCTCTTAGAATATTAGCAATCAGAGGGAAGAATGCAGGTCTCATTCACTATTATAGCTCCTAGAATATATAAGGAGTTCTATAAACAGCTGTGAAATAGTTAAATGATGCTTAATTTCTGGAAGAAAAACATTAAATTAAGAAAACTCTATCTAATATTTTAACTTTTCATTTTAACCAGGAACAGACCACCAGTAATTAATTTTATCCAAGGAATAAATGTAAAAACACAAGACTGAGAGTTGCTCTGGAGAGCTCTAAAGCCCACAGTACCTTCAGTATATTCCACACCATGAAAAAGAATTAGAAAGAATGATATTTGACAAGTAGGAGTGAAATCAAGGGAATCAGAATGCTAGTTTTCCACCAATAAAAGAGAAACTGTTTTCTGCACTGGTCATTCAAAACGGCAGTCATCCTTACAAATAAATATTTATAACACAATTTGTGATCAAGAAGAAGCACAAACGTGGAACTGATTAAAAACTTTAATATAATGTACCAAAAAAAAAAAAAACCTACAAAAAAGAATAGCTTAACAAAACTCTGCAGGGCTTAAGGCTTGTATTGGTTCTTCAACAGTGCATGTGAGTATCAGCATAAGATGCTTTCAAATACATTTAACTCAGATGGGAGATGGTTTTCTGAACCGTGGAATCCCTGCATTTGGGCACTAGAAAAGACCAAAAGGGTCATTTAGTTCAGAAGTTTCTAAACTGAGAAACAGTTCAGCAAAATGTTAATAGTAATGACTTAAACAAAACAACAAAACCGTGCAGGCAAATGTTTGGAAATTGGTGCGTTAAATAAAATTGAGCATATGTCTTCGCCATAGCACTTCTCACAACTGGAATGATGTGGGTCAGCCCTCTCACATTACAGATCAAGAAAGTGAGGTTCACCTAGAAGAAAATGTAGGCAATACCATTCAGGACATAGTCATGGGCAAAGATTTCATGACAAAAACACCAAAAGCAATTGCAACAAAAGCAAAAATTGACAAATGGGATCTAATTAAACTAAAGAGCTTCTGTGCAGGAAAAGAAATGATCATTAGAGTGAAGAGACAACCTACAGAATGAGAGGAAATTTTTGCAATCTTTCCATCTCACAAAGGTCTAATATCCAGAATCTATAAGGAACTTAACAAATTTACAAAAAAAAATCCCATTAAAAAGTGGGCAAAGGATATGAACAAACACTCCTCAAAAGAAGACATACGTGCAGCCAACAAACATATGAAAAAGAGCTCAACATCACTGATCATTAGAGAAATGCAAATCAAAACCACAAGGAGATACCATCTCATGCCAATCAGAATGCCTATTATTAAACAGTCAAAAAACGACAGATGCTGGAGAAAAAGGAACACTTTTACACTGCTGGTGAAAGTGTCAATACTTCAACTATTTGGAAGGCAGCGTGGCGATTCCTCAAAGAACCAGAGGTAGAAATACCTTTTGATCCAGCAATCCCATTACTGGGTATATACCCAGAAGGATATAAATCATTCTGTTGTAAAGAGACATAGACGTGTATGTTCATTGCAGCACTATTTACAATAGAGTGTCATGGAATCAGCCGAAATACCCATCAATGATAGACTGAATAAAGAAAATGTGGTATACACATGCAATACTGTGCAGCCATAAAAAGGAATAAGATCATGTCCTTTGCAGGGACATGGATGGAGTTGGAAGCCATTATCTTCAGCAAACTAACACAGGAACAGAAAACCAAACACCGCACCTTCTCAGTTATAAGGTGGAGCTTGTCTGAGAACATACGGACATGCCGGGGGGAACACATGGACACACTGAGGGGGAACAACACACACTGGGCATCTGTAGGGGGTTAAGGGGCGGGAGAGCATCAGCAAGAATAGCTAATGGATGCTGGGCTTAATAACTGGGTGATAGGGGCTGAACGCGGTGGCTCACGCCTGTAAACCTAGCAGTTTGGGAAGCCGAGGCAGGCAGATCACTTGAGGTCAGGAGTTCGAAACCAGGCTAGCCAACATGGTGAAACCCTGTCTCTACTAAAAATACAAAAAGAATTAGCTGGGTATGGTGGCATGCGTCTGTAATCCCAGCTACTTGAGAGGCTGAGACAGGAGAATCACTTGAACCCAGGAGGCGGAGGTTGCAGTGAGCTGAGATGGTGCCACTGGACTCCAGCCTGGGCGACAGAGCAACACTGTGTCTCAAAAACAAATAAATAAATAAATATGTATATATACATATAACTGGGTGATGGGATGATCTGTGCAGTAAACCACCATGGCACACGTTTACCTATGTAACAAACCTACACGTCCTGCACATGTACCCCTGAACTTAAAAGATGAAAAGAAAAAGAAATTGGTGTTCAAGTTTGTCACAGGTGACCCTTAAAAGTCCTCCTAATGGCTTGTATTACTTTGCCTCTTAGCCTACAGGACTTTGAAGAAGAAAGGATATAACTAACCCAGCAAACCAGAACCTGATGTTACAATAATTGTAATAGTTCACATGTTAAGCACTTTTCATATATTTCCTAATCTAATCCTATACCAACCCTATGATACTTTACTATTTATCTTAAAAAATGTTCCTGAGCAAAGCAGCCCCAACCAAAAAGCCCCCAAACGACCAGAGACTGTTAATCTTATCTAGCTTACAGGAAAGTCACAGAAATTTCAACGATTGGTCCAATGTTCCATTTCTTTTTTTAATTAGTCAGATACCATACCCTGAACTTGTTTCAACATCTTACTTTATTTCCAGAATGTGCCTTAATTGCTTCCTGATTTCTGCAGCACATATAACACCTACAAGGAATCTTGATTTACTCCCACTGCAGTAATTGTACAACTTTGTTCTATGGCTATCTTGCTATAATTATAATCTATTCGTCTTTCTTTTTGTCTGTTTTATTTATTTATTTATTTATTTATTGAGACAGGGTCTCACTCTGTCACCCAGGCTGCAGTGTGGTGGCACAACTTCGGCTCACTGCAACCTCTGCCTCCCAGGTTCAAGTGATCCTCCTGCTTTAGCCACCCAAATGGCTGGGACCACAGGCACACGTCACTATGCCTGGCTAATTTTTGTAGAGCCATGTTGCCCAGGCTGGTCTTGAACTCCTAGGCTCAAGCAGTCTGCCTGCCTCTGCCTCACAAAATGCTGGGATTATAGGCGTGAGCCACTGCACCTGGCTTATTTGTCCTTTTATATTGACACGTTGTACTGCTTCATTTTGCCAAAATCTCTTGCCAAAAGTGCACTGAATGAGTTCTCTAGCAATAATCCACAGAAATTTTCTGTTTTTGCTGCTCCAGTATTCTCAATTCCATTCAAAGTATTAGGTTCTAGCTTTAGCACAGCAAGAAATCACATCAGCTAATCTATAAACATCTTCTGATGACATATTCCTTTAGACACATCTTGTTGAACTCCCAATGCACTATTTTAAAAACTAATGCAAAATAATTTCTTTAGTGGGACAGCATTTCCATCAAATAATCCTATTTGCATAAGGGAAGTGGTGCTGTTGCTACTCTTACCTGGTAGCCTCCATATCGGTGAGCCAGTGGAATGGATCTTGGTAAATGGACCTTGATAAATCAAGGTCCAAAATATCTTCTTGAACTTCCTGAGGCAGGAAAAACAAATTTACAAACCTAAGTCTTCTTTCAGTACTTTTTTTTTTTTTTTTTTTTTTTTTGAGACACAGGCTCACTCAGTCACCCAGGCTGGAGTGCAGAGGCACAATCATGGCTCACTGCAGCCTTAACCTGCTGGGCTCAAGTGATCCTCCTACTTCGGCCTCCCAAAGTGCTACGATTACAGAAGTGAGCTACTGTGCCCGACCTAATAATTTTTAAAAATAGAGACTTAATGGAAGAAAATTAAGAGAATAAACCTCTTCTGAAAATATATTATTAGTATTTTTTCATAAGAGATGTACCATACTGTCTATGTTTACGCTATTTGGGAAAAATTAGTTCTTATTAGATGGTTCTAAAATTTTTATTGGTTTCTTATGATGCATGGTAAAACAATGTTTTTCCTAGGACAAATTCATTTAAGGAACTACAAAAAAATAAATATCCTATTTTTAGCCCAAATTCATTTATATCATGAGAGAACAATTTAGAATTTATTAGAGACCATTAGATAAAGGATATCTAAGATACCAATTTAACTCATTTTCCTCTTTTTCACAAAAGCATATTTTCCTTGTAAGACCACTTTAAGACGAAACTGAGTAAGTATCAAAGTGTGATTTCTAAGAACGACATTTCTAAATATTTGAATTTTAAACACAGATAGTCATTTATAATTAGACTAATAATATTAACTTTAAAAAATTATTTTAAACAAATATTTTAGTGAGTTAAGTATTTGTGTTGTGAAAAAATAATGCCTAACCTTTGAAACTGCTACAAGAGGTACTCTTGATTTGAAAGGAGCTGGGAAGGAGATTGAAAAAAATACAATTTCCACTTTATGAACATAATTTTCTTCCACAGGATCAACAGGCACCACAGCTGATAAAATAAAACAGCCTTCTTAATGTTCTCATTTGTTGCATATACAGGACTAATATCCCTTAGAAAGTGTATGGTTCTTCAAGAAACTCAAGTCACTATTTTCTTTATGCTTTGTTATTTAAAGGCTGCTTTGCCATTTCAACACGATCTAGCCAACATTCATTTAGGACACTACATGGAACTGTTCAAGAGGCTAGGAAATGGAAAAAGTTTAAAACAGGAAGACACATACCCTGTCTTCAAAGATCTTCTCACTCATGGAAGGCAAATCGGCTTGGAACATATTTATACATATATATATATACACACATATATACACACACATATATATATTTTTTGAGATGGAGTTTCTCTCTTGTTGCACGGGCTAGAGTGCAATGGTGCGATCTCGGCTCACTGCAACCTCCGCCTCCTAGGTTCAAGCCATTCTCCTGCCTCAGCCTCCCAAGTAGCTGGGATTACAGGCATGTGCCACCACGACCGGCTACTTTTGTATTTTTAGTAGAGATGGGGTTTCACCATGTTGGTCAGGCTGGTCTCAAACTCCTGACCTCAGGTGATCCGCCCACCTCGGCCTCCCAAAGTGCTGGGATTACAGGCATGAGCCACTGCGCCCAACCCAAAAATATATATTTTTAAATGGAGGTGAGCTGCATTCCAGAATTACAACTATGGTACTAGTTAATTCAATGGAACCAAAATCCATTAGGCACATAATCACATGCATTCTGCCCTTTGGAAACACAATTAGTTAAAGGAAACAGATAGACAAGATATATAAATAACTTTAAGACCAGGCAATACATGGCTTACTAGAAGCACAAAACTGCTGTAGATCCCGCATTTGATAGATGCCCTCCCACAAAGCTAAAAGTTTAGAAATTGCCTCTGCAGAGACAAACTATGTTTCATAAAGTCCATACACTAAAACACATGTACCGTATTTTAAAAGCTGTAGAGGAAAAGAAAGCTTTGAACATGCTTTAGACTCTCAGAACATATCTACTCTTATTTTATAAACAACACCTAAACTCGTAATCTGTTCTTCCAATCCAAAGCAATTAAAACAAAAAACAAATAGAAGAGAGTAGGTGTATTAATACAACTATAAGACTAAGGGACAAGAAAACCTGTTTCTGGATAGAGATTTATTGTCAAAATGTGTCATCAAATTATTTAATAAACATAATAGAAATCCAATTAATACCCTAGCAGGATTTTTTTTGAAGAAATAGACAATCTTAGTGTACAAATCTGAAAAAATAAACAGGTAAGTTTTTTTAAGCAAGAGAAACAAGTTTGCTTACGTTAAAAGAATACAATAACTAAAAATATTACTGTCCTAAAAATAGATGCAAAGATCAATGGATCTCAATAAAAAGCACAGAAATAACCCAAAACTATAAAAGAATTTCCTATATAGTGAAAACGACATTTCAAATCACTGGAGAAAGGTAGCATTAGGACAATTTGCTCCACTGTCTGGAGTAACGCCTATTTATTCCACCCAGGCTTAAGTGAATTAAATATCAGTTACAACAGCAATTTTCTAACTTCCTCAAATGAATAATAAAAACTGGCTAATAAGGGCCGCATTTCACCCTTTATATGTCCACTTAAGACCATGATGTATTATAAGATAGCATCCTGGGGGAATAACTGTGTAGTCAATCAAAAAGTGGCAGATTTTAGCATCATACCAGAAAACCAGACAATATGATTATAAGTGGAAGAACCAACAGTGTATTTTCTTCTTTTGTAGGAGAGCCTCTGAGTGGAATTAACTAGATTATATAATTAACTCAATCTCCTTTATGATGCTCTCACATTGGTAGGGCAAGGGCAGCATATCACGTTCCATTAGTAGTTATAATTTTGTATCGCTTGATGCACATCTCGGCAAGATAGCTGCTGGTCAATACATGTGATCACCAGCCATGGAACAAAAAAGCCTATTTCAGGCATAGTCAATCCTCACCCATGTGATGCTTTAATAAGCTGATAAGTCATAGACTAAAAACCCCAGAGAAAATTCCAAAAGCATACTAACCCCTTCTCTTAAGATCTCAGGAAAATCAGTACTGGCAAAATTAAATTCTTTAGAATTCAGTGTTGCGTAAGACTATGAAATTCACAAAAACTAACAACAAAAATAAAGGTTAGTGAAACTAACCTTTCCCTGCAAATGTTTGAACCTTTTCTCTCAATAAATGTGCTTACCAGAGTAAGATAATTTGGATAATTCATTGATCATTTATCTAGTAACATCAGGATGAGATGTTTCACACAGTACTGTAAACCAAGACACAGTAACACATAGGATTATTTATTTATTTATTTGGAGACAGTGTCCCACTCTTTCATCCAGGCTGGAGTGCAGTGGCACGATCGCAGCTCACTGCAGCCTCGAACTCTCAAACTTCTGGGCTCAAGCAAACATCCCTGCCTCAGCCTCCTGAGTAGCTAGGGTTACAGGCACACACCACCACGCCTGGCTACTTTTATTTTTTGTAGAGACAAGGTCTTGCTTATGTTGCCTAGGCTGGTCTCGATATCCCAGCCTCAAACGATCCTCCCACCTCAGCCTCCCAAATTGCTGGGATTACAGGTGTAACCCACTCTGTCTGGCCTGGTATTATATTTACAATCTCTTTGGCTATAAAACCTGGTCTTATTGTAGATATTATGTTTTAAACAGTATAATCAATATTATGTTTTAAACAATATAATCAATATGGGAAGAAAATGTCTTCAAGGGTAGCTAACACTCTGACATCAATACAACAGCCTTGGTCGCTTTCAGTTACACATAGGCCATTTTGATCCACCTGTACTGGCTCTTTTTGTTTGTCTAAGGGCAGCAAAATAGACCAAAGATGTCTTCAGACTGCACAAGAGAAGTCTGTTCTTTAGCAGTTACCTGCACAACTCAGATAATGTTTTTAACTTCCTCAACTCATGCTTGGCTTAGTTGGGTCAAAAGAACTATTTGTGAATTCCACATGTCCAATTGGTAGGTTACTGTTTTTTCCCAAGAGTTTAGCTATGCAATAATGTTGGAAGTCTTGAGGAACTTCATCTGCTGTGCCTACTTAGCCTTGCAATGCTACAGCATCTTTTTGTTTTATTTTATTATTATTTTTTAAGATAGAGTCTCGCTTTGTTTCCTATGCTGGTGTGCAGTGGAGCTAGCTTGGCTATTGTTCAATCAGTATCAGTTTTATTGGAAAATCTCATAGAAGAAAAAAACAAATAATTATTTCAATAAATGTCAAAAAGGCTCTTGATGAAATTCAACACCACTCCTTGTTAACAAAATTTAAAACTTCATAAGAAGGTAGCATCTGAGGAAAATGTTTTTATACTGATAAAAGGTGCCCAAAACCTACAGCAAAGGGCATATTTAACAATAAAGCATGAACAGAAATGTCATTTACATTCATAAAACCCAGGATTTGTTTGAATCAGTAATGGTAAGACACACAAACACAGAAATGACTGTCAGGAGGGAAGTGGTTTATTTTAGTACTCACAGTTCCCTAGAAGCTGTAGGCACAGCACACCACAAGCAGGAGGACAGGGAAACATCAAGGTCAGTCAGGAGGCAGAGGGAACACGGAAAACGTGGGAAAGAGTCTTTATTGCAGTACCATGGGACGGAACAAGCAAGTCAGGGCAATCGGGCTTAGCATTGGCTGGTTTGAATAATTTCATTGGCTTCTGGAAAGAAGAGGCTGCTATCTGGCCCTGAGGAAATTAGGGAAGCAGAATAGTGGCCAGAAATCTGAGAGTGGTAAAGAACATTAAAGACTGCGAAAGAGATAAACAGAGATAAAGAAGAATAAAGAGTGAGGAAGAGACGAGAAAGAAGGGGGTATAAACTCTGGGTTGGTTGGATTATATAGGAAAGTCATGCATGCAGGCAAGTCGTTTATTACATCCAGCAATTAGCTTATCCTGAGGGGGCAGTCCCTCCAGGGTCAACAAGGCCCAGATGTCAAAGCATCAAATTCAGGAAATAAGAGACATGACTAATACACCGTTAAAGTCAGTATTATAATTAATATTATTTAACATTATCCAACATTATCCTGGAGTCTCTAGCCAATGCATACGACAGCAAAACCACTAAGATAAACAAATATATGAATGGAAAAGACAGACTTTTAAATTCTCAGGTGATGTATCTACTTAAAATTTTAAAACAAAGTCAAGCAATCCATTAAAAGCTATTAAATATAGACACTAAAAATGGTCCTGTATACTATATGCCAGTGAAGCTTATTTATAAAATGTAGTATAAAGGGTGAGTCACAAAAGCAACAAGAACTAAAATATTTTTAGAATTGATAGACAATTTCAAATCTATATGAGGAAAATTGTAAATGTTTATTGCAGGTATAAAAGAAAACATCAGAAAAAAAGAAGTACAGGTCATCACTGTTCCACCTAGTTTCAATAACCGTGATTTCATTAAATAACGGGAGTTCCCCAACATGGTTCCAAATTCAGTTTAACTGTGAGTGATTACACAAAGTACACTTTGTGTGAGCTCTTCAGTCCACGAATCACAACGTAAATAACAGATGCAATCATGATCAGTGACCCATCATTTCTTTCAAAGTATGAGGTTGCCAGTCACTGCATATTTGTTACTGAGTTTATACAGAGAACAGAGCATGTCACTGTCTTGCCTCCTTGTCTCCCAGTGAGAAGCCCACATGACATTTTACAAAAATGAATAATCAAAAGAGGGAAGTGGTCAACAAACATGAAACTGCAAAAAAAAAAAAAAAAAGAAAAAAGAAAAGGGATAATACAAAGTGAAATTCAAATGGAACATAAATGTAGTTATAGAAGAAATAGTGGCCATTCACTGAGGCAGATGTTTTCTTGGTATTTCAATTATTTGTGACAAATAAATCAATTCTGAATCAGACTGAAGCTCTATATTTACAGAAATACAGGGGGCACAGACACGTGTTGTGTTAGGTTGCTTTTCTGTTGCTATAAAGAAATACCTGAGGCTGGGTCATTTATAAAGAAAAAAGGTTTAATTGGCTCACAGGTCTGCAGGCTTTACTGGAAGCATGGTGCTGGCATCTGCTCAGCTTTTGGGGAGGCCTCAGGAGGCTTCCATTCATGGCAGAAGGCAAAGTGGGAGCAGGCTTCTCACATGGAGAGACTGGGAGCAAGAGAGCAAGCGGGGGAGGTGCCACACACTTTTAAACAACAGATCTCCTGAGAACTCACTCACTATCAGTGGGACAGCACCAAGTTATGAGGGATCTGTCCCCATGACCCAAACACCCCCCACAAGACCCCACCTCCAACATTGGGGATTATATCTCAACATGAGTATATTAGTATGTTTTCACACTGCTATAAAGAAACTACCTGAGACTGGATAATTTATAAAGAAAGTTTTAATTGACTCACAGTTATGCATAGCTGGGGAGGCCTCAGGAAACTTACAATCATCACAGAGGGTGAAGGAGAAGCAAGGCACATCTTAACATGGCAGCAGGAGAGAGAGAGAGCAAAGAGGAAATGCCAGACAATTATTAAACTACCGTATGTCATGAGAACTCTCTCACTATCACAAGAACAGCATGGGGGAACACCTCCCATGGTCCAATCACCTCCCACCAAGTCCCTGCATTCACACATGGGGGTCATAATTCAAGACGAGATCTGGGTGGGGACATGGAGCCAAACCATATCAATGAGATTTGGAGGGGACATCCAAACTATATCTCAGGTTCAATAAATAATACCACAGAATGCAATCAGAAAAATGCAGAATGCTGAAATACCACAGGATAAATAATCTGGTTTCTTCAATCATAACTAAAGGAACCAATAGAGTGTAAGTGAAAAAAGATGTAGGTGACACACGTAGGTGATAAACTCAAAGATATCAAAGGAAACTTAAGACATATTATCATTTAATTTTAATGTATACTCCTTATTCAGATCCCAATTAAAATAACTATAAGAGGCTGGGCACGGTGGCTCACACCTGTAATCCCAGCACTTTGGGAGGTCGAGGCGGGTGGATCACGAGGTCAGGAGTTCAAGACCAGCCTGGCCAAGATGGTGAAAGCCCATCTCTACTAAAAATACAAAAATTAGCCAGGTGTGGTGGCAGGCACCTGTAATCCCAGCTACTTGGGAGGCTGAGGCAGAGAATTGCTTGAACTCAGAAGGTGGAAATTGCATTAAGCCAAAATCTCAACACTGCACTCCAGCCTGGGCAACAGAGTGAGACACTGGTCAAAAATAAATAAATAAATAAATAAATAAATAAATAAATAAATAAAACTATAAGATAATGATGATAATAATTTATAAGAAAATAGGAAAACCTTGAAAACTGACTGAATATTTAATGTGATACATTAGGAGTTACTACTAATTTGTCTCAAGGTCATATGATGTCATGGACTGTTTGTATTTTAAGTCATTAATATTTAGAGATGCATATGGAAATATTTGTAGAGGAAATGATACAATGTCTCTATTTTCCAAAAAAATGAGGACATGTATATCATACTTCAATTAAGGCAATAATGAGGAATATGGGGGAAGCGTGTGGAGGTGTAGGTGAAGCAAAATTGGCAATGTATTAATCATTAGTAAGCTGATTAAATGGTAAATTAGGTTCATTAAACCATTAAAATTTTCTCTACCTTAGTAAATGTTTGAAAATTCTATAATAGAATAAAAAACTCTAGGAGCATAATAAAACTAAATACCCACTGATGTGCCCCAAAGTGCTGAGTTTACAGTAAATACTAGATCAATATTTAATAATCCATTTTTTTTAGATGGCGTTTCACTCTTGTTGCCCAGGCTGGAGTGCAATGGTGAGATTTCGACTCACTGCAACCTCCGCCTCCTGGGTTCAAGCAATTCTCCTGCCTTAGCCTCCCAAGTAGCTGGGATTACAGGCACCCACCATCACGCCCAGCTAATTTTTGGGGGGTCTCTTTAGTAGAGAAAGGGTTTCACCATGTTGGCCAGGCTAGTCTTGAACTTCTGACCTCAGATGACCTGCCCACCTCGTCCTCCCAAAGTGCTGGGATTACGGGCGTGAGCCAGCACACTTTTGATTACAACTGTCGTAAGATCTTGTAATCATTGAGAATAACTCATGTGGTTTATCAAAAACACCTTATTATTCCATTAAACCTACTGAATAGAACAAAAATGATCATAAAGATGTTTCAAAGAATATCTTCCAATTTAATTGGCTAAAAATATTTTCGTATATAATCATTATTACCAAATGAGGGATTGGCATCAAAAGGTGGATGATCAAAAATAATTTCTTAAATAGATTATTCTATGTTGTGTATAATGATAGAATAATTCTTTAATTATTTTTCCCGAATGAAGTCTGAGATCTTTAGCCTGAGAAGGAGTAGGTGAGACGTAGCCTGCTTTCTTGGCTATTGAATATTTCTCGAAAGGATGCCGAAGAACTTGCTGGAGAAGATGTACCTGGTAAACAACGTGGGCTGATAAATATAGATTATAATTACCCAGGACCCTGATGAATTTCTACATTTCTAAAAGGCAAGGTCAATTTAAAAATGTTTCTACTTTGGGAAGCAGAGGCAGGCAGATCACTGGAGGTCAGGAGTTGAAGACCAGCCTGGCAAACATTGTGAAACCTTGTCTGTATTAAAAACGCAAAAATTAGCCGGGCATGGAGGCGTCTGCCTGTACTCCCAGCTACTTGGGAGGTTGATGCAGGAGAACGGCTTGAAACTGAATGTGGAGGATGCAGTGAGCCGAGATCACGACACTCCACTCCAGCCTGGGCAACAAAGCTAGGTTGTCTCAAATCGAACAAACAGCAATAAAAGTTCATACATTTTGTTTTATGAAAAATCTCAACTCTACTTCTTACTTAGAATTGTTATTATTGCACAGAAGTTCCTTAAGTACTATTTTTATACTAAACTAAGAGAAGGAATATGTACACTGTCATGGAGAGTACACATATATCCCACCATTTTAAGATCCCTTTACAGCATTAAGAGAATTTTAATTTTCTAACATATTTAGCAAAAAAAAGGTCAATGATTTGCAATCTTTCCAAATGAAGGGCATGAATTCCAGCTCATGCTGCTTCCTCACTGAGAATTTGGCTCTATGATAATAAACTGAGACACCAACGACACACTTCTTTCAGCAATAAATCAAAGATTGAAATGTTTGTTTTCCGTGGTTTTGCTATTTCTTGGGGATTATGAAGGAAATACTTGGTTAGAATAGAGAAGGTGGATGACAATACCATGAAATTAAAGGTGAGAGGTGAAGTAGAACATTTTATTGTATCACTAGTATTTTAAATATAAAGATTGCATCATCATAAATACGGGACTTTTGAAGCACTTCTTAGTACTTCTCCCCAGGTACATTCAATACATATCTTTTTATTGAAGTTTCTTGTATGCCTATCAGTCTCACCTACTAGTTAAATGGCTCCTCTAATTGATTCTTACATTTTTCTATCGCATCTTGCCTTGAGTTGATTCTAAAGACATGTTTGATGAAAGAAGTTAAATACCAGTAACATGTGAACAGGGCTGCATCTAGAAAGCTGCCCTATCTACGAAATCATTTTAAAAAATGAGGAACTTAGTGTAAAAGTTTTAGGAAATTTCCCTATTATACTCACTAGTTTGAATGAATATGTGTGTTATTTTCAAAAACATAAATTGAATATATAATTATTGAGTGCATGTGTGTGTGTGTGCATATATATATATATATAAATATGTGATACATTTATGTTAACATCACAGAGTAGACTTAACTCATGGCAGTTTTTTTTTTAAGCAACTGCAGAAATCAGTCTTCTTTCCAGTTTCGAAAATCCTCACAAGCCATGGGCGAAAGAGGATCCTTTGGATGCCAGAGAGTGCATGAAGCACGTTGGGTTACAGTAATTGTAAAATAATTCATAGTCATAATTCACAATGAGGAAACCTGAAAGTTGCTGGAAGCTATCAATGAATGAAAGGTGGGGCGGGGGAGCTTTGGGGGCGGAGCCTTGTGAGCCAGTGCCTGGACTCGCACATTACAAACGGAAAGGCGGCGCGTGGAGGGAACTCAAGGCCTGATTGGTTCGTCCTAAGCAGGACGCGTTAAGGTTGGCAGGGCAACCGGCCTTCGGTTAGTGCCTTCAGTGGGTGCCTTCAGTTGGTGACATTCGGTTGCCTTTCCTGGGGAGAGGTGGCAGGTGCTCTACTCTGCAGTCGTGGGGGCAAGCGAAGGCCCAAGATGCCCGAGAAGAGCGGAGTTGCCCCATGGGGACCACGATGAGTTGTCACATGTGCACCAAAGCCAGCCCCAGGCAGGGCCTGCGCAGGGCTTCTTCAGAGCCCTCCTGCGGCTCTGACATCTATGAGTGGGCAGCCAGCAAAGGCGAAGGCCCCAGCACAGAGGAGCAGAGGCACCCGGAACACGCTGTCCCGCAATGCTAGCCCCAAGCTGGGCCAACTCTGGGTGCAGTGTTGGGAGCAGTCCTGCAGCTCTGAGATCCACTAGTTGGAGGTGGGAGAAGTGCCAGATTCCACTGATTTGGAACCTGCCCAGTCTGATTCCGGAGCCGTGACTTGCAGCACATTGGCTACCAGAAGACGCCCAAAGGTAGGGAGGAGACAGTTCGTTTTCCTATCCCCAGCCCCAAGCAGGAGGACTTGCTCTGACTCGACTCCCCACCCCTTCTTCTTTCCCTGTTGCATGCAGCCGGTTACTTTCCATTGCCCTGCCCAAATGCCCACTTCGAGGACCTCTTCTTCTTTTCCCAGGCTGGCCGAAAACTAAGTTTTCAAAATACAAAATGAAAGTAAGATTTGATTGCTGTAGAGGAAATGTCTGACAGCTCTTGTATTTAAACTTAAGTAGCCACATTGGGACTCCCAATTTCATATCTTGAGTTCTAGAGCAGAGAGAGCTCTGTCTCCTAATGTAATGGCTGAGGGTCAGAGGTACTCTTCTTCATTCTAATAATAAACTATGATTTTTTTGTAGAGACAGGGTCTCACTGTGTTGCCCAGGCTGGTCTCAAATCCCTGGCCTCAAGTGATTCACCCACGTTGGCCTCCCACTTTATTGGGATGACAGGCAAGAACCACCACACCTGGCCTTGGGAGGTGCTCCTGCTTTGTGTGTTTTGGCTGGTCTTCCTGCGCAGCTGTCAGTAAGATGTTCCTGCAGCATAGTTCCAAATCTTTCTGCACAAATTCAGTGGATGCTGTGATTTTTTACATGGAATAGCCCCTTTATTTATTGCAGAAAAGCTGGACAATTCACACTTAGTAACATATGACCTAGCAAATTTCGTTTCTTGATCAACACACCTGTTAAAAAGTGATGCTTATGGTTTAAATAGGCAGATTCCTCATCATCCCCAAGAAAAAGGGAGCCACTGCAAGGCAACCTGGCAGGGAGTTTAGGATTGTTCTGAGACAGTGCAAACCATTGAAATTCACACACGAGGGGGGAGAAAAGAGAATCCACATGTTTTGATCCCTCCATGTTTTGGGTGTAACTTGGTCCTCCTTAAATTGCACCATTTTTGGTATCAGAGAAAACTGGATTTTTGAATCCCACTTCCATCACTCTTTATGATGTGATGGTGAATGTGTTTTTAACTTGTCTGAGCCTCAGTTTGCTCATCTTATGTGATTATTATGAGGCTTCCATAAGGTAAGTGTGAAAAACCATGGCAAAATTCTTATAATTTAAAAGAGAGTGTTGTTATGATGCTTCTATGAGTTAAGTGTGTAAAAATCTGGACACAATGTCTACAATTTTGTAAATGATCAATATGTGGACAAGGAGGATTCTCTTTCTCTCATTTAATTTTAAGAGCAAGTTTACAAAATTGGCGATACTTGTATTTTTGAGATAATCAAACCAAGGATAAGAAAGACTAAATAAATCAGCATAGTCACAAAGCAGTTCACAATACATTTACTGGGTAATTTCTAGTTAAAAGTAGCAATGATTATCACAGTGAAAATCTCATATTATGTGGTAGTTTTCTCTTATATAAGCCTCTTGGTTTGTTGAAACCATAGATCCTAATGTGCTCTATCAAAGTGATCATTAGAAAAATGTGATGTACTTAGTGTATAAATTGTAGAAAATTTCTTCTGTTAGTCTTGTTAATTTGATTGAACATGTATGCTATTTTTAACAATGTAAACCAAATATATGTGCATTGAATATATATATATTTATGAAATATGACTTGACATTATAGAGTAGGCTTAGCCCATGGCAATGTTTTTTTCTGAAAGCACTTGCAGAAATCTCTCTTATTTCTAGTTTGTTAATGTTTCAGAGATTATGGGGAAAGGGGGTTCTAGGAATCCCAGACACTGCGTGAGGCACATTTGGTTTCAGTAATTTTAGCATCATTCATTGTAAGGTGATGATCCCTAGGAACTTCTTCACAGTGAGAAGCCTGAAAAGTCCTAGCAGCCAGCAATGAATGAAAGGAGGGGCGGGGCCACTGGCAGGGCGGGGCCTTGTGAGCCCTGTGCCTGTGCTTTCAAGTTCCAAGTTTGTGGGGATGCATGCAGGGGATTCTGGACCTGATTGTTTCCTCTGAACCAGGATGTGGTCTGGTTGGCAGGACAACTGGCCTTCACTTGGTGGCCTTCAGTGGGTGCCCGCATTGGTTGCCTTCATTTAGTGCCCTCAGTTGGTACCCTTAGTTGGTGCTTTTCAGTTGGTGGTCCTCAGTTGTTTTCTGTTGGTGGTCTTCAGTTGTTGGGCAGTGGTGGAAGGAGGATGAGTCCATTTGTGCCCCCTCCTCCCACAGTCACAGCTCTCAGGCTTGTTGCATCCAGGCCCTTCTAAAATAAACCAGACAGCTTGGCAAGTTTTTTTTTAGCAGACAAGTCAGCTCAGGGTATGGGGGTGACGCAGGGTGCAGGCTGCTAGTGCAGTGCCACCCCATGGCCCATGGTTGCCCGTGCCAGCCATGCCTTTGCCAGGAAGAGGCGATAGGTGTTGAGCTCTGCAGACTTGGGGGCAAGCGAAGGCTCAAGCTGCCTGAGAAGAGCAGGGGTGCCCCATGGGGACCATACTGAACAGTCACATACACATCCAAGCTAGCCCCTGTCACAGGACCGGCACAAGGATTTTGCAGAGCCAGCCTGTGGCTCTGACGTCTATGAGTGAGCAGACAGCCAAGGCATAGGCCACGCTATAGAAGAGCAGAGGCACCCGGAACACGCTGTCCCCCAATGCCAGCTGCAAGCGGGGTCAGCTCAGGGTGCGGTGGGTGAAGCCTTCTGGCATGTCTGAGATCCACGAGGTAGAGGTAGCAGCAGCGCTGGACCCCACTGCTTCGGAGCCTGCCCAGTCAGATTTGGGAGCCAGCGAGGGTCCTGACTGCAGTACTTTGGCCACCAGAAGATGCCGAAAGGTAGGGAGGCGACAGATACTGCTTAAGTTCAGGAGCTTCTCTGGACTTGCTGGCCCAAGTTTCCCCCCAGAAGCAGCCAAAGCCTGAGGCTCCTGCCTCCTGCCCCTTGTTCGCTATCCTAGGCCCAGGTCTCAAGCAGGAGGACTGGTTCTGCCTTGCCTCCTCACCCCTTCTTTTTTCCCTGCTGTGTCCAGACGGTTTCTTTCCTCCAACCTACCCCAATGCCCAGTTCTGGGCCCTCTTCTTCATCTCCCAGGCTGGCTGAAAATTACGTTTTTAGAATACAAAATGTATGCTACAGATTTCATTGCTGTAGAGGAAATGCCTGACAGCTCTTGTATTTAAACTTAAGTAGCCACATTGGGACTCACAATTTCGTATCTTGAGTTCTAGGCCAGAGCCCTGTCTCCTAAGGCAATGTCAGAGGGTCAGAGATACTCTTCTGGATTCTAACAATAACAAAAGACTTTTTTGTAGAGACAGGGTCTCACTGCATTGCCCAGGCTGGTCTTGAACTCCTGGCCTCAAGTGATCCACCCACCTTGGCCTCCTACGTTGCTGGCATGATAGGCAAGAACCACCACACCCGGCCTTTGGAGGTTCTCTAGCTTTGTGTGTTTCAGCTAATCTTCCTGCGCAGCTGTCAGTAAGGTGCTCCTGCAGTATAGTTCTGAAACTTTCTGCACAAATTGAGTGGATCCTGTGTTGTTGTTTTTTTTTTTACATGGAATAGCCCATTTTTTTTTAACTGCAGAGAAGCTAGAAAAGTCCCGGTTAGCAACCTATGGCCTAGAAAATTTTATTTCTTGATCAAAACAACTATTTATAGATGCTTGTGGTCCAAAGATGCAGATTTCTAATCATGCCCAGAAAGAAGGGATGTCCACTACAGGCAACCAGGGAGGGAGTTTAGGATTGTTTCTCAACCCATAAGAGGGTAGAGAAAGGGAATCCACATGTTTTGATCCCTCCATGTGCGGGGTATAACTGGGTCTTTGTGAATGTGCACCAACTTTGCTGTCAGAGAGAACTGGATTTGAATCCCAGTTCCTTCACTCATTATGAAGTGATGGTGAATGAGTTTTTAAATCCTCTGAGCCTCAGTTTGCTCATCTCTAAAAGATGGGATTCTTATGAAGCTTGCTTAAGATTAGTATGTAAAAATCTGGGAATAATGCCTGTAATTTAAAAGACGGGGTTATTATGAGGCTTCAATAAGGTGAGTGTGTAAAAACCTGGACACAATGCCTTTAATTTGGTAATTGCTCAATATATGGAGAAGAAGGATGATTTTTCTCTCCTTTAATTTTTAGAACAAGCCCATACAATTGGCATTATTCATATTTTTAAGATAAACAAAGGATCAGTAAGTTTAAATAAATCATCATACTCACAAAGCAGTTCACAATACATTTACTGTGTAATTGCTACTTAAATGTAGCAATGATGATCACATTGAAAATCTTGTATTATGTGGTGGTTTTCTCTTCCATGAGCCTCTTCATTTGTGGAAACCATAGAGTCTAAGTTGCTCTATCAAAGTGATCATTAGAAAAATGTAATGTCCGTAGTGTATAAATTTTAGAAAATTTCCTCTGTTAGTCTTCTTAATTTGAATGAATATGTGTATTTTGGATTATGAATATGAATATATATTGATATATGAAATAAGACTTGACATCATGGAGTAATCTTAGCTCATAGCAATGTTTTCTTCTGAAAACAGCTGCCGAACCTTGTCTTTTTTTCTAGTTTCCAAAAAAATCAGAGGAGATGGGTCAAGGTGGGTCTTTGAATGTCAGATAGTGCGTGAGGTACATTGGTACAGTAATTTCCGCATAATTCATATTCATAATTCACAGTGAGGACACCTGAAAGTTGCTACCAGCTACTAATAAATGAAAGGTGGGCGGGGCTGATGTGGGGGCGGGGCCTTGTGAGCCACTGCCTGGACTCGCACAGCACGTCACAAATGGAAGGGCGGCGCGTGGGGGGAACTCAAGGCCTGATTGGTTCCTCCTAAGCAGGACGCGATCTGGTTGGCAGGGTAATCGGCCTTCAGTTAGTGCCTTCAGTGGGTGCCTTCAGTTGGTGGCATTTGGTTGTCTTTCCTGGGGAGAGGTGGCAGGTGCTCAGCTCTGCAGGGTGGGGGCAATTGAAAGCCCAAGCTGCCCGAGAAGAGCGGAGTTGCCCCATGGGGACCACGCTGGCCTGTCGCATGTGCACCAAAGCCAGCCCCAGGCAGGGTCCCCACAGGGCTTCCACGGAGCAATCCTGAGGCTTTGACATTTATGAATGGGAGGCCAGCAAAGGCGCAGGCCCCAGCACAGAGGAGCAGAGGCGGCTGGAACACCCTGTCCCTTAATACCAGCCCCAAGCACGGCCACCTCAGGATAAGGTGTTTGGAGCTGTCCTGCAGCTCTGAGATCCACGAGGTGGCGGTGGGAGTAGCGCCAGACTCCACTGATTTGGAGCCTGCCCAGTCTGATTCAGGAGGCATGACCAGCAGCACATTGGCACCAGAAGACACCAGAAGGTAGGGAGACTACAGATACAGCTCGGCCTTAGGAGCTCCTCTGGCCATTGGTGACCCAAGGATCCACAGCCTAGGGCTCCTCCCTCCTGCCCTAGTTCGCTTTCCTAGGCCCAGGCCCCAAGCAGGAGGACTTTCTCTGACTCGACTCCCCACCCCTTCTTCTTTCCCTGTTGCATCCAGCCGGTTACTTTCCATTGCCCGGCCCAAATGCCCACTTCTGGGCCCTCTTCTTCTTTTCTTAGGCTGGTCAAAACTAAGTTTTCAAAATACAAAAAGGATGCCACAGATTTCATTACGGTAGAGGAAATGTCTGACAGCTCTTGTATTTAAACTTAACTAGCCACATTGGGACTCCCAATTTCATATCTTGAGTTGTAGAGCAGAGCTCTCTCTCCTAAAGTAATGGCTGAGGGTTAGAGGTACTCTTCTTGATTCTAATAATAAAAATGATTTCTTGTAGAGACAGGGTCTCACTGTGTTGCCCAGGCTGGTCTCAAACCCCCAGCCTCAAGTGATTCACTCACGTTGGCCTCCCGCTTTGTTGGGATGACAGACAAGAACCACCACACCTGGCCTTGGGAGGTGCTCCTGCTTTGTGTGTTTTGGCTGGTCTTCCTGCGCAGCTGTCAGTAAGATGTTCCTGCAGCATAGTTCCAAATCTTTCTGCACAAATTCAGTGGATGCTGTGATTTTTTACGTGGAATAGCCCCTTTATTTATTGCAGAGAAGCTGGACAATTCACACTTGTAACATATGGCCTAGAAAATTTCGTTTCTTGATCACCACACCTGTTAAAAGGTGATGCTTGTGGTCTAAATAGGCAGATTCCTCATCATCCCCAAGAAAAAGGGAACCACTGCAAGGCAACCTGGGAAGGAGTTTAGGATTGTTCTGAGGCAGTGCAAGCCATTGAAATTCACACAGGAGGGGGTAGAAAAGAGAATCCACATGTTTTGATCCCTCCATGTTCTGAGTATAACTTGGTCCTCCTTAACACGCACCATTTGTGGCATCAGAGAAAACTGGATTTGAATCCCAGTTCCATCACTCTTTATGATGTGATGGTGAATGTGTTTTTAACTCATCTGAGCCTCAGTTTGCTCATCTATAGAAGATGTGACTGTTATGAGGCTTCTATAAGGTAAGTGTGTAAAAACCATGGCAAAATGCTTGTAATTTAAAAGAGAGGGTTATTATGAGGCTTCTATGAGGTAAGTGTGTAAAAGTCTGGACACAATGTCTACAATTTTGTAAGTGATCAATAGGTGGATGAGGAAGATTATCTTTCTCTCAATTTTTAGACCAAGTTTATAAAATTGGGGATATTCCTATTTCTTAGACAATCAAACCAATGATCAGAAAGAATAAATAAATCACCATAGTCACAAAGCAGTTCACAATACATTTACTGGGTAATTTCTAGTTAACAGTAGCAATGATGATCACATTGAAAATCTCGTGTTTTGTGGTGGTTTTCTCTTACGTAAGCCTCTTGCTTTGTTGAAAGCATAGATTCTAAGCTGCTCTGTCAAAATGATTATTAGAAAAATGTGATGTACTTTCTGTGTAAATTTTGTAAAATTTCTTCTGTTAATCTTGTTAATTTGATTGAACATGTGTGTCATTTTCAAAAATGTAAATCGAATACATGTGGATGGGATATATATGTGTACATATGAAATATAACTTGATATTACAGAGTAGGCTTAGCTCATGCCAATGTTGTTTTGTGAAAGCAGCTGCAGAAATCTCTCTTATTTCTAGTTTGTTAATATTTCAGAGATTGCGTGAGGCAGATTTGGTTTCAGTAATTTTAGCATCATTCATTGTAAGGTGATGATCCCTAGGAACTGCTTCACAGTGAGAAACCTGAAAGTTCCCAGCAGTGAGCAATGAATGAAAGGTGGGGTGGGGCTGCTGGCAGGGCAGGGCCTTGTGAACCATGTGCCTTTGATCTCAAGTTCCAAGTCTGTGGGGATGCATGCAGGGGATTCTGGACCTGATTGTTTCCTCTGAACCAGGTTACAGTCTGGTTGGCAGGGCAACTGGCCTTCACTTGGTGGCCTTCAGTGGGTGTCCTCATTGGTTGCCTTCGGTTAGTGCCCTCAGTTGGTACCATCAGTTGGCACTCTTCAGGTGGTGGTCCTCAGTAGGTGGTCCTCAGTTGTAGGGCAGTGGTGGAAGGAGGATGAAACTGTGCTTTCTCCTCCCCTAGTCACAGCTCTCAGGCTTGTTGCCTCCAGGCCCTTCTAAAATAAACCAGACAGGTTGGAAGGTTTTTCTTAGCAGACAAGTCAGCTCAGGGTACAGGGGTGACACAGGGTGCAGGCTGCTAGCGCAGTGCCACCCCACGGACCAGGACTGCCCGTGCCAGCCATGCCTTTGCCAGGAAGAGGCGATAGGTGTTGAGCTCTGCAGACTTGGGGACAAGCGAAGGCCCAAGCTGCCCGAGAAGAGCAGGGGTGCCCCATGGGGACCACACTGAACTGTCGCATGTCCACCAAAGCCAGCCCCAGTCAGGGCCAACACAAGGGTTCTGCAGAGCCAGCTTGTGGCTCTGATGTCTACAAGTGTGCATACAGTGAAGGCTCAGGCTGCGATACACAGGAGCAGAGGCACCCGGAACACGCTGCCCCCGCTGCCAGCTGCAAGTGGGGTCTGCTCAGAATGCGGAGAGTGAAGCTGTCCTGCAGCTTTGAGATCCATGAGGTGGTGGTGGCCCTAGTGCCAGACTCCACTGCTATGGAGCCTGCCCAATCGAGTTTGGGAGCCAGCGAGGGACCTGACAGCAGCACGTTGGCCACCAGGAGACGCCCAAAGGTAGGGAGGTGACAGATACTGCTGAAGTTTAGGAACTCCTCTAGCCATTGCTGGCCCAAGATTCCTGCAGAGGCTTCCAAAGTCTCAGTTTTCTCATCTATAAAAGGTGTGATTGTTATGAGGCTTCCAAAAGGTAAGTGTGTAAAAACCATAGCAAAATGCTTGTAACTTGAAAGAGAGGGTTTCTATGAGGCTTCTATAAAGTAAGTGTGTAAAACTCTGGACACAATACCTATGATTTTTTCAGTGTTCAGTATATGGAGAAGGGGATTATTTTCTCTCATCTAATTTTCAGAGCCAGTTTATAAAATTGGTGATACTCATATTTCTTAGACAATGAAACCAATGATCAGAAAAAATAAATAGATCACCAAAGTCACACAGCAGTTCACAATGCATTCACTGTGTAATTTCTAGTTAAAAGTAGCAATGATGATCACATTAAAAATTTTGTATTATGTGGTAGTTTTCACTTACATAATCCTTTTGGTGTTTTGAAACCATATATTCTAAGTTGCTCTATCAAAGCGATCATTAGAAAAATGTGATGTACTTAGTGTGTAAATTTTAGAAAATTTCTTCTGTTAGTCTTGTTAATTTGATTGAACATATGTGTTATTTTCAAAAATGTAAATTGAATATATGTGGATTGGATATATATGTGCAGGTATGAAATATGACTTGACATTATAGAGTAGGCTTAGCTCATGGCAATATTTTTTTCTGAAAGCACCTGAAGAAATCACTCTTATCTCCAGTTTGTTAATGTTTCAGAGACTATGGGGGAAAGGGGATTCTATGAATGTCAGACACTGCGTGAGGCAGATTTGGTTTCAGTAATTTTAGCATCGTTCATTGTAAGGTGATGATCCCTAGGAACGTCTTCACAGTGAGAAACCTGAAAGTTCCTAGCAGGCAGCAATGAATGAAAGGTGGGGCGGGGCTGCTGAAGGGGCGGGGCCTTGTGAGCCATGTGCCTGTGCTCTCAAGTTCCAAGTTTGTGTGGGTGCCTCCAACGGATTCTGGACCTGATTGTTTCCTCTGAACCAGGATGCGGTCTGGTTGGCAGGACAACTGGCCTTCACTTGGTGGCCTTCAGTGGGTTCCCTCATTGGTTGCCTTCATTTAGTGCCCTCAGTTGGTACCCTCAGTTGTTTCTCTTCAGTTGGTGGTCCTCAATTGGTGGACTTCAGTTGTTGGGTAGTGGTGGAAGGAGGATGAAACTGTGCTTTCTCCTCCCACAGTCACAGCTCTCAGTCTTGTTGCATCCAGGCCCTTCTAAAATAAACCAGACAGGTTGGCAGGTTTTTTTTTTTTCAGACAACTCAGCTCAGGGTATGGTGGTGATGCACTGTCCAGGATGCTAGTGCAGTGCCACCCCATGGCCCAGGGCTGCCCATGCCAGCCATGCCTTTGTCAGGAAGAGGCGATAGGTGTTGAGCTCTGCAGACTTGGGGGAAGTGAAGGCCCAAGCTGCCGGAGAAGAGCAGGGGTGCCCCACGTGGACCACACTGACCTGTCACATGTGCACCAAAGCCAGCCCCAGTCAGGGCCGGCACAAGTGTTCTGTAGGGCCAGCCTGTGGCTCTGACATCTACGAGTGTGCAGACAGCGAAGACGCAGGCTGTGATATACAGGAGCAGAAGCACCCAGAATATGCTGTCCCCCAGTGCCAGCCACAAGTGGGGCCAGCTCAGGGTGTGGTGAGTGAAGCCGTCCTGCACCTCTGGGGTCCACGTAGTGGAGGTGGCAGTAGTGCCAGACTCCACTTCTTTGGAGCCTGCCCAGTCAAATTTGAGAGGAAGCGAGGGACCTGACAGCAGCACATTGGCCACCAGAAGACACCGAAAGGTAGGGAGGCAACAGATACTGCTTAAATTCAGAAGATTCTCTGGCTGTGGCTGGCCCAAGCTTCCGCCACAGGCATCCAAAGCCTCAGTTTTCTCATCTGTAAAAGATGTGATTATTATGAGGTTTCCATAAGGTAAGTGTATAAAAACCATGGCAAAATGCTTGTAACTTAAAAGAGAGGGTTTCTATGAGGCTTCTGTAAGGCAAGTGTTTAAAAATCTGGACACAATACCTGTAATTTTTTAAGTGTTCAGTGTATGGAGAAGGAGGATTACTTTTTCTCATTTAATTTTTAGCACGAGTTTATAAGATTGGTGATACTCATATATCTTAGACAATCAAACCAATAATCAGAAAGAATAAATAGATCACCAAAGTCAAAAAGCAGTTCACAATGCATTCACTGGGTAATTTCTAGTTAAAAGTAGCAACGATTATCACATTGACAATTTTGTATTATGTTGTGGTTTTCTCTTCTACAATCCTCTTGGTGTTATGTAACCACAGATTCTAAGTTGCTCCATCAAAGTGATCATTAGAAAAATGTGATGTACTTAGTGTGTAAATTTTAGAAAATTTCTTGTGTTAGCTTTGTTAATTTGATTGAACATATGTGTTATTTTCAAAAACATAAATGTGGATTGGATATCTATGTGTACATATGAAATATGATTTGACTTTATTATAGAGTAGGCTTAGCTCATGGCAATGTTTTTTTCTGAAAGCACCTGCAGAAATCACTCTTATTTCTAGTTTGTTAATGTTTCAGAGATTATGGGGGAAAGGGAGTTCTAGGAATCCCAGACACTGCGTGAGGCAGATTTGGTTTCAGCAATTTTAGTATCATTCTTTGTAAGGCGCGATGATCCCTAGGAACTTCTTCACAGTGAGAAAACTGAAAGGTCCCAGCAGCCAGCAATGAATGAAAGGTGGGGCAGGGCTGCTGGCAGGGCGGGGCCTTGTGAGCCATGTGCCTGTGCTCTCAAGTTCCAGGATTGTGGGGATGCATGCAGGGAATTCTGGACCTGATTGTTTCCTCTGAACCAGGATGTGTTCTTGTTGGCAGGACAACTGGCCTTCGCTTGGTGGCCTTCATTGCCTGCCTTCATTTATGGCCTTCACTTAGCGCCCTCAGTTGGTCCTCTTCAGTTGGTGGTCCTCAGTTGGTGGTCTTCAGTTGTTGGCAGTGTTGGAAGGAGGATGAATCTGTTTGTGCTCTCTCCTTCCCCAGTCACAGCTCTCAGGCTTGTTGCAGCCAGGCCCTTCTAACATAAACTGGACATGTTGGCAGGTTTTTTTTTTAGCAGACAAGTCAGCTCAGGATATGGGGGTGACATGGGGTGAGGGCTGCTAGCACAATGCTGCCCCATGCCCCAGTGCTGCCCGTGCCAACAATGCTTTTGCCAGGAAGAGTCAAGAGGTGTTCAGCTCTGCAGACTTAAGGGCAAGCGAAGGCCCATGCTGCCGGAGAAGACCAGGGGTATCCCATGGGGTCCACACTGAACTGTCACATATGCACCAAAGCCAGTCCCAATCAGGGCTTGCACAAGGTTTCTGCAGAGCTAGCCTGTGGCTCTGATGTCTATGAGTGTGCAGACAGCGAAGACGCAGGCCGCCATATACAGGAGCAGAAATGCCCGGAACACGCCATCCCCTCATGCCAGCCAGAAGTGGAGCCTGCTCAGGGTGTGGTGGGTGAAGCTGTCCTGCAGCTCTGAGATCCACAAGGTGGAGGTGGTAGTAGCACAGGACCCCACTGCTTTGGAGGCTGCACCATTGAATTTGGGAGCCAGCGAGTATCCTGACAACAGCACATTGGCAACCAGAAGATGCCAAAAGGTAGGGAGGCGACAGATACCACTTAAGTTCAGGAGCTCCTCTGGTCACTGATGGCCCAAGGTCCCCCCAGAGGCATCCAAAGCCTCAGTTTTCTCATCTGTAAAAGATGTGATTGTTATGAGGCTTCCATAAGGTAAATGTGTGAAAACCATGGCAAAAATGTTTGTAATTTAAAAGGGTACATTTCTTTGACACTTCTGTAAGGTAAGTGTGTAAAATCTGGACACAATACCTTTAATTTAGGTCACTGTAACTTCTGCCTCCTGGGTTCGAGTGATTCTCCTGCCTTAGCCTCCCGAGTAGCTGGGATTAGAGGCGTGGGCCATCAGGCCCGACTAATTTTGTCCTTTTTAGGAGAGACGGGGTTTCACCATGTTGGTCAGGCTGGTCTCAAACTCCTGACCTCAGGTGATCTGCTCACCTTCGCTTCCCTAAGTACTGAGATTACAGGCTTGAGCCACCATCCCCGGCCAAAAATTTCATTTCTTGATCAACAAACCTGTTTCTAAGGAGGTGCTTGTGGTCTAAATATGCAGATTCCCCGTCATTACCAAGAAGAAGGGAATGACTGCAAGGCAACCTGGGAAGGAGTTTAGGATTGTTCTGAGGCATAAAAGCCATTGAAATTCACACGTAAGAGGATAGAGAAAGGGAATCCACATGTTTGATCCCTCCATGTACTGGGTATAACTTGGTCTTCATTAAGTTGCACCACCTTTGGCATCAGAGAGAACTGGATTTGAATCCAAGTTCCAACACTCATTAGGACACAATCGTGAATGTGTTTTTAACTCCTCAGAGCCTCACTTTGCTTATCTATAAAAGAGGGGATTGTTATGAGGCTTCCGTAAGGTAAATGAAAAAATTTGGGTGGACAAAAATGCCTGTAATTTAAAAGATAGGGTTGTTATGAGGCTTCGATAAGGTAAGTGTGCAAAAATCTGGACATAATGTCTATAATTTTGTAAGAGTTCAATATAAAGAGAGGGATTATTTTTCTCTCATTCAATTTTTAGAACAAGTTTATAAAATGGTGTTACTCATATTTTTGAGATAATCAAACCAAGGATCACAAAGATTAAATGAGTCACCATAGTCACAAAGCAGTTCACAATACATGTCCTGGGTATTTGCCAGTTAAAAGTAGCAATGATGATCACATTTAAAATCTTGTATTATGTGGTGCTCTTCTCTTACATAAGCCTCTTTGTTTGTTGAAGCCATAGATTCTAAGTTGCTGTATCAAAATGATCACTAGAAAACAGTGACATATTTAGTGTATAAATTTTAGAAAATGTCTTCTATTACTCTTGTTAATTTGATTAAATACATGTGTTATTTTCAAAAATGTAAATGGAATATGTATGGATTGAATATATATGTGTATATATATATGAAATATGATTTGACATTATAGTGTAGGCGTAGCTCATGGCAATGTGTTTTTCTGAAAGCAACGGCAGAAATTTGTCATTTTTCTAGTTTGTAAAAATCTCAGAGGTTATGGCGGAAAGGGTGTTCTATGAATCCCAGATAGTACATGAGGCAGATTTGGTTTCAGTAATTTTAGCATCATTCATTGTAAGGTGATGATCCCTAGGAACTTCATCACAGTGAGCAACATGAAAGCTCCTAGCAGCCAGCAATGGATGAAAGGTGGGGCAGGTCCACTGGCAAGGTGGGGCCTTGTGAGCCTGGTACTCGAGCTCTCAATTCCAAGTTAGGGGGACACATGCAAAGGATTCTGGGCCTGATTGTTTCCTGTAACCAGGATGCGGTCTGGTTGGCAGGGCAACTGGCCTTCACTTGGTGTCCTGTAGTGGGCACCCTCATTGATTGCCTTCGGTTAGTGCTCTCATTTGGTACCCTCAGTTGTTTCTCTTCAGTTGGTGGTCTTCAGTTGCTGGGCGGTGGGGGAAGGAGGATGAATCCATTTGTGCTGTCTTCTCCCCTAGTCACAGCTCTCAGGCTTGTTGCATCCAGGCCCTTCTAAAATAATCCAGGGATGTTGGCAGGATATTTTAGCAGACAAGTCAGCTCAGGGTATGTGGGTGGCAAGAGGTGCAGGCTGGTAGCACAGTGCCACCCCATGGCCCAGGGCTGCCCTTGCCAGCCATGCCTTTGCCAGGAAAAGGTGATAGTTGTTGAGCTCTGCAGACTTGGGGGGAAGCAAAGGCCCAAGCTTCCAGAGAAGAGCAGGGGTGGCCCATGGGGACCACAATGAACTGTCGCATGTGCACAAAAGCCAGCCCCAGTCAGGGCTAGTCCAAGGGTTTTGCACAGGCAGCCTGTGTCTCTGAGGTCTACGAGTATGCAGACAGTGAAGGTACAGGCCTAGATAAACAGGAGCAGAGGCGCCCTGAACACACTGTCCCCCAATGCCATCCGCAAGTGGGGCCAGCTCAGGGTGCAGTGGGTGAAGCTGTCCTGCACCTCTGGGATCCACAAAGTGGAGGTGGCAATAGCACCGGACCCCACTGCTTAGGAGCCTGTCCAATCGAATTTGGGAGCCAGCGAGTGTCCTGACTGCAGTACTTTCGCCACCAGAAGACGCCTAAAGGTAAGGAGGCTTCAGATACAACTTAAGTTTAGGAGCTCCTCCAGCTGCCACTGGCCCAAAGTTCCTCCAGATGCATCCAAAGCCTGGGGCTCCTCCCTCCTGCCCCTAGTTTGCTATGCTAAGCCCAGGCTCAAGCAGGAGGATTGGCTCTGCCTCACCTCCCCACCCCTTCTTTTTTCCCTGCTGTGTCCAGCCAGTTTCTTTCCTCCTACCTACCCCAATGCCCAGTTCTGGGCATTCTTCTTCTTCCCCTAGGCTGTCTGAAAAACCACGTTTTTAGAATACAAAATTTATGCTTCAGATTTCATTGCTGTAGAGGAAATGTCTGACAGCTCTTGTATTTAAACTTAGGTAGCTACATTGGGACTCACAATTTCATATCTTGAGTTCTAGGCTAGAGCCCTCTCTCCTAAGGCAATGTCAGAGGGTCAGAGGTACTCTTCTAGATTTTAATAATAAAAAAGGATTTTTTTTTTGTAGAGACAGGATCTCACTGTGTTGCCCAGGCTGGTCTTGAACTCCTGGCTTCAAGTGATCCACCCACCTTGGCGTCCCACTTTGCTGGCATGATAAGCAAGAACCACCAGCTAGAGCTGGCCTTTGGAAGTGCTCTAGCTTTGTGTGTTTTGGGCTAATCTTCCTGCACAGCTGTCAGTAAGATGTTCCTGCAGTATAGTTCCAAAGCTTTCTACACAAATTCAGTGGATCCTGTGATTTTTTTTACATGGAATAGCCTTTTTTTTTTTTTTTTTTTTTTGCAGAGAAACTAGACAATTCACAATTAGTAACCTAAGGCCTAGAAAATTGTGTTTCTTGATCAAAACAACTGTTTATAGATGCTTGTGGTCCAAAGATGTAGATTCCTAATCATGAAAAATAAGAAGTGATGTCCAGTACAGGCAACCAGGGATGGAGTTTAGGATTGTTCTGAGGCCATGAAAGCCGTTGAAATTCATCCATAGGAGGGCAGAAAAAGGGAATCCACATGTTTTGATCCCTCCATGTGCTGGGTATAACTGGGTCTTTGTAAAGGTGCCCCACCCTTGGTATCAGAGAGAACTGGATTTGAATCCCAGTTCCAACAATCATTACGAAGTGATGCTGAATGAGTTTTTAAATCATCTGAGCCTCAGTTTGCTCATCTCTAAAAGATGGGATT
The DNA here is from genome assembly GCF_028885655.2 of Pongo abelii. Lineage (NCBI taxonomy): Eukaryota > Metazoa > Chordata > Mammalia > Primates > Hominidae > Pongo > Pongo abelii. The sequence goes on along the minus strand of NC_071993.2, from coordinate 27,380,783 downwards.
CTTACGAGGCTTGCATAAGTTTAGTGTGTAAAAATCTGGGATTAATGCCTGTAATTTAAAAGACAGGGTTGTTATGAGGCTTCAATAAGGTAAGTGTGTAAAAATCTGGACACTATGCCTTTAATTTTGTAATTGTGCAATATATGAAGGAGGATTATTTTTCTCTCCTTTAATTTTTAGAACAAGTTTATACAATTAGCATTATTCATATATTTAAGATAATCAAAGGACCAATAAGTTCAAATAAATCACCATACTCACAAAGCAGTTCACAATATATTTACTGGGTAATTGCTACTTAAAAGCAGCAATGATGATCACATTGAAAATCTTGTATTATGTGGCGGTTTTCTCTTCCATGAGCCTCTTCATTTGTGGAAACCATGGAGTCTAAGTTGCTCTATCAAAGTGTTCATTAGAAAATGTGATGTACTTAGTGCATAAATTTTAGAAAATTTCCACCGTTAGTCTTGTAAATTTAATTGAATATGTGTGTTTTGGATTATGAATATGAGTATGTATTGATATATGAATTAAGACTTGACATCATAGCTCATGGCAATGTTTTCTTCTGAAAACACCTGCCGAAATTTGTATTTTTTCTAGTTTCCAAAAAATCAGAGGAGATGGGTCAAGGTGGGTCTTTGAATGTCAGATAGTGCTTATGGGGTACATTGGCATAGAGTAGTTTCCGCATAATTTATATTCATAATTCACAGAGAGGAAACCTGAAAGTTGCTACCAGCTACTAATAAATGAAAGATGGGACAGGCAGCTGTGGGGGCAGAGCCTTGTGAGCCAGTGCCTGGACTCGCACAGCACGTCACAAATGGAAGGGCGGCGCGTGGGGGGAACTCAAGGCCTGATTGGTTCCTCCTAAGCAGGACGCGATCTGGTTGGCAGGGCAACCGGCCTTCAGTTAGTGCCTTCAGTGGGTGCCTTCAGTTGGTGGCATTTCATTGCTTTTCCTGGGGAGAAATGGCAGGTGCTCAGGTCTGCAGTCGTGGGGACAAGCGAAGGCCCAAGCTGCCTGAGAAGAGCAGAGTTGTCCAATGCGGACCAAGTTAACCTGTCGCACGTGCCCCAAAGCCAGCCCCAGACAGGGCCGGCACAGGGCTTCTGCGGAGCCGTCCTGAGGCTCTGACATCTATGAGTGGGTGGCCAGCAAAGGCCCAGGCCCCAGCACAGAGGAGCAGAGGTGCCCGGAACACGCTGTCCCTTAATGCCAGCCCCAAGCGGGGTCAGCTCAGGATGCGGTGTTTGGAGCTGTCCTGCAGCTCTGAGATCCACGAGGTGGCTGTGGGAGTAGCGCCAGACTCCACTAATTTGGAGCCTGCCCAGTCTGATTCGGCAGCCTTGACTAGCAGCACATTGGCACCAGAAGACGCCAAAAGGTAAGGAGGCGACAGATACCGCTTGGCCTTAGGAGCTCCTCTGGCCTTGCTCACCCAAGGTTCCCTGCAAAGGCATCCACAGCCTGGGGTTCCTCCCTCCTGCCCCTAGTTCGCTTTCCTAGGCCCAGGCCCTAAGCAGGAAGACTTGCTCTGACTGGACTCCCCACCCCTTCTTCTTTCCCTGTTGCATCCAGCCGGTTACTTTCCCTTGCCCTGCCCAAATGTCCACTTCTGGGTCCTCTTCTTCTTTTCCTCGGCTGGCCAAAAACTAAGTTTTCAAAATACAAATTGGATGCCACAGATTTCATTACGGTAGAGGAAATGTCTGACAGCTCTTGTATTTAAACTTAAGTAGCCGCATTGGGACTCCCAATTTCATATCTTGAGTTCTAGAGCAGAGCTCTCTCTCCTAAAGTAATGGCTGAGGGTTAGAGGTACTCTTCTTGATTCTAATAAGAAGAAATGATGTTTTGTAGAGACAGTGTCTCACTGTGTTGCCCAGGCTGGTCTCAAACCTTGGCCTCAAGTGATTCACCCATGTTGGCCTCCCACTTTGTTGGGATGACAGGCAAGAACCACCACACCTGGCCTTGGGAGGTGCTCCTGCTTTGTGTGCTTTGGCTGGTCTTCCTGCGCAGCTGTCAGTAAGATGTTCCTGCAGCATAGTTCCAAATCTTTCTGCACAAATTCAGTGGATGCTGTGATTTTTTTTTACATGGAATAGCCCCTTTATTTATTGCAGAGAAGCTGGACAATTCACACTTAGTAACATACGGCCTAGCAAATTTCATTTCTTGATCACCACACCTGTTAAAAGGTGATGCTTGTGGTCTAAATATGCAGATTCCTCACCATCCTCAAGGAAAAGGGAACCACTGCAAGGCAACCTGGGAAGGAGTTTAGGATTGTTCTGAGGCAGTGCAAGCCATTGAAATTCACACACGAGGGGGGAGAAAAGAGAATCCACATGTTTTGATCCCTCCATGTTCTGAGTATAACTTGGTCCTCCTTAACATGCACCATTTTTGGCATCAGAGAAAACTGGATTTGAATCCCAGTTCCATCACTCTTTGTGATGTGATGGTGAATGTGTTTTTAACTCATCTGAGCCTCAGTTTGCTCGTCTATAGAAGATGTGATTTTTATGAGGCTTCCATAAGGTAAGTGTGTAAAAACCATGGCAAAATGCTTGTAATTTAAAAGAGAAGGTTATTCTGAGGCTTCCATAAGGTAAGTGTGTAAAAACCATGGCAAAATGCGTGTAATTTGAAAGAGAAGGTTAGTATGAGGCTTCTATAAGGTAAGTGTGTAAAAGTCTGGACACAATGTCTACAATTTTTTAAGTGTTCAATAGGTGGAGAAGGATGATTATCTTTCTTTTTTTAAACCACTAATTTTTAGACCAAGTTTATAAAATTGGGGACACATATTTCTTAGACATCAGAAAGAGTAAATAAATCAGCGTAGTCACAAAGCAGTTCACAATACATTTACTGGGTAATTTCTAATTAACAGTAGCGATGATGGTCACGTTGAAAATCTCATATTTTTTGGTGGTCTTCTCTTATGTAAGCCTCTTGCTTTGTTGAAAGCATAGACTCTAAGCTGCTCTATCAAGTGAGTCTTAGAAAAATGTGATGTACTTAGTGTGTAAAGTTTAGAAAATTTCTTCTGTTAGTCTAGTTAATTTGAACATTTGTGTCATTTTCAAAAATATAAATCAAATATATGTGGATGGGATCTATATGTGTACATATGAAATATGACTTGATATTATAGGGTAGGCTCAGCTCATGGCAATATTTTTTTCTGAAAGCACCTGCAGAAATCACTCTTATTTCTAGTTTGTTAATGTTTCAGAAATTATGGGCGAAAGGGAGTTCTAGGAATCCCAGACGCTGCATGAGGTAGATTTGTTTCAGTAATTTTAGCATCATTCATTGTAAGGCGGTGATCCCTAGGAATTTCTTCTCAGTGAGAAACCTGAAAGGTCCTAGCAGCCAGCAATGAATGAAAGGTGGGGCGGGGCTGCTGGCAGAGTGGGGCCTTGTGAGCCATGTGCCTATGCTCTCAAGTTCCAAGTTGGTGGGGATGCATGCAGGGGATTCTGGACCTGATTGTTTCCTCTGAACCAGGATGTGGTCTGGTTGGTAGGGTAACTGGCCTTCACTTGGTGGCCTTCAGTGGGTGCCCTCATTGGTTGCCTTCATTTAGTGCCCTCAGTTGGTACTCTTCAGTTGGTGGTCCTCAATTGGTGGTCTTCAGTTGTTGGGTAGTGGTGGAAGGAGAATGAAACTGTGCTTTCTCCTCCCACAGTCACAGCTCTCAGGCTTGTTGCATCCAGGCCCTTCTAAAATAAACCAGACAGGTTGGCAGGTTTTTCTCAGCACACAAGTCAGCTCAGGGTATGGGGTTGATGGGGGTGTGGGCTGCTAGCACAGTGCTGCCCCATGCCCAGGGCTGCCCATGCCAGCCATGCCTTTGCCAGGAAGAGGTGATAGTTGTTGAGCTCTGCAGACTTGGGGACAAGCAAAGGCCCAAGCTGCCCGAGAAGAGCAGGGGTGCCCCATGGGGACCACACCGAACTGTCGCATGTGCACCAAAGCCAGCCTCAGTCAGGGCCGGCACAAGCATTCTGCAGCGCCAGCCTGTGGCTCTGACGTCTACAAATGTGCAGACAGTGAAGATGCAGGCTGCGATATATAGGAGCAGAGGCGCCTGGAACACACTGTCTGCCAATGCCAGCCTCAAGTGGGGCCAGCTCAGGGTGTGGTGGGTGAAGCCGTCCTGCAGCCCTGAGATCCATAAGATAGAGGTGGCAGTAGTGATGCACTTCACTGTATGAGCCTGCCCAATCGAATTTGGGAACCAGCGAGGGTCCTGACAACACGACATTGGCCGCCAGAGGATGCCAAAAGGTAGGGAGGCGACTGATACTTCTAAAGTTTAGGAGCTCCTCTGGCTGTTCCTGGCCCAAGGGTCCCCAGGAGGCATCCAAAGCCTCAGTTTTCTCATCTGTAAACGATGTGATTGTTATGAGGCTTCCATAAGGTAAGTGTGTAAGAACCATGGAAAAATGCTTGTAACTTAAAAGAGAGGGTTTCTATGAGGCTTCCATAAGGTAAGTGTGTAAAAATCTGGACACAATACGTATAATTTTTAAGTGCTCAGTATATGGAGAAGGGGGATTATTTTTTCTCATCTAATTTTTACAATGAATTTATAAGATTGGTGACACTCATATTTCTTAGACAATGTAACCAGTGATCAGAAAGAATACATAGATAAAGTCACAAAGCGGTTCACAATACATTTACTGGGTAATTTCTAGTTAACAGTAGCAATGATGATCACATTGAAAACTTTCTATTATGTGGTGGTTTTCACTTACATAATCCTCTTGGTGTTTTTGAAACCATAGATTCTAAGTTGCTCTACCAAAGTGATTATTAGAAAACTGTGATGTACTTAGTGTCTAAATTTTAGAAAACTTCTTCTGTTATTCTTGTTAATTTGATTGAGCATGTGTGTTATTTTCAAAAATGTAAATGGAATATATATTGATCGGATTTATATGTGTATATATGAGATATGACTTGACGTTATAGAATAGGCTTAGCTGATGGCAATGTTTTTTTCTGAAAGCACCTGCAGAAATCTCTCGTATTTCTAGTTTGTTAATGTTTCAGAGATTATGTGGGAAAGGGGGTTCTAGGAATCCCAGACACTGCGTGAGGCACATTTGGTTTCAGTAATTTTAGCATCATTCATTGTAAGGTGATGATCCCTAGCAACTTCTTCACAATGAGAAACCTGAAAGGTCCTAGCAGCCAGCAATGAATGAAAGGTGGGGCGGGGCCGCTGGCAGGGCGGGGCCTTGTGAGCCATGTGCCTGTGCTCTCAAGTCCGAAGTTTGTGGGGATGCATGCAGGGGATTCTGGCCCTGATTGTTTCCCCAGAACCAGGATGCGTTCTGGTTGGCAGGACAACTGGCCTTCACTTGGTGGCCTTCAGTGGGTGCCCTCATTGGTTGCCTTCGTTTAGTGCCCTCAGTTGGTACCCTCAGTTGTTTCTCTTCAGTTGGTGGTCCTCAGTTGTTGGGCAGTGTTGGAAGGAGGATGAATCCATTTGTGCTCTCTCCTCTCCCAGTCACAGCTCTCAGTTCTTGTTGCATCCAGGCCCTTCTAAAATAAAGCAGACAGGTGGCAGGATTTTTTTAGCAGACAAGTCAGCTCAGGGTACAGGGCTGAAGCAGGGTGCGGGATGCTAGTGCAGTGTCGCCTCATGGCCCAGGGCTGCCCGTGCCAGCCATGCTTTTGGAAGGAAGAAGTGATAGGTGCTGAGCTCTGCAGACTTGGGACAAACGAAGGCTCAAGCTGCCCGAGAAGAGCAGGGTTGCCCCATGGGTCCCACACTGAACTGTCGCATGTACACCAAAGCCAGTCCCAGTAAGGGCTGGCACAAGTGTTCTGCAGAGCCAGCCTGTGGCTCTGACATCTACGAGTGTGCATACAGTGAAGGTGCAGGCTGCGATATACAGGACCACAGGCACCCGGAACATGCTGCCCCCAGTGCCATCCACAAGCGGGGACAGCTCAGGGTGCGGTGAGTGAAGCCGTCCTGCACCTCTGGGATCCATGAGGTGGAGGTGGCAGTATCGCCCGACTCCACTGCTTTGGAGCCTGCCCAGTCGAATTTAGGATCCAGTGAGGGACCTGACAGCAGCAGATTGGCAACCAGAAGACGCCCAAAGGTAGGGAGGCAATGGATACTACTTAAGTTCAGAAGATCCTCTTGCTGTTGCTGGCCCAAGATTCCCCCAGAGGCATCCAAAGCCTCAGTTTTCTCATCTGTAAAAGACATGATTCTTTTGAGGTTTCCATAAGTTAAGTGTAAAAAGCATGGCAAAATGCTTGTAATTTAAAAGAGAGGGTTTCTATGAAGCTTCTATATGGTAAGTGTGTAAAAACCTGGACACAATACCTATAATTTTTTAACTGTTCAGTATGTGGAGAAGGAGGATTATTTTTTCTCATCTAATTTTTAGAGTAAGTTTATAAAATTGTTGATACTCATATTTCTTAGACAATCTAACCAATCATCAGAAAGAATAAATAGATAACCAAGGTCACAAAGCTATTCACAATGCATTCACTGGGTAATTTCTAGTTCAAAATGGCAATGATTTTCACATTGAAAATTTTGTATTATGTGGTGATTTTTCTCTTACATAATCCTCTTGGTGTTTTGAAACCACAGATTCTTAGTTGCTCTATCAAAGTGATCATTAGAAAAATGTGATTTACTTACTGTATAAACGTTAGAAAATGTCTTCTGTTAGTCTTGTTAATTTGATTGAACATATGTGTTATTTTCAAAAATGTAAATCGAATATATGTGGATTGGATATATATGTGCAGGTATGAAATATGACTTGACATTTTAGAGTAGGCTTAGCTCATCGCAATGTTTTTCTCTGAATGCATGTACAGAAATCTCTCTTATTTCCAGTTTGTTAATGTTTTAGAGATTATGGGGGAAAGGGGATTCTATGAGTGCAAGACACTGCATGAGGCAGATTTGGTTTCAGTAATTTTAGCATCATTCATTGTAAGGTGATGATCCCTAGGAATTTCTTCTCATTGAGAAACCTGAAATGTCTTAGCAGCCAGCAATGAATGAAATGTGGGGCGGGGCCTCTGGCAGGGTGTGACCTTGTGAGCCATATGCCTGTGCTCTCAAGTCCCAAGTTTGTGGGGATGCATGCAGGGGATTCTGGACCTGATTGTTTCCTCTGAACCAGGAAGCGGTCTGGGTGGCAGGACAACTGGCCTTCACTTGGTGGCCTTCAGTGGGTGTCCTCATTTGTTGCCTTCGGTTAGTGCCCTCAGTTGGTACCCTCAGTTGTTTCTCTTCAGTTGGTGGTCCTCAATTGGTTGTCTTCAGTTGTTGGGCAGTGGTGGAAGGAGGATGAAACTGTGCTTTCTCCTCCCCCAGTCACAGCTCTCAGGCTTGTTGCATCCAGGCCCTTCTAAAATAAACCAGACAGGTTGGCAGGTTTTTCTCAGCACACAAGTCAGCTCAGGGTACGGGGTTGATGTGGGGTGTGGGCTGCTAGCGTAGTGCTGCCCCATGGCCCAGGGCTGCCCGTGTCAGCCATGCTTTTGGAAGGAAGAAGTGATAGGTGTTGAGCTCCGCAGACTTGGGACAAGCGAAGGCTCAAGCTGCTCGAGAAGAGCGGGGGTGCCTCATGGGGACCACACTGAACTGTCACATGTGCACCAAAGCCAGCCTCAGTCAGGGCCAGCACAAGCATTCTGCAGAGCCAGCCTGTGGCTCTGACGTCTACAAACGTGCACACAGCAAAGATGCAGGCTGCGATATATAGGAGCAGAGGCTCCCGGAACACTCTGTCCCCCAATGCCAGCCTCAAGTGGAGCCAGCTCAGGGTGTGGTGGGTGAAGCCGTCCTGCAGCTCTGCGATCTATAAGATAGAGGTGGCAGTAGTGATGCACTTCACTGTATGGAGCCTGCCCAATTGAATTTGGGAACCAGCGAGGGTCCTGACAACACTACATTGGCCGCCAGAAGATGCTAAAAGGTAGGGAGGCGACTGATGCTGCTAAAGTTTAGGATCTCCTCTGGCCGTTCCTGGCCCAAGGTTCCCCCAGAGGCATCCAAAGCCTCAGTTTTCTCATCTGTAAACGATGTGATTGTTATGAGGCTTCCATAAGGTAAGTGTGTAAGAACCATGGCAAAATGCTTGTAACTTAAAAGAGAGGGCTTCTCTGAGGCTTCCATAAGGTAAGTGTGTAAAAATGTGGACACAATACCTATAATTTTTTAAGTGTTCAGTATATGGAGAAGGGGGATTATTTTTTCTCACCTAATTTTTACAATGAATTTATAAGATTGGTGACACTCATATTTCTTAGACAATGTAACCAATGATCAGAAAGAATAAATAGATAATTAAAGTCACAAAGCAATTCACAATGCATTCATTGGGTAATTTCTGGTTAAAACAAGCTAATTTCCGGTTAAAACTAGCAATGATGATCACATTGAAAACTTTCTATTATGTGGTGGTTTTCACTTACATAATCCTCTTGGTGTTTTTGAAACCATAGATTCTAAGTTGCTCTACCAAAGTGATCATTAGAAAACTGTGATGTACTTAGTGTCTAAATTTTAGAAAACTTCTTCTGTTATTCTTGTTAATTTGATTGAGCATGTGTGTTATTTTCAAAAATGTAAATGGAATATATATTGATCGGATTTATATGTGTATATATGAGATATGACTTGACGTTATAGAATAGGCTTAGCTGATGGCAGTGTTTTTTTCTGAAAGCACCTGCAGAAATCACTCTTATTTCTAGTTTGTTAATGTTTCAGAGATTATGGGGGAGAGGGCGTTCTAGGAATCCCGGACACTGCGTGAGGCATATTTGGTTTCAGTAATTTTAGCATCATTCACTGTAAGGTGATGATCCCTAGGAACTTCTTCACAATGAGAAACCTGAAAGGTCCTAGCAGCCAGCAATGAATGAAAAGTGGGGTGAGGCCGCTGGCAGGGCGGGGCCTTGTGAGCCATGTGCCTGTGCTCTCAAGTTCCAAGTTTGTGGGGATGCATGCAGGGGATTCTGGCCCTGATTGTTTCCCCTGAACCAGTATGCGTTCTGGTTGGCAGGGCAACTGGCCTTCACTTGGTGGCCTTCAGTGGGTGCCCTCTTTGGTTGCCTTCGTTTTGTGCCCTCGGTTGGTACCCTCAGTTGGTTCTCTTCAGTTGGTGGTCTTCAGTTGTTGGGCAGTGTTGGAAGGAGGATGAATCCATTTGTGCTCTCTCCTCTCCCAGTCACAGCTCTCAGGCTTGTTGCATCCAGGCCCTTCTAAAATAAAGCAGACAGGTGGCAGGATTTTTTTAGCAGCCAAGTCAGCTCAGGGTACAGGGCTGAAGCAGGGTGCGGGATGCTAGTGCAGTGTCGCCTCATGGCCCAGGGCTGCCCGTGCCAGCCATGGCTTTGCCAGGAAGAGGCGATAGGTGTTGAGCTCTGCAGACTTGGGGGCAAGCAAAGGCTCAAGCTGTCCAAGAAGAGCAGGGGTGCCCCATGGGGCCCACACTGAACTGTTGCATGTGCACCAAAGCCAGCCCCAGTCAGGGCTGGCACAAGCATTCTTCAGGCCAGCCTGTGGCTCTGACATCTACGAGTGTGCATACAGCGAAGGCACAGGCTGCGATATACAGGACCACAGGCACCCCGAACACGCTGTCCCCCACTGCCAGCCGCAATCGGACTATCTCAGGGTGCGGTGGGTGAAGTTGTCCTGTAGCTCTGAGATCCATGATATGGATGTGCAGGACCCCACTGCTTTGGAGGCTGCCCAATCGACTATGGGAGCCAGCGAGTGTCCTGACAGCAGCACATTGGCCACCAGAAGACACCAAAAGGTAGGGAGGTGACGGATACCATTTATATACAGGAGCTCCTCTGGCTGCTGATGGCCCACATTTCCCCCAGAGGCATCCAAAGCCTCAGTTTTCTCATCTATAAAAATGTGATTGTTATGAGGCTTCCATAAGGTGTGTAAAAACCATGGCAAAAATGTTTGTAATTTAAAAGAGGGGTTTCTATGAGGCTTCTATAAGGTAAGTGTGTAAAATCTGGACACAATACCTATAATTTAGGTCACTGTAACCTCTGCCTCCTGGGTTCAAGCGATTCTCCTGCCTTATCCTCCCGATTAGAGGCATGCGCCATCATGCCTGACTAATGTTGTTCTTTTTAGGAGAGACGGGGTTTTACCATGTTAGTCAGGCTGGTCTCGAACTCCAGACCTCAGGTGATCTGCTCACCTTTGCTTCCCTAAGTACTGGGATTACAGGTGTGAGCCACCATCCCCAGCCAAAAATTTCATTCCTTGATCAACAAACCTGTTTCTAAGGAGACGCTTGTGGTCTAAATATGCAGATTCCCAGTCATTACCAAGAAGAAGGGAATAACTGCAAGGCAACCTCGGAGGGAGTTTAGGATTGTTCTGAGGCTGTGAAAGCCATTGAAATTCACACATAAGAGGATAGAGAAAGGGAATCCACATGTTTTGATCCCTCCATGTACTGGGTATAACTTGGTCTTCGTTAAGTTTGCACCACCTTTGGCGTCAGAGAGAACTGGATTTGAATCCCAGTTCCAACACTCATTACGATGTGATCATGAATGTGTTTCTAACTCCTCAGAACCTCCCTTTGCTTATCTATAAAAGAGGGGATTCTTATGAGGCTTCCGTAAGGTAAATGAGTAAAAATTTGGGTGGACAAAATGCCTGTAATTTAAAAGATAGGGTTGTTATGAGGCTTCGATAAGGTAAGTGTGTAAAAATCTGGACACAGTGCCTATAATTTTGTTAGTGTTCAATATATAGAGATGGATTATTTTTCTCTCATTTAAGTTCTAGAGTAAGTTTATAAAATGGTGTTACTCATATTTTTGAAAAAATCAAACCAAGGATCACAAAGATTAAATGAGTCACCATAGTCACAAAGCAGTTCACAATACATGTCCTGGGTAATTGACAGTTAAAAGTAGCAATGATGATCACATTTAAAATAGTGAATTATGTGGTGCTTTTCTCTTATGTAAGCCTCTGTTTGTTGAAGCCATAGATTCTAAGTTGCTGTATCAAAATGATCACTAGAAAACTGTGATATACTTAGTGTATACATTTTAGAAAATGTCTTCTATTACTCTTGTTAATTTGATTGAATAATGTGTTATTTTCAAAATTGTAAATGGAATATGTGTGGATTGAATATATATGTATATATATATATGAAATATGATTTGTCATTATAGTGTAGGCGTAGTTCATGGCAATGTGTTTTTCTGAAAGCAGCTGCAGAAATCTTTTTTTAGTTTGTAAAAATCTCAGAGGTTATGGGGGAAAGCGGGGTTCTATGAATCCCAGATAATACATGAGGCGGATTTGGTTTCAGTAATTTTAGCATCATTTATTGTAAGGTGATGATCCCTAGGAACTTCATCACAGTGAGCAACCTGAAAGCTCCCAGCAGCCAGCAATAAATGAGATGTGGGACAAGTCCACTGGCAGGGCGGGGACCTTAAGAACCTGGTGCTTGAGCTCCCAATTCCAAGTTGGGGGGACACATGCAAAGGATTCTGGGCCTGATTGTTTCCTCTAACCAGGATACAGTCTGGTTGGCAGGGCAACTGGCCTTCACTTGGTGGCCTTCAGTGGGTGTCCTCATTGTTTGCCTTTGGTTAGTGCCCTCAGTTGGTACCCTCAGTTGTTTCTCTTCAGCTGGTGGTCCTCAGTTGGTGGTCTTCAGTTGTTGGGCGGTGGGGGAAGGGGGATGAATCCGTTTGTAGTCTCTCCTCCCCAAGCCACTGCTCTCAGGCTTGTTGCATCCAGGCCCTTCTAAAATAAACCAGACAGGTTGGCAGGTTTTTTTTTTAGCAGACAAGTCAGCTCAGAATACGGGGGTGACAGGGGGTGTGGGCTGCTAGTGCAGTGCCACCCCATGGCCCAGGGCTGCCCGTGCCAGCCATGCTTTTGCCAGAAAGAGGTGATACGTGTTGAGCCCTGCAGACTTGGGGGCAAGCGAAGGCCCAAGCTGCCTGAGAAGAGTAGGGGTGACCCATGGGGCCCACACTGAACTGTTGCATATGCACCAAAGCCAGCCCCAATTGACAAAAGGGTTCGCAGAGCCAACCTGTGGCTCTGACATCTACCAGCATGCAGACTGTGAAGACGCAGGCCGCGATATACAGGAGCAGAGGCGCCCAGAACACGCTGTCCCCCAATGCCAGCCACAAGCAGGGCTATCTTAGGGTGTGATGGGTGAAGCTGTCTTGCAGCTCTGAGATCCACAAGGCAGAGGCAGCAGTAGCGTTGGACTCCACTGCTTTGGAGGCTGCCCAGTCAAATTTGGGAACCAGCAAGAGTCCTGACAGCAGCACACTGGCCACCAGAAGACATCCAAAGGTAGGGAGGCGGCAGATACTGCTTAAGTTCAGGAGCTCCTCTGGCCATTGCTGACCCAAGTTTCCCCCAGAGACATCCACAGCCTGGGGCTCCTTCCTCCTGCCCGGAGTTTGCTTTCCTATGCCCAGGCCCCAAGCAGGAGGGCTGGCTCTGCCTCAAGTCCTGATCCCTTCTTCTTTCCCTGCTGTTTCCAGCCGGTTTCTTACTTTCCTCCTACCTACCCCAATGCCCAGTTCTGTTTCTTCCTCTTCTTCCCCCAGGCTGGCTGAAAACTAAGTTTCAAAATACAAAATGCATGCTACAGATTTCATTGCTGTAGATGAAATGCTGACAGCTTTTCTATTTAACTCTGGTTGTTCTCTTCATTTCTTTAAACGTTAGAATAATTAAGCCTCATGATAGATGTGCCTTTGTAACTTGAAAGTACAACACTCAATTTTCACAATTAAAAAAAATTTTAAATTTTTCTTTTCATAAATTTTTGGCAAACAGGTAGTATTTAGTTATTGAATAACTCCTTTAGTGGAGATTTGTGAGATTTTGGTAACCAATCACCCAAGCAGTACACACGGAATCCAATTTGTAGTCTCTTATCTTTCTCCCCCTTCCCACCATTTTCCCCTGAGTATGATTCTTTTTTTTGAGCCTGAGTCTCATTCTGTCACCCAGGCTGGAATGCTATGTCACGATGTCAGCTTGCTGCAACCCTTGCTTCCCGAATTCATGTGGTCCTCCTGCTTCAGCCTCCCAAGTAGCTGGGATTAGAGGCACGGGTCATGACGCCCGACTACATTTTTTGTATTTTTAGTAATGACTGGGTTTCACCAAATTGGCCAGTCTGTCCTTGAACTCCTGACCTCAAGTGATGCGCCTGCCTTGGCCTCCGCTAGGGCTGCGATTACAGAAATGAGCCACCAGAACCCAGCCAAATATTCCCCACTGTCTTTTTTTTCTTTTTTTCCTAATCTCCTAAAGTCATTCTTTGAGTTGTCATGTAGATTAATAGGTTTCTCAAATTACTGGAAAACTAGTTGAAGAAATAAACAGGCAGTTTGTGATTATTAGAACAGTGGTGCTGAGCATGGCTAAAGCATCTCTGCATTCACAGCGAGAGGAGCGGAAGACCTTCTGGTGTGGGCTGGGCGGCAATTAACTTGCAGGACAAACAGCCCAGGTGTGGAGAGGCGGCCACCCTTGGCGGGATCCTTTCTAAGCAGCTGAGAAATCAATGTAGAGCTTCTTCTGTCTGATTCTGTAACAACTGCAAACCTTCCATGAGTCAAGCTTTCTGTCAAAAGGACAAATTAAAAGGCAAGAAAATAAAATCGTAATACCAGGACTTTTGGGGAAAACAAAAAAACTCACATCTAATTCCAGATTATTTCCATTGTTTCTGTGTCCAATGTACTCTTTTGTTGTTGTTGTTGTTGTTGTTGCTGCTGCTGTTGTTGAGACTGAGTCTCACCCTGTCACCAGGCTGGAGAGCAGTGGTGTGATCTCGGCTCACTACAACCTCCGCCTCCCAGGTTCAAGCGATACTTGTGCCTCAGCCTACTGAGTAGCTGGGACTACAGGCATGCGCCACCACGCCCAGCTAATTTTTGTATTTTTAGTAGAGACGGGGTTTCACCATGTTGGCCAGGATGGTCTTGAGCTCCTGACCTCGTGATCTGCCTGCTTCCTCCTCCCAAAGTGCGGGGATTAGAGGCGTGAGCCACCGCACTCAGTCCAATATACTCTTTGTTGAGGACAATGTTCAAAAGTTGTTCCTGTACTCAGCACGGTATGAAACTAGATAAATACATTTTAGGGAAATCAATAATACAATTTTTTTAAAAGAAAATTGGTTTTCAAGGTTTATTCTTCAATTATTGAAACGTTTTCAAAAGTAAAACATACGATTCCTCTCCACGATCCCAATTAATCCAGACCCTCGTCAGTGGGCTTTATCAAATACCGTACTCACCTTCCTGAATCTTTTGCTGAATCTCATATAAAGTTTTGTCACAGAACCTCAGATTTTTCATACGGTTTTGTGTACCATGTCATACCTGTGAATTGCTTCCTTTGCTCTGTTTTTATTTCCTTTTTTTTTTTTTTTTTGGTAAGAAGTAGCCAGGAAGTATCTTTCTTTGCTTTATAGATGTAAACTGCTTTGTACTTTCAGATTAACTTTCAAGAATGTTGAAAATTCTTTTCTCACTCATCTTTTCTCACTTCCTCCCTCTCAGGACCTATAAAAGGCATCACCCAGCCCAATGGACAGATGCCCCGGGCTGCACATTCTGTCAGTGCTGTTCTGGAAAAGGCCCAAACACATGCTGAAACATCGAAGGTAAAACCAGCAAGTAGCTGACATACATTCCATCCAGCCGTCCCCCAAAGCCCATGTTCTCAACCATTCGCATTGTTCCAATAACTGCTCTTTTAAAAATAGAAAACACGCGGTGGCTCACGCCTGTAATCCCAGCACTTTGGGAGGCTGATGCGGGCGGATCACGAGGTCAGGAGATGGAGACCACGGTGTAACCTCGTCCCTACTAAAAATACGAAAAAAAAAAAAAAATTAGCCGGGCTTGGTGGTGAGAGCCTGTAGTCTTAGCTGCTTGGGAGGCTGAGGCCGGGGAATGGCATAAACCCGGGAGGCGGAGCTTGCAGTGAGCCGAGATCGCGCTACTGCGCTCCAGCCTGGGGCGACAGAGCGAGACTTCATCTCACAAAGAAAAAAAAAAAAAAAAAAAAAAAAGAGAAAACAGGCTGGGTACGGTGGCTCACGCCTGTAATTCCAGTACTTTGGGAGGCCAAAACAGGAAAATTGCTTGAGCTCCAGAGTTCCAGACCAGCCTGGGCAACAGAACAAGGGCTCATCTCTACTAGAAATTAAAAGATTAGCCAGGCTTGGTGGTGTGCACTTGTGGTCCTAGCTACTTGGGTAACTGAGGTGTTTGAATTGCTTGAGCCCAGGATTTCAAGGCTGCAGTGCTGTGATCACACCACTGCACTCCAGCCTACGTGATAGATAAAGACCTTGTCTTAAAAAAGATAAAAAAGGGTTACATTAAAAATGTGCATTTTCTATTTTCCCCATTAATGTCCTACATACATCCCCAGAGTGATGGAGGAGAAAATACATTGTAAAATAATAGCCAATAGGTATGACATCCTCCATAACATTTTTTCAACCGAATAGATCAATGAGGATTCACTTAAATCTATCTTAAAATCATAGCTAATAATTATGATTTAGTTACTTATCTAGTTCAAAACCTCTTGGTTGATTGTATAAATTCTGTTGAGTATTTCTCATGTGTGATTCAAAACAACCTTAAATAACTGTGACAATAGCATATCACCCAGCTAGGACAGGCAGGGTGCTTCACTTTAGCAGTTTTTCACTTCTTTCCCCCCTTCATTTTGTCCATCAGTCAGTGGTGAAAACAATTACATCTTAGTATTTATTGAACTTCTTATAATTTTGACAACCACTGCAGGCCTGTAAAAGTTGTATTTCTTTAATGTTCTCATTATCTTCTCAAGCCTGTGCTTCTCATGCAATGTGCTTTCAGCTATTGCTATTTTCATTATTTCTACAATGCCAATCGAAGGAAAGCACTTAAAAATGCTGAAAGAAATAAAAGAATCCGAGAATAGAAATCACTTAACTATATGTGAACATCAATACCCAAGCTACCTGCTCAGAAATTTTTTAAAAAGGAAAAAGTACATCGCCAGTTAATTAGCTTATCATGCTAAGTAAATAAACTAAATAAAATAGAAACTAAATCACAAGGCACTTTGTTAGAAAGAAAATTTCCAGATTTAATCTTCAGTGGTAAGAAGCTGTTAAGCAGAGGAAGAAATAAACTGGAACCCTGATGAAATGTAAATTCGAATGATAATTACCACTAAAACAGAGGGATTCAATCCAGCTGCCTGGGGATGTTTCATTATATAAATACAAGTTATTATAATGTATTTCAGTATTGGCAGGGGAAGGGCTATGCCTCTAATAGACTTTAGCCAAATTTGGCATTCTGGTTTCTACCAAAACACGCTGATGATTTTTCTTTTCAGAACTCATATATATACATCTCATTTGGTCTCATCACAATCTGAGACACAGGTCATAATAGGGACTACGGGGCTCATTTTATACCCGGTGAACCAGCCAACTTTCATGCAGTTGAGAAAAGGTAAACTGTCCAGGTGAGATGGCTCCACCTGTAATTTGGGAGGCCGAGGTGGGCAGATCACTTGAGCCCGGGAGTTGGAGACCAGCCTGAGCAACATGGCAAAAAACCATCTCTACAAAAAATACAAAAATTAGCTGGGCATGGTGGCACATGCTTGTCATCCCAGTAACTCAGGAGGCTGAGGCATGAGGATCACTGAGCCCTCGAGGCAGAGGTTGCAGTGAGTCGAGCTTGCACCACTGAACTCCAGCCTGGGTGACACAGCGAGATCCTGTCACAAAAAAAAAAAAAAAAAGCCAGGTGTGGTGACTCGTGCTTGTAATTCCAGCACTTTGGGAGGCGGAGGCAGAGGCAGGCAGATCATGAGGTCAGGAGTTCGAGACCAGCCTGACCAACATGGTGAAACCCCATCTCCACTAAAAATACAAAAATTAGCTGGACGTGGTGGCCAGCACCTGTAGTTCCAGCTACTCAGGAGGCTGAGGCAGGAGAATCACTTGAACCCAGGAGGCAGAGGTTGCAGTGAGCTGAGATGGCGCCACTGCACTCCAGCCTGGGTGACAGAGCAAGACTCCGTCTCAATAATAATAATGTTAAAGGCCATTTAGAGTCATTTCCCTATGCGAGAGCGAAGATGAGCTCATGAACAACCAGGGGTCTCAGTGACTGAGGGACGGAGGCTCCCCAGGGGGCAGACAGAGACCTCGCCTATCTATGGCATGGTCCTGTCCACTGGGGCTGTTCTGTCAAGAATAAAGAATGCTACTCACGAGACTGAGGTGGGAGGATCGCTTGAGCTCAGTAGATGGAGGCTGCAGTGAGCCCAGATCGCGCCATTGCACTCAGGCTGGGCGACAGAGTGAGACCCTGTCTCCATTAATTAATGACAATAAATTTAAAATTTCAAAAATTTTAAAATAATGAATGCTGCTGTCGCTTGGTTACAGGATAAGAAGCCAGCCCTCGGGAACCGCCAGGAGCGCCCCGGGTCCCGCAAGGCCCCAAGTCCAGCCTGCCCCGCCTCCTCTGGTGCAGAGGTCCTGGGACACCAGAAGCAGCCCCGCCACGCTCCCCAAGGCCAAGAACACAGGTGGCAGGGGCTTCTCCGCCCTGCCAGACGACTTCCTGCCGCCACCTCCACCGCTGCCACCCCTGGACGACCCAGAGCTCCCGCCGCCCCTGGACTTCGTGCTCCCTCCCCCCGCGGTCGCCAAGAGGCCTCCTATGCCCCACCCCCGCAAGAGACACGAAGAATCAATGTTCAGAAGCAGCAAATGAATAAAATAAATGAATAAAAGTTAAACGTTCTACGTATGGTATTTCTATAAGGATTATTGGGTCAGTCGATCTTGAGGTCAATACTATAATTAAAAATAGCTTTCACCATCCCATGCCTTCTTAAGTCTTGGTGATCTTAGATTTTCATCTCTACCTCTGCGACCTTCAGAATTTTCAGGAAAATCGAGAGAGGAAAACGAGAAAATATGACCAGTAGAGCCTGTTCCCTTGCTCTGAGATTCACGTTGCTTGATTGATTGGAGCCCTGGACACAGGCTGTTTTGGTTTTGCTTTTTTTAATGCTTGAATAACAGTAGTTAAAAAAAAAGTTCTTTAGATAGTTTTTGAATTCTCTATTATTACAATGCTGTTAGTATCCTGTAAAAAAGAATGTAGGGCCAGGTAAAAGCAATCTTACTGATGTGTATTTCAATCTGGAAGGTTTTCCCTCAGAGATACATTCCCTGCCCAGTTTATCCTAGCCTCTTGTTACCTATATCTCTTGTCTTTCAAACTGGCTTCTGATGGACTAAAAGGCTATTTTCTTAAAATTAAGGAAGGTAATTAATGATATGTTTTAATATTTGGAGAAGAGTAAGCTGTAGATCATGCTGTCTCAACCCATGGGCTCCCGCGGCCCAGGACAACTTTGAATGCTGCCCAACAAATATTAAAACATTATAAGCTCTTTGCAGGGCGCGGTGACTCATACTTGTAATCCCAGTACTTTTGGGAGGCCAAGGCTGGCGGATCATTTAAGGTCAGGAGTTCGAGACCAGCCTGGCCAACATGGCAAAACCCTATCTGTACTAAAAATACAAAAATGAGCCAGACACAGTGACACATGCCTGTAATCCCAGCAACTCCAGAGGCTGAGGTGGGAGAATCCTTTGAACCCAGGAGGTGGAGCCTGCAGTGAGCTGAGATCTTGCTACTGCACTCAATCCTGGATGACAGGGCAAGACTCTCTCTTAAAAAAATTATGAGATCTTTTTGCAATTTTTTTTTTTTAGCTGATCAGCTATCACGAGCGTTAGTAGGTCTTATGTGTGTCCCAGGGAAGCCAAAAGATTGGACACCCCTGCAGGCTAAATGGAAATTTAAAATGAAACAAATTTAGTTTTAAAACCAAAATATTTAGTAATTAAAACTGGCAAGGTGTTCTTAATTTTTTTGAGCATATGCTTGAAATAGGATAGAAGGTAAATTTGCTTTACATTAAATTTTATCTCGGGAACAGTAACTCCAGTTTTAGTATATTATGTTCTTTTGATGTCAGATACAGTAATAATACGGCTTTTCTTTTTAAATTTTTTAAAAAATTTTATTTTACTTTAAGTTCCAGGATACATGTGCAGAACGTGCAGGTTTATTACATAGGTAAACATGTGCCATGGTGGTTTGCTGCATCTATCAACCCATCACCTAAATATTAAGCCCAGCATGCATTAGCTATTTGTCCTGATGCTCTCCCTCCCCTCAATCCCCCACAGCAGGTCCCAGTGTGTGTTGTTCCCCGCCTTGTTCCATGTGAAAAACACAGCTTTTCTGATACCTGACTACATAATGGTCATTATGCAGATCTCTGGGACAATACAGGAAAGGTTCAGCAAAGAGAGCTGTGAAAGTTGTCAGAGTCAAAATGGAGTCACTCATGTTAAGAAAACGCTGACAAATAGAACCAGGCAAGTCCATGAATAGAGGGTTCTCATGAGGATCGTCAACTCTGTGATTTTCACTCAAGTGGAACACAATCTTTGGTGTCTGGCTGAGAGGTCTTTACAAGAACTACCTATACCTGAGTGGGGTTATTTAGATTGACCCTGAAAATGCAGCAAACTTTGTTCCTTTATGAATATTTTAGTGAGATACTGGAGGTGGGGGGGGAGTGCAAAAAGTGGGGTGAAATTGGACATTAGAGAGGAAGTGCAAGGATAATAATATATTATGAACAGTGTATAATTAATAATATAGGGCAGTAATACGATATCACAGCTTATGAAAACTCCATAATTTCTTTTATAATGCTGCCACTGGGGCAAAGACCCATGTAATAGGCCAACTGCAGCAAAACCCACAGGGTTTGGTAGAGTTTACAGAAAACATGACTTAATCTGTCACATGATAGAATATGAACTAAGATTTTACAGTAGGTCCTCAAAGAGGAGAATGAACATTTAAGCCTCATATTTTCTTTGATCATAGGAATCTTGGCTGGTATGATACTGAAAAGACCCAATTCCATGATAATTGAGCCTTTGAAGTGTGTTTGAGACTTATGGCTTGATGTGTGATCCATTTTTACACATGGTTTATGTGTGCTTGGGTACAATGTACTATACATGTTCCTTAAAACAAGCTTGTTAAGCATGTTGCACAAACCTTCCGCCTGCAGCTTGTTATCTGGTCTGCTGCATCCATCAATTACTAAGAAGGATATTTTAAAATCTTCTGAGGGCAGATTTGTCAATATCTTTTCATTGTTCTGGTGAATTGTGCCTTATATATTCTGACATGGTTAATTATTAAGTGTAAACAAAAATTATGTATGTGACTTCCTGGTGAGTTGAACCATCCATCACCATGCAATGTTTTCTGCTTTTTGTCTTGTACTCATGCAGCTGTGTCATCTTTTTTCAGGTATTTGCCTGACACATCTATTCATGCACTTTCAAACTCTCTATGCCTTTATGTTCTATGTTTACCACTTTTAATGACAGAGAGCAGATTTAGTTGTGTTTATGTCTAGTTCAGGAATTATCTTTTAACTGCAAGTTTATTCTTTTTACTTTTCTCATTTTCTTTTTTTTTTAGAGTCAGGGTCTCATTCTGTCACCCAGGCTGGAGTGCAGTGGTGTGATCATAGCTCACTGCAGCCTCAACATTCTGGGCTCAAGTCATCCTCTTGCCTCAGGCTCCCAAGTAGCTGGTACTGCAGGCTTATGCCACCGTGCCTGGCTAATTTTTATTTTTTGTAAAGATAGGAGTCTCATCATATTGTCTAGGCTGCTGCCTAACTCCTGGCCTCAAGCAGTCCTTCTGCCCTGGCCTCCCAAAGTGTTGGGATTACAGGCATGAGCCACCACGTCCGGCCTCTTCTTACTACTCTTACTGTGATTATATATTTGTATTTGTTTTTAACATCTTATTTTGTACTTCCTATTACCCTGGATTTTTCTGGGGTTTTTATCTTCCTTTCTTGTCTACTTCATGTGATTAGGATTTTTCTCTTACTCCCCTTTTTAAGCTTCTTGTTGAAAAGTTATATACTGTGTCCATTCTTTTAACGGCCAGTTATAATGCTAATATCCATACTCAATAAAGTCCCAAGTTAAACAACTTTAACCTAGGAAACACATGGACTTTGGAACACTTTGGTTTCAAACACACACACACACACACACACACACATTATTGCCTAGTAGTTGAGTTATAGCTGACTTCTTCTTTTCCTAGATTATCATTATTTCACCCTCATTCTTCAAAGACAGTTTCAGTGGATGTAAAATTTCAACTGACAGTAAAAACTCTCAGCTTTTTGAGGAAATTGTCCCCACTGCCTTCTCCCTTTCACTGTTGCTGTTGAGAAGTCAGCTATCAAATTATTATTTCTATTAGGTCATCTCTTTGTTTCCCCCTCTGCATGATTTTAAGACCTTTTCTTTGTCTTTGGTGCACACAGTGGGTATAACTGTGAGTTTCTTTTTATTTAAGTTGCCAGATATTTTACTGAGGTTTCTGAATCTAGAAATATCTGTCTTTCTTTTTTTTTTTGTCTTAGTCTATTTTCTGTTCCTACAGCAGAATACATGGGTAGTTTATTTTAAAAAGAGATGTATTTTGGATCATGCTTCTGGAGCCTGGGAAGTCCAAAGAGCATGGTGCCAGTGTCTGGGGAAGGCCCACTGACTGTATCATATCGTGGCAGATAAGTGGAAGGAGAAGTGGCTGCATGAAAAAGGGGGACAAACCAGGAGAGGCAACCTTGCTTATAACAACCCAATCTTGTGGGAACCAATGCATTCCCATGAGAACTAACCCCATAGAACCTGAAAGAGATTAATCCATCTTAATGATTCTTAAAGCACCTCCCACCACCGCCACTTTGGGGACCAAGCCTAAACATGAGTTTTGGAAGGGCCAATCCATAGTCAAACCATAGCACTCCATTATCATTTCATGGCTTGATAATTCATTTCTCCTTTATGTAACTTTTTTTTTTTTGAGATGGGGTCTCATTCTATCATCCAGGTTGGAATGCAGTGGTGTGATCTTGGCTTCATTTCTTCTTATCACTGAATAATATTCCATTGTCTGGATGGACCATAGTTCATTTATTAATTCCCCTATTGCTGGACATCTTGGTTGCCACCAAATTTTAGCAATTATGGATAAAGCTGCTAGAAAGTTCTGTGCAGACACGTGTGAATATCAGTTTTCAACTCACTTAAGCAAATAGGAGTGCAATTGCAGGATCATATGGAAAAAGTGTGTTTAGTTGTGTAAGAAACTGCCAACCTGTCTTCTAAAGTGGCTGTTTCATTTTGCTTTCCCTCCAAGAATAAATGAGAATTCTTATTGCTCCCCATCCTTGTCACTGTTTGGTATTGTCAGTGTTTTCCATTTAAGCATTTCAATAGGTAGGTAGTGGTATCAATTTTAATTTGCTATTTGCTAATGACATATGATGTGGAGCAAATTTTTCATATGCCTATTAGCCATCTGTACATCTTCTTTGGTGAGGTGTGTGTTCAGATCTTTTGTCAATGTTTTAACTGGCTTATTCCTTTTCTTATTCTGTTTTTAGATTAGTTTTTTTTGTTTTTGTTTTTGTTTTTTTTCCTTTTTTTATTATTATTATACTTTAAGTTTTAGGCTACATGTGCACAATGTGCAGGTTAGTTACATATGTATACATGTGCCATGCTGGTGTGCTGCACCCATCAACTCGTCATTTAGCATTAGGTATATCTCCTAATGTTATCCCTCCCCCCTCCCCCCACCCCACAACAGTCCCCAGAGTGTGATGACCCCCTTCCTGTGTCCATGTGTTCTCATTGTTCAATTCCCACCTATGAGTGAGAACATGCGGTGTTTGGTTTTTTGTCCTTGCAATAGTTTACTGACAATGATGATTTCCAATTTCATCCACGTCCCTACAAAGGACATGAACTCATCATTTTTCATGGCTGCATAGTATTCCATGGTGTATATGTGCCACATTTTCTTAATCCAGTCTATCATTGATGGACATTTGGGTTGGTTCAAGTCTTTGCTATTGTGAATAGTGCCACAATAAACATACGTGTGCTTGTGTCTTTATAGCAGCATGATTTATAGTCCTTTGGGTATATACCCAGTAATGGGATGGCTGGATCAAATGGTATTTCTAGTTGGAGATCCCTGAGGAATCGCCACACTGACTTCCACAATGGTTGAACTAGTTTACAGTCCCACCAACAGTGTAAAAGTGTTCCTATTTCTCCACATCCTCTCCAGCACCTGTTGTTTCCTGACTTTTTAATGATCGCCATTCTAACCGGTGTGAGATGGTATCTCATTGTGGTTTTGATTTGCATTTCTCTGATGGCCAGTGATGGTGAGCCATGTGTTTTTTGGCTGCATAAATGTCTTCTTTTGAGAAGTGTCTGTTCATGTCCTTTGCCCACTTTTTGATGGGGTTGTTTGTTTTTTTCTCATAAATTTGTTTGAGTTCATTGTAGATTCTGGATATTAGCCCTTTGTCAGACGAGTAGGTTGCGAAAATTTTCTCCCATTTTGTAGGTTGCCTGTTCACTCTGATGGTAGTTTCTTTTGCTGTGCAGAAGCTCTTTAGTTTAATTAGATCCCATTTGTCAAGTTTGGCTTTTGTCGCCATTGCTTTTGGTGTTTTAGACATGAAGCCCTTGCCCATGCCTATGTCCTGAATGGTAATGCCTAGGTATTCTTCTAGGGTTTTTATGGTTTTAGGTCTAACGTTTAAGTCTTTAATCCATCTTGAATTAATTTTTGTATAAGGTGTAAGGAAGGGATCCAGTTTCAGCTTTCTACATATGGCTGGCCAGTTTTCCCAGCTTATTGTTGTTTTAAGAGTTCTTCGCATATTTTGATAACAGTACTTTATCAGATATGTCTTTCACAAATGTTTTTTCCTAGTCTGTGGCTTGTCTTCTAATTCTCTTGACTGTGCATTACACAGAAGTTTTTAATTTGAATGAGGTCCAGCTTATCAATTACTTTTTTCATGGATCATGACATTGGTGGTGTTGTATTTAAAAAGTCATTGCCATGCCCAAGGTCATCTAGGTTTTCTCCTATATTCCAGAAATTTTATAATTTTGTGTATTACATTTAGGTCTATGATCCATTTTCAGCTAAATTTGGGGGAGGATGTAAGATCTGTGTCTAGATTTTTGATTTTGCATATGGATATTAAGTTGTTCCAGCGCCATTTGTTGAAAAGACTATCTTTTCCTCATTGTATTGCCTTTGCCGCTTTGTCAAATATTTGTATAGCTCTATTTTGGGGCTTTCTATACTGTTCCATTGATCTATTCATCTATTCTTTTGCCACTACCACACTGTCTTCATTGCTGTAGCTTTCTCGTAAATCTTGAAATTGGGTAGTGTTACTCCCGTTTTTCTCCTTTTCTAATACTGTGTTGTCTATTCTTGTTTTTTTTTTTTTTGGTTTTCGTTTATGTTTTTGTTTTTGTTTTAGCCTCTCCATATAAACTTTGGAATCAATTTGTCAATATCCAAGTGATATATTTCTGGGATTTTGATGGGGATTGCATTGAATCTAGAGAGCAAGTTGGGAAGAACTGACATTTTGTTAATGCTAGGCCTTCCTATCCATGGACATGGAATATCTCTCTATTTATTTAGTCCTTCTTTGATTTCTTTAATCAAAATTTCATAGTTTTCCTCATAGATCTTTTATATATTTTGTTAGATTTAGACCTAATTATTTCATTGTGGTGGGAATGTTAACATAAATGGCATTGTGTTTTTAATTTCAAATTCCAATTGCTCATTGTTGGTGTGCAGGAGAGCAATTGCAATGGGTTTTTCTATACTAATCCTGTATGCATCCTTGCTATAACTGCTTATTAGTTCCAGGAGTTTGTTGGTCAGTTGTCTCGGTGGCCTCCTGAAGAGTCCTCCTCTAGACCCAGGGTTAAGAGTGTGCATTATTTTCCTCTCCATACATATGACTATCAAAGGCAAGGTAGGGGAGAGTGCAAGGCAATAGCTCCCTGCAGTCTTCTCCACTCCACATCCTTTCATATTGTTAAAGCAGGTGAGGGGAATTAATACTTGTGGAGCAGGTTCTCAGATATTTGCTATGAAAACCTACATATGGTGATTTAGACTTTCACAGCTATTATATCTTGGGAGTCTTTGATGAAACTTTAATTTTAGCCTATTGTTCAATCAGTATAGTTTTTATTAGAAAAATTCATAGGAGAAAAAACAATTATTTCAATAAATGTAAAAAGGCTCTTGATAAAATTCAACACCACTCCTTGTTAAAAAAATTAAAACTTCTTAAGAAGCTAGCAATTGAAGAAGATTTTTTATATTGATAAAAGTTATCAGAAACCTACAGCAAAAGGCATATTTAATAATAAAGCATGAATAGAAATGTCATTTATTTTCATGGTACCCAGGATTTGTTTTAATCAGTATGGTAAGACACATGAACACAGAAATGAGTGTCATGAGGGAAGGAGTTTATTTTGCTACTCAGGTTTCCCTAGAAGCTGTAGGCACTTCACACCACAAGAGGCAAAACAGGAAAACATCAAGGTCAGTCAGGAGGCAGAGGGGACGGGGGAAAGCACAAGTAAGAATCTTTACTGCACTTTCCACAGGAAGGAACAAGCAAGGCAGGGCAACCAGTCTTAGGATTGGCTAGTTTGAATAATTTCATGGGGTCCTGGGGAGGAGAGACTGTCCCTAGTTGTCTGCTACCTGGCCCTGAGGCAATTAGGGCAGGCGGATAGTGGCCCGGGACATGAGAGTGATAAAGAAGGATAAAGACAGATAAAGAAGAATAGAGGGTGATAAAGAAAGGATAAAGAAGGGGGTATGAGCTCTGGATTGGTTGGTTTATATATGAAGACATACATGCAGGCAAATTGCTTACGTCCAGGAATTAGCTTATCCTGAGAGGGGCAGTCCCTCCAGGGGCAACAAGGCCCTGGATGTCAAAGCATCAAATTCAGAAAATAAGAGACATGACTAATACACCATTAAAGTCAATATTATCATTAATATTATTCGACTTTATCCTGAAGTCTCTAGCCAATGCATACAACAACAAAAACAATAGGATGAAAAACTATTTGAATGAAAAAGACAGACTTTTCAATTCTCAGATAATGTATCTACTTAAAACTGTAATAAAGTCAACCTGTTAATTATAGAAACCAAAAACTGTCCTATATGCTATACACCAGTGATGCTCAATTATAAAATGTAGTATAAAAAGTGATTCACAATAGCAACAAGAACTACATGTCTAGAATTGATAGACAATTTCAAAGTCTACATAAGGAAAAATGTAAATGTTTATTGAAGATAAAAAAGAAAATATCAGGAAGGTAGGAGTTATAGGCCATCACCACTCTACCTAGTTCCAATTACCATGATTTAGTTAAATGACGTGAGTTCCCCAACATGGTTCTAATTTCAGTTATCATGGTATTTTACCTGTATTTACATAAAGTACAAACTTCTTATTAGTTCTTCAGTCCACAAATCACAGCCTAAATAACAGATGAATCATGATCAGTGACCCATTACTTCTTTCAAAGTATGTTGTTGCCAATCACTGCATATTTGTTACTGAGTTCATACAGAGAGCAAAGCATGTCATTGTCTTGCCTCCTTGTCTCCCAGTGAGAAGCCTAAGTGACAGTTTACAAAAAGGAATAATTAAAAGTGGAAATTAATCAACAAGGCTAAAACTGCAACAGAAAAAAAAAGTGGTAACACAAAGTGAAATTCAAATAGAACATAAATGTAGTTATAGAAGAAATAGTGGCATTTCACCAAGGCAGACGTTTGCTCTGTATTTCAAGTATTTTTGCCAAATAAATCAGTTCTGAAACTGACTGAAGCTCTATATTTACAGAAATACAGGGGCAGAGAAACGTGTTGTGCTTGGCTGTTATTCTGTTCCTATATAGAAATATGGGAGGCTGGGTAATTCATAAAGAAAAGAGGCTTAATTGGCTGAGTTCTGCAGGCTTTACAGAAAGCATGGTGCTGGCATCAGCTCAGCTTTTGAGGAAGCCTCAGGAGGCTTCCAGACATGGCAGAAGGCATAGCAGGAGCAGACTTCTCACATGGAGAGGGTGGGAGCAAGATAGCAAGCGAGGGGAGGTGCCACACACTTTCAAACAACAGATCTCCTAAGAACCCACTCTATCAGGAGGACAGCACCAAGTTATGAGGAATCTGTCCCCATGACCCGAACACCTCCCACCAGGCCCCACCTCCATCACTGGGGATTACATCTCAACATGAGTACATTAGTCCAGTTTCACACTGCTATACAGAAACTACCTGAGACTGGGTAATTTAGAAAGGAAGGTTTAATTGACTCACAGTTATGCATGGCTGGAGAGGCCTCAGGAAACTTTCAATCATGGCAGAAGGCAAAGGAGAAGCAAGGCACATCTTACATGGCAGCAGGAGAGACAGAGAGCAAAGGGGAAATGCCAGGCCCTTATCAAACAACCAGATCTTGTGAGAACTCTCTCACTATCACAAGAACAGCATGGGGGAATGGCCCCCATGATCCAGTCACCTCCCACCAAGTCCCTCCATCCACACATAGAGGTCAGAATTCAAGATGAGATTTGGGTGGGGACATGGAGCCAAACCATATCAATGAGATTTGGAGCATACATTCAAATTATATCACAGGTTTAATAAATACCACAAAATGCAATCCGAAAAATGCAGAGTGTCAAAATACTACAGGATAAATAATCTGGTTTCTTCAATCAAAACAAAATAAACCAAAAGAGTGCAGGTGAAAAAAGATGTAGGTGACACACATAGGTGATATGCTCGAAGATATCAAAGGAAACTTAAGACATATTTTCATCTAATTTTAATGCATAGTCCTTATTTGGATCCCAATTAAAATAACTATAAAATAAAGATGATGATAATAATTTACAAGACAATAGGGAAACCTTGAAAACTGACTGGATATTTAATTTTATACATTAGGAAGTTATTGCTAATTTGTCCTAAGGTCATATGATGTCAGGGTCTGTTTGTGTTTTAAGTCATTAACATTTAGAGAGGCATACAGAAATATTTGTAGAGGAAATGAAACAATGTCTCCATTTTCCAAAACATAATTGAGGACATGTAAATTATATCTCAATTAAGGTAATAACAAGGAATATGAGGGAAGTGTGTGGAGGTGTAAATAAAGCAAAATTGGCCGTGTATTGATTATTAATAAGCTAATTAAATGGTAAACCAGGTTCATTAAATTATTAAAATTTTATCTACCTTAGTAAATGTTTGAAAATTCTATAATAGGGAAAAAAACTCTAGTAGCATAATAAAGCTGAATACTTACTGATGTATTCCAAACTGCTGAGTTTACAGCAAATACTAGATTAATATGTAATAATCCATTTTCATAAAAACCACCATAAGATAATCAGTGAGAATAGCTCATGTAGTTTATCAACAACACCTTATTATTCCATTAAAGTTACAGATTAGAACAAAAATGATCATGAAGATGTTTCAAAGAATAAGTTCCAATTTAATTGGCTAAAAATATTTGCATATATAATCATTATTTTCAAATGTAGGATTGGCATCAAAATGTGGATGATCAGAAAGAATTTATTAAATAGATTATTTTATGTTGTGCTTAATGATAGAAGAATTCCTTAATTTATTTTTCCCAAATTAAGATGAGCAACTAAGTCTGAGATCTTTACCCCAAGAAGGAGTAGGTGAGATGTAGCCTGCTTTCTTGGCTGTCAAATGCTTCTGGAAAGGATGCTGAAGAACTTGCTGGAGAAGAGGCACCTAGTGAACAATGTGAGCAGGTAAATGCAGATTAGAATTACTCAGGACCCTGATGAATTTCTCCATTTCTAAATGGCAAGTTCAACTTAAAATGTTTAAAAATGTTTATACTTTGGGAGGCTGAGGCAGGTAGATCAGTGGAGGTCAGGAGTTGGAGACCAGCCTGGCCAACATGGAGAAACCCTGTCTCAACGAAAATTACACAAATTTGCCAGGCGTTGTGGCACGCATCTGTGCTCCCACCTACTTGGGAGGCTGAAGCAGGAGAAACGCTTGAACCTGGGAGGCAGAAGTTTCAGTGAGCCGAGATTGTGCCACTGCACTCCAGCCTGGGTGACAGAGCTAGACTCCTTCTCACAGAAAACAACAACAACATCAACAACAAAAAAAGTTTATACATTTTAAGCTTTATGGAAAAACTCAACTCTAGTTGTTACTTGGAGTTTCTAGGATTCCACAGAAAGATCTTTAAGAGTACTTTCTTTTTGTACTAAACTAAGTGAATGAAAATGTATATTTTAATTTTAATATCCCTTTACAGCATTTAGGCAATTGTAATTTTCTAAAATATTTACATAAATAAAAGGATGTCAATGATTTGCAATCTTTCCAAATGAAGGCCATGAATTCCAGCTCATGCTGCTTCCTACTGGGAATTTGGCCCCATGGAAATAAACTGAGGCACGGAAGAACACACCTCTTTCCACAATCAATCTGAGATCAAAATGCATATTTTCAGTGCTTTTGCTATTTCTTGGGTATGACAAAGGAAATGCTTAGCTGTGATAGAAAAGGTGGATGATCATCTATACTAAGAAATTAAAGGTGAGAGATCAGGTAGAACATATTATTGTGTCACTAGTATTTTAAATATGAAGATTGCATCATGAGAAATACAGGGCTTTTGGAGCCGATCTTAGCACTTCTGCCTGGCTAATTTCTATACACCTCTTTTTATTAAAGTTGGCTGTATACCTATTGGTCTCACCTACCTACTAGTTTAAGAGCTCCTCTAATTAATTTTTACATTTCTCCACAGCATCTTGCATTGAATGGATTCTCAAGAAATTTTGAGGAAAGAAGGTAAATACCAGTTCCATGTGTAAAGGACTGCATGTAGAAAGGTTTGACAAAATGTTGTTCTTCTCCTGCATGAGAAGTTGACATTTAGTTACCTTTCTGGTTCTGTTTCCCTGGTATCCTGATAAGGTGGTAGGTCAACTCTATCACTATACAGCACTGACTACAAAGGACAAGTAACTTCTGGACTGGGAGAACTGCAAATACCTGATAGGATGCGTTGGACTTTCCTAAGCACGGTGACTCCTACTATGAGGCAGGTCTCTTGTGAGGATCTGGAAATTATGCCTATGGAGTTGTTACAAGAGACACTGCTTTCTGCAGAGCCTGAAGCTTCTAAGGCAGGGCTGCCCCGCACGGTCACGGTGGGGCTCTCAGATCCTTGCACGTGAGTGGAGCTGCCGTGCCTTCCTGCTGGTGTGGACTGCTCCAAGGACCCCCGCACACAGAGAACCTGGTGGTGCCCTGTTGGGAAGCTTTGTTCCTGTGCTCTCTCTCTCTCAGCTGGCCAGGGCCAGAATGTTTACTTGACCCTAAGAAAACACCTCTTCCCACCCTGCCCCAGGGGCACTGCCTCAATACTCAAATATAATTTTGAGGAAGAGATGGAAAGAAGCGGGGGAATAAAAGATATGGAAGAAAGGAGACACAGGCCAACAAAACAGCTTACTGAACACTGTGTAGTTTCCCTTGTGGAGACAAATTTATCTCATGATAAATGCTGAGGTGTCTCCATTCTCTTTGTTTCTCCTTCATATCACAAAAAGATTATATTTAAAAATATTATATTTTCTGAAATGAAAACCTGGAATTGTCAGGCTAATTAAACTACTGAGATAAAAAGCTAATACAAGTTCCAAATTAGAAAGAGCAAAATGGTTTCTCTCTCACGCCAACTGTGATCAGTGGCTGATGATGTCAGGACTGCTGTGATGAGAATGGTTCTGAGGCTACGATTGGTTTGAGAGAGAAAGAGGGTCATGACTATCAATAATGTACCCTCTGGGCATGAGACAGGAGAGTGGCAGCATGAGAGCCAGGGACATTCCTGTTGTAAAAAATACATAACGTGCAATGCATTTTTAAACAGCTAATGATGAAATATTTGAGGCAGAAAACATATACAGAATAACATCATGGACACCTGTGTATCCTCCATTCAACTTCACCAATAAAATACCTTCAATACGGTTGAAGCCATATTGTATGATATTGATAGGATTCTGCTTATTTTTACACTATATTCAAGTAATAACACATTGTGTGAATTCCTTTGCCATTTGCTTGTTTTGCTTAACATTATAAGTGAGATTTGGCTGGGCACAGTAGCTTCGCCTGTAATCCCAGCACTTTGGGAGGCCAAGGCAGGAGGATCGCTTGAGCCTGGGAGGTGGAGGCTGCAGTGAGCTATGATCATGCCACTGTACTCCACCCTGGGTGACGGAGTGAGACCCCATGTCTAAAAATTTTTATTTTAATTGTGAGAGTCATTCATGCTAATATATGTAGCTCTAGTTTATTCATCTTCATTGCTGTCAGGATTAAAGTGGACCCAGGTTGGTAGTACCATGGATCCATGCCTGAAAGGAGCAAATGCTACTGCTGTCTGGAGACATATACCCTTAAATTCCATTTCACTAGATTTCAAACAGAGACTAAAACCCAAAATTCCAAAACACAAACAATAAACAGCAGAATCAGACCCTTGAAGGGTTAAATAAAGTATATATGTGTGTTTTAAAATAAATATTTAAAAATTTTTATAAAGCATAAATAGAAAATATGAGAAAATAATTCAAAGGATAAATCAAAGAGAGACCAAGCACGGAGAAATCTAGGAAGCTGGTGTTGGCAATGGTATAATTTAGCAGGTCTGCAAACAAGTGTCTTCAAAATATAATAGATTTTTAATTAATAAAAATGAACTGAGAAAAATCAACCATCTTACCTCTGAGAAATCATGCCTTTCTGCTTTCTGCACTGCAGATTCTGCCGTCCAGTTCCTCAGCATATACCTAGGGTGAACAGCTTAAACAACGGGTGGGAGAGAGCACATCCGGAAACAGCAAATTAATAAATTACAAAAAACAACTATAAATTAAGTCAACACAGGCCATACAAAATCACCACTATATTTGATAACCTTTAAGAAGTTTGCTGGAAGGGTCAAAAGAGAAGACATTATCACAATCAGTCCATTTTAATTATTTATAAACAATGTACAGCATTTATTAACTTTTGATGCAGAAAAAACCTTTTGTGAGCATTTTCATGAATGTTATGTTTTATTTTTCTTTTCAGTGTTTCATCACTAATTTGTTTTTTCTTTCATCATTTTCAGTTCAGTAAGCATTTTATAAAGCCAATGAAGTAGTTAATTCATCTGAATTAGGCCCTGCAGCCTAAGTGAAGAGGAGAAAAAAAAAAAAGTTGCTGTTTTAAGGTACGGAATTAAGGTCTGTCGCGGTAGAACTGCTTAATGCTGATGCTGCCTGAGAGCAAACAGGAAAGGTCTCGTGCAATTAAAAACCTTTATAAATTTGTATTTTTGACAATAACCATGTATTTTTTTCCTATTAAAAAGTCTTATAAAAAGGACACATTTTTAAAAATTCCAGGAACTACGTCTTCATTTGAGATGAGCCTTTTGCAAGACGATTTATCAACTGGTCAGGGAGGGCATCGGAGATGCTGTCCTCAATGGTACAACGGAAATTCTGAGAGGACTGCAGACCCCAGTTACGTGACTCTCAACTGAAGTTCCTGTTACTTGAATGGACCACATATTCCATTTCACCTTGGTATTGAAGGTCTGCCACCATGATACATAATCTAAAAATGAAGTGTCCTGTGATCCAGTAATTCTACTTCTTCTGGAACATAGTCTAAGGAAACAAATGTAAACATTAAAATGCATTATTTAAATTAAGGTAAAACTAGAAACAACTGGATACTTAATAAGTAAAACATATACTTTCAAATAAATATTATGCAGCCATTAAAAATGTTACATTATAAAGAATGAAGAGGCCTGGGGCGCGGTGGCTCAGGCCTGTAATCCCAGCACTTTGGGAGGCCGAGGCAGGTGGATAACCTGAGGTCAAGAGTTCAAGAACAGCCTGGCCAACATGGAGAAACCCTGCCTCTACTAAAAATACAAAAATTAGGGCCAGGCACGGTGGCTCACGCCTGTAATCCCAGCACTTTGGGAGGCCGAGGTGGGTGGATCACGAGGTCAGGAGATCGTGACCATCCTGGCTAACACGGTGAAACCCCGTCTCTGCTAAAAATACAAAAAAAAATTAATCAGGTGTGGTGGCGGGCACCTGTAGTCCCAGCTACACAGGAGGCTGAGGCAGGAGAATAGTGTGAACCCGGGAGGCGGAGGTTGCAGCGAGCAGAGATCGTGCCACTGCACTCCAGCCTGGGCAACAGAGCTAGACTCCGTCTCAAAAAAAAAAAAAATACAAAAATACAAAAATTAGCTGGGCATGGTTGCACGTGCCTGTAATCCCAGCTCTTCAGGAGGAGACAGGAGAATTGCTTGAGCCCAGGAGGCAGAGGTTGCAGTGAGCCAAGATCATACCACTGCACTCCAGCCTGGGCAACAGTGCATGACTCTGTCTCAAAAAAAAAAAAAAAAATTCATACAAAATGCCTTTAAAATAAAAATGTATACACAAAAAAATATATAAACAGTCTTCATACAAAAGGGTCACAAACATGCAAAGGAAACTGCAGATGGACTCAACTTAGCAGAGAAGGAGAACAGAGTCATCCAGCTAAAAACTGTGGCAAATTTGACAAACAGTATATAAAAACTTGGCAATAAAATACTTTTGAAATATATTAGGAATTGCAGGTGTAAGTCTAAGTACTTTGAATCAAATTATAAAAATATAAACTACTTGGAAATCAGCACATTCTAGGTCTGTATATAAGATTCTTTGAGGCATTATCTAATTCTGTACATTTTTATCCAGTTTGAAATTTTCTGTTTGTATGTCTTTTGGCAATAAAATTTTAAGCAGTGGTTAAGGAAGATTATGTCCAAACAAAAGTTCAACCAAAGTTCCACATAATATGTTAATCACTGATGCACTAGGTCATAGGCTTTATTAATTTAAAAAAAAATTTTTTGAGACAGAGTCTCACTCCCTCAGTCAGATTGAATTGCAATGGCATGACCTCAGCAGTGGAACCTCCACCCCCTGGGTTCAAGCTATTCTCCTGCCTCAGCCTCCCTAGTAGCTGGGATTACAGGTGTGTGCCACCATGCCCAGCTAAGTTTTTTTATATTTTTAGTAGAGATGGAATTTCGTCATGTTGGTCAGGCTGGTCTCAAACTCCTGGCCTCATGTGATCCGCCTGCCTCAGCCTCCCAAAGTGCTGAAATTACAGGCATGAGCCACCTCACCCAGCTGATCATAGGCTCTTTTTTTTTTTTTTTTCTTGAGACAAAGTCTCTCTTACCCAGGCTGGAGTGCAGTGGCGTAATCTTGGCTCACTGCAACCTCCGCCTTCCGGGTTCAAGTGATTCTTCTGCCTCAGCCTCCTAAGTAGCTGGGACTACAGGTGCGTGCTCCATGCTCAGCTAAGTTTTGTATTTTCAGTTGGTGTGGGGTTTCTCCATGTTGGTAAGGCTGGTCTACAACTCCTGACCTCAGGTGATCCTCTCGCCTTGGCCTCCCAAAGTGCTGGGATTACAGGCATGAGCCACTGCACCTGGCCTGATCACAGGCTTTTTAATGGTGGGAATCAAATCCATCTTTGTGGCTTTAGCTTTAACAGTTTGACTATGCAAAGATACACATAATAGGGACTTGGTATGTGTTTGCTAAATAACTCAATTTAGTGCTGGGAAAAGAATTACAGCCAACTTAATTTTATTGCAGATACAGATATTTCAGGGCTTAAAAAAATCTCCTTTGCAATATGAACCCAATCACACAATGCTAGAGCTATCTAGGGTAACGTACTTAAATACATGGAAATATTTCATTCTGGAACATCAGCTGTTTTCTCATAGGAGCCTGATGATCTTATTCTTTCCAAAGAAACTATAGAAATGTAGGCCGGGCACAGTGGCTCATGCCTGTAATCCCAGCACTTTGGGAAGCCAAGGTGGGCAGATCACGAGATCAGGAGTTCCAGACCAGCCTGGCCAACATGGAGAAACCCCATCTCTAGTAAAAATACAAAAAATAGCTGGGCATGTGGTGGGTGCCTGTAATCCCAGCTACTTGGGAGGCTGAGGCAGGAGAATCATTTGAACCCACCAGATGGAGGTTGCAGTGAGCCAAGATCCCACCATTGCACTCCAACCTGGGCAACAGGGAGAGACTCCATCTCAAAAAAAAAAAAAAAAAAGAAAAGAAAAGGAAACGATAGAAATGACTACTTCCCTATCAATCTTTATAGTTACAGAGCTAAACACCACACAAAACTTCATCTTCTTGAAATATAAAATCAACAATGCCTGTCCTGAGTAGTATCATAGTAAATCAAATGCATTACTTCTTCTTCTTCTTTTTTTTTTTTTTTTGAGATGGAGTTTCACTCTTGTGGCCCAGGCTGGAGTGCAATGACGTGATCTCGGCTTACTGAAACCTCCACCTCCCGGGTTCAAGCAATTCTCCTGCCTCAGCCTCCCGAGTAGCCAAGATTACAGATGCCCGCCACCAAGCCCAGCTAATTTTTTTATTTTTAGTAGAGACGGGGTTTCACCATGTTGGCCAGGCTGGTCTCAAACTCCTGACCTCAGTTGATCCGCCCACCTCAGCCTCCCAAAGTGCTGGGATTACAGGTGTGAGCCACGGCGCCCAGCCATGATGCATTTCTTAAACGTAGTTTTAACTATTCTGGGATGGGCACTGTGTAGCATGAAAAAGAAATGACCAATGCCTGCTGGTGGTTTATGATCTTCCTTAGAGTTATTTGGAGGTGTAAGAATAATAAATATTGAGCATTTAAAAAATATATCTAAGACCTGTAAAACTCTCATCTTTGATGTTCCCATTGCTTGCAACTAGAGCATTTCTAAAAATTTTTAATAGCAAATCTTCCCCAATCTACTCCTGAGTTTTTAAAACATGTTTTGGAACGATGTAAAACATATATATAGTTTTATGTAAATAAATATAAATATGTTATATATATGTATGTTGTATGTATATAAATATATATATTTTTTAATCTTCTGGTTTCTAAAAAACATTACATTCATCCCAGTGTTTGCAATATTACAAGGATATTTAATGCACTCCATAATAATACAATAGCTGGTATTTATAGAGTACTTATTATGTGCCAACCACTATCTTTTTTTATTTTTTTATTTTTTTGAGATGGAGTCTCACTCTGTTGCCCAGGCTGGAGTGCAGTGGCACAGTCTCAGCTCACTGCAACCTCCACCTCCCGGGTTCAAGCGATTCTCCTGCCTCAACCTCCTGAGTAGCTGGGATTACAGGCACGTGCCACCACGCCCAGCTAATTTTTCTATTTTTAGTAGAGACAGGGTTTCACCACATTGGTCAGGCTTGTCTCGAACTCCTGACCTGGTGATCCACTTGCCTCAGCCTCCCAAAGTGCTGGGATTACAGTTGCAAGCCAGCCAACCACTATCTTATTGAGTCTGTGCAACAACCCATTATATATATGCACTGTATAGTATTAATGAGGGCACAAAAGTTAGGACTGGTTAAGTGAATAAAAATGTTTTAAAATTGGACTGCTGTGATTGCACAATTTCTTAAGTTTAGCAAAAAAAAAAATCTATTCTTGAATGAACTTTATGGTATGTAAATTATATGTCAATAAAGCTGTTAAAAATTACACACCAGAGAGAAAGAAGGAAGTGGGGCATCAAGTGACAGGCTTACTGTCATCTAGGAAATGTTCGGTCAACCAGAACTCAAGCATAGCTGGTCTAACTCTGGACCCATGCACAGCTGTTGCTCCAGAGAAAGGAGCTACACGGAAATAAAAAGATTCCGTGAGGGAAACAAGGATCAGACTTTACTCAGCTGTCTCCTGCTTAGATGTTTATTTCTTCATGTCTGTATAATTCTTCAACTCCACATCCCTGCTATACATTGTTACATAAACATGTGCAACCAATATTTTATATATTTCCATTTACAGATCAATTAAATATATAAGAATATATGGAAGTGTACATTTAAAAAATAAAAGAACTATCATTATAAACTCTTATTATACCATTGTTCTTCATGGAAACTGATTTCTTCCGTTCTTTGAGAGCACACAGTTTAGCATTTACTATTTCTCTAAAATCACAGAAGCAAAGCTGCAGCCATGAACCCACTTCATTTCTTTCATTTTGCCTTTCATCCAGTCTATCCGAACCAAATACTAAGGATGGCCACCGCATGGCATTTAAAAATATTTTAGACTTCTTCCTCTCAACTGCCGGGACTGCGCACATTCTGAGCTGGCCTGGAAGTTCTGTATGATTGCCCAAACGGGCATAAATGGGTGGCAATGAAATGAACCCCAAAGAGCTCACCCACTTCACTGTAAGAACTAAACTTGCTTTTATGTCTACAATAATGTCCCAAGTTCAAGAAGCAATTTCATTCCATAACCTAACATGGAATGTTAGTGTCATCATTCTTTCATGGACAGGAACCAGCCACCCTGATACACACATATGCTCTCTATACAAGTCCTAAGGCAGAAGCACTCAAAGGCTCAGATCCTTCTGCCTTAACTTCTTTCATCTTGCTAGAACCTGAACTGCAAAAAGAATTACCTTCCTTTTTTGTTGTTTTTTGTTTGTTTGTTTCTTTGTTTGGAGACAGGGTCTCGTTCTGTCACCCACACTGGAGTGCACTGGCACAATCATGGCTCACTGCAGCCTCGACCTCCCAGGCCCAAGTGATCTTCCCACCTCAGCCTCCCAAGTAGCTGGAACTACAGGCACGTGACATGACTCCCAACTAATTTTTAAATTTTTCATAGAGAGGGGCATCCCCCTGTGTTGCCCAGGCTAGTCCTGAACTCCTGCACTCAAGCAATCCTCCCATCTCAGGCTCCAAATTGCTGGGATTGTAGACATGAGCCACCAGGCCCAGCCCTGCTTTCTCCCTTCTCCAAGCCAAGTGTGAAGTCAACACAGTAAACTGAAAATTAAAGCCAGGTATGGTGGCTCACACTTGCAATTCCAACATTTTGGAGATGGAAGTAGAAGAATGGCTTGAGCTTAGGAATTCAAGGCCAGCCTGGGCAACATAGTGAGACCTCATCTCTACTAAAAGTACAAAAACATTAGCCAGGCATAGTGGCACATGCCTCTAGTCCCAGCTACTCAAGAGGCTGAGATGGGAGGATCACTTGGGCCTGGGAGGTCGAGGCTGTAGTGAGCAGTGATTGCACCACTGCACTCCAGCCTGGAAAACAGAGTGAAACTCTGGCTCAAAAAAAAAAAAAAAAAAAGGAAAAGAAAATCAATACATAGAAGTGATTGATTTTTACAGCTTTAATTTACTGTATGACTATTACAGCCCAGTGATTGACTTCTACAGCTCTAATTTACTGTATGAGTATCATGGCCCAGGCTATAACAAGATGCTTTATACATATATTGCTCACATTATAAGATCCTTGCAAGGCTGGGTGTAGTGGCTCATGTCTGTAATCCCAGCACTTTGGGAGGCCAAGGCAGGCAGATCACCTGAGGTCAGGAGTTTGAGACCAGCCTTGCCAACATGGTGAAACCCCATCTCTAATAATAATACAAAAATTAGACAGGCTTGGTGGCAGTCGCCTGTAATCCCATCTACTCAGGAAGCTGAGGCAGGAGAATCGATTGAACCCAGGAGGCGAAGTTTGCAGTAAGCCAACATCCCACCATTGCACTCCAGGCTGGGTGACAAGGGTGAAACTCTGTCTCAAAAAAATGTATAAATAAATAAGATTCTTGCAAAACATTCCCATTTTACTACAGCTAAGCACTTGAAGATTCAGAGAGTTAAATAACTTTCAGATCATACAGCTAAAAACTGGCAGAGGTGAGATTTTTCTGCCAGATTCCAAAACTCATGTTCTTTCCACCATATGCCACACCACCTTCCTTCTCGCTCCACCATCTTTTAAGATAATAGTATTTTAACATTACTATGCAAACTTACTGAAAGCAGAGTGATCATACTCCACGCTAAAAGCCATTGGCTAAAATTAGAAACTTTAACTCAACTAAAATATAATCACCTAGAAAATCCTAGTTAAGGCCAGGCGTGGTGGCGGGCATCTGTAGTCACAGCTACTCCGAAGGCTGAAGCAGGAGAATGGTGTGAACCTGGGAGGCAGAGCTTGCAGTGGGCCGAGATCATGCCACTGCACTCCAGGCTGGGTGACAGACTGAGACTCTACCTCAAAAAAGAAAGAGAGAGAGAGAGAGAGAAAGAAAGAAAGAAGGAAGGAAGGAAGGAAAGAAGGAAGGAAGGAAGGAAGGAAAGAAGGAAGGAAGGAGAAAGAAAGAAAGAAGGAAGGAAGGAAGGAAAGAAAGAAAAGAAAGAAAGAGAAAGAAAGAGAGAAAGAAGGGAAGAAGGGAGGGAAGGAAGGAAGGAAGGAAGGAAGGAAGGAAGGAAAATCCTAGTTAAAAACAAAGCAACTCAGCCTCAAAGCCATAAGTCGTCACTTTTGGTTTTCAAAAACCATTGCTTTTATGTGATAATCCTTAAAGTTGAGAAAATCAAAAGGATTACTTACTTGTCATTCTTTTTCTTCCTTCAGAATCTGAGTCATTCATGTTACTAACAATGAATAAAACAAAAGACAAAATTAACTACTTGTCTCCTCCAACTATATCTTTTCTTCAAATAGGAGGGAATTCTTTCACAAGACAAATAATGAGAAAAACCCGTTAAAAAATCACATTGGTTTGAAAGGAAGACAGAAAATACTCAGTTTGACTAAACAGTGTATAAAATACCTCTTTCTTTAGTTATTTTAGGCAATACCAAACCTTCTTTTTTATTAACCAATTAAAAAAAATCTTGGGCCAGTGTGGTGGCTCTCACCTGTCATCCCAGCACGTTAGCAGGCCAAGGTGGCTGGATCTCTTGAGCCCAGGATTTGAGACCAGCCTGGGTAATGTGGCAAAACCCTGTTTCTACAAAAAAAATTCAAAACTAAGCCAGGTGTGGTGGCATGCACCTGTAGTCCCAGCTACTCAGGAGGCTGAAGTGGGAGGATCCCTTGAGCCTCGGAGGCAGAGGTTGCAGTGAGCTGCTGCACTCCAGTCTGGGCAACTGAGCCAGACCTTGTCTCAAAAGGAAAAAAAAAAAAAATCTTGGCTGGGCACATGGCTCACGCCTGTAATCTCAGTACTTTGGAGGCAAAGCAGGGAGGATCGCTGGATCACAGGAGTTTGAGGCTAGGTTGGGCAGCATAGCAAGACCTCATCTCTACAAAAAATAAAAAAAAATTAGCCAGGCATGGAGGTGCACACTTGTTTTCTTTCCCTCTGTAGCACTTATCTCCTAATACTCGCTATAACTTATTTGTTTTGTTAATTTGTCTCTCCTACCAGAAGTAAGAATCATGCGGGCACAATTATTTTTCTTGTTTTTTTTTTTTTTTTTTTTCATCACTGTGCCCTTAGCACTTAGAACAGTGTCTGGCACACACTAAGCACCTAAATACTCAATAAATATTTGTTGAATGAATTAACTCTCAGGGAAAAGCAGGTACAAAACTGATGGAGACAAGGGTGGGAGCAAGATGGCTTAATGAATATCATCTTATATCATTTCGATTTTGAACTATGTGACTGTAGTACCAATATATTTTTAAATTAAGAAAATCACAGATGGAATGTAAAATTTTTATCTTTATTGAAACAATATTTTTGCTACCAGGGTTAATAAAATCACTATACGCCTTGACTTCCATCTGGAATCTTGTTGTACTGTTGTACTGAAAACAGGCTCAATTTTAGATTGGAGGAGTTGGGGGAGAGGAAGGGTAGGAAGAGAAATACATTTTGTCTTCTAGCAAATACGTTAGAGACACAGAAATGACTAAAATGTGGTCCCTGGCCTCCAGGAGCTCAATGTCTAGTAGTAGAATCAATCAATATTTAACATTTGATATAATACTAATATACTCAATATCTTTCACACTTATTTATATACATACATATGATATTTCCATTTGAGCAATTATAAACATTGCAAATTTTTCTATTTATTATTTA
This sequence comes from Pongo abelii, assembly GCF_028885655.2. NCBI lineage: Eukaryota > Metazoa > Chordata > Mammalia > Primates > Hominidae > Pongo > Pongo abelii. The sequence continues at coordinate 27,339,537 of NC_071993.2, read as the reverse complement.
TTGCTGCATAATAAAGGCAACCATGTCCTTTTTCTCTTCAATCTAAATTCAGAATAAGAGACCACACAGTAGATAGATGGAGATTAAAATATCTGCTTACTACTGATAAAAGCTAGCCTGGAGAATATGGCTCAGGCAGAAGATAAAGAGGCACGATGATATGTTACATGCAAATGAATATCAATCATCTGTTGGAGTTAAATAAAAACTGTACTAACAGTTATGCAAAGATTCAGAGAATATATCACCTATCCACCCTGTTTGGGGAAAACACTTAAGAAAGTAAACAAGACAGACTTTAAGATGGAACCAATGAAAAAGTATGGTGGTGAGCAGAGAAGTGACTCCAAGTGGGGGATGGGGGAGTCTCAAAGGCAAAGACACTTTAAACAGAACAAAGACACCAAAAGGTAGGGAGGCTTCAGATACCACTTAACTTTAGGAGCTCCTCTGTCTGCTGCTGACCCAAAGTTCCCCCAGAGGCATTCAAAGCCTGGGGCTCCTGCCTCCTGCCCCTAGTTTGCTATCCTAAGCCCAGGCCTCAAGAAGGAGGACTGGCTCTGCCTCACCTCCCTACCCCTTCTTTTTTCCCTGCTGTGTCCAGCCAGTTTCTTTCCTCCTACCTTCCCCAATGCCCAGTTCTGGGCACTTTCCTTCTTCCCCTAGGCTGTCTGAAAACAACATTTTTAGGATACAAAATGTATGCTATAGATTTCATTGCTGTAGAGGAAATGTCTGACAGCTCTTGTATTTAAACTTAAGTAGCCACATTGGGACTCACAATTTCATATCGTGAGTTCTAGACCAGAGCCCTCTCTCCTAAAGCAAAGTCAGAGGGTCAGAGGTATTCTTCTTGATTCTAATAATAAAAAATGATTTTTTGTAGAGACAGGATCTCACTGTGTTGCCCAGGCTGGTCTCGAACTCCTGGCCTCAACTGATCCACCCACCTTGGCCTCCCACTTTGCTGGCATGATAAGCAAGAACCACCACACCTGGCCTTTGGAGGTGCTCTAGCTTTGTGTGTTTTGGGCTAATCTTCCTACATAGCTGTCAGTAAGATGCTCCTGCAGTATGGTTCCCAACCTTTCTGCACAAATGCAGTGGATCCTCTGATATTTTTACATGGAAGAGCCCTTTTGTTTATTGCAGAGAAGCTAGACAATTCACAGTTAGTAACCTAAGGCCTAGAAAATTGTGTTTCTTGATCAAAACAACTGTTTATAGATGCTTGTGGTCCAAAGATGCAGATTCCTAATCATGAAAAAGAGGAAGTGATGTCCACTGCAGGCAACCAGGGAGGGAGTTTAGGATTGTTCTGAGGCCATGAAAGCCATTGAAATTCACCCATAAGAGGGCGGAAAAAGGGAATCCACATGTTTTGATCCCTCCATGTGGAGGATATAATTGGATCTTCATGAAGGTGCACCACCTTTGGGGTCAGAGAGAATTGGATTTGAATCCCAGTTCCAACACTCACTACGAAGTGATGGTGAATGAGTTTTTAAATCTTCTGAGCCTCAGTTTGCTCATCTCTAAAAGAAGGGACTCTTATGAGGCTTGTATTAGCTTAGTGTGTAAAAATCTGGGAATAATGCCTGTAATTTAAAAGACGGGGTTGTTATGAGGCTTCAATAAGGTAAGTGTGTAAAAATCTGAACACAATGCCTTTAATTTTGTAATTGTACAATATATGAAGAAGGAGGATTATTTTTCTCTCCTTTTATTTTTAGAACAAATTTATACAATTGGCATTATTCATATTTTTAAGATAATTAAAGGACTAACAAGTTTAAATAAATCACCATACTCACAAAGCAGTTCACAATATATTTACTGGGTAATTGCTACTTAAAAGTAGCAATGATGATCACATTGAAAATCTTGTATTATGTGGCGGTTTTCTCTTCCATGAGCCTCTTCATTTGTGGAAACCATAGAGTCTAAGTTGCTCTATCAAAGTGTTCATTAGAAAACTGTGATGTACTCAGTGTATAAATTTTAGAAAATTTCCACTGTAGTCTTGTTAATTTGATTGAATATGTGCGTTTTGGATTATGAATATGAATATGTATTGATATATGAAATAAGACGACATCATAGAGTAATCTTAGCTCATGGCAATGCTTTCTTCTGAAAATACCTGCCGAAATTTGTATTTTTTCTAGTTTCCAAAAAAATCAGTCGCGACGGGGCAAAGGGAGTGTTTGAATGTCAGTTACTGCATGAGGCACATTAGTGTACAGTATTTTCCGCATAATTCATATTCATACTTCACAGTGAGGAAACCTGAAAGTTGCTACCAGCTACTAATAAATGAAAGGTGGGGCGGGGCCGCTGTGGGGCAGAGCCTTGTGAGCCAGAGCCTGGACTCCCACATCACAAATGGAAGGGCTGCGCATGAGGGGAACTCAAGGTCTGATTGGTTCCTCCTAAGCAGGACGCGATCTGGTTGGCAGGGCAACCGGCCTTCAGTTAGTGCCTTCAGTGGGTGCCTTCAGTTGGTGGCATTTGGTTGCCTTTCCTGGGGAGAGGTGGCAGGTGCTCAACTCTGCAGGCGTGGGGGCAAGCGAAGGTCCAAGCTTTCCGAGAAGAGCAGACGTGCCCCATGGGGACCACAAGTCGTGCACCAAAGCCAGCCCCAGGCAGGGCCCCCACAGGGCTTCTGCGGAGCCGTCTTGCGGCTCTGACATCTATAAGTGGGCAGCCAGGAAAGGCGCAGGCCCCAGCACAGAGGAGCAGAGGCACCCGGAACAAGTTGTCCCTTAACGCCAGCCCCAAGCAGGGCCAGCTCAGGATGCGGTGTTTGGAGCCATCCTCCAGCTCTGAGATCCATGAGGTGGCGGTGGGAAAAGCGCCAGACTCCACTGATTTGGAGCCTGCCCAGTCTGATTCAGGAGCCTTGACTAGCAGCACATTCGCGACCCGAAGACGCCAAAAGGTAGGGAGACTACAGATACCGCTTGGCCTTAGGAGCTCCTTTGGCAGTCGCTCACCCATGGTTCCCCCAGAGGCATCCACAGCCTAGGGCTCCTCCCTCCTGCCCCTAGTTCACTTTCCTAGGCCCAGGCCCCAAGCAGGAGGACTTGCTCTGATTCCACTCCCCACCCCTTCTTCTTTCCCTGTTGCGTCCAGCCGGTTACTTTCCATTGCTCTGCCCAAATGCTCACTTCTGGGCCCTCTTCTTCTTTTCTTAGGCTGGTCAAAACTAAGTTTTCAAAATACAAAATGGATGCTACAGATTTCATTACGGTAGAGGAAATGTCTGACAGCTCTTGTATTTAAGCTTAAGTAGCCACACTGGGACTCCCAATTTCATATCTTGAGTGCTAGAGCAGAGCTCTCTCTCCTAAAGTAATGGCTGAGGGTTAGAGGTACTCTTCTTGATTCCAATAATAAAAATGATTTCTTGTAGAGACAGGGTCTCACTGTGTTGCCCAGGCTGGTCTCAAACCACCGGTCTCAAGTGATTCACCCACGGTGGCCTCCCACTTTGTTGGGATGACAGGCAAGAACCACCACACCTGGCCTTTGAAGGTGTTCCTGCTTTGTATATTTTGGCTGGTTTTCCTGCACAACTGTGAGTAAGACGCTCCTGCAGCATAGTTCCAAAGCTTTCTGCACAAATTCAGTGGATATTATGATTTTTCACATGGAATAGCCCCTTTATTTATTGCAGAGAAGCTGGACAATTCACCCTTAGTAACATTGGGCTTAGCAAATTTCATTTATTGATCAACACACCTGTTAAAAGGTGATGCTTGTGGTCTAAATATGCAGATTCCTCATTATCCTCAAGGAAAAGGGAACCACTGCAAGGCAACCTGGGAGGGAGTTTAGGATTGTTCTGAGGCAGTGCAAGCCATTGAAATTCACACAGGAGGGGACAGAAAAGAGAATCCACATGTTCTGATCCCTCCATGTTTTGGGTATAACTTGGTCCTCCTTGATTTGCACCATTTTTGGCATCAGAGGAGACTGGATTTGAATCCCATTTCTATCACTCTTTATGATGTGATGGTGAATGTGTTTTTAACTTGTCTGAGCCTCAGTTTGCTCATCTATAGAAGATGTGATTGTTATAAGGCTTCGATAAGGTAAGTGTGTAGAAACCACAGCAAAATCCTTGTAATTTAAAAGACAGGGTTGCTAGGAGGCTTCTATAAGGTAAGTGTGTAAAAGACTGGACACAATGTCTACCACTTTGTAAATGTTCAACATGTGGAGGAGGAGGATTATGTGATGTACTTCATGTGTAAATTTTAGAAAATTTCTTCTCTTAGTCTTGTTAATTTGATTGAATATGTGTGTTATTTTCAAAAATGTAAATGGAATATATATTGATTGGATTTATATGCATATATATAAAATATAACTTGACATTATAGAGTAGGCTTAGCTCATGGCAATGCTTTTCTCTGAAAGCACCTGCAGAAATCACTTTTATTTCTAGTCTGTTAATGTTTCAGAGATTATGGGGGAAAGAGGGTTCTATGAATGTCAGACACTGCGTGAGGTAGATTTGGTTTCAGTAATTTTAGTGTCATTCATTGTAAGGCAATGATCCCTCGGAACTTCTTCACAGTGAGAAACCTGTAAGGTCCTAGCAGCCAGCAATGAATGAAAGGTGCGGGCGGGGGGGCTGCTGAAAGGGTGGGGCCTTGTGAGCCCTGTGCCTGTGCTCTCAAGTTCCAAGTTTGTGGGGATGCATACAGGGGATTCTGGACCTGATTGTTTCCTCTGGACCAGGATGTGGTCTGGTTGGCAGGGCAACTGACCTTCACTTGGTGGCCTTCAGTGGGTGCCCTCATTGGTTGCCTTCGGTTAGTGCCCTCGGTTGGTACCCTCAATTGTTTCTCTTCAGTTGGTGGTTTTCAGTTGTTGAGCAGTGGTGGAACGAGGATGAATCCGTTTGTGCTCTCTCCTCCCCCAGTCACAGCTCTCAGGCTTGTTGCCGCCAGGCCCTTCTAAAATAAACCAGACAGGTTGGCAGGTTTTTCTTAGTAGACAAGTCAGCTCAGGGTATGGGGGTTATGTGGGGTGTGGGCTGCTAGTTCAGTGCCGCCCCATGGCCCAGGGCTGCCCATGCCAGCCATGCTTTTGGAAGGAAGAGGCGATAGGTGTTGAGGTCTGCAGACTTGGGGGCAAGTGAAGGCCCAACTGCCGGAGAAGAGCAGGGGTGCCCCACGGGGACCACACAGACCTGTTGCATGTGCACCAAAACCAGCCCCAGTCAGGGCTGGCACAAGTGTTCTGCAGAGCCAACCCATGGCTCTGACGTCTACAAGTGTGCAGACAGTGAAGGCACAGGCTGCGATATACAGGAGCAGAGACACCCTGAACACACTGTCCCCCAATGCCAGCTGCAAGCGGGGCCAGCTCAGGGTGCTGTGGATGAAGCCGTCCTGAAGCTCTGAGATCCACGAGGTGGTGATGGCAGTAGCGCCGGACTCCACTGCAGTGGAGCCTGCCCATCGAATTTGCGAGCCAACGAGGGACCTGACAGCAGCACACTGGCCACCAGAAGACGCCCAAAGGTAGGGAGGTGAGAGATACTGCTTAAATTCAGGACCTCCTCTGTCCGTTGCTGGCCCAAGTTTCCCCCAAAGGCATCCAAAGACTCAGTTATCTCATCTATAAAAGATGTGATTGTTTTGAGATTTCCATAAGGTAAGTGTGTAAAAACCACGGCAAAATGCTTGTAATTTGAAAGAGAACATTTCTATGAGTCTTCTATATGGTAAGTGTATAAAAATCTGGATGCAATAACTATAATTTTTTAAATGTTCAGTATATGGGGAAGGAGGATTATTTTTTCTCATCTAATTTTCAGAGCAACTTTATAAAATTGATGATACTCATATTTCTTAGACAATCCAACCAATGTTCGGAAAGAATAAATAGATAATCAAGGTCACACAGCAATTCACAATGCATTCACTGGGTAATTTCTAGTTAAAGGTAGCAATGATTTTCACATTGAAAATGTTGTATTATGTTGTGGTTTTCTCTTACGTAATTCTTTTGGTGTTTTGAAACCATATATTCTAAGTTGCTCTGTCAAAGTGATCATCAGAAAAATGTGATGTACTTAGTGTGTAAATGTTAGAAAATTTTTTGTGTTACTCTTGTTAATTTGATTGAACATATGTGTTATTCTCAAAAATGTAAATCGAATATACGTGGATTGGATATATATATGCATATGTGAAATACGACTTGTCATTATAGAGTAGGCCTATCTCATGGCAATGGTTTTTTCTGAAAGCACCTGCAGAAATCTCTCTTATTTTTAGTTTGTTAATGTTTTAGAGATTATGGGGGAAAAGGGATTCTATGAATCACTGACACTGCGTGAGACAGATTTGGTTTCAGTAATTTTAGCATCATTCATTGTAAGGTGATGATCCCTAGGAACTTCTTCTCAGTGGGAAACCTGAAAGTTCCTAGCAGCCAGCAATGAATGAAAGGTGGGGTGGGGCCCCTTCAGGGCAGGGCCTTGTGAACCATGTGCCTGTGCTCTCAAGTTCCAAGTTTGTGGGGATGCATGCAGGGGATTCTGAACCTGATTGTTTCCTCTGAACCAGGATGCGGTCTGGGTGGCAGGACAACTGGCCTTCACTTGGTGGCCTTCAGTGGGTGCCCTCATTGGTTGCCTTCATTTAGTGCCCTCAGTTGGTACCCTCAGTTGTTTCTCTTCAGTTAGTGGTCCTCAGTTGGTGGTCTTCAGTTGTAGGGCAGTGGTGGAAAGAGGATGAAACTGTGCTTTCTCCTCCCCCAGTCACAGCTCTCAGGCTTGTTGCATCCAGGTCCTTCTAAAATAAGCCAGACAGGTTGGCAGGTTTTTCTTAGCAGACAAGTCAGCTCAGGGTACAGGGGTGACATGGGGTGAGGGATGCTAGTGCAATGCAACCGCATGGTCCAGGGCTGCACATGCCAGCCATGCTTTTGGAAGGAAGAGGCGACAGGTCTTTGGATCTGCAGACTTAGGGGCAAGTGAAGGCCCACGCTGACCAAGAAGACCAAGGGTGCCCCATGGGGACCACACTGAACTGTTGCATGTGCACCAAAACCTGCCCCAGTCAGGGCCAGCACAAGGGTTCTCCAGAGACAGGCTGTGGCTCAGACATCTACGAGTGTGCAGACAGTGAAGGCGCAGACTGCAATATACTGGAGCAGAGGCACCCTGAACATGCTGTCCCCCAATGCCAGCCACAAGTGGGGCTATCTCAGGGTGCAGAGGGTGAAGCCGTTCTGCACCTCTGGGATCCAAAAGGTGGAGGTGGCAGTAGCACCGGACTCCACTGCTTTGGAGCCTGCCCAGTCGAATTTGGGATCCAGCGAGGGACCTGACAGCAGCAGGTTGGCCACCAGAAGACGCCCAAAGGTAGGGAGGAAACACATACTGTTTAAGTTCAGAAGATCCTCTCATTGTTGCTGGCCAAATGTTCCCCCTGAGGCATCCAAAGCCTCAGTTTTCTCATCTATAAAAGATGTGACTGTTTTGAGGTTTCCATAAGGTAAGTGTGTAAAAACCATGGCAAAATGCTTGTAACTTCAAAGAGAGGGTTCCTATGAGGCTTCTTTAAGGTAAGTGTGTAAAAATCTGGACATAATACCTAAAATTTTTTAAGTGTTCAGTATATGGTGAAGGAGGATTATTTTTTCTCATCTAATTTTCAGAGCAACTTTATAAAATTGGTGATACTCATATTTCTTAGACAATCTAACCAATGATCAGAAAGAATAAATAGATAACCAAGGTCACAGAGCAATTCACAATGCATTCACTGGGTAATTTCTAGTTAAAAGTAGCAATGATTTTCACATTGAAAATTTTGTGTTGTGTGGTGGTTTTCTCTTACATAATCCTCTTGGTGTTTTGAAACCACAGGTTCTAAGTTGCTCTATTAAAGCGATCATTAGCAAAATGTGATGTACTTAGTGTGTAAATGTTAGAAAATTTCTTGTGTTACTCTTGTTAGTTCAATTGAACATATGTGTTATTTTGAAAAATGTAAATCGAATATATGTGGTTTGGATATATATATGCATATATGAAATATGACTTGACATTATGGAGTAGGCTTAGCTCATGGCAATGTTTTTTTCTGAAAGCATCTGCAGAAATCTCTCTTACTTTTAGTTTGTTAATGTTTCAGAGATTATGGGGGAAGGGCGATTCTATGAATCCCAGACACTGTGTGAGACAGATTTGGTTTCAGTAATTTTAGCATAATTCATTGTAATGTGATGATCCCTAGGAACTTCTTCACAGTGAGAAACTTGAAAGGTTCTAGCAGGCAGCAATGAATGAAAGGTGGGGCAGGGCCTCTGAAAGGGCGGGGCCTTGTGAGCCAGGTGCTTGTGCTCTCAAATTCCAAGTTTGTGGGGATGCATGCAGGGGATTCTGAACCTGATTGTTTCCTCTGAACCAGGATGCGGTCTGGTTGGCATGGCAACTGGCCTTCTCTTGGTGGCCTTCAGTGGGTGCCTCATTGGTTACCTTTGGTTAGTGCCCTCAGTTGGTACCCTCAGTTGGTGCTCTTCCATTGGTGGTCCTCAGTTGGTGGTCCTCAGTTGGTGGTCTTCAGTTGTTGGGCAGTTGTGGAGGGAGGATGAATCTGTGCTCTCTCTGTCCCAGTCACAGCTCTCAGGCTTGTTGCCTCCAGGCCCTTCTAAAATAAGCCAGAGAGGTTGGCAAGGTTTTTTTAGCAGACAATTCAGCTCATGGTACGGGGGTGACACAGGGTGAGGGCTGCTAGTGCAGTGCCACCCCATGGCCCAGGGCTGCCCATGCCAGCAATGCTTTTGCCAGGAGGAGGCGAAAGGTATTCAGCTCTGCAGACTTGGGGGCAAGCGAAGGCCCAATCTGCCCGAGAAGAGCAGGGGTGCCCCATGGGGTCCACACTGAACTGTCACATGTGCACCAAAGCCATCCTGAATCAGCGCTGGCACAAGGGTTCTGCAGAGCCAGCCCGTGGCTCTGACGTCTACCAGTGTATAGACAGCGAAGACGCAGGACGCGATATACAGGAGCAGAGGCACCTGGAACATGCTGTCCCCCAATGACAGCCACAAGCCGGGCGAGCTCAGGGTGTGGTGGCTGAAGTTGTCCTGCAGCTCTGAGATCCACGAGGTGGAGGTGGCTGTAGCGCAGGACTCCACTGCTTTCGAGGCTGCCCAATTGAATTTGGGAGCCGGCAAGGGTCCTGACAGCAGCACATTGGACACCAGAAGACGCCAAAAGGTAGGGAGGCAATGGATACCACTTAAGTTCAGGAGCTCCTCTGGCTGCTGATGGCCTAAGGTTCCCCAAGAGGCATCCAAAGCCTCAGTTTTCTCATCTATAAAAGATGTGATTGTTATGCGGTTTCCATAAGGTAAGTGCATAAACCATGGCAAAATGTTTGTAATGTAAAAGAGAGGGTTTCTATGAGGCTTTTATAAGGTAAATGTGTAAAAATCTGGACACAATACCTGTAATTTAGGTCACTGTAACCTCTGTCTCCTGGGTTCAAGCCGTTCTCCTGCCTTAGCCTCCTGAGTAGCTGGGATTACAGGCATGCGCCATCAGGCTGGACTAATTTTATCATTTTCAAGAGCGATGGGGATTCACCATGTTGGTCAAGCTGATCTCGAAGTCCTGACCTCACGTGATCCACTCACCTTGGCTTCCCTAAGTAGTGGGATTACAGGCATGAGCCACCATCCCTGGCTAAAAATTTCATTTATTGATCAACAACCCTTTTTCTAAGGAGATGCTTGTGGTCTAAATACGCAGATTCCCAGTCATTTCCAAGAAGAAGGGAATGACGGCAAGGCAAACTGGGAGGGAGTTTAGGATTGTTCTGAGGTTGTGAAAGCCATTGAAATTCACATATAAGAGGATAGAGAAAGGGAATCCACATGTTTGATCCCTCCATGTACCGGGTATAACTTGTTCTTCATTAAGTTGCACCACCTTTGGCATCAGAGAGAACTGGATTTGAATTCAAGTTCCAACACTCATTAGGATGTGATGGTGAATGTGTTTTTAACTCCTCTGAGCCTCATTTTGCTTATCTATAAAAGAGGGGATTCTTACGAGGCTTCTGTAAGGTAAATAAGTAAAAATTTGGGTGGACAAAATGCCTTTAATTTAAAAGATAGGGTTGTTATGAGGCTTCGATAAGGTAAGTGTGTAAAAATCTGGACCCAAGTCCTGTAATGTTGTTAGTGTTCAATATACAGAGAAGGATTATTTTTCTCTCCTTTAATTTTTAGAGCAAGTTTATAAAATGGTGTTACTCATGTTTTTGAGAAAATCAAATGAAGAATCACAAAGATTAAATGAGTCGCCATAGTCACAAAGCAGTTCACAATACATGTCCTGGGTGATTGCCAGTTAAAAGCAGCAATGATGATCACATTTAAAATCTTGTATTATGTGGTGCTTTTCTCTTACGTAAGCCTCTTTGTGTGTTGAAGCCATAGATTCTAAGTTGTTGTATCAAAGTGATCACTAGAAAACTGTGATATACTTAGTGTATACATTTCAGAAAATGTCCTCTATTACTCTTGTTAATTTGATTGAATATGTGTCTTATTTTAAAATATGTAAAGGGAGTATATGTGGATTGAATATATATGTGTATATATATATGAAGTATGATTTGACATTATAGTGTAGGCGTCGCTCATGGCAATGTGTTTTTCTGAAAGCAGCTGCAGAACTCTGTCATTTTTCAGGTTGAAAAATGAGTCTCAGAGGTTATGGGGGAAAGAGGCTCTATGAATATATGAGGCAGACTTGGGTTCAGTAATTTTAGCATCATTCATTGTAAGGTGATGATCCCTAGGAACTTCATCACAGTGAGCAACTTGAAATCTCCCAGCAGCCAACAATGGATGAAAGGTGGGGCGGGTCCACTGGCAGGGTGGGGCCCTGTGAACCTGGTGCTTAAGCTCTGAATTCCAAGTTGGGGGGACACATGCAAAGGATTCTGGGCCTGATTGTTTCCTCTAACCAGGATGCGTTCCGGTTGGCAGGGCAACTGGCCTTCACTTGGTGGCCTTCAGTGGGTGTCCTCATTGGTTGCCTTCGCTTAGTGCCGTCAGTTGGTACCCTCAGTTGTTTCTCTTCAGTTGTTCAGCAGTGGTGGAAGGAGGATGAATCCGTTTGTGCTCTCTCCTCCCCAGGCCACGCTCTCAGGCTTGTTGCATCCAGTCCCTTCTAAAATAAACCAGACAGGTTGGTAGTTTTTTTTTTTAGCAGACAAGTCAGCTCAGAGTATGGGGGCAACACAGGGTACAGGCTGTACAGGCTGCTAGCGCAGTGCTACCCCATGGCCCAGGGCTGCCCATGCCAGACATGCATTTGCCAGGAAGAGGCGATAGGTGTTGAACTCTGCAGACTTGGGTGAAAGCGAAGGCCCAAGCTGTCTGCGAACAGCAGGGGTGCCCCATGGGGACCACACTGAACTGTCGCATGTGCACCAAAGCCAGCCCCAATCAGAGCCAGCACAAGGGTTCTGCAGAGCCAGCCTGTGGCTCTGACGTCTATGAGTATGCAGACAGCGAAGGCACAGGCCGCGATATACAGGAGCAGAGGCGCTGTCCCCCAATACCAGCCTCAAGCGGGGCCAGCTCACGGTGGGGTGGGTGAAGCCGTCCTGCAGCTCTGAGATCCACAAGGTGGAGGTGGCAGTAGCGCCAGACCCCACTGCTTTGGAGCCTGCTCAGTTGAATTTGGGAGCCAGCAAGGGTCCTGACTGCAGCACATTGGCAAACAGAAGACGCCCAAAGGTAAGGAGGCTTCAGATACCACCTAAGTTTAGAAGCTCCTCAGGGGGCTGCTGGCCCAAAGTTTCCCCAGAGGCATCCAAAGCCTGGGGGTCCTCCCTCCTGCCCCTAGTTTGCTATCCTAAGCCCAGACCTCAAGCAGGAGAACTGGCTCTGCCTCGCCTCCCCACCACTTCTTTTTTCCCTGCTGTGTCCAGCCGGTTTCTTTCCTCCTACCTACCTACCCCAATGCCCAGTTCTGGGCATTCTTCTTCTCCTAGGCTGACCGAAAACTACATTTTTAGAACACAAAATTTATGCCACAGATTTCATTGCTGTAGAGAAAATGTCTGACAGCTCTTGTATTTAAACTTAAGTAGCCTCATTGGGACTCACAACTTCATATCTTGAGTTCTAGGCCAGAGCCCTCCCTCCTAAGGCAATGTCAGAGGGTCAGAGGTACTCTTCTTGATTCTAATAATAAAAAAGGATTTTTTGTAGAGACAGGGTCTCACTGTGTTGCCCAGGCTTGTCTCAAACTCCTGGCCTCAATGATCCACCCACCTTGGCTTCCCACTTTGCTGGCATGATAAGCAAGAACCACCATACCTGGCCTTTGGAAGTGCTCTAGCTTTGTGTGTTTTGGCTAATCTTCCTGCAAAGCTGTCAGTAAGATACTACTGCAGTATGGTTCCAAACCTTTTTGCACAAATTCAGTGGATCCTGTGATATTTTTACATGGAAGAGCCCTTTTGTTTATTGCAGAGAAGCTAGACAATTCACAGTTAGTAACCTAAGGCCTAGAAAATTTTGTTTCTTGAACAAAACAACTGTTTATAGATGCTTGTGGTCCAAAGATGCAGATTCCTAATCATGAAAAGGAAGAAGTGATGGCCACTACAGGCAACCAGAGAGGGAGTTTAGGATTGTTCTGAGGCCCTGAAAGCCATTGAAATTCACCCATAAGAAGGCAGAGAAAGGGAATCCACATGTTTTGGTCCCTCCATGTGTGGGGTATAAGATGGTCTTCATGAAGGTGCGCCACCTTTGGGGTCAGAGAGAACTGGATTTGTATCCCAGTTCCATCTCTCATTACAACGTGATGGTGAATGAGTTTTTAAATCCTCTGAGCCTCAGTTTTCTCATCTATAAAAGTAGGGATTCTTACGAGGCTTGCATAATATTAGTGTGCAAAAATCAGGGAATAATGCCTGGAATTTAAAAGACGGGGTTGTTATGAGGCTTCAATAAGGTAAGTGTGTAAAAATCTGGACACAATGCCTTTGATTTTGTAATTGTACAATATATGAAGCAGGAGAGTTTTCTCTCCTTTTATTTTTAGAACAAGTTTATACAATTGGCATTATTCATATTTTTAAGGTAATCAAAGGACCAATAAGTTTAAATAAATCACCACACTCACAAAGCAGTTCACAATATATTTACTGGGTAATTGCTACTTAAAAGTAGCAATGATTGAAAATCTTGTATTATGTGGCGGTTTTCTCTTCCATGAGCCTCTTCATTTGTGGAAACCATAGAGTCTAAGTTGCTCTATCAAAGTGTTCATTAGAAAAATGTGATGTACTCAGTGTATAAATTTTAGAACATTTCCACTGTAGTCTTGTTAATTTGATTGAATATGTGCATTTTGGATTATGAATATGAATATGTATTGGTATATGAAATAAGACTTGACATCATAGAGTAATCTTAGCTCACGGCAATGTTTTCTTCTGAAAATACCTGCCGAAATTTGTATTTTTTCCAGTTTCCAAAAAAAATGAGTCGCGACGGGGCAAAGGGGATGTTTGAATGTCAGATACGGTATGAGGCACATTAGTATACAGTAATCTCCTCATAATTCATATTCATACTTCACAGTGAGGAAACCTGAAAGTTGCTACCAGCTACTAATAAATGAAAGGTGGGGTGGGGCCGCTGTGGGGCAGGGCCTTGTGAGCCAGAGCCTGGACTCCCACATCACAAATGGAAGGGCTGCGCATGAGGGGAACTCAAGGCCTGATTGGTTCCTCCTAAGCAGGACGCGATCTGGTTGGCAGGGCAACCGGCCTTCAGTTAGTGCCTTCAGTTGGTGGCATTTGGTTGCCTTTCCTGGGGAGAGGTGGCAGGTGCTCAGCTCTGCAGGTGTGGGGGCAAGCGAAGGCCCAAGCTTTCCGAGAAGAGCAGAGGTGCCCCATGGGGACCACACTGACTTGTCGCATGTGCACCAAAGCCAGCCCCAGGCAGGGCCCCCACAGGGCTTCTGCGGAGCCGTCTTGCGGCTCTGACATCTATGAATGGGCAGCCAGGAAAGGCGCAGGCCCCAGCACAGAGGAGCAGAGGCAACCAGAACAAGCTGTCCCTTAATGCCAGCCCCAAGCGGGGCCAGCTCAGGATGTGGTGTTTGGAGCAGTCCTGCAGTTCTGAGATCCACGAGGTGGCGGTGGGAAAAGCGCCAGACTCCACTGATTTGGAGCCTGCCCAGTCTGATTCAGGAGTCATGATGACCAGAAGACGCCAAAAGGTAGGGAGACTACAGATACCGCTTGGCCTTAGGAGCTCCTTTGGCAGTTGCTCACCCATGGTTCCCCCTAGAGGCACCCACAGCCTAGGGCTCCACCCTCCTGCCCCTAGTTTGCTTTCCTAGGCCCAGGCCCCAAGCAGGAGGACTTGCTCTGATTCCACTCCCCACCCCTTCTTCTTTCCCTGTTGCATCCAGCCGGTTACTTTCCCTTGCCCTGTCCAAATGCCCACTTCTGGGCCCTCTTCTTCTTTTCTTAGGCTGGTCAAAACTAAGATTTCAGATTACAAAATGTATGCTACAGATTTCATTACGGTAGAGGAAATATGCGACAGCTCTTGTATTTAAACTTAAGTAGCCATATTGGGACCCCCAATTTCATATTTTTCGTTGTAGAGCAGAGCTCTCTCTCCTAAAGTAATGGCTGAGGGTTAGAGGTACTCTTCTTGATTGTAATAATAAAAAATGATTTCTTGTAGAGACAGGGTCTCACTGTGTTGCCCAGGCTGGTCTCAAACCCCTGGCCTCAAGTGATTCACCCATGTTGGCCTCCCACTTTGTTGGGATGACAAGCAAGAACCACCACACCTGGCCTTGGGAGGTGCTCCTGCTTTGTGTGTTTTGGCTGGTCTTCCTGCACAACTCTCAGTAAGATGCTCCTGCAGCATAGTTCCAAAGCTTTCTGCAAAAATTCAGTGGATGCTGTGATTTTTTACGTGGAATAGCCCCTGTATTTATTGCAGAGAAGCTGGGCAATTCACACTTAGTAACATAAGACCCAGTAAATTTCATTTCTTGATGAACACACCTGTTAAAAGGTGATGCTTGTGGTCCAAATATGTAGCTTCCTCATCATCCTCAAGGAAAAGGCAACCACTGCAAGGCAACCTGGGAGGGAGTTTAGGATTGTTCTGAGGCAGTGCAAGCCATTGAAATTCACACAGGAGGGGGTAGAAAAGAGAATCCACATGTTCTGATCTCTCCATGTTCTTGGTATAATTTAGTCCTCCTTAAATTGCACCATTTTTGGCATCAGGGAAAAGTGGATTTTAATACCACTTCCATCACTCTTTATGATGTGATGCTGAATGTGTTTTTAACTCGTCTGAGCCTCAGTTTGCTCATCTATAGAAGATGTGATTGTTGTAAGGCTTTCATAAGGTTAGTGTGTAAAAACCATGGCAAAATGCTTGTAATTTAAAAGAGAGGGTTGTTATGAGGCTTCTATAAGGTAAGTGTGTAAAAGTCTGGACAAAATGTCTACTATTTTGTAAGTGTTCAATATGTGGATAAGGAGGATTATCTTTCTCTCCTTTTTAGACCATAAATTTTTAGACCAAGTTTATAAAAGTGGGGATACTCTTATTTTTTAGACAATCAAACCAATGATCAGACAGACTAAATAAATCACCATAGTCACAAAACAGTTCACAATACATTTACTGGGTAATTTCTAGTTAACAGTAGCAATGATGATCACATTGAAAATCTTGTATTTTGTGGCGGTTTTCTGTCACCTAAGCTTCTTTCTTTGCTGAAACCATAGATTCTAAGCTGCTCTATCAAATTGATCATTAGAAAAATGTGTAGTGTGTAAATGTTAGAAAATTTCTCCTGTTAGTCTTGTTAATTTGATTGAACATGTGTGTCATTTTCAAAAATGTAAATCGAATATATGTGGATGGGACATATATGTGTACATATGAAATATAACTTGAATTAGAGAGTAGGCTTAGCTCATGGCAATGTTTTTTTCTGAAAGCACCTGCAGAAATCTCTCTTATTTCTAGTTTGTTAATGTTTCAGAGATTATGGAGAAATGGCGGTTCTATGAATCTCAGACACAGCATCAGGCAGATTTGGTTTCAATAATTTTAGCATCATTCATTGTAAGGCAGTGATCCCTAGGAACTTCTTCACAGTGAGAAAGCTGAAAGGTCCTAGCAGCCAGCAATGAATGAAAGGTGGGGTGGGGCTGCTGGCAGGCTGGGGCTTTGTGAGCCATGTGCCTGTGCTCTCAAGTTCCAAGTTTCTGGGGATGCATGCAGGGGATTCTGGACCTGATTGTTTCCTCTAACCATGATGCGGTCTGGTTGGCAGGGCAACTGGCCTTCACTTGGTGGCCTTCAGTGGATGCCCACATTGGTTGCGTTCGGTTAGTACCCTTAGTTGGTACCCTCAGTTGTTTCTCTTCAGTTGGTGGTCTTCAGTTGTTGGGCAGTGTTGGAAGGAGGATGAATCCGTTTGTGCTCTCTCCTCCCCAAGTCACAGCTCTCAGGCTTGTTGCCTCCAGGCCCTCCTAAAATAAACCAGAGATGTTGGCAGGTTTTTCTTAGCAGACAAGTCAGCTCAGGGTACGGGGGTTATGCGGGATGTAGGCTGCTAGCGCAGTGCTGCCCCATGGCCCAGGGCTGCCCGTGCCAGCCATGCTTTTGCCAGGAAGAGGCGATACGTGTTGAGCTCTGCAGACTTGGGGGCAAGCGAAGGCCCAAGCTGCCCAAGAAGAGCAGCGGTGTCCCATGGGGACCACACTGACCTGTCACATGTGCACCAAAGCCTGCCCCAGTCAGGGCCAGCACAAGCGTTCTGCAGAGCCAACCTGTGGCTCTGACATCTATGAAGGTGCAGACAGCGAAGGCGCAGGCTGCGATATAGAGGAGCAGAGGCACCCGAAACACGCTGTTCCCCAGTGCCAGCTGCAAACGGGGCCAGCTCAGGGCGCAGTGGGTGAAGCCATCCTGAAGCTCTGAGATCCATGAGGTGGTGGTGGCCCTAGCGCCAGATTCCACTGTTATGGAGCCTGCCCAATCAAATTTGGGAGCCAGCGAGGGACTTGACAGCAGCACACTGGACACCAGGAGACCCCAGAAGGTAGGGCGGTGACTGATACTGCTTAAGTTCAGGAGCTCCTCTGGCCGTTGTTGGCCCAAGGTTCCCCCAGAGGCATCCAAAGCCTCAGTTTTCTCATCTATAAACGATATGATTGTTATGAGGCTTCCATAAGGTAAGTGTGTAAAAACCATAGCAAAATGCTCGTAACTTAAAAGAGAGGGCTTCTATGAGGCTTCTATAAGGTAAGTGTGTAAAAATCTGGACACAATATCTATAATTTTTTAAGTGTTCAATGTATGGAGAAGGAGGATTATTTATTTTCATATAATTTTCAGAGCAAGTTTATAAAATTGGTGATACTCATATTTCTTAGACAATCTAACCAATGATAAGAAAAAATAAATAGATCACCAAAGTCACAAAGCGGTTCACAATGCATTCACTGGGTAATTTCTAGTTAACAGTAGCAAAGATGATCACATTGAAAATTTTCTATTATGTGGTGGTTTTCACTTATATAATCCTCTTGGTCTTTTGAAACAACAGATTCTAAGTTGTTCTATCAAAGTGATCATTAGCAAAATGTGATGTACTTAGTGTGTAAATTTTAGAAAATTTCTTCTGTTAGTCTTGTTAATTTGATTGAACATGTGTGTTATTTTCAAAAATGTAAATGGAATATATATTGATTGGACATATACACGTATATATGAAATATAACTTGACATTATAGAGTAGGCTTAGCTCATGGCAATGTTTTTTTCTGAAAGCACCTGCAGAAATCACTCTTATTTCTAGTTTGTTAATGTTTCAGAGGTTATGGGGGAAAGGGGATTCTATGAATCCCAGACATTGTGTGAGGCAGATTTGGTTTCAGCAATTTTAGCATCATTCATTGAAAGGTGATGATCCCTAGGAACTTCTTCTCAGTGGGAAACCTGAAAGGTCCTAACAGCCAGCAATGAATGAAAGGTAGGGTGGCCCTGCTGGCAGGACGGGGCCTTGTGAGCCATGTGCCTGTGCTCTCAAGTTCCAGGTTTGTGGGGATGCATGCAGGGGATTCTGGACCTGATTGTTTCCTCTGAACCAGGATGCGGTCTGGGTGGCAGGACAACTAGCCTTCACTTGGTGGCCTTCAGTGGGTGCCCTCATCGGTTGCCTTCGGTTAGCGCCCCCAGTTGGTACCCCCAGTTGGTACCCTCAGTTGGTGCTCTTCAATTGGTGGTCCTCAATTGTTTCTCTTCAGTTGTTCGGCAGTGGTGGAAGGAGGAGGAATCCATTTTTCCCTCTCCTCCCCCAGTCACAGCTCTCAGGCTTATTGCATCTAGGACCTTCTAAAATAAACTGGACAGGTTGGCAGGTTTTTTTTTTTTTTGGCAGACAAGTCAGCTCAGAGTACAGGGGTTATGCAGGGTGTGGGATGCTACTGCAGTGCCACCCCATGGCCCAGGGCTGCCCATGCCAGCCATGCTTTTGGAAGGAAGAGGTGATAAGTGTTGAGCCCTGCAGACTTGGGGGCAAACGAAGGCCCAAGCTGCTGGAGAAGAGCAGGGGTGCCCCATGGGGACCACACTGACCTGTTGCATGTGCACCAAAGCTACCCCAGTGAGGGCCGGCACAAGGATTCTGCAGAGGCAGCCTGTGCCTCTTACATCTAAGAGTGTGCAGACAGTGAAGGTGCAGGCCAGGATATACAGTAGCAGAGGCGCCTGGAATGTGCTGTCCCCCAATGCCAGCCACAAGTGGGGCCACCTCAGGGTGTGGTGGGTGAAGCCATCCTGCAGCTCTGGGATCCACGAGGTGGAGGTGGCAGTAGCGCTGAACTCCACTGCTTTGGAGCCTGCCCAATCAAATCTGGGAGCCAGCGAGGGACCTGACAGCAGCACACTGGCCACCAGAAGACACCAAAAGGTAGGGAGGTGACAGATACTGCTTAAATTCAGGAGCTCTTCTGTCCGTTGCTGGCCCAAGATTCCCCCAGAAGCATCCAAACCTCAGTTTTCTCATCTATAAAAGACGTGATTGTTTTGAGATTTCCATAAGGTAAGTGTGTAAAAACCATAGCAAAATGCTTGTAATTTGAAAGACAGGGTTTCTATGAGGCTTCTATATGGTAAGTATGTAAAAGTCTGGACACAATACCTATAATTTTTTAAGCGTTCAGTATATGGAGGAGGATTATTTTTTCTCATCTAATTTTCAGAGCAAGTTTATAAAATTGGTGATACTCATATTTCTTAGACAATCTAACCAACGATCGGAAAGAATAAATAGATAACCAAGGTCACAAAGCAATTCACAATGCATTCGCTGGGTAATTTCTAGTTAAAAGCACCAATGATTTTCACATTGAAAATGTTGTATTCTGTTGTGGTTTTCTCTTACATAATCCTCTTGGTGTTTTGAAACCATAGATTCTAAGTTGCTCTATCAAAGCGATCATTAGAAAAATGTGATGTGCTTAGTGTGTAAATGTTAGAAAATTTCTTGTATTACTCTTGTTAATTTGATTGAACATATGTGTTATTTTCAAAAATGTAAATCGAATATATGTGGATTGGATATATATGTACATATATGAAATATGACTTGACATTATAGAGTAGACTTAGCTCATGGCAATGTTTTTTTCTGAAAGCACCTTCAGAAATATTTCTTATTTCTAGTTTTTTAATGTTTTAGAGATTATGGAGAAAAGGGGGTTCTATGAATCCCAGATAGTACATGAGGCAGATTTGGTTTCAGTAATTTTAGCATCATTCATTGTAAGGCAGTGATCCCTAGGAACTTCTTCATGTTGAGAAACCTGAAAAGTCCTAGCAGCCGACATGAATGAAAGGTGGGTCGGGGCCACTGGCAGGGCAGGGCATTGTGAGCCATGTGCCTGTGCTCTCAAGTTCCAAGTTTGTGGGGATGCATGCAGGGGATTCTGGACCTGATTGTTTCCTCTAACCAGGATGTGGTCTGGTTGGCAGGGCAACTGGCCTTCACTTGGTGGCCTTCAGTGGGTGCCCTCATTGCTTGCCTTCGGTTGGTGCCTTCAGTTGGTGCTCTTCAGTTGGTAGTCCTCAGTTGGTGGTCTTCAGTTGTTGGGCAGTGTTGGAAGGAGGATGAATCCGTTTGTGCGCTCTCCTCCCCCAGTCACAGCTCTCAAGCTTATTGCCTCCAGACCCTTCTAAAATAAGCCAGAGATGTTGGCAGGTTTTTCTTAGCAGACAAGTCAGCTCAGGGTACAGGGGTTATGCGAGGTGTGGGCCGCTAGCGCAGTGCCACCCCATGGCCCAGGGCTGCCCGTGCCAGCCGTGGCTTTGCAAGGAAGAGGTGATAGGTGTTGAGCTCTGCAGACCTGGGGGCAAGCGAAGGCCGAAGCTCCCCGAGAAGAGCAGGGGTGCCCCATGGGGACCACACTGACCTGTCACATGTGCACCAAAGGCAGCCCCAGTCAGGGCCAGCACAAGGGATCTGCAGAGCCAGCCTGTGGCTCTGAGGTCTATGAGTGAGCAGACAGCAAAGGTGCAGGCTGTGATGTACAGGAGCAGAGGCACCCTAAACATGCTGTCCCCCAATGCCAGCCGCAAGTGGGGCCAGCTCAGGGCATGGTGAGTGAAGCCTTCCTGCAGCTCTGGGATCCACGAGGTGGAGGTGGCAGTAGCGCTGGACTCCACTGCTTTGGAGCCTGCCCAATCGAATTTGGGAGCCAGCGAGGGACCTGACAGCAGTATATTGGCCACCAGAAGACACCGAAAGATAGGGAGGCAATGGATACTGCTATAGTTCAGCAGATCCTCTGGTCATTGCTGGCCCAAGGTTCCCCCAGAGGTATCCAAAGCCTCAGTTTTCTCACCTATAAAAGGTGTGATTGTTATGAGGCTTCCATAAGGTAAGTGTGTACAAACCATGGCAAAATGATGGTAACTTAAAAGAGACCATTTCTATGAGGCTTTTATAAGGTAAGTGTGTAAAAATCTGGACACAATACCTATAATTTTTAAAGGGTTCAATATACGCAGAAGGAGGATTATTTTTTCTCATCTAATTTTTAGAATGAGTTTATAAGATTGGTGATACTCATATATCTTAGACAATTAAACCAATGATCAGAATAAATAGATCACCAAAGTCACAAAGCAGTTCACAATGCATTCATTGGGTAATTTTTAGTTAAAAGTAGCAATGATGATCACATTGAAAATTTTGTATTATGTTGTGGTTTTCTCTTCCATAATCCTCTTGGTGTTATGAAACCACAGATTCTAAGTTGCTCAATCAAAGCGATCATTAGAAAAATGTGATGTACTTGGCCGGGCGCGGTGGCTCACG
This sequence comes from Pongo abelii, assembly GCF_028885655.2. Lineage (NCBI taxonomy): Eukaryota > Metazoa > Chordata > Mammalia > Primates > Hominidae > Pongo > Pongo abelii. Next base: position 27,318,098 of record NC_071993.2, on the reverse strand, counting down.
CCTGTGATCCCAGCACTTTGGGAGGCCAAGACAGGTGGATCACAAGGTCAGGAGATCGAGACCATCGTGGTTAACACTGTGAAACCCCGTCTCTATTACAAATACAAAAAATTAGCTGGGCGGGGTGGTGGGCGCCTGTAGTCCCAGCTACTCAGGAGGCTGAGGTAGGAGAATGGTGTGAACCTGGGAGGCGGAGCTTGCAGTGAGCCGAGATTGTGCCACTGCACTCCAGCCTGGGCGACAGAGCAAGACTTCATCTCAAAAAAAAAAAAAAAAAAAAAAGAAAAGAAAAGAAAAGAAAAGAAAAATGTGATGTACTTAGTGTGTAAATCTTAGAACATTTCTTTTGTTAGTCTTGTTAATTTGAACATGTGTGTTATTTTCAAAAATGTAAATGGAACATACGTGGATTGGATATATATGTGTATATATGAAATATGACTTGATATTATAGACTAGGCTTAGCTTATGGCAATGGTTTTTTCTGAAAGCACCCACAGAAATGTCTCTTATTTCTAGTTTGTTAATCTTTCAGAGATTATGGGGGAAAGGGGTTTTTATGAATCTCAGACAGTGCATCAGGCAGATTTAGTTTCAGTAATTTTAGCATCATTCATTGTAAGGTGATGATCCCTAGGAACTTCTTCACAGTGAGAAACCTGAAAGGTCCTAGCAGCCAGCAATGAACTAAAGGTGGGGCGGGGCCGCTGGCAGGGCGGGGCTTTGTGAGCCATGTGCCTGTGCTCTCAAGTTCCAGGATTGTGGGGATGCATGCAGGGGATTCTGGACCTGATTGTTTCCTCTGAACCAGGATGTGGTCTGGTTGGCAGGACAACTGGCCTTCACTTGGTGGCCTTCAGTGGATGCCCACATTGGTTGCGTTCGGTTAGTGCCCTTAGTTGCTACCCTCAGTTGTTTCTCTTCAGTTGGTGGTCCTCAGTTGGTGGTCTTTAGTTGTTGGGCAGTGGTGGAAGGAGGATGAATCCGTTTGTGCTCTCTCCTCCCCCAGTCACAGCTCTCAGGCTTCTTGCCTCCAGGCCCTCCTAAAATAAACCAGAGATGTTGGCAGGTTTTTCTTAGCAGACAAGTCAGCTCAGGGTACGGGGGTTATGCGGGATGTAGGCTGCTAGCGCAGTGCCACCCCATGGCCCAGGGCTGCCCGTGCCAGCCATGCTTTTACCAGGAAGAGGCGATACGTGTTCAGCTCTGCAGACTTGGGGGCAAGCGAAGGCCCAAGCTGCCGGAGAAGAACAGGGGTGCCCCATGAGGACCGCACTGACCTGTTGCATGTGCACCAAAGCCACCCCCAATAAGGACCAGCACAAGGGTTCTGCAGAGCCAACCTGCGGCTCTGACATCTACGAATGTGCAGACAGCGAAGGCGCAGGCTGCGATATAGAGGAGCAGAGGCGCCCGAAACACGCTGTCCCCCAGTGCCAGCTGCAAACGGGGCCAGCTCAGGGCACAGTGGGTGAAGCCGTCCTGAAGCTCTGAGATCCATGAGGTGGCTGTGGCCCTAGCGCCAGACTCCACTGTTATGGAGCCTGCCCAATCGAATTTGGGAGCCAGCGAGGGATCTGACAGCAGCTCACTGGACACCAGGAGGCACCAGAAGGTATGGAGGTGACTGATACTGCTTAAGTTCAGGAGCTCCTCTGACCATTGCTGGCCCAAGTTTTCCCCAGAGGCATCCAAAGCCTCAGTTTTCTCATCTATAAAAGGTGTGATTGCTATGAGGCTTCCATAAGGTAAGTGTGGGAAAACCATGGCAAAAATGTTTGTAATTTAAAAGTGGGGTTTTCTATGAGGCTTCTATAAGGTAAGTGTGTAAAAATCTGGACACAATACCTATAATTTAGGTCACTGTAACCTCTGCCTCCTGATTCAAGTGATTCTCCTGCCTTAGCCTCCCAGATAGCTGGGATTAGAGACATGCATCATCACGCCTAATTTTTTCCTTTTTAGGAGAGACGGGGTTTTACCATGTTGGTCAGGCTGGTCTCGAACTCCTGACCACAAGTGATCTGCTCACCTTCGCTTCCCTAAGTACTGGGATTACAGGCATGAGCCACCATCCACGACCAAAAATTTCATTTCTTAATTAAGAAACCTGTTTCTAAGGAGACGCTTGTGGTCTAAATATGCAGATTCCCAGTCATTTCCAAGAAGAAGGGAATGACTGCAAGGCAACCTGGGAGGGAGTTTAGGATTGTTCTGAGGCTGTGAAAGCCATTGAAATTCACACATAAGAGGGTCGAGAAAGAGAATCCACATGTTTTGATCCCTCCATGTACGGGGTATAACTTGTTCTTCATTAAGTTGCACCACCTTTGGCATCAGAGAGAACTGGATTTGAATCCCACTTCCAATACTCATTAGGACGTAATTCTAAATGTGTTTTTAAGTCCTCAGAGCCTCACTTTGCTTATCTATAAAAGAGGGGATTCTTATGAGGCTTCCATAAGGTAAATGAGTAAAAATTTGGGTGGACAAAATGCCTGTAATTTAAAAGATAAGGTTGTTATGAGGCTTCGATAAGGTAAGTGTGTAAAAATCTGGACACAACGCCTATAATTTTGTAAGTGTTCAATATGTAGAGAAGGGTTATTTTTCTCTCATTTAATTTTTAGAGCAAGTTTATAAAATGGTGTTACTCATATTTTTGAGATAATCAAACCAAGAATCACAAAGATTAAATGAGTCACCATAATCACAAAGCAGTTCACAATACATTTACTGGGTAATTGCCAGTTAAAAGTAGCAATGATGATCACATTTAAAATCTTGTATTATGTGGTGCTCTTCTCTTACATAAGCCTCTTTGTTTGTTGAAGCCATAGATTCTCAGTTGCCGTATCAAAGCGATCACTAGAAAATTGTGATATACTTAGTGTATAAATTTTAGAAAAAGTCTTCTATTACTCTTATTAATTTGATGGAATACATGTATTATTTTCAAAAATGTAAATGGAATGTGTATGTGTACATCTATATGAAATATGATTTGACATTGTAGTGTAGGCTTAGCTCATGGCAGTGTATTTTTCTGAAAGCAGCTGCAGAAACGTTATTTTTCTGGTTTGTAAAAATCTCAGATGTTATGGGGGAAAGGGAGTTCTATGAATCCCAGGTAGTACATGAGGCAGATTTGGTTTCAGTAATTTTAGCATCATTCATTGTAAGGTGATGATCCCCAGGAACTTCATCACAGTGAGCAACATGAAAGGTCCTGGCAGCCAGCAATGAATGAAAGGTGGGGTGGGGCCACTGGCAGGGCAGGGCCTTGTGAGCCATGTGCCTGTGCTCTCAAGTTCCAAGTTTGTGGGGATGCATGCAGGGGATTCTGGACCTGATTGTTTCCTCTGAACCAGGATGTGGTCTGGTTGGCAGGGCAACTGGCCTTCACTTGGTGGCCTTCAGTGGGTGCCCTCATTGGTTGCCTTCGATTAGTGCCCTCAGTTGGTGCCCTCAGTTGGTACCCTCAGTTGTTTCTGTTCAGTTGGTAGTCCTCAGTTGGTGGTCTTCAGTTGTTGGGCAGTGTTGGAAGGAGGATGAATCCATTTGTGCTCTCTCCTCCCCCAATCACAGTTCTCAGGCTTGCTCCCTCCAGTCCCTTCTAAAATAAACCAGACAGATTGGCAGGTTTTTCTTAGCAGACAAATCAGCTCAGGATATGGGGGTGACACGGGGTGTAGGGTGCAGGTTGCCAGCACAGTGCCACCCCATGGCCCATGGCTGCCTGTGCCAGACATGCCTTTGCAAGGAAGAGGCAATAGATGTTGAGCTCTGCAGACTTGGGGGCAAGCCTGAGAAGAGCAGGGGTGCCCCATGTGGACCACACTGAACTGTCACAAGTGCACCAAAGCCAGCCCCAGTCAGGGCTGGCACAAGGGTTCTGCAGAGCCAGCCTGTGGCTCTGATGTCTACCAGTGTGCCGACAGAGAAGGCACAGGCTGCGATATACAGGAGCAGCGAAGCCCTGAACATGCTGTCCCCCAATGCCAGCCATAAGCGGGGCTATCTCAGGGTGCGGCGGGTGAAGCCATCCTGCAGCTCTGGGATCCACGAGGTGGAGGTGGCAGTAGCGCCAGACTCCACTGCTTTGGAGCCTGCCCAGTCGAATTTGGGATCCAGCGAGGGACCTGACAGCAGCACATTGGCAACCAGAAGACACTCCAGGTAGGGAGGCAACAGATACTGCTTAAGTTGAGAAAAGCCTCAGTTTTCTCATCTATAAAAGATGTGATTGCTATGAAGCTTCCATAAGGTAAGTGTGTAAAAAACCATGGCAAAATGCTTCTAACTTAAAAGAGAGGGTTCCTATGAGGCTTCTATGAGGTGAGTATGTAAAAATCCGGACACAATACCTATAATTGTTTAAGTGTTCAGTATATGGAGAAGGAGGATTATTTTTTCTCATCTAATTTTTAGAGCGAGTTTATAAGATTGGTGATACTCATATATCTTAGACAATCAAACCAATAATCAGAAAGAATAAATAGATCACCAGAGTCTCAAAGCAGTTCACAATGCATTCACTGGGTAATTTTTAGTTAAAAGTAGCAATGATGATCACATTGAAAATTTTGTATTACATTGTGGTTTTCTCTTACATAATCCTCTTGGTGTTATGAAACCACAGATTCTAAATTGCTCTGTCAAAGTGATCATTAGAAAAATGTGATGTACTTAGTGTGTAAATGTTAGAAAATTTCTTGCTAGTCATCTTAATTTGATTGAACATGTGTGTTATTTTCAAAAATGTAAATGGAACATATGTGGATTGGATATATATGTGTACATATGAAACATTACTTGATATTATAGAGTAGGCTTAGCTCATGGCAATGTTTTTTTCTGAAAGTACCTGCAGAAATCTCTCTTATTTCTAGTTTGTTAATATTTCAGAGATTATGGGGAAAAGGAGGTTCTATGAATCCCAGACACTGCATGAGGCAGATTTGGTTTCAGTAATTTTAGCATCATTCATTGTAAGGTGATGATCCCTAGGAACTTCTTCACAGTGAGAAGCCTGAAAGTTCCTAGCAGCCAGCATGAATGAAAGGTGGGTCGGGGCCACTGGCAGGGCAGGGCCTTGTGAGCCATGTGCCTGTGCTCTCAAGTTCCAAGTTTGTGGGGATGCATGCAGGGGATCCTGGGCCTGATTGTTTCCTCTGAACGAGGATGCGTTCTGGTTGGCAGGGCAACTGGCCTTCACTTGGTGGCTTTCAGTGGGTGCCCTCATTTGTTGCCTTCATTTAGTGCCCTCAGTTGGTACCCTCAGTTGTTTCTCTTCAGTCAGTGGTCTTCAGTTGTTGGGCAGTGGTGGAAGGAGGATGAATCTGTTTGTGCTCTCTCCTCCTCCAGTCACAGCTCTCAGGCTTGTTGCCTCCAGGCCCTTCTAAAATAAACCAGACAGGTTGGCAGGTTTTTCTTAGCAGACAAATCAGCTCAGGGTACTGGGATGACACAGGGTGAGGGCTGCTAGCTCAATGCCACCCCACGGCCCAGTGCTACCTGTGCCAGCAATGCTTTTGCCAGGAAGAGCTCAGAAGTGTTCAGCTCTGCAGACTTGAGGGCAAGTGAAGGTCCAAGCTGCCTGAGAAGAGCAGGGTGCCCCATGGGGTCCACACTGAACTGTTGCATATGCACAAGGGTTCTGCTGAGCTGTCCTGTGGCTCTGACATCTACCAGCGTGCGGACAGTGAAGACACAGGCCGCAATATACAGGAGCAGAGGCACCTGGAACACGCTGTCCCCAATGCCAGCCACAAGCCGGGCTATCTCAGGGTGTGGTGGGTGAAGCCGTCCTGCAGCTCTGAGATCCACAAGGTGGAGGTGGTAGTAGCGCAGGACTCTACTGCTTTGGAGGCTGCCCAATCAAATTGGGGAGCCAGTGAGGGTCCTGACAGCAGCACACTGGCCACCAGAAGAAGCAGAAAGGTAGGGAGATAATGGATACTGCTTAAGTTCAGGAGCTCCTCTGGCCACTGATGGTCCAAGGTTCCCCCAGAGGCATCCAAAGCTTCAGTTTTCTCATCTATAAAAGGTGTGATTGTTATGAGGCTTCCATAAGGTAAGTGTGTGAAAACCATGGCAAAAGTGTTTGTAATTTAACAGGGAGGGTTTCTGTGAGGCTTCTATAAGGTAAGTGTGTAAAAATCTGGATACAATACTTATAATTTAGGTCACTGTAACCTCTGTCTCCTGGGTTCAAGCCATTCTCCTGCCTTAGCCTCCCAAGTAGAGGCATGCGCCATCACGCCTGACTAATTTTGTCCTTTTTAGGAGAGACAGGGTTTCACCATGTTGGTCAGGCTGGTCTCAAACTCCTGACCGCAGGTGATCCGCTCACCTTGGCTTCCGTAAGTACTGGGATTACAGGCATGAGCCACCATCCATGACCAAAAATTTCATTTCTTAATTAAGAAACCTGTTTCTAAGGAGATGCTTGCGGTCTAAATATGCAGATTCCTAGTCATTTCCAAGAAGAAGGGAATGACTGCAAGTCAACCTGGGAGGGAATTTGGGATTGTTCTGAGGCTGTGAAAGCCATTGAAATTCACACATAGGAGGGTCAAAAAAGGGAATCCACATATTTCGATCCCTCAATGTACTGGGTATAACTTGGTCTTCATTAAGTTGCACCACCTTTGGCATCAGAGAGAACTGGATTTCAATCCAAGCTCCAACACTCATTAGGACACAATCGTGAACGTGTCTTTAACTCCTCAGAGCCTCACTTTGCTTATCTATAAAAGAGGGGATTCTTATGAGGCTTCCGTAAGGTAAATGAGTAAAAATTTGGGTGGGCAAAAGGCCTGTAATTTAAAAGATAGGGTTGTTATGAGGCTTCGATAAGGTAAGTGTGTAAAAATCTGACACAATGTCTATAATTTTGAAAGTGTTCAATATATAGAGAAGGATTATTTTTCTGTCATTTAATTTTTAGAGCAAGTTTATAAAATGATGTTACTCATATTTTTGAGATAATCAAACCAAGAATCACAAAGATTAAATGAGTCACCATAATCACAAAGCAGTTCACAATACATTTACTGGGTAATTGCCAGTTAAAAGTAGCAATGATGATCACATTTAAAATCTTGTATTGTGTGGTGCTTTTCTCTTACGTAAGCCTCTTTGTTTGTTGAAGCCATAGATTCTCAGTTGCTGTATCAAGGTGATCACTAGAAAACTGTGATATACTTAGTGTATAAATTTTAGGAAATGTCCTCTATTACTCTTATTAATTTGATTGAATACATGTGTTATTTTCAAAAATGTAAATGAAATATATGTGGATTGAATATATATGTGTATGTATATATATGAAATATGATTTGACATTATAGTGTAGGCATAGCTCATGGCAATGTGATTTTCTGAAAGCAGCTGCAGAAATCTGTCATTTTTCTAGTTTGTAGAAATCTCAGAGGTTATGGGGGAAAGGGAGTTCTATGAATCTCAGACACTGTGTGAGGCAGACTTGGTTTCAGTAATTTTAGCATCATTCATTGTAAGGTGATGATCCCTAGGAACTTCATCACAGTGAGAAACCTGAAAGGTCCTAGCAGCCAGCAATGAATGAAAGGTGGGGTGGGGCTGCTGGCAGGGCGGGGCCTTGTGAGCCATGTGCCTGTGCTCTCAAGTTCCAAGTTTGTGGGGATGCATGCAGGGGATCCTGGGCCTGATTGTTTCCTCTGAACCAGGATACGGTCTGGTTGGCAGGACAACTGGCCTTCACTTGGTGGCCTTCAGTGGGTGTCCTCATTGGTTGCCTTCAGTTAGTGCCCTCAGTTGGTACCCTCAGTTGTTTCTCTTCAGTTGGTGGTCCTCAGTTGTTTCTCTTCAGTTGGTGGTCCTCAATTGGTGGTCTTCAATTGTTGGGCAGTGGTGGAAGGAGGATGAATCCGTTTGTGCTCTCTCCTCCCCCAGTCACAGCTCTCAGGCTTTTGCATCCAGGCCCTTCTAAAATAAACTGGACAGGTTGGCAGGATTTTTTAGCAGACAAGTCAGCTCAGAGTACGGGGGTGATATGGGGTGCATGCTGCTAGCGCAGTGCCACCCCATGGCCCAGGACTGCTCGTGCCAGCAATGCTTTTGCCAGCAAGAGGCGATAGGTGTTGAGCTCTGCACACTTGGGGGCAAGCAAAGGCCCAAGCTGCCCGAGAAGAGCAGGAGTGCCCCATGTGGACCACACTGAACTGTCGCATGTGCACCAAAGCCAGCCCCAATCAGGGCCAGCACGAGGGTTCTGCAGAGCCAGCCTGTGGCTCTGATGTCTATGAGTGTGCAGACAGCAAAGATGCAGCCCGCAAGATACAGGAGCAGAGGTGCCTGGAACATGCTGTCCCACAATGCCAGCCACAAATGGGGCCAGCTAAGGGTGCGGTGGGAGAAGCCGTCCTGCAGCTCTGAGATCCACAAAGTGGAGGTAGCAGTAGCACCAACTCCACTGCTTTGGAGGCTGCCAAGTCGAATTTGGGAGCCAGTGAGGGTCCTGACAGCAGCACATTGGACACCAGAAGACACCCAAAGGTAGGGAGGTGGCAGATACTGCTTAAGTTCAGGAACTCCTCTGGCCGTTGCTGACCCAAAATTCCCCCAGAGTCATCCACAGCCTGGGGCTCCTTCCTCCTGCCTGGAGTTTGCTTTCCTATGCGCAGGCCCCAAGCAGGAGGACTGGCTCTGCCTCGAGTCTTCATCCCTTCTTCTTTCCCTGCTGTGTCCAGCCAGTTTCTTACTTTCCTCCTACCTACCCCAATGCCCAGTTCTGTTTCCTCCTCTTCCTCCCCCAGGCTGGCTGAAAACTAAGTTGCAAAACACAAAATGCATACTACAGATTTCATTGCTGTAGACGAAATGTCTGACAGCTTTTCTATTTAAACTCTGGTTGTTCTCTTCATTTCTTTAAACATTAGAATAATTAAGCCTCATAATAGACGTGCCTTTGTAACTTGAAAGTACGACACTCAATTTTCACAATGAAAAAAAATTTAATTTTTCTTTTCATAAATTTTTGGCACAGGTAGCATTTAGTTATTGAGTAACTCCTTTAGTGGAGATTTGTGAGATTTTGGTGCACCCACCACCCAAGCAGTGCACACGGAATCCAATTTGTAGTCTCTTATCTTTCTCCCCCTTCCCACGGTTTTGCCCTGAGTGTCATTCTTTTCTTTGAGACTGAGTCTCATTCTGTCACCCAGGCTGGAATGCTATGTCACGACGTCAGCTCGCTGCAACCCTTGCTTCCTGAGTTCATGTGATCCTCCTGCTTCAGCCTCCCGAGTAGCTGGGATTAGAGGCGCAGGTCACGATGCCCGACTAAATTTTTTGTATTTTTAGTAGTGACTGGCTTTCACCAAATTGGCCAGTCTGTTCTCGAACTCCTGACTTCAAGAGGTCTGCCTGTCTTGGCATCCCCTCAGGCAGGGATTACAGGAATCAGCCACCAGAACCCAGCCAAACTTTCCCCTTTTTTGTCGTTTTTTTTCTAATTTCCTGAAGTCATTCTTTGAGTTGTCATGTAGATTAATGGGTTTCTCAAACTACTAGAAAACTAGTTGAAGAAATAAACAGGCAGTTTGTGAATATTAGAACAGTGGTGCTGAGCATGGCTAAAACATCTCTGCATTCACAGGGAGAGGAGCAGAAGACCTTCTGGTGTGGGCGGGGCAGCAATTCACTTGCAGGAGAAACAGCCCGGGTGTGGAGAGGTGGCCATCCTTGGCGGGATCCTTTCTAAGGAGCCGAGAAATCAATGTAGAGCTTCCTCTATCTGATTCTCTAACAACTGTAAACCTTCCATGAGTCAAGCTTTCTGTCAAAAGGACAAATTAAAAGGCAAGAAAATAAAATCGTAATACCAGGACTTTTGGGGGAAAAAAAAACCACACATCTAATTCCAGATTATTTCTGGGACCCGCACATTTTGCCCAAATCTCTGTCTGTTGTTTCTGTGTCCAATGTACTCTTGGTTGTTGGTGGTGGTGTTTATCTGTTTTTTGTTTTTTGTTGTTGTTGTTGTTTTTGTTGAGACTAAGTCTCGCTCTGTCGCCAGGCTGGAGAGCAGTGGCGTGATCTCAGCTCACTACAACCTCTACCTCCCGGGTTCAAGCAATACTCCTGCCTCAGCCTCCCGAGTAGCTGGGACTACAGGCATGCACCATCACGCCCAGCTAATTTTTGTATTTTTAGTAGAGACAGGGTTTCACCATGTTTGCCAGGATGGTCTTAATCTCTTGACCTCATAATCTGCCCACCTTGGCCTTCCAAATTGTGGGGTTTACAGGCAGGGGCCACCCCGCCCAGCCCAATATACTCTTTGTTGAGGACAATGTTCAAAATTTGTTCCTGTACTCAGCACGGTATGAAACTAGATAAATACATTTTAGGGAAATCAACAATAGAATTTTTTTGAAAGAAAATTGGTTTTCAAGGTTTATTCTTCAATTATCAAAGGTTTTCAAAAGTAAAACATACTATTCCTCTCCACAATCCCAGTTAATCCAGACCCTCCTTGGTGGGCTTTATCAAATACCGTACTCACCTTCCTGAATCTTTTGCTGAATCTCATATGAAATTTTGTCACAGAGCCTCAGATTTTTCATAAGGTTTTGTGTACCATGTCATGCCTGTGAATTGTTTTCTTTGCTTTGTTTTTATTTTTATTTTTTTGTAAGAAGTAGCCAGGAAGTATCTTTTTTTGCTTTATAGATGTAAACTGCTTTGTATTTTCAGATTAACTTTCAAGAATGTTGAAAATTCTTTGTTCACTCATCTTTTCTCGCTTCCTCCCTCTCAGGACCTATAAATGGCACCACCCAGCCCAATGGACAGATGCCCCAGGCTGCGCATTCTGTCAGTGCTGTTCTTGAAGAGGCCCAGGCACATGCTGAAACATGTAAGGTAAAATCAGCAAGCAGCTGACATACATTCTATCCAGCCGTCCCCCAAAGCCCATGTTCTCAACCATTTGCATTGTTCCAATAACTGCTCTTTTAAAAACAGAAAACACGCGGTGGCTCACGCCTGTAATTGCAGTACTTTGGGAGGCTGAAACAGGAGAAGTGCTTGAGCTTCAGAGTTCCAGACCAGCCTGGGCAACAGAACAAGGGCTCATCTCTACTAGAAATCAAAAAATTAGCCAGGCATGGTGGCGTGCACCTGTGGTCCTAGCTACTTGGGTGGCTGAGGTGTTTGAATTGCTTGAGCCCAGGATTTCAAGGCTGCGGTGAGCTGTGATCATACCACTGCACTCCAGCCTACGTGATAGATAAATACCTTGTCATAAAAAAAGAAAAAAAGATAAAAATGGGTTGCATTTTCTATTTTCCCCATTAATGTCCTACATACATCCCCAGGGTGATGGAGGAGAAAATACATTGTAAAATAATAGCCAATAGGTATGACATCCTCCATAACATTTTTTCAACCAAATAGATCAGTGAGGATTCACTTAAATCTATCTTAAAATCATAGCTAATAATCATGATTTAGTTACTAATCTAGTTCAAAACCTCTCAGTTGACTGTATAAATTCTGCTGAATATTTCTCATATGTGATTCAAAACAATCTTAAATAACTGTGACAATAGCATATCACCCAGCTAGGACAGGCAGGGTGCTTCACTTTAGCAATTTTTCACTTCTTTCACCTCTTCATGTTGTCCATCAGTCAGTGGTGAAAACAACTAAATCTTGGTATTTATTGAACTTCATATAATTCTGACAACCACTGCAGGCCTGTAAAAGTTGTATTTCTTTAATGTTCTCATTATCTTCTCAAGCCTGTGCTTCTCATGCAATGTACTTTCAGCTGTTATTATTTTCATTATTTCTATAATGCCAATCGAAGGAAAGCATTTAAAAATGCTGAAAGAAATAAAAGAATCCCAGAATAGAAATCACTTAACTATATGTGAACATCAATACCCAAGCTGCCTGTTCAGAAATTTTTTAAAAAGGAAAAAGTACATTGCCAGTTAATTAGCTTATCATCCTAAGTAAATAAACTAAATAAAATAGAAACTAAATCAGAAGGCACTTCATTAGAAAAAAAAACTTCCAAATTTAATCTTCAGTGGTAACAGGCTATTAAGCAGAGGAAGAAATAAACTGGAACCCTGATGAAATGTAAATTGGAATGATAATTATCACTAAAACAGAGGGATGCAATCCAGCTGCCTGGGGACATTTCATTATATAAATACAAATTATTATTATCTATGCCAGTATTGGCAGGGGAAGGGCTATGCCTCTAATAGACTTTAGCCAGATTTGGCATTCTGGTTTCTACCAGTAGCACGCTGGTGATTTTTCTTTTCAGAACTCATATATGTATCTCATTTGATCTCATCACGATCTGAGACACAGGTCATAATAGGGACTAGAGGGCACATTTTATACCCGGTGAACCAGCCAACTTTCATGCAGTTGAGAAAAAGTAAACTGTCCAGGTGAGGCGGCTCACACCTGTAATTCCAGCATTTTGGGAGGCCAAGGTGGACAGATCACTTGAGCCCGGGAGTTGGAGACCAGCCTGGGCAACATGGCAAAAAGCCAGCTCTACAAAAAATACAAAAATTAGCTGGGCATGGCGGCACATGCTTGTCATCCCAGCCACTTGGGAGGCTGAGGCATGAGGATCACTGAGCCCTAGAGGCAGAGGTTGCAGTGAGTCGAGCTTGCACCACTGCACTCCAGCCTAGGTGACACAGCAAGATCCTGTCACAAAAAAAAAAAAAAAAAAAAGACCAGGTGCGGCGGCTCATGCCTGTAATCCCAGCACTTTGGGAGGCAGAGGCAGGGCAGATCATGAGGTCAGGAGTTCAAGACCAGCCTGACCAACATGGTGAAACCCCATCTCCACTAAAAATACAAACTTAGCTGGAGGTGGTAGCCAGCGCCTGTAGTCCCAGCTACTCGGGAGGCTGAGGCAGGAGAATCGCTTAAACCCAGGAGGCGGAGGTTGCAGTGAGCCAAGATGGCGCCACTGCACTCCAGCCCGGGCGACAGAGCAAAACTCTTTCTCAATAATAATAATAATAATAATAATAATAATAAAGGCCAATTAGAGTCATTTCCCTATTCCAGAGCAAAGATGAGCTCATGAACAACTAGGGTTCTCAGTGACTGAGGGACGGGGGCCCCCCAGGCGGCAGACAGAGACCTCACATATCTATGCCATGGTCTTGTCCACTGGGGCTGTTTTGTCAAGAATAAAGAATGCTACTCAGGAGACTGAGGCGGGAGGATCGCTCAGGAGGTCGAGGTTGTGGTGAGCCCAGATCGCGCCGTGCACTCAGCCTGGGTGACAGAGTGAGACCCTGTCCCCATTAATTAATAACAATAAATTAAAATTTCAAAAATTTTAAAATAATAAATGCTGCTGTCGCTTGGTTGCAGGATCAGAAGCCAGCCCTCGGGAACCGCCAGGAGCCAGGAGCACCCCGGGCCCCGCAAGGCCCCAAGTCCAGCCTGCCCCACCCGCTCCGGTGCAGAGGTCCTGGGACACCCGTGGCAGCCCCGCCACACCCCCCAAGGCCAAGGGCACAGGCAGCAGGGGCTTCCCCGCCCCGCCCGACTGCTTCCTGCCGCCACAGCCACCAATGCCGCCCCTGGAGTACCCAGAGCTCTCGCCGCCTCCCCCGGACTTCATGGAGACGCCCCTGGACTTCGTGTTCCCTCCCCTCGCTGTCGCCAAGAGGCCTCCTATGCCCCACCCCCCCAACAGGCAGGAAGCATCAAGGTTCACAAGCAGCAAATGAATAAAAGTTAAACGTTCTTCCTACTGTATTTCTATAAGGATTATTGGGTCAGTCGATCTTGAGGTCAACACTATAATTAAAACTAGCTTTCACCATCCCATGCCTTCTTAAGTCTTGGTGACCTTAGATTTTCATCTCTACCTCTGCGACCTTCAGAATTTTCAGGAAAATAGAGGAAAACGAGAAAACATGACAATCTCTTTCTCTGAGATTCCCGTTGCTTGGGGCCCACTTTTTTGTTTTTTTTTGGTTTTTTTTTTTGTTTTGTTTTTTTTGAGATGGAGTCTTGCTCTGTTGCCCAAGCTGGAGTGCAGTGGCGCGATCTCGGCTCACTGCAAGCTCCGCCTCCCGGGTTCACGCCATTCTCCTGCCTCAGCCTCCCCAGTAGCTGGGACTACAGGCGCCCGCCACAGCGCCCGGCTAATTTTTTGTATTTTTAGTAGAGACGGGGTTTCACCGTGTTAGCCAGGATGTGGTCTTGATCTCCTGACCTCGTGATCCGCCCGCCTCGGCCTCCCAAAGTGCTGGGATTACAGGCGTGAGCCACCGCGCCCGGCCTGGTTTTGCTTTTTTAATGCTTGAATAACAGTAATTTAAAAAATAGTTATTCAGATAGTTTTTGAATTCTCTATTATTACAATGCTGTAAGTATCCTGTAAATAAGAATGTAGGGGCAGGTAAAAGCAATCTTACCGATGTATATTTCAGTCTGGAATGCTTTCCCTCAGGGATACATTTAATGCCCAATTTATCCTAGGCTCTTGTTACCTATATCTCTTCTCTTTCAAATTGGCTTCTGATGGGCTAAAAGGCTATTTTCTTAAAATTAAGGAAGGTAGTTAATGGTATGTTTTAATATTTGGAGAAGAGTAAGCTGTAGATCATGCTGTCTCAACCCATGGGCTTCCACGGCCCAGGACAACTTTGAATGCTGCCCAACAAATATTAAAACATTATAAGCTCTTTGCAGGGCACGGTGACTCACACCTGTAATCCCAGCACTATTGGGAGGCCAAGGCTGGCAGATCACTTGAGGTCAGGAGTTCGAGACCAGCTTGGCCAACATGGCAAAACCTTATCCGTACTAAAAATACAAAAATTAGCCAGGTGCGGTGACACATGCCTGTAATCCCAGCAACTCCAGAGGCTGAGGTGGGAGAATCCTTTGAACCCAGGAGGTGGAGGCTGCAGTGAGCTGAGATCTTGCTACTGCACTCAATCCTGGACGACAGGGCAAGACTTTCTCTTTAAAAAATTATGAGCTCTTTTTGCAATTTTTTTTTTTCAGCTGATCAGCTATTGCTAGTGTTAGTGCATCATATGTGTGTCCCAGGGAAGCTAAAAGATTGGACACCCCTGCAGGCTAAATGGAAATTTAAAATGAAGCGAATTTAGTTTTAAAACCAAAATATTTATGAATTAGAACTGGCAAGGTGTTCTTAAGTTTTCTGAGTATATGCTTGAAATAGGATAGAAGGTAAATTTGCTTTACATTAAATTTTATCTCAGGAACAGTAACTCTCCAGTTGTAGTATATTATGATCTTTTGATGTCAGATATAGTAATAATATGGCTTTTCTTTTTAAAAATTTTTTTTAAAATTTTGTTTTACTTTAAGTTCCAGGATACATATGCAGAATGTGCAGATTTGTTACATAGGTAAACGTGTGTCATGGTGGTTTGCTGAACCTATCAACCCATCACCTAAATATTAAGCCCAGCATGCGTTAGCTATCTGTCCTGATGCTCTCCTTCCCCTCAATCCCCCACAACAGGCCCCAGTGTATGTTGTTCCCCTCTTTGTGCCCATGTGAAAAACACAGCTTTTCTGATACCTGACTACATAATGGTCATTATGCAGATCTCTGGGACAATACAGGAAAGGTTCAGCAAAGAGAGCTGTGAAAGTTGTCAGAATCAAAATGGAGTCACTCATGTTAAGAAAACGCTGACAAATAGAACCAGGCAAGTCCATGAATAGAGGGTTCTCATGAGGATCGTCAACTCTGTGATTTTCACTCAAGTGGAACACCATCTTTGGTGTCTGACTGAGAGGTCTTTACAAGTACCAGCTATACCTGAGTGGGGTTATTTAGATTGATCCCGAAAATGCAGCAAACTTTGTTCCTTTATGAAAATTTTAGTGAGATACTGGAGGCGGGGGGAGTGCAAAAGCTGGGGTGAAATTGGACATTAGAGAGGAAGTGCAAGGATAATAATATATTATGAACAATATATAATTAATAGTATAGGGCAGTAATGCTACATTACAGCTTATGAAAACTCCATAATTTCTTTGATAGTGCTGCCACTGGGGAAAGACCCATGTAATAGGCCAACTGCAACAAAAACCACAGGGTTTGGAAGAGTTTACAGAAAATATGATTTAACCTGTCACATGATGGAATATGAGCTTACATTTTACAGTGGGTCCTCAAAGAGGAGAATGAACATTTAAGCCACATTGTTTTTTGATCATAGAAATCTTGGCTGGTATGATACTGAAATGACCCAAGTCCATGATAATTGAGCCTTTGAAGTGTGCTTGAGACTTATGGCTTGATGTCTGATCCATTTTTACCAACAGTTTATGTGTGCTTGGGTACAATGTAGTATACCTGTTCCTTAGAACAAGCTTGTTTAGCATGTTCCACAAATCTTCTGCCTGCAGCCTGTTATCTGGTCTGTTGCATCCACCAATTACTAAGAAGGATGTTTTAAAATCTTCTGAGGGCAGATTTGTCAATATCTTTTCATTGTTCTGGCGAATTGTGCCTTATATATTCTGACACTGTTTATTATTAAGTGTAAACAAAAATTATGTATATGACTTCCTGGTGAATTGAACCATCTATCACCATGCAATGTTTTCTGCTTTTTATCTTGTACTCATGCAGCTGTATCATCTTTTTTCAGGGTTTTGCCTGACACATCTATTCATGCACTTTCAAACTCTCTATGTTCTATGTTTGCCACTTTTAATGACATACGGCGGATTTTGTTGTGTTTATATCTAGTTCAGGAATTATTATCTTTTAACTGCAATTTTATTCTTTTTACTTTTTAAATTTTCTTTCTTTCCTTTTTTTTTTTTTTTTTAAGAGACAGTGTCTCATTCTGTCACCCAGGCTGGAGTGCAGTGGTGCGATCACAGCTCACTGCAGCCTCAACATTCTGGGCTCAAGCCATCCTCTTGCCTCAGGCTCCCGAGTAGCTGGTACTACAGGCTTATGCCATCATGCCTGGCTAATTCTTATTTTTTGTAGAGATAGGAGTCTCACCATGTCATCTAGGCTGGTCCCTAACTCCTGGCCTCAAGCAATCCTTCTGCCCTGGCCTCCCAAAGTGTTGGAATTACAGGTATGAGCCACCACGAATGGCCTCTTCGTATGACTCATACTGTGATTATATATTTGTATTTGTTTTTAACATCTTATTTTGTACTTCCTATTACCCTGGATTTTTCTGGGGTTTTTATCTTCCTTTTTTGTCTACTTCACGTGATTAGGATTTTTCTCTTACTCCCCTTTTTAAGCTTCTTGTTGAAAAGTTATATACTGTGTCTATTCTTTTGATGGCTAGTTATAATGATAATATCCACACTCAATAATGTCCCAAGTTAAACAACTTTAACCTAGGAAACACACGGAGTTTGGAACACTTTGGTTTCAAACACACACACACACACACACACACACACACACATTATTGCCTAGTAGTTGAGTTATGGCTGACTTCTTTTTTCCTAAAGTATATTTATTTCTTTTAATGGCTAGTTATAATGATAATATCCATACTCAATAAAGTCCCAAGTTAAACAACTTTAACCTAGGAAATACACAGACTTTGGAACACTTTGGTTTCAAACACACACACACACACACACACACAATTATTGCCTAGTAGTTGAGTTATAGCTGACTTCTTTTTTTCCTAGAGTATCTTTATTTTACCTCATTCTTCAAAGATGGTTTCAGTGGGTGTAAAATTCCAATTGGCAGTAAAAACTCAGCTTTTTGAGGGAATTGTCCCCACTGTCTTCTCCCTTTCACTCTTGCTGTTGAGAAGTCAGCTGTCAAATTATTGTTTCTATTAGGTCATCTCTTTGTTTCCCCTCTGCATGATTTTAAGACCTTTTCTTCGTCTTTGATGCATACAGTAGGTATAACTGTGGGTTTCTTTTTACTTAAGTTGCCTGATATTTTACTGAGGTTTCTGAATCTAGAAATATCTGTCTTTCACTATTCCAGAAAAATGTAATTTATATTGTTTTCAAACATTGCCTGTCCTTATTCGCTTCTTCTAAAACTCTAATGAAATATATGTTAGATCTTCTAACACTAGCCTCCCTATCTCTTAATTGTGTATATTTTCCATTTCTTTATCAATTCTGGGTATATTAATCAGACATTAACTTCTATTCACTAATTCTTTTCTTCAGCACAATGTAATCTACCTTAAAGCCATCCATTTCTGGTTTCTGTTTTTTGAAATAGACTTTACGTTTTAGAGCAGTATTAGATTCACAGCAAAATTGAGCAAAAAGTATTGGGAGTTCCCATTTGTCCCCTGTCCCCACACATGCACAGCCTCCTCCACTATCAAAATGCTACAAAAATCGTACTGAAACAATTGAGGAACCTACATTGACACATCAGTAGTACCCAAAGTCCACAGTTTACTTCAGGTTTACTCTTGATGTTGCACAATCTATGGGTTTTCAGAAATGTACAATGACATGTATCCACCATTATAGAATCATATAGATTAGTTTCCCTGTCCTAAAAATCCTATGTTCTGCCTATTAATCTCTCCCTCCCCTTTAAACCCTGGAAACCACTGGTCTTTTTTACTGTCTCCGTAATTATACCATTTCCAAAATATATAGTTAGAATCACAGTATGTAGCCATTTCTAATTGATTTCTTTTCCTTAATAATATGCATTTATGGTTCCTCCATGTCTTAGTCTATTTTCTGTTCCTACAGCAGAATACATGGGTAGTTTATTTTAAAAAGAGATGTATTTTGGATCATGCTTCTGGAGCCTGGGAACTCCAAAGAGCATGGTGCCAGTGTCTGGGGAAGGCCCACTGACTGTATCATATCGTGGCAGATAAGTGGAAGGAGAAGTGGCTGCATGAAAAAGGGGGACAAACCAGGAGAGGCAACCTTGCTCATAACAACCCAATCTCGTGGGAACTAATGCATTCCCATGAGAACTAACCCCATAGAACCTGAAAGAGATTAATCCATCTTAATGACTCTTAAAGCACCTCCCACCACTGCCACTTTGGGGACCAAGCCTAAACATGAGTTTTGGAAGGGCCAATCCATAGTCAAACCATAGCACTCCATTATCTTTTCATGCCTTGATAATTCATTTCTCCTTTATTTAACTTTTTTTTTTTTTGAGATGGGGTCTCATTCTATCATCCAGGTTGGAATGCAGTGGCGTGATCTTGGCTTCATTTCTTCTTATCACTGAATAATATTCCATTGTCTGGATGGACCATAGTTCATTTATTAATTCCCCTATTGCTGGACATCTTGGTTGCCACCAAATTTTAGCAATTATGGATAAAGCTGCTAGAAACTTGTGTGCAGACACTTGTGTGAATATCAGTTTTCAACTCACTTAAGCAAATAGGAGTGCAATTGCAGGCTCATATGGAAAAAGCTGTGTTTAGTTGTGTAAGAAACTGCCAACCTGTCTTCTAAAGTGGCTGTTTCATTTTGCTTTCCCTCCAAGAATAAATGAGATTTCTTATTGCTCCCCATCCTTGTCACTGTTTGGTATTGTCAGTGTTTTGTATTTAAGCATTTCAATAGGTAGGTAGTGGTATCAATTTTAATTTGCTATTTCCTAATGACATATGATGTTGAGCAATTTTTTCATATGCCTATTAGCCAACTGTACATCTTCTTTGGTGAGGTGTGTGTTCAGATCTTTTGTCAACTTTTTAACTGGGTTATTCCTTTTCTTATTTTTTTTTTAGATTAGTTTTTTTTGTTTTTGGTTTTGGTTTTTTTTCCTTTTTTATTATTATTATACTTTAAGTTTTAGGGTACATGTGCACAATGTGCAGGTTAGTTACATATGTATACATGTGCCATGCTGGTGTGCTGCACCCATTAACTCATCATTTAGCATTAGGTATATCTCCTAATGCTATCCCTCCCCCCTCCCCCCACCCCACAACAGTCCCCAGAGTGTGATGTCCCCCTTCCTGTGTCCATGTGTTCTCACTGTTCAATTCCCGCCTATGAGTGAGAACATGCAGTGTTTGGTTTTTTGTCCTTGCGATAGTTTACTGACAATGATGATTTCCAATTTCATCCACATCCCTACAAAGGACATGAACTCATCCTTTTTCATGGCTGCATAGTATTCCATGGTGTGTATGTGCCACATTTTCTTAATCCAGTCTATCATTGATGGACATTTGGGTTGGTTCCAAGTCTTTGCTATTGTGAATAGTGCCACAATAAACATACGTGTGCTTGTGTCTTTATAGCAGCATGATTTATAGTCCTTTGGGTATGTACCCAGTAATGGGATGGCTGGGTCAAATGGTATTTCTAGTTGGAGATCCCTGAGGAATCGCCACACTGACTTCCACAATGGTTGAACTAGTTTACAGTCCCACCAACAGTGTAAAAGTGTTCCTATTTCTCCACATCCTCTCCAGCACCTGTTGTTTCCTGACTTTTTAATGATTGCCATTCTAACTGGTGTGAGATGGTATCTCATTGTGGTTTTGATTTGCATTTCTCTGATGGCCAGTGATGGTGAGCCATGTGTTTGTTGGCTGCATAAATGTCTTCTTTTAAGAAGTGTCTGTTCATGTCCTTTGCCCACTTTTTGATGGGGTTGTTTGTTTTTTTCTCGTAAATTTGTTTGAATTCATTGTAGATTCTGGATATTAGCCCTTTGTCAGATGAGTAGGTTGCGAAAATTTTCTCCCATTTTGTAGGTTGCCTGTTCACTCTGATGGTAGTTTCTTTTGCTGTGCAGAAGCTCTTTAGTTTAATTAGATCCCATTTGTCAATTTTGGCTTTTGTTGCCATTGCTTTTGGTGTTTTAGACATGAAGTCCTTGCCCATGCCTATGTCCTGAATGGTAATGCCTAGGTTTTCTTCTAGGGTTTTTATGGTTTTAGGTCTAACGTTTAAGTCTTTAATCCATCTTGAATTAATTTTTGTATAAGGTGTAAGGAAGGGATCCAGTTTCAGCTTTCTACATATGGCTGGCCAGTTTTCCCAGCTTATTGTTGTTTTAAGAGTTCTTCGCATATTTTGATAACAGTACTTTATCAGCTATGTCTTTCACAAATGTTTTTTCCCAGTCTGTGGCTTGTCTTCTAATTCTCTTGACTGTGCATTACACAGAAGTTTTTAATTTGAATGAGGTCCAGCTTATCAATTACTTTTTTCATGGATCATGCCATTGGTGGTGTTGTATTTAAAAAGTCATTGCCATGCCCAAGGTCATCTAGGTTTTCTCCTATATTCCAGAAATTTTATAATTTTGTGTATTACATTTAGGTCTATGATCCATTTTCAGCTAAATTTGGGGGAAGATGTAAGATCTGTGTCTAGATTTTTGATTTTGCATATGGATATTAAGTTGTTCCAGCGCCATTTGTTGAAAAGACTATCTTTTCCTCATTGTATTGCCTTTGCCCCTTTGTCAAATATTTGTATAGCTCCATTTTGAGACTTTCTATACTGTTCCATTGATCTATTCATCTGTTCTTTTGCCACTACCACACTGTCTTCATTGCTGTAGCTTTCTTGTAAATCTTGAAATTGGGTAGTGTTACTCCCGTTTTTCTCCTTTTCTAATACTGTGTTGTCTATTCTTGTTTTTCTTTTTTTGGTTTTTGTTTATGTTTTTGTTTTTGTTTTAGCCTCTCCATATCAACTTTGGAATCAATTTGTCAATATCCAAGTGATATATTTCTGGGATTTTGATGGGGATTGCATTGAATCTAGAGAGCAAGTTGGGAAGAACTGACATTTTGTTAATGCTAGGCCTTCCTATCCATGGACATGGAATATCTCTCTATTTATTTAGTCCTTCTTTGATTTCTTTAATCAAAATTTCATAGTTTTCCTCATAGATCTTTTATATATTTTGTTAGATTTATATCTAATTATTTCATTGTGGTGGGAATGTTAACATAAATGGCATTGTGTTTTTAATTTCAAATTCCAATTGCTCATTGTTGGTGGGCAGGAGAGCAATTGCAGTGGGTTTTCCTATACTAATCCTGTATGCATCCTTGCTATAACTGCTTATTAGTT
This sequence comes from Pongo abelii, assembly GCF_028885655.2. Lineage (NCBI taxonomy): Eukaryota > Metazoa > Chordata > Mammalia > Primates > Hominidae > Pongo > Pongo abelii. The sequence continues at coordinate 27,296,018 of NC_071993.2, read as the reverse complement.
CCAGGAGTTTGTTGGTCAGTTGTCTTGGTGGCCTCCTGAAGAGTCCTCCTCTAGACCCAGGGTTAAGAGTGTGCATTATGTTCCTCTCCATACATATGACTATCAAAGGCAAGGTAGGGGAGAGTGCAAGGCAATAGCTCCCTGCAGTCTTCTCCACTCCACATCCTTTCATATTGTTAAAGCAGGTGAGGGGAATTAATACTTGTGGAGCAGGTTCTCAGATATTTGCTATGAAAACCTACATATGGTGATTTAGACTTTCACAGCTATTATATCTTGGGAGTCTTTGATGAAACTTTAATTTTAGCCTATTGTTCAATCAGTATAGTTTTTATTAGAAAAATTCATAGGAGAAAAAACAATTATTTCAATAAATGTAAAAAGGCTCTTGATAAAATTCAACACCACTCCTTGTTAAAAAAATTAAAACTTCTTAAGAAGCTAGCAATTGAAGAAGATTTTTTATATTGATAAAAGTTATCAGAAACCTACAGCAAAAGGCATATTTAATAATAAAGCATGAATAGAAATGTCATTTATTTTCATGGTACCCAGGATTTGTTTTACTCAGTATGGTAAGACACATGAACACAGAAATGAGTGTCATGAGGGAAGGAGTTTATTTTGCAACTCAGGGTTCCCTAGAAGCTGTAGGCACTTCACACCACAAGAGGCAAAACAGGAAAACATCAAGGTCAGTCAGGAGGCAGAGGGGATGGGGGAAAGCACAAGTAAGAATCTTTACTGCACTTTCCACAGGAAGGAACAAGCAAGGCAGGGCAACCAGTCTTAGGATTGGCTAGTTTGGATAATTTCATGGGGTCCTGGGGAGGAGAGGCTGTCCCTAGTTGTCTGCTACCTGGCCCTGAGGCAATTAGGGCAGGCAGATAGTGGCCCGGGACATGAGAGTGATAAAGAAGGATAAAGACAGATAAAGAAGAATAGAGGGTGATAAAGAAAGGATAAAGAAGGGGGTATGAGCTCTGGATTGGTTGGTTTATATATGAAGACATACATGCAGGCAAGTTGCTTACGTCCAGGAATTAGCTTATCCTGAGAGGGGCAGTCCCTCCAGGGGCAACAAGGCCCTGGATGTCAAAGCATCGAATTCAGAAAATAAGAGACATGACTAATACACCATTAAAGTCAATATTATCATTAATATTATTCAACATTATCCTGAAGCCTCTAGGATACAAACAACAACAAAAAAAATAGAATGAACAACTATTTGAATGAAAAAGACAGACTTTTAAATTCTCAGATGATGTATCTACTTAATACTGTAATAAAGTCAACCTATTAATTATAGAAACCAAAAACTGTCCTATATGCTGTACACCAGTGATGCTCAATTATAAAATGTAGTATAAAAAGTGATTCACAATAGCAACAAGAACTACATGTCTAGAATTGATAGACAATTTCAAAGTCTACATAAGGAAAAATGTAAATGTTTATTGAAGATAAAAAAGAAAACATCAGGAAGGTAGGAGTTATAGGCCATCACCACTCTACCTAGTTCCAATAACCATGATTTAGTTAAATGACATGAGTTCCCCAACATGGTTCTAATTTCAGTTATCATGGTATTTTACCTGTAATTACATAAAGTATAAACTTCTTATTAGTTCTTCAGTCCACAAATCACAGCCTAAATAACAGATGAATCATGATCAGTGACCCATCACTTCTTTCAAAGTATGTTGTTGCCAATCACTGCATATTTGTTACTGAGTTCATACAGAGAGCAAAGCATGTCATTGTCTTGCCTCCTTGTCTCCCAGTGAGAAGCCTAGGTGACATTTTACAAAAAGGAATAATTAAAAGTGGAAATTAATCAACAAGGCTAAAACTGCAACAGAAAAAAAAAGTGGTAACACAAAGTGAAATTCAAATAGAACATAAATGTAGTTACAGAAGAAATAGTGGCATTTCACCAAGGCAGACGTTTGCTCTGTATTTCAAGTATTTTTGCCAAATAAATCGGTTCTGAAACTGACTGAAGCTCTATATTTACAGAAATACAGGGGCAGAGAAACGTGTTGTGCTAGGCTGTTATTCTGTTCCTATATAGAAATATGGGAGGCTGGGTAATTCATAAAGAAAAGAGGCTTAATTGGCTGAGTTCTGCAGGCTTTACAGGAAGCATGGTGCTGGCATCAGCTCAGCTTTTGAGGAGGCCTCAGGAGGCTTCCAGACATGGCAGAAGGCATAGCAGGAGCAGACTTCTCACATGGAGAGGGTGGGAGCAAGATAGCAAGCAAGGGGAGGTGCCACACACTTTCAAACAACAGATCTCCTAAGAACCCACTCTATCAAGAGGACAGCACCAAGTTATGAGGAATCTGTCCCCATGACCCAAACACCTCCCACCAGGCCCCACCTCCAACACTGGGGATTACATCTCAACATGAGTACATTAGTCCAGTTTCACACTGCTATACAGAAACTACCTGAGACTGGGTAATTTAGAAAGGAAGGTTTAATTGACTCACAGTTATGCATGGCTGGAGAGGCCTCAGGAAACTTTCAATCATTGCAGAAGGCAAAGGAGAAACAAGGCACATCTTACATGGCAGCAGGAGAGACAGAGAGCAAAGGGGAAATGCCAGGCCCTTATCAAACAACCAGATCTTGTGAGAACTCTCTCACTATCACAAGAACAGCATGGGGGAATGGCCCCCATGATCCAGTCACCTCCCACCAAGTCCCTCCATCCACACATAGGGGTCAAAATTCTAGATGAGATTTGGGTGGGGACATGGAGCCAAACCATATCAATGAGATTTGGAGCATACATTCAAATTATATCACAGGTTTAATAAATACCACAAAATGCAATCCGAAAAATACAGAGTGTCAAAATACTACAGGATAAATAATCTGGTTTCTTCAATCAAAACAAAATAAACCAAAAGAGTGCAAGTGAAAAAAGATGTAGGTGACACACGTAGGTGATATGCTCGAAGATATCAAAGGAAACTTAAGACATATTTTCATCTAATTTTAATGCATAGTCCTTATTTGGATCCCAATTAAAATAACTATAAAATAAAGATGATGATAATAATTTACAAGACAATAGGGAAACCTTGAAAACTGACTGGATATTTAATTTTATACATTAGGAAGTTATTGCTAATTTGTCCTAAGGTCATATGATGTCAGGGTCTGTTTGTGTTTTAAGTCATTAACATTTAGAGAGGCATACAGAAATATTTGTAGAGGAAATGAAACAATGTCTCCATTTTCCAAAACATAATTGAGGACATGTAAATTATATCTCAATTAAGGCAATAACAAGGAATATGAGGGAAGTGTGTGGAGGTGTAAATAAAGCAAAATTGGCTGTGTATTGATTATTAATAAGCTGATTAACTGGTAAACCAGGTTCATTAAACTATTAAAATTTTATCCACCTTAGTAAATGTTTGAAAATTCTATAATAGGGAAAAAAACTCTAGTAGCATAATAAAGCTAAATACTTACTGATGTATTCCAAACTGCTGAGTTTACAGCAAATACTAGATTAATATGTAATAATCCATTTTCATAAAAACCACCATAAGATAATCAATGAGAATAGCTCATGTGGTTTATCAACAACACCTTATTATTCCATTAAAGTTACAGATTAGAACAAAAATGATCATGAAGATGTTTCAAAGAATAAGTTCCAATTTAATTGGCTAAAAATATTTGCATATATAATCATTATTTTCAAATGTAGGATTGGCATCAAAATGTGGATGATCAGAAAGAATTTATTAAATAGATTATTTTAGGTTGTGCTTAATGATAGAAGAATTCCTTAATTTATTTTTCCCAAATTAAGATGAGCAACTAAGTCTGAGATCTTTACCCCAAGAAGGAGTAGGTGAGATGTAGCCTGCTTTCTTGGCTGTCAAATGCTTCTGGAAAGGATGCTGAAGAACTTGCTGGAGAAGAGGCACCTAGTGAACAATGTGAGCAGGTAAATGCAGATTAGAATTACTCAGGACCCTGATGAATTTCTCCATTTCTAAATGGCAAGTTCAACTTAAAATGTTTAAAAATGTTTATACTTTGGGAGGCTGAGGCAGGTAGATCAGTGGAGGTCAGGAGTTGGAGACCAGCCTGGCCAACATGGAGAAACCCTGTCTCAACGAAAATTACACAAATTTGCCAGGCATTGTGGCACGCATCTGTGCTCCCACCTACTTGGGAGGCTGAAGCAGGAGAAACGCTTGAACCTGGGAGGCAGAAGTTTCAGTGAGCCGAGATTGTGCCACTGCACTCCAGCCTGGGTGACAGAGCTAGACTCCTTCTCAAAGAAAACAACAACAACATCAACAACAAAAAAAGTTCATACATTTTAAGCTTTATGGAAAAACTCAACTCTAGTTGTTACTTGGAGTTTCTAGGATTCCACAGAAAGATCTTTAAGAGTACTTTCTTTTTGTACTAAACTAAGTGAATGAAAATGTATATTTTAATTTTAATATCCCTTTACAGCATTTAGGCAATTGTAATTTTCTAAAATATTTACATAAATAAAAGGATGTCAATGATTTGCAATCTTTCCAAATGAAGGCCATGAATTCCAGCTCATGCTGCTTCCTACTGGGAATTTGGCCCCATGGAAATAAACTGAGGCACGGAAGAACACATCTCTTTCCACAATCAATCTGAGATCAAAATGCATATTTTCAGTGCTTTTGCTATTTCTTGGGTATTACAAAGGAAATGCTTAGCTGTGATAGAAAAGGTGGATGATCATCTATACTAAGAAATTAAAGGTGAGAGATCAGGTAGAACATATTATTGTGTCACTAGTATTTTAAATATGAAGATTGCATCATGATAAATACAGAGCTTTTGGAGCCGATCTTAGCACTTCTGCCTGGCTACTTTCTATACACCTCTTTTTATTAAAGTTGGCTGTATACCTATTGGTCTCACCTACCTACTAGTTTAAGAGCCCCTCTAATTAATTTTTACATTTCTCCACAGCATCTTGCATTGAATGGATTCTCAAGAAATTTTGAGGAAAGAAGGTAAATACCAGTTCCATGTGTAAAGGACTGCATGTAGAAAGGATTGACAAAATGTTGTTCTTCTCCTGCATGAGAAGTTGACATTTAGTTACCTTTCTGGTTCTGTTTCCCCGGTATCCTGATAAGGTGGTAGGTCAACTCTATCACTATACAGCACTGACTACAAAGGACAAGTAACTTCTGGACTGGGAGAACTGCAAATACCTGATAGGATGCGTTGGACTTTCCTAAGCACAGTGACTCCTACTATGAGGCAGGTCTCTTGTGAGGATCTGGAAATTATGCCTATGGAGTTGTTACAAGAGACACTGTTTTCTGCAGAGCCTGAAGCTTCTAAGGCAGGGCTGCCCCGCACGGTCACGGTGGGGCTCTCAGATCCTTGCACGTGAGTGGAGCTGCCGTGCCTTCCTGCTGGTGTGGACTGCTCCAAGGACCCCCGCACACGGAGAACCTGGTGGTGCCCTGTTGGGAAGCTTTGTTCCTGTGCTCTCTCTCTCTCAGCTGGCCAGGGCCAGAATGTTTACTTGACCCTAAGAAAACACCTCTTCCCACCCTGCCCCAGGGGCACTGCCTCAATACTCAAATATAATTTTGAGGAAGAGATGGAAAGAAGGGGGGGAATAAAAGATATGGAAGAAAGGAGACACAGGCCAACAAAACAGCTTACTGAACACTGTAGTTTCCCTTGTGGAGACAAATTTATCTCATGATAAATGCTGAGTTGTCTCCGTTCTCTTTGTTTCTCCTTCATATCATAAAAAGATTATATTTAAAAATATTATATTTTCTGAAATGAAAACCTAGAATTGTCAGGCTAATTAAACTACTGAGATAAAAAGCTAATACAAGTTCCAAATTAGAAAGAGCAAAATGGTTTCTCTCTCACGCCAACTGTGATCAGTGGCTGATGATGTCAGGACACGCTGTGATGAGAATGGTTCTGAGGCTACGATTGGTTTGAGAGAGAAAGAGGGTCATGACTATCAATAATGTACCCTCTGGGCATGGGACAGGAGAGTGGCAGCATGAGAGCCAGGGACATTCCTGTTGTAAAAAATACATAACGTGCAATGCATTTTTAAACAGCTAATGATGAAATATTTGAGGCAGAAAACATATGCAGAATAACATCATGGACACCTGTGTATCCTCCATTCAACTTCAGCAATAAAATACCTTCAATACGGTTGAAGCCATATTGTATGATACTGATAGGATTCTGCTTATTTTTACACTATATTCAAGTAATAACACATTGTGTGAATTCCTTTGCCATTTGCTTGTTTTGCTTAACATTATAAGTGAGATTTGGCTGGGCACAGTAGCTTCGCCTGCAATCCCAGCACTTTGGGAGGCCAAGGCAGGAGGATCGCTTGAGCCTGGGAGGTGGAGGCTGCAGTGAGCTATGATCATGCCACTGTACTCCACCCTGGGTGATGGAGTGAGACCCCATGTCTAAAAATTTTTATTTTAATTGTGAGAGTCATTCATGCTAATACATGTAGCTCTAGTTTATTCGTCTTCATTGCTGTCAGGATTAAAGTGGACCCAGGTTGGTAGTACCATGGATCCATGCCTGAAAGGAGCAAATGCTACTGCCGTCTGGAGACATATACCCTTAAATTCCATTTCACTAGATTTCAAACAGAGACTAAAATCCACAATTCCAAAACACAAACAATAAACAGCAGAATCAGACCCTTGAAGGGTTAAATAAAGTACATATGTGTGTTTTAAAATAAATATTTAAAAATTTTTATAAAGCATAAATAGAAAATATGAGAAAATAATTCAAAGGATAAATCAAAGAGAGACCAAGCAGGGAGAAATCCAGGAAGCTGGTGTTGGCAATGGTATAATTTAGCAGGTCTGCAAACAAGTGTCTTCAAAATATAATAGATTTTTAATTAATAAAAATGAACTGAGAAAAATCAACCATCTTACCTCTGAGAAATCATGCCTTTCTGCTTTCTGCACTGCAGATTCTGCCATCCAGTTCCTCAGCATATACCTAGGGTGAACAGCTTAAACAACGGGTGGGAGAGAGCACATCTGGAAACAGCAAATTAATAAATTACAAAAAACAACTATAAATTAAGTCAACACAGGCCATACAAAATCACCACTATATTTGATAACCTTTAAGAAGTTTGCTGGAAGGGTCAAAAGAGAAGACATTATCACAATCAGTCCATTTTAATTATTTATAAACCATGTACAGCATTTATTAACTTTTGATGCAGAAAAAACCTTTTGTGAGCATTTTCATGAATGTTATGTTTTATTTTTCTTTTCAGTGTTTCATCACTAATTTGTTTTTTCTTTCATCATTTTCAGTTCAGTAAGCATTTTATAAAGCCAATGAAGTAGTTAATTCATCTGAATTAGGCCCTGCAGCCTAAGTGAAGAGGAGAAAAAAAAAAAAGTTGCTGCTTTTAAGGTACGGAAATAAGGTCTGTCGCGGTAGAACTGCTTAATGCTGATGCTGCCTGAGAGCAAACAGGAAAGGTCTCGTGCAATTAAAAACCTTTATAAATTTGTATTTTTGACAATAACCATGTATTTTTTTCCTATTAAAAAGTCTTATAAAAAGGACACATTTTTAAAAATTCCAGGAACTACGTCTTCATTTGAGATGAGCCTTTTGCAAGACAATTTATCAACTGGTCAGGGAGGGCATCGGAGATGCTCTCCTCAACGGTACAACGGAAATTCTGAGAGGACTGCAGACCCCAGTTACGTGACTCTCAGCTGAAGTTCCCGTTACTTGAATGGACCACATATTCCATTTCACCTTGGTATTGAAGGTCTGCCACCATGATACATAATCTAAAAATGAAGTGTCCTGTGATCCAGTAATTCTACTTCTTCTGGAACATAGTCTAAGGAAACAAATGTAAACATTAAAATGCGTTATTTAAATTAAGGTAAAACTAGAAACAACTGGATACTTAATAAGTAAAACATATACTTTCAAATAAATATCATGCAGCCATTAAAAATGTTACATTATAAAGAATGAAGAGGCCTGGGGCGCGGTGGCTCAGGCCTGTAATCCCAGCACTTTGGGAGGCCGAGGCAGGTGGATAACCTGAGGTCAAGAGTTCAAGAACAGCCTGGCCAACATGGAGAAACCCTGCCTCTACTAAAAATACAAAAATTAGGGCCAGGCACGGTGGCTCACGCCTGTAATCCCAGCACTTTGGGAGGCCGAGGCAGGTGGATAACCTGAGGTCAAGAGTTCAAGAACAGCCTGGCCAACATGGAGAAACCCTGCCTCTACTAAAAATACAAAAATTAGGGCCAGGCACGGTGGCTCACGCCTGTAATCCCAGCACTTTGGGAGGCCGAGGTGGGTGGATCACGAGGTCAGGAGATCGAGACCATCCTGGCTAACACGGTGAAACCCCGTCTCTGCTAAAAATACAAAAAAAAATTAACCAGGTGTGGTGGCGGGCACCTGTAGTCCCAGCTACGCGGGAGGCTGAGGCAGGAGAATAGCGTGAACCCGGGAGGCAGAGGTTGCAGCGAGCAGAGATCGTGCCCCTGCACTCCAGCCTGGGCAACAGAGCAAGACTCCATCTCAAAAAAAAAAAAAAATACAAAAATACAAAAATTAGCTGGGCATGGTTGCACGTGCCTGTAATCCCAGCTCTTCAGGAGGAGACAGGAGAATTGCTTGAGCCCAGGAGGCAGAGGTTGCAGTGAGCCAAGATCACACCACTGCACTCCAGCCTGGGCAACAGTGCATGACTCTGTCTCAAAAAAAAAAAAAAAAATTCATACAAAACGCCTTTAAAATAAAAATGTATACACAAAAGAATATATAAACAGTCTTCATACAAAAGGGTCACAAACATGCAAAGGAAACTGCAGATGGACTCAACTTAGCAGAGAAGGAGAACAGAGTCATCCAGCTAAAAACTGTGGCAAATTTGACAAACAGTATATAAAAACTTGGCAATAAAATACTTTTGAAATATATTAGGAATTGTAGGTGTAAGTCTAAGTACTTTGAATCAAATTATAAAAATATAAACTACTTGGAAATCAGCACATTCTAGGTCTGTATATAAGATTCTTTGAGGCATTATCTAATTCTGTACATTTTTATCCAGTTTGAAATTTTCTGTTTGTATGTCTTTTGGCAATAAAATTTTAAGCAGTGGTTAAGGAAGATTATGTCCAAACCAAAGTTCAACCAAAGTTCCACATAATATGTTAATCACTGATGCACTAGGTCATAGGCTTTATTAATTTAAAAAAAAATTTTTTGAGACAGAGTCTCACTCCCTCAGTCAGATTGAATTGCAATGGCATGACCTCAGCAGTGGAACCTCCACCCCCTGGGTTCAAGCTATTCTCCTGCCTCAGCCTCCCTAGTAGCTGGGATTACAGGTGTGTGCCACCATGCCCAGCTAATTTTTTTGTATTTTTAGTAGAGATGGAATTTCGTCATGTTGGTCAGGCTGGTCTCAAACTCCTGGCCTCATGTGATCCGCCTGCCTCAGCCTCCCAAAGTGCTGAAATTACAGGCATGAGCCACCTTACCCAGCTGATCATAGGCTCTTTTTTTTTTTGAGACGAAGTCTCTCTTACCCAGTCTAGAGTGCAGTGGCGTAATCTTGGCTCACTGCAGCCTCTGCCTTCCGGGTTCAAGTGATTCTTCTGCCTCAGCCTCCTAAGTAGCTGGGACTACAGGTGCGTGCTCCATGCTCAGCTAATTTTTGTATTTTCAGTAGATGTGGGGTTTCTCCATGTTGGTAAGGCTGGTCTCCAACTCCTGACCTCAGGTGATCCTCTCACCTTGGCCTCCCAAAGTGCTGGGATTACAGGCATGAGCCACTGCACCTGGCCTGATCACAGGCTTTTTAATGGTGGGAATCAAATCCATCTTTGTGGCTTTAGCTTTAACAGTTTGACTATGCAAAGATACACATAATAGGGACTTGGTATGTGTTTGCTAAATAACTCAATTTAGTGCTGGGAAAAGAATTACAGCCAACTTAATTTTATTGCAGATACAGATATTTCAGGGCTTAAAAAAATCTCCTTTGCAATATGAACCCAATCACACAATGCTAGAGCTATCTAGGGTAACGTACTTAAATACATGGAAATATTTCATTCTGGAACATCAGCTGTTTTCTCATAGGAGCCTGATGATCTTATTCTTTCCAAAGAAACTATAGAAATGTAGGCCGGGCACAGTGGCTCACGCCTGTAATCCCAGCACTTTGGGAGGCCAAGGCGGGCAGATCACGAGATCAGGAGTTCCAGACCAGCCTGGCCAACATGGAGAAACCCCATCTCTAGTAAAAATACAAAAAATAGCTGGGCATGTGGTGGGTGCCTGTAATCCCAGCTACTTGGGAGGCTGAGGCAGGAGAATCATTTGAACCCACCAGATGGAGGTTGCAGTGAGCCAAGATCCCACCATTGCACTCCAACCTGGGCAACAGGGAGAGACTCCATCTCAAAAAAAAAAAAAAAAAAAAAAGAAAAGGAAACGATAGAAATGACTACTTCCCTATCAATCTTTATAGTTACAGAGCTAAACACCACACAAAACTTCATCTTCTTGAAATATAAAATTAACAATGCCTGTCCTGAGTAGTATCATAGCAAATCAAATGCATTACTTCTTCTTCTTCTTTTTTTTTTTTTTTTTTTTGAGATGGAGTTTCACTCTTGTGGCCCAGGCTGGAGTGCAATGACGTGATCTCGGCTTACTGAAACCTCCACCTCCCGGGTTCAAGTAATTCTCCTGCCTCAGCCTCCCGAGTAGCCAAGATTACAGACGCCCGCCACCAAGCCCAGCTAATTTTTTTATTTTTAGTAGAGACGGGGTTTCACCATGTTGGCCAGGCTGGTCTCAAACTCCTGACCTCAGTTGATCCGCCCACCTCAGCCTCCCAAAGTGCTGGGATTACAGGTGTGAGCCACGACGACCAGCCATGATGCATTTCTTAAACGTAGTTTTAACTATTCTGGGATGGCCACTGTGTAGCATGAAAAAGAAATGACCAATGCCTGCTGGTGGTTTATGATCTTCCTTAGAGTTATTTGGAGGTGTAAGAATAATAAATATTGAGCATTTAAAAAATATTTCTAAGACCTGTAAAACTCTCATCTTTGATGTTCCCATTGCTTGCAACTAGAGCATTTCTAAAAATTTTTAATAGCAAATCTTCCCCAATCTACTCCTGAGTTTTTAAAACATGTTTTGGAACTATGCAAAACATATATATAGTTTTATGTAAATAAATATAAATATGTTATATATATGTATGTTGTATGTATATAAATATATATATATATTTTAATCTTCTGGTTTCTAAAAAACATTACATTCATCCCAGTGTTTGCAATATGACAAGGATATTTAATGCACTCCATAATAATACAATAGCTGGTATTTATAGAGTACTTATTATGTGCCAACCACTATCTTTTTTTATTTTTTTATTTTTTTGAGATGGAGTCTCACTCTGTTGCCCAGGCTGGAGTGCAGTGGCACAGTCTCAGCTCACTGCAACCTCCACCTCCCGGGTTCAAGCGATTCTCCTGCCTCAACCTCCTGAGTAGCTGGGATTACAGGCACGTGCCACCACGCCCAGCTAATTTTTCTATTTTTAGTAGAGACAGGGTTTCACCACATTGGTCAGGCTTGTCTCAAACTCCTGACCTGGTGATCCACTTGCCTCGGCCTCCCAAAGTGCTGGGATTACAGGCGCGAGCCAGCCAACCACTATCTTATTGAGTCTGTGCAACAACCCATTATATATATGCACTGTATAGTATTAATGAGGGCACAAAAGTTAGGACTGGTTAAGTGAATAAAAATGTTTTAAAATTGGACTGCTGTGATTGCACAATTTCTTAAGTTTAGCAAAAAAAAAAAATCTATTCTTGAATGAACTTTATGGTAAGTAAATTGTATGTCAATAAAGCTGTTAAAAATTACACATCAGAGAGAAAGAAGGAAGTGGGGCATCAAGTGACAGGCTTACTGTCATCTAGGAAATGTTCGGTCAACCAGAACTCAAGCATAGCTGGTCTAACTCTGGACCCATGCACAGCTGTTGCTCCAGAGAAAGGAGCTACACGGAAATAAAAAGATTCCGTGAGGGAAACAAGGATCAGACTTTACTCAGCTGTCTCCTGCTTAGATGTTTATTTCTTCATGTCTGTGTAATTCTTCAACTCCACATCCCTGCTATACATTGTTACATAAACATGTGCAACCAATATTTTATATATTTCCATTTACAGATCAATTAAATATATAAGAATATATGGAAGTGTACATTTAAAAAATAAAAGAACTATCATTATAAACTCTTATTATACCATTGTTCTTCATGGAAATTGATTTCTTCCCTTCTTTGAGAGCACACAGTTTAGCATTTACTATTTCTCTAAAATCACAGAAGCAAAGCTGCAGCCATGAACCCACTTCATTTCTTTCATTTTGCCTTTCATCCAGTCTATCCGAACCAGGTAATCCAAATACTAAGGATGGCCACCACACGGCATTTAAAAATATTTTAGACTTCTTCCTCTCAACTGCCGGGACTGCGCACATTCTGAGCTGGCCTGCAAGTTCTGTATGATTGCCCAAACGGGCATAAATGGGTGGCAATGAAATGAACCCCAAAGAGCTCACCCACTTCACTGTAAGAACTAAACTTGCTTTTATGTCTACAATAATGTCCCAAGTTCAAGAAGCAATTTCATTCCATAACCTAACATGGAATGTTGGTGTCATCATTCTTTCATGGACAGGAACCAGCCACCCTGATACACACATATGCTCTCTATACAAGTCCTAAGGCGGAAGCACTCAAAGGCTCAGATCCTTCTGCCTTAACTTCTTTCATCTTGCTAGAACCTGAACTGCAAAAAGAATTACCTTCCTTTTTTGTTGTTTTTTGTTTGTTTGTTTCTTTGTTTGGAGACAGGGTCTCGTTCTGTCACCCACACTGGAGTGCACTGGCACAATCATGGCTCACTGCAGCCTCGACCTCCCAGGCCTAAGTGATCTTCCCACCTCAGCCTCCCAAGTAGCTGGAACTACAGGCACGTGACATGACTCCCAACTAATTTTTAAATTTTTCATAGAGAGGGGCATCCCCCTATGTTGCCCAGGCTAGTCCTGAACCCCTGCACTCAAGCAATCCTCCCGCCTCAGGCTCCAAATTGCTGGGATTATAGGCATGAGCCACCAGGCCCAGCCCTGCTTTCTCCCTTCTCCAAGCCAAGTGTGAAGTCAACACAGTAAACTGAAAATTAAAGCCAGGTATGGTGGCTCACACTTGCAATTCCAACATTTTGGAGATGGAAGTAGAGGAATGGCTTGAGCTTAGGAATTCGAGGCCAGCCTGGGCACCATAGTGAGACGTCATCTCTACTAAAAGTACAAAAACATTAGCCAGGCATAGTGGCACATGCCTCTAGTCCCAGCTACTCAAGAGGCTGAGATGGGAGGATCACTTGGGCCTGGTAGGTGGAGGCTGTAGTGAGCAGTGATTGCACCACTGCACTCCAGCCTGGAAGACAGAGTGAAACTCTGGCTCAAAAAAAAAAAAAAAAAAGGAAAAGAAAATCAATACATAGAAGTGATTGATTTTTACAGCTTTAATTTACTGTATGACTATTACAGCCCAGTGATTGACTTCTACAGCTCTAATTTACTGTATGAGTATCATGGCCCAGGCTATAACAAGATGCTTTATACATATATTGCTCACATTATAAGATCCTTGCAAGGCTGGGTGTAGTGGCTCATGTCTGTAATCCCAGCACTTTGGGAGGCCAAGGCAGGCAGATCACCTGAGGTCAGGAGTTTGAGACCAGCCTTGCCAACATGGTGAAACCCCATCTCTAATAATAATACAAAAATTAGATAGGCTTGGTGGCAGTCGCCTGTAATCCCATCTACTCAGGAAGCTGAGGCAGGAGAATCGATTGAACCCAGGAGGTGAAGTTTGCAGTAAGCCAACATCCCACCATTGCACTCCAGGCTGGGTGACAAGGGTGAAACTCTGTCTCAAACAAATGTATAAATAAATAAGATTCTTGCAAAACATTCCCATTTTACTACAGCTAAGCACTTGAAGATTCAGAGAGTTAAATAACTTTCAGATCATACAGCTAAAAACTGGCAGAGGTGAGATTTTTCTGCCAGATTCCAAAACCCATGTTCTTTCCACCATATGCCACACCACCTTCCTTCTCGCTCCACCATCTTTTAAGATAATAGTATTTTAACATTACTATGCAAACTTACTGAAAGCAGAGTGATCATACTCCACGCTAAAAGCCATTGGCTAAAATTAGAAACTTTAACTCAACTAAAATATAATCACCTAGAAAATCCTAGTTAAGGCCAGGCGTGGTGGCGGGCACCTGTAGTCACAGCTACTCCGTAGGCTGAAGCAGGAGAATGGTGTGAACCTGGGAGGCAGAGCTTGCAGTGGGCCGAGATCATGCCACTGCACTCCAGGCTGGGTGACAGACTGAGACTCTATCTCAAAAAAGAAAGAGAGAGAGAGAGAGAGAGAGAAAGAAAGAAAGAAGGAAGGAAGGAAGGAAGGAAAGAAGGAAGGAAGGAAGGAAAGAAGGAAGGAAGGAGAAAGAAAGAAAGAAAGAAGGAAGGAAGGAAGGAAAGAAAGAAAAGAAAGAGAAAGAAAGAGAGAAAGAAGGGAGGAAGGGAGGGAAGGAAGGAAGGAAGGAAGGAAAGAAGAAAGGAAAATCCTAGTTAAAAACAAAGCAGCTCAGCCTCAAAGCCATAAGTCGTCACTTTTGGTTTTCAAAAACCATTGCTTTTATGTGATAATCCTTAAAGTTGAGAAAATCAAAAGGATTACGTACTTGTCATTCTTTTTCTTCCTTCAGAATCTGAGTCATTCATGTTACTAACAGTGAATAAAACAAAAGACAAAATTAACTACTTGTCTCCTCCAACTATATCTTTTCTTCAAATAGGAGGGAATTCTCTCACAAGACAAATAATGAGAAAAACCCGTTAAAAAATCACATTGATTTGAAAGGAAGACAGAAAATACTCAGTTTGACTAAACAGTGTATAAAATACCTCTTTCTTTAGTTATTTTAGGCAATACCAAACCTTCTTTTTTATTAACCAATTAAAAAAAATCTTGGGCCAGTGTGGTGGCTCTCACCTGTAATCCCAGCACGTTAGCAGGCCAAGGTGGCTGGATCTCTTGAGCCCAGGATTTGAGACCAGCCTGGGTAATGTGGCAAAACCCTGTTTCTACAAAAAAAATTCAAAACTAAGCCAGGTGTGGTGGCATGCACCTGTAGTCCCAGCTACTCAGGAGGCTGAAGTGGGAGGATCCCTTGAGCCTCGGAGGCAGAGGTTGCAGTGAGCTGCTGCACTCCAGTCTGGGCGACTGAGCCAGACCTTGTCTCAAAAGGAAAAAAAAAAAAAAATCTTGGCTGGGCACATGGCTCACGCCTGTAATCTCAGTACTTTGGAGGCAAAGCGGGGAGGATCGCTGGATCACAGGAGTTTGAGGCTAGGTTGGGCAGCATACAAAAAATAAAAAAAAATTAGCCAGGCATGGAGGTGCACACTTGTTTTCTTTCCCTCTGTAGCACTTATCTCCTAATACTCGCTATAACTTATTTGTTTTGTTAATTTGTCTCTCCTACCAGAAGTAAGAATCATGCGGGCACAATTATTTTTCTTGTTTTTTTTTTTTTTTTCATCACTGTGCCCTTAGCACTTAGAACAGTGTCTGGCACACACTAAGCACCTAAATACTCAATAAATATTTGTTGAATGAATTAACTCTCAGGGAAAAGCAGGTACAAAACTGATGGAGACAAGGGTGGGAGCAAGATGGCTTAATGAATATCATCTTATATCATTTCGATTTTGAACTATGTGACTGTAGTACCAATATATTTTTAAATTAAGAAAATCACAGATGGAATGTAAAATTTTTATCTTTATTGAAACAATATTTTTGCTACCAGGGTTAATAAAATCACTATACGCCTTGACTTCCATCTGGAATCTTGTTGTACTGTTGTACTGAAAACAGGCTCAATTTTAGATTGGAGGAGTTGGGGGAGAGGAAGGGTAGGAAGAGAAATACATTTTGTCTTCTAGCAAATACGTTAGAGACACAGAAATGATTAAAATGTGGTCCCTGGCCTCCAGGAGCTCAATGTCTAGTAGTAGAATCAATCAATATTTAACATTTGATATAATACTAATATACTCAATATCTTTCACACTTATTTATATACATACATATGATATTTCAATTTGAGCAATTATAAACATTGCAAATTTTTCTATTTATTATTTATTGCTGCATAATAAAGGCAACCATGTCCTTTTTCTCTTCAATCTAAATTCAGAATAAGAGACCACACAGTAGATAGTTGGAGATTAAAATATCTGCTTACTACTGATAAAAGCTAGCCTGGAGAATATGGCTCAGGCAGAAGATAAAGTGGCACGATGATATGTTACATGCAAATGAATATCAATCATCTGTTGGAGTTAAATAAAAACTGTATTAACAGTTATGCAAAGATTCAGAGAATATATCACCTATCCACCCTGTTTGGGGAAAACACTTAAGAAAGTAAACAAGACAGACTTTAAGATGGAACCAATGAAAAAGTATGGTGGTGAGCAGAGAAGTGACTCCAAGTGGGGGATGGGGGAGTCTCAAAGGCAAAGACACTTTAAACAGAACAAAGACACCCAAAGGTAGGGAGGCTTCAGATACCACTTAACTTTAGGAGCTCCTCTGTCTGCTGCTGACCCAAAGTTCCCCCAGAGGCATTCAAAGCCTGGGGCTCCTGCCTCCTGCCCCTAGTTTGCTATCCTAAGCCCAGTCCTCAAGAAGGAGGACTGGCTCTGCCTCACCTCCCTACCCCTTCTTTTTTCCCTGCTGTGTCCAGCCAGTTTCTTTCCTCCTACCTTCCCCAATGCCCAGTTCTGGGCACTTTCCTTCTTCCCCTAGACTGTCTGAAAACAACATTTTTAGGATACAAAATGTATGCTACAGATTTCATTGCTGTAGAGGAAATGTCTGACAGCTCTTGTATTTAAACTTAAGTAGCCACATTGGGACTCACAATTTCAAATCGTGAGTTCTAGACCAGAGCCCTCTCTCCTAAAGCAAAGTCAGAGGGTCAGAGGTATTCTTCTTGATTCTAATAATAAAAAATGATTTTTTGTAGAGACAGGATCTCACTGTGTTGCCCAGGCTGGTCTCAAACTCCTGGCCTCAACTGATCCACCCACCTTGGCCTCCCACTTTGCTGGCATGATAAGCAAGAACCACCACACCTGGCCTTTGGAGGTGCTCTAGCTTTGTGTGTTTTGGGCTAATCTTCCTACATAGCTGTCAGTAAGATGCTCCTGCAGTGTGGTTCCAAGCCTTTCTGCACAAATGCAGTGGATCCTCTGATATTTTTACATGGAAGAGCCCTTTTGTTTATTGCAGAGAAGCTAGACAATTCACAGTTAGTAACCTAAGGCCTAGAAAATTTTGTTTCTTGATCAAAACAACTGTTTATAGATGCTTGTGGTCCAAAGATGCAGATTCCTAATCATGAAAAAGAGGAAGTGATGTCCATTGCAGGCAACCAGGGAGGGAGTTTAGGATTGTTCTGAGGCCGTGAAAGCCATTGAAATTCACCCATAAGAGGGCAGAAAAAGGGAATCCACATGTTTTGATCCCTCCATGTGGAGGATATAATTGGATCTTCATGAAGGTGCACCACCTTTGGGGTCAGAGAGAATTGGATTTGGATTTGAATCCCAGTTCCAACACTCACTACGAAGTGATGGTGAATGAGTTTTTAAATCTTCTGAGCCTCAGTTTGCTCATCTCTAAAAGAAGGGACTCTTATGAGGCTTGTATTAGCTTAGTGTGTAAAAATCTGGGAATAATGCCTGTAATTTAAAAGACGGGGTTGTTATGAGGCTTCAATAAGGTAAGTGTGTAAAAATCTGAACACAATGCCTTTAATTTTGTAATTGTACAATATATGAAGAAGGAGGATTATTTTTCTCTCCTTTTATTTTTAGGACAAATTTATACAATTGGCATTATTCATATTTTTAAGATAATCAAAGGACTAACAAGTTTAAATAAATCACCATACTCACAAAGCAGTTCACAATATATTTACTGGGTAATTGCTACTTAAAAGTAGCAATGATGATCACATTGAAAATCTTGTATTATGTGGTGGTTTTCTCTTCCATGAGCCTCTTCATTTGTGGAAACCATAGAGTCTAAGTTGCTCTATCAAAGTGTTCATTAGAAAAATGTGATGTACTCAGTGTACAAATTTTAGAAAATTTCCACTGTAGTCTTGTTAATTTGATTGAATATGTGCGTTTTGGATTGTGAATATGAATATGTATTGATATATGAAATAAGACTTGACATCATAGAGTAATCTTAGCTCATGGCAATGCTTTCTTCTGAAAATACCTGCCGAAATTTGTATTTTTTCTAGTTTCCAAAAAAATCAGTCGCGACGGGGCAAAGGGAGTGTTTGAATGTCAGTTACTGCATGAGGCACATTAGTGTACAGTATTTTCCGCATAATTCATATTCATACTTCACAGTGAGGAAACCTGAAAGTTGCTACCAGCTACTAATAAATGAAAGGTGGGGCGGGGCCGCTGTGGGGCAGGGCCTTGTGAGCCAGTGCCTGGACTCCCACATCACAAATGGAAGGGCTGCGCGTGAGGGGAACTCAAGGCCTGATTGGTTCCTCCTAAGCAGGACGCGATCTGGTTGGCAGGGCAACCGGCCTTCAGTTAGTGCCTTCAGTGGGTGCCTTCAGTTGGTGGCATTTGGTTGCCTTTCCTGGGGAGAGGTGGCAGGTGCTCAGCTCTGCAGGCGTGGGGGCAAGCGAAGGCCCAAGCTTTCCGAGAACAGCAGAGGTGCCCCATGGGGACCACACTGACTTGTCGCGTGTGCACCAAAGCCAGCCCCAGGCAGGGCCCCCACAGGGCTTCTGCGGAGCCGTCTTGCGGCTCTGACATCTATAAGTGGGCAGCCAGGAAAGGCGCAGGCCCCAGCACAGAGGAGCAGAGGCACCCGGAACAAGCTGTCCCTTAATGCCAGCCCCAAGCGGGGCCAGCTCAGGGTGCGGTGTTTGGAGCCATCCTCCAGCTCTGAGATCCATGAGGTGGCGGTGGGAAAAGCGCCAGACTCCACTGATTTGGAGCCTGCCCAGTCTGATTCAGGAGCCTTGACTAGCAGCACATTCGCGACCCGAAGACGCCAAAAGGTAGGGAGACTGCAGATACCGCTTGGCCTTAGGAGCTCCTTTGGCAGTTGCTCACCCATGGTTCCCCCAGAGGCATCCACAGCCTAGGGCTCCTCCCTCCTGCCCCTAGTTCGCTTTCCTAGGCCCAGGCCCCAAGCAGGAGGACTTGCTCTGATTCCACTCCCCACCCCTTCTTCTTTCCCTGTTGCGTCCAGCCGGTTACTTTTCATTGCTCTGCCCAAATGCTCACTTCTGGGCCCTCTTCTTCTTTTCTTAGGCTGGTCAAAACTCAGTTTTCAAAATACAAAATGGATGCTACAGATTTCATTACGGTAGAGGAAATGTCTGACAGCTCTTGTATTTAAGCTTAAGTAGCCACACTGGGACTCCCAATTTCATATCTTGAGTGCTAGAGCAGAAGTCTCTCTCCTAAAGTAATGGCTGAGGGTTAGAGGTACTCTTCTTGATTCTAATAATAAAAATGATTTCTTGTAGAGACAGGGTCTCACTGTGTTCCCCAGGCTGGTCTCAAACCCCTGGTCTCAAGTGATTCACCCACATTGGCCTCCCACTTTGTTGGGATGACAGGCAAGAACCACCACCTGGCCTTTGAAGGTGTTCCTGCTTTGTATATTTTGGCTGGTTTTCCTGCACAACTGTAAGACGCTCCTGCAGCATAGTTCCAAAGCTTTCTGCACAAATTCAGTGGATATTATGATTTTTTACATGGAATAGCCCCTTTATTTATTGCAGAGAAGCTGGACAATTCACCCTTACTAACACTGGGCTTAGCAAATTTCATTTATTGATCAACACACCTGTTAAAAGGTGATGCTTGTGGTCTAAATATGCAGATTCCTCATCATCTTCAAGGAAAAGGGAACCACTGCAAGGCAACCTGGGAGGGAGTTTAGGATTGTTCTGAGGCAGTGCAAGCCATTGAAATTCACACAGGAGGGGACAGAAAAGAGAATCCACATGTTCTGATCCCTCCATGTTTTGGGTATAACTTGGTCCTCCTTGATTTGCACCATTTTTGGCATCAGAGAAAACTGGATTTGAATCCCATTTCTATCACTCTTTATGATGTGATGGTGAATGTGTTTTTAACTTGTCTGAGCCCCAGTTTGCTCATCTATAGAAGATGTGATTGTTATAAGGCTTCGATAAGGTAAGTGTGTAGGAACCACGGCAAAATCCTTGTAATTTAAAAGACAGGGTTGCTAGGAGGCTTCTATAAGGTAAGTGTGTAAAAGACTGGACACAATGTCTACCACTTTGTAAATGTTCAACATGTGGAGGAGGAGGATTATGTGATGTACTTCATGTGTAAATTTTAGAAAATTTCTTCTCTTAGTCTTGTTAATTTGATTGAATATGTGTGTTATTTTCAAAAATGTAAATGGAATATATATTGATTGGATTTATATGCATATATATAAAATATAACGACATTATAGAGTAGGCTTAGCTCATGGCAATGCTTTTCTCTGAAAGCACCTGCAGAAATCACTTTTATTTCTAGTTTGTTAATGTTTCAGAGATTATGGGGGAAAGAGGGTTCTATGAATGTCAGACACTGCGTGAGGTAGATTTGGTTTCAGTAATTTTAGCGTCATTCATTGTAAGGCAATGATCCCTCGGAACTTCTTCACAGTGAGAAACCTGTAAGGTCCTAGCAGCCAGCAATGAATGAAAGGTGGGGGGGGGGGGCCGCTGAAAGGGTGGGGCCTTGTGAGCCCTGTGCCTGTGCTCTCAAGTTCCAAGTTTGTGGGGATGCATGCAGGGGATTCTGGACCTGATTGTTTCCTCTGGACCAGGATGTGGTCTGGTTGGCAGGGCAACTGACCTTCACTTGGTGGCCTTCAGTGGGTGCCCTCATTGGTTGCCTTCGGTTAGTGCCCTCGGTTGGTGCCCTCAATTGTTTCTCTTCAGTTGGTGGTCTTCAGTTGTTGGGCAGTGGTGGAAGGAGGATGAATCCGTTTGTGCTCTCTCCTCCCCCAGTCACAGCTCTCAGGCTTGTTGCCTCCAGGCCCTTCTAAAATAAACCAGACAGGTTGGCAGGTTTTTCTTAGTAGACAAGTCAGTTCAGGGTATGGGGGTTATGCGGGGTGTGGGCTGCTAGTTCAGTGCCGCCCCATGGCCCAGGGCTGCCCGTGCCAGCCATGCTTTTGGAAGGAAGAGGCGATAGGTGTTGAGGTCTGCAGACTTGGGGGCAAGTGAAGGCCCAACTGCCGGTGAAGAGCAGGGGTGCCCCACGGGGACCACACAGACCTGTAGCATGCGCACCAAAACCAGCCCCAGTCAGGGCTGGCACAAGTGTTCTGCAGAGCCAACCTGTGGCTCTGACGTCTACAAGTGTGCAGACAGTGAAGGCACAGGCTGCGATATACAGGAGCAGAGACGCCCTGAACACACTGTCCCCCAATGCCAGCTGCAAGCGGGGCCAGCTCAGGGTGCTGTGGATGAAGCCGTCCTGAAGCTCTGAGATCCACGAGGTGGTGATGGCAGTAGCGCCAGACTCCACTGCTATGGAGCCTGCCCATCGAATTTGCGAGCCAACGAGGGACCTGACAGCAGCACACTGGCCACCAGAAGATGCCCAAAGGTAGGGAGGTGACAGATACTGCTTAAATTCAGGACCTCCTCTGTCCGTTGCTGGCCCAAGTTTCCCCCAAAGGCATCCAAAGACTCAGTTATCTCATCTATAAAAGATGTGATTGTTTTGAGGTTTCCATAAGGTAAGTGTGTAAAAACCATGGCAAAATGCTTGTAATTTGAAAGAGAACATTTCTATGAGGCTTCTATATGGTAAGTGTATAAAAATCTGGATGCAATACCTATAATTTTTTAAATGTTCAGTATATGGGGAAGGAGGATTATTTTTTCTCATCTAATTTTCAGAGCAACTTTATAAAATTGATGATACTCATATTTCTTAGACAATCCAACCAATGTTCAGAAAGAATAAATAGATAATCAAGGTCACACAGCAATTCACAATGCATTCACTGGGTAATTTCTAGTTAAAGGTAGCAATGATTTTCACATTGAAAATGTTGTATTATGTTGTGGTTTTCTCTTACGTAATTCTCTTGGTGTTTTGAAACCATATATTCTAAGTTGCTCTGTCAAAGTGATCATCAGAAAAATGTGATGTACTTAGTGTGTAAATGTTAGAAAATTTTTTGTGTTACTCTTGTTAATTTGATTGAACATATGTGTTATTCTCAAAAATGTAAATCAGATATACGTGGATTGGATATATATATGCATATGTGAAATATGACTTGTCATTATAGAGTAGGCCTATCTCATGGCAATGGTTTTTTCTGAAAGCACCTGCAGAAATCTCTCTTATTTTTAGTTTGTTAATGTTTTAGAGATTATGGGGGAAAAGGGATTCTATGAATCACTGACACTGCGTGAGACAGATTTGGTTTCAGTAATTTTAGCATCATTCATTGTAAGGTGATGATCCCTAGGAACTTCTTCTCAGTGGGAAACCTGAAAGTTCCTAGCAGCCAGCAATGAATGAAAGGTTGGGTGGGGCCCCTTCAGGGCAGGGCCTTGTGAACCATGTGCCTGTGCTCTCAAGTTCCATGTTTGTGGGGATGCATGCAGGGGATTCTGAACCTGATTGTTTCCTCTGAACCAGGATGCGGTCTGGGTGGCAGGACAACTGGCCTTCACTTGGTGGCCTTCAGTGGGTGCCCTCATTGGTTGCCTTCATTTAATGCCCTCAGTTGGTACCCTCAGTTGTTTCTCTTCAGTTAGTGGTCCTCAGTTGGTGGTCTTCAGTTGTAGGGCAGTGGTGGAAAGAGGATGAAACTGTGCTTTCTCCTCCCCCAGTCACAGCTCTCAGGCTTGTTGCATCCAGGTCCTTCTAAAATAAGCCAGACAGGTTGGCAGGTTTTTCTTAGCAGACAAGTGAGCTCAGGGTACAGGGGTGACACGGGGTGAGGGATGCTAGTGCAATGCAACCGCATGGTCCAGGGCTGCACATGCCAGCCATGCTTTTGGAAGGAAGAGGCGATAGGTCTTTGGATCTGCAGACTTAGGGGCAAGTGAAGGCCCACGCTGACCAAGAAGAGCAAGGGTGCCCCATGGGGAGCACACTGAACTGTTGCATGTGCACCAAAACCTGCCCCAGTTAGGGCCAGCACAAGGGTTCTCCAGAGACAGGCTGTGGCTCAGACATCTACGAGTGTGCAGACGGTGAAGGCGCAGACTGCAATATACTGGAGCAGAGGCGCCCTGAACATGCTGTCCCCCAATGCCAGCCACAAGTGGGGCTATCTCAGGGTGCAGAGGGTGAAGCCGTTCTGCACCTCTGGGATCCAAAAGGTGGAGGTGGCAGTAGCACCGGACTCCACTGCTTTGGAGCCTGCCCAGTCGAATTTGGGATCCAGCGAGGGACCTGACAGCAGCAGGTTGGCCACCAGAAGACGCCCAAAGGTAGGGAGGAAACACATACTGTTTAAGTTCAGAAGATCCTCTCATTGTTGCTGGCCAAATGTTCCCCCTGAGGCATCCAAAGCCTCAGTTTTCTCATCTATAAAAGATGTGATTGTTTCGAGGTTTCCACAAGGTAAGTGTGTAAAAACCATGGCAAAATGCTTGTAACTTAAAAGAGAGGGTTCCTATGAGGCTTCTTTAAGGTAAGTGTGTAAAAATCTGGACACAATACCTAAAATTTTTTAAGTGTTCAGTATATGGTGAAGGAGGATTATTTTTTCTCATCTAATTTTCAGAGCAACTTTATAAAATTGGTGATACTCATATTTCTTAGACAATCTAACCAATGATCAGAAAGAATAAATAGATAACCAAGGTCACAGAGCAATTCACAATGCATTCACTGGGTAATTTCTAGTTAAAAGTAGCAATGATTTTCACATTGAAAATTTTGTGTTATGTGGTGGTTTTCTCTTACATAATCCTCTTGGTATTTTGAAACCACAGGTTCTAAGTTGCTCTATTAAAGCGATCATTAGAAAAATGTGATGTACTTAGTGTGTAAATGTTAGAAAATTTCTTGTGTTACTCTTGTTAGTTCAATTGAACATATGTGTTATTTTGAAAAATGTAAATCGAATATATGTGGTTTGGATATATATATGCATATATGAAATATGACTTGACATTATGGAGTAGGCTTAGCTCATGGCAATGTTTTTTTCTGAAAGCATCTGCAGAAATCTCTCTTACTTTTAGTTTGTTAATGTTTCAGAGATTATGGGGGAAGGGCGATTCTATGAATCCTAGACACTGTGTGAGACAGATTTGGTTTCAGTAATTTTAGCATAATTCATTGTAATGTGATGATCCCTAGGAACTTCTTCACAGTGAGAAACTTGAAAGGTTCTAGCAGGCAGCAATGAATGAAAGGTGGGGCAGGGCCTCTGAAAGGGCGGGGCCTTGTGAGCCAGGTGCTTGTGCTCTCAAATTCCAAGTTTGTGGGGATGCATGCAGGGGATTCTGAACCTGATTGTTTCCTCTGAACCAGGATGCGGTCTGGTTGGCAGGGCAACTGGCCTTCTCTTGGTGGCCTTCAGTGGGTGCCTCATTGGTTGCCTTCAGTTGGTACCCTCACTTGGTTCTCTTCAGTTGGTACCCTCAGTTGGAGCTCTTCAGTTGGTGGTCCTCAGTTGTTTCTCTTCAGTTGGTGGTCCTCAGTTGGTGGTCTTCAGTTGTTGGGCAGTGGTGGAAGGAGGATGAATCCGTTTGTGCTCCCTCCTTCCCGAGTCACAGCTCTCAGGCTTGTTGTATCCAGGCCCTTTTAAAATAAACCAGACAGATTGGCAGGGTTTTCTTAGCAGACAGGTCAGCTCAGGGTATGGGGGTGATGCGGGGTGTCAGCTACAAGCGCATTGCTGCCCCATGGCTCAGGGCTGCCTGTGGCAGCCATGCCTTTGCTAGGAAGAGGTGATAGGTGGCAAGTGAAGGCCCAGCTGCCTGAGAAGAGCAGGAGTGCCCCACGTGGACCACACTAAACTGTCGCATGTGCACCAAAGGCAGCCCCAATCAGGGCCAGCACAAGGGTTCGACAGAGCCAGCCTGTAGCTCTCACATCAATGAGTGTGCAGACAGCAAAGGCACATGCTGTGATATACAGGACAAGAGGCACCCTGAACATGCTGTCCCCCAATGCCAGCTGCAAGCGGGGCTAGCTCAGGGTGCAGTGGGTGAAGCCGTCCTGCAGCTCTGGGATCCATGAGGCGCAGGTGGCAGTAGCGCTGGACTCCACTGCTTTGGAGCCTGCCCAGTTGAATTTGGGAGCCAGCGAGGGACCTGACCACAGTACACTGGCAACCAGAAGATGCCCAAAGGTACGGAGACAATGGATACTGCTTAAGTTTGGAAGATCCTCTGGCCGTTGCTGGCCCCAGTTTCCCCCAGAGACATCCAAAGCCTCAGTATTCTCATCTATAAAAGATGTGATTGTTATGAAGCTTCCATAAGGTAAGTGCCTAAAAACCATGGCAAGATGCTTGTAACTTAAAAGAGAGGGTTCCTATGAGGCTTCTATAAGGTAAGTGTCTAAAGATCTGGACACAATACCTATAATTTTTTAAGTGTTCAGTGTATGGAGAAGGAGGATTATTTTTTTCATCTAATTTTTAGAATGAGTTTATAAGATTGGTGATACTCATGTATCTTTGACAATGAAACCAATGATCAGAAAAAATAAATAGATCACCAAAGTCACAAAGCGGTTCACAATGCATTCACTGGGTAATTTCTAGTTAAAAGTAGCAATGAGGATCACATTGAAAATTGTGTATTATCTGGTAGTTTTCTCTTACATAGTCCTCTTGGTGTTATGAAACCACAGATTCTAAGTTGCCCCATCAAAGTGATCATTAGGAAAATGTGATGTATTTCATGTGTACATTTTAGAAAATTTCTTCTGTTAGTCTTGTTAATTTGATTGAACATGTGTGTTATTTTCAAAAATGTAAATGGAACATATGTGGATTGGGGATATATGTGTATATACGAAATATGACTTGGCATTATAGAGTAGGCTTAGCTCATGGAAATGTTTTTTTCCAAAGGCACCTGCAGAAATCACTCTTATTCCTAATTTCTCAATGTTTCAGAGATTATGGGGGAAAAGGGGGTTCTATGAATCTCAGACTCTGTGTGAGGTAGATTTTGTTTCAGTAATTTTAGCATCATTCTTTGTAAGGTGATGATCCCTAGGAACTTCTTCACGGTGAGAAACCTGAAAGGTCCTAGCAGCCAGCAATGAATGAAAGGCAGGGTGGGGCTGCTGGCAGGGCGGGTCTTATGAGCCATGTGCCTGTGCTCTCGAGTTCCAAGTTTGTGGGGATGCATGCAGGGGATTCTGGACCTGATTGTTTCCCCTGAACCAGGATGTGGTCTGGTTGGCATGATAACTGGCCTTCACTCGGTGGCCTTCAGTGGGTGCCCTCATTGGTTACCTTTGGTTAGTACCCTCAGTTGATACCCTCAGTGGGTGCTCTTCCATTGGTGGTCCTCAGTTGGTGGTCTTCAGTTGTTGGGCAGTTGTGGAGGGAGGATGAATCTGTGCTCTCTCTGTCCCAGTCACAGCTCTCAGGCTTGTTGCCTCCAGGCCCTTCTAAAATAAGTCAGAGAGGTTGGCAAGGTTTTTTTAGCAGACAATTCAGCTCATGGTATGGGGATGACACAGGGTGAGAGCTGCTAGTGCAGTGCCGCCCCATGGCCCAGGGCTGCCCATGCCAGCAATGCTTTTGCCAGGAGGAGGCGAAAGGTATTCAGCTCTGCAGACTTGGGGGCAAGCGAAGGCCCAATCTGCCCGAGAAGAGCAGGGGTGCCCCATGGGGTACACACTGAACTGTCGCATGTGCACCAAAGCCAGCCCGAATCAGCGCTGGCACAAGGGTTCTGCAGAGCCAGCCCGTGGCTCTGACGTCTACCAGTGTACAGGCAGCGAAGACGCAGGACGCGATATACAGGAGCAGAGGCACCCGGAACATGCTGTCCCCCAATGACAGCCACAAGCCGGGCGAGCTCAGGGTGTGGTGGCTGAAGCTGTCCTGCAGCTCTGAGATCCATGAGGTGGAGGTGGCTGTAGCACAGGACTCCACTGCTTTCGAGGCTGCCCAATTGAATTTGGGAGCCAGCGAGGGTCCTGACAGCAGCACATTGGACACCAGAAGACGCCAAAAGGTAGGGAGGCAACGGATACCACTTAAGTTCAGGAGCTCCTCTGGCTGCTGATGGCCTAAGGTTCCCCAAGAGGCATCCAAAGCCTCAGTTTTCTCATCTATAAAAGATGTGATTGTTATGCGGTTTCCATAAAGTAAGTGCATAAACCGTGGCAAAATGTTTGTAATGTAAAAGAGAGGGTTTCTATGAGGCTTTTATAAGGTAAATGTGTAAAAATCTGGACACAATACCTGTAATTTAGGTCACTGTAACCTCTGTCTCCTGGGTTCAAGCCATTCTCCTGCCTTGGCCTCCTGAGTAGCTGGGATTACAGGCATGCGCCATCAGGCCGGACTAATTTTATCATTTTCAAGAGCGATGGGGATTCACCATGTTGGTCAAGCTGATCTTGAAGTCCTGACCTCACGTGATCCACTCACCTTGGCTTCCCTAAGTAGTGGGATTACAGGCATGAGCCACCATCCCTGGCTAAAAATTTCATTTATTGATCAACAACCCTTTTTCTAAGGAGATGCTTGTGGTCTAAATATGCAGATTCCCAGTCATTTCCAAGAAGAAGGGAATGACGGCAAGGCAAACTGGGAGGGAGTTTAGGATTGTTCTGAGGTTGTGAAAGCCATTGAAATTCACATATAAGAGGATAGAGAAAGGGAATCCACATGTCTGATCCCTCCATGTACCGGGTATAACTTGTTCTTGATTAAGTTGCACCACCTTTGGCATCAGAGAGAACTGGATTTGAATTCAAGTTCCAACACTCATTAGGATGTGATGGTGAATGTGTTTTTAACTCCTCTGAGCCTCATTTTGCTTATCTATAAAAGAGGGGATTCTTACAAGGCTTCTGTAAGGTAAATAAGTAAAAATTTGGGTGGACAAAATGCCTTTAATTTAAAAGATAGGGTTGTTATGAGGCTTCGATAAGGTAAGTGTGTAAAAATCTGGACACAAGTCCTGTAATTTTGTTAGTGTTCAATATACAGAGGATGATTTTTCTCTCATTTAATTTTTAGAGCAAGTTTATAAAATGGTGTTACTCATATTTTTGAGATAATCAAACCAAAGAATCACAAAGATTAAATGAGTCACCATAGTCACAAAGCAGTTCACAATACATGTCCTGGGTGATTGCCAGTTAAAAGTAGCAATGATGATCACATTTAAAATCTTGTATTACGTGGTGCTTTTCTCTTACGTAAGCCTCTTTGTTTGTTGAAGCCATAGATTCTAAGTTGCTGTATCAAAATGATCACTAGAAAACAGTGACATACTTAGTGTATAAATTTTAGAAAATGTCTTCTATTACTCTTGTTAATTTGATTGAATACATGTGTTATTTTCAAAAATGTAAATGGAATATGTATGGATTGAATATATATGTGTATATATATATGAAATATGATTTGACATTATAGTGTAGGCGTAGCTCATGGCAATGTGTTTTTCTGAAAGCAATGGCAGAAATTTGTCATTTTTCTAGTTTGTAAAAATCTCAGAGGTTATGGCGGAAAGGGTGTTCTATGAATCCCAGATAGTACATGAGGCAGATTTGGTTTCAGTAATTTTAGCATCATTCATTGTAAGGTGATGATCCCTAGGAACTTCATCACAGTGAGCAACATGAAAGCTCCTAGCAGCCAGCAACAGATGAAAGGTGGGGCAGGTCCACTGGCAAGGTGGGGCCTTGTGAGCCTGGTACTCGAGCTCTCAATTCCAAGTTAGGGGGACACATGCAAAGGATTCTGGGCCTGATTGTTTCCTGTAACCAGGATGC
This sequence comes from Pongo abelii, assembly GCF_028885655.2. Taxonomy (NCBI): domain Eukaryota; kingdom Metazoa; phylum Chordata; class Mammalia; order Primates; family Hominidae; genus Pongo; species Pongo abelii. The sequence goes on along the minus strand of NC_071993.2, from coordinate 27,266,741 downwards.
GGTCTGGTTGGCGGGGCAACTGGCCTTCACTTGGTGTCCTGTAGTGGGCACCCTCATTGGTTGCCTTCGGTTAGTGCTCTCATTTGGTACCCTCAGTTGTTTCTCTTCAGTTGGTGGTCTTCAGTTGCTGGGCGGTGGGGGAAGGAGGATGAATCCATTTGTGCTGTCTTCTCCCCTAGTCACAGCTCTCAGGCTTGTTGCATCCAGGCCCTTCTAAAATAATCCAGGGATGTTGGCAGGATATTTTAGCAGACAAGTCAGCTCAGGGTATGTGGGTGGCAAGAGGTGCAGGCTGGTAGCACAGTGCCACCCCATGGCCCAGGGCTGCCCTTGCCAGCCATGCCTTTGCCAGGAAAAGGTGATAGTTGTTGAGCTCTGCAGACTTGGGGGGAAGCAAAGGCCCAAGCTTCCAGAGAAGAGCAGGGGTGGCCCATGGGGACCACAATGAACTGTCGCATGTGCACAAAAGCCAGCCCCAGTCAGGGCCAGTCCAAGGGTTTTGCAGAGGCAGCCTGTGTCTCTGAGGTCTACGAGTATGCAGACAGTGAAGGTACAGGCCTAGATAAACAGGAGCAGAGGCGCCCTGAACACACCGTCCCCCAATGCCATCCGCAAGTGGGGCCAGCTCAGGGTGCAGTGGGTGAAGCTGTCCTGCACCTCTGGGATCCACAAAGTGGAGGTGGCAATAGCACCGGACCCCACTGCTTAGGAGCCTGTCCAATCGAATTTGGGAGCCAGCGAGTGTCCTGACTGCAGTACTTTCGCCACCAGAAGACGCCTAAAGGTAAGGAGGCTTCAGATACAACTTAAGTTTAGGAGCTCCTCCAGCTGCCACTGGCCCAAAGTTCCTCCAGATGCATCCAAAGCCTGGGGCTCCTCCCTCCTGCCCCTAGTTTGCTATGCTAAGCCCAGGCTCAAGCAGGAGGATTGGCTCTGCCTCACCTCCCCACCCCTTCTTTTTTCCCTGCTGTGTCCAGCCAGTTTCTTTCCTCCTACCTACCCCAATGCCCAGTTCTGGGCATTCTTCTTCTTCCCCTAGGCTGTCTGAAAAACCACGTTTTTAGAATACAAAATTTATGCTTCAGATTTCATTGCTGTAGAGGAAATGTCTGACAGCTCTTGTATTTAAACTTAGGTAGCTACATTGGGACTCACAATTTCATATCTTGAGTTCTAGGCTAGAGCCCTCTCTCCTAAGGCAATGTCAGAGGGTCAGAGGTACTCTTCTGGATTTTAATAATAAAAAAGGATTTTTTTTTTTTGTAGAGACAGGATCTCACTGTGTTGCCCAGGCTGGTCTTGAACTCCTGGCTTCAAGTGATCCACCCACCTTGGCGTCCCACTTTGCTGGCATGATAAGCAAGAACCACCAGCTAGAGCTGGCCTTTGGAAGTGCTCTAGCTTTGTGTGTTTTGGGCTAATCTTCCTGCACAGCTGTCAGTAAGATGTTCCTGCAGTATAGTTCCAAAGCTTTCTACACAAATTCAGTGGATCCTGTGATTTTTTTTACATGGAATAGCCTTTTTTTTTTTTTTTTTTTTTTTGCAGAGAAACTAGACAATTCACAATTAGTAACCTAAGGCCTAGAAAATTGTGTTTCTTGATCAAAACAACTGTTTATAGATGCTTGTGGTCCAAAGATGTAGATTCCTAATCATGAAAAATAAGAAGTGATGTCCAGTACAGGCAACCAGGGATGGAGTTTAGGATTGTTCTGAGGCCATGAAAGCCGTTGAAATTCATCCATAGGAGGGCAGAAAAAGGGAATCCACATGTTTTGATCCCTCCATGTGCCGGGTATAACTGGGTCTTTGTAAAGGTGCCCCACCCTTGGTATCAGAGAGAACTGGATTTGAATCCCAGTTCCAACAATCATTACGAAGTGATGCTGAATGAGTTTTTAAATCATCTGAGCCTCAGTTTGCTCATCTCTAAAAGATGGGATTCTTACGAGGCTTGCATAAGATTAGTGTGTAAAAATCTGGGAATAATGCCTGTAATTTAAAAGACAGGGTTGTTATGAGGCTTCAATAAGGTAAGTGTGTAAAAATCTGGACACTATGCCTTTAATTTTGTAATTGTGCAATATATGAAGGAGGATTATTTTTCTCTCCTTTAATTTTTAGAACAAGTTTATACAATTAGCATTATTCATATATTTAAGATAATCAAAGGACCAATAAGTTCAAATAAATCACCATACTCACAAAGCAGTTCGCAATATATTTACTGGGTAATTGCTACCTAAAAGCAGCAATGATGATCACATTGAAAATCTTGTATTATGTGGCGGTTTTCTCTTCCATGAGCCTCTTCATTTGTGGAAACCATAGAGTCTAAGTTGCTCTATCAAAGTGTTCGTTAGAAAAATGTGATGTACTTAGTGCATAAATTTTAGAAAATTTCCACCGTTAGTCTTGTTAATTTAATTGAAAATGTGTGTTTTGGATTATGAATATGAGTATGTATTGATATATGAATTAAGACTTGACATCATAGCTCATGGCAATGTTTTCTTCTGAAAACACCTGCCGAAATTTGTATTTTTTCTAGTTTCCAAAAAAATCAGAGGAGATGGGTCAAGGTGGGTCTTTGAATGTCAGATAGTGCTTATGGGGTACATTGGCATAGAGTAATTTCCGCATAATTTATATTCATAATTCACAGAGAGGAAACCTGAAAGTTGCTACCAGCTACTAATACATGAAAGATGGGACAGGCAGCTGTGGGGGCGGAGCCTTGTGAGCCAGTGCCTGGACTCGCACAGCACGTCACAAATGGAAGGGCGGCGCGTGGGGGGAACTCAAGGCCTGATTGGTTCCTCCTAAGCAGGACGCAATCTGGTTGGCAGGGTAATCGGCCTTCAGTTAGTGCCTTCAGTGGGTGCCTTCAGTTGGTGGCATTTGGTTGCCTTTCCTGGGGAGAGGTGGCAGGTGCTCAGCTCTGCAGGGTGGGGGCAATTGAAAGCCCAAGCTGCCCGAGAAGAGCGGAGTTGCCCCATGGGGACCATGCTGGCCTGTCGCATGTGCACCAAAGCCAGCCCCAGGCAGGGTCCCCACAGGGCTTCCACGGAGCAATCCTGAGGCTTTGACATTTATGAATGGGAGGCCAGCAAAGGCGCAGGCCCCAGCACAGAGGAGCAGAGGCGGCCGGAACACCCTGTCCCTTAATACCAGCCCCAAGCACGGCCACCTCAGGATAAGGTGTTTGGAGCTGTCCTGCAGCTCTGAGATCCACGAGTGGCGGTGGGAGTAGCGCCAGACTCCACTGATTTGGAGCCTGCCCAGTCTGATTCAGGAGGCATGACCAGCAGCACATTGGCACCAGAAGACACCAGAAGGTAGGGAGACTACAGATACCGCTCGGCCTTAGGAGCTCCTCTGGCCATTGGTGACCCAAGGATCCACAGCCTAGGGCTCCTCCCTCCTGCCCTAGTTCGCTTTCCTAGGCCCAGGCCCCAAGCAGGAGGACTTGCTCTGACTCGACTCCCCACCCCTTCTTCTTTCCCTGTTGCATCCAGCCGGTTACTTTCCATTGCCCGGCCCAAATGCCCACTTCTGGGCCCTCTTCTTCTTTTCTTAGGCTGCTCAAAACTAAGTTTTCAAAATACAAAAAGGATGCCACAGATTTCATTACGGTAGAGGAAATGTCTGACAGCTCTTGTATTTAAACTTAACTAGCCACATTGGGACTCCCAATTTCATATCTTGAGTTGTAGAGCAGAGCTCTCTCTCCTAAAGTAATGGCTGAGGGTTAGAGGTACTCTTCTTGATTCTAATAATAAAAATGATTTCTTGTAGAGACAGGGTCTCACTGTGTTGCCCAGGCTGGTCTCAAACCCCCAGCCTCAAGTGATTCACTCACGTTGGCCTCCCGCTTTGTTGGGATGACAGGCAAGAACCACCACACCTGGCCTTGGGAGGTGCTCCTGCTTTGTGTGTTTTGGCTGGTCTTCCTGCGCAGCTGTCAGTAAGATGTTCCTGCAGCATAGTTCCAAATCTTTCTGCACAAATTCAGTGGATGCTGTGATTTTTTACGTGGAATAGCCCCTTTATTTATTGCAGAGAAGCTGGACAATTCACACTTGTAACATATGGCCTAGAAAATTTCGTTTCTTGATCACCACACCTGTTAAAAGGTGATGCTTGTGGTCTAAATAGGCAGATTCCTCATCATCCCCAAGAAAAAGGGAACCACTGCAAGGCAACCTGGGAAGGAGTTTAGGATTGTTCTGAGGCAGTGCAAGCCATTGAAATTCACACAGGAGGGGGTAAAAAAGAGAATCCACATGTTTTGATCCCTCCATGTTCTGAGTATAACTTGGTCCTCCTTAACACGCACCATTTGTGGCATCAGAGAAAACTGGATTTGAATCCCAGTTCCATCACTCTTTATGATATGATGGTGAATGTGTTTTTAACTCATCTGAGCCTCAGTTTGCTCATCTATAGAAGATGTGACTGTTATGAGGCTTCTATAAGGTAAGTGTGTAAAAACCATGGCAAAATGCTTGTAATTTAAAAGAGAGGGTTATTATGAGGCTTCTATGAGGTAAGTGTGTAAAAGTCTGGACACAATGTCTACAATTTTGTAAGTGATCAATAGGTGGATGAGGAAGATTATCTTTCTCTCAATTTTTAGACCAAGTTTATAAAATTGGGGATATTCCTATTTCTTAGACAATCAAACCAATGATCAGAAAGAATAAATAAATCACCATAGTCACAAAGCAGTTCACAATACATTTACTGGGTAATTTCTAGTTAACAGTAGCAATGATGATCACATTGAAAATCTCGTGTTTTGCGGTGGTTTTCTCTTACGTAAGCCTCTTGCTTTGTTGAAAGCATAGATTCTAAGCTGCTCTGTCAAAATGATTATTAGAAAAATGTGATGTACTTTCTGTGTAAATTTTGTAAAATTTCTTCTGTTAATCTTGTTAATTTGATTGAACATGTGTGTCATTTTCAAAAATGTAAATCGAATACATGTGGATGGGATATATATGTGTACATATGAAATATAACTTGATATTACAGAGTAGGCTTAGCTCATGCCAATGTTGTTTTGTGAAAGCAGCTGCAGAAATCTCTCTTATTTCTAGTTTGTTAATATTTCAGAGATTGCGTGAGGCAGATTTGGTTTCAGTAATTTTAGCATCATTCATTGTAAGGTGATGATCCCTAGGAACTGCTTCACAGTGAGAAACCTGAAAGTTCCCAGCAGTGAGCAATGAATGAAAGGTGGGGTGGGGCTGCTGGCAGGGCAGGGCCTTGTGAACCATGTGCCTTTGATCTCAAGTTCCAAGTCTGTGGGGATGCATGCAGGGGATTCTGGACCTGATTGTTTCCTCTGAACCAGGTTACAGTCTGGTTGGCAGGGCAACTGGCCTTCACTTGGTGGCCTTCAGTGGGTGTCCTCATTGGTTGCCTTCGGTTAGTGCCCTCAGTTGGTACCATCAGTTGGCACTCTTCAGGTGGTGGTCCTCAGTAGGTGGTCCTCAGTTGTAGGGCAGTGGTGGAAGGAGGATGAAACTGTGCTTTCTCCTCCCCTAGTCACAGCTCTCAGGCTTGTTGCCTCCAGGCCCTTCTAAAATAAACCAGACAGGTTGGAAGGTTTTTCTTAGCAGACAAGTCAGCTCAGGGTACAGGGGTGACACAGGGTGCAGGCTGCTAGCGCAGTGCCACCCCACGGACCAGGACTGCCCGTGCCAGCCATGCCTTTGCCAGGAAGAGGCGATAGGTGTTGAGCTCTGCAGACTTGGGGACAAGCGAAGGCCCAAGCTGCCCGAGAAGAGCAGGGGTGCCCCATGGGGACCACACTGAACTGTCGCATGTCCACCAAAGCCAGCCCCAGTCAGGGCCAACACAAGGGTTCTGCAGAGCCAGCTTGTGGCTCTGATGTCTACAAGTGTGCATACAGTGAAGGCTCAGGCTGCGATACACAGGAGCAGAGGCACCCGGAACACGCTGCCCCCGCTGCCAGCTGCAAGTGGGGTCTGCTCAGAATGCGGAGAGTGAAGCTGTCCTGCAGCTTTGAGATCCACGAGGTGGTGGTGGCCCTAGTGCCAGACTCCACTGCTATGGAGCCTGCCCAATCGAGTTTGGGAGCCAGCGAGGGACCTGACAGCAGCACGTTGGCCACCAGGAGACGCCCAAAGGTAGGGAGGTGACAGATACTGCTGAAGTTTAGGAACTCCTCTAGCCATTGCTGGCCCAAGATTCCTGCAGAGGCTTCCAAAGTCTCAGTTTTCTCATCTATAAAAGGTGTGATTGTTATGAGGCTTCCAAAAGGTAAGTGTGTAAAAACCATAGCAAAATGCTTGTAACTTGAAAGAGAGGGTTTCTATGAGGCTTCTATAAAGTAAGTGTGTAAAACTCTGGACACAATACCTATGATTTTTTCAGTGTTCAGTATATGGAGAAGGGGATTATTTTCTCTCATCTAATTTTCAGAGCCAGTTTATAAAATTGGTGATACTCATATTTCTTAGACAATGAAACCAATGATCAGAAAAAATAAATAGATCACCAAAGTCACACAGCAGTTCACAATGCATTCACTGTGTAATTTCTAGTTAAAAGTAGCAATGATGATCACATTAAAAATTTTGTATTATGTGGTAGTTTTCACTTACATAATCCTTTTGGTGTTTTGAAACCATATATTCTAAGTTGCTCTATCAAAGCGATCATTAGAAAAATGTGATGTACTTAGTGTGTAAATTTTAGAAAATTTCTTCTGTTAGTCTTGTTAATTTGATTGAACATATGTGTTATTTTCAAAAATGTAAATTGAATATATGTGGATTGGATATATATGTGCAGGTATGAAATATGACTTGACATTATAGAGTAGGCTTAGCTCATGGCAATATTTTTTTCTGAAAGCACCTGAAGAAATCACTCTTATCTCCAGTTTGTTAATGTTTCAGAGACTATGGGGGAAAGGGGATTCTATGAATGTCAGACACTGCGTGAGGCAGATTTGGTTTCAGTAATTTTAGCATCGTTCATTGTAAGGTGATGATCCCTAGGAACGTCTTCACAGTGAGAAACCTGAAAGTTCCTAGCAGGCAGCAATGAATGAAAGGTGGGGCGGGGCTGCTGAAGGGGCGGGGCCTTGTGAGCCATGTGCCTGTGCTCTCAAGTTCCAAGTTTGTGGGGGTGCCTCCAGCGGATTCTGGACCTGATTGTTTCCTCTGAACCAGGATGCGGTCTGGTTGGCAGGACAACTGGCCTTCACTTGGTGGCCTTCAGTGGGTTCCCTCATTGGTTGCCTTCATTTAGTGCCCTCAGTTGGTACCCTCAGTTGTTTCTCTTCAGTTGGTGGTCCTCAATTGGTGGACTTCAGTTGTTGGGTAGTGGTGGAAGGAGGATGAAACTGTGCTTTCTCCTCCCACAGTCACAGCTCTCAGTCTTGTTGCATCCAGGCCCTTCTAAAATAAACCAGACAGGTTGGCAGGTTTTTTTTTTTTCAGACAACTCAGCTCAGGGTATGGTGGTGATGCACTGTCCAGGATGCTAGTGCAGTGCCACCCCATGGCCCAGGGCTGCCCATGCCAGCCATGCCTTTGTCAGGAAGAGGCGATAGGTGTTGAGCTCTGCAGACTTGGGGGAAGTGAAGGCCCAAGCTGCCGGAGAAGAGCAGGGGTGCCCCACGTGGTCCACACTGACCTGTCACATGTGCACCAAAGCCAGCCCCAGTCAGGGCCGGCACAAGTGTTCTGTAGGGCCAGCCTGTGGCTCTGACATCTACGAGTGTGCAGACAGCGAAGACGCAGGCTGTGATATACAGGAGCAGAAGCACCCAGAATATGCTGTCCCCCAGTGCCAGCCACAAGTGGGGCCAGCTCAGGGTGTGGTGAGTGAAGCCGTCCTGCACCTCTGGGGTCCACGTAGTGGAGGTGGCAGTAGTGCCAGACTCCACTTCTTTGGAGCCTGCCCAGTCAAATTTGAGAGGAAGCGAGGGACCTGACAGCAGCACATTGGCCACCAGAAGACACCGAAAGGTAGGGAGGCAACAGATACTGCTTAAATTCAGAAGATTCTCTGGCTGTGGCTGGCCCAAGCTTCTGCCACAGGCATCCAAAGCCTCAGTTTTCTCATCTGTAAAAGATGTGATTATTATGAGGCTTCCATAAGGTAAGTGTATAAAAACCATGGCAAAATGCTTGTAACTTAAAAGAGAGGGTTTCTATGAGGCTTCTGTAAGGCAAGTGTTTAAAAATCTGGACACAATACCTGTAATTTTTTAAGTGTTCAGTGTATGGAGAAGGAGGATTACTTTTTCTCATTTAATTTTTAGCACGAGTTTATAAGATTGGTGATACTCATATATCTTAGACAATCAAACCAATAATCAGAAAGAATAAATAGATCACCAAAGTCAAAAAGCAGTTCACAATGCATTCACTGGGTAATTTCTAGTTAAAAGTAGCAACGATTATCACATTGACAATTTTGTATTATGTTGTGGTTTTCTCTTCTACAATCCTCTTGGTGTTATGTAACCACAGATTCTAAGTTGCTCCATCAAAGTGATCATTAGAAAAATGTGATGTACTTAGTGTGTAAATTTTAGAAAATTTCTTGTGTTAGCTTTGTTAATTTGATTGAACATATGTTATTTTCAAAAACATAAATGTGGATTGGATATCTATGTGTACATATGAAATATGATTTGACTTTATTATAGAGTAGGCTTAGCTCATGGCAATGTTTTTTTCTGAAAGCACCTGCAGAAATCACTCTTATTTCTAGTTTGTTAATGTTTCAGAGATTATGGGGGAAAGGGAGTTCTAGGAATCCCAGACACTGCGTGAGGCAGATTTGGTTTCAGCAATTTTAGTATCATTCTTTGTAAGGCGCGATGATCCCTAGGAACTTCTTCACAGTGAGAAAACCGAAAGGTCCCAGCAGCCAGCAATGAATGAAAGGTGGGGCAGGGCCGCTGGCAGGGCGGGGCCTTGTGAGCCATGTGCCTGTGCTCTCAAGTTCCAGGATTGTGGTGATGCGTGCAGGGGATTCTGGACCTGATTGTTTCCTCTGAACCAGGATGTGTTCTTGTTGGCAGGACAACTGGCCTTCACTTGGTGGCCTTCATTGCCTGCCTTCATTTATGGCCTTCACTTAGTGCCCTCAGTTGGTCCTCTTCAGTTGGTGGTCCTCAGTTGGTGGTCTTCAGTCGTTGGCAGTGTTGGAAGGAGGATGAATCTGTTTGTGCTCTCTCCTCCCCCAGTCACAGCTCTCAGGCTTGTTGCAGCCAGGCCCTTCTAACATAAACCGGACATGTTGGCAGGTTTTTTTTTTAGCAGACAAGTCAGCTCAGGATATGGGGGTGACATGGGGTGAGGGCTGCTAGCACAATGCTGCCCCATGCCCCAGTGTTGCCCGTGCCAACAATGCTTTTGCCAGGAAGAGTCAAGAGGTGTTCAGCTCTGCAGACTTAAGGGCAAGCGAAGGCCCATGCTGCCGGAGAAGAGCAGGGGTATCCCATGGGGTCCACACTGAACTGTCACATATGCACCAAAGCCAGTCCCAATCAGGGCTTGCACAAGGTTTCTGCAGAGCTAGCCTGTGGCTCTGATGTCTATGAGTGTGCAGACAGCGAAGACGCAGGCCACCATATACAGGAGCAGAAATGCCCGGAACACGCCATCCCCTCATGCCAGCCAGAAGTGGAGCCTGCTCAGGGTGTGGTGGGTGAAGCTGTCCTGCAGCTCTGAGATCCACAAGGTGGAGGTGGTAGTAGCACAGGACCCCACTGCTTTGGAGGCTGCACCATTGAATTTGGGAGCCAGCGAGTATCCTCACAACAGCACATTGGCCACCAGAAGATGCCGAAAGGTAGGGAGGCGACAGGTACCACTTAAGTTCAGGAGCTCCTCTGGCCACTGATGGCCCAAGGTCCCCCCAGAGGCATCCAAAGCCTCAGTTTTCTCATCTGTAAAAGATGTGATTGTTATGAGGCTTCCATAAGGTAAATGTGTGAAAACCATGGCAAAAATGTTTGTAATTTAAAAGGGTACATTTCTTTGACACTTCTGTAAGGTAAGTGTGTAAAATCTGGACACAATACCTTTAATTTAGGTCACTGTAACTTCTGCCTCCTGGGTTCAAGTGATTCTCCTGCCTTAGCCTCCCGAGTAGCTGGGATTAGAGGCGTGTGCCATCAGGCCCGACTAATTTTGTCCTTTTTAGGAGAGACGGAGTTTCACCATGTTGGTCAGACTGGTCTCAAACTCCTGACCTCAGGTGATCTGCTCACCTTGGCTTCCCTAAGTACTGAGATTACAGGCTTGAGCCACCATCCACGACCAAAAATTTCATTTCTTGATCAACAAACCTGTTTCTAAGGAGATGCTTGTGGTCTAAATATGCAGATTCCCCGTCATTACCAAGAAGAAGGGAATGACTGCAAGGCAACCTGGGAGGGAGTTTAGGATTGTTCTGAGGCTGTGAAAGCCATTGAAATTCACATATAAGAGGGTAGAGAAAGGGAATCCACATGTTCGATCCCTCCATGTACTGGGTATAACTTGGTCTTCATTAAGTTGCACCACCTTTGGCATCAGAGAGAACTGGATTTGAATCCAAGTTCCAACACTCATTAGGACACAATCGTGAACATGTCTTTAACTCCTCAGAGCCTCACTTTGCTTATCTATAAAAGAGGGGATTGTTATGAGGCTTCCGTAAGGTAAATGAAAAAATTTGGGTGGACAAAAATGCCTGTAATTTAAAAGATAGGGTTGTTATGAGGCTTCGATAAGGTAAGTGTGCAAAAATCTGGACATAATGTCTATAATTTTGTAAGAGTTCAATATAAAGAGAGGGATTATTTTTCTCTCATTCCATTTTTAGAGCAAGTTTATAAAATGGTGTTACTCATATTTTTGAGATAATCAAACCAAGAATCACAAAGATAAATGAGTCACCATAATCACAAAGCAGTTCACAATACATGTCCTGGGTAATTGCCAGTTAAAAGTAGCAATGATGATCACATTTAAAATCTTGTATTATGTGGTGCTTTTCTCTTACGTAAGCCTCTTTGTTTGTTGAAGCCATAGATTCTAAGTTGCTGTATCAAAATGATCACTAGAAAACAGTGACCTACTTAGTGTATAAATTTTAGAAAATGTCTTCTATTACTCTTGTTAATTTGATTGAATACATGTGTTATTTTCAAAAATGTAAATGGAATATGTATGGATTGAATATATATGTGTATATATATGAAATATGATTTGACATTATAGTGTAGGCGTAGCTCATGGCAATGTGTTTTTCTGAAAGCAACGGCAGAAATTTGTCATTTTTCTAGTTTGTAAAAATCTCAGAGGTTATGGCGGAAAGGGTGTTCTATGAATCCCAGATAGTACATGAGGCAGATTTGGTTTCAGTAATTTTAGCATCATTCATTGTAAGGTGATGATCCCTAGGAACTTCATCACAGTGAGCAACATGAAAGCTCCTAGCAGCCAGCAACGGATGAAAGGTGGGGCAGGTCCACTGGCAAGGTGGGGCCTTGTGAGCCTGGTGCTCGAGCTCTCAATTCCAAGTTGGGGGGAGACATGCAAAGGATTCTGGGACTGATTGTTTCCTGTAACCAGGATGCGGTCTGGTTGGCAGGGCAACTGGCCTTCACTTGGTGTCCTGTAGTGGGCACCCTCATTGGTTGCCTTCGGTTAGTGCTCTCATTTGGTACCCTCAGTTGTTTCTCTTCGGTTGGTGGTCCTCAGTTGGTGGTCTTCAGTTGCTGGGCGGTGGGGGAAGGAGGATGAATCCGTTTGTGCTGTCTTCTCCCCTAGTCACAGCTCTCAGGCTTGTTGCATCCAGGCCCTTCTAAAATAATCCAGGGATGTTGGCAGGATATTTTAGCAGACAAGTCAGCTCAGGCTATGTGGGTGGCAAAAGGTGCAGGCTGCTAGCACAGTGCCACCCCATGGCCCAGGGATGCCCTTGCCAGCCATGCCTTTGCCAGGAAAAGGTGATAGTTGTTGAGCTCTGCAGACTTGGGGGAAGCAAAGGCCCAAGCTTCCAGAGAAGAGCAGGGGTGGCCCATGGGGACCACAATGAACTGTCACATGTGCACAAAAGCCAGCCCCAGTCAGGGCCAGTCCAAGGGTTTTGCAGAGGCAGCCTGTGTCTCTGAGGTCTACGAGTATGCAGACAGTGAAGGTACAGGCCTAGATAAACAGGAGCAGAGGCGCCCTGGACACACTGTCCCCCAATGCCATCCGCAAGTGGGGCCAGCTCAGGGTGCAGTGGGTGAAGCTGTCCTGCACCTCTGGGATCCACAAAGTGGAGGTGGCAATAGCACCAGACCCCACTGCTTTGGAGCCTGTCCAATCGAATTTGGGAGCCAGCGAGTGTCCTGACTGCAGTACTTTCGCCACCAGAAGACGCCTAAAGGTAAGGAGGCTTCAGATACAACTTAAGTTTAGGAGCTCCTCCAGCTGCCACTGGCCCAAAGTTCCCCCAGATGCATCCAAAGCCTGGGGCTCCTCCCTCCTGCCCCTAGTTTGCTATGCTAAGCCTAGGCTCAAGCAGGAGGACTGGCTCTGCCTCACCTCCCCACCCCTTCTTTTTTCCCTGCTGTGTCCAGCCAGTTTCTTTCCTCCTACCTACCCCAATGCCCAGTTCTGGGCATTCTTCTTCTTCCCCTAGGCTGTCTGAAAACCACGTTTTTAGAATACACAATTTATGCTTCAGATTTCATTGCTGTAGAGGAAATTTCTGACAGCTCTTGTATTTAAACTTAAGTAGCTACATTGGGACTCACAATTTCATATCTTGAGTTCTAGGCTAGAGCCCTCTCTCCTAAGGCAATGTCAGAGGGTCAGAGGTACTCTTCTCGATTTTAATAATAAAAAAGGATTTTTTTTTTTTTTTTTTGGTAGAGACAGGATCTCACTGTGTTTCCCAGGCTGGTCTTGAACTCCTGGCTTCAAGTGATCCACCCACCTTGGCCTCCCACTTTGCTGGCATGATAAGCAAGAACCACCAGCTAGAGCTGGCCTTTGGAAGTGCTCCAGCTTTGTGTGTTTTGGGCTAATCTTCCTGCACAGCTGTCAGTAAGATGTTCCTGCAGTATAGTTCCAAAGCTTTCTACACAAATTCAGTGGATCCTGTGATTTTTTTTACATGGAATAGCCTTTTTTTTTTTTTTTTTTTTTTTTTTTTTTTTTTTTTGCAGAGAAACTAGACAATTCACAGTTAGTAACCTAAGGCCTAGAAAATTGTGTTTCTTGATCAAAACAACTGTTTATAGATGCTTGTGGTCCAAAGATGTAGATTCCTAATCATGAAAAAGAAGAAGTGATGTCCAGTACAGGCAACCAGGGAGGGAGTTTAGGATTGTTCTGAGGCCATGAAAGCCATTGAAATTCATCCATAAGAGGGCAGAAAAAGGGAATCCACATGTTTTGATCCCTCCATGTGCCGGGTATAACTGGGTCTTTGTGAAGGTGCACCACCTTTGGTATCAGAGAGAACTGGATTTGAATTCCAGTTCCAACAATCATTACGAAGTGATGCTGAATGAGTTTTTAAATGATCTGAGCCTCAGTTTGCTCATCTCTAAAAGATGGGATTCTTACGAGGCTTGCATAAGATTAGTGTGTAAAAATCTGGGAATAATGCCTGTAATTTAAAAGACAGGGTTGTTATGAGGCTTCAATAAGGTAAGTGTGTAAAAATCTGGACACTATGCCTTTAATTTTGTAATTGTGCAATATATGAAGGAGGATTATTTTTCTCTCCTTTAATTTTTAGAACAAGTTTATACAATTAGCATTATTCATATATTTAAGATAATCAAAGGACCAATAAGTTCAAATAAATCACCATACTCACAAAGCAGTTCGCAATATATTTACTGGGTAATTGCTACTTAAAAGCAGCAATGATGATCACATTGAAAATCTTGTATTATGTGGCGGTTTTCTCTTCCATGAGCCTCTTCATTTGTGGAAACCATAGAGTCTAAGTTGCTCTATCAAAGTGTTCATTAGAAAAATGTGATGTACTTAGTGCATAAATTTTAGAAAATTTCCACCGTTAGTCTTGTAAATTTAATTGAATATGTGTGTTTTGGATTATGAATATGAGTATGTATTGATATATGAATTAAGACTTGACATCATAGCTCATGGCAATGTTTTCTTCTGAAAACACCTGCCGAAATTTGTATTTTTTCTAGTTTCCAAAAAAATCAGAGGAGATGGGTCAAGGTGGGTCTTTGAATGTCAGATAGTGCTTATGGGGTACATTGGCATAGAGTAATTTCCGCATAATTTATATTCATAATTCACAGAGAGGAAACCTGAAAGTTGCTACCAGCTACTAATACATGAAAGATGGGACAGGCAGCTGTGGGGGCGGAGCCTTGTGAGCCAGTGCCTGGACTCGCACAGCACGTCACAAATGGAAGGGCGGCGCTTGGGGGGAACTCAAGGCCTGATTGGTTCCTCCTAAGCAGGACGCGATGTGGTTGGCAGGGCAACCGGCCTTCAGTTAGTGCCTTCAGTGGGTGCCTTCAGTTGGTGGCATTTCATTGCTTTTCCTGGGGAGAGGTGGCAGGTGCTCAGGTCTGCAGTCGTGGGGACAAGCGAAGGCCCAAGCTGCCTGAGAAGAGCAGAGTTGTCCAATGCGGACCAAGTTAACCTGTCGCACGTGCCCCAAAGCCAGCCCCAGACAGGGCCGGCGCAGGGCTTCTGCGGAGCCATCCTGAGGCTCTGACATCTATGAGTGGGTGGCCAGCAAAGGCGCAGGCCCCAGCACAGAGGAGCAGAGGTGCCCGGAACACGCTGTCCCTTAATGCCAGCCCCAAGCGGGGTCAGCTCAGGGTGCGGTGTTTGGAGCTGTCCTGCAGCTCTGAGATCCACGAGGGGGCGGTGGGAGTAGCGCCAGACTCCACTAATTTGGAGCCTGCCCAGTCTGATTCCGCAGCCTTGACTAGCAGCACATTGGCACCAGAAGACGCCAAAAGGTAAGGAGACGACAGATACCGCTTGGCCTTAGGAGCTCCTCTGGCCTTGCTCACCCAAGGTTCCCTGCAAAGGCATCCACAGCCTGGGGTTCCTCCCTCCTGCCCCTAGTTCGCTTTCCTAGGCCCAGGCCCTAAGCAGGAGGACTTGCTCTGGCTCGACTCCCCACCCCTTCTTCTTTCCCTGTTGCATCCAGCCGGTTACTTTCCCTTGCCCTGCCCAAATGTCCACTTCTGGGTCCTCTTCTTCTTTTCCTAGGCTGGCCAAAAACTAAGTTTTCAAAATACAAATTGGATGCCACAGATTTCATTATGGTAGAGGAAATGTCTGACAGCTCTTGTATTTAAACTTAAGTAGCCACATTGGGACTCCCAATTTCATATCTTGAGTTGTAGAGCAGAGCTCTCTCTCCTAAAGTAATGGCTGAGGGTTAGAGGTACTCTTCTTGATTCTAATAAGAAGAAATGATGTTTTGTAGAGACAGTGTCTCACTGTGTTGCCCAGGCTGGTCTCAAACCCCTGGTCTCAAGTGATTCACCCACGTTGGCCTCCCACTTTGTTGGGATGACAGGCAAGAACCACCACACCTGGCCTTGGGAGGTGCTCCTGCTTTGTGTGTTTTGGCTGGTCTTCCTGCACAGCTGTCAGTAAGATGTTCCTGCAGCATAGTTCCAAATCTTTCTGCACAAATTCAGTAGATGCTGTGATTTTTTACGTGGAATAGCCCCTTTATTTATTGCAGAGAACCTGGACAATTCACACTTAGTAACATACGGCCTAGCAAATTTCATTTCTTGATCACCACACCTGTTAAAAGGTGATGCTTGTGGTCTAAATATGCAGATTCCTCATCATCCCCAAGAAAAAGGGAACCACTGCAAGGCAACCTGGGAGGGAGTTTAGGATTGTTCTGAGGCAGTGCAAGCCATTGAAATTCACACAGGAGGGGGTAGAAAAGAGAATCCACATGTTTTGATCCCTCCATGTTCTGGGTATAACTTGGTGCTCCTTAACATGCACCGTTTTTGGCATCAGAGAAAACTGGATTTGAATCCCAGTTCCATCACTCTTTGTGATGTGATGGTGAATGTGTTTTTAACTCATCTGAGCCTCAGTTTGCTCGTCTATAGAAGATGTGATTTTTATGAGGCTTCCATAAGGTAAGTGTGTAAAAACCATGGCAAAATGCATGTAATTTGAAAGAGAAGGTTAGTATCAGGCTTCTATAAGGTAAGTGTGTAAAAGTCTGGACACAATGTCTACAATTTTTTAAGTGTTCAATAGGTGGAGAAGGATGATTATCTTTCTTTTTTTTACACCACTAATTTTTAGACCAAGTTTATAAAATTAGGGACACATATTTCTTAGACATCAGAAAGAGTAAATAAATCAGCGTAGTCACAAAGCAGTTCACAATACATTTACTGGGTAATTTCTAGTTAACAGTAGCGATGATGGTCACGTTGAAAATCTCATATTTTGTGGTGGTTTTCTCTTACGTAAGCCTCTTGCTTTGTTGAAAGCATAGATTCTAAGCTGCTGTATCAAGTGATTCTTAGAAAAATGTGATGTACTTAGTGTGTAAAGTTTAGAAAATTTCTTCTGTTAGTCTAGTTAATTTGAACATTTGTGTCATTTTCAAAAATATAAATCAAATATATGTGGATGGGATCTATATGTGTACATATGAAATATGACTTGATATTATAGGGTAGGCTCAGCTCATGGCAATATTTTTTTCTGAAAGCACCTGCAGAAATCACTCTTATTTCTAGTTTGTTAATGTTTCAGAAATTATGGGGGAAAGGGAGTTCTAGGAATCCCAGACACTGCATGAGGTAGATTTGTTTCAGTAATTTTAGCATCATTCATTGTAAGGCGATGATCCCTAGGAACTTCTTCACAGTGAGAAACCTGAAAGGTCCTAGCAGCCAGCAATGAATGAAAGGTGGGGCGGGGCTGCTGGCAGAGTGGGGCCTTGTGAGCCTTGTGCCTGTGCTCTCAAGTTCCAAGTTGGTGGGGATGCCTCCAGGGGATTCTGGACCTGATTGTTTCCTCTGAACCAGGATGTGGTCTGGTTGGTAGGGTAACTGGCCTTCACTTGGTGACCTTCAGTGGGCATCTTCATTGGTTGCCTTCGGTTAGTGCCCTCAGTTGGTACCCTCAGTTGGTTCTCTTCAGTTGGTGGTCCTCAGCTGGTGGTCTTCAGTTGTTGGGTAGTGGTGGAAGGAGAATGAAACTGTGCTTTCTCCTCCCACAGTCACAGCTCTCAGGCTTGTTGCATCCAGGCCCTTCTAAAATAAACCAGACAGGTTGGCAGGTTTTTCTCAGCACACAAGACAGCTCAGGGTATGGGGTTGATGGGGGTGTGGGCTGCTAGCACAGTGCTGCCCCATGCCCAGGGCTGCCCATGCCAGCCATGCCTTTGCCAGGAAGAGGTGATAGTTGTTGAGCTCTGCAGACTTGGGGACAAGCAAAGGCCCAAGCTGCCCGAGAAGAGGAGGGGTGCCCCATGGGGATCACACTGAACTGTCGCATGTGCACCAAAGCCAGCCTCAGTCAGGGCCGGCACAAGCATTCTGCAGTGCCAGCCTGTGGCTCTGACGTCTACAAATGTGCAGACAGTGAAGATGCAGACTGCGATATACAGGAGCAGAGGCGCCCGGAACACACTGTCCGCCAATGCCAGCCTCAAGTGAGGTCAGCTCAGGGTGTGGTGGGTGAAGCCGTCCTGCAGCCCTGAGATCCATAAGATAGAGGTGGCAGTAGTGATGCACTTCACTGTATGGAGCCTGCCCAATCGAATTTGGGAACCAGCGAGGGTCCTGACAACACTACATTGGCCGCCAGAAGATGCCAAAAGGTAGGGAGGCGACTGATACTGCTAAAGTTTAGGAGCTCCTCTGGCTGTTCCTGGCCCAAGGGTCCCCAGGAGGCATCCAAAGCCTCAGTTTTCTCATCTGTAAACGATATGATTGTTATGAGGCTTCCATAAGGTAAGTGTGTAAGAACCATGGCAAAGTGCTTGTAACTTAAAAGAGAGGGTTTCTATGAGGCTTCCATAAGGTAAGTGTGTAAAAATGTGGACACAATACCTATAATTTTTTAAGTGCTCAGTATATGGAGAAGGGGGATTATTTTTTCTCATCTGATTTTTACAATGAATTTATAAGATTAGTGACACTCATATCTCTTAGACAATGTAACCAGTGATCAGAAAGAATAAATAGATAATTAAAGTCACAAAGCAGTTCACAATGCATTCATTGGGTAATTTCTGGTTAAAACTAGCAATGATGATCACATTGAAAACTTTCTATTATATGGTGGTTTTCACTTACATAATCCTCTTGATGTTTTTGAAACCATAGATTCTAAGTTGCTCTACCAAAGTGATCATTAGAAAAATGTGATTCACTTACTGTGTAAATGTTAGAAAATCTCTTTTGTTAGTCTAGTTAATTTGATTGAACATATGTGTTATTTTCAAAAATGTAAATCGAATATATGTGGATTGAATATATATGTGCAGGTATGACATATGACTTGACGTTATAGAGTAGGCTTAGCTCATGGCAATGTTTTTTTCTGAAAGCACCTGCAGAAATCTCTCTTATTTCTAGTTTGTTAATGTTTTAGAGATTATGGGGGAAATGGGATTCTATGAATGTAAGACACTGCTTGAGGCAGATTTGATTTCAGTAATTTTAGCATCATTCATTGTAATGCGATGATCCCTAGGAACTTCTTCACAGTGAGAAACCTGAAAGCTCCTAGCAGGCAGCAATGAATGAAAGGTGGGGTGGGGCCGCTGGCAGGACAGGGCCTTTTGAGCCATGTGCCTGTGCTCTCAAGTCCCAAGTTTGTGGGGATGCATGCAGGGGATTCTGGACCTGATTGTTTCCTATGAACCAGGATGCGTTCTGGTTGGCAGGACAACTGGCCTTCACTTGGTGGCCTTCAGTGGGTGCCCTCATTGGTTGCCTTCGTTTAGTGCCCTCTGTTGGTACCCTCAGTTGTTTCTCTTCAGTTGGTTGTCTTCAGTTGGTGGTCTTCAGTTGTTGGGCAGTGGTGGAGGGAGGATGAATCCGTTTGTTCTCTCTCCTCCCCCAGTCACAGCTCTCAGGCTTGTTGCCTCCAGGCCCTTCTAAAATAAACCAGACAGGTGGCAGGATTTTTTTTAGCAGACAATTCAGCTCACGGTACAGGGGTGAAGTGGGGTGTGGGATGCTAGTGCAGTGTCGCCTCATGGCCCAGGGCTGCCCGTGCCAGCCATGCTTTTGGAAGGAAGAAGTGATAGGTGTTGAGCTCTGCAGACTTGGGGGCCAGCGAAGGCCCAAGCTGCCCGAGAAGAGCAAGATTGCCCCACGGGGCCCACACTGAACTGTCGCATGTGCACCAAAGCCAGCCCCAATCAGGGCTGGCACAAGGTTCTGCAAAGTCAACCTGTGGTTCTGACATCTACGAATGTGCATACAGCGAAGGTGCAGGCTGCGATATACAGGACCACAGGCACCCTGAACATACTGTCCCCCAGTGCCATCCGCAAGTGGGGACAGCTCAGGGTGCGGTGGGTGAAGCTGTCCTGCACCTCTGGGATCCATGAGGTGGAGGTGGCAGTATCACCGGACTCCACTGCTTTGGAGCCTGCCCAATCGAATTTGGGAGCCAGTGAGGGACCTGACAGCAGCAGACTGGCAACCAGAAGACGCCCAAAGGTAGGGAGGCAATGGATACTGCTTAAGTTCAGAAGATCCTCTCGCTGTTGTTGGCCCAAGTTTCCTCCAGAGGCATCCAAAGCCTCAGTTTTCTCATCTATAAAAGACATGATTCTTTTGAGGTTTCCATAAGGTAAGTGTAAAAAGCATGGAAAAATGCTTGTAATTTAAAAGAGAGGGTTTCTATGAAGCTTCTATATGGTAAGTGTGTAAAAACCTGGACACAATACCTATAATTTTTTAACTGTTCTGTATATGGAGAAGGAGGATTATTTTTTCTCATCTAATTTTTAGAGTAAGTTTATAAAATTGTTGATACTCATAATTCTTAGACAATCTAACCAATCATCAGAAAGAATAAATAGATAACCAATGTCACAAAGCCGGTAATTTCTAGTTCAAAGTGGCACTGATTTTCACATTGAAAATTTTGTATTATGTGGTGATTTTTCTCTTACATAATCCTCTTGGTGTTCTGAAACCACAGATTCTTAGTTGCTCTATCAAAGTGATCATTAGAAAAATGTGATTTACTTACTGTGTAAACGTTAGAAAATGTCTTCTGTTAGTCTTGTTAATTTGATTGAACATATGTGTTATTTTCAAAAATGTAAATCGAATATATGTGGATTGGATATATATGTGCAGGTATGAAATATGACTTGACATTATAGAGTAGGCTTAGCTCATGGCAATGTTTTTTTCTGAAAGCACCTGCAGAAATCTCTCTTATTTCTAGTTTGTTAATGTTTTAGAGATTATGGGGGAAAGGGGATTCTATGAATGCAAGACACTGCGTGAGGCAGATTTGATTTAAGTAATTTTAGCATCATTCATTGTAAGGCAATGATCTCTAGGAACTTCTTCTCGTTGAGAAACCTGAAATGTCCTAGCAGCCAGCAATGAATGAAATGTGGGGCGGGGCCGCTGGCAGGGCGGGGCCTTGTGAGCCCTGTGCCTGTGCTCTCAGGTTCCAAGTTTGTGGGGATGCATGCAGGGGATTCTGGACCTGACTGTTTCCTCTGAACCAGGAAGCGGTATGGGTGGCAGGACAACTGGCCTTCACTTGGTGGCCTTCGGTGGGTGTCCTCATTTGTTGCCTTCGGTTAGTGCCCTCAGTTGGTACCCTCAGTTGTTTCTCTTCAGTTGGTGGTCCTCAATTGGTGGTCTTCAGTTGTTGGGTAGTGGTGGAAGGAGGATGAAACTGTGCTTTCTCCTCCCCCAGTCACAGCTCTCAGGCTTGTTGCATCCAGGCCCTTCTAAAATAAACCAGACAGGTTGACAGGTTTTTCTCAGCACACAAGTCCCCTCAGGGTACGCGGCTGATGGGGGTGTGGGCTGCTAGTGTAGTGCTGCCCCATGGCCCAGGGCTGCCCGTGCCAGCCATGCCTTTGCCAGGAAGAGGTGATAGTTGTTGAGCTCTGCAGACTTGGGGACAAGCAAAGGCCCAAGCTGCCCGAGAAGAGCAGGGGTGCCCCATGGGGATCACACTGAACTGTCGCATGTGCACCAAAGCCAGCCTCAGTCAGGGCCGGCACAAGCATTCTGCAGCGCCAGCCTGTGGCTCTGACATCTACAAATGTGCAGACAGTGAAGATGCAGACTGCGATATACAGGAGCAGAGGTGCCTGGAACACACTGTCCGCCAATTCCAGCCTCAAGTGGGGTCAGCTCAGGGTGTGGTGGGTGAAGCCGTCCTGCTGCTCTGAGATTCATAAGATAGAGGTGGCAGTAGTGATGCACTTCACCGCATGGAGCCTGCCCAATCGAATTGGGGAACCAGCGAGGGTCCTGACAACACTACATTGGCCGCCAGAAGATGCCAAAAGGTAGGGAGGCGACTGATACTGCTTAAGTTTAGGAGCTCCTCTGGCCGTTCCTGGCCCAAGGTTCCCCCAGAGGCATCCAAAGCCTCAGTTTTCTCATCTATAAACGATGTGATTGTTATGAGGCTTCCATAAGGTAAGTGTGTAAAAATGTGGACACAATACCTATAATTTTTTAAGTGTTCAGTATATGGAGAAGGGGGATTATTTTTTCTCACCTAATTTTTACAATGAATTTATAAGATTGGTGACACTCATATTTCTTAGACAATGTAACCAATGATCAGAAAGAATAAATAGATAATTAAAGTCACAAAGCAGTTCGCAATGCATTCACTGGGTAATTTCTGGTTAAAACAAGCAATGATGATCACATTGAAAACTTTCTATTATATGGTGGTTTTCACTTACATAATCCTCTTGGTGTTTTTGAAACCATAGATTCTAAGTTGCTCTACCAAAGTGATCATTAGAAAACTGTGATGTACTTAGTGTCTAAATTTTAGAAAACTTCTTCTGTTATTCTTGTTAATTTGATTGAGCATGTGTGTTATTTTCAAAAATGTAAATGGAATATATATTGATCGGATTTATATGTGTATATATGAGATATGACTTGACGTTATAGAATAGGCTTAGCTGATGGCAGTGTTTTTTTCTGAAAGCACCTGCAGAAATCTCTCGTATTTCTAGTTTGTTAATGTTTCAGAGATTATGTGGGAAAGGGCGTTCTAGGAATCCCAGACACTGCGTGAGGCACATTTGGTTTCAGTAATTTTAGCATCATTCATTGTAAGGTGATGATCCCTAGGAACTTCTTCACAATGAGAAACCTGAAAGGTCCTAGCAGCCAGCAATGAATGAAAGGTGGGGTGGGGCCGCTGGCAGGGCGGGGCCTTGTGAGCCATGTGCCCGTGCTCTCAAGTCCGAAGTTTGTGGGGATGCATGCAGGGGATTCTGGCCCTGATTGTTTCCCCAGAACCAGGATGCGTTCTGGTTGGCAGGACAACTGGCCTTCACTTGGTGGCCTTCAGTGGGTGCCCTCATTGGTTGCCTTCGTTTAGTGCCCTCAGTTGGTACCCTCAGTTGGTTCTCTTCAGTGGGTGGTCCTCAGTTGTTGGGCAGTGTTGGAAGGAGGATGAATCCATTTGTGCTCTCTCCTCTCCCAGTCACAGCTCTCAGTTTTTGTTGCATCCAGGCCCTTCTAAAATAAAGCAGACAGGTGGCAGGATTTTTTTAGCAGACAAGTCAGCTCAGGGTACAGGGCTGAAGCAGGGTGCGGGATGCTAGTGCAGTGTCGCCTCATGGCCCAGGGCTGCCCGTGCCAACCATGCTTTTGGAAGGAAGAAGTGATAGGTGTTGAGCTCTGCAGACTTGGGACAAACGAAGGCTCAAGCTGCCCGAGAAGAGCAGGGTTGCCCCATGGGGCCCACACTGAACTGTCGCATGTGCACCAAAGCCAGTCCCAGTAAGGGCTGGCACAAGCGTTCTGCAGAGCCAGCCTGTGGCTCTGACATCTACGAGTGTGCATACAGTGAAGGTGCAGGCTGCGATATACAGGACCACAGGCAACCGGAACATGCTGCCCCCAGTGCCATCCACAAGCGGGGACAGCTCAGGGTGCGGTGAGTGAAGCCGTCCTGCACCTCTGGGATCCATGAGGTGGAGGTGGCAGTATCGCCGGACTCCACTGCTTTGGAGCCTGCCCAATCGAATTTGGGAGCCAGTGAGGGACCTGACAGCAGCAGATTGGCAACCAGAAGACGCCCAAAGGTAGGGAGGCAATGGATACTGCTTAAGTTCAGAAGATCCTCTTGCTGTTGCTGGCCCAAGGTTCCCCCAGGGGCATCTAAAGCCTCAGTTTTCTCATCTATAAAAGACATGATTCTTTTGAGGTTTCCATAAGGTAAGTGTAAAAAGCATGGCAAAATGCTTGTAATTTAAAAGAGAGGGTTTCTGTGAAGCTTCTATGTGGTAAGTGTGTAAAAACCTGGACACAATACCTATAATTTTTTAACTGTTCGGTATGTGGAGAAGGAGGATTATTTTTTCTCATCTAATTTTTAGAGTAAGTTTATAAAATTGTTGATACTCATATTTCTTAGACAATCTAACCAATCATCAGAAAGAATAAATAGATAACCAAGGTCACAAAGCTATTCACAATGCATTCACTGGGTAATTTCTAGTTCAAAATGGCAATGATTTTCACATTGAAAATTTTGTATTATGTGGTGATTTTTCTCTTACATAATCCTCTTGGTGTTTTGAAACCACAGGTTCTTAGTTGCTCTATCAAAGTGATCATTAGAAAAATGTGATTTACTTACTGTATAAACGTTAGAAAATGTCTTCTGTTAGTCTTGTTAATTTGATTGAGCATATGTGTTATTTTCAAAAATGTAAATCGAATATATGTGGATTGGATATATATGTGCAGGTATGAAATATGACTTGACATTTTAGAGTAGGCTTAGCTCATGGCAATGTTTTTTTCTGAAAGCACCTGCAGAAATCTCTCTTATTTCCAGTTTGTTAATGTTTTAGAGATTATGGGGGAAAGGGGATTCTATGAGTGCAAGACACTGCATGAGGCAGATTTGGTTTCAGTAATTTTAGCATCATTCATTGTAAGGTGATGATCCCTAGGAATTTCTTCTCATTGAGAAACCTGAAATGTCCTAGCAGCCAGCAATGAATGAAATGTGGGGCGGGGCCTCTGGCAGGGTGTGACCTTGTGAGCCATATGCCTGTGCTCTCAAGTCCCAAGTTTGTGGGGATGCATGCAGGGGATTCTGGACCTGATTGTTTCCTCTGAACCAGGAAGCGGTCTGGTTGGCAGGACAACTGGCCTTCACTTGGTGGCTTTCAGTGGGTGTCCTCACTGGTTGCCTTCATTTAGCGCCTTCAGTTGGTACCCTCAATTGGTTCTCTTCAGTTGGTGGTCCTCAATTGGTGGTCTTCAGTTGTTGGGTAGTGGTGGAAGGAGGATGAAACTGTGCTTTCTCCTCCCACAGTCACAGCTCTCAGGCTTGTTGCATCCAGGCCCTTCTAAAATAAACCAGACAGATTGGCAGGTTTTTCTCAGCACACAAGTCAGCTCAGGGTACGGGGTTGATGTGGGGTGTGGGCTGCTAGTGTAGTGCTGCCCGATGGCCCAGGGCTGCCAGTGCCAGCCATGCTTTTGGAAGGAAGAAGTGATAGGTGTTGAGCTCTGCAGACTTGGGACAAGCGAAGGCTCAAGCTGCTCGAGAAGAGCAGGGTTGCACCATGGGGATCACACTGAACTGTCACATGTGCACCAAAGCCAGCCTCAGTCATGGCCAGCACAAGCATTCTGCAAAGCCAGCCTGTGGCTCTGACGTCTACAAACGTTCGCACAGCAAAGATGCAGGCTGCGATATATAGGAGCAGAGGCTCCCGGAACACTCTGTCCCTCAATGCCAGCCTCAAGTGGAGCCAGCTCAGGGTGTGGTGGGTGAAGCCGTCCTGCAGCTCTGCGATCCATAAGATAGAGGTGGCAGTAGTGATGCACTTCACTGTATGGAGCCTGCCCAATCGAATTTGGGAACCAGCGAGGGTCCTGACAACACTACATTGGCCGCCAGAAGATGCCAAAAGGTAGGGAGGCGACTGATGCTGCTAAAGTTTAGGATCTCCTCTGGCCGTTCCTGGCCCAAGGTTCCCCCAGAGGCATCCAAAGCCTCAGTTTTCTCATCTATAAACGATGTGATTTTTATGAGGCTTCCATAAGGTAAGTGCGTAAGAACCATGGCAAAATGCTTGTAACTTAAAAGAGAGGGTTCCTATGAGGCTTCCATAAGGTAAGTGTGTAAAAATGTGGACACAATACCTATAATTTTTTAAGTGTTCAGTATATGGAGAAGGGGGATTATTTTTTCTCACCTAATTTTTACAATGAATTTATAAGATTGGTGACACTCATATTTCTTAGACAATGTAACCAATGATCAGAAAGAATAAATAGATAATTAAAGTCACAAAGCAGTTCGCAATGCATTCACTGGGTAATTTCTGGTTAAAACTAGCAATGATGATCACATTGAAAACTTTCTATTATGTGGTGGTTTTCACTTACATAATCCTCTTGGTGTTTTTGAAACCATAGATTCTAAGTTGCTCTACCAAAGTGATTATTAGAAAACTGTGATGTACTTAGTGTCTAAATTTTAGAAAACTTCTTCTGTTATTCTTGTTAATTTGATTGAGCATGTGTGTTATTTTCAAAAATGTAAATGGAATATATATTGATCGGATTTATATGTGTATATATGAGATATGACTTGACTTTATAGAGTAGGCTTAGCTGATGGCAGTGTTTTTTTCTGAAAGCACTTGCAGAAATCACTCTTATTTCTAGTTTGTTAATGTTTCAGAGATTATGGGGGAGAGGGCGTTCTAGGAATCCCAGACACTGCGTGAGGCACATTTGGTTTCAGTAATTTTAGCATCATTCACTGTAAGGTGATGATCCCTAGGAACTTCTTCACAATGAGAAACCTGAAAGGTCCTAGCAGCCAGCAATGAATGAAAAGTGGGGTGAGGCCGCTGGCAGGGCGGGGCCTTGTGAGCCATGTGCCTGTGCTCTCAAGTTCCAAGTTTGTGGGGATGCATGCAGGGGATTCTGGCCCTGATTGTTTCCCCTGAACCAGGATGCGTTCTGGTTGGCAGGGCAACTGGCCTTCACTTGGTGGCCTTCAGTGGGTGCCCTCATTGGTTGCCTTCGTTTAGTGCCCTCAGTTGGTACCCTCAGTTGTTTATCTTCAGTTGGTGGTCTTCAGTTGTTGGGCAGTGTTGGAAGGAGGATGAATCCATTTGTGCTCTCTCCTCTCCCAGTCACAGCTCTCAGTTCTTGTTGCATCCAGGCCCTTCTAAAATAAAGCAGACAGGTGGCAGGATTTTTTTAGCAGACAAGTCAGCTCAGGGTACAGGGCTGAAGCAGGGTGCGGGATGCTAGTGCAGTGTCGCCTCATGGCCCAGGGCTGCCCGTGCCAGCCATGCCTTTCCCAGGAAGAGGCGATAGGTGTTGAGCTCTGCAGAGTTGGGGGCAAGCGAAGGCTCAAGCTGCCCCAGAAGAGCAGGGGTGCCCCATGGGGCCCACACTGAACTGTCGCATGTGCACCAAAGCCAGCCCCAGTCAGGGCTGGCACAAGCATTCTTCAGGCCATCCTGTGGCTCTGACATCTACGAGTGTGCATACAGCGAAGGCACAGGCTGCGATATACAGGACCACAGGCACCCGGAACACGCTGTCCCCCACTGCCAGCCGCAATCGGACTATCTCAGGGTGCGGTGGGTGAAGTTGTCCTGTAGCTCTGAGATCCATGATATGGATGTGCAGGACCCCACTGCTTTGGAGGCTGCCCAATCGACTATGGGAGCCAGCGAGTGTCCTGACAGCAGCACATTGGCCACCAGAAGACACCAAAAGGTAGGGAGGTGATGGATACCATTTAGATACAGGAGCTCCTCTGGCTGCTGATGGCCCACATTTGCCCCAGAGGCATCCAAAGCCTCAGTTTTCTCATCTATAAAAATGTGATTGTTATGAGGCTTCCATAAGGTGTGTAAAAACCATGGCAAAAATGTTTGTAATTTAAAAGAGGGGTTTCTATGAGGCTTCTATAAGGTAAGTGTGTAAAATCTGGACACAATACCTATAATTTAGGTCACTGTAACCTCTGCCTCCTGGGTTCAAGCGATTCTCCTGCCTTATC
Source organism: Pongo abelii (assembly GCF_028885655.2). Lineage (NCBI taxonomy): Eukaryota > Metazoa > Chordata > Mammalia > Primates > Hominidae > Pongo > Pongo abelii. The sequence goes on along the minus strand of NC_071993.2, from coordinate 27,239,464 downwards.
CTCCCGATTAGAGGCATGCGCCATCATGCCTGACTAATGTTGTTCTTTTTAGGAGAGACGGGGTTTTACCATGTTAGTCAGGCTGGTCTCGAACTCCAGACCTCAGGTGATCTGCTCACCTTGCCTTCCCTAAGTACTGGGATTACAGGCATGAGCCACCATCCCCAGCCAAAAATTTCATTCCTTGATCAACAAACCTGTTTCCAAGGAGATGCTTGTGGTCTAAATATGCAGATTCCCAGTCATTACCAAGAAGAAGGGAATAACTGCAAGGCAACCTCGGAGGGAGTTTAGGATTGTTCTGAGGCTGTGAAAGCCATTAAAATTCACACGTAAGAGGATAGAGAAAGGGAATCCACATGTTTGATCCCTCCATGTACTGGGTATAACTTGGTCTTCGTTAAGTTTGCACCACCTTTGGCATCAGAGAGAACTGGATTTGAATCCCAGTTCCAACACTCATTACGATGTGATCATGAATGTGTTTCTAACTCCTCAGAACCTCCCTTTGCTTATCTATAAAAGAGGGGATTCTTATGAGGCTTCTGTAAGGTAAATGAGTAAAAATTTGGGTGGACAAAATGCCTGTAATTTAAAAGATAGGGTTGTTATGAGGCTTCGATAAGGTAAGTGTGTAAAAATCTGGACACAGTGCCTATAATTTTGTTAGTGTTCCATATATAGAGATGGATTATTTTTCTCTCATTTAAGTTCTAGAGTAAGTTTATAAAATGGTGTTACTCATATTTTTGAAAAAATCAAACCAAGGATCACAAAGATTAAATGAGTCACCATAATCACAAAGCAGTTCACAATACATGTCCTGGGTGATTGCCAGTTAAAAGTAGCAATGATGATCACATTTAAAATAGTGAATTATGTGGTGCTTTTCTCTTATGTAAGCCTCTGTTTGTTGAAGCCATAGATTCTAAGTTGCTGTATCAAAATGATCACTAGAAAACTGTGATATACTTAGTGTATACATTTCAGAAAATGTCTTCTATTACTCTTGTTAATTTGATTGAATAATGTGTTATTTTCAAAATTGTAAATGGAATACGTGTGGATTGAATATATATGTATATATATATATGAAACATGATTTGTCATTATAGTGTAGGCGTAGCTCATGGCAATGTGTTTTTCTGAAAGCAGCTGCAGAAATCTTTTTTTAGTTTGTAAAAATCTCAGAGGTTATGGGGGAAAGCGGGGTTCTATGAATCCCAGATAATACATGAGGCGGATTTGGTTTCAGTAATTTTAGCATCATTTATTGTAAGGTGATGATCCCTAGGAACTTCATCACAGTGAGCAACCTGAAAGCTCCCAGCAGCCAGCAATAAATGAGATGTGGGACAAGTCCACTGGCAGGGCGGGGACCTTAAGAACCTGGTGCTTGAGCTCCCAATTCCAAGTTGGGGGGACACATGCAAAGGATTCTGGGCCTGATTGTTTCCTCTAACCAGGATACAGTCTGGTTGGCAGGGCAACTGGCCTTCACTTGGTGGCCTTCAGTGGGTGTCCTCATTGTTTGCCTTTGGTTAGTGCCCTCAGTTGGTACCCTCAGTTGTTTCTCTTCAGCTGGTGGTCCTCAGTTGGTGGTCTTCAGTTGTTGGGCGGTGGGGGAAGGGGGATGAATCCGTTTGTGGTCTCTCCTCCCCAAGCCACTGCTCTCAGGCTTGTTGCATCCAGGCCCTTCTAAAATAAACCAGACAGGTTGGCAGGTTTTTTTTTTAGCAGACAAGTCAGCTCAGAATACGGGGGTGACAGGGGGTGTGGGCTGCTAGTGCAGTGCCACCCCATGGCCCAGGGCTGCCCATGCCAGCCATGCTTTTGCCAGAAAGAGGTGATACGTGTTGAGCCCTGCAGACTTGGGGGCAAGCGAAGGCCCAAGCTGCCTGAGAAGAGTAGGGGTGACCCATGGGGCCCACACTGAACTGTTGCATATGCACCAAAGCCAGCCCCAATTGACAAAAGGGTTCGCAGAGCCAACCTGTGGCTCTGACATCTACCAGCATGCAGACTGTGAAGACGCAGGCCGCGATATACAGGAGCAGAGGCGCCCAGAACACGCTGTCCCCCAATGCCAGCCACAAGCAGGGCTATCTTAGGGTGTGATGGGTGAAGCTGTCTTGCAGCTCTGAGATCCACAAGGCAGAGGCAGCAGTAGCGTTGGACTCCACTGCTTTGGAGGCTGCCCAGTCAAATTTGGGAACCAGCAAGAGTCCTGACAGCAGCACACTGGCCACCAGAAGACATCCAAAGGTAGGGAGGCGGCAGATACTGCTTAAGTTCAGGAGCTCCTCTGGCCATTGCTGACCCAAGTTTCCCCCAGAGACATCCACAGCCTGGGGCTCCTTCCTCCTGCCCGGAGTTTGCTTTCCTATGCCCAGGCCCCAAGCAGGAGGGCTGGCTCTGCCTCAAGTCCTGATCCCTTCTTCTTTCCCTGCTGTTTCCAGCCGGTTTCTTACTTTCCTCCTACCTACCCCAATGCCCAGTTCTGTTTCTTCCTCTTCTTCCCCCAGGCTGGCTGAAAACTAAGTTTCAAAATACAAAATGCATGCTACAGATTTCATTGCTGTAGATGAAATGCTGACAGCTTTTCTATTTAACTCTGGTTGTTCTCTTCATTTCTTTAAACGTTAGAATAATTAAGCCTCATGATAGATGTGCCTTTGTAACTTGAAAGTACAACACTCAATTTTCACAATTAAAAAAAATTTTAAATTTTTCTTTTCATAAATTTTTGGCAAACAGGTAGTATTTAGTTATTGAATAACTCCTTTAGTGGAGATTTGTGAGATTTTGGTAACCAATCACCCAAGCAGTACACACGGAATCCAATTTGTAGTCTCTTATCTTTCTCCCCCTTCCCACCATTTTCCCCTGAGTATGATTCTTTTTTTTGAGCCTGAGTCTCATTCTGTCACCCAGGCTGGAATGCTATGTCACGATGTCAGCTTGCTGCAACCCTTGCTTCCCGAATTCATGTGGTCCTCCTGCTTCAGCCTCCCAAGTAGCTGGGATTAGAGGCACGGGTCATGACGCCCGACTACATTTTTTGTATTTTTAGTAATGACTGGGTTTCACCAAATTGGCCAGTCTGTCCTTGAACTCCTGACCTCAAGTGATGCGCCTGCCTTGGCCTCCGCTAGGGCTGCGATTACAGAAATGAGCCACCAGAACCCAGCCAAATATTCCCCACTGTCTTTTTTTTCTTTTTTTCCTAATCTCCTAAAGTCATTCTTTGAGTTGTCATGTAGATTAATAGGTTTCTCAAATTACTGGAAAACTAGTTGAAGAAATAAACAGGCAGTTTGTGAATATTAGAACAGTGGTGCTGAGCATGGCTAAAGCATCTCTGCATTCACAGCGAGAGGAGCGGAAGACCTTCTGGTGTGGGCTGGGCGGCAATTAACTTGCAGGACAAACAGCCCAGGTGTGGAGAGGCGGCCACCCTTGGCGGGATCCTTTCTAAGCAGCTGAGAAATCAATGTAGAGCTTCTTCTGTCTGATTCTGTAACAACTGCAAACCTTCCATGAGTCAAGCTTTCTGTCAAAAGGACAAATTAAAAGGCAAGAAAATAAAATCGTAATACCAGGACTTTTGGGGAAAACAAAAAAACTCACATCTAATTCCAGATTATTTCCATTGTTTCTGTGTCCAATGTACTCTTTTGTTGTTGTTGTTGTTGTTGTTGTTGCTGCTGCTGTTGTTGAGACTGAGTCTCACCCTGTCACCAGGCTGGAGAGCAGTGGTGTGATCTCGGCTCACTACAACCTCCGCCTCCCAGGTTCAAGCGATACTTGTGCCTCAGCCTACTGAGTAGCTGGGACTACAGGCATGCGCCACCACGCCCAGCTAATTTTTGTATTTTTAGTAGAGACGGGGTTTCACCATGTTGGCCAGGATGGTCTTGAGCTCCTGACCTCGTGATCTGCCTGCTTCCTCCTCCCAAAGTGCGGGGATTAGAGGCGTGAGCCACCGCACTCAGTCCAATATACTCTTTGTTGAGGACAATGTTCAAAAGTTGTTCCTGTACTCAGCACGGTATGAAACTAGATAAATACATTTTAGGGAAATCAATAATACAATTTTTTTAAAAGAAAATTGGTTTTCAAGGTTTATTCTTCAATTATTGAAACGTTTTCAAAAGTAAAACATACGATTCCTCTCCACGATCCCAATTAATCCAGACCCTCGTCAGTGGGCTTTATCAAATACCGTACTCACCTTCCTGAATCTTTTGCTGAATCTCATATAAAGTTTTGTCACAGAACCTCAGATTTTTCATACGGTTTTGTGTACCATGTCATACCTGTGAATTGCTTCCTTTGCTCTGTTTTTATTTCCTTTTTTTTTTTTTTTTTTTTGGTAAGAAGTAGCCAGGAAGTATCTTTCTTTGCTTTATAGATGTAAACTGCTTTGTACTTTCAGATTAACTTTCAAGAATGTTGAAAATTCTTTTCTCACTCATCTTTTCTCACTTCCTCCCTCTCAGGACCTATAAAAGGCATCACCCAGCCCAATGGACAGATGCCCCGGGCTGCACATTCTGTCAGTGCTGTTCTGGAAAAGGCCCAAACACATGCTGAAACATCGAAGGTAAAACCAGCAAGTAGCTGACATACATTCCATCCAGCCGTCCCCCAAAGCCCATGTTCTCAACCATTCGCATTGTTCCAATAACTGCTCTTTTAAAAATAGAAAACACGCGGTGGCTCACGCCTGTAATCCCAGCACTTTGGGAGGCTGATGCGGGCGGATCACGAGGTCAGGAGATGGAGACCACGGTGTAACCTCGTCCCTACTAAAAATACGAAAAAAAAAAAAATTAGCCGGGCTTGGTGGTGAGAGCCTGTAGTCTTAGCTGCTTGGGAGGCTGAGGCCGGGGAATGGCATAAACCCGGGAGGCGGAGCTTGCAGTGAGCCGAGATCGCGCTACTGCGCTCCAGCCTGGGGCGACAGAGCGAGACTTCATCTCACAAAGAAAAAAAAAAAAAAAAAAAAAAAGAGAAAACAGGCTGGGTACGGTGGCTCACGCCTGTAATTCCAGTACTTTGGGAGGCCAAAACAGGAAAATTGCTTGAGCTCCAGAGTTCCAGACCAGCCTGGGCAACAGAACAAGGGCTCATCTCTACTAGAAATTAAAAGATTAGCCAGGCTTGGTGGTGTGCACTTGTGGTCCTAGCTACTTGGGTAACTGAGGTGTTTGAATTGCTTGAGCCCAGGATTTCAAGGCTGCAGTGCTGTGATCACACCACTGCACTCCAGCCTACGTGATAGATAAAGACCTTGTCTTAAAAAAGATAAAAAAGGGTTACATTAAAAATGTGCATTTTCTATTTTCCCCATTAATGTCCTACATACATCCCCAGAGTGATGGAGGAGAAAATACATTGTAAAATAATAGCCAATAGGTATGACATCCTCCATAACATTTTTTCAACCGAATAGATCAATGAGGATTCACTTAAATCTATCTTAAAATCATAGCTAATAATTATGATTTAGTTACTTATCTAGTTCAAAACCTCTTGGTTGATTGTATAAATTCTGTTGAGTATTTCTCATGTGTGATTCAAAACAACCTTAAATAACTGTGACAATAGCATATCACCCAGCTAGGACAGGCAGGGTGCTTCACTTTAGCAGTTTTTCACTTCTTTCCCGCCTTCATTTTGTCCATCAGTCAGTGGTGAAAACAATTACATCTTAGTATTTATTGAACTTCTTATAATTTTGACAACCACTGCAGGCCTGTAAAAGTTGTATTTCTTTAATGTTCTCATTATCTTCTCAAGCCTGTGCTTCTCATGCAATGTGCTTTCAGCTATTGCTATTTTCATTATTTCTACAATGCCAATCGAAGGAAAGCACTTAAAAATGCTGAAAGAAATAAAAGAATCCGAGAATAGAAATCACTTAACTATATGTGAACATCAATACCCAAGCTACCTGCTCAGAAATTTTTTAAAAAGGAAAAAGTACATCGCCAGTTAATTAGCTTATCATGCTAAGTAAATAAACTAAATAAAATAGAAACTAAATCACAAGGCACTTTGTTAGAAAGAAAATTTCCAGATTTAATCTTCAGTGGTAAGAAGCTGTTAAGCAGAGGAAGAAATAAACTGGAACCCTGATGAAATGTAAATTCGAATGATAATTACCACTAAAACAGAGGGATTCAATCCAGCTGCCTGGGGATGTTTCATTATATAAATACAAGTTATTATAATGTATTTCAGTATTGGCAGGGGAAGGGCTATGCCTCTAATAGACTTTAGCCAAATTTGGCATTCTGGTTTCTACCAAAACACGCTGATGATTTTTCTTTTCAGAACTCATATATATACATCTCATTTGGTCTCATCACAATCTGAGACACAGGTCATAATAGGGACTACGGGGCTCATTTTATACCCGGTGAACCAGCCAACTTTCATGCAGTTGAGAAAAGGTAAACTGTCCAGGTGAGATGGCTCCACCTGTAATTTGGGAGGCCGAGGTGGGCAGATCACTTGAGCCCGGGAGTTGGAGACCAGCCTGAGCAACATGGCAAAAAACCATCTCTACAAAAAATACAAAAATTAGCTGGGCATGGTGGCACATGCTTGTCATCCCAGCAACTCAGGAGGCTGAGGCATGAGGATCACTGAGCCCTCGAGGCAGAGGTTGCAGTGAGTCGAGCTTGCACCACTGAACTCCAGCCTGGGTGACACAGTGAGATCCTGTCACAAAAAAAAAAAAAAGCCAGGTGTGGTGACTCGTGCTTGTAATTCCAGCACTTTGGGAGGCGGAGGCAGAGGCAGGCAGATCATGAGGTCAGGAGTTCGAGACCAGCCTGACCAACATGGTGAAACCCCATCTCCACTAAAAATACAAAAATTAGCTGGACGTGGTGGCCAGCACCTGTAGTTCCAGCTACTCAGGAGGCTGAGGCAGGAGAATCACTTGAACCCAGGAGGCAGAGGTTGCAGTGAGCTGAGATGGCGCCACTGCACTCCAGCCTGGGTGACAGAGCAAGACTCCGTCTCAATAATAATAATGTTAAAGGCCATTTAGAGTCATTTCCCTATTCGAGAGCGAAGATGAGCTCATGAACAACCAGGGGTCTCAGTGACTGAGGGACGGAGGCTCCCCAGGGGGCAGACAGAGACCTCGCCTATCTATGGCATGGTCCTGTCCACTGGGGCTGTTCTGTCAAGAATAAAGAATGCTACTCACGAGACTGAGGCGGGAGGATCGCTTGAGCTCAGTAGATGGAGGCTGCAGTGAGCCCAGATCGCGCCATTGCACTCAGGCTGGGCGACAGAGTGAGACCCTGTCTCCATTAATTAATGACAATAAATTTAAAATTTCAAAAATTTTAAAATAATGAATGCTGCTGTCGCTTGGTTACAGGATAAGAAGCCAGCCCTCGGGAACCGCCAGGAGCGCCCCGGGTCCCGCAAGGCCCCAAGTCCAGCCTGCCCCGCCTCCTCTGGTGCAGAGGTCCTGGGACACCAGAAGCAGCCCCGCCACGCTCCCCAAGGCCAAGAACACAGGTGGCAGGGGCTTCTCCGCCCTGCCAGACGACTTCCTGCCGCCACCTCCACCGCTGCCACCCCTGGACGACCCAGAACTCCCGCCGCCCCTGGACTTCGTGCTCCCTCCCCCCGCGGTCGCCAAGAGGCCTCCTATGCCCCACCCCCGCAAGAGACACGAAGAATCAATGTTCAGAAGCAGCAAATGAATAAAATAAATGAATAAAAGTTAAACGTTCTACGTATGGTATTTCTATAAGGATTATTGGGTCAGTCGATCTTGAGGTCAATACTATAATTAAAAATAGCTTTCACCATCCCATGCCTTCTTAAGTCTTGGTGATCTTAGATTTTCATCTCTACCTCTGCGACCTTCAGAATTTTCAGGAAAATCGAGAGAGGAAAACGAGAAAATATGACCAGTAGAGCCTGTTCCCTTGCTCTGAGATTCACGTTGCTTGATTGATTGGAGCCCTGGACACAGGCTGTTTTGGTTTTGCTTTTTTTAATGCTTGAATAACAGTAGTTAAAAAAAAAGTTCTTTAGATAGTTTTTGAATTCTCTATTATTACAATGCTGTTAGTATCCTGTAAAAAAGAATGTAGGGCCAGGTAAAAGCAATCTTACTGATGTGTATTTCAATCTGGAAGGTTTTCCCTCAGAGATACATTCCCTGCCCAGTTTATCCTAGCCTCTTGTTACCTATATCTCTTGTCTTTCAAACTGGCTTCTGATGGACTAAAAGGCTATTTTCTTAAAATTAAGGAAGGTAATTAATGATATGTTTTAATATTTGGAGAAGAGTAAGCTGTAGATCATGCTGTCTCAACCCATGGGCTCCCGCGGCCCAGGACAACTTTGAATGCTGCCCAACAAATATTAAAACATTATAAGCTCTTTGCAGGGCGCGGTGACTCATACTTGTAATCCCAGTACTTTTGGGAGGCCAAGGCTGGCGGATCATTTAAGGTCAGGAGTTCGAGACCAGCCTGGCCAACATGGCAAAACCCTATCTGTACTAAAAATACAAAAATGAGCCAGACACAGTGACACATGCCTGTAATCCCAGCAACTCCAGAGGCTGAGGTGGGAGAATCCTTTGAACCCAGGAGGTGGAGCCTGCAGTGAGCTGAGATCTTGCTACTGCACTCAATCCTGGATGACAGGGCAAGACTCTCTCTTAAAAAAATTATGAGAACTTTTTGCAATTTTTTTTTTTTAGCTGATCAGCTATCACGAGCGTTAGTAGGTCTTATGTGTGTCCCAGGGAAGCCAAAAGATTGGACACCCCTGCAGGCTAAATGGAAATTTAAAATGAAACAAATTTAGTTTTAAAACCAAAATATTTAGTAATTAAAACTGGCAAGGTGTTCTTAATTTTTTTGAGCATATGCTTGAAATAGGATAGAAGGTAAATTTGCTTTACATTAAATTTTATCTCGGGAACAGTAACTCCAGTTTTAGTATATTATGTTCTTTTGATGTCAGATACAGTAATAATAAGGCTTTTCTTTTTAAATTTTTTAAAAAATTTTATTTTACTTTAAGTTCCAGGATACATGTGCAGAACGTGCAGGTTTATTACATAGGTAAACATGTGCCATGGTGGTTTGCTGCATCTATCAACCCATCACCTAAATATTAAGCCCAGCATGCATTAGCTATTTGTCCTGATGCTCTCCCTCCCCTCAATCCCCCACAGCAGGTCCCAGTGTGTGTTGTTCCCCGCCTTGTTCCATGTGAAAAACACAGCTTTTCTGATACCTGACTACATAATGGTCATTATGCAGATCTCTGGGACAATACAGGAAAGGTTCAGCAAAGAGAGCTGTGAAAGTTGTCAGAGTCAAAATGGAGTCACTCATGTTAAGAAAACGCTGACAAATAGAACCAGGCAAGTCCATGAATAGATGGTTCTCATGAGGATCGTCAACTCTGTGATTTTCACTCAAGTGGAACACAATCTTTGGTGTCTGGCTGAGAGGTCTTTACAAGAACTACCTATACCTGAGTGGGGTTATTTAGATTGACCCTGAAAATGCAGCAAACTTTGTTCCTTTATGAATATTTTAGTGAGATACTGGAGGTGGGGGGGGAGTGCAAAAAGTGGGGTGAAATTGGACATTAGAGAGGAAGTGCAAGGATAATAATATATTATGAACAGTGTATAATTAATAATATAGGGCAGTAATACGATATCACAGCTTATGAAAACTCCATAATTTCTTTTATAATGCTGCCACTGGGGCAAAGACCCATGTAATAGGCCAACTGCAGCAAAACCCACAGGGTTTGGTAGAGTTTACAGAAAACATGACTTAATCTGTCACATGATAGAATATGAACTAAGATTTTACAGTAGGTCCTCAAAGAGGAGAATGAACATTTAAGCCTCATATTTTGTTTGATCATAGGAATCTTGGCTGGTATGATACTGAAAAGACCCAATTCCATGATAATTGAGCCTTTGAAGTGTGTTTGAGACTTATGGCTTGATGTGTGATCCATTTTTACACATGGTTTATGTGTGCTTGGGTACAATGTACTATACATGTTCCTTAAAACAAGCTTGTTAAGCATGTTGCACAAACCTTCCGCCTGCAGCTTGTTATCTGGTCTGCTGCATCCATCAATTACTAGGAAGGATATTTTAAAATCTTCTGAGGGCAGATTTGTCAATATCTTTTCATTGTTCTGGTGAATTGTGCCTTACATATTCTGATACGGTTAATTATTAAGTGTAAACAAAAATTATGTATGTGACTTCCTGGTGAGTTGAACCGTCCATCACCATGCAATGTTTTCTGCTTTTTGTCTTGTACTCATGCAGCTGTGTCATCTTTTTTCAGGTATTTGCCTGACACATCTATTCACGCACTTTCAAACTCTCTATGCCTTTATGTTCTATGTTTACCACTTTTAATGACAGAGAGCAGATTTAGTTGTGTTTATGTCTAGTTCAGGAATTATCTTTTAACTGCAAGTTTATTCTTTTTACTTTTTTCATTTTCTTTTTTTTTTAGAGTCAGGGTCTCATTCTGTCACCCAGGCTGGAGTGCAGTGGTGTGATCATAGCTCACTGCAGCCTCAACATTCTGGGCTCAAGTCATCCTCTTGCCTCAGGCTCCCAAGTAGCTGGTACTGCAGGCTTATGCCACCGTGCCTGGCTAATTTTTATTTTTTGTAAAGATAGAAGTCTCATCATATTGTCTAGGCTGCTGCCTAACTCCTGGCCTCAAGCAGTCCTTCTGCCCTGGCCTCCCAAAGTGTTGGGATTACAGGCATGAGCCACCACGTCCGGCCTCTTCTTACTACTCTTACTGTGATTATATATTTGTATTTGTTTTTAACATCTTATTTTGTACTTCCTATTACCCCGGATTTTTCTGGGGTTTTTATCTTCCTTTCTTGTCTACTTCATGTGATTAGGATTTTTCTCTTACTCCCCTTTTTAAGCTTCTTGTTGAAAAGTTATATACTGTGTCCATTCTTTTAACGGCCAGTTATAATGCTAATATCCATACTCAATAAAGTCCCAAGTTAAACAACTTTAACCTAGGAAACACATGGACTTTGGAACACTTTGGTTTCAAACACATACACACACACACACACACACACACATTATTGCCTAGTAGTTGAGTTATAGCTGACTTCTTCTTTTCCTAGATTATCATTATTTCACCCTCATTCTTCAAGGACAGTTTCAGTGGATGTAAAATTTCAACTGACAGTAAAAACTCTCAGCTTTTTGAGGAAATTGTCCCCACTGTCTTCTCCCTTTCACTGTTGCTGCTGAGAAGTCAGCTATCAAATTATTATTTCTATTAGGTCATCTCTTTGTTTCCCCCTCTGCATGATTTTAAGACCTTTTCTTTGTCTTTGGTGCACACAGTGGGTATAACTGTGAGTTTCTTTTTATTTAAGTTGCCAGATATTTTACTGAGGTTTCTGAATCTAGAAATATCTGACTTTCTTTTTTTTTTTTGTCTTAGTCTATTTTCTGTTCCTACAGCAGAATACATGGGTAGTTTATTTTAAAAAGAGATGTATTTTGGATCATGCTTCTGGAGCCTGGAAAGTCCAAAGAGGGTGGTGCCAGTGTCTGGGGAAGGCCCACTGACTGTATCATATCGTGGCAGATAAGTGGAAGGAGAAGTGGCTGCATGAAAAAGGGGGACAAACCAGGAGAGGCAATCTTGCTCATAACAACCCAATCTTGTGGGAACTAATGCATTCCCATGAGAACTAACCCCATAGAACCTGAAAGAAATTAATCCATCTTAATGACGCTTAAAGCACCTCCCACCACTGCCACTTTGGGGACCAAGCCTAAACATGAGTTTTGGAAGGGCCAATCCATAGTCAAACCATAGCACTCAATTATCTTTTCATGGCTTGATAATTCATTTCTCCTTTATGTAACTTTTTTTTTTTGAGATGGGGTCTCATTCTATCATCCAGGTTGGAATGCAGTGGCGTGATCTTCGCTTCATTTCTTCTTATCACTGAATAATATTCCATTGTCTGGATGGACCATAGTTCATTTATTAATTCCCCTATTGCTAGACATCTTGGTTGCCACCAAATTTTAGCAATTATGGATAAAGCTGCTAGAAAGTTCTGTGCAGACACTTGTGTGAATATCAGTTTTCAACTCACTTAAGCAAATAGGAGTGCAATTGCAGGATCATATGGAAAAAGTGTGTTTAGTTGTGTAAGAAACTGCCAACCTGTCTTCTAAAGTGGCTGTTTCATTTTGCTTTCCCTCCAAGAATAAATGAGAATTCTTATTGCTCCCCATCCTTGTCACTGTTTGGTATTGTCAGTGTTTTGCATTTAAGCATTTCAATAGGTAGGTAGTGGTATCAATTTTAATTTGCTATTTGCTAATGACATATGATGTGGAGCAAATTTTTCATATGCCTATTAGCCATCTGTACATCTTCTTTGGTGAGGTGTGTGTTCAGATCTTTTGTCAATGTTTTAACTGGCTTATTCCTTTTCTTATTTTTTTTTTAGATTAGTTTTTTTTGTTTTTGTTTTTTTTCCTTTTTTTATTATTATTATACTTTAAGTTTTAGGCTACATGTGCACAATGTACAGGTTAGTTACATATGTATACATGTGCCATGCTGGTGTGCTGCACCCATCAACTCGTCATTTAGCATTAGGTATATCTCCTAATGCTATCCCTCCCCCCTCCCCCCACCCCACAACAGTCCCCAGAGTGTGATGTCCCCCTTCCTGTGTCCATGTGTTCTCACTGTTCAGTTCCCACCTATGAGTGAGAATATGCGGTGTTTGGTTTTTTGTCCTTGCAATAGTTTACTGACAATGATGATTTCCAATTTCATCCACGTCCCTACAAAGGACATGAACTCATCATTTTTCATGGCTGCATAGTATTCCATGGTGTATATGTGCCACATTTTCTTAATCCAGTCTATCATTGATGGACATTTGGGTTGGTTCAAGTCTTTGCTATTGTGAATAGTGCCACAATAAACATACGTGTGCTTGTGTCTTTATAGCAGCATGATTTATAGTCCTTTGGGTATATACCCAGTAATGGGATGGTTGGGTCAAATGGTATTTCTAGTTGGAGATCCCTGAGGAATCACCACACTGACTTCCACAATGGTTGAACTAGTTTACAGTCCCACCAACAGTGTAAAAGTGTTCCTATTTCTCCACATCCTCTCCAGCACCTGTTGTTTCCTGACTTTTTAATGATCGCCATTCTAACTGGTGTGAGATGGTATCTCATTGTGGTTTTGATTTGCATTTCTCTGATGGCCAGTGATGGTGAGCCATGTGTTTTTTGGCTGCATAAATGTCTTCTTTTGAGAAGTGTCTGTTCATATCCTTTGCCCACTTTTTGATGGGGTTGTTTGTTTTTTTCTCATAAATTTGTTTGAGTTCATTGTAGATTCTGGATATTAGCCCTTTGTCAGACGAGTAGGTTGCGAAAATTTTCTCCCATTTTGTAGGTTGCCTGTTCACTCTGATGGTAGTTTCTTTTGCTGTGCAGAAGCTCTTTAGTTTAATTAGATCCCATTTGTCAAGTTTGGCTTTTGTCGCCATTGCTTTTGGTGTTTTAGACATGAAGCCCTTGCCCATGCCTATGTCCTGAATGGTAATGCCTAGGTATTCTTCTAGGGTTTTTATGGTTTTAGGTCTAACGTTTAAGTCTTTAATCCATCTTGAATTAATTTTTGTATAAGGTGTAAGGAAGGGATCCAGTTTCAGCTTTCTACATATGGCTGGCCAGTTTTCCCAGCTTATTGTTGTTTTAAGAGTTCTTCGCATATTTTGATAACAGTACTTTATCAGATATGTCTTTCACAAATGTTTTTTCCCAGTCTGTGGCTTGTCTTCTAATTCTCTTGACTGTGCATTACACAGAAGTTTTTAATTTGAATGAGGTCCAGCTTATCAATTACTTTTTTCATGGATCATGACATTGGTGGTGTTGTATTTAAAAAGTCATTGCCATGCCCAAGGTCATCTAGGTTTTCTCCTATATTCCAAAAATTTTATAATTTTGTGTATTACATTTAGGTCTATGATCCATTTTCAGCTAAATTTGGGGGAGGATGTAAGATCTGTGTCTAGATTTTTGATTTTGCATATGGATATTAAGTTGTTCCAGCGCCATTTGTTGAAAAGACTATCTTTTCCTCATTGTATTGCCTTTGCCGCTTTGTCAAATATTTGTATAGCTCTATTTTGGGGCTTTCTATACTGTTCCATTGATCTATAATCTATTCTTTTGCCACTACCACACTGTCTTCATTGCTGTAGCTTTCTCGTAAATCTTGAAATTGGGTAGTGTTACTCCCATTTTTCTCCTTTTCTAATACTGTGTTGTCTATTCTTGTTTATTTTTTTTGGTTTTTGTTTATGTTTTTGTTTTTGTTTTAGCCTCTCCATATAAACTTTGGAATCAATTTGTCAATATCCAAGTGATATATTTCTGGGATTTTGATGGGGATTGCATTGAATCTAGAGAGCAAGTTGGGAAGAACTGACATTTTGTTAATGCTAGGCCTTCCTATCCATGGACATGGAATATCTCTCTATTTATTTAGTCCTTCTTTGATTTCTTTAATCAAAATTTCATAGTTTTCCTCATAGATCTTTTATATATTTTGTTAGATTTAGACCTAATTATTTCATTGGTGGTGGGAATGTTAACATAAATGGCATTGTGTTTTTAATTTCAAATTCCAATTGCTCATTGTTGGTGTGCAGGAGAGCAATTGCAATGGGTTTTTCTATACTAATCCTGTATGCATCCTTGCTATAACTGCTTATTAGTTCCAGGAGTTTGTTGGTCAGTTGTCTTGGTGGCCTCCTGAAGAGTCCTCCTCTAGACCCAGGGTTAAGAGTGTGCATTATGTTCCTCTCCATACATATGACTATCAAAGGCAAGGTAGGGGAGAGTGCAAGGCAATAGCTCCCTGCAGTCTTCTCCACTCCACATCCTTTCATATTGTTAAAGCAGGTGAGGGGAATTAATACTTGTGGAGCAGGTTCTCAGATATTTGCTATGAAAACCTACATATGGTGATTTAGACTTTCACAGCTATTATATCTTGGGAGTCTTTGATGAAACTTTAATTTTAGCCTATTGTTCAATCAGTATAGTTTTTATTAGAAAAATTCATAGGAGAAAAAACAATTATTTCAATAAATGTAAAAAGGCTCTTGATAAAATTCAACACCACTCCTTGTTAAAAAAAATTAAAACTTCTTAAGAAGCTAGCAATTGAAGAAGATTTTTTATATTGATAAAAGTTATCAGAAACCTACAGCAAAAGGCATATTTAATAACAAAGCATGAATAGAAATGTCATTTATTTTCATGGTACCCAGGATTTGTTTTAATCAATATGGTAAGACACATGAACACAGAAATGAGTGTCATGAGGGAAGGAGTTTATTTTGCTACTCAGGGTTCCCTAGAAGCTGTAGGCACTTCACACCACAAGAGGCAAAACAGGAAAACATCAAGGTCAGTCAGGAGGCAGAGGGGATGGGGGAAAGCACAAGTAAGAATCTTTACTGCACTTTCCACAGGAAGGAACAAGCAAGGCAGGGCAACCAGTCTTAGGATTGGCTAGTTTGAATAATTTCATGGGGTCCTGGGGAGGAGAGGCTGTCCCTAGTTGTCTGCTACCTGGCCCTGAGGCAATTAGGGCAGGCAGATAGTGGCCCGGGACATGAGAGTGATAAAGAAGGATAAAGACAGATAAAGAAGAATAGAGGGTGATAAAGAAAGGATAAAGAAGGGGGTATGAGCTCTGGATTGGTTGGTTTATATATGAGGACATACATGCAGGCAAGTTGCTTACGTCCAGGAATTAGCTTATCCTGAGAGGGGCAGTCCCTCCAGGGGCAACAAGGCCCTGGATGTCAAAGCATCAAATTCAGAAAATAAGAGACATGACTAATACACCATTAAAGTCAATATTATCATTAATATTATTCGACTTTATCCTGAAGTCTCTAGCCAATGCATACAACAACAAAAACAATAGGATGAAAAACTATTTGAATGAAAAAGACAGACTTTTAAATTCTCAGATAATGTATCTACTTAATACTGTAATAAAGTCAACCTATTAATTATAGAAACCAAAAACTGTCCTATATGCTATACACCAGTGATGCTCAATTATAAAATGTAGTATAAAAAGTGATTCACAATAGCAACAAGAACTACATGTCTAGAATTGACAGACAATTTCAAAGTCTACATAAGGAAAAATGTAAATGTTTATTGAAGATAAAAAAGAAAACATCAGGAAGGTAGGAGTTATAGGCCATCACCACTCTACCTAGTTCCAATAACCATGATTTAGTTAAATGACATGAGTTCCCCAACATGGTTCTAATTTCAGTTATCATGGTATTTTACCTGTATTTACATAAAGTACAAACTTCTTATTAGTTCTTCAGTCCACAAATCACAGCCTAAATAACAGATGAATCATGATCAGTGACCCATTACTTCTTTCAAAGTATGTTGTTGCCAATCACTGCATATTTGTTACTGAGTTCATACAGAGAGCAAAGCATGTCATTGTCTTGCCTGCTTGTCTCCCAGTGAGAAGCCTACGTGACATTTTACAAAAAGGAATAATTAAAAGTGGAAATTAATCAACAAGGCTAAAACTGCAACAGAAAAAAAAAGTGGTAACACAAAGTGAAATTCAAATAGAACATAAATGTAGTTATAGAAGAAATAGTGGCATTTCACCAAGGCAGACGTTTGCTCTGTATTTCAAGTATTTTTGCCAAATAAATCAGTTCTGAAACTGACTGAAGCTCTATATTTACAGAAATACAGGGGCAGAGAAACGTGTTGTGCTTGGCTGTTATTCTGTTCCTATATAGAAATATGGGAGGCTGGGTAATTCATAAAGAAAAGAGGCTTAATTGGCTGAGTTCTGCAGGCTTTACAGGAAGCATGGTGCTGGCATCAGCTCAGCTTTTGAGGAGGCCTCAGGAGGCTTCCAGACATGGCAGAAGGCATAGCAGGAGCAGACTTCTCACATGGAGAGGGTGGGAGCAAGAGAGCAAGCGAGGGGAGGTGCCACACACTTTCAAACAACAGATCTCCTAAGAACCCACTCTATCAGGAGGACAGCACCAAGTTATGAGGAATCTGTCCCCATGACCCGAACACCTCCCACCAGGCCCCACCTCCAGCACTGGGGATTACATCTCAACATGAGTACATTAGTCCAGTTTCACACTGCTATACAGAAACTACCTGAGACTGGGTAATTTAGAAAGGAAGGTTTAATTGACTCACAGTTATGCATGGCTGGAGAGGCCTCAGGAAACTTTCAATCATGGCAGAAGGCAAAGGAGAAGCAAGGCACATCTTACATGGCAGCAGGAGAGACAGAGAGCAAAGGGGAAATGCCAGGCCCTTATCAAACAACCAGATCTTGTGAGAACTCTCTCACTATCACAAGAACAGCATGGGAGAATGGCTCCCATGATCCAATCAGCTCCCACCAAGTCCCTCCATCCACACATAGGGGTCAAAATTCAAGATGAGATTTGGGTGGGGACATGGGGCCAAACCATATCAATGAGATTTGGAGCGTACATTCAAATTATATCACAGGTTTAATAAATACCACAAAATGCAATCCGAAAAATGCAGAGTGTCAAAATACTACAGGATAAATAATCTGGTTTCTTCAATCAAAACAAAATAAACCAAAAGAGTGCAAGTGAAAAAAGATGTAGGTGACACACATAGGTGATATGCTCAAAGATATCAAAGGAAACTTAAGACATATTTTCATCTAATTTTAATGCATAGTCCTTATTTGGATCCCAATTAAAATAACTATAAAATAAAGATGATGATAATAATTTACAAGACAATAGGGAAACCTTGAAAACTGACTGGATATTTAATTTTATACATTAGGAATTTATTGCTAATTTGTCCTAAGGTCATATGATGTCAGGGTCTGTTTGTGTTTTAAGTCATTAACATTTAGAGAGGCATACAGAAATATTTGTAGAGGAAATGAAACAATGTCTCCATTTTCCAAAACATAATTGAGGACATGTAAATTATATCTCAATTAAGGCAATAACAAGGAATATGAGGGAAGTGTGTGGAGGTGTAAATAAAGCAAAATTGGCCGTGTATTGATTACTAATAAGCTAATCAAATGGTAAACCAGGTTCATTAAATTATTAAAATTTTATCTACCTTAGTAAATGTTTGAAAATTCTATAATAGGGAAAAAAACTCTAGTAGCATAATAAAGCTGAATACTTACTGATGTATTCCAAACTGCTGAGTTTACAGCAAATACTAGATTAATATGTAATAATCAATTTTCATAAAAACCACCATAAGATAATCAGTGAGAATAGCTCATGTAGTTTATCAACAACACCTTATTATTCCATTAAAGTTACAGATTAGAACAAAAATGATCATGAAGATGTTTCAAAGAATAAGTTCCAATTTAATTGGCTAAAAATATTTGCATATATAATCATTATTTTCAAATGTAGGATTGGCATCAAAATGTGGATGATCAGAAAGAATTTATTAAATAGATTATTTTATGTTGTGCTTAATGATAGAAGAATTCCTTAATTTATTTTTCCCAAATTAAGATGAGCAACTAAGTCTGAGATCTTTACCCCAAGAAGGAGTAGGTGAGATGTAGCCTGCTTTCTTGGCTGTCAAATGCTTCTGGAAAGGATGCTGAAGAACTTGCTGGAGAAGAGGCACCTAGTGAACAATGTGAGCAGGTAAATGCAGATTAGAATTACTCAGGACCCTGATGAATTTCTCCATTTCTAAATGGCAAGTTCAACTTAAAATGTTTAAAAATGTTTATACTTTGGGAGGCTGAGGCAGGTAGATCAGTGGAGGTCAGGAGTTGGAGACCAGCCTGGCCAACATGGAGAAACCCTGTCTCAACGAAAATTACACAAATTTGCCAGGTGTTGTGGCACGCATCTGTGCTCCCACCTACTTGGGAGGCTGAAGCAGGAGAAACGCTTGAACCTGGGAGGCAGAAGTTTCAGTGAGCCGAGATTGTGCCACTGCACTCCAGCCTGGGTGACAGAGCTAGACTCCTTCTCAAAGAAAACAACAACAACATCAACAACAAAAAAAGTTTATACATTTTAAGCTTTATGGAAAAACTCAACTCTAGTTGTTACTTGGAGTTTCTAGGATTCCACAGAAAGATCTTTAAGAGTACTTTCTTTTTGTACTAAACTAAGTGAATGAAAATGTATATTTTAATTTTAATATCCCTTTACAGCATTTAGGCAATTGTAATTTTCTAAAATATTTACATAAATAAAAGGATGTCAATGATTTGCAATCTTTCCAAATGAAGGCCATGAATTCCAGCTCATGCTGCTTCCTACTGGGAATTTGGCCCCATGGAAATAAACTGAGGCACGGAAGAACACACCTCTTTCCACAATCAATCTGAGATCAAAATGCATATTTTCAGTGCTTTTGCTATTTCTTGGGTATTACAAAGGAAATGCTTAGCTGTGATAGAAAAGGTGGATGATCATCTATACTAAGAAATTAAAGGTGAGAGATCAGGTAGAACATATTATTGTGTCACTAGTATTTTAAATATGAAGATTGCATCATGATAAATACAGGGCTTTTGGAGCCGATCTTAGCACTTCTGCCTGGCTACTTTCTATACACCTCTTTTTATTAAAGTTGGCTGTATACCTATTGGTCTCACCTACCTACTAGTTTAAGAGCTCCTCTAATTAATTTTTACATTTCTCCACAGCATCTTGCATTGAATGGATTCTCAAGAAATTTTGAGGAAAGAAGGTAAATACCAGTTCCATGTGTAAAGGACTGCATGTAGAAAGGTTTGACAAAATGTTGTTCTTCTCCTGCATGAGAAGTTGACATTTAGTTACCTTTCTGGTTCTGTTTCCCTGGTATCCTGATAAGGTGGTAGGTCAACTCTATCACTATACAGCACTGACTACAAAGGACAAGTAACTTCTGGACTGGGAGAACTGCAAATACCTGATAGGATGCGTTGGACTTTCCTAAGCACGGTGACTCCTACTATGAGGCAGGTCTCTTGTGAGGATCTGGAAATTATGCCTATGGAGTTGTTACAAGAGACACTGCTTTCTGCAGAGCCTGAAGCTTCTAAGGCAGGGCTGCCCCGCACGGTCACGGTGGGGCTCTCAGATCCTTGCACGTGAGTGGAGCTGCCGTGCCTTCCTGCTGGTGTGGACTGCTCCAAGGACCCCCGCACACGGAGAACCTGGTGGTGCCCTGTTGGGAAGCTTTGTTCCTGTGCTCTCTCTCTCTCAGCTGGCCAGGGCCAGAATGTTTACTTGACCCTAAGAAAACACCTCTTCCCACCCTGCCCCAGGGGCACTGCCTCAATACTCAAATATAATTTTGAGGAAGAGATGGAAAGAAGGGGGGGAATAAAAGATATGGAAGAAAGGAGACACAGGCCAACAAAACAGCTTACTGAACACTGTGTAGTTTCCCTTGTGGAGACAAATTTATCTCATGATAAATGCTGAGGTGTCTCCGTTCTCTTTGTTTCTCCTTCATATCATAAAAAGATTATATTTAAAAATATTATATTTTCTGAAATGAAAACCTAGAATTGTCAGGCTAATTAAACTACTGAGATAAAAAGCTAATACAAGTTCCAAATTAGAAAGAGCAAAATGGTTTCTCTCTCACGCCAACTGTGATCAGTGGCTGATGATGTCAGGACACGCTGTGATAAGAATGGTTCTGAGGCTACGATTGGTTTGAGAGAGAAAGAGGGTCATGACTATCAATAATGTACCCTCTGGGCATGGGACAGGAGAGTGGCAGCATGAGAGCCAGGGACATTCCTGTTGTAAAAAATACATAACGTGCAATGCATTTTTAAACAGCTAATGATGAAATATTTGAGGCAGAAAACATATACAGAATAACATCATGGACACCTGTGTATCCTCCATTCAACTTCACCAATAAAATACCTTCAATACGGTTGAAGCCGTATTGTATGATATTGATAGGATTCTGCTTATTTTTACACTATATTCAAGTAGTAACACATTGTGTGAATTCCTTTGCCATTTGCTTGTTTTGCTTAACATTATAAGTGAGATTTGGCTGGGCACAGTAGCTTTGCCTGTAATCCCAGCACTTTGGGAGACCAAGGCAGGAGGATCGCTTGAGCCTGGGAGGTGGAGGCTGCAGTGAGCTACGATCATGCCACTGTACTCCACCCTGGGTGATGGAGTGAGACCCCATGTCTAAAAATTTTTATTTTAATTGTGAGAGTCATTCATGCTAATACATGTAGCTCTAGTTTATTCGTCTTCATTGCTGTCAGGATTAAAGTGGACCCAGGTTGGTAGTACCATGGATCCATGCCTGAAAGGAGCAAATGCTACTGCCGTCTGGAGACATATACCCTTAAATTCCATTTCACTAGATTTCAGAGACTAAAATCCACAATTCCAAAACACAAACAATAAACAGCAGAATCAGACCCTTGAAGGGTTAAATAAAGTACATATGTGTGTTTTAAAATAAATATTTAAAAATTTTTATAAAGCATAAATAGAAAATATGAGAAAATAATTCAAAGGATAAATCAAAGAGAGACCAAGCAGGGAGAAATCTAGGAAGCTGGTGTTGGCAATGGTATAATTTAGCAGGTCTGCAAACAAGTGTCTTCAAAATATAATAGATTTTTAATTAATAAAAATGAACTGAGAAAAATCAACCATCTTACCTCTGAGAAATCATGCCTTTCTGCTTTCTGCACTGCAGATTCTGCCATCCAGTTCCTCAGCATATACCTAGGGTGAACAGCTTAAACAACGGGTGGGAGAGAGCACATCTGGAAACAGCAAATTAATAAATTACAAAAAACAACTATAAATTAAGTCAACACAGGCCATACAAAATCACCACTATATTTGATAACCTTTAAGAAGTTTGCTGGAAGGGTCAAAAGAGAAGACATTATCACAATCAGTCCATTTTAATTATTTATAAACAATGTACAGCATTTATTAACTTTTGATGCAGAAAAAACCTTTTGTGAGCATTTTCATGAATGTTATGTTTTATTTTTCTTTTCAGTGTTTCATCACTAATTTGTTTTTTCTTTCATCATTTTTAGTTCAGTAAGCATTTTATAAAGCCAATGAAGTAGTTAATTCATCTGAATTAGGCCCTGCAGCCTAAGTGAAGAGGAGAAAAAAAAAAAAGTTGCTGCTTTTAAGGTACGGAATTAAGGTCTGTCGCGGTAGAACTGCTTAATGCTGATGCTGCCTGAGAGCAAACAGGAAAGGTCTCGTGCAATTAAAAACCTTTATAAATTTGTATTTTTGACAATAACCATGTATTTTTTTCCTATTAAAAAGTCTTATAAAAAGGACACATTTTTAAAAATTCCAGGAACTACGTCTTCATTTGAGATGAGCCTTTTGCAAGACAATTTATCAACTGGTCAGGGAGGGCATCGGAGATGCTCTCCTCAATGGTACAACGGAAATTCTGAGAGGACTGCAGACCCCAGTTACGTGACTCTCAACTGAAGTTCCCGTTACTTGAATGGACCACATATTCCATTTCATCTTGGTATTGAAGGTCTGCCACCATGATACATAATCTAAAAATGAAGTGCCCTGTGATCCAGTAATTCTATTTCTTCTGGAACATAGTCTAAGGAAACAAATGTAAACATTAAAATGCATTATTTAAATTAAGGTAAAACTAGAAACAACTGGATACTTAATAAGTAAAACATATACTTTCAAATAAATATCATGCAGCCATTAAAAATGTTACATTATAAAGAATGAAGAGGCCTGGGGGAGGTGGCTTAGGCCTGTAATCCCAGCACTTTGGGAGGCCGAGGCAGGTGGATAACCTGAGGTCAAGAGTTCAAGAACAGCCTGGCCAACATGGAGAAACCCTGCCTCTACTAAAAATACAAAAATTAGGGCCAGGCACGGTGGCTCACGCCTGTAATCCCAGCACTTTGGGAGGCCGAGGTGGGTGGATCACGAGGTCAGGAGATCGAGACCATCCTGGCTAACACGGTGAAACCCCGTCTCTGCTAAAAATACAAAAAAAAATTAACCAGGTGTGGTGGCGGGCACCTGTAGTCCCAGCTACGCGGGAGGCTGAGGCAGGAGAATAGCGTGAACCCGGGAGGCGGAGGTTGCAGCGAGCAGAGATCGTGCCCCTGCACTCCAGCCTGGGCAACAGAGCAAGACTCCGTCTCAAAAAAAAAAAAAAATACAAAAATACAAAAATTAGCTGGGCATGGTTGCACGTGCCTGTAATCCCAGCTCTTCAGGAGGAGACAGGAGAATTGCTTGAGCCCAGGAGGCAGAGGTTGCAGTGAGCCAAGATCACACCACTGCACTCCAGCCTGGGCAACAGTGCATGACTCTGTCTCAAAAAAAAAAAAAAAAAAAATTCATACAAAACGCCTTTAAAATAAAAATGCATACACAAAAAAATATATAAACAGTCTTCATACAAAAGGGTCACAAACATGCAAAGGAAACTGCAGATGGACTCAACTTAGCAGAGAAGGAGAACAGAGTCATCCAGCTAAAAACTGTGGCAAATTTGACAAACAGTATATAAAAACTTGGCAATAAAATACTTTTGAAATATATTAGGAATTGCAGGTGTAAGTCTAAGTACTTTGAATCAAATTATAAAAATATAAACTACTTGGAAATCAGCACATTCTAGGTCTGTATATAAGATTCTTTGAGGCATTATCTAATTCTGTACATTTTTATCCAGTTTGAAATTTTCTGTTTGTATGTCTTTTGGCAATAAAATTTTAAGCAGTGGTTAAGGAAGATTATGTCCAAACCAAAGTTCAACCAAAGTTCCACATAATATGTTAATCACTGATGCACTAGGTCATAGGCTTTATTAATTTAAAAAAAATTTTTTTGAGACAGAGTCTCACTCCCTCAGTCAGATTGAATTGCAATGGCATGACCTCAGCAGTGGAACCTCCACTCCCTGGGTTCAAGCTATTCTCCTGCCTCAGCCTCCCTAGTAGCTGGGATTACAGGTGTGTGCCACCATGCCCAGCTAATTTTTTTGTATTTTTAGTAGAGATGGAATTTCGTCATGTTGGTCAGGCTGGTCTCAAACTCCTGGCCTCATGTGATCCGCCTGCCTCAGCCTCCCAAAGTGCTGAAATTACAGGCATGAGCCACCTTACCCAGCTGATCATAGGCTCTTTTTTTTTTTTTTTTTTTTTTTGAGACAAAGTCTCTCTTACCCAGACTAGAGTGCAATGGCGTAATCTTGGCTCACTGCAGCCTCTGCCTTCCGGGTTCAAGTGATTCTTCTGCCTCAGCCTCCTAAGTAGCTGGGACTACAGGTGCGTGCTCCATGCTCAGCTAATTTTTGTATTTTCAGTAGATGTGGGGTTTCTCCATGTTGGTAAGGCTGGTCTCCAACTCCTGACCTCAGGTGATCCTCTCACCTTGGCCTCCCAAAGTGCTGGGATTACAGGCATGAGCCACTGCACCTGGCCTGATCACAGGCTTTTTAATGGTGGGAATCAAATCCATCTTTGTGGCTTTAGCTTTAACAGTTTGACTATGCAAAGATACACATAATAGGGACTTGGTATGTGTTTGCTAAATAACTCAATTTAGTGCTGGGAAAAGAATTACAGCCAACTTAATTTTATTGCAGATACAGATATTTCAGGGCTTAAAAAAATCTCCTTTGCAATATGAACCCAATCACACAATGCTAGAGCTATCTAGGGTAACGTACTTAAATACATGGAAATATTTCATTCTGGAACATCAGCTGTTTTCTCATAGGAGCCTGATGATCTTATTCTTTCCAAAGAAACTATAGAAATGTAGGCCGGGCACAGTGGCTCACGCCTGTAATCCCAGCACTTTGGGAGGCCAAGGCGGGCAGATCACGAGATCAGGAGTTCCAGACCAGCCTGGCCAACATGGAGAAACCCCATCTCTAGTAAAAATACAAAAAATAGCTGGGCATGTGGTGGGTGCCTGTAATCCCAGCTACTTGGGAGGCTGAGGCAGGAGAATCATTTGAACCCACCAGATGGAGGTTGCAGTGAGCCAAGATCCCACCATTGCACTCCAACCTGGGCAACAGGGAGAGACTCCATCTCAAAAAAAAAAAAAAAAAAAAAGAAAAGGA
This sequence comes from Pongo abelii, assembly GCF_028885655.2. Lineage (NCBI taxonomy): Eukaryota > Metazoa > Chordata > Mammalia > Primates > Hominidae > Pongo > Pongo abelii. The sequence goes on along the minus strand of NC_071993.2, from coordinate 27,214,188 downwards.
AACGATAGAAATGACTACTTCCCTATCAATCTTTATAGTTACAGAGCTAAACACCACACAAAACTTCATCTTCTTGAAATATAAAATTAACAATGCCTGTCCAGAGTAGTATCATAGCAAATCAAATGCATTACTTCTTCTTCTTCTTTTTTTTTTTTTTTTGAGATGGAGTTTCACTCTTGTGGCCCAGGCTGGAGTGCAATGACGTGATCTCGGCTTACTGAAACCTCCACCTCCCGGGTTCAAGCAATTCTCCTGCCTCAGCCTCCCGAGTAGCCAAGATTACAGATGCCCGCCACCAAGCCCAGCTAATTTTTTTATTTTTAGTAGAGACGGGGTTTCACCATGTTGGCCAGGCTGGTCTCAAACTCCTGACCTCAGTTGATCCGCCCACCTCAGCCTCCCAAAGTGCTGGGATTACAGGTGTGAGCCACGACGACCAGCCATGATGCATTTCTTAAACGTAGTTTTAACTATTCTGGGATGGGCACTGTGTAGCATGAAAAAGAAATGACCAATGCCTGCTGGTGGTTTATGATCTTCCTTAGAGTTATTTGGAGGTGTAAGAATAATAAATATTGAGCATTTAAAAAATATTTCTAAGACCTGTAAAACTCTCATCTTTGATGTTCCCATTGCTTGCAACTAGAGCGTTTCTAAAAATTTTTAATAGCAAATCTTCCCCAATCTACTCCTGAGTTTTTAAAACATGTTTTGGAACTATGCAAAACATATATATAGTTTTATGTAAATAAATATAAATATGTTATATATATGTATGTTGTATGTATATAAATATATATATATTTTAATCTTCTGGTTTCTAAAAAACATTACATTCATCCCAGTGTTTGCAATATGACAAGGATATTTAATGCACTCCATAATAATACAATAGCTGGTATTTATAGAGTACTTATTATGTGCCAACCACTATCTTTTTTTATTTTTTTATTTTTTTGAGATGGAGTCTCACTCTGTTGCCCAGGCTGGAGTGCAGTGGCACAGTCTCAGCTCACTGCAACCTCTACCTCCCGGGTTCAAGCGATTCTCCTGCCTCAACCTCCTGAGTAGCTGGGATTACAGGCACGTGCCACCACGCCCAGCTAATTTTTCTATTTTTAGTAGACAGGGTTTCACCACATTGGTCAGGCTTGTCTCAAACTCCTGACCTGGTGATCCACTTGCCTCGGCCTCCCAAAGTGCTGGGATTACAGGCGCGAGCCAGCCAACCACTATCTTATTGAGTCTGTGCAACAACCCATTATATATATGCACTGCATAGTATTAATGAGGGCACAAAAGTTAGGACTGGTTAAGTGAATAAAAATGTTTTAAAATTGGACTGCTGTGATTGCACAATTTCTTAAGTTTAGCAAAAAGAAAAAATCTATTCTTGAATGAACTTTATGGTATGTAAATTATATGTCAATAAAGCTGTTAAAAATTACACACCAGAGAGAAAGAAGGAAGTGGGGCATCAAGTGACAGGCTTACTGTCATCTAGGAAATGTTCGGTCAACCAGAACTCAAGCATAGCTGGTCTAACTCTGGACCCATGAACAGCTGTTGCTCCAGAGAAAGGAGCTACACGGAAATAAAAAGATTCCGTGAGGGAAACAAGGATCAGACTTTACTCAGCTGTCTCCTGCTTAGATGTTTATTTCTTCATGTCTGTATAATTCTTCAACTCCACATCCCTGCTATACATTGTTACATAAACATGTGCAACCAATATTTTATATATTTCCATTTACAGATCAATTAAATATATAAGAATATATGGAAGTGTACATTTAAAAAATAAAAGAACTATCATTATAAACTCTTATTATACCATTGTTCTTCATGGAAATTGATTTCTTCCCTTCTTTGAGAGCACACAGTTTAGCATTTACTATTTCTCTAAAATCACAGAAGCAAAGCTGCAGCCATGAACCCACTTCATTTCTTTCATTTTGCCTTTCATCCAGTCTATCCGAACCAGGTAATCCAAATACTAAGGATGGCCACCGCATGGCATTTAAAAATATTTTAGACTTCTTCCTCTCAACTGCCGGGACTGCGCACATTCTGAGCTGGCCTGGAAGTTCTGTATGATTGCCCAAACGGGCATAAATGGGTGGCAATGAAATGAACCCCAAAGAGCTCACCCACTTCACTGTAAGAACTAAACTTGCTTTTATGTCTACAATAATGTCCCAAGTTCAAGAAGCAATTTAATTCCATAACCTAACATGGAATGTTAGTGTCATCATTCTTTCATGGACCGGAACCAGCCACCCTGATACACACATACGCTCTCTACACAAGTCCTAATGCGGAAGCACTCAAAGGCTCAGATCCTTCTGCCTTAACTTCTTTCATCTTGCTAGAACCTGAACTGCAAAAAGAATTACCTTCCTTTTTTGTTGTTTTTTGTTTGTTTGTTTCTTTGTTTGGAGACAGGGTCTCGTTCTGTCACCCACACTGGAGTGCACTGGCTCAATCATGGCTCACTGCAGCCTCGACCTCCCAGGCCCAAGTGATCTTCCCACCTCAGCCTCCCAAGTAGCTGGAACTACAGGCACGTGACACGACTCCCAACTAATTTTTAAATTTTTCATAGAGAGGGGCATCCCCCTATGTTGCCCAGGCTAGTCCTGAACTCCTGCACTCAAGCAATCCTCCCGCCTCAGGCTCCAAATTGCTGGGATTATAGGCATGAGCCACCAGGCCCAGCCCTGTTTTCTCCCTTCTCCAAGCCAAGTGTGAAGTCAACACAGTAAACTGAAAATTAAAGCCAGGTATGGTGGCTCACACTTGCAATTCCAACATTTTGGAGATGAAAGTAGAAGAATGGCTTGAGCTTAGGAATTCGAGGCCAGCCTGTGCAACATAGTGAGACCTCATCTCTACTAAAAGTACAAAAACATTAGCCAGGCATAGTGGCACATGCCTCTAGTCCCAGCTACTCAAGAGGCTGAGATGGGAGGATCACTTGGGCCTGGGAGGTGAAGGCTGTAGTGAGCAGTGATTGCACCACTGCACTCCAGCCTGGAAGACAGAGTGAAACTCTGGCTCAAAAAAAAAAAAAAAAAAAGGAAAAGAAAATCAATACATAGAAGTGATGGATTTTTACAGCTTTAATTTACTGTATGACTATTACAGCCCAGTGATTGACTTCTACAGCTCTAATTTACTGTATGAGTATCATGGCCCAGGCTATAATAAGATGCTTTATACATATATTGCTCACATTATAAGATCCTTGCAAGGCTGGGTGTAGTGGCTCATGTCTGCAATCCCAGCACTTTGGGAGGCCAAGGCAGGCAGATCACCTGAGGTCAGGAGTTTGAGACCAGCCTTGCCAACATGGTGAAACCCCATCTCTAATAATAATACAAAAATTAGATAGGCTTGGTGGCAGTCGCCTGTAATCCCATCTACTCAGGAAGCTGAGGCAGGAGAATCGATTGAACCCAGGAGGCGAAGTTTGCAGTAAGCCAACATCCCACCATTGCACTCCAGGCTGGGTGACAAGGGTGAAACTCTGTCTCAAAAAAATGTATAAATAAATAAGATTCTTGCAAAACATTCCCATTTTACTACAGCTAAGCACTTGAAGATTCAGAGAGTTAAATAACTTTCAGATCATACAGCTAAAAACTGGCAGAGGTGAGATTTTTCTGCCAGATTCCAAAACCCATGTTCTTTCCACCATATGCCACACCACCTTCCTTCTCGCTCCACCATCTTTTAAGATAATAGTATTTTAACATTACTATGCAAACTTACTGAAAGCAGAGTGATCATACTCCACGCTAAAAGCCATTGGCTAAAATTAGAAACTTTAACTCAACTAAAATATAATCACCTAGAAAATCCTAGTTAAGGCCAGGCGTGGTGGCGGGCACCTGTAGTCACAGCTACTCCGGAGGCTGAAGCAGGAGAATGGTGTGAACCTGGGAGGCAGAGCTTGCAGTGGGCCGAGATCATGCCACTGCACTCCAGGCTGGGTGACAGACTGAGACTCTATCTCAAAAAAGAAAGAGAGAGAGAGAGAGAGAGAGAAAGAAAGAAAGAAGGAAGGAAGGAAGGAAGGAAAGAAGGAAGGAAGGAAGGAAGGAAGGAAAGAAGGAAGGAAGGAGAAAGAAAGAAAGAAGGAAGGAAGGAAGGAAAGAAAGAAAAGAAAGAGAAAGAAAGAGAGAAAGAAGGGAGGAAGGGAGGGAAGGAAGGAAGGAAGGAAGGAAGGAAGGAAAGAAGAAAGGAAAATCCTAGTTAAAAACAAAGCAACTCAGCCTCAAAGCCATAAGTCGTCACTTTTGGTTTTCAAAAACCATTGCTTTTATGTGATAATCCTTAAAGTTGAGAAAATCAAAAGGATTACTTACTTGTCATTCTTTTTCTTCCTTCAGAATCTGAGTCATTCATGTTACTAACAGTGAATAAAACAAAAGACAAAATTAACTACTTGTCTCCTCCAACTATATCTTTTCTTCAAATAGGAGGGAATTCTTTCACAAGACAAATAATGAGAAAAACCCGTTAAAAAATCACATTGGTTTGAAAGGAAGACAGAAAATACTCAGTTTGACTAAACAGTGTATAAAATACCTCTTTCTTTAGTTATTTTAGGCAATACCAAACCTTCTTTTTTATTAACCAATTAAAAAAAATCTTGGGCCAGTGTGGTGGCTCTCACCTGTAATCCCAGCACGTTAGCAGGCCAAGGTGGCTGGATCTCTTGAGCCCAGGATTTGAGACCAGCCTGGGTAATGTGGCAAAACCCTGTTTCTACAAAAAAAATTCAAAACTAAGCCAGGTGTGGTGGCATGCACCTGTAGTCCCAGCTACTCAGGAGGCTGAAGTGGGAGGATCCCTTGAGCCTCGGAGGCAGAGGTTGCAGTGAGCTGCTGCACTCCAGTCTGGGCGACTGAGCCAGACCTTGTCTCAAAAGGAAAAAAAAAAAAAATCTTGGCTGGGCACATGGCTCACGCCTGTAATCTCAGTACTTTGGAGGCAAAGCGGGGAGGATCGCTGGATCACAGGAGTTTGAGGCTAGGTTGGGCAGCATAGCAAGACCTCATCTCTACAAAAAATAAAAAAAAATTAGCCAGGCATGGAGGTGCACACTTGTTTTCTTTCCCTCTGTAGCACTTATCTCCTAATACTCGCTATAACTTATTTGTTTTGTTAATTTGTCTCTCCTACCAGAAGTAAGAATCATGCGGGCACAATTATTTTTCTTGTTTTTTTTTTTTTTTTTTTTTTCATCACTGTGCCCTTAGCACTTAGAACAGTGTCTGGCACACACTAAGCACCTAAATACTCAATAAATATTTGTTGAATGAATTAACTCTCAGGGAAAAGCAGGTACAAAACTGATGGAGACAAGTGTGGGAGCAAGATGGCTTAATGAATATCATCTTATATCATTTCGATTTTGAACTAGGTGACTGTAGTACCAATATATTTTTAAATTAAGAAAATCACAGATGGAATGTAAAATTTTTATCTTTATTGAAACAATATTTTTGCTACCAGGGTTAATAAAATCACTATACGCCTTGACTTCCATCTGGAATCTTGTTGTACTGTTGTACTGAAAACAGGCTCAATTTTAGATTGGAGGAGTTGGGGGAGAGGAAGGGTAGGAAGACAAATACATTTTGTCTTCTAGCAAATACGTTAGAGACACAGAAATGATTAAAATGTGGTCCCTGGCCTCCAGGAGCTCAATGTCTAGTAGTAGAATCAATCAATATTTAACATTTGATATAATACTAATATACTCAATATCTTTCACACTTATTTATATACATACATATGATATTTCCATTTGAGCAATTATAAACATTGCAAATTTTTCTATTTATTATTTATTGCTGCATAATAAAGGCAACCATGTCCTTTTTCTCTTCAATCTAAATTCAGAATAAGAGACCACACAGTAGATAGATGGAGATTAAAATATCTGCTTACTACTGATAAAAGCTAGCCTGGAGAATATGGCTCAGGCAGAAGATAAAGAGGCAAGATGATATGTTACATGCAAATGAATATCAATCATCTGTTGGAGTTAAATAAAAACTGTACTAACAGTTATGCAAAGATTCAGAGAATATATCACCTATCCACCCTGTTTGGGGAAAATACTTAAGAAAGTAAACAAGACAGACTTTAAGATGGAACCAATGAAAAAGTATGGTGGTGAGCAGAGAAGTGACTCCAAGTGGGGGATGGGGGAGTCTCAAAGGCAAAGACACTTTAAACAGAACAAAGACACCCAAAGGTAGGGAGGCTTCAGATACCACTTAACTTTAGGAGCTCCTCTGTCTGCTGCTGACCCAAAGTTCCTCCAGAGGCATTCAAAGCCTGGGGCTCCTGCCTCCTGCCCCTAGTTTGCTATCCTAAGCCCAGGCCTCAAGAAGGAGGACTGGCTCTGGCTCACCTCCCTACCCCTTCTTTTTTCCCTGCTGTGTCCAGCCAGTTTCTTTCCTCCTACCTTCCCCAATGCCCAGTTCTGGGCACTTTCCTTCTTCCCCTAGGCTGTCTGAAAACAACATTTTTAGGATACAAAATGTATGCTGTAGATTTCATTGCTGTAGAGGAAATGTCTGACAGCTCTTGTATTTAAACTTAAGTAGCCACATTGGGACTCACAATTTCATATCGTGAGTTCTAGACCAGAGCCCTCTCTCCTAAAGCAAAGTCAGAGGGTCAGAGGTATTCTTCTGTATTCTAATAATAAAAAATGATTTTTTGTAGAGACAGGATCTCACTGTGTTGCCCAGGCTGGTCTCGAACTCCTGGCCTCAACTGATCCACCCACCTTGGCCTCCCACTTTGCTGGCATGATAAGCAAGAACCACCACACCTGGCCTTTGGAGGTGCTGTAGCTTTGTGTGTTTTGGGCTAATCTTCCTACATAGCTGTCAGTAAGATGCTCCTGCAGTATGGTTCCCAACCTTTCTGCACAAATGCAGTGGATCCTCTGATATTTTTACATGGAAGAGCCCTTTTGTTTATTGCAGAGAAGCTAGACAATTCACAGTTAGTAACCTAAGGCCTAGAAAATTTTGTTTCTTGATCAAAACAACTGTTTATAGATGCTTGTGGTCCAAAGATGCAGATTCCTAATCATGAAAAAGAGGAAGTGATGTCCACTGCAGGCAACCAGGGAGGGAGTTTAGGATTGTTCTGAGGCCGTGAAAGCCATTGAAATTCACCCATAAGAGGGCAGAAAAAGGGAATCCACATGTTTTGATCCCTCCATGTGGAGGATATAATTGGATCTTCATGAAGGTGCACCACCTTTGGGGTCAGAGAGAATTGGATTTGAATCCCAGTTCCAACACTCACTACGAAGTGATGGTGAATGAGTTTTTAAATCTTCTGAGCGTCAGTTTGCTCATCTCTAAAAGAAGGGACTCTTATGAGGCTTGTATTAGCTTAGTGTGTAAAAATCTGGGAATAATGCCTGTAATTTAAAAGACGGGGTTGTTATGAGGCTTCAATAAGGTAAGTGTGTAAAAATCTGAACACAATGCCTTTAATTTTGTAATTGTACAATATATGAAGAAGCAGGATTATTTTTCTCTCCTTTTATTTTTAGAACAAATTTATACAATTGGCATTATTCATATTTTTAAGATAATCAAAGGACTAACAAGTTTAAATAAATCACCATACTCACAAAGCAGTTCACAATATATTTACTGGGTAATTGCTACTTAAAAGTAGCAATGATGATCACATTGAAAATCTTGTATTATGTGGCGGTTTTCTCTTCCATGAGCCTCTTCATTTGTGGAAACCATAGAGTCTAAGTTGCTCTATCAAAGTGTTCATTAGACAAATGTGATGTACTCAGTGTATAAATTTTAGAAAATTTCCACTGTAGTCTTGTTAATTTGATTGAATATGTGCGTTTTGGATTATGAATATGAATATGTATTGATATATGAAATAAGACTTGACATCATAGAGTAATCTTAGCTCATGGCAATGCTTTCTTCTGAAAATACCTGCCGAAATTTGTATTTTTTCCAGTTTCCAAAAAAATCAGTCGCGACGGGGCAAAGGGAGTGTTTGAATGTCAGTTACTGCATGAGGCACATTAGTGTACAGTATTTTCCGCATAATTCATATTCATACTTCACAGTGAGGAAACCTGAAAGTTGCTACCAGCTACTAATAAATGAAAGGTGGGGCGGGGCCGCTGTGGGGCAGGGCCTTGTGAGCCAGTGCCTGGACTCCCACATCACAAATGGAAGGGCTGCGCATGAGGGGAACTCAAGGCCTGATTGGTTCCTCCTAAGCAGGACGCGATCTGGTTGGCAGGGCAACCGGCCTTCAGTTAGTGCCTTCAGTGGGTGCCTTCAGTTGGTGGCATTTGGTTGCCTTTCCTGGGGAGAGGTGGCAGGTGCTCAGCTCTGCAGGCGTGGGGGCAAGCGAAGGCCCAAGCTTTCCGAAAAGAGCAGAGGTGCCCCATGGGGACCACACTGACTTGTCGCGTGTGCACCAAAGCCAGCCCCAGGCAGGGCCCCCACAGGGCTTCTGCAGAGCCGTCTTGCGGCTCTGACATCTATGAATGGGCAGCCAGGAAAGGCGCAGGCCCCAGCACAGAGGAGCAGAGGCACCCGGAACAAGCTGTTCCTTAATGCCAGCCCCAAGCGGGGCCAGCTCAGGGTGCGGTGTTTGGAGCCATCCTCCAGCTCTGAGATCCATGAGGTGGCGGTGGGAAAAGCGCCAGACTCCACTGATTTGGAGCCTGCCCAGTCTGATTCAGGAGCCTTGACTAGCAGCACATTCGCGACCCGAAGACGCCAAAAGGTAGGGAGACTACAGATACCGCTTGGCCTTAGGAGCTCCTTTGGCAGTTGCTCACCCATGGTTCCCCCAGAGGCATCCACAGCCTAGGGCTCCTACCTCCTGCCCCTAGTTCACTTTCCTAGGCCCAGGCCCCAAGCAGGAGGACTTGCTCTGATTCCACTCCCCACCCCTTCTTCTTTCCCTGTTGCGTCCAGCCGGTTACTTTTCATTGCTCTGCCCAAATGCTCACTTCTGGGCCCTCTTCTTCTTTTCTTAGGCTGGTCAAAACTAAGTTTTCAAAATACAAAATGGATGCTACAGATTTCATTACGGTAGAGGAAATGTCTGACAGCTCTTGTATTTAAGCTTAAGTAGCCACACTGGGACTCCCAATTTCATATCTTGAGTGCTAGAGCAGAGCTCTCTCTCCTAAAGTAATGGCTGAGGGTTAGAGGTACTCTTCTTGATTCTAATAATAAAAATGATTTCTTGTAGAGACAGGGTCTCACTGTGTTGCCCAGGCTGGTCTCAAACCCATGGTCTCAAGTGATTCACCCATGTTGGCCTCCCACTTTGTTGGGATGACAGGCAAGAACCACCACACCTGGCCTTTGAAGGTGTTCCTGCTTTGTATATTTTGGCTGGTTTTCCTGCACAACTGTGAGTAAGACGCTCCTGCAGCATAGTCCCAAAGCTTTCTGCACAAATTCAGTGGATATTATGATTTTTTACATGGAATAGCCCCTTTATTTATTGCAGAGAAGCTGGACAATTTACCCTTAGTAACATTGGGCTTAGCAAATTTCATTTATTGATCAACACACCTGTTAAAAGGTGATGCTTGTGGTCTAAATATGTAGATTCCTCATCATCCTCAAGGAAAAGGGAACCACTGCAAGGCAACCTGGGAGGGAGTTTAGGATTGTTCTGAGGCAGTGCAAGCCATTGAAATTCACACAGGAGGGGACAGAAAAGAGAATCCACATGTTCTGATCCCTCCATGTTTTGGGTATAACTTGGTCCTCCTTGATTTGCACCATTTTTGGCGTCAGAGAAAACTGGATTTGAATCCCATTTCTATCACTCTTTATGATGTGATGGTGAATGTGTTTTTAACTCATCTGAGCCTCAGTTTGCTCATCTATAGAAGATGTGATTGTTATAAGGCTTCGATAAGGTAAGTGTGTAGAAACCACGGCAAAATCCTTGTAATTTAAAAGACAGGGTTGCTAGGAGGCTTCTATAAGGTAAGTGTGTAAAAGACTGGACACAATGTCTACCACTTTGTAAATGTTCAACATGTGGAGGAGGAGGATTATGTGATGTACTTCATGTGTAAATTTTAGAAAATTTCTTCTCTTAGTCTTGTTAATTTGATTGAATATGTGTGTTATTTTCAAAAATGTAAATGGAATATATATTGATTGGATTTATATGCATATATATAAAATATAACTTGACATTATAGAGTAGGCTTAGCTCATGGCAATGCTTTTCTCTGAAAGCACCTGCAGAAATCACTTTTATTTCTAGTTTGTTAATGTTTCAGAGATTATGGGGGAAAGAGGGTTCTATGAATGTCAGACACTGCGTGAGGTAGATTTGGTTTCAGTAATTTTAGCGTCATTCATTGTAAGGCAATGATCCCTCGGAACTTCTTCACAGTGAGAAACCTGTAAGGTCCTAGCAGCCAGCAATGAATGAAAGGTTGGGGGGGGGGGCGCTGAAAGGGTGGGGCCTTGTGAGCCCTGTGCCTGTGCTCTCAAGTTCCAAGTTTGTGGGGATGCATGCAGGGGATTCTGGACCTGATTGTTTCCTCTGGACCAGGATGTGCTCTGGTTGGCAGGGCAACTGACCTTCACTTGGTGGCCTTCAGTGGGTGCCCTCATTGGTTGCCTTCGGTTAGTGCCCTCGGTTGGTACCCTCAATTGTTTCTCTTCAGTTGGTGGTTTTCAGTTGTTGAGCAGTGGTGGAAGGAGGATGAATCCGTTTGTGCTCTCTCCTCCCCCAGTCACAGCTCTCAGGCTTGTTGCCTCCAGGCCCTTCTAAAATAAACCAGACAGGTTGGCAGGTTTTTCTTAGTAGACAAGTCAGCTCAGGGTATGGGGGTTATGCGGGATGTGGGCTGCTAGTTCAGTGCCGCCCCATGGCTCAGGGCTGCCCGTGCCAGCCATGCTTTTGGAAGGAAGAGGCGATAGGTGTTGAGGTCTGCAGACTTGGGGGCAAGTGAAGGCCCAACTGCCGGAGAAGAGCAGGGGTGCCCCACGGGGACCACACAGACCTGTCCCATGTGCACCAAAACCAGCCCCAGTCAGGGCTGGCACAAGTGTTCTGCAGAGCCAACCTGTGGCTCTGACGTCTACAAGTGTGCAGACAGTGAAGGCACAGGCTGCGATATACAGGAGCAGAGACGCCCTGAACACACTGTCTCCCAATGCCAGCTGCAAGCGGGGCCAGCTCAGGGTGCTGTGGATGAAGCCGTCCTGAAGCTCTGAGATCCACGAGGTGGTGATGGCAGTAGTGCCGGACTCCACTGCTATGGAGCCTGCCCATCGAATTTGCGAGCCAATGAGGGACCTGACAGCAGCACACTGGCCGCCAGAAGACGCCCAAAGGTAGGGAGGTGACAGATACTGCTTAAATTCAGGACCTCCTCTGTCCGTTGCTGGCCCAAGTTTCCCCCAAAGGCATCCAAAGACTCAGTTATCTCATCTATAAAAGATGTGATTGTCTTGAAATTTCCATAAGGTAAGTGTGTAAAAACCATTGCAAAATGCTTGTAATTTGAAAGAGAACATTTCTATGAGTCTTCTATAAGGTAAGTGTATAAAAATCTGGATGCAATACCTATAATTTTTTAAATGTTCAGTATATGCGGAAGGAGGATTATTTTTTCTCATCTAATTTTCAGAGCAACTTTATAAAATTGATGATACTCATATTTCTTAGACAATCCAACCAATGTTGAGAAAGAATAAATAGATAATCAAGGTCACACAGCAATTCACAATGCATTCACTGGGTAATTTCTAGTTAAAGGTAGCAATGATTTTCACATTGAAAATGTTGTATTATGTTGTGGTTTTCTCTTAGTAATTCTCTTGGTGTTTTGAAACCATATATTCTAAGTTGCTCTGTCAAAGTGATCATCAGAAAAATGTGATGTACTTACTGTGTAAATGTTAGAAAATTTTTTGTGTTACTCTTGTTAATTTGAACATATGTGTTATTCTCAAAAATGTAAATCGGATATACGTGGATTGGATATATATATGCATATGTGAAATATGACTTGTCATTATAGAGTAGGCCTATCTCATGGCAATGGTTTTTTCTGAAAGCACCTGCAGAAATCTCTCTTACTTTTAGTTCGTTAATGTTTTAGAGATTATGGGGGAAAAGGGATTCTATGAATCACTGACACTGCGTGAGACAGATTTGGTTTCGGTAATTTTAGCGTCATTCATTGTAAGGTGATGATCCCTAGGCACTTCTTCTCAGTGGGAAACCTGAAAGTTCCTAGCAGCCAGCAATGAATGAAAGGTGGGGTGGGGCCCCTTCAGGGCAGGGCCTTGTGAACCATGTGCCTGTGCTCTCAAGTTCCAAGTTTGTGGGGATGCATGCAGGGTATTCTGAACCTGATTGTTTCCTCTGAACCAGGATGCGGTCTGGGTGGCAGGACAACTGGCCTTCACTTGGTGGTCTTCAGTGGGTGCCCTCATTGGTTGTCTTCATTTAGTGCCCTCAGTTGGTACCCTCAGTTGTTTCTCTTCAGTTGGTGGTCCTCAGTTGGTGGTCTTCAGTTGTAGGGCAGTGGTGGAAAGAGGATGAAACTGCTTTCTCCTCCCCCAGTCACAGCTCTCAGGCTTGTTGCATCCAGGTCCTTCTAAAATAAGCCAGACAGGTTGGCAGGTTTTTCTTAGCAGACAAGTCAGCTCAGGGTACAGGGGTGACACGGGGTGAGGGATGCTAGTGCAATGCAACCGCATGGTCCAGGGCTGCACATGCCAGCCATGCTTTTGGAAGGAAGAGGCGATAGGTCTTTGGATCTGCAGACTTAGGGGCAAGTGAAGGCCCATGCTGACCAAGAAGAGCAAGGGTGCCCCATGGGGAGCACACTGAACTGTTGCATGTGCACCCAAACCTGCCCCAGTCAGGGCCAGCACAAGGGTTCTCCAGAGACAGGCTGTGGCTCAGACATCTACGAGTGTGCAGACAGTGAAGGCGCAGACTGCAATATACTGGAGCAGAGGCGCCCTGAACATGCTGTCCCCCAATGCCAGCCACAAGTGGGGCTATCTCAGGGTGCAGAGGGTGAAGCTGTTCTGCACCTCTGGGATCCAAAAGGTGGAGGTGGCAGTAGCACCGGACTCCACTGCTTTGGAGCCTGCCCAGTCAAATTTGGGATCCAGCGAGGGACCTGACAGCAGCAGGTTGGCCACCAGAAGACGCCCAAAGGTAGGGAGGAAACACATACTGTTTAAGTTCAGAAGATCCTCTCATTGTTGCTGGCCAAATGTTCCCCCTGAGGCATCCAAAGCCTCAGTTTTCTCATCTATAAAAGATGTGACTGTTTTGAGGTTTCCATAAGGTAAGTGTGTAAAAACCATGGCAAAATGCTTGTAACTTAAAAGAGAGGGTTCCTATGAGGCTTCTTTAAGGTAAGTGTGTAAAAATCTGGACACAATACCTAAAATTTTTTAAGTGTTCAGTATATGGTGAAGGAGGATTATTTTTTCTCATCTAATTTTCAGAGCAACTTTATAAAATTGGTGATACTCATATTTCTTAGACAATCCAACCAATGATCAGAAAGAATAAATAGATAACCAAGGTCACAGAGCAATTCACAATGCATTCACTGGGTAATTTCTAGATAAAAGTAGCAATGATTTTCACATTGAAAATTTTGTGTTATGTGGTGGTTTTCTCTTACATAATCCTCTTGGTGTTTTGAAACCACAGATTCTAAGTTGCTCTATTAAAGTGATCATTAGAAAAATGTGATGTACTTAGGGTGTAAATGTTAGAAAATTTCTTGTGTTACTCTTGTTAGTTCAATTGAACATATGTGTTATTTTGAAAAATGTAAATCGAATATATGTGGTTTGGATATATATATGCATATATGAAATATGACTTGACATTATGGAGTAGGCTTAGCTCATGGCAATGTTTTTTTCTGAAAGCATCTGCAGAAATCTCTCTTACTTTTAGTTTGTTAATGTTTCAGAGATTATGGGGGAAAGGTGATTCTGTGAATCCCAGACACTGTGTGAGACAGATTTGGTTTCAGTAATTTTAGCATAAGTCATTGTAATGTGATGATCCCTAGGAACTTCTTCACAGTGAGAAACTTGAAAGGTTCTAGCAGGCAGCAATGAATGAAAGGTGGGGCAGGGCCTCTGAAAGGGCGGGGCCTTGTGAGCCAGGTGCTTGTGCTCTCAAATTCCAAGTTTGTGGGGATGCATGCAGGGTATTCTGAACCTGATTGTTTCCTCTGAACCAGGATGCGGTCTGGTTGGCACGGCAACTGGCCTTCTCTTGGTGGCCTTCAGTGGGTGCCCTCATTGGTTGCCTTCAGTTGGTACCCTCACTTGCTGCTCTTCAGTTGGTACCCTCAGTTGGAGCTCTTCAGTTGGTGGTCCTCAGTTGTTTCTCTTCAGTTGGTGGTCTTCAGTTGTTGGGCAGTGGTGGAAGGAGGATGAATCCGTTTGTGCTCTCTCCTTCCCCAGTCACAGCTCTTAGGCTTGTTGTATCCAGGCCCTTTTAAAATAAACCAGACAGATTGGCAGGGTGTTCTTAGCAGACATGTCAGGTCAGGGTATGGGGGTGATGCGGGGTGTCAGCTACTAGCGCATTGCTGCCCCACGGCTCAGGGCTGCCTGTGGCAGCCATGCCTTTGCTAGGAAGAGATGATAGGTGGCAAGTGAAGGCCCAGCTGCCTGAGAAGAGCAGGAGTGCCCCACGTGGACCACACTAAACTTTCGCATGTGCACCAAAGGCAGCCCCAATCAGGGCCAGCACAAGGGTTCTGCAGAGCCAGCCTGTAGCTCTCACATCAATGAGTGTGCAGACAGCAAAGGCACATGCTGTGATATACAGGACAAGAGGCACCCTGAACATGCTGTCCCCCAATGCCAGCTGCAAGCAGGGCTAGCTCAGGGTGCAGTGGGTGAAGCCGTCCTGCAGCTCTGGGATCCATGAGGCGCAGGTGGCAGTAGCACTGGACTCCACTGCTTTGGAGCCTGCCCAGTCGAATTTCGGAGCCAGCGAGGGACCTGACCACAGTACACTGGCAACCAGAAGATGCCCAAAGGTAGGGAGGCAATGGATACTGCTTAAGTTTGGAAGATCCTCTGGCCATTGCTGGCCCAAGTTTCCCCCAGAGACATCCAAAGCCTCAGTTTTCTCATCTATAAAAGATGTGATTGTTATGAAGCTTCCATAAGGTAAGTGCATAAAAACCATGGCAAGATGCTTGTAACTTAAAAGAGAGGGTTTCTATGAGGCTTCTATAAGGTAAGTGTGTAAAGATCTGGACACAATACCTATAATTTTTTAAGTGTTCAGTGTATGGAGAAGGAGGATTATTTTTTTCATCTAATTTTTAGAATGAGTTTATAAGATTGGTGATACTCATGTATCTTTGACAATCAAACCAATGATCAGAAAAAATAAATAGATCACCAAAGTCACAAAGCGGTTCACAATGCATTCACTGGGTAATTTCTAGTTAAAAGTAGCAATGATTATTACATTGAAAACCGTGTATTATCTGGTAGTTTTCTCTTACATAATCCTCTTGGTGTTATGAAACCACAGATTCTAAGTTGCCCCATCAAAGTGATCATTAGGAAAATGTGATGTACTTCACGTGTACATTTTAGAAAATTTCTTCTGTTAGTCTTGTTAATTTCATTGAACATGTGTGTTATTTTCAAAAATGTAAATGGAACATATGTGGATTGGGGATATATGCGTATATACGAAATATGACTTGGCATTATAGAGTAGGCTTAGCTCATGGCAATGTTTTTTTCCAAAAGCACCTGCAGAAATCAGTCTTATTTCTAATTTCTCAATATTTCAGAGATTATGGGGGAAAAGGGGGTTCTATGAATCTCAGACACTGTGTGAGGTAGATTTTGTTTCAGTAATTTTAGCATCATTCATTGTAAGGTGATGATCCCTAGGAAGTTCTTCACAGTGAGAAACCTGAAAGGTCCTAGCAGCCAGCAATGAATGAAAGGCAGGGTGGGGCTGCTGGCAGGGCGGGTCTTATGAGCCATGTGCCTGTGCTCTCGAGTTCCAAGTTTGTGGGGATGCATGCAGGGGATTCTGGACCTGATTGTTTCTCCTGAACCAGGATGTGGTCTGGTTGGCATGATAACTGGCCTTCACTCGGTGGCCTTCAGTGGGTGCCCTCATTGGTTACCTTTGGTTAGTGCCCTCAGTTGGTACCCTCAGTTGGTGCTCTTCCATTGGTGGTCCTCAGTTGGTGGTCTTCAGTTGTTGGGCAGTTGTGGAGGGAGGATGAATCTGTGCTCTCTCTGTCCCAGTCACAGCTCTCAGGCTTGTTGCCTCCAGGCCCTTCTAAAATAAGCCAGAGAGGTTGGCAAGGTTTTTTTAGCAGACAATTCAGCTCATGGTACGGGGGTGACACAGGGTGAGGGCTGCTAGTGCAGTGCCACCCCATGGCCCAGGGCTGCCCATGCCAGCAATGCTTTTGCCAGGAGGAGGCGAAAGGTATTCAGCTCTGCAGACTTGGGGGCAAGCGAAGGCCCAATCTGCCCGAGAAGAGCAGGGGTGCCCCATGGAGTCCACACTGAACTGTCGCATGTGCACCAAAGCCAGCCTGAATCAACGCTGGCACAAGGGTTCTGCAGAGCCAGCCCGTGGCTCTGACATCTACCAGTGTATAGACAGCGAAGACGCAGGACGCGATATACAGGAGCAGAGGCACCCGGAACATGCTGTCCCCCAATGACAGCCACAAGCCGGGCGAGCTCAGGGTGTGGTGGCTGAAGCTGTCCTGCAGCTCTGAGATCCACGAGGTGGAGGTGGCTGTAGCGCAGGACTCCACTGCTTTTGAGGCAGCCCGATTGAATTTGGGAGCCAGCAAGGGTCCTGACAGCAGCACATTGGACACCAGAAGACGCCAAAAGGTAGGGAGGCAATGGATACCACTTAAGTTCAGGAGCTCCTCTGGCTGCTGATGGCCTAAGGTTCCCCAAGAGGCATCCAAAGCCTCAGTTTTCTCATCTATAAAAGATGTGATTGTTATGCGGTTTCCATAAGGTAAGTGCATAAACCATGGCAAAATGTTTGTAATGTAAAAGAGAGGGTTTCTATGAGGCTTTTATAAGGTAAATGTGTAAAAATCTGGACACAATACCTGTAATTTAGGTCACTGTAACCTCTGTCTCCTGGGTTCAAGCCATTCTCTTGCCTTAGCCTCCTGAGTAGCTGGGATTACAGGCATGCGCCATCAGGCTGGACTAATTTTATCATTTTCAAGAGCGATGGGGATTCACCATGTTGATCAAGCTGATCTTGAAGTCCTGACCTCATGTGATCCACTCACCTTGGCTTCCCTAAGTAGTGGGATTACAGGCATGAGCCACCATCCCTGGCTAAAAATTTCATTTATTGATCAACAACCCTTTTTCTAAGGAGATGCTTGTGGTCTAAATATGCAGATTCCCAGTCATTTCCAAGAAGAAGGGAATGACGGCAAGGCAAACTGGGAGGGAGTTTAGGATTGTTCTGAGGTTGTGAAAGCCATTGAAATTCACATATAAGAGGATAGAGAAAGGGAATCCACATGTCTGATCCCTCCATGTACCGGGTATAACTTGTTCTTCATTAAGTTGCACCACCTTTGGCATCAGAGAGAACTGGATTTGAATTCAAGTTCCAACACTCATTAGGATGTGATGGTGAATGTGTTTTTAACTCCTCTGAGCCTCATTTTGCTTATCTATAAAAGAGGGGATTCTTACGAGGCTTCTGTAAGGTAAATAAGTAAAAATTTGGGTGGACAAAATGCCTTTAATTTAAAAGATAGGGTTGTTATGAGGCTTCGATAAGGTAAGTGTGTAAAAATCTGGACACAAGTTCTGTAATTTTGTTAGTGTTCAATATACAGAGAAGGATTATTTTTCTCTCATTTAATTTTTAGAGCAAGTTTATAAAATGGTGTTACTCATATTTTTGAGATAATCAAATCAAGAATCACAAAGATTAAATGAGTCGCCATAGTCACAAAGCAGTTCACAATACATGTCCTGGGTGATTGCCAGTTAAAAGTAGCAATGATGATCACGTTTAAAATCTTGTATTATGTGGTGCTTTTCTCTTACGTAAGCCTCTTTGTGTGTTGAAGCCATAGATTCTAAGTTGTTGTATCAAAGTGATCACTAGAAAACTGTGATATACTTAGTGTATACATTTCAGAAAATGTCCTCTATTACTCTTGTTAATTTGATTGAATATGTGTGTTATTTTAAAATATGTAAAGGGAGTATATGTGGATTGAATATATATGTGTATATATATATGAAATATGATTTGACATTATAGTGTAGACGTCGCTCATGGCAATGTGTTTTTCTGAAAGCAGCTGCAGAACTCTGTCATTTTTCAGGTTGAAAAACCTCAGAGGTTATGGGGGAAAGGGGCTCTATGAATATATGAGGCAGATTTGGGTTCAGTAATTTTAGCATCATTCATTGTAACGTGATGATCCCTAGGAACTTCATCACAGCGAGCAACTTGAAAGCTCCCAGCAGCCAACAATGGATGAAAGGAGGGGCGGGTCCACTGGCAGGGCGGGGCCTTGTGAACCTGGTGCTTAAGCTCTGAATTCCAAGTTGGGGGGACACATGCAAAGGATTCTGGGCCTGATTGTTTCCTCTAACCAGGATGCATTCTGGTTGGCAGGGCAACTGGCCTTCACTTGGTGGCCTTCAGTGGGTGTCCTCATTGGTTGCCTTCGCTTAGTGCCCTCACTTGGTACCCTCAGTTGTTTCTCTTCAGTTGGTGGTCTGCAGTTCGTGGTCTTCAGTTGTTCAGCAGTGGTGGAAGGAGGATGAATCCGTTTGTGCTTTCTCCTCCCCAGGCCACGCTCTCAGGCTTGTTGCATCCAGTCCCTTCTAAAATAAACCAGACAGGTTGGTAGTTTTTTTTTAGCAGACAAGTCAGCTCAGAGTATGGGGGCAACACAGGGTACAGGCTGCTAGCGCAGTGCTACCCCATGGCCCAGGGCTGCCCATGCCAGACATGCATTTGCCAGGAAGAGGCGATAGGTGTTGAGCTCTGCAGACTTGGGTGAAAGCGAAGGCCCAAGCTGTCTCAGAAGAGCATGGGTGCCCCATGGGGACCAAAGCGAAGGCCCAAGCTGTCTGAGAAGAGCATGGGTGCCCCATGGGGACCACACTGAACTGTCGCATGTGCACCAAAGCCAGCCCCAATCAGGGCCAGCACAAGGGTTCTGCAGAGCCAGCCTGTGGCTCTGATGTCTACGAGTATGCAGACAGCGAAGACACAGGCCGCGATATACAGGAGCAGAGGCGCTGTCCCCCAATGCCAGCCTCAAGCGGGGCCAGCTCACGGTGGGGTGGGTGAAGCCGACCTGCAGCTCTGAGATCCACAAGGTGGAGGTGGCAGTAGCGCCAGACCCCACTGCTTTCGAGCCTGCCCAGTTGAATTTGGGAGCCAGCAAGGGTCCTGACTGCAGCACATTGGCGACCAGAAGACGCCCAAAGGTAAGGAGGCTTCAGATACCACCTAAGTTTAGAAGCTCCTCTGGCTGCTGCTGGCCCAAAGTTTCCCCAGAAGCATCCAAAGCCTGGGGCTCCTCCCTCCTGCCCCTAGTTTGCTATCCTAAGCCCAGGCCTCAAGCAGGAGGACTGGCTCTGCCTCGCCTCCCCACCACTTCTTTTTTCCCTGCTGTGTCCAGCCGGTTTCTTTCCTCCTACCTACCTACTCCAATGCCCAGTTCTGGGCATTCTTCTTCTCCTAGGCTGACCAAAAACTACATTTTTAGAACACAAAATTTATGCCACAGATTTCATTGCTGTAGAGGAAATGTCTGACAGCTCTTGTATTTAAACTTAAGTAGCCTCATTGGGACTCACAACTTCATATCTTGAGTTCTAGGCCAGAGCCCTCCCTCCTAAGGCAATGTCAGAGGGTCAGAGGTACTCTTCTTGATTCTAATAATAAAAAAGGATTTTTTGTAGAGACAGGGTCTCACTGTGTTGCCCAGGCTGGTCTCAAACTCCTGGCCTCAATGATCCACCCACCTTGGCCTCCCACTTTGCTGGCATGATAAGCAAGAACCACCACACCTGGCCTTTGGAGGTGCTCTATCTTTGTGTGTTTTGGCTAATCTTCCTGCAAATCTGTCAGTAAGATGCTACTGCAGTATGGTTCCAAACCTTTTTGCACAAATTCAGTGGATCCTGTGATATTTTTACATGGAAGAGCCCTTTTGTTTATTGCAGAGAAGCTAGACAATTCACAGTTAGTAACCTAAGGCCTAGAAAATTTTGTTTCTTGAACAAAACAACTGTTTATAGATGCTTGTGGTCCAAAGATGCAGATTCCTAATCATGAAAAGGAAGAAGTGATGGCCACTACAGGCAACCAGAGAGGGAGTTTAGAATTGTTCTGAGGCCCTGAAAGCCATTGAAATTCACCCATAAGAAGGCAGAGAAAGGGAATCCACATGTTTTGGTCCCTCCATGTGTGGGGTATAAGATGGTCTTCATGAAGGTGCACCACCTTTGGTGTCAGAGAGAAATGGATTTGTATCCCAGTTCCATCTCTGATTACAACGTGATGGTGAATGAGTTTTTAAATCCTCTGAGCCTCAGTTTTCTCATCTATAAAAGTAGGGATTCTTACGAGGCTTCCATAATATTAGTGTGCAAAAATCAGGGAATAATGCCTGTAATTTAAAAGACGGGGTTGTTATGAGGCTTCAATAAGGTAAGTGTGTAAAAATCTGGACACAATGCCTTTGATTTTGTAATTGTACAATATATGAAGCAGGAGGGTTTTCTCTCCTTTTATTTTTAGAACAAGTTTATACAATTGGCATTATTCATATTTTTAAGGTAATCAAAAGACCAATAAGTTTAAATAAATCACCACACTCACAAAGCAGTTCACAATATATTTACTGGGTAATTGCTACTTAAAAGTAGCAATGATTGAAAATCTTGTATTATGTGGCGGTTTTCTCTTCCATGTGCCTCTTCATTTGTGGAAACCATAGAGTCTAAGTTGCTCTATCAAAGTGTTCATTTAGAAAAATGTGATGTACTCAGTGTATAAATTTTAGAAAATTTCCACTGTTAGTCTTGTTAATTTGATTGAATATGTGCGTTTTGGATTATGAATATGAATATGTATTGATATATGAAATAAGACTTGACATCATAGAGTAATCTTAGCTCATGGCAATGTTTTCTTCTGAAAATACCTGCCGAAATTTGTATTTTTTCCAGTTTCCAAAAAAAATGAGTCGCGACGGGGCAAAGGGGATGTTTGAATGTCAGATACGGTATGAGGCACATTAGTATACAGTAATTTCCGCATAATTCATATTCATACTTCACAGTGAGGAAACCTGAAACTTGCTACCAGCTACTAATAAATGAAAGGTGGGGCGGGGCCGCTGTGGGGGCGGGGCCTTGTGAGCCAGTGCCTGCACTCCCGCATCACAAATGGAAGGGCTGCGCATGAGGGGAACTCAAGGCCTGATTGGTTCCTCCTAAGCAGGACGCGATCTGGTTGGCAGAGCAACCGGCCTTCAGTTAGTGCCTTCAGTGGGTGCCTTCAGTTGGTGGCATTTGGTTGCCTTTCCTGGGGAGAGGTGGCAGGTGCTCAGCTCTGCAGGCGTGGGGGCAAGCGAAGGCCCAAGCTTTCCGAGAAGAACAGAGGTGCCCCATGGGGACCACACTGACTTGTCGCGTGTGCACCAAAGCCAGCCCCAGGCAGGGCCCCCACAGGGCTTCTGCGGAGCCGTCTTGCGGCTCTGACATCTATGAGTGGGCAGCCAGGAAAGGTGCAGGCCCCAGCACAGAGGAGCAGAGGCACCCGGAACAAGCTGTCCCTTAATGCCAGCCCCAAGCGGGGCCAGCTCAGGATGCGGTGCTTGGAGCAGTCCTGAAGCTCTGAGATCCACGAGGTGGCGGTGGGAGTAGCGCCAGACTCCACTGATTTGGAGCCTGCCCAGTCTCATTCAGGAGTCATGACGACCAGAAGATGCCAAAAGGTAGGGAGACTACAGATACCGCTTGGCCTTAGGAGCTCCTTTGGCAGTTGCTCACCCATGGTTCCCCCCAGAGGCATCCACAGCCTAGGGCTCCTCCCTCCTGCCCCTAGTTCGCTTTCCTAGGCCCAGGCCCCAAGCAGGAGGACTTTCTCTGACTCGACTCCCCACCCCTTCTTCTTTCCCTGTTGCATCCAGCCGGTTACTTTCCCTTGCCCTGTCCAAATGCCCACTTCTGGGCCCTCTTCTTCTTTCTTAGGCTGGTCAAAACTAAGATTTCAGATTACAAAATGTATGCTACAGATTTCATTACGGTAGAGGAAATATGCAACAGCTCTTGTATTTAAACTTAAGTAGCCATATTGGGACCCCCAATTTCATATTTTTCGTTGTAGAGCAGAGCTCTCTCTCCTAAAGTAATGGCTGAGGGTTAGAGGTACTCTTCTTGATTGTAATAATAAAAAATGATTTCTTGTAGAGACAGGGTCTCACTGTGTTGCCCAGGCTGGTCTCAAACCCCTGGCCTCGAGTGATTCACCCATGTTGGCCTCCCACTTTGTTGGGATGACAAGCAAGAACCACCACACCTGGCCTTGGGAGGTGCTCCTGCTTTGTGTGTTTTGGCTGGTCTTCCTGCACAACTCTCAGTAAGATGCTCCTGTAGCATAGTTCCAAAGCTTTCTGCAAAAATTCAGTGGATGCTGTGATTTTTTATGTAGAATAGCCCCTTTATTTATTGAAGCTGGACAATTCACCCTTAGTAACATTGGGTTTAGCAAATTTCATTTATTGATCAACACACCTGTTAAAAGGTGATGCTTGTGGTCCATATATGTAGCTTCCTCATCATCCTCAAGGAAAAGGCAACCACTGCAAGGCAACCTGGGAGGGAGTTTAGGATTGTTCTGAGGCAGTGCAAGCCATTGAAATTCACACAGGAGGGGACAGAAAAGAGAATCCACATGTTCTGATCTCTCCATGTTCTTGGTATAATTTGGTCCTCCTTAAATTGCACCATTTTTGGCATCAGAGAAAAGTGGATTTTAATACCTCTTCCATCACTGTTTATGATGTGATGCTGAATGTGTTTTTAACTCGTCTGAGCCTCAGTTTGCTCATCTATAGAAGATGTGATTGTTGTAAGGCTTTCATAAGGTTAGTGTGTAAAAACCATGGCAAAATCCTTGTAATTTAAAAGAGAGGGTTGTTATGAGGCTTCTATAAGGTAAGTGTGTAAAAGTCTGGACAAAATGTCTACTATTTTGTAAGTGTTCAATATGTGGATAAGGAGGATTATCTTTCTCTCCTTTTTAGACCATAAATTTTTAGACCAAGTTTATAAAATTGGGGATACTCTTATTTTTTAGACAATCAAACCAATGATCAGACAGACTAAATAAATCACCATAGTCACAAAACAGTTCACAATACATTTACTGGGTAATTTCTAGTTAACAGTAGCAATGATGATCACATTGAAAATCTTGTATTTTGTGGTGGTTTTCTGTCACCTAAGCTTCTTTCTTTGTTGAAACCATAGATTCTAAGCTGCTCTATCAAATTGATCATTAGAAAAATGTGTAGTGTGTAAATGTTAGAAAATTTATCCTGTTAGTCTTGTTAATTTGATTGAACATGTGTGTCATTTTCAAAAATGTAAATCGAATATATGTGGATGGGACATATATGTGTACATATGAAATATAACTTGAATTAGAGAGTAGGCTTAGCTCATGGCAATGGTTTTTCTGAAAGCACCTGCAGAAATTTCTCATTTCTAGTTTGTTAATGTTTCAGAGATTATGGAGAAATAGTGGTTCTATGAATCTCAGACACTGCATAAGGCAGATTTGGTTTCAATAATTTTAGCATCATTCATTGTAAGGCAGTGATCCCTAGTAACGTCTTCACAGTGAGAAAGCTGAAAGGTCCTAGCAGCCAGCAATGAATGAAAGGTGGGGTGGGGCTGCTGGCAGGGTGGGGCTTTGTGAGCCATGTGCCTGTGCTCTCAAGTTCCAAGTTTGTGGGGATGCATGCAGGGGATTCTGGACCTGATTGTTTCCTCTAACCAGGATGTGTTCTGGTTGGCAGGGCAACTGGCCTTCACTTGGTGGCCTTCAGTGGATGCCCACATTGGTTGCCTTCGGTTAGTGCCCTTAGTTGCTACCCTCAGTTGTTTCTCTTCAGTTGGTGGTCTTCAGTTGTTGGGCAGTGTTGGAAGGAGGATGAATCCGTTTGTGCTCTCTCCTCCCCCAGTCACAGCTCTCAGGCTTGTTGCCTCCAGGCCCTCCTAAAATCAACCAGAGATGTTGGCAGGTTTTTCTTAGTAGACAAGTCAGCTCAGGGTACGGGGGTTATGCGGGATGTAGGCTGCCAGTGCAGTGCCGCCCCATGGCCCAGGGCTGCCCGTGCCAGCCATGCTTTTGCCAGGAAGAGGCGATAGGTGTTGAGCTCTGCAGACTTGGGGGCAAGCGAAGGCCCAAGCTGCCCAAGAAGAGCAGGGGTGTCCCATGGGGACCACACTGACCTGTCGCATGTGCACCAAAGCCAGCCCCAGTCAGGGCCAGCACAAGGGTTCTGCAGAGCCAACCTGTGGCTCTGACATCTATGAAGGTGCAGACAGCGAAGGCGCAGGCTGCGATATAGAGGAGCAGAGGCACCCGAAACACGCTGTCCCCCACTGCCAGCTGCAAACGGGGCCAGCTCAGGGCGCAGTGGGTGAAGCCATCCTGAAGCTCTGAGATCCATGAGGTGGTGGTGGCCCTAGCTCCAGACTCCACTGTTATGGAGCCTGCCCAATCAAATTTGGGAGCCAGCGAGGGACTTGACAGCAGCACACTGGACACCAGGAGACCCCAGAAGGTAGGGCGGTGACTGATACTGCTTAAGTTCAGGAGCTCCTCTGGCCGTTGTTGGCCCAAGGTTCCCCCAGAGGCATCCAAAGCCTCAGTTTTCTCATCTATAAAAGATATGATTGTTATGAGGCTTCCATAAGGTAAGTGTGTAAAAACCATAGCAAAATGCTTGTAACTTAAAAGAGAGGGCTTCTATGAGGCTTCTATAAGGTAAGTGTGTAAAAATCTGGACACAATATCTATAATTTTTTAAGTGTTCAATGTATGGAGAAGGAGGATTATTTATTTTCATATAATTTTCAGAGCAAGTTTATAAAATTGGTGATACTCATATTTCTTAGACAATCTAACCAATGATAAGAAAAAAATAAATAGATCACCAAAGTCACAAAGCGGTTCACAATGCATTCACTGGGTAATTTCTAGTTAACAGTAGCAAAGATGATCACATTGAAAATTTTCTATTATGCGGTGGTTTTCACTTACATAATCCTCTTGGTCTTTTGAAACAACAGATTCTAAGTTGTTCTATCAAAGTGATCATTAGAAAAATGTGATGTACTTAGTGTGTAAATTTTAGAAAATTTCTTCTGTTAGTCTTGTTAATTTGATTGAACATGTGTGTTATTTTCAAAAATGTAAATGGAATATATATTGATTGGACATATACGTGTATATATGAAATATAACTTGACATTATAGAGTAGGCTTAGCTCATGGCAATGTTTTTTTCTGAAAGCACCTGCAGAAATCACTCTTATTTCTAGTTTGTTAATGTTTCAGAGGTTATGAGGGAAAGGGGATTCTATGAATCCCAGACACTGTGTGAGGCAGATTTGGTTTCAGCAATTTTAGCATCATGCATTGTAAGGTGATGATCCCTAGGAACTTCTTCTCAGTGGGAAACCTGAAAGGTCCTAACAGCCAGCAATGAATGAAAGGTGGGGTGGCCCCGCTGGCAGGACGGGGCCTTGTGAGCCACGTGCTTGTGCTCTCAAGTTCCAGGTTTGTGGGGATGCATGCAGGGGATTCTGGACCTGATTGTTTCCTCTGAACCAGGATGCGGTCTGGTTGGCAGGACAACTGGCCTTCACTTGGTGGCCTTCAGTGGGTGCCCTCATTGGTTGCCTTCGGTTAGCGCCCCCAGTTGGTACCCCCAGTTGGTACCCTCAGTTGGTGCTCTTCAATTGGTGGTCCTCAATTGTTTCTCTTCAGTTGTTCGGCAGTGGTGGAAGGAGGAGGAATCCGTTCTTCCCTCTCCTCCCCCAGTCACAGCTCTCAGGCTTATTGCATCTAGGACCCTCTAAAATAAACTGGACAGGTTGGCAGGTTTTTTTTTTTTGGCAGACAAGTCAGCTCAGAGTACAGGGGTTATGCAGGGTGTGGGATGCTAGTGCAGTGCCACCCCATGGCCCAGGGCTGCCCATGCCAGCCATGCTTTTGGAAGGAAGAGGTGATAAGTGTTGAGCCCTGCAAACTTGGGGGCAAACGAAGGCCCAAGCTGCTGGAGAAGAGCAGGGGTGCCCCATGGGGACCACACTGACCTGTCGCATGTGCACCAAAGCTACCCCAGTGAGGGCCGGCACAAGGATTCTGCAGAGGCAGCCTGTGCCTCTTACATCTAAGAGTGTGCAGACAGCGAAGGTGCAGGCCAGGATATACAGTAGCAGAGGCGCCTGGAATGTGCTGTCCCCCAAAGCCAGCCACAAGTGGGGCCAGCTCAGGGTGTGGTGGGTAAAGCCATCCTGCAGCTCTGGGATCCACGAGGTGGAGGTGGCAGTAGCGCTGAACTCCACTGCTTTGGAGCCTGCCCAATCAAATCTGGGAGCCAGCGAGGGACCTGACAGCAGCACACTGGCCACCAGAAGACACCAAAAGGTAGGGAGGTGACAGATACTGCTTAAATTCAGGAGCTCTTCTGTCCGTTGCTTGCCCAAGATTCCCCTAGAAGCATCCAAACCTCAGTTTTCTCATCTATAAAAGACATGATTGTTTTGAGATTTCCATAAGGTAAGTGTGTAAAAACCATAGCAAAATGTTTGTAATTTGAAAGACAGGGTTTCTATGAGGCTTCTATATGGTAAGTATGTAAAAGTCTGGACACAATACCTATAATTTTTTAAGCGTTCAGTATATGGAGGAGGATTATTTTTTCTCATCTAATTTTCAGAGCAAGTTTATAAAATTGGTGATACTCATATTTCTTAGACAATCTAACCAATGATCGGAAAGAATAAATAGATAACCAAGGTCACAAAGCAATTCACAATGCATTCACTGGGTAATTTCTAGTTAAAAGCACCAATGATTTTCACATTGAAAATGTTGTATTCTGTTGTGGTTTTCTCTTACATAGTCCTCTTGGTGTTTTGAAACCATAGATTCTAAGTTGCTCTATCAAAGCGTTCATTAGAAAAATGTGATGTACTTAGTGTGTAAATGTTAGAAAATTTCTTGTATTACTCTTGTTAATTTGATTGAACATATGTGTTATTTTCAAAAATGTAAAACGAATATATGTGGATTGGATATATATGTACATATATGAAATATGACTTGACATTATAGAGCAGACTTAGCTCATGGCAATGTTTTTTCTGAAAGCACCTTCAGAAATATTTCTTATTTCTAGTTTTTTAATGTTTCAGAGATTATGGAGCAAAGGGGGTTCTATGAATACCAGATAGTACATGAGGCAGATTTGGTTTCAGTAATTTTAGCATCATTCATTGTAAGGCAGTGATCCCTAGGAACTTCTTCATGTTGAGAAACCTGAAAAGTCCTAGCAGCCGGCATGAATGAAAGGTGGGTCGGGGCCACTGGCAGGGCAGGGCATTGTGAGCCATGTGCCTGTGCTCTCAAGTTCCAAGTTTGTGGGGATGCATGCAGGGGATTCTGAACCAGATTGTTTCCTCTAACCAGGATGTGGTCTGGTTGGCAGGGCAACTGGCCTTCACTTGGTGGCCTTCATGGGTGCCCTCATTGCTTGCCTTCGGTTGGTGCCTTCAGTTGGTGCTCTTCAGTTGGTAGTCCTCAGTTGGTGGTCTTCAGTTGTTGGGCAGTGTTGGAAGGAGGATGAATCCGTTTGTGCTCTCTCCTCCCCCAGTCACAGCTCTCAAGCTTGTTGCCTCCAGCCCCTTCTAAAATAAGCCAGAGATGTTGGCAGGTTTTTCTTAGCAGACAAGTCAGCTCAGGGTACGGGGGTTATGCGGGGTGTGGGCCGCTAGCACAGTGCCACCCCATGGCCCAGGGCTGCCCGTGCCAGCCGTGGCTTTGCAAGGAAGAGGTGATAGGTGTTGAGCTCTGCAGACCTGGGGGCAAGCGAAGGCCGAAGCTCCCCGAAAAGAGCAGAGGTGCCCCATGGGGACCACACTGACCTGTCACATGTGCACCAAAGGCAGCCCCAGTCAGGGCCAGCACAAGGGATCTGCAGAGCCAGCCTGTGGCTCTGAGGTCTATGAGTGAGCTGACAGCAAAGGGGCAGGCTGTGATGTACAGGAGCAGAGGCACCCTAAACATGCTGTCCCCCAATGCCAGCCGCAAGTGGGGCCAGCTCAGGGCATGGTGAGTGAAGCCTTCCTGCAGCTCTGGGATCCACAAGGTGGAGGTGGCAGTAGCGCTGGACTCCACTGCTTTGGAGCCTGCCCAATCGAATTTGGGAGCCAGCGAGGTACCTGACAGCAGTATATTGGCCACCAGAAGACACCCAAAGATAGGGAGGCAATGGATACTGCTATAGTTCAGCAGATCCTCTGGTCATTGCTGGCCCAAGATTCCCCCAGAGGTATCTAAAGCCTCAGTTTTCTCACCTATAAAAGATGTGATTGTTATGAGGCTTCCATAAGGTAAGTGTGTACAAACCATGGCAAAATGATGGTAACTTAAAAGAGACCATTTCTATGAGGCTTCTATAAGGTAAGTGTGTAAAAATCTGGACACAATACCTATAATTTTTAAAGGGTTCAATATATGCAGAAGGAGGATTATTTTTTCTCATCTAATTTTTAGAATGAGTTTATAAGATTGGTGATACTCATATATCTTAGACAATTAAACCAATGATCAGAATAAATAGATCACCAAAGTCACAAAGCAGTTCACAATGCATTCATTGGGTAATTTTTAGTTAAAAGTAGCAGTGATGATCACATTGAAAATTTTGTATTATGTTGTGGTTTTCTCTTCCATAATCCTCTTGGTGTTATGAAACCACAGATTCTAAGTTGCTCAATCAAAGCGATCATTAGAAAAATGTGATGTACTTGGCCGGGCGCGGTGGCTCACGCCTGTGATCCCAGCACTTTGGGAGGCCGAGACAGGTGGATCACAAGGTCAGGAGATCGAGACCATCGTGGTTAACACTGTGAAACCCCGTCTCTATTACAAATACAAAAAATTAGCTGGGCCGGGTGGCGGGCGCCTGTAGTCCCAGCTACTCAGGAGGCTGAGGTAGGAAAATGGTGTGAACCTGGGAGGCGGAGCTTGCAGTGAGCCGAGATTGTGCCACTGCACTCCAGCCTGGGCGACAGAGCAAGACTTCATCCCAAAAAAAAAAAAAAAGAAAAGAAAAGAAAAGAAAAATGTGATGTACTTAGTGTGTAAATCTTAGAACATTTCTTTTGTTAGTCTTGTTAATTTGAACATGTGTGTTATTTTCAAAAATGTAAATGGAACATACGTGGATTGGATATATATGTGTATATATGAAATATGACTTGATATTATAGACTAGGCTTAGCTTATGGCAATGGTTTTTTCTGAAAGCACCCACAGAAATGTCTCTTATTTCTAGTTTGTTAATCTTTCAGAGATTATGGGGGAAAGGGGTTTTTATGAATCTCAGACAGTGCATCAGGCAGATTTAGTTTCAGTAATTTTAGCATCATTCATTGTAAGGTGGTGATCCCTAGGAACTTCATCACAGTGAGAAACCTGAAAGGTCCTAGCAGCCAGCAATGAACTAAAGGTGGGGCGGGGACACTGGCAGGGCGGGGCCTTGTGAGCCATGTGCCTGTGCTCTCAAGTTCCAGGATTGTGGGGATGCATGCAGGGGATCCTGGGCCTGATTGTTTCCTCTGAACCAGGATACGGTCTGGTTGGCAGGACAACTGGCCTTCACTTGGTGGCCTTCAGTGGGTGTCCTCATTGGTTGCCTTCGGTTA
Source organism: Pongo abelii (assembly GCF_028885655.2). Taxonomy (NCBI): domain Eukaryota; kingdom Metazoa; phylum Chordata; class Mammalia; order Primates; family Hominidae; genus Pongo; species Pongo abelii. Next base: position 27,184,090 of record NC_071993.2, on the reverse strand, counting down.
GTGCCCTCGGTTGGTACCCTCAGTTGTTTCTGTTCAGTTGGTGGTCCTCAATTGTTGGGCAGTGGTGGAAGGAGGATGAATCCATTTGTGCTCTCTTCTCCCCCAGTCACAGCTCTCAGGCTTTTGCATCCAGGCCCTTCTAAAATAAACTGGACAGGTTGGCAGGATTTTTTAGCAGACAAGTCAGCTCAGAGTACGGGGGTGATATGGGGTGCATGCTGCTAGCGCAGTGCCACCCCATGGCCCAGGACTGCTCGTGCCAGCAATGCTTTTGCCAGCAAGAGGCGATAGGTGTTGAGCTCTGCAGACTTGGGGGCAAGCAAAGGCCCAAGCTGCCCGAGAAGAGCAGGAGTGCCCCATGTGGACCACACTGAACTGTCGCATGTGCACCAAAGCCAGCCCCAATCAGGTCCAGCACGAGGGTTCTGCACAGCCAGCCTGTGGCTCTGATGTCTATGAGTGTGCAGACAGCAAAGATGCAGCCCGCAAGATACAGGAACAGAGGTGCCTGGAACATGCTGTCCCACAATGCCAACCACAAATGGGGCCAGCTAAGGGTGCGGTGGGAGAAGCCGTCCTGCAGCTCTGAGATCCACAAAGTGGAGGTAGCAGTAGCACCAACTCCACTGCTTTGGAGGCTGCCAAGTCGAATTTGGGAGCCAGTGAGGGTCCTCACAGCAGCACATTGGACACCAGAAGACGCCCAAAGGTAGGGAGGTGGCAGATACTGCTTAAGTTCAGGAGCTCCTCTGGCCGTTGCTGACCCAAAATTCCCCCAGAGTCATCCACAGCCTGGGGCTCCTTCCTCCTGCCTAGAGTTTGCTTTCCTATGCCCAGGCCCCAAGCAGGAGGATTGGCTCTGCCTCGAGTCTTCATCCCTTCTTCTTTCCCTGCTGTGTCCAGCCAGTTTCTTACTTTCCTCCTACCTACCCCAATGCCCAGTTCTGTTTCCTCCTCTTCCTCCCCCAGGCTGGCTGAAAACTAAGTTGCAAAATACAAAATGCATACTACAGATTTCATTGCTGTAGACGAAATGTCTGACAGCTTTTCTATTTAAACTCTGGTTGTTCTCTTCATTTCTTTAAACATTAGAATAATTAAGCCTCATAATAGACGTGCCTTTGTAACTTGAAAGTACGACACTCAATTTTCACAATGAAAAAAATTTAATTTTTCTTTTCATAAATTTTTGGCACAGGTAGTATTTAGTTATTGAGTAACTCCTTTAGTGGAGATTTGTGAGATTTTGGTGCACCCACCACCCAAGCAGTGCACACGGAATCCAATTTGTAGTCTCTTATCTTTCTCCCCCTTCCCACGGTTTTGCCCTGAGTATCATTCTTTTCTTTGAGACTGAGTGTCATTCTGTCACCCAGGCTGGAATGCTATGTCACGATGTCAGCTCGCTGCAACCCTTGCTTCCTGAGTTCATGTGATCCTCCTGCTTCAGCCTCCCGAGTAGCTGGGATTAGAGGCGCATGTCACGATACCCGACTAAATTTTTTGTATTTTTAGTAGTGACTGGCTTTCACCAAATTGGCCAGTCTGTTCTCGAACTCCTGAATTCAAGAGGTCTGCCTGTCTTGGCATTCCCTCAGGCAGGGATTACAGGAATCAGCCACCAGAACCCAGCCAAACTTCCCCTTTTTTGTTGTTTTTTTTCTAATTTCCTGAAGTCATTCTTTGAGTTGTCATGTAGATTAATGGGTTTCTCAAACTACTAGAAAACTAGTTGAAGAAATAAACAGGCAGTTTGTGAATATTAGAACAGTGGTGCTGAGCATGGCTAAAGCATCTCTGCATTCACAGGGAGAGGAGCAGAAGACCTTCTGGTGTGGGCTGGGCAGCAATTCACTTGCAGGAGAAACAGCCCGGGTGTGGAGAGGTGGCCATCCTTGGCGGGATCCTTTCTAAGGAGCCGAGAAATCAATGTAGAGCTTCCTCTATCTGATTCTCTAACAACTGTAAACCTTCCATGAGTCAAGCTTTCTGTCAAAAGGACAAATTAAAAGGCAAGAAAATAAAATCGTAATACCAGGACTTTTGGGGGAAAAAAAAAACCACACATCTAATTCCAGATTATTTCAGGGACCCGCACATTTTGCCCAAATCTCTGTCTGTTGTTTCTGTGTCCAATGTACTCTTGGTTGTTGGTGGTGGTGTTTATCTGTTTTTTGTTTTTTGTTGTTGTTGTTTTTGTTGAGACTAAGTCTCGCTCTGTCGCCAGGCTGGAGAGCAGTGGCGTGATCTCAGCTCACTACAACCTCTACCTCCCGGGTTCAAGCGATACTCCTGCCTCAGCCTCCCGAGTAGCTGGGACTACAGGCATGCACCATCACGCCCAGCTAATTTTTGTATTTTTAGTAGAGACACGGTTTCACCATGTTTGCCAGGATGGTCTTAATCTCTTGACCTCATAATCTGCCCACCTTGGCCTTCCAAATTGTGGGGTTTACAGGCAGGGGCCACCCCGCCCAGCCCAATATACTCTTTGTTGAGGACAATGTTCAAAAGTTGTTCCTGTACTCAGCACGGTATGAAACTAGATAAATACATTTTAGGGAAATCAACAATAGAATTTTTTTGAAAGAAAATTGGTTTTCAAGGTTTATTCTTCAATTATCAAAGGTTTTCAAAAGTAAAACATACTATTCCTCTCCACAATCCCAGTTAATCCAGACCCTCCTTGGTGGGCTTTATCAAATACCGTACTCACCTTCCTGAATCTTTTGCTGAATCTCATATGAAGTTTTGTCACAGAACCTCAGATTTTTCATAAGGTTTTGTGTACCATGTCATGCCTGTGAATTGTTTTCTTTGCTTTGTTTTTATTTTTATTTTTTTGTAAGAAGTAGCCAGGAAGTATCTTTTTTTGCTTTATAGATGTAAACTGCTTTGTATTTTCAGATTAACTTTCAAGAATGTTGAAAATTCTTTGTTCACTCATCTTTTCTCGCTTCCTCCCTCTCAGGACCTATAAATGGCACCACCCAGCCCAATGGACAGATGCCCCAGGCTGCGCATTCTGTCAGTGCTGTTCTTGAAGAGGCCCAGGCACATGCTGAAACATGTAAGGTAAAATCAGCAAGCAGCTGACATACATTCCATCCAGCCGTCCCCCAAAGCCCATGTTCTCAACCATTTGCATTGTTCCAATAACTGCTCTTTTAAAAAGAGAAAACACGTGGTGGCTCACGCCTGTAATCGCAGTACTTTGGGAGGCCGAAACAGGAGAAGTGCTTGAGCTTCAGAGTTCCAGACCAGCCTGGACAACAGAACAAGGGCTCATCTCTACTAGAAATCAAAAAATTAGCCAGGCATGGTGGCGTGCACCTGTGGTCCTAGCTACTTGGGTGGCTGAGGTGTTTGAATTGCTTGAGCCCAGGATTTCAAGGCTGTGGTGAGCTGTGATCACACCACTGCACTCCAGCCTACGTGATAGATAAATACCTTGTCATAAAAAAAGAAAAAAAGATAAAAATGGGTTGCATTTTCTATTTTCCCCATTAATGTCCTACATACATCCCCAGGGTGATGGAGGAGAAAATACATTGTAAAATAATAGCCAATAGGTATGACATCCTCCATAACATTTTTTCAACCAAATAGATCAATGAGGATTCACTTAAATCTATCTTAAAATCATAGCTAATAATCATGATTTAGTTACTAATCTAGTTCAAAACCTCTCAGTTGACTGTATAAATTCTGCTGAATATTTCTCATATGTGATTCAAAACAACCTTAAATAACTGTGACAATAGCATATCACCCAGCTAGGACAGGCAGGGTGCTTCACTTTAGCAATTTTTCACTTCTTTCACCCCTTCATGTTGTCCATCAGTCAGTGGTGAAAACAACTAAATCTTGGTATTTATTGAACTTCGTATAATTCTGACAACCACTGCAGGCCTGTAAAAGTTGTATTTCTTTAATGTTCTCATTATCTTCTCAAGCCTGTGCTTCTCATGCAATGTACTTTCAGCTGTTATTATTTTCATTATTTCTATAATGCCAATCGAAGGAAAGCATTTAAAAATGCTGAAAGAAATAAAAGAATCCCAGAATAGAAATCACTTAACTATATGTGAACATCAATACCCAAGTTGCCTGTTCAGAAATTTTTTAAAAAGGAAAAAGTACATTGCCAGTTAATTAGCTTATCATCCTAAGTAAATAAACTAAATAAAATAGAAACTAAATCAGAAGGCACTTCATTAGAAAAAAAAACTTCCAAATTTAATCTTCAGTGGTAACAGGCTATTAAGCAGAGGAAGAAATAAACTGGAACCCTGATGAAATGTAAATTGGAATGATAATTATCACTAAAACAGAGGGATGCACTCCAGCTGCCTTGGGACATTTCATTATATAAATACAAATTATTATTATCTATGCCAGTATTGGCAGGGGAAGGGCTATGCCTCTAATAGACTTTAGCCATATTTGGCATTCTGGTTTCTACCAGTAGCACACTGGTGATTTTTCTTTTCAGAACTCATATATGTATCTCATTTGATCTCATCACGATCTGAGACACAGGTCATAATAGGGACTAGAGGGCACATTTTATACCCGGTGAACCAGCCAACTTTCATGCAGTTGAGAAAAAGTAAACTGTCCAGGTGAGGTGGCTCACACCTGTAATTCCAGCATTTTGGGAGGCCAAGGTGGACAGATCACTTGAGCCCAGGAGTTGGAGACCAGCCTGGGCAACATGGCAAAAAGCCATCTCTACAAAAAATACAAAAATTAGCTGGGCATGGTGGCACATGCTTGTCATCCCAGCCACTTGGGAGGCTGAGGCATAAGGATCACTGAGCCCTAGAGGCAGAGGTTGCAGTGAGTCGAGCTTGCACCACTGCACTCCAGCCTGGGTGACACAGCAAGATCCTGTCACAAAAAAAAAAAAAAAAAAAAAAAAAAAAAAAAAAAAAAGACCAGGTGCGGTGGCTCATGCCTGTAATCCCAGCACTTTGGGAGGCAGAGGCAGGGCAGATCATGAGGTCAGGAGTTCAAGACCAGCCTGACCAACATGGTGAAACCCCATCTCCACTAAAAATACAAACTTAGCTGGAGGTGGTAGCCAGCGCCTGTAGTCCCAGCTACTCGGGAGGCTGAGGCAGGAGAATCGCTTAAACCCAGGAGGCGGAGGTTGCGGTGAGCCAAGATGGTGCCACTGCACTCCAGCCCGGGCGACACAGCAAAACTCTTTCTCAATAATAATAATAATAATAATAAAGGCCAATTAGAGTCATTTCCCTATTCCAGAGCAAAGATGAGCTCATGAACAACTAGGGTTCTCAGTGACTGAGGGACGGGGGCCCCCCAGGCGGCAGACAGAGACCTCACATATCTATGGCATGGTCTTGTCCACTGGGGCTGTTTTGTCAAGAATAAAGAATGCTACTCAGGAGACTGAGGCGGGAGGATCGCTCAGGAGGTCGAGGTTGTGGTGAGCCCAGATCGCGCCATGCACTCAGCCTGGGTGACAGAGTGAGACCCTGTCCCCATTAATTAATAACAATAAATTAAAATTTCAAAAATTTTAAAATAATAAATGCTGCTGTCGCTTGGTTGCAGGATCAGAAGCCAGCCCTCGGGAACCGCCAGGAGCCAGGAGCACCCCGGGCCCCACAAGGCCCCAAGTCCAGCCTGCCCCACCCGCTCCGGTGCAGAGGTCCTGGGACACCCGTGGCAGCCCCTCCACACCCCCCAAGGCCAAGGGCACAGGCAGCGGGGGCTTCCCCGCCCCGCCCGACTGCTTCCTGCCGCCACAGCAGCCACCAATGCAGCCCCTGGAGTACCCAGAGCTCTCGCCGCCTCCCCCAGACTTCATGGAGACGCCCCTGGACTTCGTGCTCCCTCCCCTCGCTGTCGCCAAGAGGCCTCCTATGCCCCACCCCCCCAACAGGCAGGAAGCATCAAGGTTCACAAGCAGCAAATGAATAAAAGTTAAACGTTCTTCCTACTGTATTTCTATAAGGATTATTGGGTCAGTCGATCTTGAGGTCAACACTATAATTAAAACTAGCTTTCACCATCCCATGCCTTCTTAAGTCTTGGTGACCTTAGATTTTCATCTCTACCTCTGCGACCTTCAGAATTTTCAGGAAAATAGAGGAAAACGAAAAAACATGACAATCTCTTTCTCTGAGATTCCCATTGCTTGGGGCCCTGGACACAGGCTGTTTTGCCTTTTTTTTTTTTTTTTTGGTGTTTTTTTTTTTTTTTTGAGACGGAGTCTTGCTCTGTCGCCCAGGCTGGAGTGCAGTGGCGCGATCTCGGCTCACTGCAAGCTCCGCCTCCCGGGTTCACGCCATTCTCCTGCCTCAGCCTCCCGAGTAGCTGGGACTACAGGCGCCCGCCACAGCGCCCGGCTAATTTTTTGTATTTTTAGTAGAGACGGGGTTTCACCGTGTTAGCCAGGATGTGGTCTTGATCTCCTGACCTCGTGAGCCGCCCGCCTCGGCCTGCCAAAGTGCTGGGATTACAGGCGTGAGCAACCGCGCCCGGCCTGGTTTCGCTTTTTTAATGCTTGAATAACAGTAATTTAAAAAATAGTTATTCAGATAGTTTTTGAATTCTCTATTATTACAATGCTGTAAGTATCCTGTAAATAAGAATGTAGGGGCAGGTAAAAGCAATCTTACCGATGTATATTTCAGTCTGGAATGTTTTCCCTCAGGGATACATTTAATGCCCAATTTATCCTAGGCTCTTGTTACCTGTATCTCTTCTCTTTCAAATTGGCTTCTGATGGGCTAAAAGGCTATTTTCTTAAAATTAAGGAAGGTAGTTAATGGTATGTTTTAATATTTGGAGAAGAGTAAGCTGTAGATCATGCTGTCTCAACCCATGGGCTTCCACGGCCCAGGACAACTTTGAATGCTGCCCAACAAATATTAAAACATTATAAGCTCTTTGCAGGGCGCGGTGACTCACACCTGTAATCCCAGCACTATTGGGAGGCCAAGGCTGGCAGATCACTTGAGGTCAGGAGTTCGAGACCAGCTTGGCCAACATGGCAAAACCTTATCCGTACTAAAAATACAAAAATTAGCCAAGTGTGGTGACACATGCCTGTAATCCCAGCAACTCCAGAGGCTGAGGTGGGAGAATCCTTTGAACCCAGGAGGTGGAGGCTGCAGTGAGCTGAGATCTTGCTACTGCACTCAATCCTGGACGACAGGGCAAGACTTTCTCTTTAAAAAATTATGAACTCTTTTTGCAATTTTTTTTTTTTAGCTGATCAGCTATTGCTAGTGTTGGTGCATCATATGTGTGTCCCAGGGAAGCTAAAAGATTGGACACCCCTGCAGGCTAAATGGAAATTTAAAATGAAGCGAATTTAGTTTTAAAACCAAAATATTTATGAATTAAAACTGGCAAGGTGTTCTTAAGTTTTTTGAGTATATGCTTGAAATAGGATAGAAGGTAAATTTGCTTTATATTAAATTTTATCTCAGGAACAGTAACTCTCCAGTTGTAGTATATTATGTTCTTTTGATGTCAGATACAGTAATAATATGGCTTTTCTTTTTAAAAAATTTTTTTTAAATTTTGTTTTACTTTAAGTTCCAGGATACATATGCAGAATGTGCAGATTTGTTACATAGGTAAACGTGTGTCATGGTGGTTTGCTGAACCTATCAACCCATCACCTAAATATTAAGCCCAGCATGCGTTAGCTATCTGTCCTGATGCTCTCCTTCCCCTCAATCCCCCACAACAGGCCCCAGTGTATGTTGTTCCCCTCTTTGTGCCCATGTGAAAAACACAGCTTTTCTGATACCTGACTACATAATGGTCATTATGCAGATCTCTGGGACAATACAGGAAAGGTTCAACAAAGAGAGCTGTGAAAGTTGTCAGAATCAAAATGGAGTCACTCATGTTAAGAAAACGCTGACAAATAGAACCAGGCAAGTCCATGAATAGAGGGTTCTCATGAGGATCGTCAACTCTGTGATTTTCACTCAAGTGGAACACCATCTTTGGTGTCTGACTGAGAGGTCTTCACAAGTACCAGCTATACCTGAGTGGGGTTATTTAGATTGATCCCGAAAATGCAGCAAACTTTGTTCCTTTATGAAAATTTTAGTGAGATACTGGAGGCGGGGGGAGTGCAAAAGCTGGGGTGAAATTGGACATTAGAGAGGAAGTGCAAGGATAATAATATATTATGAACAATATATAATTAATAGTATAGGGCAGTAATGCTACATTACAGCTTATGAAAACTCCATAATTTCTTTGATAGTGCTGCCACTGGGGAAAGACCCATGTAATAGGCCAACTGCAACAAAAACCACAGGGTTTGGAAGAGTTTACAGAAAATATGATTTAACCTGTCACATGATGGAATATGAACTTAGATTTTACAGTGGGTCCTCAAAGAGGAGAATGAACATTTAAGCCACATTGTTTTTTGATCATAGAAATCTTGGCTGGTATGATACTGAAATGACCCAAGTCCATGATAATTGAGCCTTTGAAGTGTGCTTGAGACTTATGGCTTGATGTTTGATCCATTTTTACCAACAGTTTATGTGTGCTTGGGTACAATGTAGTATACCTGTTCCTTAGAACAAGCTTGTTTAGCATGTTCCACAAATCTTCTGCCTGCAGCCTGTTATCTGGTCTGTTGCATCCATCAATTACTAAGAAGGATGTTTTAAAATCTTCTGAGGGCAGATTTGTCAGTATCTTTTCATTGTTCTGGTGAATTGTGCCTTATATATTCTGACACTGTTTATTATTAAGTGTAAACAAAAATTATGTATATGACTTCCTGGCGAATTGAACCATCTATCACCATGCAATGTTTTCTGCTTTTTATCTTGTACTCATGCAGCTCTATCATCTTTTTTCAGGTTTCTGCCTGACACGTCTATTCATGGACTTTCAAACTCTCTATGTTCTATGTTTGCCACTTTTAATGACATATGGCGGATTTTGTTGTGTTTATATCTAGTTCAGGAATTATTATCTTTTAACTGCAATTTTATTCTTTTTACTTTTTAAATTTTCTTTCTTTCCTTTTTTTTTTTTTTTTTTTTTAAGAGACAGTGTCTCATTCTGTCACCCAGGCTGGAGTGCAGTGGTGCGATCATAGCTCACTGCAGCCTCAACATTCTGGGCTCAAGCCATCCTCTTGCCTCAGGCTCCCGAGTAGCTGGTACTACAGGCTTATGCCATCATGCCTGGCTAATTCTTATTTTTTGTAGAGATAGGAGTCTCACCATGTCATCTAGGCTGGTCCCTAACTCCTGGCCTCAAGCAATCCTTCTGCCCTGGCCTCCCAAAGTGTTGGAATTACAGGTATGAGCCACCACGAATGGCCTCTTCTTATGACTCGTACTGTATTTGCATTTGTTTTTAACATCTTATTTTGTACTTCCTATTACCCTGGATTTTTCTGGGGTTTTTATCTTCCTTTTTTGTCTACTTCACGTGATTAGGATTTTTCTCTTACTCCCCTTTTTAAGCTTCTTGTTGAAAAGTTATATACTGTGTCAATTCTTTTAATGGCTAGTTATAATGATAATATCCACACTCAATAATGTCCCAAGTTAAACAACTTTAACCTAGGAAACACACGGAGTTTGGAACACTTTGGTTTCAAACACACACACACACACACACACACACACACACATTATTGCCTAGTAGTTGAGTTATGGCTGACTTCTTTTTTCCTAAAGTATATTTATTTCTTTTAATGGCTAGTTATAATGATAATATCCATACTCAATAAAGTCCCAAGTTAAACAACTTTAACCTAGGAAATACAGGGACTTTGGAACACTTTGGTTTCAAACACACACACACACACACACACACACAATTATTGCCTAGTAGTTGAGTTATAGCTGACTTCTTTTTTTCCTAGAGTATCTTTATTTTACCTCATTCTTCAAAGATGGTTTCAGTGGGTGTAAAATTCCAATTGACAGTAAAAACTCAGCTTTTTGAGGGAATTGTCCCCACTGTCTTCTCCCTTTCACTCTTGCTGTTGAGAAGTCAGCTGTCAAATTATTGTTTCTATTAGGTCATCTCTTTGTTTCCCCTCTGCATGATTTTAAGACCTTTTCTTCGTCTTTGGTGCACACAGTAGGTATAACTGTGGGTTTCTTTTTACTTAAGTTGCCTGATATTTTACTGAGGTTTCTGAATCTAGAAATATCTGTCTTTCACTATTCCAGAAAAATGTAATTTATATTGTTTTCAAACATTGCCTGTCCTTATTCGCTTCTTCTAAAACTCTAATGAAATATATGTTAGATCTTCTAACACTAGCCTCCCTATCTCTTAATTGTGTATATTTTCCATTTCTTTATCAATTCTGGGTATATTAATCAGACATTAACTTCTATTCACTAATTCTTTTCTTCAGCACAATGTAATCTACCTTAAAGCCATCCATTTCTGGTTTCTGTTTTTTGAAATAGACTTTACGTTTTAGAGCAGTATTAGATTCACAGCAAAATTCAGCAAAAAGTACTGGGAGTTCCCATTTGTCCCCTGTCCCCACACATGCACAGCCTCCTCCACTATCAAAATGCTACAAAAATCATACTGAAACAATTGAGGAACCTACATTGACACATCATTAGTACCCAAAGTCCACAGTTTACTTCAGGTTTACTCTTGATGTTGAACAATCTATGGGTTTTCAGAAATGTACAATGACATGTATCCACCATTATAGAATCATATAGATTAGTTTCCCTGTCTTAAAAATCCTATGTTCTGCCTATTAATCTCTCCCTCCCCTTTAAACCCTGGAAACCACTGGTCTTTTTTACTGTCTCTGTAATTATACCATTTCCAAAATATATAGTTAGAATCACAGTATGTAGCCATTTCTAATTGATTTCTTTTCCTTAATAATACGCATTTATGGTTCCTCCATGTCTTAGTCTATTTTCTGTTCCTACAGCAGAATACATGGGTAGTTTATTTTAAAAAGAGATGTATTTTGGATCATGCTTCTGGAGCCTGGGAAGTCCAAAGAGCATGGTGCCAGTGTCTGGGGAAGGCCCACTGACTGTATCATATCGTGGCAGATAAGTGGAAGGAGAAGTGGCTGCATGAAAAAGGGGGACAAACCAGGAGAGGCAACCTTGCTCATAACAACCCAATCTCGTGGGAACTAATGCATTCCCATGAGAACTAACCCCATAGAACCTGAAAGAGATTAATCCATCTTAATGACTCTTAAAGCACCTCCCACCACTGCCACTTTGGGGACCAAGCCTAAACATGAGTTTTGGAAGGGCCAATCCATAGTCAAACCATAGCACTCCATTATCTTTTCATGCCTTGATAATTCATTTCTCCTTTATTTAACTTTTTTTTTTTTGAGATGGGGTCTCATTCTATCATCCAGGTTGGAATGCAGTGGCGTGATCTTGGCTTCATTTCTTCTTATCACTGAATAATATTCCATTGTCTGGATGGACCATAGTTCATTTATTAATTCCCCTATTGCTGGACATCTTGGTTGCCACCAAATTTTAGCAATTATGGATAAAGCTGCTAGAAACTCGTGTGCAGACACTTGTGTGAATATCAGTTTTCAACTCACTTAAGCAAATAGGAGTGCAATTGCAGGATCATATGGAAAAAGCTGTGTTTAGTTGTGTAAGAAACTGCCAACCTGTCTTCTAAAGTGGCTGTTTCATTTTGCTTTCCCTCCAAGAATAAATGAGATTTCTTATTGCTCCCCATCCTTGTCACTGTTTGGTATTGTCAGTGTTTTGTATTTAAGCATTTCAATAGGTAGGTAGTGGTATCAATTTTAATTTGCTATTTCCTAATGACATATGATGTTGAGCAATTTTTTCATATGCCTATTAGCCAACTGTACATCTTCTTTGGTGAGGTGTGTGTTCAGATCTTTTGTCAACTTTTTAACTGGGTTATTCCTTTTCTTATTTTTTTTTTTAGATTAGTTTTTTTTTGTTTTTGGTTTTGGTTTTTTTTCTTTTTTTATTATTATTATACTTTAGGTTTTAGGGTACATGTGCACAATGTGCAGGTTAGTTACATATGTATACATGTGCCATGCTGGTGTGCTGCACCCATTAACTCATCATTTAGCATTAGGTATATCTCCTAATGCTATCCCCCCCTCCCCCCACCCCACAACAGTCCCCAGAGTGTGATGTCCCCCTTCCTGTGTCCATGTGTTCTCATTGTTCAATTCCCACCTATGAGTGAGAACATGCGGTGTTTGGTTTTTTGTCCTTGCGATAGTTTACTGACAATGATGATTTCCAATTTCATCCACGTCCCTACAAAGGACATGAACTCATCATTTTTCATGGCTGCATAGTATTCCATGGGGTATATGTGCCACATTTTCTTAATCCAGTCTATCATTGATGGACATTTGGGTTGGTTCCAAGTCTTTGCTATTGTGAATAGTGCCACAATAAACATACGTGTGCTTGTGTCTTTATAGCAGCATGATTTATAGTCCTTTGGGTATATACCCAGTAATGGGATGGCTGGGTCAAATGGTATTTCTAGTTGGAGATCCCTGAGGAATCGCCACACTGACTTCCACAATGGTTGAACTAGTTTACAGTCCCACCAACAGTGTAAAAGTGTTCCTGTTTCTCCACATCCTCTCCAGCACCTGTTGTTTCCTGACTTTTTAATGATCGCCGTTCTAACTGGTGTGAGATGGTATCTCATTGTGGTTTTGATTTGCATTTCTCTGACGGCCAGTGATGGTGAGCCACGTGTTTGTTGGCTGCATAAATGTCTTCTTTTAAGAAGTGTCTGTTCATGTCCTTTGCCCACTTTTTGATGGGGTTGTTTGTTTTTTTCTTGTAAATTTGTTTGAATTCATTGTAGATTCTGGATATTAGCCCTTTGTCAGATGAGTAGGTTGTGAAAATTTTCTCCCATTTTGTAGGTTGCCTGTTCACTCTGATGGTAGTTTCTTTTGCTGTGCAGAAGCTCTTTAGTTTAATTAGATCCCATTTGTGAATTTTGGCTTTTGTCGCCATTGCTTTTGGTGTTTTAGACATGAAGTCCTTGCCCATGCCTATGTCCTGAATGGTAATGCCTAGGTTTTCTTCTAGGGTTTTTATGGTTTTAGGTCTAACGTTTAAGTCTTTAATCCATCTTGAGTTAATTTTTGTATAAGGTGTAAGGAAGGGATCCAGTTTCAGCTTTCTACATATGGCTGGCCAGTTTTCCCAGCTTATTGTTGTTTTAAGAGTTCTTCACATATTTTGATAACAGTACTTTATCAGATATGTCTTTCACAAATGTTTTTTCCCAGTCTGTGGCTTGTCTTCTAATTCTCTTGACTGTGCATTACACAGAAGTTTTTAATTTGAATGAGGTCCAGCTTATCAATTACTTTTTTCATGGATCATGCCATTGGTGGTGTTGTATTTAAAAAGTCATTGCCATGCCCAAGGTCATCTAGGTTTTCTCCTATATTCCAGAAATTTTATAATTTTGTGTATTACATTTAGGTCTATGATCCATTTTCAGCTAAATTTGGGGGAAGATGTAAGATCTGTGTCTAGATTTTTGATTTTGCATGTGGATATTAAGTTGTTCCAGCGCCATTTGTTGAAAAGACTATCTTTTCCTCATTGTATTGCCTTTGCCCCTTTGTCAAATATTTGTATAGCTCTATTTTGGGACTTTCTATACTGTTCCATTGATCTATTCATCTGTTCTTTTGCCACTACCACACTGTCTTCATTGCTGTAGCTTTCTTGTAAATCTTGAAATTGGGTAGTGTTACTCCCATTTTTCTCCTTTTCTAATACTGTGTTGTCTATTCTTGTTTTTTTTTTTTTGGTTTTTGTTTATGTTTTTGTTTTTGTTTTAGCCTCTCCATATAAACTTTGGAATCAATTTGTCAATATCCAAGTGATATATTTCTGGGATTTTGATGGGGATTGCATTGAATCTAGAGAGCAAGTTGGGAAGAACTGACATTTTGTTAATGCTAGGCCTTCCTATCCATGGACATGGAATATCTCTCTATTTATTTAGTCCTTCTTTGATTTCTTTAATCAAAATTTCATAGTTTTCCTCATAGATCTTTTATATACTTTGTTAGATTCAGACCTAATTATTTCATTGTGGTGGGAATGTTAACATAAATGGCATTGTGTTTTTAATTTCAAATTCCAGTTGCTCATTGTTGGTGTGCAGGAGAGCAATTGCAGTGGGTTTTTCTATACTAATCCTGTATGCATCCTTGCTATAACTGCTTATTAGTTCCAGGAGTTTGTTGGTCAGTTGTCTTGGTGGCCTCCTGAAGAGTCCTCCTCTAGACCCAGGGTTAAGAGTGTGCATTATGTTCCTCTCCATACATATGACTATCAAAGGCAAGGTAGGGGAGAGTGCAAGGCAATAGCTCCCTGCAGTCTTCTCCACTCCACATCCTTTCATATGGTTAAAGCAGGTGAGGGGAATTAATACTTGTGGAGCAGGTTCTCAAATATTTGCTATGAAAACCTACATATGGTGATTTAGACTTTCACAGCTATTATATCTTGGGAGTCTTTGATGAAACTTTAATTTTAGCCTATTGTTCAATCAGTATAGTTTTTATTAGAAAAATTCATAGGAGAAAAAACAATTATTTCAATAAATGTAAAAAGGCTCTTGATAAAATTCAACACCACTCCTTGTTAAAAAAATTAAAACTTCTTAAGAAGCTAGCAATTGAAGAAGATTTTTTATATTGATAAAAGTTATCAGAAACCTACAGCAAAAGGCATATTTAATAATAAAGCATGAATAGAAATGTCATTTATTTTCATGGTACCCAGGATTTGTTTTAATCAGTATGGTAAGACACATGAACACAGAAATGAGTGTCATGAGGGAAGGAGTTTATTTTGCAACTCAGGGTTCCCTAGAAGCTGTAGGCACTTCACACCACAAGAGGCAAAACAGGAAAACATCAAGGTCAGTCAGGAGGCAGAGGGGACGGGGGAAAGCACAAGTAAGAATCTTTACTGCACTTTCCACAGGAAGGAACAAGCAAGGCAGGGCAACCAGTCTTAGGATTGGCTAGTTTGAATAATTTCATGGGGTCCTGGGGAGGAGAGGCTGTCCCTAGTTGTCTGCTACCTGGCCCTGAGGCAATTAGGGCAGGCGGATAGTGGCCCGGGACATGAGAGTGATAAAGAAGGATAAAGACAGATAAAGAAGAATAGAGGGTGATAAAGAAAGGATAAAGAAGGGGGTATGAGCTCTGGATTGGTTGGTTTATATATGAAGACATACATGCAGGCAAGTTGCTTACGTCCAGGAATTAGCTTATCCTGAGAGGGGCAGTCCCTCCAGGGGCAACAAGGCCCTGGATGTCAAAGCATCGAATTCAGAAAATAAGAGACATCACTAATACACCATTAAAGTCAATATTATCATTAATATTATTCAACATTATCCTGAAGCCTCTAGGATACAAACAACAACAAAAAAAATAGAATGAACAACTATTTGAATGAAAAAGACAGACTTTTAAATTCTCAGATGATGTATCTACTTAATACTGTAATAAAGTCAACCTATTAATTATAGAAACCAAAAACTGTCCTATACGCTATACACCAGTGATGCTCAATTATAAAATGTAGTATAAAAAGTGATTCACAATAGCAACAAGAACTACATGTCTAGAATTGATAGACAATTTCAAAGTCTATATAAGGAAAGATGTAAACGTTTATTGCAGATAAAAAAGAAAACATCTGGAAGGTAAGAGGTATAGGCCATCACCACTCTACCTAGTTCCAATAACCACGATTCAATTAAATGACATGAGTTCCCCAACATGGTTCTAATTTCAGTTATCATGGTATTTTACCTGTAATTACATAAAGTGTAAACTTCTTGTTAGTTCTTCAGTCCACAAATCACAGCCTAAATAACAGATGAATCATGATCAGTGACCCATCACTTCTTTCAAAGTATGTTGTTGCCAATCACTGCATATTTGTTACTGAGTTTATACAGAGAGCAAAGCATAACCTTGTCTTGCCTGCTTGTTTCCCAGTGAGAAGCCCACGTGACATTTTACAAAAAGGAATAATCAAAAGTGGAAATTAAACAGGGCTAAAACTGCAACAGAAAAAAAGTGATAACACAAAGTGAAATTCAAATAGAACATAAATGTAGTTATATTTTTAGTAGAGACGGGGTTTCACCATGTTAGCCAGGATGGTCTCGATCTCCTGACCTCGTGATCCGCCCGCCTCGGCCTCCCAAAGTGCTGGGATTACAGGTGTGAGCCACCACGCCCGGCCTAAATCAAATTATAAAAATATAAACTACTTGGAAACGAGCACATTCTAGATCTCTATATAAGATTCGTTATCTGATTCTGTACATTTTTATCCAGTTTGAAATTTTCTGTTTGTATGTCTTTTGGCAAAAAAATTTTAAGCAGTGGTTAATGAAGATTATGTCCAAACAAAAGTTCAACCAAAGTTTCATATAATATGTTAATCACTGATGCACTAGATCATAGGTTTTATTAATTTTTTAAAAAAATTTTTTGAGACAGAGTCTCACTCCATCAGTCAGACTGAAGTGCAGTGGCATGACCTTGGCTCACTGCAACCTCCACCTCCCAGGTTCAAGAGATTCTCTTGCCTCAGTCTCCCTAGTAGCTGGGATTACAGGTGTGTGCCACCATGCTCAGCTAAATTTTTTTGTATTTTTAGTAGAGATAGAATTTCGGCATGTTGGCCAGGCTGGTTCCAAACTCCTGGCCTCATGTGATCTGCCTGCCTCTGCCTCCCAAAGGGCTGAAATTACAGGTATGAGCCACCTTGCCTAGCTGATCATAGGCTTTTTTTTTTTTTTTTTTTTTTGAGACAGAGTCTTGCTCTGTTGCCCAGTCTGGAGTGCAGTGGCGCTATCTTGGTTCACTGCAATTTCTGCCTTCTTGGTTCTCTTGATTCTCTTGCCTCAGCCTCCCAAGTAGCTGGGACTATAGGTGCACACCACCATGCCCAGCTAATTTTTGTATTTTCAGTAGATGCAACGTTTCGCCATGTTGGTCAGGCTGGTCTCGAACTCCTGACCTAAGGTGATCCGCCCACCTTGGCATCCCAAAGTGCTGGGAATACAGGCGTGAGCCACCACGCCCTTCCTGATCATAGGCTTTTTAATGGCAGGAATGAAATTCATCTTTGTGGCCCTAGCTTTAACCATTTGACTATAGAAAAATACACATAAAAGGGACTTGTTATGTTTTTGCTAAATAACTTAATTTAGTTAGTACTGGGAAGAGAATTATGGCCAACCTAATTTTATTGCAGATACAGATATTTCAGGGCTTACAAAAATCTCCTTTGCAATATAAACCCAATCATACAACGCTAGAGCTATCTAGGGTAACATACTTAAATACATGGAAAAATTTCATTTTGGGGCATCAGTTGTTTTCTTTTAGTAGCCTGATGATCTTATTCTTTCCAAAGAAACTATAGAAATGGAGGGTGGGTGCGGTGGCTCACTCTTGTAATCCCAGCACTTTGGGAAGCTGAGGCAGGTGGATCACGAGGTCAGGAGTTCAAGACTAGCCTGGCCAACATGCTGAAAGCCCATCTCTACTAAAAACACAAAAAAATTGCTGGGCATGGTGGCAGGCACCTGTAATCCCAGCTACTTGGGAGGCTGAGGCAGGAGAATTGTTTGAACCCGCGAGGCATAGATTGCAGTGAGCCAGGATCGCGCCATTGCACTCCAACCTGGGCGACAGGGCGATACTCCATCTCAAAAAAAAAGAAAAGAAACAAGAGAAGGAAATGATAGAAATGACTACTTCCCTATCAATCTTTATAGTTACAGGGCAAAACACCATTTAAAAAATCATCTTCTTGAAATATAAAATCTACAATGCCTGTCTCGAGAATCATAGTAAAGAAAAGAAATTTGTTTTTTTTTTTTGAGATGGAGTTTCACTCTTGTCTCCCAGACTGGAGTGCAATGGCCCGATCTCGGCTCACTGCAACCTCCGCCTCCCGGGTTCAAGCAATTTTGCTGCCTTAGCCTCCTCAGTAGCTGGGATTCCAGGTGCCCGCCATCAAGCCCGGCTAATTTTTGTATTTTTAGTAGATACGCGGTTTCACCATGTTGGCCAGGCTGGTCTCAAACTCCTCACCTCAGGTGATCTGCCCGCCTCAGCCTCCCAAACTGCTGGGATTACAGGCGTGAGCCACCGCGCCTGACCATGATGCATGTCTTAAACATAGTTTTAACGATTCTGGGATGGGCACTGCTTAGCATGAAAAAGAAATGACCGATGCCTGCTGGTGGTTTATGATCTTCCTTAGAGTTATTTGGAGGTGTAACAATAACAAATATTGAGCATTTAAAAAATATTTCTAAGACCTGTAAAACACTCATCTTTGACGTTCCCATTGCTTGCAACTAGATCATTTCTAAAAACTTTTAATAGAAAATCTTCTGATTTTCTATTGAGTTTTTAAAACATGTTTTGAGGCCGGTGGCGGTGGCTCACGCCTGTAATCCCAGCATTTTGGGAGGCCAAGACGGGTGGATCACAAGGTCAGGAGATGGAGACCATCCTGGCTAACACGGTGAAACCCAGTCTCACTAAAAATACAAAAAATTAGCCGGGCATTGTGGCGGGCGCCTGTAGTCCCAGCTACTAGGGAGGCTGAGGCCGGAGAATGGAGCGAACCCGGGAGGCGGAGCTTGCTGTGAGCTGTGCTCGCGCCACTGCACTGCAGCCTGGGCGACAATGCGAGACTCCGTCACAAAACAAACAAACAAACAAAAAATATGTTTTGAAACTATGTAAAACATATATATACGTTTTATGTAAATAAATATAAATATGTTATATATATGTATATATGTCATATATATAAAATTTTTTTTTTAGTATTCTGGTTTCTAAAAAACATTATATTCATCCCAGTGTTTGCAACATGAAAAGGATATTCAATGCACTCCATAATAATACAATAGCTGGTATTTACTGAGTACTTACCATGTGCCAACCACTATCTTTTTTTATTTCTTTATTTTTTTGAGACAGAGTCTCGCTCCATCACCCAGGCTGGAGTGCAGTGGCACGATCTCAGCTCACTGCAACCTCCACCTCACAGGTTCAAGCGATTCTCCTGCCTCAACCTCCTGAGTATCTGGGATTACAGGCGCGTGCCACCACGCCGGGCTAATTTTTCTATTTTTAGTAGAAACAGGGTTTCACCATGTTGGTCAGGCTTGTCTCCAACTCCTGACCTGGTGAGTCACCCACCTTGGCCTCCCAAAGTGCTGGAATTACAGTTGCGAGCCAGCCAACCACTATCTTATTGAGTTTGTGCAACAACCCATTATACATATGCACTGTATAGTATAAATGAGGACATAAAAGTTAGGATAGATTAAGTGGATAAAAATGTTTTAAAATTGGACTTCTGTGATTGCACAATTAAGTTTAGTAAAAAAAATTCTATACTTGAATGAATTTTATGGTATGTAAATTATATGTCAATAAAGCTGTTACAAATTACACACCAGAGAGAAAGAAAGAAGTGGGGCATCAAGTGACAGGCTTACTGTCATCTAGGAAATGTTCGGTCAACCAGAACTCAAGCATAGCTGGTCTAACTCTGGACCCACGCACAGCTGTTGCTCCAGAGAAAGGAGCTACATGGAAATAAAAAGATTCCATGTGGGAAACGAGGATCAGACTTTACTCAGCTGTCTCCTGCTTAGATGTTTATTTCTTCCTGTCTGTATAATTCTTTAACTCTACATCTCTGCTATATATTGTTACATAAACATGTGCAACCAGTATTTTATATATTTCCATTTACAGATCAATTAAATCTATAAGACTATATGGAAGTGTATCTTTAAAAAGTATCAATATAAACTCTTATTATACCATTGTTCTTCATGGAAATTGATTTCTTCCCTTCTTTGAGAGCACACAGTTTAGCATTTATTACTTCTCTAAAATCACAGAAGCAAAGCTACAGCTGCGAACCCACTTCATTTCTTTCATTTTGCCATTTCATCCAGTCTATCCTAACCAAGTAAACCCAAATACTAAGGGCGGCCACCACACGGCATTTAAAACTATTTTAGACTTCTTCCTCTCAACTGCCGGGACTGCGCACATTCTGAGCTGGCCTGGAAGTTCTGTATGATTGCCCAAATGGGCATAAATGGCTGGCAAGGAAATGAACCCCAAAGAGCTCACCCACTTCACTGTAAGAACTAAACTTGCTTTTATGTCTACAATAGTGTCCTGAGTTCAAGAAGCAATTTCATTCCCTAACCTAACATGGAATGCTAGTGTCATCCTTCTTTCATGGACAGGAATCAGCCACCCTGATGACACACACATGCTCTCTATACAAGTCCTAAGGCAGAAGCACTCAAAGGCTCAGATCCTTCTTCAGATCCTTCTGCCTTAACTTCTTTGATCTTGCTAGAACCTGCACTGCAAAAAGAATTACCTTCCTTTTTCTGTTGTTTTTTGTTTGTTTGTTTGTTTGTTTCTTTGGAGACAGGGTCTCACTCTGTCACCCACACTGGAGTGCACTGGCACAATCATGGCTCACCGCAGCCTCGACCTCCCAGGCCCAAGTGATCTTCCCACCTCAGCCTCCCGAGCAGCTGGGAATACAGGCATATGACACCACTCCCAACTAATTTTTAAATTTTTTATAGAGAGGGGCATCCCCCTATGTTGCCCAGGCTAGTCTTGAACCCCTGGGCTCAAGCGATCCTCCTGCCTCAGGCTCCAAATTGCTGGGATTATAGGCATGAGCCACCACACCAGCCCTGTTTTTTCCCTTCTCCAAGCCAAGTGTGAAGTCAACACAGTAAACTGAAAATCAAGGCCAAGTATGGTCGCTCACACTTGTAATCCCAACACTTTGGAGTTTGAAGTAAAAGAATGGCTGGAGCTTAGGAATTCGAGACCAGCCTGGGCAACATAGTGAGACCTCATCTCTACTAAAAGTACAAAAACATTAACCAGGCATAGTGGCACATGCCTGTAGTCCCAGCTACTCGAGAGGCTGAGATGGGAGGATCACTTGAGCCTGGGAAGTCGAGGCTGTAGTGAGCAGTGATTGCACCACTGCACTCCAACCTGGAAGACAGAGTGAAACTCTGTCTCAAAAAAAAGGAAAAGAAAATCAATACATAGATGTGATTGATTTTTACAGATCTAATTTACTGTATGAGTATTATGGCCCAGGCTATAACAAGATGCTTTGTACATACATTGCTCACATTATAGGATCCTTGTAAGACTGGGCGCAGTGGCTCATGCCTGTAATCCCAGCACTTTGGGAGGCCCAGGCAGGCAGATCACATGAGGTCAGGAGTTTGAGACCAGCCTGACCAACATGGAGAAACCTTGTCTCTACTAAAAATACAAAAAAAAAAAAAAATTAGCCAGGCATGGTTGCACATGCCTGTAATCCCAGCTACTCGGGAGGCTGAGGCAGGAAATCACTTGAACCTGGGAGGCAGAGGTTGCAGTGAGCCAAGATTGTGCCATTGCACTCCAGCCTGGGCAGCAAGAGTGAAACTCCATCTCAAAAAAAAAAAAAGAAATTCCCCCATTTCTCCATTTTCTCCTTTGCCCCCACATTTTTTCTTCCATGTTCACACCAGTACCCAATGTCCCAGGCATATGGAATTCATTGTTTCATGAATAGAGTCAACACATTTTAACTGCCATGCATTTACTCAAACCATCTGGCCATCTGGAATTTCCTACCATCCCCCATAAAATTTAAATTAAAAAATTTCCAGTGTTCTGTCCTCCCTGAAGATGTCCCTGAACCTTTATTGAAACTCATTGACGTATCCTGTGATTCCCACAGCCTTTATTGTATATGTTATAATTTAGCATTTACATTATCCTACCTTACATTTTAGTAAGTTAATGACCTGTCTCTCTCCACTGATAAAATAGTGTCAGGATTTTTTCATTTTTGTATTCCCTACTGGTCCTCAGAGTGCTATGAACATATCATTTGCTAAGTTAATTTTAAATTGACTTAAACTTACTGGTGAATTCACTGATCAACTGTTCTTTTCAAGTATTTCTTTTAGAAATGTCCTTGCCTTGATAAATTTTATGTTCTAAAAAAATTAATTTGATTTTTAGAATCACATCTTTCAAAACAAAAGAAACAAAAACTCCCACACAATTCTAAGGCTGGTTATGGGTAACATTAAAAAGCACACACTAGGCCTGGGGCAGTGGCTCACACCTGTAACCCTAGCACTTTGGGAGGCTGAGGCGGGTGGATCACAAGGTCAGGAGTTCAAGACCAGCCTGGCCAAGATGGCGAAACCCTGTCTCTACTAAAAATACAAAAAAATTAGCCGGGCATGGTGGCGGGCGCCTGTAATTCCAGCTACTCAGGAGGCTGGGACGAAGAATTGCTTGAACCCGGGAGGCGGATGTTGCAGTGAGCCGAGATGGCACCACTGCACTCCAGCCTGGGAGGCAAAGCGAGACTTCGTCTCAAAAAAAAAAAAAAAAAAATAGACTGGGCGCCGTGGCTCTCACGCCTGTAATCCCTGCACTTTGGGAGGCCAAGGCGGGCAGATCACAAGGTCAGGAGATCGAGACCATCTTGGCCAACACGATGAAACCCCATCTCTACTAAAATACAAAAAATTAGCCGGGCATGGTGGTGCATGCCTGTAATCCCAGCTACTTGGGAGGCTGAGGCAGGGGAATTGCTTGATCCCGGGAGGCAGAGGTTGCAGTTAGCTGAGATCGCGCCACTGTACTCCAGCCTGGTGACAGAGTGAGACTCTGTCTCAAAACAACAAAAAAAAATCCCATGAAAGCCAGAAGCACAAAAGATCTCAGATAAATAGTATGACTAAAAGTACAGGAAATTATATACAATGCACAATTTTAATGTCAATATTGTCATTTTTTCCTAGGTTAGGAGACAATATAACCACAATTATAAACGTTCTTTTTTTTTTTTTTTGAGATGGAGTCTCGCTCTGTCGCCTAGGCTGGAGTGCAGTGGTGCAATCTCGGCTCACTGCAACCTCCACCTCCTGGGTTCAAGCAATTCTCCTGCCTCAGCCTCCCAAGTAGCTGGAACTACAGGCACCTGCCACCACGCACGGCTCATTTTTTTTTTTTTTTTTTTTTTTTGTATTTTTAGTAGAGACGGGGTTTCACCATGTTAGCCAGGATGGTTTCAATCTCCTGACCTCGTGATCCGCACGCCTCGGCCTCCCAAAGTGCTGGGATTACAGGCGTGAGCCACCGCACCTCGCCAAACTTGTTCTTTTCGTCTCTACTTGTGTTGACCTTATACATAGCATATTATGCCATTAAAACAACAAAAGGAAGGAGAAAATGGTATATTGAAATCCAGCATTTTCTTCCAATTCCTTACTGTGAATTTTTAATTAAAATCAAATTATTTAATCACTAGGAAAGACTCTGAGTGTGCAGGTGTTCCTTTCAGCTGATATAAACATTGAGAAGATCAAAGCTTGCCCTAAATGATCTATCTTACCAGGTCTTGACTGAATCTGAGAAAAAAATCCTGTAGTTTCTCTTTATTTTGGATAAACCTTTGATCTTTTAAAAATATTGGCACATCTGGCTAAGAAAATGGCAAAAAAGGCAAAAAGACATGCACAAAATAGTTAACCACTACTTGCATTGTAAAATGGGTTTAAGCTTAAGGTTTTGGCAAGTGTTTGAGAAAAATATGAATTAAGCTCATTTTCTGTGGAGACAAGTAAGTCTCTGGGCATTTAGTTTTGGTTAAAGTAAATACTTAAATCTATTAAAATTTTAAAGACCTTAGTAATGTAAACAAATGGTGCTGAGTTTGGACTTCTCTACAAAATCTATGTGGAATCTTAGGAAAGGAAGAATGAAAGGATACAATAAAGACAATTATTTAAATGGTAGTTCAGCCTAAATGCTAAGCATAAGCATTCTTTTTTCTTTTCCTTTTTTCTGAGACAGAGTGTCGCTCTGTGCCCCAGGCTGGAGTGCAGTGGCGCCATACTGACTCACTGCAACCCCTGCCTCCTGGGTTCAAGCTATTCTCCTGCCTCAGCCTCCCGAGTATCTGGGATCACAGGTGAGCACCAGCCAGGCCCGGCTCGTTTTTTGTATTTTTAATAGAAACGGGGTTTCACCATGTTGTCCAGGCTGGTCTTGAACTTCTGACCTTATGTGATCCACCCGCCTCTGCCTCCCAAAATGCTGGGATTACAGGCATGAGCCACCATGCCTGGCCAATATGTTGCTTTTTAAAAATGAGTTATTAGCATTAATTTTCTTCTGTTGCTACTGAACATTTCTATTTTCACTTAATTTACTCCGAATCCCATGCCACTTCTGCATTCAAGGCTAAAGTTTGGATTGAAGGAAAGGATAGCAAGTCAATTCACAATCTGATTTTTTTCAATACAGAGAGTGTACATGTTTACTAAAAGGAGTAGCCCTTAATTCTTTTTAAAAAGCCCAAAAGCTGCTGGGCGTGGTGGTTCACGCCTGTAATCCCAGCAATTTGAAAGATCGAGGCCGGTGGATCACAGGGTCAGGAGATCGAGACCATCCTGGCTAACACGGTGAAACCCTGTCTCTACTAAAAATACAGAAAACTTAGCTGGGCGTGGTGGCGGGTGCCTGTAGTCCCAGCTCCTCGGGAGGCTGAGGCAGGAGAATGGCGTGAACCCGGGAGGCGGAGCTTGCAGTGAACGGAGATCGCGCCACTGCACTCCAGCCTGGGCGACAGAGCGAGCCTCCGTCTAAAAAGACAAAAAAAAAAGCCGAAAAGCAAACAAGATAATTAACAATTTTTATATGAACAAATGTCTTACAATATTTTAAACATCTAGAGAACACTGATACCATCTTCAGTTATTGGCAATGGCATATTATGAATTAACTTTTTACAAAAATGTAAAAATTCTTTTACAAAGAGATTTTTATTAAGATCTTTTATTATGAATTAACTTTGTAAAAGTTAATAAATCTTAATAAAAATCTCTTTGTAAAAGAACTAACTTTTACAAAGAGATAGAAGTTTTGACTTAGATCTGACTCTTTTTTTTTTTTTTTTAAGGTGGAGTCTCGCTCTGTCACCCAGGCTGGAGTGCAATGGTGCTATATCGGCTCACTGCAAGCTCCGCCTCCCGGGTTCACGCCATTCTCCTGCCTCAGCCTCCGAAGTAGCTGGGACTACAGGCGCCTGCCACCGTGCCCTGCTAATTTTTTTTGTATTTTTTTTAGTAGAGACGGGGTTTCACCGTGTTAGCCAGGATGGTCTCGATCTCCTGACCTCTTGATCCGCCCGCCTTGGCCTCCCAAAGTGCTGGGATTACAGGCGTGAGCCATCGCGCCTGGCCTTTTTTTTCTTGAGATGGAGTCTCGCTCTGTCTCCAGGCTGGAGTGCAGTAGCCCGATCTCGGCTCACTGCAACTTCCAACTCCCTGGTTCAAGCAATTCTCCTCCTTCAGCCTCCTGAGTAGCTGGGATTACAGGCATGCACCACCGCAGCCAGCTAGTTTTTGTATTTTTAGTAGAGATGGGGTTTCACCATGTTGGCCAGGATGGTCTTGATCTTACTCCAGCTCCTGCTGGAGTAAGAGTGTCTATCTGCTTTTGTTTTAACAACATTATAGATCATTTAGGCTTGTCTTGAAAGTTTTATTTTTATGCCCTTTAACCAAGTCAAATTTATATTTCTGGAATGTTGTTCATTAATTCTAAAGCACTATCAATTTTCAAAAGTGTTTTTGACGTGTCCTCTTGTTTTAGAAAAGTGTTTAGGGGAAAAGCTAAAAAAAAACCAAAAAACATACTGGAATGGATATTTTTATTACTTATTACCATTAATCATTTCAAAGTTTTAACACTTTCATCCAACAGGAAACCATGATTTTATCTGGTCTACGGTTTCAGTTGCTCCACTCCTTTTTCAAATGAGTAATATGTGAAGCATCCTAAGGGCCCTCATTTACTTCCTATGTCAATTAAAGCATTTTACTGTCCTAATTAATTGCATGATAAAATTAATTTTGGAATATATTAAAATGCATCATAATTGTGTTTCTTCAGTAAATGTCTTATTAATAGGAAATGAACTTCAATACTGAGTAGATTGTGAACTTGTCAGTTGTTTGCCTGCCTTGAGTTTTGAAAAGTTGAATGTTTTTATTTCCTAGTAGTTCTTTTTAAAATAGCTAGACTTCTTTCCACAATTATTTTACTGGGAACATTATATTTTATTTTAGAAGCCACTGAGGGTGGAGGGAAACTTCTCCTCTAAAGGGATGTTTCTTAAAATGTGGTACCTTATATAAAGTGGAAATGAAGAAAGATGATGATTTAGTGTACACGTGGGGGGTGAAGCATGAGAGAAAGAGGCTGGATCAGTTTCCTTTATATATCTTGCTTAAATGCTATTCAGTGATGGCGCTCTATTAACTGGATTATGGCCACAGACCTCTAAATTGCATTCCTATTGCCAGTCTTGTTCCGAACACGGCCCATCTCCCTCACACACTGCTGCCAAGTTAAGTCTCTGTATTACAAAAACAATTATATCCCCCTGGTAGGTGGAAATCTGTTAGCTCCCAATGCTGATTGGACCAATTCCAGTCTTCCTAGTGAAACAAGTAAGGCCCTGGACAATGTATTCCTAACAGCCTCCTGCCTCATTGCCCTCTTCCAATCTGGCTTTCACCTTCATCACCCTACCCCAGGGTCACCAGTGACCTCCTTGTCATTTAATAGAATGAACACTTCTCCTTCCTCAAGCACTTTCTTCTGCTACTGACTTTATTGACACAACTTTCTCTGATTTTTCTCCCACCCCCTTTAGATGTTTTTTCTCTGACTCCTGAAGGTTGAGCAAGAGTCCAGCATGAACTGACCCCAACTATAATTTGTACAGAGGTGAGTGGGTGTTTTAAAGGGAGAATGAAGGAATTATGAGGGGAATGAGTGGGGCTCAGTGGAATCAGGGAAGTGAAAATTGTCAGTGAAAGTGAAATGTGACAGCCATCTGGGTTAACCAGCACTTACTGAAGTTAACTAGGCTCCTACTCTCCCACAGAGACTGGAAGATAGGGGCCCTATCTTCAGGTGTTGGCTAGAACAAACAATGGGTTATTTTTGCAGCCCTGAGTTTTCTTAGGCAGGCATTTTATCAAAGATTTATCCAACCCATGTGAACGTGAAAGACAGTTGAGTGGAAATTTAGGAAGATTTAATTTACGTGTGTGCTTATTTCTTTCTAAGCCAATTAGGACAGAACTTTAAAAAGTAATTTTATTACTATAAATTGATTGGTAATTCTATTCAGGCATTGTCATATAACATGATAACATGGGAAGTAGTACTGTATCACAGGGAATTATTATATATATAATATATGTGTATTATGTGTATATATATATGTGTACTCTTGAACGGAAAGACAGATGCAAATAAAGATCTTATGGTTTTCATTTAAAAAATTATAGCGTAGTTAAGCTTACCTACTGAATGTAAGGTTAGTGCGTTTTACCAGCATATTTGAAGGAGACTTTGGAGATTTTCTTTTGTCCTGATATGTAATCTTATGGAGACAAGAGACTGAGGGGACATCAAGAAGCTGCTGGGATGTCTCCAGAGCTCATCTCAGTGGATAAAATATCCAGTTTGTTTCAAATCAGCCTTTTTCCTTTGAAGCCTCAGGTAGTTTTTTTGGGGGGGTTCCTGAGTCCCTTGAGAGCCCCTGATAGGCCAGGGAAATTAAAGTTCCAGTGACTGGCAGGGTGTGGGGAGCTGGAGTAAGAAGATACATTGCAAGTCACTGTTCTAAGTAAGTGCTAATGGCATCAACCATTTAGTCCTCATATTCTTACAACCAAAATTTATTATTATCCCATCTTAAAGATGAGGATAATGAGGTGAGATTTAACTGTAAATTACTAACATGAAAATACAGCCTTTAAAATTTCTAAAAATAATTTATTCTTTAAAATAGCAAACAACATTTTTACCTTTAAAACATATTTACGAATTTAATGTCAGAAAAAGCATTCTAGTAAAACTCAGTAGAATTTAATGTGAAAACATTGTGCTGTCTTTTTTATGGCCTAATAAACTTAAAAAGGCCGGGCATGGTGGCTCACACCTGTAATACCAGCACTTTGGGAGGCCAAGGCTGGCGGAACATGAGGTCAGGAGATCGAGACCATTCTGGCTAACACGGTGAAACCCCATCTCTACTAAAATACACAAAAATTAGCTGGGCATGGTGGCTGGCACCTGTAGTCCCAGCTACTCAGGAGGCTGAGGCAGGAGAATGGCGTGAACCCGGGAGGCGGAACTTGCAGTGAGCTAAGATCATGCCACTGCACTCCAGCCTGGGCGACAGAGCAAGACTCCGTCTCAAAAAAAAAAAAAAGGCTTAATACTTGCTCTTGAAGAGTACATTCCAACCTGGCTATACTCAAACTTTTATTCAAAATGGATTTTAAGAAAGTGGATTTCTCCTTGTAGTAAATAAGCTTAATTTTGCTAGCCCAGATCAACTCTTGGACTATGTGAAAATGCAAGTGGCTAGTATTCGCATGGATAGACTCAAATTACCCTGAGCTGGCTGGCCTGAACCATGTATATAACTCACACTTTCTTCTTGCCTATCTTTTTGCACTGCAGCAGTATCTGAGTCGATCATCTTTCGGGTTACATGTTTCTGCCAGTTCGTTGGGCTTCTATAGAAGTCATTGTTCTGACAGCATCCCTTAACATACCCCACATGGAGACTCATGTTGGAACCACATAGGCTCAAAGAGCACTTCAAGAAAAAGCAAGTTCAGTCTGGAATGAGAATGGTGGTGGTGTGGGTAACCTAATTTCTTCTCTTCTGAGAAAAAAAAAGAAATTCAACTTTATGGGTAGAATGTCTTTTCCCAAAGCAATTCCTAGATGTTAGACAAATTTTCACAATCAAAAAGATGACTGAACACAGAAATACCATTTAGGACATAAAATGGAGGCCAAGGAAAATAATCCATTTAGTTTATTTTCAGAACCGTTATTAATTCCTAAGGGACCAGTTAAGCAACATTTTTATAACAATACAATTTAAAGGCTATTGCACAATATTACATTTTGGACTGACAGGGTAGTAAGTGCTTGCTTTTACTGGATGTTACATACAATAATTTTCTTAAACTTCAGTGTTATGCTATATATTAGTTTATTTTTTAATGTCAAAACCCTTCATTTACAAAGAGTTTTTAATAGAGGTATAATGTTGAGAAATTAATATTAATATAATAAACACATTATGAAAAGGTAATATTCACTGCATAAATTTGCTGTGTTTATTAAAAAATTCACTTACTTGAAGTCAATTCAATTTGGAAAACGTATCCATTGACTGCTCTCTACTAGGAATAAGCTAAATACTGTAAAAAAAAAAAAATTCCCACCCTCAAGGATATCACTACTGTCTGCACTCAAGGACACCACGACTGTCTCTGAAATCACAGAACCTGGGGTAGAGGGTAGTCCCTGGGAACAACGTTCTACGCTTACAGCGTAAGTAAATGCAGGATGTGAAGCAGATGATATGGGCTTTGATTTTCTCATCTGTGAAACAAGAAAATTAAATTTAATTTAGAAACGGTGAAGGTATTTTCTCAAAAGTTTGTATATTTGCGCTTCCCTTTCTATAATTCACATTCTATTCTACCCTAAATCTTATTAATAAGCAAGAATTCTAATCTGACATTAGTAATCCCCTGATACAAATGTATGTGCACAGCTGGTACCACACTATTACAACATGATGACTTTAGACAGTGCCAAAAGTGCCATTTACATGGATGCCATGTATGCTCAAAAGGTTTTCAAAAGTTACATTTATTGATGTGTTCACACTACTGTGTTGTTTTGGAAAATAGCCAAGAACCCATCTGCTGAACATTTTAGACCTTTGATGTGGAGGTATCTTACTTGTATTCCAACTTAACCACATACCAAGACATAACAGATCGTTTATTAGAACAACACTAAGACATCCAAACCAGTAAATTAACAGGTGGTGCCTAAAAATTATGAGGTTTTTTTGTTTCATTTAATCAGTTAAAGCAATTTTAGTTTTCCAGATATGCTAGGTATTGAATCACCTCAGAGAAGAGTTTGAACAAAACAGATATTGTAAAACTTGGTTTTTATTGCTAAAAATTGAAAGTCTGAAGATTGGAAATTTGACCTAATATTAGCCTCAAATGGAAACAAATTCAAAGCAGAGCCTGGAGATGGGCGGCGTCCAGGATGTCATCACCTGCATTTCCAAGGGCTGCTGTGAAATGGGGAAAATCACCTCCGGATCTCAGCACCAGGCCTGGGGATGCAAAGTCCCAGGGATGCCTAGGTTCTTTATTTACCATTTCAACAAATTTCCTCCTATCACTGATTCTGAAAACACTTTCAAAAAACACACAAATATGTGCTTTCATATATTAATAGATGATAAAAGAAAAGAGGGTGGTTAAGAGCTACATGGAGCCATGCTTGAAGCCCATTTCCACTTACTTGCTCTCTGACACATACTTGATCTTTCTGAGATTTCATTTCCAAATTGATAAAATAGAGCTTTGTGCAGTGGCAGCTTCTGACATGAAGCAAAGCTCTCAGAAAGTGTTGCCCCTCTCCTTCCTATGCTGCCTCTTGCTTCTACATTGAAAAGCAGTCTGGTGCCCTCTTCTAATGAGACTGAAGCAAAAAAGGAATTATGGATTACCACCTCCAACTAGAGATTAATCAGAAGGTCCATACTGAAAGAAGTCCTGACCACAAAAGTGGACTACCATGAAAGACTTAAAAGTTTTATACATGAAGAACCATGTCTTGGACAAGAGCACACATCAGTATACCTGTATTAAACATGTGGTTTAGAGGAAGACCCTTCCTATTTCAATGAAATTAGAGATCATTTGATACATCACAAAATTTTAGGTGGGTTTTTTTTTCATTTTTTGTTTTTTTTAGATGAAGTCTTGCTCTGTCACCCAGACTGGCGTGCAATGGCACGATCTCAGCTCACTGCAACCACTGCCTCCCGGGTTCAAACAATTCTCCTGCCTCAGCCTCCTGAGTAGCTGGAATTACAGGCATATGCCATCATGCCCAGTTAATTTTTGTATTTTTAGTAGAGTCAGAGTTTCACCATATTGGTCAGGATGGTTACAAACTCCTGACCTCATGATCCACCCACCTCGGCCTCCCAAAGTGCTGGGATTACAGGCATGAGCCACCTCGCCCAGCCATTTTAGTGTTTTTGTGTGTGTGTGTCTGTTTTTAATTTACTTGTATAAACTTGCCAGGTATTGGCTTTGATTGGTTTCAGGGCCTGGTGAGGGTATCAGGGCGGATGGGGAGAAGATTTAAAAAAAGGAAGATCTTGACTCTCTTCTAGCTCCTTCACAGTCAAAAGTAGCAATTTTCAGCAAATTGTTTAATTTATGAGGATCAAAATATATGTTTTAGAAAATGAAAATGAGGAACAGCATTTTGATTTCAAGGTTTATTGGTGCCCTAGAGTAGGATTTAAGAGTGAGTGGTCTCTGCTGCAGATGGTGGTTAATTTTAGATCCCAGTGATCCTTACACAGGAAAGGAGCTCGGATATCTATTATAAATAGCATCACAAATTCTATTTCTAGATTGTTAACTAAATGAGTTTCTCTTTAATTTAGCAAGACAATGCTTGTATTCAATTGATACTGAGTATCCAAGACAAGTTGATATGTATTAAATTCCAAAGATGGCTGGGGGCCATGGCTCATGCCTATAATCCCAGTGTGTCCGGAATTGGTGGGTTCATGGTCTCACTGACTTCAAGAATCAACCTGCAGACCCTCGCGGTGAGTGTTACAGCTCTGAAAGTGGCGTGCCTGGAGTTATTCGTTCCTCCCGTCCGGAGTTGTTCATTCCTCCCCGTGGTCTCGCTGGCCTCAGGATTGAAGCTGCAGACGTTCACAGTGAGTGTTACAGCTCATAAAGACAGTGTGGACCCAAGTAGTAAGCAGCAGCAAAATTTATTGAAAATAGCAAAATAACAAACATCCCACAATATGGAAGGCTAACCCAGAGGATTGCCAGTGCTGGATCCAGCAGCCTGCTTTTATTCCCTTATCTGGAACCACCCACATCCTGCTGATTGGTCCATTTTACAGAAAGTTGATTGGTCCATTTTATAGAGAGCTGATTGGTCCGTTTTGACACAGTGCTGATTGGTGCATTTACAATCCCTGAGCTAGACACAGAGTGCTGATTAGAGCTGATTGGTGTATTTACAATCCTCCAGCTAGACCTAAAAGTTCTTCAAGTCCCCACTAGATTAGCTAGACACAGAGCATTGATTGGTGCATTTACAAACCTTGAGCTAGACACAGGGTGCTGATTGGTGCATTTACAAACCTTGAGCTAGACACAGAGTGCTGATTGGTGTGTTTACAATCCTTTAGCTAGACATAAAAGTTCTCCAAGTCCCCACCAGATTAGCTAGATACAGAGTGCTGATTGGCATTTACAAATCTTGAGCTAGACACAGGGTGCTGATAGGTGCGTCCAGGAACCCCGAGCTAGACACAGAGTGCTGATTGGTGCATTTACAATCCTCCAGCTAGACATAAAAGTTCTGCAAGTCCCCACTAGATTAGTTAGACACAGAGCCCTGATTGGTGCATTTACAAACCTTGAGCTAGACACAGAGTACTGATTGGTGTATTTACAATCCCTTAGCTAGACATAACGGTTCTCCAAGTCCCCACCAGATTAGCTAGATACAGAGCACTGATTGGTGCATTTACAAACCTTGAGCTAGACATGGTGCTGATTCGTGTGTATACAAGCCTCCAGCTAGACATAAAAGTTCTCTAAGTCCCCACTAGACTCAGGGGCCCAGCTAGCATCACTTAGTGGATCCCGCACTGGGGCTGCAGGCGGAGCTGCCCACCAGTCCCTCACCATGCACCCGCACTCCTCAGCTCTTGGGTGGTTGATGGGACCGGGCATGGCAGAGCAGGGGGCGGCGCTTGTAGGGGAGGCTTGGGCACCACAGGAGCCCACAGCTCGGGGGGAGGCTCAGGCATGGTGGGCTGCAGGTCCCGAGCCCTGCCCCGCGGGGAGGCAGCTGAGGCCCCGTGAGAATTCCAGCACAGCGTCCGTGGTCTGGCACTGCTGGGGATCCTGGTGCACCCTCCACAGCTGCTGGCCCAGGTACTAAGCCCCTCACTGCCCGAGGCCGGTGGTGCCGGCCGGCCGATCCGAGTGCGGGGCCCACCGAGCCCACACCCACCCGGAACTCGTGCTCGCCAGCGATTGCTGCCTGGAGCCCTAGTTGCTGCCACACCTCTCCCTCCACACCTCCCTGCAAGCAGAGGGAGCCAGCTCCGTCCTCGGCCACCCCAGAGAGGGGCTCCCACAGTGTGGCGGTGAGCTGAAGGGCTCCTCAAGCGGGCCAGAGTGGGCACCGAGGCCAGGAGGCGCCGAGAGCAAGCAAGGGCTGCGAGGGCTGCGAGGGCTGCCAGCATGCTGTCACCTCTCACCAGCACTTTGGGAGGCCAAGGTGGGTGGATCACATGAGGCCAGGAGTTGGAGACCAGCCTGGCTAACATGGTGAAACCTCATATCTCCTAAAAATATAAAAATTAGTTGGGTGTGGTGGGGTGCACCTGTAGTCTTAGCTACTAGGGAGGCTGAAGCATGAGAATTGCTTGAACCCAGGAGATGGAGGTTGCAATGAGCCAAGATCCTGAGACTGCACTCCAGCCTAGGAGACAGAGCTAGGCTCTGTCTCAAAAAGACAAACAAACAAAAAAACAAAACTGATGATGATGAAACAGTGTGATGACCATATTAGTATAGGTGACAATATTACTGAAAAAAGTTTTAAAAATAAAACCATAAGGCGTATGATCCCTTGTAATAATAAAAATAGAATTCAATCAGCAATAGAATTTTCCAAATCATAAGAGAAAAGTGTATGATGTATTGGCAGGAGAAAAGTTTCGTGAAGGACAGCAGGTGTCATGTGTAAGGAAGACTGAGATAAATTATTTAAGTTTTCAGAGTTTTTATACTTGTGTAATATTCAGATTTACCCATGCTTTAGAGCACAGAGCAAATCCCTTCTTTTCCTGTCCATGACTTATGAACTTCTTCCTATTCTTCTAGTGCATTGAAAAAGGTCTCAGTTACAGCATTTTGCACAATCTAGTTAGTAATCCCACCTAAAAATTTATGATAGTCTTTTCCCTCTAGAGCAATGGTATCCAGCAGAAATATAATGTGAGTGACTTATGTCATTTAAAATTTTCTAGTAGCCATATTTGAAAAGGTAAAAAATGTAGGGATATCAAGTTTAGTAATGTTTTAATTTTATCTAAAATATAATTATTTCAACATATAACCAATATAAAGTTATGAATGAAATATTACATATTTTTCATACTGAGTCTTTGAAATCCATTGTGCATTATATAGTTCAGGTACATCTCAGCTTGGACTAACCACATATCAAATGTTCAATAGCTACACATAGGTAAGTGGCTACTGGTTTGAACAGAAACGCTCTAGCACTTATTTCTCTACAATGTACCTTATTATTTTTAGAATCTTCTGTAGTACCATGAGTAACATTTGGCACATAAGAGATAGTCAGTATAAAAAATATGTTGAATTAAACTTATCTTTAGTTATTTGAAGGCAATGAGGTCAGTGAGAATCTATGAGTAGCTTTAGCCTTGCAGAGAAGTTCTTGTCTCAAACAGGAGCGCTGATCTGGGCCAAAATCATCCTGTCCAATGACACTTCTAGAAGCACATGAAAACAGAAGCATGCTAGTGAGAGTTAAATGGGCCCAGTAATGATTGCTGGGCATTTGGTTGACAGCCCAGTGGATTCTGCTTTGACTCCAGCCCTGAGTGTGAACCATCCCTTCCAGGACGCTGACCTGAGTTTCCTGGCCATGAGGCACACTTCTTTCACTGCATCTGGTACCCGGACACCCCGGACACTGAGTAACCTTCCCTTTCTTTTGAGGTAGCACTGACTCTTGGATTCTGGCTTTAGAATTCTTTGAAACTGGACCAGGAGAGGCAAGGACACTAAATAGCATCCTTTATCCCTTAATCCTTAAGTAATCACCAGAAAAACTGAACAGAAAAGCACTGGCGTAGGCCAGTTCTTTGAAAGGAGAGCTCCTCAAGCCTTTTCTGAAGCCAGTGTGATAATATATCCTCATGAGCTGAGGTCTTTAAGCCAAGGCATCTAAAAGCAAGGATGAGTTACTAGACTGATCAGGAACTCGAAATCCACTTTCAATCCTCCAATTTATAGACCCTCTTCTGTGACCCAATAGACTTGTCTAAATTCCCCGCTAAAAACTTGATAGTTTGCCAACAATCCACTATTTTGTAGGCCAGTTAAGTCTTAACAGATAAACATGCCTCTAAATACGTCTTGTAAATTCCCCCCATATTACACAGCTATTAGTTTCTTTGAAGATACAAGACTAAGACATAATCTTCTGCCTATAGTAAAAATAAATAAATAGCATATGTGTCCTGATAGCCTCATCAGTAACTTTAACCAGACAAAGAAGGTCTTGTCCCAAACAGAAACACTTTTCCGAACCAAAATTATCCAGTGTTCTGAGATTCATCTCCGTTATGTCATTGTTTTTTGTTTATTTCCTTAGAGACTAGGCTTTATTTTTTTATCTATTTAAATTCCAGTGCCATCACTTGCCAACTTTATGTCTCTGTGATTTTCACACTTAAAAATATCTATCCTCTTTTAAATACATCCTCACTGAAATATCAGTTTTCTAATTTAATAGTAGCTTTTGTTTGTTCTGTATTTCTTTGTTTGCATTTTATTCTATTTATATATATATTATACATATATATATATTCTTTTTTTTAATTCTACTTTAAGTTCTGGGATACATGTGCAGAATGTGCAGGTTTGTTCCATAGATATATATGTACCATGGTGGTTTGCTGCACCTATCAACCGGTCATATAGATTTTAAGCCCCACATGCATTAGGTATTTGTCCTAATTATCTCCTTACCCTTGCCCCACAACCCTCAATAGACCCCACTGTGTGATGTTTCCCTCCCTGTGTCCATGTGTTCTCATTCTTCAACTCCCAGTTATGAGTGAGAACATGTGGTGTTTGGTTTTTCTTTTCCCGTGTTAGTTTGCTGAGAATGATGGCTTCTAGCTTCATTCATGTCCCTGCAAAGGACATGAACTCTTTCTTTTTTATGGCTGCATAGTATTCCATGGTGTATATGTGCCACATTTTCTTTTTTGTTTTTTAAGAGATGGAGTCTTGCTCTGTCGACCAGGCTGGAGTGCAGTGGCACAATCTCGGCTCACTGCAAGCTCCGCCTCCCGGGTCATGCCATTCTCCTGCCTCAGCCTCCCAAGTAGCTGGGACTACAGGTGCCTGCCACCACTCCTGGCTAATTTTTTGTATTTTTAGTAGAGACGAGGTTTCACCGTGTTAGCCAGGATGGTCTCGATCTCCTGACCTCGTGATCCGCCCGCCTCAGCCTCCCAAAGTGCTGGGATTACAGGCATAAGCCACCGTGCCCAACCTATATGTGCCACATTTTCTTTATGCAATCTATCATTTATGGGCATTTGGGTTGGTTCCAAGTCTTTGGTGTTGTAAACAGTGCTGCAATAAACATATGTGTGCATGTGTCTTTATAGTAGAGTAATTTGTAATCCTCTGGGTATATACCCAGTAATGGGATTGCTGGGTCAAATGGTATTTCTGGTTCTAGATCCTTGAAGAATCGCCACACTGTCTTCCACGATGGTTGAACTAATTTACACTCCCACCAACAGTGTAAAAGCATTCCTGTTTCTCCACAGTCTCATCAGTATCTGTTGTTTCCTACTTTTTAATAATCGCCATTCTAACTGGCTTGAGATGATATCTCATTGTGGTTTTGATTTGCATTTGTCTAGTGACCAGTGAAGATGAGCTATTTTTTTCATAGGTTTGTTGGCCGCATAAATGTCTTATTTTGAGAAGTGTCTGTTCATATCCTTTGCCCACCTTTTGATGGGGTTATTTGTTTTTTATTGTAAATTTGTTTAAGTTTCTTGTAGATTCTGGATATTAGATCTTTGTCACATGGAGAGATTGCAAAAATTTTCTCCCATTCTATAGGTTGCCTGTTCACTCTGATGATACGCAGAAAGCAAAAAATGGACCCCCCTCCTTACACCTTATACAAAAATTAACTCAAGATGGATTAAAGACTTAAATGTAAAACCCGGCTGGGTGCGGTGGCTCACACCTGTAATCCCAGCACTTTGGGAGGCCGAGGTGGGTGGGGAATTTGAGACCAGCCTAACCAACATGGTGAAACCCCATCTCTACTAAAGTA
Organism: Pongo abelii; assembly: GCF_028885655.2. Taxonomy (NCBI): domain Eukaryota; kingdom Metazoa; phylum Chordata; class Mammalia; order Primates; family Hominidae; genus Pongo; species Pongo abelii. The sequence continues at coordinate 27,146,607 of NC_071993.2, read as the reverse complement.
GCTGGACGTGGTGGGGTGCGCCTGTATTCCCAGCTACTCAGGAGGCTGAGGCAGGAGAATCGCTTGAACCAGGGAGGCAGAGGTTGCAGTGAGCCGAGATCACGCCACTGCATTCCAGCCTGGCGACAGAGCGAGACTCCATCTCAAAAATAAGTAAATAAATGGAAAACCCAAAACCATCAAAACCCTAGAAGAAAACCTAGGCAACACCATTAGGACATAGGCATGGACAAAGACTTCATGACTAAAACACCAAAAGCAATTGCAAGAAAAGCCAAAATTGACAAATGGCATCTAATGAAACTACAGAGCTTCTGCACAGCAAAAGAAACTGTCTTTGTTTGGATTTTAAATATCTTAGAATCACAGTCTGTGGGAATCTTAGAAGTTCTATGGTAAAATTTCCTGATTTTATATTAGAAGATATGATGACACATTTAATTACCCATTTTGTGCAAGTTCATGAAGCTCAAGTTCATAATTGAGACTGGAACTGATTTCCCTGTTCTGTCAGTATCAAAGCTAAAGGCTGGAACTGACTCCCCTTGTTTCTCAGTATCATGGCTGGAGGATCACTTGAACCCAGTGTGTAAGATGTACATGATCTGGAGCCCGATATCTCTGACTTTGTGCATAATACCTTGCCCTGCTCACACCACTTAAGTTCACGGTCCTCCCTGTGGTTCTCTGAACACCAGGTACATACCTTGCATGGGATGCCTTCCCGGGTACTCCCTCTTTATAGAACGCTCTTCCCCCAGGCATCTGTACTGTTAACTGTTACACCTTCTTCAAGCCTTTGCTCAGTTGTCACCCTCTTGATAAGACTCACCACCAAGTTTTAAATTTCATCTTCCCACAAAAATCTCCACCTTTTAATTTAATGTTCACCAGTTTAATTATCTTGGTACATTTTTGAAAATCAATAGCTCATATAATTATGAGTCTATTTCTCATAGAAATAAACTGTCTCTATTGCTTACATTGTTCTACTGCACTTTATCACTATCTAAATGTCTATCCCTACCATCTTCATTATTAAAACTTTAAAGTAGGTTTTGAATTCAAATATAACAAACCCTCCAGCTGTTTGTCTATTTTGAAATTGTTTTGGCTGTTCTATATCATTTTTCCATGTACGTTTTCACACAAGAAATTGAAACTTGTCAGTTTCTTCCAAAATCCTCTTAGGATTTGATTGGATACCACTAGCTTCATAAAATAAGTTGAGAAATGTTCCCTTATTCTCTGTTTTTGAAGTAGCTGATGTGAGATTAGGATTATTTATTTTAATATTTACTAGACTTCACCAATGATATAGTTTAAATGTTTGTCTCCTCCAAAACGTGTGTCAAAATTTCTTTGCTAATGTAATGGTATTGGGAGCTGGGACCTTTAAGAGGTGGTTAGGCCATGCGTGCTCCATCTTCATGGGCGAGGGTAATGCCTTTTAAAAGGGGCTTTCCGGAGTGGATTCTCTTTTCTCTTCCACTCCTCTGTCATGTAAGGAAGATTGTTTCTCCCTTCTGAAGGATGCAGCCCGTAAGGCACCATCTTACAAGTGGAGACCCGGCTCTTACCAGACACCAAACCTGCTGGCACCTTGATGTTGGACTTCCCAGCTTCCAGAACTATAGGGAATAAACTTCTGGTTTTTATAAATTACCCAGTCCCTGGTATTCGGTTACAGAAGCACAAAATGGACAAAATGGACAAACAACAAGTGAAGACAAATCTCGTCTTTGGGGTTTTCTTTCCATCTTTGTTTTTCATAGAAAAATTAATTCCATCTTTGTTTTTCATAGAAAAATTATTAGATTATATATTTGTTTTAACTCATTAGAGAGCTATTTCAGTTCAATTTTCTTTTTCTTCTAGAGTTGATTCTAATAATTTAACCTTTTAAAAGTAATTTTTCCATTTAATCTAGATTGTCAAAATTATTGGCAAGAATTTTTCATAGTAGTTGCTCATTATTTTTCATCATGTACAGGATTTATAGTGATATGTCTTTGGTATTTCTAAAGTTGGAAATGTATTTTCTTTATTTATTTTTATTTTTATTTTCATTTTTTTTTTTTTTGAGATGGAGTCTCACTCCAGGCTGGAGTGCAGGGGCACCATCTCGACTCACTGCAAGCTCTGCCTCCCGGGTTCACGTTGTTCTCCTGCCTCAGCCTCCCAGGTAGCTCGGACTACAGGCACCCACCACAACGCCCGGCTAATTTTTTTTGTATTTTTAGTAGAGACGGGGTTTCACTGTGTTAGCCAGGATGGTCTCGATCTCCTGACCTCGTGATCCGCCCACCTTGGCCTCCCAACACAACACAATTTTAATTTCCAAGTCTCTACAATATCTTAAAGGAGAAGTCACTCTCTTCTAATTTTCAGAATTTTCATGGATATTTTAATTTTTTTTTGCTCTTCTTTACAATAAAATTGCAAGTTAATTGGAGTTAAAATCAACTTTTTTTTTTTAACTTTTATTTTAATCTCAGTGATACATGTGCAGGATGTGCAGGTTTGTTACATAGGTAAATGTCTGCCAGCAGGGCAGGGTTGTACGGATTATTTTGTTACCCAGGTGTTAAGCCTGGTGTCCATTAGTTATTTTTCCTGATCGTCTCTCTCCTCCCAACTTTCACCCTCCAATAGGCCCCAGTGTGTGTTGTTTTCCTTCGTGTGTCCACATGTTCTCATCATTTAGCTCCCACTTAAAAGTGAGAACGTGCCATATTTGGTTTTCTGTTCCTGAATTCCTTTGCTAAGGATAAGGGTCTCCACCTCCATCCATGCCCTTGAAAAGGTACATATACACCACGGAATACTATGCAACCATAAAATCAACTTATTAATTAAAAGACCTTTGATGTCTTAAAAATGTTGACCTGCCTAATCATGTAATGTCATAATTTTCATTTATACAAATACAAATCTATTTTTATGTTTTTAAGAAATATTTTGCACCAATTCTATACTGATTGAATCATTTAAAATAATTTTCTTTTAAATTTTGGCATTATCTCTTTCCGTCTATGAACATGAACACAAGACATTCTCATTAATTCAATTAACATAATTTATTGTGTTAGTGAATTTCCTAATGCGATGACTCTCACTTGCGTTTCAGGAATAAATGGACTTCCTAATGATCTAATATTTTAATGGGTTGGCACAATGGTTTTTAACATTCAAAAATTTTACTTACATATTAATATGCTCTAATTATCTAGAATATTCTATACAGCGTCAAACAAAGTTATATCACTTTTATATATCCTTTCTAAAAACTATTGGGAAAATTGGTTACTTTATAACTATTAAATAGTTTAAGCATATTGGTATATTAATAAGTTCATGAGTAAAATTTTCTTCTGGACAATATAAATTTGGTGCTTTCTTGTGTGGAAAACAAATATTTAATAAATGTTCTGTTTCTTCTAGGAATATTACTTAATTTAGCATCTCTATCTCTATGAGGTAAAGGATCTTAAAATACATATTCCTAGACTATATAGGAGCCACCGTTTAATGTTAATTTGCATCGAATCACACAATTTTGTCCCTATTTTTCATTTTAATATTTGTCTTTAAGTTCTTCTCTGCACTGTAACCTGTTGACACCTCCTTCTCAAGCTCTTTGTGTGGTCCCATCTATTTACAATTCACTAATAGTTTGGCTCAGGAATTTGGGGGTTAACTGCAAGTCAGATTTTCAGCAGAGGCGGATCTCAGGGAAGCACAGAATCCGGTAAGACACATGTGCTTTGCTGTCAGTATCTCGTGTCTCAGACTCGGCACGTCCCGTTCTCTCCATGTGAGCCCCTGTCTGCCTCCAGGGATCATGGAAAAACAGAGCCTCTCCCATTTTCATGTCTTTGAAGGTGCTTGGTAGAAAGTTGTCATTTTTTTGGTAATTGGAAACTGAGACAACGTTATTTAAACTTTAACTCATCAAATATGTACTGGTCCTTGTATCTACAGGTGAGATGACAATTGCAGTTCTCTGGGGAAGTAAAGTCACAGGATCACAAGCCCATAACTCAGACCTCTTTGCACTCATTTGCTGTTGTGAACATAAACCTGAGCCCATTGTCCCAGCAGCAGAAGGAAATCAGACGAGTAGTTTATATTTCAATCTGTGGGCAGAGTCTATTGTCTCTGGATCAGGAGGCAGAATATGTGCTCTTTCCTGGAAAAAAAAAAAAAAAATTCTGGGTCACAAACTGACCAGGGCCAAATCCATGCATGAAAAAGGAAGTTAATTACTGAGTCATGAGCTTAAATTGTGGGAAAATAATGAATGTCCAAGACCATAAATCAATCCATAAGTGTTCCTAAATTAATTGTATGTAATTCTCACTGTTCATCATTGTTGAATTTTGACGTATGAAGCCATAAAATTTGTTTTCTGGCTGGGCGCAGGGCTCACGCCTGTAAGCCCAACAATCTGGGAGGCCGAGGGGGGTGGATCACGAGGTCAGGAGTTTGAGACCAGTCTGGCTAACATAGTGAAACCCCGTCTCTACTAAAAATACAAAATGTTAGCCGGATGTGGTGGTGTGTGCCTGTAATCCAAGCTACTCAGGAGGCTGAGGCCAGAGAATCGTGTGAACCCGGGAGGTGGAGGTTGCAGTGAGCTGAGATCACGCCATTGCACTCCAGCCTGGGTGACAGAGTGAGACTCCATCTCAAAAAAAAAAAAAATTGTTTTCTGAAGGTTCTGTAGTATAATTCGAAAATTAATCTGATAGCTGCTCTATCTTTTCTGCAAGAGTTGGAACATTTCTAGGATTAGTAGAGGTATTTCTAAAATACTTCCATCCCTGTAATAATGTATAAGATGTTGCTAATTGATTGATTTTGTTGTATTCAGAAATAGCAAATACGTATAAGCTTTATACCTACTTTGTGTATATTTTGTATTTAGTTGAGACAGTGATTTAGTGGTGTCAGAAAACAACTGTTGTCTGCAAATTATGATTAGACTATTTTTCTTTTATTATTTTTCATTTTTAACTTTTGTGGGTACACAGTAGGTGTATATATTTATAAGATTCATGAGATGTTTTGATGATGTGCAATGTGAAATGAGCACATCATGGAGAATGGGGTATCCTTTCCCTCAAGCATTTATCCTTTGGGTTACGAATAATTCAGTCACACTCTTTAAGTGATTTTAAAATGTACAACTAAGTTATTATTGACTATAGTCACCCTGATGTGCTATCAAATAGTAAGTCTTATTTATTTTTCTGAACTTTATTTTTTACCCACTAACCATGCCCACCTCCCAAGCTCTCCACTGCCGTTCCCAGTCTCTGGTAACCACCCTTCTATGCTCTCTGTTCATGAGTTCAGTTGTTTTGATTTTTAAATCCCACAATTAAGTGAGAATATGTGATGTTTGTCTTTCTGTGCCTGGCTTATTTCACTTATTATTTCCAGGTCCAACTATGTTGCTGCACATGACAGGATCTCATTCTTTTTAAGGCTGAATGGTACTCTGTTTTGCATAAGTACCACTTTTTTTAATCCATTCATCTGCTGATGGACACTTAGGTTGTTTTTAAATCTTAGCTATTGTAAACAGTCCTACAACAAACATAGGAGTACAGATATCTTTTTGATATACTGGTTTCCTTTCTTTTAGATGTATACCCAGCAGTGGGATTGCTGATTCATATGGTAGCTCAATTTTTTGTTTTTTGAGGAACCTCCAAACTGTTCTCCACAGTGGTTGTACTAAACTACATTCCCACCAACAGTGTCTAAGGGTTCCCTGTCCTCCACATCCTCGCCAGCATTTGTTACTGCCTGTCTTTTTAGCCAGGGCAAGCAGCTAATATTCCTGGCTTTGAACTTTTAAGCCAATGGTACTCTTTCAAGTGACTCACCAAATTCAGTAAGCCTTAACCAAGGTTATGGCTTAATCGAGGTTGCACGTGGAGTCTCCAAAGACGTGCAGACCAGTCCTCATAAGATCCAGAACCACCCCAAAGACAGCCCAAGGAAAGGAAAGTTTCACTACCTGCATATAGGATACAACTCACATCTGTTCAGCCATATTCTCTAGGGTGTCAACTTCTCAGCTGACCATCTACACACAAAGGCCCTAAATCTCTGTGTGCCCCCACAGACAGAAAAAGATGAGAAATAAAAAGATGGGAACAACAGACACTGGGATCCACTTGAAAAGGGAGGGGAGGAGAATGGTGAAGGTTAAAAAAACTACTATGCTCACTTCCTGGGTGATGAAATCGTTTGTACACCAAACACCAGTGACATACAATTCACCCATGTAGCAAAACAGCACATGTACACACTGAACCTGAAATCAAAGTAAAAAAATATATATGTCCATTGGAGGGAAAAGGATGGATAACAAATGGTCCCCCAAAAGATAAAAATCACATAAATATCCAACCAAAGTGACTAATTCCCCACCAGGAATCAAACCCAGGCTACGGCAGTGAAAGGATGGAATTTTAACCAGGCCGCAAGATGCAGTGGCCAGCACTGCAAATTCTGCAGGAGATTCACAGCAGGCACTTTGAGCATATGAAAACTGTAAACTTTGCTTTGGGCCAGATTTTCATTCTTTAATTTTGTCAAAAGAATTTCTAAGGCTAGCCATGAAACCACCATGAGTCTTTATTTTAAATTAATCTTTCCATAAATACAAATGAGGCAATTGTTTAGAATAGAGATCTGTTTTTCTAAATTTAGGAGTCTTTCTGACATATAGGATGGGTTTTCTAACCACTAATGATTAGAATTTCCAATGGTGAACTTATTTCAATAGTGACTCAGTCTAACAAGCCTGTTCATGAACAGCCTACAAGGCAATTCTACAGGTTTAGAAAAACTTTAACCACATATAACTATATAAGCAAAAGGTATTCCTGGAGACAGTGTAGATGAGGCAGCCCCAATGAGCCTCAAAAAATTTATTATCAGAAACAGGCTTAAGATGGCAAGAGCTCTTGTTGCCACAGATGGTTAAGGATGGTGTTTGTGCATACAGTACCTCCAGTAACCCACAAATTACTGGGGGACTGCCAATCACGGATGCCTTAATCTGCGATACCAGGGAGGCCCTCCTGAAAGTGTACTTTCCTAGGACTAACTGGGCAACAAGGGTTCATATGAGAAAAGCCCCATAGGGGTAGGACTTCTTAAGACAAATTCTCCTGAGAGCTTGACATATTTGGAATAAAAAATGTGCTGCCTAAAATCTTACACGTTTGAGGTCCCCAGCCAATTTTAGACTGGCCACTGGATGTGACCCAAAAATCACACTTCTCAGATGGTAGAGACCAAGAGTGCTCCCACTTGGTTAAAAGCCAAGCTCTCAAGGACATGAAACAAGATTGGATGGGAACTTCATGTGGTTTTATTTGGGGAACAAATAGTAAAGTTTGCCTGAATAGACACCAGTCTGATCAGAGCCATAAATCTGACCAGTCTTCAGAGGTGGCTCGAAATCATGTTTCTAGGGGTTCTGGACCCCTGTTCTATTCTGAGGTGCCCTTCTTTATGACAGTAGAACCCAGAGAGACAGAGAGTGAGAGACTATTTCTAGGAGGAAAAGCGATCAAACAACATGATTATTCATGCCAAAGACTACACAAGAGTGGCTACATGCATGACTAGTCACACAAATCTTTTTCTTCCACTAATGAAGATTTTATGGAGAAATAAAAGACAACAATTTTCACCATCTGCTCAAACAGATTCCACACAGAGGCCGGCAGCCTGGCTGATAAGGATTTCTTACTCTTCTGCCAGCTGCTCTGGTCCCGGGTTCCTTTGGCTGCACCTTCCGGAAGAGCAGGGCTTCGGTATTCTGCTCACAGCCACAAAATGATAGAGCACAGGGGAATACTTCCCCTTTGCACTCCAAAGTTTCACTGAAAAATCAACCGGCCAAGTGCAGATTAATAGGAGAAATGGCATGCAGGATTATTGATGTGCACAAGGGAGAACCACAAAGTGATGACCCCAACCTCCAATAGCGCTTAGCAGCACAGCCACCACCTAGAGGCCACGGAAACAATGGGGGCTCAGAGCATGGCCAGAAACAAGTGATGGCAAGATCAGGTTATAGTGGCAAGGCAGGCTATAAGGGAGAAGAGAAGGCCCGGCTTGCAAATGAGGTCTTATTATATAGATGATACTTTACAGTCAACAGCCCTCAGAGAGGGTAGATAGTAGAGGTTCCTTTAAAAGTGGGGTGAAATATTTGTATTTACTTCACTGTGCTAGCCAATAGTATCCTCATCTCTTCTTAGAAGCTCAGCTAGATAGGACTGGAATGAAATACTAATGAAATGTACTGGGTCCTGCAGTCTTTTGAAATCTCTATTTTCCCTAAAATAGCCAGGCAACTCTCTCTGACCTCTCCTTTGGTGGGAGACTGACTTCTCCCAACCACGAAGGGAGGAAATGGTCCTGGTGTTCGAAGTCCAGTGTGCAGCTGCATCTTCCTGATGGACCGGAAGATCAACACTGGGTGGGGTCCCAGGGTTTTAAAATCACTGATCTGGAGAAACAGTGTGGCTCAGTCTGTCAATCAGAGTGTTTTACACATAGAGGGCGCCAGCCAAAATATAACTAGAAATAAACCGATATACCCACGCGTTAATGTGTGTATATATACATAGATATAGAATTATGCTTAAAGTTCTGGAGTACATGTGCAGAACATGCAGGTTTCTTACGTAGTTATACACGTGCCATGGAGGTTTGCTGCATCCATCAACCCACCGTCTACATTAGGTATTTCTCCTAATGCTATCCCTCCTCTAGCAGCCCAGCCCCTGACAGGCCCCGGTGTGTGATGTTCCCCTCCCTGTGTCCATGTGTTCTCATTGTTCAACTCCCACTTACGAGTGAGAGCATGCGGTGTTTGGTTTTCTGTTCTTGTGTTAGTTTGCTGAGAATGATGGTTTCCAGCTTCATCCATGTCCCTGCAGAGGACATGAATTCATCCTTTTTATGGCTGCATAGTTAAAAATATACACATTATTCCTCAAGGATAATGTGTATTTTTTTACTATATAAAGTAATATATACCATATGTAAATATATGGTAAACATATAAGTAAATAAATAAAATAGAGATGTTTACACATAAACTATGTGATGCTGTCTTTTATTCTGAGGTGGTGTTTCTTCATGTAGGGTAGCAGCAACTTATGTACATATAACTAGAGAGACTACATGTAATTACATGTATGAACATGTATTTCTCCGTATATATAAAGACAAATATTTATTTATTAAAAAAACATAATCCCCAAATCTCATATAATCACACATGTCCCCCCCCCCACCGCAGATGCAATTCCACATTCCCTGGAGGATCTCACATAAACACACACACACACACACACACACACACACACTCTTCCATGTTTACTGGAGGATCTCACATAAACACACACACACTCACACACACATGCACATACACACACATACACAGATGCACGTCCAAGTCCCCTGGAGGATCGCACATAACACACACACATGCGCGTGCATGCACACACACACACGCACACAGATGTACTTCCATGTTTCCTGTGAGATACTGTGCTTTTCTGCCACCTTGTGGCAGCACAGGGAGCCAAAAAGTCCACAAGAGTCTTTTTCTGCCAGTTTTATAAGACATTTTATAGTTGGCAAATACCTGGCCATTGGCCTTTAACCAGAGCAAGGACAGTGGCCGTTGCCCTCTGTTGGAAAAGCTGCCCCCACCTCCAGAACCTCTCAATGAGACTAGGCGCCCGTGTTTTGAGTAAGGTGGGTGCATCCAATGGTGTCCCACATCCGGTGGGTGAAGAAGAGGCTTTCCTGGGAGAAGAGAAAATGCTGGGTCTGAGCTTGCAGAATGCGCTGGGGGCAGGGCAGTTGTGGGGGGTTACGGTGGTACATGGCCAGAGGGGCAGAGGAAGACCATACAGGGTGCCCCTGAGTGCTTCTGGATGCCTAAGCCTACGCAGACTGAGAGGGCCTGTTAGGACAGTGTCTCATGGGCCTGAGGAATACCTGGATGAAAGGCAGCAGGAGAGCCATGAGCCTGAGACCTCACACCAGTGTGAGCAGCAGGGAAACAGGAGTCTGGCTTAACAAAACCCCCTGGACTGCAATACAGGTGGTTGACAAGGAAGAACAGTTCAGTGGCAGAGTGCTGGGCACTGCCTTCCCAGCTGGATGAATAATGCCTGTCGCCAAGCCAGGGCCCAGCTTGTGGTTGAGGCGGTCCATTGTGGTGGATTCAAGTGCGCTTGCTCAAGTGGGGATGCTACCGACAACCCTCAGGCCTTGGTCCGCGAACGCTGTTAGCTTCTTGTCTGGCTTGCGCTTGCCAAAACAAGGCTGGAAAATGCACAGCTGCACGAGCCAAAGAAATGGATGATCTCTTCTGTTATTAGACCCTCAGGGAGACAGTGACCAGGTGGAACTTGAATGGAAGAACACCTAATGTGACCAGCTATCGTAGGCTTTGGACGCTCCCATTCATGCCAACACAGCTGGTCAGCACTCTCTGTTGATCTCCAAAACTGTGAGTGCAAGCTGGCCCAAACACCAAGGGAAATAATGTCTCTGATCTGGACGTCCAACGTGAAGCTGCGTCTTCTCACGTGACCAGACGATCAACACTCAGTGGGTCTCAGTGTTTTAAAATCACTGATCTGCAGAAACAGTGCAGCCCAGTCTGCTAGTCTGGAGTGTTTCATACATAAAGGGCACCACCTAAGATATAACTAGAAATAAATATATTCACACACATAAATGTGTTTGCATGTAAAGGTATAAGGAAGTATGTAGCATGTAAACACCTGTATCCACATATAAATTGAAATATGCATGTGTCGACGTAGATCTTTGCTGCACTCTCCGCCAGTCTACCTTGGTGTTTCTCCATGCAGGTGATTAGAAAACATAAAATATACATATTCTTATGAAGGAATAAATTTGGATATTTGGTATAATTATATAGATTTATATATAAATACATATATTTAAAATAAACGTATAAATACAAGCAATATATTTAAAATAAACATATAAATACAAACACATATGTATAAAATAAACGTTATCCAAAACTCACTGAAAAACCTACACGTACTACAAACAGATGCACCTGCATGAATATTAGGGGCCATTGGTCCCCTGTGGCCTTCATGCCACCTACTAGCAGCCTAGGTAACCCTAAAGCCAGCGGGAGTCCTTTCCTGCCAGGTCCATGTCACTGGTCATGGATGGGAAACACCTGGCCATCGCCCTTTAACAAGAGGCAGTCCAAGGGCCATCACCCTCCATTGGGAAAAATAGCCAGTTTCCCAGAACTTGCGCATCAGGTTAGCTGGGCTTCTTTGGAACACTTCAGGTGGGGGCAATACAATTAGTTTGGTGAGGAGAGAAGAGGCTTTGCATGGAGAGAAAGAAGTATCTGAGCTCTCAGGATGCACTGGGAGCAGAGAAAGGCAGGTGCAGAAAGATGGCGCAGAGTGGAGGGACAAGCAGGCCACAGTGAGACTGCACTGAGTGCCCTTGATAGCATTTGGGGACCAAGAGCAGCAGCGTGACTTCCCCCCAAACACCTAGGGAAGCAATGGCCCTGACACCTGAAGTCAAATGCACAGCTGCACCTTCCCACTGGGCCAGAGAATCAACACTGGATGGGGCCTGAGCTTTGGGAATCACTGATCTGGAGAAACAGGGAGCCCCAGGCTGTCGGTCTGGAGTGTTTCACACATGCAGGGGCCCAGCTAAGACACAGCAAGAAATAGATATATCCACACACAGAAATGTGTGTTTGTTAAAGATTTAAGGGCATATGTAACATGTGAACATATATATCAGCATATAAATAAAGATTCATATTTATACATATATACATTTGTACAGGAAACTGTGTAGCACTTTCTGCCTGTCCATGGTGGTGTTTCTCCATTAAGGCAAGAAGAAAATCTATGCCCCCTATCTATCTATCTGTCTATCCACACACACATAAATATATACATATTCATATACATGAGTGAATGTAAATATTCTGTATAATTATCTATATATATAGAAAAATGTATGTGAACAAATATATAAATATAGGTATGTATGTACAAGTCTCTATGTATAAAATAAACATAACCCAAACATGTTACCCCAAGTCCACACAGATGCACTTGCACTTGCACTTATACTAGAAGCCGTTGGGCCCCCTTACCACAGACTGGAAGTGGAGTGAAGCAAACAGGCCCGAAGGCTCCTTTCTGCCGGTTCTGTGTGAGCCTCCACAAGTGACAAACACCTGAACATGGCCCTTTGACCAGATCCAGCCAAGGGTCATCGTCTTCCAGTGGGAAAGCTGCCCACTTATCCAGAAGCTGTCAGTCAGGACAGGGGCTCCTCTTTTGATAATTGAGCTGGGGACATAGAGAGGCATCCTGGTTTGGGTGGTTTTCCAGGAGGATGAAAACAGGCTAGGTCTGAACACACAGGAGGCACTGGGTGCAGCATCAATCTGGGTGGGGTAAGGGGATGTCAGGTCAGAGGGACAGCAAGGCCAGAACAGGATGGCTCTGAGTGCTCCTGAGGGCATTTGGGGACCAGGAAAGTGACCGCCAATTTATTCTGAAGACTGCACAGACCTGTGTGAGCTGTTATGGCAGGCTCCAGCTGCATCTCGAGAAACCAGGGCAGACCCAGAGAACACCTGGATTGAAGACACCTGGGAGGGAGGCTGAGGCAGGTGGATCACTTGAGGTCAGGAGTTCGAGACCAGCCTGGCCAACATGGGGAAAATCCATCTCTACTAAAAATATAAAAATTAGCCAGGTATGGTGGTGGGTGCCTGTAATCCCAGCTACTCGGGAGGCTGAGGCAGGAGAATTGCTTGAACCCAGAGGACGGAGGTTCCAGTGTGCCAAGATCGCGCCACTGCACTCCAGCCTGGGCGACAGAGTGAGACTCCATCTAAAATAATAATCAAAAAAAAAAAAAAAAAAAAAGACACCTGGGAACCCACAGGCTTGAGGCTTTGTCCAAAACTTTGAGAATCATGGAAACGGGTCTGGCTTCACAAAACTTTCTGGTCCACAGTGTAGGTGGCAAATGAGGAAAACCAGGTCAGAGGCAGATGCTGGTTATGGCCATCCACCGGGGATGGATGACACCTTTCAGAAAACTCGGGTCCAGGTTGTGGGTGAGGCAGTTCCGTCCCAAGAGGCTGAACTGCATGCGCACAAGTGGAGAGTCCCCGGGGAGCCCTGAGGTTCCGGGCCTGGCATCTGGCCTTGGGACAGCAGCAGTGCTAGCTTTCTGCACAGACTTCGGGTCACCAAGTGTAGGCCGAAAAACTTATTGCCTTACACCCAAAAGAAAGCCCTATCTCTTCTGTTTTTTGAAGCTCAGGGAGGTAGCAACCAGATGGAACAGCTGTGCCTTCTACTCTCCTAGGGGATAAATAATTGGTGGGGCTCAGTGTGTGGAAACTGCTGCTCTGGAGAATGAAGCAGTGCAGTCTGCCGGTCTGGAGTGCTTCACACATACAGGACACCAGCTAAGGCATAACTCAAACAAACACATACACAAATCCATGTCTATATTTTTAATATACGAATAGATAACATATAAATATATGCATCAACATATACATAAATACAAATTAAAACATAGATATTTATGCATGGAACTTTTTAGAGCTGTTTCCCTTTGTGGTGGTGTGCCTCCAGGCAGGAACAAGAAAGCCTACATATGTAAATTAATACATAAAAACATGTATTACTTAGTAAACATATATAATCACATAGATTTATATATAAATATGCATGTGTGTATGTACATATATTCATAAATATATGTATGTATATTCATATATAAATCACAAACCCTCAACCATGTGGGTATGCACACACACACACACGTATAAACTAAATATAACCCAAAAATCTCATACAAAGACACACATCCCCACACAGATGCACGTTCTTTTACACTCCTGGCCGTTAGGCAATGCTGCCACCTACTGGCAGAGAGCCAAAAAGCCACATTACATGACCCCTTTGCAGATGATAAATACCCAGCCATCCCCTTGAACCAGGGCCAGTCCAAAGGCCATCATCCCCTAGCTTAAAAGCTGTCCACATCGCCAGAACCTGTCAATCATCAGAGGTACTCTTAGGTGGTTGCATTCGAGGGTGTCTTTCCTGGCTGATTGAACTACGCAGGAACAGGTGAGGCTTTCTCAGCACAGCTGCATCCTCCCAGCCCACCAGAGGAAACGCACTCGGTGGGGACTCAGGAATTTGGTATTTCTGCTCTTAAAAAACAGTGTGGGGCAATCCGTGAGTCTGGAGTGTTTCACACATAGAAGACACAAGCAGGCCAGGCGCGGTGGCTCACGCCTGTAATCCCAACACTTCGGGAGGCCGAGGCGGATGGATCACAAGGTCAGGAGATCGAGACCATCCTGGCTAACACAGTGAAACCCCATCTCTACTAAAAATATAAAAAATTAGCCAGGCATGGCGGCATGCGCCTGTAGTCCCAGCTACTCAGGAGGCTGAGGCAGGAGGATGGCATGAACCCGGGAGGTGGAGCTTGCAGTGAGCCGAGATCGCACCACTGCACTCCAGCCTGGGCGACAGAGCAAGACCCTGTCTCAAAAAAAAAAAAAAAAAGAAGACACAAGCAAAGATAAAACTAGAAATAAATATACACACAAATATGAATATTTAAAATGTATCGTGAAATATGTAACACGTGAATATATGCATCAACATGGAAATAATTAAATATTGATATACAGATATTTGTGTGTACAACATCGTAGTGCTGTTTACCAGACTGTGGTGCTGTTTCTCTATGCAAAAGAGTAAAAATCATCTACGCACAAATACACACACACACACACATACACACACACGGAAACTGTAATATTGTACCCAAAATACACTTATTTGACACATTTTGAGATGGCCCTTCAGAGGGCCTGCAATCAGAAGGAGCCCTGCAAAGTTGTCTTTTGCAGGTGAGATTTGCAACTTTATAGAAAAGCTGCATTGATAGAGTCATAATTGAAGCTCTGAGGCCCTTCCTTGTCTAGATGTAAGAAAGATGAACTGAGAGTCTGATACCTTTAGAGGTCTGGAAAAAAAAACATTTACCGTCTCTTTCTCTGAGGGCTACTATCTGTGAGGATTCTTGTAAATAACAAGACCACCTTTCCTAGCCAGGCCTTTCTGTCTCCTCTGATAACTGGTTTTGCCACCATTCCCTGTTTTGCCATATCCATGCCCCTATTCTTTGTGTTACCTGAAGATGTCATAAAATATCAACCCTTTGCTTCTCTTTCAGTTTCTATATTCTGTGCATGTACAATTCATGTGCATGTTAATACATTTGCATGCTTTTTCTCAGATTAATCTGCCTTTGGTCAGATGTTACTTAAGAGAAACTCTAGAGGGAAAAGGAGAAGTTTGTCCTTGGCCTGTACAATATATTTATACCTCAGTAAACATAGATATCATATATAGAGACATATGTGTATAATATATAGAGATAAACATATAGACATATATAAATGTAAATATATAAAATACATACAACCAGAAAATAAACACACACAAACACAAAAACAAATGCGAATACGTTTATACTAGGGGGCACTGGGCCATCTTGCTACCTGCTAACTGTGAAGGGTGCCACAAAGGCTACAGGAGGTTTTTTTGTTTTGTTTTGTGATTTTTTTTTTTTTTTTGAGATGTGGTCTCACTCTGCCACCCAGGCTGGGGTGCAGTGGTGCGATCTTGGCTCACTGCAACCTCTGCCTCCCAGGTTCAAGCAATTATCCTGCCTCAGCCTCCCGAGTAGCTGGGTTACAGGTATGGGCAACCACGCCTGGATAACTTTGTATTTTTAGTAGAGACGGGGTTTCATCATGTTGGCCAGGCTGGTCTCGAACTCCTGACCTCAGGTGATCCACCCTCCTTGGCTGCCCAAAGTGCTGGGATTACAGGCGGGAGCCACTGTGCCCAGCTTGACCACAGGAGTTTTACCCCGTCACTTCCAAGTAACCCTACACTGATGGCAAACACCAGCCCATCATTCTTTTTTTTTTTCTTTCTGAGACGGAGTCTCGCTCTGTCGCCCAGGTTGGAGTGCAGTGGCACGATCTCGGCTCACTGCAAGCTCCGCCTCCTGGGTTCACACCATTCTCCTGCCTCAGCCTCCCGAGTAGCTGGGACTATAGGTGCCCACCACCATGCCTGGCTAATTTTGTATTTTTAGTAGAGGCGGGGTTTCACTGTGTTAGCCAGGATGGTCTGGATCTCCTGACCTCATGATCCACCAGCCTTGGCCTCCCAAAGTGCTGGGATTACAGGCGTGAGCCACCACGCCCGGCCCAGCCCATCACCCTTTAACCAGACACAGCCCAGGTGCTGTCACCCTCCAGTGCAAAAGTTGTCCACATCCCCAGAACCTGGCAATCAGGATCGGTGCTCTCCTTTTGAACGCCTTAAGTGCATATGTGGTGTCCTGTATAAGTGGGTAGAGAAGAGTCTTTGTGCAGAGACAAAGAAAGGCCAGGTCTGAGCCTTCAGAGTGTGCTGGGGGCAGTGCGAGTGCGGGAGGAGCAAGATGGTAAAAGGTTGCAGGGACAGTGAGGCCAGGGAAGGTCTCTGCTGAGGACCATTGACAGCTTTCAGGAACCAGGAGAATGTGTCAGACTCTGAAGGCTACTCAGTTCTGAGGAAGTTTGTTCCAGCCAGTTTCATCTGGATTGAGAAAACTCTGCAGTTGTTCTTGAGGTACTTGAGGAGTCAGGTGCATGAGGTTTCTTTCATAAGAATAAAACACATGGAAAACAGGGTTCTGGCTTTCTAGACTCCAAAATAGGTGGCAGGCAAAGAAAACCACGTCAGAAAAAGTCTGTTGGACACTGCCGACTCAGTGAGTGGATAGTGTCTGTCATCAAACTAAAGCCTAGCTTGTGCAGTGATGAGAGTCTGTCATGTCAGATATGAACTGTGCATGCACAAGCTGGGAAGCTACAGAGAGCCCTGAGGCCCTGGGCTAGGGATCTAGTCTTGGCCAGAAGCACTGCTAGCTTCCCAGCTGGCCTCTGCATCCAAAGGCCAGGCTGAAGTGCGTGGACCTCCAGAAAGCCCATCTTTTCTACTTTTAAAATCTCACGGAGGTACCAACCAGATAGGACTTAAATGGAAGATCACCTGATATTACCCGGTTCCACAGGCTTTTGGCATCTCCATTCATCCCAGAACAGCCAGTCAGCCCTCTCTGCTGTGTCCCAGAGCACCAGGAAGTGAATAAACAGTCCTAGAGTGAGACACAGAGGATACAGCCAAGTATCAGAGGTGAGTGGCCACGCAGCCAGTGGCTCTTCTGCCTCATCCCCTCTGCATGAGCATTGTGGGGAGGAGGTCTGGGTGATAGCAACCATTTGGAGTCTCCTCCTTCCTCACCGAAGAATAACAAGACCTGAGGTCTGCAAGGACCCTACCATCTTGCCTTTGTTGGGGGTCACTCAGCAGCCAACCGCCTATGCTCTGGGTCTTTAGTTCCGATTTTGATGATTCCTGGGGATGCTATAGAGTCATCATGTGCCTTGACAGTAAGTGTGTGGGAGCTGGGTTTACTCTGGCAGAAAGAGAAGTACAGGAACTCCACAGGAGCAAAGCCGCTTCAGGAAAGAAGAGTTGAGCTCAGGCGTCTCTTTCAGAAGTGCTGGCTTGCTGCTGCTTCTACATCTCACTGTACTGGGGGAATCTTATGTGAAGCCGCCCCATGTCCTGTCTGCCTGGACACTCACCCTGCAGATAGCTCTCTGCATTCAGCAGGGTCTGGCCTAGGCCCTCTCCTGGGGGCCGGAGACCCCTCTGTTCTTCTCCAGACCCTGCAGAATTCTGGAGAGGACAGGAAGGTGGAACACACACTTTCTTCCTGCTTTTCTAGGTTGCTGGGTCATCTCTCTCCTTCTTTTAGCTATGAACCCACAGTCCACCCCCTTCTTCTTCTTTACAAGCCCCTTGGGTCCTCCAAGAACCAAAGTAAAAAAATGCTTTAAAAATGTGCAGGTCCATTCTACTTTCACTCTGCCATGTAGCTTCCCTGAAGTGACACTGCACAGGCTCTTCCATCTGCTTGTGGGGGAGGACTTTCATCTGCTTGTGGAAAATAAAAGGCAAGCAAGGGGTACAACTTAATTTTTTCTTCTTTTGACAACTTATTTTTTTGTTGTTGTTTTTTCTCTTGAGACGGAGTCTCGCTTTATCACCAGGCTGGAGTGCAGTGGCGCAATCTCGGCTCACTGCAACCTCCACCTCCCAGGTTCAGGTGATTCTCCTACCTCAGCCTCCCAAGTAGCTGGGACTACAGGTGCCCGCCACCATGCCCGGCTAATTTTTGTATTTTTAGTAGAGACGGGGTTTCACCATGTTGGCCAGGCTAGTCTCAGTCTCTTGACCTCATGATCCACCCACCTCGGCCTCCCAAAGTGCTGGGATTACAGGCGTGAGCCACCGCTCCTGGACGGGATACAACTTAACATTTAAAAAAATAATAATATTTAGGAAAAACAATCATAAAGATATTGATTATAAAAGCCCACGATTTTGGTATAAATTTGTCAACCTGAAATAATCAAAGAAAGAGAATCCCATTTCCAAGAGTTTATTCAAGTGAAAAGCTGGGAAAACCCTTTCATCTTGGTAAGTGTAGGAGTGGGAGAAATAGCATGCTTAAGTCATTTATAGACAGCTATCCTCTTCTTAGAATATGCTCACTGTATTCACACAACACTGTTTTTGAGGCCTAATAGTGCTTTATTTGTATCTACGTATGTATGCATATATGTGCACAAATATCTATTTTCTATAGAATATATAGTTAATGTATTCTAATTCTAATAATATATATAGAATATATATAGAAATAATATATATAGAATATATATACAATAATATATATAGAATATATATAGAATAATATATATAGAATATATATATAGAATATATATATTGCATCATGATGAATTGTGTGTAATTGCTATAATATATATAAAGAAAAATATATACATCTATAAATATAAATGTATAAAATAAACACAATCAGAAAATAAACACACACAAGCAAAAAACAGATGCAAATACATTTATACTAGGGACCATTGGGCCCTCTTGCCACCTGCAAATACATTTATATGAAATTGTGTGTAGAAGCTATGATATATATAGAGAGAAATATATATGTATATCAATATAAATGTATACAATAAACACAACCATGTCTTATGCATAAAATTTCCAAGTAAAAGGCATCTAAATTTAGTATACTTTGCAGTACAATAAATGTTGCAAATAAGATCTTTGAAAATGTCCTCTATGGCTTCTTGTCAGGGGAATATTCCCAGGATTTGATGGTTGGGGACATAAAGTATATGCATAATTATTTTCACTAAGTACAAAGAAAATCTCCAAGTGTGTCTGAATCCTTGAGATAAAACATGAACATGTCCACGTACATTTCCACTAATTTTGGCATAATCCAAATTTCTAAAATTAATAAATTGATATAAAATGCTTTTTTTTTCTTTTTTTTTTTTTGAGATGGAGTTTTACTCTTGTTGCCCAGGCTGGAGTGCAATGGTGCAATCTCTGCTCACTGCAAACTCTGCCTCCCGGGGTCAAGTGATTCTCCTGCCTCAGCCTCCCAAGTAGCTGGAATTACAGGCACCTGCCACCTCGCCCAGCTAATTTTGTGTGTTTTTAGTAGAGACGAGCTTTCACCATGTTGGCCAGGCTGGTCTTGAACTCCTGACCTCAGGTGAACCACCCGCCTCGGCTTCCCAAAATGCTGGGATTACAGGCGTGAGCCACCATGCCTGGCCTAAAGTGCTCTTTTGTGTCATTTATCTGATCACTAATTTTTCTGAGTTTCCCTTCACATCTTTTCAACCTATTAAAGTTTTTCCTACTATGATTTACCTATTCATATGCTTCTCAGTGTTCTGTTGGATTTCACAAGTCTTTTCTTGTTAATGTAAAATAGTTTCTTAAAATCATTACGATTATAGAATGAGTGTTCTGTGCATCTAAAAATCCTAGTTTCTTCCCGATATTTTTTCTCCCATTTTTTCTTAGTAACTACAGCCCCACATATTCAGTTGATAACATCATCATCCATGTAGATACTACACTTCTTAGCCTCCCTTGCTGGTCAGTGTGGCCATGGAACTAAAGTCGGGAAAGTGAGGTAGAGGCGGAATTGTTTGTCTGTGACTTCCAGGGACTTTCCTTATGGGAGGAGGTCTTTTGTTTTTTCTACTCCTTTTTCATGACTGCAGCTTGGGATGCACTTGTGTTTCCTGGAGCTCCAGCAGCCGTATGTGCCTATGAGGAAGTGAGCTGTGCCCTGGGCACAGCTGGAGAGTGCGGAATTCTGATGGCTCATGAAGCGGAGCTGCCACGCCAAACCTGGATGGCCAAGCCTCTGCCTGATTTTACATGAGCAAGAAGTATGCTAACTTCTCTAAGGGACTGTTATTTTGGGGATTTTATGTCACCTTCAATTGAACCTTATTCTATGTAAGAGAGGCTATACGTAGATCTACTCCATAAACACAGATCATAGAGAAGGATCATGAGTGACACAGGCAATGTGGCTTTGCCATCATGAATCGGTCAAGATTATTCCGTTTTCACTTCTGGGTACCTTGAATGTAGTGTTTGACACGTGTTTCTTTTTCCCTTATCACAATTTTAGCTCATTTAATGACTGCTGGGCTAACGATGGCACATTCTTCTTCTGCATGTACCATACATCAAGGTTCATGTCACTGTGTGGTATCAGTATCATTGTGATAGCCGTAAGAGGATACAGGAGCAACGGCGCAACAGAGTCACCTCTTGCAGCTGATGTGAGTATTCCCTTAGGTTTGAGTGAACAGGAAAATAGACACATTGGCAACAGGGAGCTCAAAAACAGTCTGTCAAATGAAGTCACAGAAACTATGTGCAAATTTAACGTAAAATCCTGAGCTCATTTAACGTAAAATGCTGAGCAGTCCTCAGCTGCATGTGCCTCTGCACAGCAGGTTTCTATTCGGGAAGGGCAGTGTAGTTTTTCTCACATTTTTCCCCTTTGTTTTCTCCCAGGCTTCATGGTAAAGCAGAATATTAATGCTAGGGCATCTGCAGGCTGGTCCTAAAGTGCTTTTCTCCACAGGAATGTCACCTGGGCACTGCAGCCAGGGGTCCCAGGTGCCACTGAGGAGGGCTTCATTCCCATCTTCAGTGAGGGAGAGCTGAGAGAAGGCAGGCAGGGTTCACAGTTCCCTCACCCACTTGCTTA
Organism: Pongo abelii; assembly: GCF_028885655.2. Classification (NCBI taxonomy): domain Eukaryota; kingdom Metazoa; phylum Chordata; class Mammalia; order Primates; family Hominidae; genus Pongo; species Pongo abelii. Next base: position 27,125,226 of record NC_071993.2, on the reverse strand, counting down.
AGCAATACATTAAAGGTTCAAAGTAAAATAAATCCGAGATCTTACAGAAGCATTTAGAACCATATATAAAGTGTGGATCACTTTTAAATATTTAAAAATGCACACAAACCACATGAAGCTACTTTTGTTAAAAGTATATGTTATTTGCAGTAGTGGTTGGTAGTATTCTTTTGTGAGATGGCTTTTTTTTTTTTTTTTTTTTGATACAGGGTCTTACTGTGTTACCCAGGCTGAAGTGCAGTGGTACGATCATAGCTCATTGCAGCCTCTAACTCCTGGGCTCAAGTAATCCTCCCAAGTAGCTGAGACTACAAGGACACACCACCCCATCTAGCTATTTACTTATTCATTTTTTGTAGAGACATGGTCTTACCTGTTGCCCAGGCTGGTCTGGAACTCCTAGCCTAAAACAACCCTCCTGCCTCGGGTTCCCAAAGTGCTGGGATTACAAGACTGAGCCATGGTGTCCTGCTAGCATTTTTTTTTTTCAAGCAATCACCATTTAGATTCTTAGTTCTCTTAACTTTTAGGTTTTTAACAGTTCAATACACCTTCCAAGTGTTCCTTGGAATATTTTTTCTGGTTTAACTATTGGTTTCGGTGATGTCTATGGCCTGTTTTAACGCTAAGACTCTCTGATCTGTATCCATTTGGTTAGAGCACGTACAAGTAAAGCCAAGGTTATTCAATGACTTCACTCCAACACCTTTTCTGTGATCTCTAGTTCTACAGTTGCCTAATGATTTTGGGATAAAAAGTGCTTTTGAGACACATACTTCAGAGTCCCTGCTCTGCTAATGCAGAGCCAGTCTTAATTAATATTGAAAATGCCGTTGTTTTGTCTTATTCAATGAGATTAACTGAGCAAACATTTATTGAGCAGCAATTACGGACAAGACATTATGAAACACAAAAAATGATAATAGTTTTGACATTAGGAAGCTTAAGGGAAATATGACATATTAATAAATTACTACAAATTAAGGCATAATATAATAAAACAAGAGGACAAACTATTTTAATAAACATGTTCTACCACCCACAATTCCCAATGTGCAGCTTCATTCAGGGGACGTAAGTTTCTAGGCCAGCAGCTAAGGATGTATTTTGTTTATATTCAGCCTCTCAAAATGCAGTTCTGTAATCAGAATACAAAAACAACCAACAACACTTGCCCAAACTTCATTACGTTTCAGGTAATACTAAAAGTCATACAATGCTTATAACATAAAACTTTGTCGTATAAAGTATATTCGGCCGGGCGCGGTGGCTCACGTCTGTAATCCGAGCACTTTGGGAGGCCGAGGCGGGCGGATCACGAGGTCAAAAGACTGAGACCATCCTGGTCAACATGGTGAAACCCCTTCTCTACTAAAAATACAAAAATTAGCTGGGCGTGGTGGCAGGCGCCTGTAGTCCCAGCTACTCGGGAGACTGAGGCAAGAGAATGGCGTGAACTCGGGAGGCAGAGGTTGCAGTGAGCCAAGATCGCGCCACTGCACTCCAGCCTGGGAGACAGAGCGAGTCTGCGCCACACACACACACACACACACACACACAAAAGTATATTCAATAGACCTTGCGTGTAAAGCAGTAAGAGCTCTTTGCCTGCAAAATATAAAAAGTAATTGCAATTACTCTTCAATAAATCTGAGTTGCATCGCTATCATTCGCTGACTTGCTCAACTGATCCTCTCAGTCAACTTTTGTCTCTTCCTTACCACTAAGCGGCAGTAAAGACTAAATAATGACGCAGCTCTACTCAAGGGTTCCCTATCCAAGTGAAGTTTTCCCATTATTTCTACTTCTAAAAAAATGAATGTGAAATGGGATTTTAAACTTCCACATTAAAAAAAGAAGAGTGGAGGGAAAAGTGTGGAGGGGAGAAATAAAGACACGTGAATGAAACATTTGCTTTACCATTTACCTTTTAAAATGACATGGAAAGTCAATTCAAGATCACTTAATCTTTAAAAAAAAAAAACCCACAATCTGAACACAGTCCTTACAAACGTGCCAATCGCTGTTTCACTGTGGTAGGTCTCCCATGCTGCCTGTGTTGTCACTGAATTACACTTGACCCTTGCATGGGATTACCCTTCACCCTGTGGGTCTTCACTAACTAGAACCCCATGTACCTGCATGCCGTGCTCACCACTTTCCTTCCCATCTATTAGCCCCTTCTTCAGTATTTGGTCTTCAGGTCACCTCTTCCCTTTCTAGCTCTTTCTAGCACTCTGATTTTCTCTGTTCCTGTAGCCTACGCTATTCCAGATCAGCTCTCAGAGACAAAAATGGGGACTTCAGGATGGATAAATCAAAGGAAGCTGTTATTATAACACTTCCTATCTTATTTTCCTATAAATTCTCTCTTTCTGTCTTAGTCTGTCTCTCTCTCTCAAAGAAATAGAAATTTACAGAGTAAGAGATATTAGGAAGATAAATTTCTTGGCAGGGTCAGGAAAAGGTTGAAGAGTTGCCGATATTAAAACAAATTTGAATTAAACGTTTTTAGACTTCATAGGTAGCTCCTCTGAAAAAGGTTAAGTTAAAGAATCTTGTTAAGGGCAGATTACAGAATATATGTAAAATGTTTGATACTGTTTTTGTTATTATTACAATGCTAGTCATGTCTATAATATTTTAAAAGTAAAGAATTATATAGTTTACATTTCTTTCTAATCTAGAAACAGATTCTTATTTTAGCTTGGATATTTGTTAACCTTTTCACAATCATTGAGATAAAATTAACTTATATTTTATGGAAATTATATTCCCTTATGGAATACCATAGAATTGTTTTATAAATCTTAAGTAAGAGGTTATGTGTTTCATATAGCATTCCAAAAATAAAACCAACAGTATGCTTTGCTTTCCATTATTATGAATCTATGTTATAAAACTTTTAGTATTGCAAATATTGTTACAATAAACAGTTTGACTGAAAACGTGTGCAATTTCACCTAAAAATAGAAAATAAAAGCTTTGTCTTCAGAAGCTGTCAAGGAAAATTATAATAAAAGCTATATTTTCCACAATTCAGATTTAATTAATTTTATATATTGCCATTGATTTAAATAGAATTTTAATTTTAGAACTATTTTAGATTTACAGAAAACTTGTGACGATAGTATGGTGTTCCTGTAAAGCCCCAAACCCAGTTTTCTCTATTATTAATATCTTAGTATGGTATATTTGATACAATTAATGAATCAATATTGATGAATTATTGATATATAAAAATCATACTTGTTCAGAATTCCTCAGTTTATTTAATGTCCATTTTCTGTTGCAGGATACAATTTAGAACATCACATTACATTTAGACATTAGGAGAGAGACTCCAAGTTACATTGTGCTGCTGGTCCATTTAAAACTTTATGTTTGAAAATGTGTAACAAATTATATTTTCCAGTTTTAAAAGTCACATTTTTATCTTACAAAATGTTTAGAGTGCACATGAGTATGTGAAACACAATTTCATCATTAAAATACTAAATTTTGGAATATATGTTTTCATTATTAGAAAATGTTTTCAACTGTGGGTGTGTGTGGTTTATTTAAGTGTTTTTATGAAAGCATTTGGGAAGTCTCCACCCATGAACTGGTGTCTCTTAACTTCTACCTGTATTTCTACGAGTGTCCATTATATACATTTTACAGTTTTTCTATTTAATGCATAAAGTTATTTTTGAGTGCGGTGTATATCTTTTAACAATATAAAAGGCATAACTCTGTTCTTTTTACCTATTAAATGGATATACTTTTATTTACATGTGTTCCAATGTCACTGATTCAATTTTTGCAATGTGAATTCTGCTTTCTACTCCAATAAACACATCATTTCATTGCAGTTTTGTTTGTTTCATTTCCTTGGGTTTTTCTTTTTTGTGTACTTCTGCACCATCCGTTCTCTTTCCTAACAGCTTTACTTAAAGTATACTACTTAGTATTGATTGACAGCCTACTCTGTGCCAGTCTTTCCTCTGTAGGACTGGCCTCTAAGTCAACACTTCCGGGGCTCTGGCACAAGTGCCCACGGGCAGGTCAGCTGGCTCCTCTCTTTCCATGGGCACACTCGTCAGTCACGTCCTTTTGCAGCTCCTTCAGTTGGCTTCTCATATTGTTCATCCCTTTTGTCAACAGAGTCAATGTTTTCTTGATTTTTCTTTTTTTTTTTTTTTTTTTTTTTTTTTTTCTTTTTTTTTTTCTTTTATTGTAATTATTATTATTATTATTATTATACTTTAGGTTTTATGGTACATGTGCCCAATGTGCAGTTAGTTACATATGTATACATGTGCCATGCTGGTGCACTGCACCCACCAACTCGTCATCTAGCATTAGGTATATCTCCCAATGTTATCCCTCCCCCCTCCCCCCGACCCACAACAGTCCCTGAAGTGTGATGTTCCCCTTCCTGTGTCCATGTGTTCTCATTGTTCAATTCCCACCTATGAGTGAGAATATGCGGTGTTTGGTTTTTTGTTCTTGCGATAGTTTACTGAGAATGATGATTTCCAATTTCATCCATGTCCCTACAAAGGACATGAACTCATCATTTCTTATGGCTGCATAGTATTCCATGGTGTAGATGTGCCACATTTTCTTAATCCAGTCTATCATTGTTGGACATTTGGGTTGGTTCCAAGTCTTTGCTATTGTGAATAATGCCGCAATAAACATACGTGTGCATGTGTCTTTATAGCAGCATGATTTATAGTCCTTTGGGTATATACCCAGTAATGGGATGGCTGGGTCGAATGGAATTTCTAGTTCTAGATCCCTGAGGAATCGCCACACTGACTTCCACAATGGTTGAACTAGTTTACAGTCCCACCAACAGTGTAAAAGTGTTCCTCTTTCTCCACATCCTCTCCAGCACCTGTTGTTTCCTGACTTTTTAATGATTGCCATTCTAACTGGTGTGAGATGGTATCTCATTGTGGTTTTGATTTGCATTTCTCTGATGGCCAGTGATGGTGAGCATTTTTTCATGTGTCTTTTGGCTGCATAAATGTCTTCTTTTGAGAAGTGTCTGTTCATGTCCTTTGCCCACTTTTTGATGGGGTTGTTTGTTTTTTTCTTGTAAATTTGTTGGAGTTCATTGTAGATTCTGGATATTAGCCCTTTGTCAGATGAGTAGGTTGCGAAAATTTTCTCCCATTTTGTAGGTTGCCTGTTCACTCTGATGGTAGTTTCCTTTGCTGTGCAGAAGCTCTTTAGTTTAATTAGATCCCATTTGTCAATTTTGGCTTTTGTTGCCATTGCTTTTGGTGTTTTAGACATGAAGTCCTTGCCCATGCCTATGTCCTGAATGGTATTGCCTAGGTTTTCTTCTAGGGTTTTTATGGTTTTAGGTTTAACATTTAAGTCTTTAATCCATCTTGAATTGATTTTTGTATAAGGTGTAAGGAAGGGATCCAGTTTCAGCTTTCTACATATGGCTAGCCAGTTTTCCCAGCACCATTTATTAAATAGGGAATCCTTTCCCCATTTCTTGTTTTTCTCAGGTTTGTCAAAGATCAGATGGTTGTAGATATGTGGCATTATTTCTGACGGCTCTGTTCTGTTCCATTGATCTATATCTCTGTTTTGGTACCAGTACCATGCTGTTTTGGTTACTGTAGCCTTGTAGTATAGTTTGAAGTCAGGTAGCGTGATGCCTCCAGCTTTGTTCTTTTGGCTTAGGATTGACTTGGCGATGCGGGCTCTTTTTTGGTTCCATATGAACTTTAAAGTAGTTTTTTCCAATTCTGTGAAGAAAGTCATTGGTAGCTTGATGGGGATGGCATTGAATCTGTAAATTACCTTGGGAAGGATGGCCATTTTCATGATATTGATTCTTCCTACCCATGAGCATGGAATGTTCTTCCATTTGTTTGTATCCTCTTTTATTTCCTTGAGCAGTGGTTTGTAGTTCTCCTTGAAGAGGTCTTTCACATCCCTTGTAAGTTGGATTCCTAGGTATTTTATTCTCTTTGAAGCAATTGTGAATGGGAGTTCACTCATGATTTGGCTCTCTGTTTGTCTGTTATTGATGTATAAGAATGCTTGTGATTTTTGCACATTGATTTTGTATCCTGAGACTTTGCTGATACACACACTCGTCAGTCACGTCCTTTTGCAGCTCCTTCAGTTGGCTTCTCATATTGTTCATCCCTTTTGTCAACAGAGTCAATGTTTTCTTGATTTTTCTTAAACAAAAAACTCACGCTTTTTGAAATTTAATTATATTTCTTGAACTGAAATTTTCCTTTTTGTTTTATACTAAAAATATATTTTTCTTCTGAATTATTCCTTTCCATTTATGCTCTAGGGTGCTTCTAAACCTTCAAAAGTTGTTTTAGATTGTGTTATTTTAATTATTTTTATTCTGTTACGCATCTTCAAAATAAATTAGACCTGGTGTTTGCCAATACACTACATGGATAAATTCTCGTTGGCTCTAGTTATTGTCCACCTGATTGCTCCCCAGGCTGGACTCAACCTCCTGAGCTCAAGTGATCCCCCGCCTCAGCCTCCCACCATGCCTGGCCTGGAGCTATTTTTTAATGGGTACCAAGTTTCACTTTGGGAAAAAGGTGGTGATGGTTGTAATAACAGTATGAATATACTCAATACCACTGGAATGGATACTTATAAAATGTTAAAATGGTCATTTTCATTTTTGTGTTATATATATTTTACCATAACAGCAAAAATTAACTTTATAAAGTTATATGCTGTTGGAAACTCTGGAAACAGTGGGAAAAGGGGGAAATTCTATTACATAAAAATTAATTTTGCAATGCAGATCTTTTTTTGCTAACTCAAGCTTTTGTTTATTTCAATAAAGCCAAATCCAGTAAACTATTTTCAGCCAGGATTAGTCAGAACTAAAAGGTTGGACTGTTTTCCTTCAGAAACTGAATGTTTTTCTTGCCTGCAATAGGCTGATGTGTTCCAAATAATAATGGAATTATCCTCAAAACCAGAAAATACTGGTTTGTATATATTTTAGGGCCTGTTTCTGAATTTTCTATTCTTTTGTTCTTATCTCTTTATCTATTTGTGTACCATTACCAATCCATTTTAATTATAGTAGCACTTAAATTGTTTTAATAACACATAGGGCTAGATTTCCTTGTGTAAAATAAAAACTATTTATTGCAATATTGTGGTGATAGTCAAAGATTAAAAACAATTTAAATGTCTTTCAACATGAGACTGACAATAATTATGACCAGTGGAATAGCACAAAAAATAATGGGGAAGTTTTTAATGTTTGATATAAAATGATCTCCAGAATATATTGTTAAATGAACAAAAAAGCGGCTGGGTACAGTGGCTCATGCCTATAATCCCAGCACTTTGGGAGGCCAAGCCGGGTGATCACCTGAGGTTGGGAGTTCGAGACCAGCTTGGCCAACATGGTGAAATCCCTGTCTCTACTAAAAATAGAAAAATTAGCCAGGCATGGTGGCGTGCACGTGTAATCCCAGCTACTCTGGAGGCTAAGGCAAGAGAATTGCTTGAACCCAGGAGGCAGAGGTTGCAATGAGCCAAGATCAAGCCATTGCATCCCAGCCTGGGTGACAGAGTGAGACTCCATCTAAAAAAAAAAAAACACTTTCCATCAGAAGTGCTTACATTTGTTGAACACTCACCTTTTTTTTTTTTAGACTGGGGTGTCACAATGTTGCCTAGGCTGGTCTTGAACTTCTGGGCTCAAGTGATCTACCTGCCTCAACTTCCCAAAGTGCCGGGATTACAGGCATAAGCCACTGAGCCCAGCCTCTGAGCACTCACTTTTTAAAATGTATTTATTTTAATTTATTTATTTGGATTTTTTATATTTATTTATTTTTGAGATGGAGTCTTGCTCCGTCATCCAGGCTGAGTGCATTGGTACCATCTCAGCTCACTGCAACCTCCATCCCCCAGGTTCAAGCGATTGTCCTGCCTCAGCCTCCCAAGTAGCTGGGATTGCAGTTGCCTGCCACCATGCCCGGCTAATTTTTGTATTTTTAGTAGAGACAGGGTTTCGCTGTGTTGGCCAGGCTGGTCTCGAACGTCCAACCTCAGGGGATCCCCCCACCTTGGCCTCCCAAAGTGCTGGGATTACAGGCATGAGCCATCTCGCCTGGCCTAAATGAGTGTTGTGCTAACTACTTTACGGTATTATCTATATTATTTCATTTATTGTTTACAAAACATAGGTAGGTCCTGGCAAAATTATACACCTTGCCCAGGGTCACACAGGTGTGAATAGTTAAGCTTAGATTTAAAAGAAATGAGCGAGTCAGGTGTGGTGGCTCATGCCTAGAATCCCAGCATTTTGGAAGGCCAGGGAGGGAGGATCTCTTGAGCCCAGGAGTTCGAGACCAGCCTGGGCAACACAGCGAGACTCTGTCTTTACAAACAATTTAAAAATTAGCTGGGTGCAGTGACTCTAGCCTATGGTCCTAGATACTAAAAAGGCTGAGGTGGGAGGATTGCTTGAGTCCAGGAGGTTGAGGCTGCAGTGAGCTATGATTGGATCACTGCAGTCTACCCCGTGTGACAGAGGGAGACCCTGTCTCAAAAAACAAACATACGAAAAAAGAGCAAATAAGGGATGGCACTTCCAGAACAGTGGAGTAGACACCTTCAAAGACCATGAAAGCAATTAGAACACTGGCAAAAATTGCAAAAGTCATCTTTTTCAAAATGTTGGAAATTAAGGCTTGCAATAATCTGAGCAGTATTGATTCAAGAAAAACATCTGAATCTCAGTAAAAACAGGAAGCTTTTAATATTTTAACTTGTCTTACTCTTAATCCTCTCCCCAGCTTCACAGTAGCCCTGAAGATGAACTTGACAATCGTGGTAGCTATGAAAAGCAGCAGCATAACAGTTATTTGAGAGGGAGGAAGAGGTTTGGTGTAAACCCCCAAACTCTAATCTAAAGAGAATTGTCACTATTTTACCTGAAGGCTCCTGGGAAAGATCCCATTCTCAGGACTTACCTTTATTTGACCAATACATTCCTATCCTCAGGGCATTTGTCAAAACCAATCAGTGGCAATGATTTACCATTGAAGTGACTGAGGCAGTGATACCAATTGGGCAAATAAAAAGCTGAACCAGAAACTTAAAAGGAGACCAGCCTGGACAACATGGTGAGATCCTGTCTCTAAAAAAAAAAAAAAAAAAAAAAAGCTGGGTGTTGTGGCATGCACCTGTAGTCCCAGCTATTCTATTCAGGAGGCTGAGGCAGGGCTTGAGCCTAGGAGTTCGAGGCTACAGTAGCCATGTTCACACCACTGCACTCCAGCCTGGTTGACAGAGCAAGACCTTGTCTCAAACAAACAAACTAACAAAAAACTTAAAAGAGGCTCAGAGTAGTGACATGCACCTGTCATCCAAACTCTTTGGGAGGCTGATGGGGGAAGATTGCTTGAGCCCAAGGGTTGAGGCCAGCCAGGGCAACATAGTGAGACCCTCATCTCTAAAAAAAGAAAGAAAGATAGAAAAAGTGAAAATCTGGGGAATGAGACCTCTCTAGAAGGCTTTGAAATGCAGTAACAAACATACACAAACACACACACAAAAGGGAAGAGCAGAAAAGAAATGCAGTAACATACTCTTGATCAAGAGGCAACGAATATCATATTAAAAGTCTTTAAAGAAAAATACCATCAACCAAGAATTGTATACAATTTCACCAATACTATCCTTCACAAACAAAGGTGAAATTAAGACTTTCCTAGCTTTAAAAACAACAACAACAAAACCACTGAGAAAATTTTGTCATTAGGAGACTTGTTCTCAAGAAATACTAAAAGGGGATGGGAGGAGTGGCTCACGCCTGAAATCTCAGCACTTTGGGAGGCCACGCAGGAGAACTGCTTGAGCCCAGGAATTTGAGATCAGCCTGGGCAACACAGTGAGACCCTGTGTATTTTAGAAATAAATAAATAAGTTTAAAATTAAAAATAAAATGAAGTCCTTCAGGTTGAAATGAGAGATACTACACAGTTACTTGAATCCACGTGAAGAAAGAAAGAGCACTAACTATGTAGTTCAATATAAAACCAATATAAATGTATTTTGTTTGTAACTCTTTCTTCTAACTGATTTAAAAGACAACTGCAGACAGCAATAATTATAAAGCTGTGTTTATGGGTTTATAATGTTTAAAGATGTAATTTGTGACAATAATAGCACAAAGTGGGAGAGGGAAAGGAGCTATATTGGAGCAAAGTCTTGGTATAGTATTGAAGTTAACTTGGTACTATTTGGAACTAGGTTGTTTAAAAATGTTCGTTGTAACCCCCTAGGGCAGCCAGTAACAAAATAACACAAAAATATACAGAAAAAGAAACAATAAGAGAATTAAAATAGTACAGTAGAAAACATGTATTTAACATGAAAAAAGGTACTACTCATGGAATAGAACAAAAAAGGAATAAGCCACCTAGAAAATAAATAGAAAAAAATGTAAACATGTTTTACTTTATCAATAATTGAATGTAAATGTAAATGGACTAGCACTTTGGGAGGCTGAGGTGGACAGATCATCTGAGGTCAGGAGTTCAAGACCAGCCTGTAATCCCAGAACTTTGGAAGGCTGAGGCTAGTGGATCGCTTGAGCCCAGGAGTTCAAGATCAACGTGGGCAACATGGTGAAAGTCTGTCCCTACCGAAAAAAAGAAAAGGCCAGGCGCGATGGCTCATGCCTGTAATCCCAGCACTTTGGGAGGCCAAGGAGGGCAGATCACAAGGTCAAGAGACGGAGACCATCCTGGCCAACAACCCTGTCTCTACTAAAAATACAAAAATTAGCTGGGCATGGTGGCGAGCAACTATAGTCCTAGCTACTCGGGAGGCTGAGGCAGGAGAATCGCTTGAACCCGGAAGGCTGATGTTGCAGTGAGCCAACATTGTCCCACTGCACTCCAGCCTGGCGACAGAGTGAGACTCCATCTCAAAAAAAAAAAAAAAAATTAGCCAGTGGTGGTGGTGTGTACCTGTAGTCCCAGCTACTCCGAAGGCTGAGGTGAGAGAATTGCTTGAGCTGGGGAGGTGAAGGTTGCAGTGAGCTAAGATCGAGCCACTGTACTCCAGCCTGGGTGACAGAGTGAGACCCTGTCTCAAAAAAAAAAAAAAAAAAAAAAAAAAATCAATTGTATTTCTATACACTAGCATTGAATAATCTAAAAGTGAAATTAAGAAAAGTTACTTTCATATTAGCATCAAAAAATTAAATACTCAGGAGTAAATTTAACAAAAAGCTTGTACACTGAAAAGTGACAAAATACTGCTGAATGAAGTAAAAGAAGATGTAAATAAAAGTGAAAATACAAAATACATCCCATGTTCATGGACCAGAAGACAATATTGTTAAGGTGGCAACACTCCCCAATTTGACCTACAGATTGATATAATCACATACAAGAGATATTTAATAAGATTAACAAACTACCAACTGGCTTTTTGCAGAAATTGACAAGCCAATCCTAAAGTTCATATGGAAATGCAGAGGACCCAGCAGAGCCAAAACAATCTTGAGGAGCCAAATTGGAGTATTCACATTTAATAATTTCAAAACTTACTACAAAGCTACACTAATCAAAACTGTGTGGCACTGGCACTAGGCTACACCTACAGATTAATGGAATGAAATTGAGAACTCAGAAATAAATCCTTACACTTTTGTTCCATTCATTTTCATCAAGGGTGCCAAAACAAATCACTGGGGAAAGAACAGTCTTTTCAATAAATGATGCTGGGACAACTGAATAACCACATGCAAAAGAATACATTTGGACCTCCACCTCACACCGTATATAAAAATTAACTCAAAATAAATCATAGACACAAATGTAAGGGCTAAAACTATAAAACTCTCAGAAGAAAGCTTAGGCATAAACCATTGTTCCCTCAATTATGCCATGGTTTCTTAGGACACCAAAAGCACAAATGACAAGAGAAAAACATATACTTTGAACTTAATTGAAATTAAAACCTTTTGTGCTCCTAAGGATATCATTAACAAAGTGAAAAGAACATCTACAGAATGGGAGCAAATACTACAACTCATAGATGTGATAGGAGAGTTGTATCCAAAATATATAAAGGGGTGGGGCACGGTGGCTCAGGCCTGTAATCCCAGCACTTTGGAAGGCCAAAGGGGGCGGATCACTTGAGACCAGGAGTTCAAGGTTGGCCAACATGGTGAAACCCTGTCTCTACTACAAATACAAAAACATGGCCGGGCGCAGTGGCTCACACCTGTAATCCCAGCTACTCGGGAGGCTGAGGCAGAGGAATCACCTGAACCTAGGAGGCGGAGGTTGCAGTGGGCCGAGATCACGCCGCTGCACTCCAGCCTGGCAACAGAGCAAGACTCCGTCTGGAAAAAAAAAAAAAAAAAATTAGCCAGGCATGGTGGCTCAAGCTTGGAATCCCAGCTACTTGGAAGGCAGAGGTGGGAGGATTGCTTGAACCTGGGAGGCAGAGGTTTCAGTGAGCCAAGATTGTGACACTGCACTCCAGCCTGGGTGACAGAGTGAGACAGCTAAACCCTTGTGTGGCCATTCATACAAGTCCCTATTTAGGACACAAGTGATTATGCTACCTTTGCACGGTCAGGATAGAGCAGTTGTTGAACATATGTCACTGGGCATTCAGTGCCTCTAATACTGGTAATGCTAGATCCATCTCAAAAAACAAAAAAACAGGCCAGGCGTGGTGGCTCACGCCTGTAATCCCAGCACTTTGGGAGGCTGAGGCGGGCGGATCACAAGGTCAGGAGTTCAAGACCAGCCTGGCCAACCTAGTGAAACCCCGCCTTTACTAAAAACACAAAAAATTAGCCAGGAGTGGTGGTGGGCACCTGTAGTCCCAGCTACTCGGGAGGCTGAGGCAGGAGAATGGCGTGAACATGGGAGGCAGAGCTTGCAGTGAGCCGAGATCGCGCCACTGCACTCCAGCCTGGGAGACAGAGCGAGACTCCAGCTCAAAAAAATAAATAAAAAATAAAAAATAAAAAGACAACCCAATAGAAGATGTCCAAAGGATCTGAATAGATAACTTTCTAAAGAAGATATACAACTAGCCAAGAAGCACATGAAAAGATATTGAACATATTAGTGATTAGGGAAATGCAAATCAAAGCCACAGTGAGATACAACTTCATACCCACTATGATGGCTATATTCAAAAAGACAATAACAAGTACTGGCAAACATGTGGAGGAGAGAGTGTTGGCAGGGTAATCAGACACTGTCAAATAAGAATTTCTGTGATGATGGAAATATTCTGTAAATCTGTATTGCATTGCCAGTATGGTGACTGCTAACCATATGAGTACTGCCTGAAATGAGCACCTGAAAGTTGAAGTATAAATAGAAATTTTAATTTTATTTAATTTCAATTAAAATAGTTGCATGTGGGCTGGGCACAGTGGCTCATGCCTGTAATCCCAGAACTTTGGGAGGCCAAGGCTGGTGGATCACCTGAGGTTGGGAGTTCGAGACCAGCCTGACCAACATGATGAAACCCCGTCTCTACTAAAAATACAAAATTATGCTAGGCGTGGTGGCACCTGTAATCCCAGCTACTCGGGAGGCTGAGGCAGGAGAATTGCTTGAACCTGGGAGGCAGAAGTTGCATTGAGCCGAGATTGCACCACTGCCCTCCAGCCTGGGCTGCAGAGGGAGACCCTGTCTCAAAAAAAAAAAAAAAAGAAGAAATAAATAATAAAATAAAATAGTTGCATGTGGTTAGTAATCACCACATTAGCACAATATTTTGGACTATTATGATATACAGCTTCCACAAAGGAATAATAACCCTTTCTCTCTCATATGTAGTAAGGTAAAAACTTACAAACTGTGTATCAGATACAAAAAAAAGTTGTATTATTTATAACTCATCTTGTTCTCAAGCCCCAGTCCAAGTGAAAGTGCAAGAAAAATCTTTGTATGGCCAGGGAAAAGCAAATCAGCCTTCTCCTGTTTAAGCACAGTCTCTTTCAGTCCATACCAGTTCCTTTTGTTAGATAATCAATCTATTCCTAGACTTCTACCAGGCTGCCTTTCTACCTTGAAAATGCCTCCCCTCTCAGTCCTCCTTATCAAATGGCATTGGTTGAGGGGAAATTCATGTATCATCAAAGCAGGGGCTGGGCACTGTGGCTCATGCCTGTAATCCTCGCAGTTTGGGAGGCTGAGGTGGGAGGATCCTTTGAGCCTAGGAGTTCAAGACCAGTCTGGCCAACATGGAAGACCTCATCTCTACAAAAAAAAAAATTTTTTTTTTTGAGATGGAATCTCACTCTATTGCCCAGGCTGAAGTGCAGTGGTGTGATTTCGGCTCCCTGCAACCTCCACCTCCCGGGTTCAGACGATTCTCCTGCCTCAGCCTCCCTAGTGGCTGGGATCACAGGTCTGCACCACCACGCCCAGCTAATTTTTGTATTTTTAGTAGAGACAGGGTTTCTCCATGTTGGCCAGGATGGTCTCAAACTCCTGACCTCAGGTGATCCACCCGCCTTGGCTTCCCAAAGTGCTGGAATTACAAGCCTGAGCCAGTGCCCAGCCTACAATTTTTTTTTAAAGAAATTAGCTGAGTGTGGTAGCTCTCACCTGTAGCCCCAGCTACTTGGGAGGCTGAGGCAAAATGGTCACTTGAGCCCAGGAATTTGAGGCTACAGTGAGCTATGATGGCACCACTGCACTCCAGCCTAGGCAACAGAATGAGACCCTATCTCAAGAAAAAAAAAAAAATGCAGGTGTGGAGAAGAGACAGTGCAATGTGGCTTGGCTGCTCTGGCCTGGACATCAGTGCTGGAGATCATGGATGTGTAGCTTGTCCCACATGATTACTTTAGGCACTCTGTCAACATCAGCTACTAAATTCTAAGGTTCCTTTTCCTGCCCTGGTCTCCAGTTGTAAAGTCCCTGTAACAAGCAGCTTTTATATTCTGACCCCAGGTCTTCTTTGGAATTTCAGTTCTCTTAGCTTTTCCACGTGCCCCACGGAGGCTTGTGTGAACTTTTGATTTTTTACAAAGATCTGCAGTTATTAGGGAATGCAGGCACTATCTTGGGCCCATTTGCCTAGAAACCTCCTCAACCATTTCGAAATTAGCACTTGGATGCAGTCATGTGTCTCTCGCCTTTACTGAATGGAGAGTGTTTTCAAAGGGGCTTTTGATTTCTTGGATTATGCACTGAGAAGTCAGGAGAAAGCACCCCTAGACTGAGTCCCAAAAATTTATTTGGATGTTTCTTCCCAGAGCGTGAACCTAAACCTTTTCCCCCACTTTCTTTCTTTTATTTTCTTTCTTTTTTTTTTGAGATGGAGTCTTGTTCTGTCGCCCAGGCTGGAGTGCAGTAGTGCAATCTCTGCTCACCGCAACCTCCGCCTCCTGGGTTCGACCTATTCTCCTGCCTGAGCCTCTCAAGTAGCTGCGACTACAGGCACTCAACACTACGTCCACCTAATTTTTGTAATTTTAGTAGACACAGGGTTTCACCACTTTGGCCAGGGTGGTCTCGAACTCCTGACCTCAGATGATCCACCTGCCTCGGCCTCCGAAAGTGCTGGGATTACAGGCGTGAGCCATTGTGCTTGGCCTTTTCCCCCTTTCTTGCTTTTCTTTCTCCTCTTTCCCTGAGTCTTGGGCTCTCTAATTCCTTTTCATGATTTGGATCTTCTCTATACATGGCTTTATAATAAAACTCAATTTCCCAACATCTAAGCCTTGCTTTTGATATATGAAAGGATGCTTTTAAAATTCTGAAATCCTTTTCTTTTTATAAAGTCTGATTTGCCAGGCCATTTTCTCATGACTGGTTTTAAGATCCTAGTTTGCTTTATAAAATCTGAAAATTGACTTTTTCATTCTGTTTTCCATTTGTGACCTAACAGTCCACAATCTCTCCAGAGCAAATGGTTGCCTCAGAATAAAAAAAAAAAAAATCAAAAATCTCATTCCATCACTAGGAAAAGCATATTAATATATTTTTAAAACGATTACTAGAGCTACTTCCTGAAAGCTGGTGAAGCACTCTTGTGCTAATTTTAAAAGGGAACCTCTTCCTCTGAGTGAATGCAGCCCACACCAGAGCTTTCAGCTTGGGGCACCAAGCTCAGGTCCTACTTATCCTCAGCCAAGTATGGTGCGGCATGTGAGTAACCTGCATAACCACACATGGTAGTCCTGGATAGCGCCCAGGTAACACGTATATGTATTGCACAATTTTCCTCAGTAGACACCTGACACTGTTGTTTTCTTGATTATCTCTTCTCTCGGGAAACTTCCCACGCCAACCTCAGGGTGGTTCAAATAGTTTCGCTGCTGCTGTTTGAACATGCCCCTACTGCCAAAGGTGATAAGTGGAAAGAAGATGAAATTGAAGCTGATGGCTGGGCATAGTGGCTCACGCCTGTAATCCCAGAAATTTGGGAGGCTGAGGCAAGAGCATCACTTGAGCCCAGGAGTTCAAGACCAGCCTGGGCAACAGAGCGAGACCCCATTTCTTAACAACAACAAAAAAATCAGGTATGGTGGTGTGAGCCTGTAGTCCCAGCTACTTGGAAGGCTGAGATGGGACGTTGAGGCTGCAGTAAGCCACAATGAGCTGTGACCACGCCACTGCACTCTAGCCTAAGCAACAGAGAGACACTCTTGTCTCAAAAGAAAGAGGAAGAAGGAGGAGGAGGAGGAGGAGGAGGAGGAGGAGGAGGAGGAGGAGGCGGAGGAGGAGGCGGCGGCGGCGGCGGCGGCGGCGGCTGGGGGCCGTGGCTCACGCCTTTATCCCAGCACTTTGGGAGGCCGACGTGGGCGGATCACAAAGTCAGGAGTTCGAGATCAGCCTCGCCAACATAGTGAAACCCCGTCTCTACTAAAAATACAAAAATGAACCAGGCATGGTGGCACGTGCCTGTAGTCCCAGCTACTTAGGAGGCTGAGGCAGGAGAATCACTTGAACCCAGGAGGTGGAGGTTGTAGTGAGCCGAGATCTGGCCGCCGCACTCCAGCGTGGGCAACAGAGCGAGGCTCCGTCTCAAAAAAATAAATAAAATAAAAATAAACTAAAAAAAGAAATTGAACTTGGACTAATCAGATTTTCTTTTTGCAAGATATGGGTTTGGAACAGAAGGATTTCAATCTCAGATTGGGCTTCTTGAATGCAGTAGAAGGGAAAACTTGGGATTTGAATTTACATGCTCTCCACCACTTAGAAAGGGCAGCGAAGAAAACCTTTAGGCAAAGAAATAAGACATTTATTGAGAACGCTGCCTAGGTTCCTTCTGTCCTTCCAAAGGATTCATTCTAGTACTTTCTTAGGACTTATTACTGATTGCATTTCTATTTTTGAGTTCTGTAAGCCTGAATTTTTATAATAAAATTTTTTTCTCCCACCCTCAACTGATGCTAGCTTGAGTCGTTTTCTGTAACTTCCAAGGAAAGAAATACTAACTTTATGTGGATTGTCATTTGTCTCTAGAACTATTTTTTCAGAGACTAGGTCTCGCAGTGTTGCCCAGGCTGGAATGCAGTGATATTCACAAGTTCAGTCATTTCCCACAGCAGCCCGAACTCCTGGGCTCAGGTGGTCCTCTTGGCTCAGTCTCCTGAGTAGCTGGGACTACATTGAACTTTTATTTTCCCCCCACATCAAGTGGGTAATATGCCAACATCCTAACAAGGATTGATGGAGGCACATCTTACACATAGCGTGAAAACTCAATCATCATGCTTATGAACTATGAAAGGATCAGAACTTTTAAATGTGTTTTATGTTTTAGTTGTATCAGAGTTCAGTCAGGAAACAAAAATTACTATAGATATTTCAAGCAGTGGGGGATTTAAAAAACCATTGGAAGAGTTTGAGGCTCAAAGTTCAGGGAAGACCATCACTAGCTCCCAGTTTACCAGTAGGCTCAGAGAATGAGGTACTTGTTATAACTGGCCAGGTTAATTGCTCCAGAAACTGCTCTGTTACAAGTGCTTACAATATCTTACTGAAGTTCAAAAGGGAGGTGGAGGAGGAGATGTTGGTTCAGCAGCTTCCAAAATTAGCAAGCGATTTACTCATCTAAAAACCATACTGGATGGGCACAGTGGCTCATGCTTGTAATCCCAGTGCTTTGGGAGGCTGAGGTGGGCAGATCACTAGGTCAGGAGTTCGAGACCAGCCTGGCCAACATGGTGAAACTCCGTCTCTACTAAAAATACAAAAATTAGCCTGACGTGGTGGCAGGCACCTGTAATCCCAGCTACTTGGGTGGCTGAGGCAGGAGAATCGCTTGAACCCGGGAGGTGGAGTTTGCAGTGAACCAAGACCGTGCCACTGCACTCCAGCCTGGACAACAGAGCAAGACACAGTCTCAAAAAACAAACAAACAAAAAAACCACAGCTGGGCACAGTGACTCATGCTTGTAATCCCAGCACTTTGGGAGGCCGAGGTGGGTGGATCACTTGAGATCAGGAGTTTGAGACCAGCCTGGCCAACATGGTGAAACCCTGTCTCTACCAAAACATACAAAAATTAGCTGGTTGTGGTGGCACGTGGCTGGAATCCCAGCTACTTGGGAGGCTGAGGTGTGAGATTCACTTGAACTCGGGAGGTGGAGGTGCAGTGAGCCAAGATCACGCCACTGCCCTCCAGCCTGGGCAACAGAGCAAGGCTCTGTCTCACAAAAAAAAAAAAAAAAAAAAAAAAGAAAAAAGAAAAGAAAAACAAGCAATGAGAGGAAATAATTGAGTGTTGTTGTAAAACCCTAGCATGTCAGTCAACTCACTGCTATGGACTGAATTTTGTCCATTCGAAATTCACGTGTGGAAGTCCTAACCCCCAGCACCTTTAAAGATATGACTAAGATAAGGTCTTTAGGGTGGGGCCCTAATTCAATATAAGTGGTGTCCCTATAAGAAGAAGAAGAGACACCAAATATGTGGGTGCAGGTGAGGGCACAGCAAGAAGGCAACTATCTACAAGCCAAGAAGAGAGAGTTCAGGGAAACCAACCCTGCCAACTTCTTGATCTTAGGCCTGCAGCCTCCAAAGCTGTGCGAAATAAATTTCTGTTGTTTAAGCCACCAAGTCTGTGGTATTTTGTTACGGCAGCCCTAGTAGAGTAATATACTCCTCCCTACCCTGTTTTCATGGAGGAGGTGGTCATGTCATATAGTGGTGGTGGCGGTGGCGGGTGTGTTGGGTGGCAGGGATTGGGGAGGCAGGCAGGTTTAGGGGGAAAACCTTGATTGCCTGACCCCTGGTTTCTTTCCACTAGTTCTCACTGCTGCTCTACATTCTGGTCTGTGGACCACTCACTTCCAATGTAATGTCCTAGGATGCCATATCGTGAATTAACTTTGCAGGATTCTGAAGTTCTCTCAGTATGTGGTGTGCTAGATAATAAGATCAGCAATTATGTACCAAAATAATCCAAATTATGATTTCGCCTGGAACATCTCTTAATTCTTCTGAAGTGAATCTTTATGATCGTCGGTGATCTGCTATTTCTGAGTGAGATACATGAAATTTCAATTTCTCTTCATGCATATGTGCCGAATTTTCAGTTACACACGGTTTTTCATGACCAAATTGATTAGTCTGACTAGACATCCATGAAATGAAATGTGCAAGGTCTGATTTAGCCCTAGGAATACATCATTAGGTATATTTTTTTTTCCTTATTCTGTTTTTCCTTATTCTGTTGGGATTTCTTTGAAAGGCATTTCATTATAATTTATTTGCACAAAATCCACAGAAAAATACAAACTCAATAAAGAATATAAAGGTGCACATTATGAGAGAGAAGTTAGACTTAAAAAGTTAGCATGATGCCCTTAATTCAGTGTCACAGTGTCTACCTGCAATTCTTTTTTTTTTTTTTTTTTTTTGAGATGGAGTCTCGCTCTTGTTGCCCAGGCTGGAGTGCAATGGCGTGATCTCAGCTCACCACAACCTCCGTCTCCCGGTTCAAGTGATTCTCTTGCCTCAGCCTCCTGAGTAGCGGGGATTACAGGCACCCAGCACCATGTCCGGCTAATTTTTGTATTTTTAGTAGAGACAGGGTTGCACCATGTTGGCCAGGCTGGTCTTGAATTCCTGACCTCAGGTGATCCGCCTGCCTTGGCCTCCCAAAGTGCTGGGATTACAGGCGTGAGTCACCGCACCCAGCCCTACCTGCAATTCTTAATGTTAACTCTTGAACTTTCAGTCACTTATACTTTTCATCATACATCACATACAACAAAAATATGTAGTTTTTCCTTTTTTATTATTTGAAGCAAGGAACTGTTTCCCTGCTTGCATTTTCTTTGTCCAGTTTCATTGAGATACACTTTAGTTATTTATTTATTTTGAGACAGGATCTTGCTTTGTCACCCAGACTTGAGTGAAGGGTAGCCATCATAGCTCACTGCAACCTCAGCCTCCTGGGCTTCTCCCGCTTTAGCCTTCCGAATAGCTAGGGACGCCACCATGCCCGGCTCAGAGGTATAATTTAGTTGCAATAAAAGGCACAGATTTTTTTTTTTTAGGTGGAGTCTCACTCTGTAGTCCAGGCTGGAGTGCATGATCTCGGCTCACTGAAACCTCCGCCTCCCAGGTTCAAGTGATTCTCTTGCCTCAGCCACTTGAGTAGCTGGGATTACAGGTGTGTGCCACCACACCCGGCTAATTTTTCTATTTTTAATAGAGACGGGGTTTCACCACGTTGGCCAGGCTGGTCTTAAACTTGTGACCTCATGTGACCCACATGCCTGGGCCTCCCAAAGTGCTGGGATTACAGGCATGAGCCACCACGCCTGGCAAAAGGCACAGATTTTAAGTGTGCAATTCAATGTGATTTGACAAATGTATGTAGTTATGTAACCCCCAGTACAGTGATGATATTGAACATTTCCTTTACCTCTAAAAGTTCACTTGCATCCCTTTGGTGTCACCCCACCACTACTCCAGCCTTTGGCAAAGTCTGATCTGATTTCTATCACTGTAATTTTGCCTTTTCTAAAATTTCTTAGAAGAGGAATCATACAGTCGGTTTTTTTTAATTTTATTTTTTAGTTTTATTTTTTTTTGAGACAGAGTTTTGCTCTTGTTTCCCAGGCTGGAGTGCAACGGCTCAATCTTGGCTCACCGCAACCTCCGCCTCGTGGGTTCAAGCAATTCTCCCGCCTCAGCCTCCCGAGTAGCTGGGACTACAGGTGCGTGCCACCACGCCCAGCTAATTTTGTATTTTTAGTAGAGATGGGGTTTCTCCATGTTGGTCAGGCTGGTCACGAACTCCCAGCCTCAGGTGATCTGCCCGCCTCAGCCTCCTGAAGTGCTGGGATTACAGGTGTGAGCCACCGCGCCATTTTTTTTTTGTTTGTTTGCTTTCTTTTTTTGAGATAAGAGTCTCCCTCTGTCCCCCAGGCTGGACTGCAGTGGCATGATCTCAGCTCACTGCAACCTCTGCCTCTTGGGTTCAAGCAATTCTCCTGCCTCAGCCGCCTAAGTACCACGCCCGGCTAATTTTTGTATTTTATTTTTAGTAGAGATAGGGTTTCCCCGTGTTGGCCAGGCTGGTGTCGAACTTCTGGCCTCAGGTGGTCGGCCCACATTGACCTCCCAAAGTGCTGGGATTACAGATATGAGCCACTGTGCCCAGTCCGTGCCTGGCTACTTGAAAAAAATATACATTTTGTAGAGACAGCCTGTTGCCTAGGCTGGTCTCAAACTCCTAGGCCCAAGTGATCCTCCTGGTTCAGCCTCCCAAAATGCTGGGATTACAGGTGTGAGCCACTGTGCCCAGCCTTTTGGCTTGTTTTAAAAGACCGGTTTGTCATCATATTACTGAATTCTAAGAGTTGTTTATATATTAGGGTACAACTCCTTTATCAAGATATTTGTTTTGCAGATATTTTCTCCCAGGTTTTGGTTTTCCTCGTCTTCCGTCTTTCTTCTTCCCCTCCTCCTCCTCCCCCCCCCCCCCACCCCCGCTCCCTCTCTCCCTTCTCCTTTTTCTTTTCTCCTCCTCCTCCTTCTCCCTTCTCCTCCTTCTCCTTCCTCCTCCTCATCCACCCCCTCCTCTTCCACCCCTTTCTCCTCCCCTTCCTCCTACTCCTGTTCCTCCTCACCTTTAAGACATGAGGGATAAGTTCTTTTAGTGAACTTTACATGAGCCACAAATATTTGTACAAGTTTGCACTATCCACTGGATTTTGGAAAGATCACTGTATTAGTCCATTCTAGCACTGCTATAAAGAACTATCTGAGACTGGGTAATTTATAAAGAAAAGAGGTTTAATTGGTTCATGGCTATGCAGGCTGTACCAGAAGCATAGCGGCTTCTGCTTCTGGGAGGCTTCAGGAAGCTTCCAAAATGGCGGGAAGGCAAAGGGGAAGAGAAGTGTCTCATGTGGCAGGAGGGGAGCAGGAGGCAGGTGAAGAGGTGTCATATACATTTATTTTAATTTTTAGACATGGTCTCCCTCTGTCACCCAGGCTAGAGTGCAGTGGTGTGATCTTGGCTCACTGCAATCTCTGCCTCCCAGGTTCAAGCAATCCTCCTACTTCAGCCTCCCAAGTAGCTGAGTCTACAGGTGCTCACTACCACACCTGGCTAATTTTTCGTGTGTTTTGTAGAGACGGGTTTTTGCCATGTTGCTCGGGGTGGTCTGGAACTCAAGCGGGAGTAGTTTGTCATGTTGGTCTCCCATTTTGGGAGTCAAGTGGATTCTCCCACCTTGGTCTTCCAAAGTGCTGGGATTACAGGCACAAGCCACTGCACTGGGCTGTCATACACTTTTAAATGACCAGATCTCAGGAGAACTCACTCGAGATCATAAGGAGAGTTCCAACAGGATGCTGCATAACCATTCATGAGAAATCTGCTCCATGATCCACTCCCCCTTCCCCCAGGTCCCAACTCCAACATTAGGGATTACAATTCAACATGAGATTTGGCAGGGATGCAGATCCAAACCATATCAATCCGTAACCTACGACACTTGACGGCATTTTCAGTGCCCTTAGCTAAACTCCTTAACCTATCTAAGCTTAAATTTCCTTATTTGATAAGGAAGGAAAATAATATTTATAGTATCTATCTCTCAGAGTTGTGAGAAGAAATCTGACAGTACTTTTTATTTGTATTTATCATCATCATCATTATTATTCATTCATAGCTCAACTGCATGGACAGTACGTTGGAAACAGTAAATTAGTATCACCTCCCTAATCACTTCCCCAATGTTGTTAAAATGTGTCAATATTTGAATATATGCAAACTGAGTGATTTCTACAGTTAAACCTCAAGTAGAGACCAAGATCAATAATACATTAAATTTTAATAACTTGGATTAAGTCGTTTGGGTTAATGATAAATATCAAAAGAAAACTATTACACCTATTCCAGATAATAAATGTATTACTTTCCATAATATCTGGAATAGGTATAATAGTTATCTTTTGATAGAATCCTTGATGGAGAATCTGGTGGCAAGGGGAAGTTAATGTTTTTAGTAGGAAACTGAGTTTTTCCTTTCAGAGGTCGAAGAGGGAAACTGGTTCCCTGGGACCCTGAATAAGGCCCCAGTAAAGGCGATATTCAATAAATACCTGGTGCTGGCAATTTTTAATTTGGTTGAGTGATGTTTTTACTCCTAGTTATTTTGATTCTAAATGACTTTATGGAGATACATGAACATATGGATTTTACAATGATCTTTAGTTTCCTCTTCGGCCTTTGGACAACACTTTTCATAGCTGATTATATCTGAAGCATTTAATGTTCCTGTTGAAGTGAAG
Source organism: Pongo abelii (assembly GCF_028885655.2). Classification (NCBI taxonomy): domain Eukaryota; kingdom Metazoa; phylum Chordata; class Mammalia; order Primates; family Hominidae; genus Pongo; species Pongo abelii. The sequence continues at coordinate 27,101,443 of NC_071993.2, read as the reverse complement.
AGCTTGAAATATAGGGCCTTTGGAGACTATTCCAAAGCAGGTGATAAAAACAAAACAAAACAAAAATCCAGGAGCAAAAAACGAAGGGTCAGGGTGGGTAGCTCATGATTGTAATCCTAGCAGTTTGGGAGGTTGAGGCAGAAGGACTGCTTGAGGCCAGGGGTTCGAGACGAGCGAGGGCAACATAATTCGATCCCTGTCGCTACAAAAAAATTAAAAAGCTCAGCCCGGTGTACTGACCGACGCTTGCAGTCCCAGTTACTCTGGAGGCTGAGGCAGGAGGATCGCTTGACTCTAGGAGGTCTAGGCTGCAGAGACCCGTGATTGTGCCCCTGTACTCCAGGCTGGGTAACAGTGAGATCCTGTCTCAAACAAAGGAACAACCCCCACCCCTAATAAAACGCGCACATGACCTTAAAAGTGTAGGAAGATTACATGATAAGGAGAGTCAGAGAAAAGAGAAATTAGGACAGGAAAGCACTACAAGCTATGTATGTTTATTTTATAATTGAGTCTTTAAGGGTACGGAGTATTCGTACTCAACTTGTACCCCCAGTGTCTAGTACACTGCTTGGTAAACAGCTGGCAATCAAGAAATGTTTGCTAAATTTTAAATGAATTGATGGGGGCGGAAGTTCAGAAAGTAAAGCCCGACTCGCGTTATTTCTAAGAATGCAGAGGAAGTAAAAATCTAGTTTTCCGTACTCTGTCCCTTTTTAATCCTTCTCTGAATGGGTGTCCCTGATTCACCGACATTTCCTAATTAACCAAGTTCTGCCAAGTTTCACATGAAACTTGGGGAACCGATTTCATTACCCCAGAATCACCCTGTGGCGCCACCTTCCGGAGCTGTGAGGAAACTCCGGACTTCTCCCCAACACCGCCCCCTCCCTCTACCCTCGCTCTCCGCTTTCTGCGCTCTTGCCGCGTTGGTTTTCGGAGGTGTCTGGGCGCATGCGCTTTGGTCGGGCAGCCTAGCCTAGGAGAGACTACAATTCCCAGAAGACAGTGCGAAAGAAAAAAAAAATCCCGCGGCCCGTTGGGTGGGAGAAATAAACGCTCGCGAGAGAACGAGGTTCAGGCGGCTGCGCGAAGTGGGTGGAGGGGTGCCGGAGAGAGTGAGGAGGAAGGGGAGGAGGTGCAGTCCCACAATACCAGGCGGGAGGGCGGGTAGGCGGTTCGTATCCGGGCTGTGAGGTGCTCGGAGCCTCGGCGGACCTTGCTGCCTCTGTCTCTTTAACGCGAGAGGAAGCGATGCAGAGGGGTGGAAAATGGCAGAGCTGCAGATGTTACTAGAGGAGGAGATCCCGTCTGGCAAGAGGGCGCTGATCGAGAGTTACCAGAACCTGACTCGGGTGGCGGACTACTGTGAAAACAACTACATACAGGTGAGGCGCGCTGGCGGCCGGCGGGCGCTGGCCGGGTCGAGGACCCGCCGGAGTGACCAGCCCACTGGGCGGGGTGGGGAACTGCCCTGACCTCAGCGGCTGCCACCAACCCGAGCCCCTACCGCAGCCCCAACCCCAGCCCCAACCGGGGACAGAGCGAGTGGCCGGGCTGAGGGAGTCGGGCTGCGATACAGGAAGTGGCTGTGGTGGTGGAAACCGATAGAAGGGGAGAGAGAAAATGGGCGAGGGAGCCGGGAGCCCGCCGCTGCCGCAGCCCGGCGCCCCCCTCGCGTCCGCTTCCCCCAGGGCCGGCCACCGGGGTCGCGCGCCCCCCAGGTAGCCTCCAGTCCGCAGGGCTGGCGTCCCGGAATACCCCCGAGCTGCCGCCGCGCTGCCTCTCTGCGCCCGGAGAGGAGGTCCAGGACGGGAGAGGGGAGAGGAGAGGGCAGGGACGAGGCTGAAGCCGCAGAAGGGAGAGGACCAGCGGGGTGTGTGTTGTGTGTCGGCGGAGGGTGGGGTGGGGGCGATTATGTCAGTTTCAGCCCCCAGAGGGTGTGTCTTTTATTTATTTATTTATTTTAAAAAAATTTGTCATGAGTCACATTACACCGACCTCCCGGAGGAGAGGAGGAAGCGGGTGTGGGGAGTGAGGGAGGGCGTTTGAGAGAAGTTCATCTTAAAATTCCTTTAATTGAAGGTTTGTAAATCTGCCTGCTTGTCCATTTTCAAGTCGGGGTTTTTTTCCCCCCTCTCACCGTTTTCACTTCCGCCCTACCATAATGTATTCTAAGAGGTTGTTAGGGCTGCTATCATTAATTATCAAACACGAATTGTTCTTAACTTCTTGGAAAAACGGCTTATCCTCTCTTCTCCCAAAAGTTCTTGAGCTGTAGGCTTCATAAGTAACTTAAATTAGACTGGTGTCATCGCCGGTTGCTTATTTTCTGAGGTTTCTCTCTTAACAAGCTAAGTAAATGTATAGCATATGAATCCAAATACAAAACGAACAGAGGTAGCCTCTGAACTACAACGTAAAAATATCTGTTATTGTAAATTAGAAAACTCTTGGGACTTTGTGACAGATGCTTGTTTGTTCGTTTCTCTTTGGATGATTGGAAGTAAATTGTGTGTGGTAGTTTGTTTTGAAGATCTTTAACTGTGTAAACCAACAGTTTGCGCTAGAAACAAAGTAGCACAGTCCTTTGTATAAATATAAAGGCACCACGAATGCTCTTGCTTTTGGTAAGGCAAGGCCAAAACGTGCTTTGAAAGGTTAGGGTTATTGCAATTCAGAACTAAATTATTTATAGAAATGCCTCCCATGTGATTATAATTTTTAAGAACCGATGTTTCTGTGTTGGCAAATGCTTCCCCTCTTTATTTTTAGAGGGAGATGCTGTTTTCAGAATGTTTTGAATATTTCTCAGTTTTCATGTTAGTAACATTGTATCTTCAGTAGCACTACTCGGAATTTATCTTCACAATTTTTTTTTCAAGCTTTTACTTTAGGAATTCTCCTGATAAGTGAACTTGTTGAATGCCTGCCACATCTACTGTATCACTTTGTGCAAACTTTATATTTAGCCCTTCGAAAAACTTTTAAAAATCTAGTAGAGATGTGGATATAGTTTGCAAATATAAAAGTGATCTTGTAGTTTATCGATATTAAAAATAGGCAACTTTTATTCAACTTAACATGAAAAGCCTTGAAATTGAGGAGAAGCTTAATTTGCTGAAAGTTTTAAAGATTTTTGAAAGCCAAAAGGAGAGCACAGTAAGTTTAATTGCTCCTTTTCCAGAAAAGTTATGTCTTCTCTGTAGAAGTCAGTAGATAAGTGCTTCATACAGGGGTGGCTCCTTTTTGTTTTGCATGTTGGGAAATCTGACAAGTATATAGTGTGGTAACTATGTGTTGGCAACTGTTAGTAACTGTAAACGTGTTTTAACCTGTCTGTGTACTATTTCTTTTTCAGGTAGTTGTATGCTGTAGTGCTTTTTTTTTACCCCTCTCTGACCCCTTTCCTTTACTCCTCTTGCTACAGTCATGTAACTTTGAAGCACTTTAAAACTTCATTGCTAATATCTCTAATTAAGTCATGTTATTTTTCATACAGTCTCTCACTTTATAAAATGTTAGTGCCATGGTGCACTAATAGAACCACAGTCAGTGGCCTCGTTTTTTTTTTTTTCTTTTTTTGTGGGGGTGGGTTGGGGTATAATCCTAAATCTGACACCAGTGAGGTGTTTTGTTCATACTGGGAAAAAAAAAAGAATTCACACAAAGCAATGATTATCTAAATACCTTAGTAGCCTTTATACATTGGGCTGCATGATCCAGGCCACTAGTTGCCTCCCTAAGGGACTCAGACAGGGTCAGGCTCAGAAAGTGATGTGGAAGTTGTTGTGGTAGGTGGTGCTGCTGACTTTGGTGCTAAGAATGGGGAATGAATAATATTAGAAATATCCATTAGGGTGTCTGTTGAGGTCTCTCTGTATCCTTCCTGTGACCTGATTGGGTTATTTATAACTAATACTCTTCCTAAATATATACCTCTTCTCAGTGAAAGTATGCAGTTCACGTGTGCTTTGAGAATTTTTAAATAAGATGAGCTAAGTTATTGCTTGGGTGATTTTTGTTCTGAGATTCACTTTTCATTTCGTTTTTCTACAGTTTGAAAGTGCAGTCCAGTTTAGCTAAGGTGTGTAGCTGAGAAACTCTTTTGGCTGTGGTGCATTTAAGTTCTTGCAGCAGTTTATTAGTTCTTTGGTTCTGTTGACTTTTAACTAGTAGGTTGTATTATTAATAGCAAAACATCTGAAAAGATTCTACTACGTTAAAAAGGACAGTTTTTTTCTTTCTTTTTTTTTTTTTTTTTTTTCTGAGACAGAGACTTGCTCTGTCTCCCAGGCTGGAGTGCAGTGGTGTGTGAACACCACTCACTGCAGCCTCGACCTCCTGGGCTCAAGCAGTCCTCCCACCTCAGCCTCCCATGTAGCTGAGACCACAGGTGTATGCAAGGACAGGGTTTTAAAAGTTGCCATGGGGTAAATAATATTAAAAATAGAAAGTTTTTTTTTTTTTTTTTTTTTGAGACACAGTCTTGCTGTGTTGCTCAGGCTGGAGTGCAGTGATGCCATCATGGCTTACTGCAGCCTCAACCTCCTGGGCTTTGGAGATCCTCCCACCTCAGCCCCCCCAGGTAGCTGGGACTACAGGTGCGCACCACCATTCCCAGCTAATTTCTGTATTTGTTTTGTAGAGATGGGGTTTTGCCATGTTGCCTAGGCTGGTCTCAAACTCCTGGGCTCAAGTGATCTGCCTGCCTTGGCCTCCCAGTGTGCCAGTATTACAGACATAGGCCACTGCACCTTGCCAGAAAGTGGTTTTTTTTGTTTTGTTTTGTTTTTTTTTTTGAGATGGAGTCTCGCTCTATTGCCCGGGCTGGAGTGCAATGGCGCGATCTTGGCTCACTGCAACCTCCACCTCCTGGGTTCAAGCGATTCTCCTGCCTCAGCCTCTCAAGTAGCTGGGATTACAGGTGCCCACCACCACGCTTGGCTAATTTTTTGTGTTTTTAGCAGAGGCAGGGTTTCATCATGTTGGCCAGGCTGGTCTCGAACTCCTGACCTCAGGTGATCTGCCCTCCTCGGCCTCCCAAAGTGTTGGGATTACAGGTGTGAGCTACCGTGCCTGGCTGAAAGTGTTTTTATATAGTCATTTATGTAGACATACAGAAGAGACTTTTCCATTTTCCTTTAATATGACCAGATTGAATTTTTCATGCCAAGGACAGTGCTTAATTTGAACACACATGTTTAGCCAGTTCTCTGTGCTCTACCTTAGAGTTAGTTCATACTGCCTTTGTTATGGGAACTATTCTGGGAAATAGGAAGGAAAGCTGAGTGAAAAGGAGTAGAAACTGCTTAAGAAGGTTTGTCAGGATGCAGATTGGTAGGTTGGGGGTAAGGATAGAAAAGTCTTCATACAGCTTAACTTTAAAATTTAATTTTATTTTTTGTCTGGAATTCTACCAGGAGCTTTATTTGGGTTAACAAGTATGTTCTAAAGTCTAGGAGTATGAAGGGGATATCATCCCAGTATGTTACTGTGAGCTACTCACTTCAGCTTGCTTTCCTCCTCCTGTGACATTTGCTTCATTAGCGCATTTAATCTCAGAAGGTGGGTAATTTTTGAGCAGGATCCCTTTGGAGTAGGTAAAAGCTAACATTTCTGATACTATACACTTTATGCCAGTTTACGAACTGTGTCAGTTTTTTTTTTTTTTTTTTTTTTTTTTTTTTGAGTAACAGATGGACAATTAGAGGTTCAGAGGTATTAAATACCCAACCTAAAGTTCAGTAGTTTGTATGAGGTGGGGCCTGGAATCAAACCCAGATTTTCTCAATTCCAAATCCCAAATTCCATCTAATAAATCCTGAATGGGTTTTTTTTTTTTTCTTTAGACAGAGCCTTACCCTGTCACCCAGGCTGGAGTGCAGTGGCACAATCTCAGCTCGCTTCAACCTCCAAGTGATTCTCCTGCCTCAGCTTCCTGAGTAGCTGGGAATACAGGTGCATGCCACTGCACCCAGCTAATTTTCACATTTTTAGTAGAGACAGGGTCTCACCATGTTGGCCAGGCTGGTCTCAAACTCCTGGCCTCAGGTGATCCACTGTCCTCAGTCTCACATGGAGTTGGGATTACAGGTGTGAGCCACCATGCCCAGCCCGGAATGGGGTTCTTTTTTTTTTTTTTTTTTGAGATGGAGTCTTGCTCTGTCGCCCAGGCTGGAGTGTGGTGGCACGATCTCAGCTCACTGCAATCTCCGCCTCCTGGGTTCAAGTGATTTTTCTGCCCCAGCCTCCCGAGTAGTTGAGATTACAGGTGCCCACCACCATGCCTGGCTAATTTTTGTATTTTTAGTAGAGACGGCGTTTCACCATGTTGGCCAGGCTGGTCTCAAACTCCTGACCTCGGGTGATCCACCCGCCTCGGCCTCCCAAAGTGCTGGGATTACAGGTGTGAGCCACCGCGCCTGGCCCTGAACGGGGTTCTTATGGCAACATAGGGGATAAAAACAGTGTGCGTAGACGGTAATAGAGAAGGGTAGAGGGTAATATAATTGCCTCTATTTATTGAATACGTACTCCATTGCAGTCTCTGCTGGTTGGTTTTATATTATCTTTAATCCTTAAAAACTCACCACGACAGACAGTGCTGTCTTACATATGAGGAAATTCGGACTCATAAAAGTTAAGTTTTGTTTAGTCATAGAGTTCGTAATTGGCAGTCAGGACTTCCTTCTGACTCTGGCAGACTCCATAGGCTGTGCTCTTTTCATATCATACTGTTTTCACATGAAAGAATCTAGAACTCAAGACTGGTTCAGGAATACCGTGGAATAAACAGAATAGACTGGTATTGGGCAAGCCTGGGAACCTAACAACTCTTTACCATTATTTCCAGGTTGTGAATATAAGAAGAGGTATGTTTGTAATTTAGGGACTTGCCTATATCACCAAAAGATGGTAACTTTGGCATTTGAAGTGTTCAACTACAGATTAAGTATCCTTTATTCAAAATGCTTGGGACCAGAAATGTTTCAGATTTTTTTTTGAATTTTGGAATATTTGCATTGTATACTTACTGGTTGAGCCTCCCTAATCTGAAAATCTGAAATCCAGAATAGTCTAATGAACATTTTTTTTAGTGTCATGTTGATGCTTAAGAAGTTTTGGGTTTTGGATTTCCAGATTAGGGATACTGAACCTGTATAGGAATTACAGGCTAGCTTTTCACTGAGCTCCCTGGATCCTTTTTCTTTTCCTGCATCCTTGCCTGTCTTTTTTCTATTCTTATTCAGTGTTGCAATTGTGCTAAGAAATTTTGAAGAAGCATGTGTCAGAGATTAACAAAAAATATGTTGAAATATTCTGGGTAGATGTGATTTCTATACAAACCAGGTTTGGGGAAAGACAGTCGAAGTGATTCAGGAGATTAGGATAGACTGGAATGGTTAGAATTCTTAGAATTGCACTTTGAAGTGTGAGTAAAACAGTGGCTAGCAAAGTTAGAGATGTAGGTTGGATGTATTTAACAGAAGGTTAGATAATTTTATAGAAGATCGTCAGTTAATTGTTAAATCGACCCATACCATGTCATTACATGTTTGTTCATGCTGTTGTGTGAAGGTGATACAGGGCTGGGTAGAGCAGGATCTGACCTAGCATATCAGTTCTTTCTTTTTCTTTCCTTTCACACCAAGTCTGTGAACCCAGCATATCAGTTCTTATGAAAGTCCATATCACATATATCAGTTCTTGTTAATACTCTCAAGGTGAATACTGCATATTTTTAGGGCTATATAATATCTGAAAATTTGTATTAAAACTAATGTCTTCTCTTTTTTCTTTTGTAGCTTTAATACTAATAACAGCTTTATATGTAGTTCTTCTGACTAGTCCTGGTCTGTTTAGAACCTCAATTTTAGCATGCTTCTGTCTTTTGAAGAGTTTTCTTAGAAAATTATTGAAATAATCCCTTACGATACTTTCAAATTTTTCTTATGTGCTTCTGCTTTCTCCAGTTGATTCTGATAGCTCAGGAATGCTAATAGTCCTTGTGGAAAGGAGATATTTAGGCAATTGGGGATCTGCTGTGTGACCATTTACACTAACCTTATTTATATTCAGTGAAATTATGTCCTAAGAATTAAGACAGTTAACAGTCAAAAATATGTTAGCTAGAAAGGAAGAGTGTTCATATTGGGACAAGAGGTTGGATCAAACTCTAGGATATTGTGCAGATATAAATCTATAAAACCCATGAAAATAGTGTTGGCATGAAAAGTAAGATAAAGGCTGGGCGCGGTGGCTCACGCCTGTAGTCCCAGCACTTTGGGAGAATGAGGCGGGCGGATCATGAGGTCAGGAGATCGAGACCATCCTGGCTAACACAGTGAAACCCCGTCTCTACTAAAAATACAAAAACAAAGTTAGCCAGGTGTGGTGGCGGGCGTCTGTAGTCCCAGCTACCCGGGAGGCTGAGGGGTCTGAATGGCGTGAACCCGGAGGTGGAGCCTGCAGTGAGCTGAGATTGTGCCACTGAACTCCAGCCTGGCAGCCTGGGTGACAGAGTGAGACTCCATCTCAAAAAAATAAAATAAATAAAATAAAATTAAGGTAAAAATGATAGTTAATGCTAATTTTGAAGCATTTAAAAAGTTTTGATTGGGAGGTTGTATATTTTTCCTAATATTATCTTGTGTTGATTGTAATATTTATTGAAATTATGGTTTGATTGTAGAGAAATAATAGTCAAACCCCAGAACTACAAACTTTATAGATCTTGATATTTACTAAGACATCATGTTAGAAAAAAGGAATTTTTTTAAAAAAAGGACATCGTTGAGAAATAAGACAATAGGAAAGTAGCAATTATTGGATTTTTTTTTTTTTTTTTTGAGATGGAGTCTCGCTTTGTCGCCCAGGCTGGAGTGCAGTGGTGTGATCTCGGCTCACTGCAAGCTCCGCCTCCCGGGTTCACGCCATCGATTTTGTTTTTGAAGGAAATAGTTGACTTGGTCATTTTAACAGTAAATATCCATCCCTTAGAATGGAGACTTGAGATTTGACTACTGTGTGTCAACCCAAATAAGTACTTTTAACTTTGGATCTACTAATTTTCTCCATTTACAAAATAAAACTTTCTCAGACATAGTTGGTAGTGAACCTGTGTTTATGAAGCAAATCTGTTAATGAGGGACCACAGCTAGCTAATTTTTTGTAATTTTTGTAGAGATGGGATTTCGCGTGTTGCCCAGGTTTGTCCTGAACTCCTGGACTCAAGTGATCCTCCTGCCTTGGCCTCCCAAAGTGTTGGGATTACAGGCGTGAGCCACCATGCCCGACCAGCAAAAACACATTTTTGAAAAACTTCAATTTACCTTTAATTCACTCATTTCCTGAATGCTTTATAATTAATTTTTATTAATAATTTCTACATTCTTTGACAAAATTGTATTTGGTACATTTTATTTTTCCTTCTGTGGAAAGGCAAGTGTGGCACTTTTTCAGAACCCATGGGAAATTAATGCCCTCCACTTAAACATCAGAAATGTATATATTATATCATATAGAAAAAGATGCTTCCTACTATGTCAAATATTAGCAACTTAAGAGTTGTAACAACAGATGCTTATTTTATTTTATTTTTTTGAGACAGAGTTTCGCTCTTGTTGCCCAGGCTAGAGTATAATGGCACAATCTCTGCTCACCTCAACTTCTGCCTCCTGGGTTCAATCAATTCTCCTGCCTCAGCATCCCAAGTAGCTGGGATTACAGGGATGTGCCACCACGCCCGGCTAATTTTGTATTTTTAGCAGAGACAGGGTTTCTCCATGTTGGTCAGGCTGGTCTCGAACTCCCAACCTCAGGTGATCCACCCACCTCAGCCTCCCAAAGTGTTGGGATTACAGGCGTGAGCCACCGTGCTCGGCCCAGCTGCATATTTTAATAAGGTAATATAGAGAAAAGAGTACATGGGTGCCATTTTATTTTTAATTTTTATGAAGGTTGGGGTCTCCTGTGATCCCCAGCTGTCCTCGTAATTCAGGGGTCAAGCAATCCTCCCATCTCAGCCTCCTGAGTAGCTGGGTCTACAGACATTCCCCCCCAAACCCCTCCCACCATGCTTAGCTCATAGGTGTCATTTTAAAATTGATTATTACTCAAAAGTGGGCCTTCAACATAGATAGTTAGGCAATCCCACTGGATAACCTCGCCAGTTTATTCTTCCACTTACCACAAACTATTTTAATTTTTTTCTCCCCTTTTGAAACCTGACCCTTTCCTTTCTTTTGGTTCATAGAGAAAATAGACTTCATCATATAAGACCTATAATTTCTTACCACTGCATCTCCAAACCTGCTATCCTCGCTCACCCTATTCTACTTCCTTTTTGTAATGGAAGAGAGACATTCTTCCTCCTAGCTAAAGTCCTAACTCTGGGTCACATCCTCTCCTGCCTTTTTGTAAACCTTATGCTCCTGATAAATTTATACCTCCTCTCTTTACTGAATTTGTGTTTTCACAATTGAAACATTTCAGCTCTCTGTCATACTTGAAAACTCTTTTGACTTCATATACCCGTCTAGTAACTGACCTATCTCTCTTTTATGGATTAACTAGTTTTATTACACTATTGTCAGCTAGCTGCAGTGGCTCAAGTCTGTAATCCCAGTTACTTGGGAGGTTGAGGTGGGAGGATTGCTTGAGCCCAGGAGTTTGAGATCAGCTTGGGTAACATAGCAAGACCCTGTCTCAAAAAAAAAATTAGCTTAGTCTGTAGTCCCAGCTACTTGGCAGACTGAGGTGGGAGGATCACTTGAGCCCAGGAGTTTAAGGCTGCAGTGAGCTTTGGTCATGCCACTGCACTCCAGCCTGGGCAACAGTGAAACCCTGTCTTTTAAAATAAAAACAAAAAACCAAGCATCTTCCTCCATCTCCCACTTTTCATTCACTCTTTAACCTGTTCTATTTCCACTGCTCTCTGAATGCTAATAACCTCCATGTTGCAAAATTCTTTCCCATTTTAGTTCTCATCGTGCTTGTTTTCTCTGCATCATTTTGCATGGTTGATTTTTCCTACTTTTTTTGAGAAGTTAATCCTTTGGCTTCTCTGATAGACCTTTCTTTCATGCTTTTCCTATTACTCTCTGGCCCATTATTCTCTGTTACTATTAAGTATTAAAGTGGCTTCGTTTGGGCTCTCTTCTACACATCTCACCTCAAGCTGTTTTATTTATTCCCATCTAAATCTCTAGATTAGATCTTTCTTCTGTTGAGGTTTAGATTCATATATCTAATAACCTACTTGACCCCTCCGCTTGTTTGAATCACAGGTGCCTCAGACATAAGATGCTAGCAACTGAACTCAACACTTTCCTCTAAACCTATTACTACCAACCACCCACTCACTGAAAACCTGGGCATCATTCTTTTCTTTTGTTTTTTTTTTTCTTGAGACGGAGTCTCACTCTGTTGCCCAGGCTGGAGTGCAATAGCACGGTCTTGGCACACTGCAACCTCTGCCTCCCAGGTTCAGGCAATTCTTCTGCCTTAGCCTCTTGAGTAGTTGGGACTACAGGCGTGTGCCACCACACCTGGCTAATTTTTGTATTTTTGGTAGAGACAGGGTTTCACCATGTTGGCCAGGCTGGTCTTGAACTCCTGACCTCGTGATCCGCCTGCCTTGGTCTCCCAAAGTGCTGGGATTACAGGTGTGAGCCACCACGCCTGGCCGAGAACTTTTCTTAGGCGGGTTCTATCTGTTAGCATTTACTGTACTAAAACTAAAACTGAGCAGTTTAAAACATTTATTCGTTTAAAGGGATATCTAATGTGTTTATTATTAACATAAATAATGTTTTATGAAAAATGTAACCTTAGTTTTCCAAAACAAAAATGTTTAGGGCAAGAGTAACATTATTTTACATTATTGCACATCTCAGTGAAAAATAGATGGCAACAAAATTCTTATATCTGCTTCTGCAGTTAATCCGTTCATTTTATTTTGGTTGAAGTATATGAAGGAAATCTGTCCTCACACAGTTATGTAGTGGAAAAGGGGGACTATTGTAATAGGCTGTGCACATAATTGTGGATGATTTTCTTTGATACTACAACAAAACTTGGTAGATGGTAGTTTCTTAAAGGTTAGTTACAGTGTGGACTCTGAAACTATATCAATAAGTATTTTATACTCCATTACTTTAAAATACATTGCATAGGCCATTTGGAAAATATTTTTCACTGAGTTATGCAGACCTTCTGAATGTTGACACATTTCATTATACAATGTGAAAAAATTGCAATCAGTAATATTAACACAGATCTCACTAGAAGAATTTTCGAGTATTGCAAAGCTTTCAAGTTCACATTGATGGATTCAAGTTTTCCAAGATCCCAGTTTTTGCTTGAAAGCTCGAATTTTATTTTTGGCAACAAACATTACCAGTTATTTTCCTTGAAGTATTAGGCTTACTTTATTCATTTTTAGGAAAATGTCTGCCAAATGCTCAAGTCTAAATAATCTTAGTTTACCTGTCAGTTGTTTTTGAAGTAATAATGGTGTTCCATGAACAATTGGCTTATTCAGCTTGCAAATAAACTGCACAAGTGCTTTTTCCTAACAGGAGCCGTCATACTTTGTATGTAGCAGAAGTACTGTGTGTGTACTTCCATTTTGTCATACACAATATTAAAATACATTTTCTCAAGGGTCAAGATTTAATAGAATTAATAAATTTTCTTGCTTCATCAAGAACATTTTAAAGTGAAACTGGCTTTTTTAAACCTTTCTCTTTTTTTTTCTGTGGATGGTTGGCAGTAAAGAACACAATGACTACTAGTATCGTTGGTGACATTGCCTTGATTACCTCTAAGAGGTTATTGTAATTTTATTTACCTTTGTTTTTGTACCTTCAAATGTCAACTCAGGAAAGAAAGCAAATAACATTAGTAGTATTATAAAAATAATTTTGACCTCGTGGACCCCCTGTAAAGGTCTTAGGAATCCTCAGGGGTCTGCAGAACACACTAGACAACATTTGGGATAGGTGATTGGTTCAGTAGACTTAATACCTTCCTTTTGTGGTAATGTGAGTCTGAATTTTAAATATCATTGTATACTACTATGTATATTGAGCATCGCTGACTAATGTAGTTACCATTAAAATAAAAAACGTAAAGTTTCTTATGTAGAAAGTCTTGGCCGAGCATGGTGGCTCACGCCTATAATCCCAGCACTTTGGGAGGCCAAGGTGAGTGGGTCACCTGAGGTCAGGAGTTCAAGACCAGCCTGGCCAACATGGTGAAATCCTGTCTCTACTAAAAATACAAAAATTAGCTGGGCGTGGTGGCACATGCCTGTAATCCCAGCTACTTGGGAGACTGAGGCAGGAGAATCGCTTGAACCTGGGAGGCAGAGGTTGCAGTGACCTGAGATCGTACCATTGCACTCCAGCCTGGGTGATAGAGTGAGACTCCGTCTCAAAAAAAAAAAAAAAAAAGTCTCTTCTTATATTGCATACTGTGCTAATTATTTTGGTTCTTAATATTTGGGTCTTATTGCTCTGTACAATTCACCTTTCACTAGCACTGATTTTGAAACTGATTTGCTGGTAAAAGTTTCATAAATCTGTTATCTTCAAATTTCATACCAAAAATTTAGTAATTTGTTGATATGAATTTATTTGATTCATAGGCAGTTGTTAAAATTAAATTATTTTTAGGAAGTAGTGAGAAATAATAATTTTAATTTTAAAATGATATAACAATCATTCATTTCTAATTTGAGTATGTTCCAAATTAGATGTGAAGAGATCTCTTGTTATTATCCATGGCATGTATCATTTTGGTACTAATATATTTACATCTTCTTTTTTTTTGAGACAGGGTCTCACTCTGTTGCCCAGGTTCTGGAGTGCAGTGGCCTGATTACTGTTCACTGCAGCCTTGAAATCCTAGGCTTAGGTCATCCTCCCACCTCAGCCTCCCAAATAGCTGGAATTACAGGTGTGCCACCGTGCCCAGCTAATTTTTTGGATATTTTTTGTAGAGACAGGGTTTTGCCATGTGGTCCAGTCTGGTCTTGAACTCCTGAGCTCAAGCAATCCTCCTGACTCGGCCTCCCAACATGTGAGCCTCCCAGGTGTGAGCCACCAGGTCTGGCCCAACATCTTAAAAAATAAGAATAACCCAACTGAAGTGGGAGAAAAGGACAAAAAACGGAGGGTACACTTTTTGTTTTAGTTGTTTCTCTGGCATTTTCCCCCTTTTATTATATACATTTTATGTTTTCCATGAAAAAAGGCTTTGCATTTATCTTTTCCTCTGTTAAATAATATCTCTTTTAAAAGGTTTGAGAAGCCTATTTTTTTTCAGTTCCATCTTCCCTTAAAATTAATAATAATCAAATTTTGCTCTTTTTTTTTTTTTTTTTTTTTAAAGACAGGGTCTCTCTCTGTGCCCAGGCTGTAGTACAGTGGTGCGATCTCAGCTCACTGCAGCCTCAACCTCCTGGGCTCAAGTAATCCTCCCACCTCAGCCTCCCAAGTAGCTGGGACTACAGGTGTGCACCACCATGCTTGGCTAATTTTTGTTATTTTTTTGGTAAGGACAGGGTTTCAACATGTTTTCCAGGCTGGTCTTGAACTCCTGGGGTCAAGGGATCTGCCTACCTTGACCTCCCAAAGAGTTAAGATTACCGGCGTGAGCCACCGTGCCTGGTCCTCAGAGTTTGCTTTGAATAGTGGGAAGACAAATGGGTGATAACTCTTATTCTTTTAGAATAATCAGATAATACCATAAAGATCCCAAAGAAAACTGGCAAAATTGTATAGGCTCCCAAGTTGGAGCCATAGGAGTTCCAAAAGGAATGCACAGTAAAATGAAATATATTTATAATTGTATGTATTGTGCTTCTTAGTATGACAGAATATATTAGTTTGTCACATACTCAGTTATTCTGTGACTTTTTACACGTATTATGTGTCAGACTGTTTTGTCAATCAGATACAGTTTCTACCCTCAGGTGATTTATAGTTGGCCTCCTCCATTAATCAAATAACTCAGACTATAATAAATTACATCTAGGGAAGGTACATGTGACATGAAAGTATACATCAGGTGCTGCCACCTAGCTTGGTGTGTCATAGAAGTAATGTTGGAGTTGAGATCTGAAGGGTGAATATATGTTAACTGAGAACATTTGGGGGAAGGGAAAACAGTGTCTCTGTGGAGAGGGGAGCAGCATGTGTACAGGCTCAAAGGTGAGAGTGAAGGCAGAGTGATTTTGAACAAGTTACACACTTGTGTACTTCAGAGTAAACAGAGTCGTCTGTGAAGAGGTAGGTAGGTACCAGATAAGGATTTTGATCTTTTTTTTTTTCTGAGGCTGATGAGAAGGCATTGAAAGTTTTAAGCAAGGCTGGGCGCAGTGGCTCCTGCCTGTAATCCCAGCACTTTGGGAGGCCAAGGTGGGCCCATCTCCTGAGGTCAGGAATTCGAGACCAGTCTGGCCAACATGGTGAAACCCTGTCTCTACTAAAAATACAGACATTAGCCAGGCATGGTGGTGCTTGCCTGTAGTCCCAGCCACTCAGGAGGCTGAGGCAGGAGAATCACTTGAACCCGGGAGGCGGAGGTTGCAGTGAGCTGAGAGCGTGCCACTGCACTCCAGCCTGGGCAACAGAGCGAGACTCTGCCTCAAGGAAAAAAAAAAAAAAGTTTTAAGCAATGGGATGATATCATTTTTACTTGTTATGAAGGTTACTCTTGTTTAGAGTGGAGAACAGATTGGAAGAGGATTGACTACAGATTGGAAGGAGTTCAGAACAGATTGGAAGGAGGCTAGTCTAGAGGTGATGGTAGCAAATGGTGGTGGTTTTTCTAAAATTTTTTTTTTTTTGAGATGGAGTCTCGCTCTGTCGCCCAGACTGGAGTGCAGTGGTGTGATCTCAGCTCACTGCAACCTCTACCTCCCAGGTTCAAGCAAGTCTCTCTGCCTCAGCCTCAGTAGCTAGGATTACAGGTGCCCACCACTGTGCCTGGCTACTTTTTGTATTTTTTTGTAGAGACGGGGTTTCACCATGTTGGCCAGGCTGGTATTGAACTCCTGACCTCAGGTGCTCTGCCTGCCTCGGCCTCCCAAAGTGCTGGGATTACAGGCATGAGCCACCGTGCCTATCCATTTTTTCTAAAATCTTTAGTGCCTGAACTCATCATGGTAGACTGTGACTCTTTATTGTTTTTCTTTTCTAAAAAGAGGAGTGTTTGAGGCTATTGGGATTTGTTGAACTGAAATAGAGAAAGATTCATTCAACAAATAGTTAATTGCCTACTCTATGGAAGACTGCCTGCTAGGTATTATGATGTGGTGGTATGATGTCTATATTATTATTATTATTATTATTATTATTTTTGAGACAGAGTTTCGCTCTTGTTGTCCAGGCTGGAGTGCAATGGTGTGATCTTGGTTCACTGCAACCTCTACCTCCCGGGTTCAAGTGATTTTCCTGTCTCAGCCTCCCAAGTAGCTGGGATTACAGGTGCATGCCACCGTACCCAGCTAGTATCTGTAGCTTTAGTAGAGATGGGGTTTCATCATATTGGTCAGGCTGGTCTCGAACTCCTGACCTCAGGTGATCTGCCCGCCTCAGCTTCCCAAAGTGCTGCGATTGTAGGTGTGAGCCATCATGCCTTGCCTTGTGTCTATATTATTTATAAGCTATGTAGAAATCATTGAAAAGCCTTAAATCTAAGAAAAGGAAAATTGGTCTATAGTATGTATAGTTAAATGAGGAAATGTTCTGTATGGAAGAAAAATAATTGTTATTTTTGAAAGGTTTTTGATTTTAGTTTGGGCAGTCAGAAGTTTGCTTATGGAAAGAGAATATGTCAAGCAGCTTTTTTTGTTGTTGTTTTTTAAAAAGCATTTAGGTAATATGTTCCTATAAAAGGGTCAATACAGTTGTATTAAAAGTCAAACCTAAAATGTCTCTTCTTCTCCCCATACTGCTATTATCCTCTCCCCTCAAACTGTATGCTTGTTTTCTGCCTTTCCAGTTTTTGTACAAAGGATGTGCTTTGGGAAGATTCATCTTGCATTGGTATGGGATGGATTGGAGAAGGGAGAGACTGGATGGACAGTGACCAGTTAGAGGACTGTCACATTTGTCTCGCTGTAAAGAGTATTTCATGGGCCGGGCGCAGTGGCTCACGCCTGTAATCCCAGCACTTTGGGAGGCTGAGGTGGGCGGATCACGAGGTCAGGAGATCAAGACCATCTTGGCTAACACGGTGAAACCCCATCTCTACTAAAAATACAAAAAATTAGCCAGGCGTGGTGGCGGGCGCCTGTAGTCCCAGCTAATTGGGAGGCTGAGGCAGGAGAATGGCGTGAACCCGGGAGGCGGAGCTTGCAGTGAGCCGAGATCGCGCCACTGCACTCCAGCCTGGGCAACAGAGCGAGACTCCATCTCAAAAAAAAAAAAAAGAGTATTTCATGAATTGAGATAGCTATAGTAAGATTGAAAAGGAAGGTAAGAATCAGCAAGCCTTGGTGAAGGAGATATGGGTGGCTGCGGGAAAAGGAGAACCCAAAGAAGGCTTATTTAACAGTATCTATTTTCCCCCAGCATAAAGCTAATGCGCCTACAGAAGGTAATTTGCAGTCACAGAAGTGAATCTATAGACCCCCTCTTTTTCAGCTGTTAGTACACAGTTGGTTTCTGACACTTTCCAGCTTTTACTCCTCCACAATTGAATTGATTGGCAGAGCAGTGGGTTGGAGAATAGGAATAAAGCTTGACTGCTAGCTGGCTGCGTGGGCAGAACAGGGAAGGGAAGGGGGGAAGAGGAGAGGAAAGGGATTCCAATTTCTCTGGCTATATACTGTTGTTGCATGAGGTGCATGTCTTTTGATGTTTTATCATAACCTTCTGCATTATAGATTGTTGGTATTTTTATATGTGTAGAGTCTTTATAAATTTCAAATACATATGACATGTGGATTGAAAATGATCTCTATTTGAAAGGAACTTTTAGAGAGAATTCTAAGGAACAGTAGTGTTTGGGGGTTCTCAGGGAAAGTTTCTCCTAAAGAATGAATTTAGCCGAGTCATTAATTTAAAGAGTTGAGGGGAAGGGGGATTGGGAGGTAAGGGATATGTGTAGGTAGTAGGAACGGAAAGATAGCAAGGCATGTTTGGGAGAGCTGTGAGTAGTGTCAAGTGCCAGGGAAGGTGGAGGAGATGAAGTCTTAGTCAGAAACATACTTGAACTGCTGTCACTAAACTGTAGAAGATCAGATCAGTGTTTCCCAGATTTGAAAACAGAAACTGTGTTTTAAATTTAACACTAGTAAGATGAAATTGTGCTTTTGCTGTGTCCTGACATATTCTGTTCATTTGTCTAGACACGTTTGGCATGATCAACTGAAACCACTGGATGAGTGGTTAAATAGAAGATAAATGAGTTATAGGTCTGAATCAATCACTTTTGTATGAGCTAATTGTCATAACTTGGGGACTGCTTGTACGAGTGGCTTTATTGTTAGTGTTTATTAATGTCTTGTGGTATATAGAACTAGTTTTTTTTTCAACTCAGTTGGGTATTTCTTCCACCCACCCTACCTCTCCTACCTTGCCCCACTACCACAAAGAAGAAGAAAGGCAGCATGGCACTATCTCTATGAAAATCCTGCCAGTCTCATTTTTGTTTTTTGGGTGAGGAGGTACGGTGCTGCAAGGTGGGAAGAATGTGTGATATATTAATATTTACATCACTGAGGAGAATTGCAATACATTCCTTTTATAGTCAGATGGAAGTTTTAGGAAAAGCTTTGCTTCTACCTATATATATATATATTTTTTTTTTTTTTTTTTTTTGAGACGGAGTCTTGCTGTGTCGTACAGGCTGGAGTGCGGTGGCACGATCTCAGCTCACTACAACCTCCGCCTCCAAGGTTCAAGCGATTCTCCTGCCTCAGCCTCCCAAGTAGCTGGGACTACAGGTGCATGCCACCACACCCAGCTAATTTTTGTATTTATAGTGGAGACAGGGTTTCACTGTGTTGGCCAGGCTGGTCTCGAACTCCTGACCTCAGGTGATCTGCCCACCTCAGCCTCCCAGAGTGCTGGGATTATAGGTGTAAGCCACCATGCCGGACCCCACCAGGATATTTTGACCTTATGGATACTATAAATCACATAATCTTTTTTCCTTTATCTTTGTGGATTCATGCAAAAGCCAGAGCCAAACTTGTGGCTCTAATTTATTATTATTATTATTATTTTTTGAGATGGAGTCTTGCTCTGTCGTCCAGGCTGGAGTGCAGTGGCTGGATCTTGGTTCACTGCAGCCTCCTCCTCCTGGGTTCAAGCAGTTCTCCTGCCTCAGCTTCCCGAGTAGCTGGGACTATAGGTGCACACCACCATGCCCAGCTAATTTTTGTATTTTTAGTAGAGGTGGGATTTCACCATGTTGGCCAGGATAGTTTGATCTCCTGACCTTGTGATCCACCCTCCTCGGCCTCCTAAAGTGCTGGGATTACAGGCGTGAGCCACCGCGCCTAGCCTCTTGTGGCTCTAATTTATTATGTAGTACTCTGTGGTCTGTATATTAACATCTTGCCTTTATCTTTTATATTATATGATAAAACCCTGATTTTTGTATTTTGAATTTTCTTGTTTAATTGGACACATTTTTGTACTGGTATAGCAATAGCTAATGGCCTTTCCCCAGACCAATGAAATTGGCATCTTTTTAGGGGGAGAGGGTTAGATTGGGTCTCAGGCTCTGGAATTTTTTAAAAGCTCACCAGATAGTGCTGGTGTCCAGCTAGAATTTCTTTTTGGATTCCACACCAAAAGCTTAGGCCATAAAAGCAAAAATAAATAAATGGAATGACGTCAAATTGAAAAGCTTCTGCAAAACAAAGGGAAACAATAAACAAAATGTAACAACCTATGGTCTGGGAAAACATATTTGCAAACCATTTATCTGATAAGGGATTAATATCTAAAATTCATGAAGAACTCATACAATTCAATAATAGAAAAATAATCTGATTAGAAAATGGGCAAAAGACTTGAACATTTTTTCAAAGAAGACATAAGGATGGCTGACAGGTATATGAAAAGGTACTCAACAGCATTAGCCATGCGGAAATGCAGATCAAAACCTCTGTGGGCGTTGTCACCTCACACCCCTTAGGGTGGCTATCATAAAAAAGTGAAGTGATAACAAATGTTGGCGAGGGTGTGGAGAAAATGGACCCCTTGTACACTGTTGGTGGGAGTGTGGATTGGTACAGCCCTGATGGAAAATAGTATGGAGGTTGCTAAAGAAATGAAAAATAGAAGTACCGTATGACCCAGCAATTCGTTATCTGGGCATATACCCAAAGGAAGTGAAATCACCTTATAAAGATATCTGCACTCCCATGTTCATTGCAGCGTTATTTACATTAGCCAAGCTGTGGAAACAACCTGAATGTCCACTGATAGATGAATGGATAAAGAACACGTGATATGTATATATCATGGAATATTATTCAGCCTTAAAATGCAAATGCTGCCATTTGCCACAACGTGGATGACCTGGAGGCAGTATGCTGCGTGAAATAAGCCAGACATAGGAAGAAAAATATTGCATGATCTCATATGTGGAATCTTAAAATAAATTAAAAAAAGAGTCAAATATACAGAGTGAGTAAAAGAGTGGGTTACCAGGAGCAAGTGGGTGGGGGATGGGAAATGTAGGTGAGGGGTAAGAAAATAGCAAGTATGTAGGATGAAAGAGCCTAGAGATCTAATGTGTAACATGTAGCTAATAAGAGGACTGTAGCTAATAAAATTGTACTATATTTGGAATTCGTGCTAAATGAATAGATTTTTAGCTGTTCTTGCCACAAAAACAAACCAAAAAAAAAAAAAAAGTAACTATGTGGGATGATATATATGTTAATTTGCTTCGCTGCAGTAACCATTTTGCTTTCTATATGAATCCTATAACATCATGTTCTATGCTTTAAATATATACAATAAAATTTATTTAAAAAATGAAATAAAATATATGGTTGATATAAAAAGAATAAAAGCTCACCAGGTAGTGCTGATGTCCACCTAGAGTTGAGAATCACTTTTCTACAGCAAGAGTGGGCAGGTGTTTCCTGTAAAGGGCCAGATAGTAAATATTTTAGGCTTTGCATGCCATATGGTCTGACACAATTACTCAACTCTGCTATTGTAGTAAGAAAACCATAGATGATATGTAAGGAATGGATGTGACTATGTTTTAGTAAAACGTTATTTGCAAAAATGGGGAGAAGTATTTGGCCTGAGCAGGGACATAGTTTCTTGACCTTTGTTATACAGCCTGAATTTTAATTACTATGCTAGAATCTAATGGTAGTGGTTGATGATGGACCAAAACTGTATTGGTATGGCCCATATACTGAGATGAATGCTTTTTTAAAAATGCTTTTGTATCCTGTTAATTGGTGTTTAGATTTCTAAGTAATTAAATTATCTATTTGCCTGGGATCTGATGTGATAATTTATTAATAAATTATGTTTTTTGTCTCTTATTTCTATTTTATAATATGCATGTGTGAACAGAATATCTCTCTGTTCACGTCTCAGATTTTTTGGAATAGCAGTAGTATAGAAAATTCAATTGATTACAGTACAGATTAATTGATACTTACAGTTTTGTAATTTTTATACTCTTCCAGAACAGATTAAGAAATTAGGATACACGTAATTTGTCAGGTAGTGTCATACTGGTCCTGATTTTTGGTTTGGAAAATGTGATTAATGAATCACTAGGCTGGAGATAGCTAAGACTATTCTGTGAAACTGTGTTGTAAGCTGGTTTAAGTGAGTGTCTTAGTCTGTTTGTGTTGCTACAAAGGAATACTTCAGGCTGGGTAATTTATTTGACTCTTGGTTCTGCAGGCCGTATGAGAAGCATGGTGCCAACATCTGCTTCTGACGAGTGCTTCAAGTTGCTTCCACTTGTAGCTGAAGGGAAGGGAGCTGACATTTGCAGAGATCACTTGGCAAGAAGCAAGGTGGGGAGGTGCTAGACACTTTTTAACAACCAGCCCTTTGGAAGTAGTAGAGCAAGAATTTACCTGAGGACCCCAAGCCATTCATGAGGGGTCCTCCCCCGTGACCCAGACACCTCCCATTAGGATCCACCTCCAGCACTGGGGATCATATTTCAACATGAGGTTTGAGGGGACAAACATCTAAACTACAGCAGTGAGGAAATACAATCGATGGAAGAACAAGGTACTTTTGCTAGTATTCATAGAATCTTGAATTTGTTTTTTTGTTTTTGTTTTTGTTTTTGTTTTGATACAGGATCTCTCTATGTCACCCTGGCTGGAGTGCAGTGGTGTGATCCTAGCTCATTGTGGCCCCAAAGTCCTGGGTTCCAGCAGTCCTGTTGCCTTAGCCTTCCAAGTAGTTGGGACTACAGGCACGTGCTACCATTTTTGCCATCTTTACCATCTTTAAAGTGCTAACTTTAAAGATTTTTTTATTTTTATTTTTTTGTAGAGACATGATTTTGCTGTGTTGCTGTGTCTGCACTCAAACTCCTGGACTCAAGTGATCCTCCTACCTTGATCTCCCAAAGCATTGGGATTACAGGTGTGAGCCACCAAGCCTGGCACGATGTTTTTTTTTTTTTTTTTTTTTTAAAACAGAAGTACTTCTTTTTCTCAAGTCAGTTAAGGGTGGTGCTGATTGTGACAGTGTTAACTACCACCCTACCTAGTAGTTTGTTAAAAGATGCATTATATTGCTTAAGTAATTTCCTAGTAAAGTTACCTTTTTTTTCCCCTTATTTTTGTTTTTGAGACGGGGTCCTGCTCTGTCGCCCAGGCTGGAGTGCAGTGGCGTGATCTCGGCTCACTGCAGCCTCAACCTCCTGGGCTCAAGCAGTCCTCCCACCTCAGCCTCCCCAGTAGCTAGGACTATAGGCTCATGCCACCATGACTGGCTAATTTTTATATTTTTGTAGAGATGGGGTTTTGCCATGTTCTCTAGGCTAGTCTCGAACTCCTTAGCTCAAGCAATCCACTTTCCTCAGCTTCCCAAAGTGCTGGGATTATAGGCGTCTGCCACCATGCCTGGCTAGTTAAATTTATTTGGGCATGAATTAAAGATGTGATTTTGTCACATCAGTGAAGGATAACCTAGAAACGTGTTAAGTGTTTAATTTTTGTTTCTTCCATTTATAGAACCCTATGTGTAGAACATCAATTGTTTCATAGATGAAAAACATTCTCAGTTACCCTGAGAACATTTACTTTCTCAGTCTCCTCTCTTTACCCTCCCAGTGAATTAAAATTCATGTATGCAGAGTAGTTAATGATGACTTGGAGTGGTTCGTCATAGAGGTCACATTAGAGTTATACTTTGTTCATTTTTAGAATTATAAATGGAGGCAGTGTGGCATAGTGGCAGACCGTGGTCTTTGGGAGATGTAGTGGTTCTATTCTTCCTAGCAGTGTTATCTTGGGCAAGTTACTTAACCACTACACATTTCTTTTTCCTCATTGTTTGTTAGTCTAAGTGGGATATTTCACTTAAAGATGTCTTTCTTGTTTACTTGTCACAGAATACATATTGCAACAGAATCCTTGTCTCCTTTTTTGTGTCCTCTGATTTCCACAATCTAGTTTATAAAACTGCAGCTGAAGTGATGTTTCTAAAGCCTGAAACTAGTCATATTTTTTCTTCCTAAAATTTCTTTAGTGTTTCCCCACTAGCCTTACGATGAAATCCACATTCCCTAAAATGCTCTCAAGGGCCTATAGTATTTCTGGAGCCTTGTGGTATATTCCCCCATTGGGTCTACTGTCGTAGGCTTACTCACCTTTAAACAGATACTGTTCATTTCATTCTGCTTGGAACCCTATCCTCTGCTCCTTCCTCTTCCCTTTCCCTAAACTGATTCTACTGTTTAGAACATTAGGTAAAATGAAGTTCCCATACCTCAGGTGCATGTGAAAGATTAAGAGTTGGCCAGGCACGGTGGCTCATGCCTGTAATCCCAAGCACTTTGGGAGGCCAAGGTGGGTGGATCACGAGGTCAGGAGTTCGAGACCAGCCTGGCCAAGATGGTGAAACCCTGTCTCTACTAAAAATACAAAAATTAGCTGGGTGTGGTGGCGGTCACCTGTAATCCTAGCTACTCAGGAGGCTGAGGCAGGAGAATCGCTTGAACCCAGGAAGTGGAGGTTGCAGTGAGCTGAGACTGTGCTACTGTACTCTAGCCTGGGTGACAAAGCAAGACTGTCTCAAAAAAAAAAAAAAAAAAAAAGTAATAAGATTAAGAGCTGTGTAAAGATTAGTATCAGTGAGCTTTCATTAGTGCCTTCATCTGTGAAACCAAGATACCTGCTTAGGTTACTATGTGAAAATGCTTTGAAAACTAAGCTGGGTGTGGTGGCTCATGCCTCTAATCCCAGCACTTTGGGAGGCCAAGGCAGGTGGATCACTTGAGGCCTGGAATTTGAGACCAGCCTGGGCAACATGAGGAAACCCTGTCTCTACTAAAGATACAAAAATTAGCTGGGTGTGGTGGCACACACCTGTAATCCCAGCTACTGAAGAGGCTGAGGCATGTGAATCACTTGAATCTGGGAGGCAGAGTTGCAGTAAGCTGAGATGGATTGCACCACTGCACTCTAGCCTGGGCAGCAGAGTGAGACTCTGTTTCAAAAACAAAAACATCAGAAAAAGAAAATTAAATACTAATTATATGTAACTGTTAACAGTATTGCTGTCAAGTATGTATTTTGGGTATTTGTAAGAAGACATCATTTCCTAATGTTTGAAGTTAAAGATTATTCTAATTGTGAATAGAATTGTGTCCCCCTGCCATGCTTATGTTGAAGCCTCAAACCCGTCTCCCCCACCATGTGACTGTATTGGAGCTGGGGCCTTTAAGGAGGTGAATATGGTTAAATGAGGTCATAAGGCTGGAGCCCTGATCCCGTAGAACTAGGGTACTTATAAAAGAGGAAATGACAACAGAGATTGGTCTCTCTCTGCCATGTGAGGACACAGCGAGAAGGTAGCTGTCTGCAAGCCAGGAAGAAATCCCTCCTAGAACCAGAACCTACTGGAACCTTGATTGTGGACTTCCTGGCCTTCAGAACTGTGAGAAAATACATTTCTCTTGTTGAAGCCATGCAGTCTGTGGTATTTTGTTAATGGCAGCCCAAGCCGACTGTATATTTAATACAGTTTAAAATATAATTGCCTTGTGGGAAAGGCAAACCAGAGTGATTTCTCAGGTAACATTTTAATGAGTAACATAACCAGCTGTAAATTACTGGACTAGTTTAGAAAACAGCCTCAGTAATTTGAGAATTACTTTAGTAGATCTTTTGTCTATGTAACTATGGGGTATTATTATAAATTGTTACTTTCTGGTTCAGCCAAGACCCTTTTTATGAAGGTACTTTCTCCTCCCATATAAAAGTTAAATCATTTAGGATGCATTTGGCTATAAGTAATACAACTCAGTTAACTTAAACAGTAAGGAACATTTCTTATTTCATGTAACAAATTCCAAGGTAGGAATTTAGGGTTAGAGTTAGGGTTAATTCTTCAGCTCAGTATCATCAAGGATTCACATTCTTTACATTTTCACCCTCAGTTTTGGTGGGGTGGTAGGGAGGTACTATTAGCCTTATTCTTACTTTCCTGGTATCTGCAAGATGGTTGCAACAGAAATGTTACGTGGTTATTGTGGATCATTTGGAAAATGTCACAAGAGGGAAAGGAGAAAACATAAATCACTCATAATCCAACTATTTACATGCCTATCTTCTCATTGTCTGGCATATTAGTTTGTACAGGTACTAATTATATCAGACAAAATTAGGTCACACTGTTTACACAAATACATGTTGTCCTTTTCCACTAAGATACTATCAAGAGGCCGGGCGCAGTGGCTCACGTCTGTAATCCCAGCACTTTGCGAGGCTGAGGCAGGTGGATTGCCTGAAGTCAGGAGTTCGAGACCAGGCTGGCTAACATGGTGAAACTCTGTCTCTACTAAATATACAAAAAATAGCCAGGTGTGGTGGCGCACGTCTGTAGACCCAGCTACTCGGGAGGCTGAGGCAGGAGAATCGCTTGAATCCGGGAGGTGGAGGTTGCAGTGAGCTGAGATTGCACCACTACACTGCAGCCTGGGTGACAGAGCAAGACTCTGTCTCAAAAAAACAAAAAACAAACAACAAAAAAAGATACTATCAAGAGAATTATCCATGTCATTAAAATTCTCAGTAAGAATAGGCTGGGCACAGTGGCTCATGCTTGTAATCCTAGCAGTTTAGGAGGCTGAGGCAGGAGGATTCTTTGAGTTCAGGAGTTCGAGACCAGCCTGGGCAACATGGTGAGACCTCATCTTTACAAAAAATGCAAAAAAAGTTAGCCAGCCATGGTGGCGTGCGCCTGTAGTGCCAGCTACTTGGGAGGATCCCTTGAGCCTAGGATTTCAAGGCTGCAGTGAGCCATAATCGAGCCACTGCACTCTAGCCTGGACCCAGTCTCAAAAAAAAAAAAAAATTCTTAGTAAAAATATTTTTTTCCCTTCAAGTAATAGTTGTTGAAAAAGTTGGATACAGAAAAATAGAATATTAAAAATTACCCATATCTCACAACGCAGAAATAACCACTCATGTATCAATATATTTCCTTTTAGAACATTTGTGTGTGTGTGTATTTAAATTAGGTATAGAGTAATTTTTTTTTTTCCTTTGGAGACAGGGTCTAACTCTTTCACCGAGGCTGGAATGCAGTGGTGTGATCATGGCTCATTGCAGCCTCAACCTTCTGGGCTTAAGTGATCCTTCCATCTTAGCCTCCCAAGTAGCTGGGACCACAGGTGTGTACCACCACACCCTGCTAATTTTTAAATTTTTTGTAGAGACGAGGTCTTGCTGTGTTGCTCAGGCTGGTCTTGAACTCCTGAACTCAAGTGATCCTCCCACTTGGGCCTCACAGATTGCTGGAATTACAGGTGTGCGCCATTGTGCCTGACTAATTTTAGTTTTTTGAGGAATCTTCATACTGTTCTTCATAATGGCTGTACTAATTTACATTTCAACCAACAGGGTATGGGTGTTCCCCTTTCTCCATGTCCTCTCTAGCATCTTTTATTGCCTGTCTTTTTGATATAAGCCATTTTAACTGGGGGTGAGATGATATTGCATTGTGGGGTTTTTTTTTTTTTTTTTTTTTTGAGGTGGAATCTTGCTCAGTCGCTCACATTGGAGTGCAGTAGCACTGCAGCCTCTACCTCTCAGTTCAGGTGATTGTCGTGCCTCAGCCTCTTGAGTAGCTGGGATTACAGGTGAGTGCCACCACACCTGACTAATTTTTGTATTTTTAGTAGAGATGGGGTTTCACCATGTTGGCCAGGCTGTTTTCGAAGTCCTGACCTCAAGTGATTTGCCCGCCTCGGCCTCCCAAAGTGCTGGGATTACAGGCGTGAGCTACTGTGCCTGTCTTAATTTTTGTGTTTTTAGTAGAGACAGGGTTTCACTATGTTACCTAGGCTGGTCTCGAACTCCTGACCTCAGGTGATCCGCCTGCCTTGGCCTCCCAAAGTGCTGAGATTACAGGCGTGAGCCACCGTGCCTGGTCTGTTGCATTGTGGTTTTGTTTTGTGTTTCTCTGGTTAATGATGTTGAGTATTTTTTCACATACCTGTTTGCCATTTGTATGTCTTCTTGTGTGTGTGTGTGTTTTATATGTCTTGAGAAGTATCTGTCCACATCTTTTGCCATTTTCCTTTTGGATTATTTATTTTTTGCCATTGCATTGTATGAGCTCCTTATATATTCTGGTTATTGGTCCTGTGTCAGATGGATAGTTTGCAAATATTTTCTCCCATCTATGGATTGTCGTTTTACTTTGCTGATTGTTTCCTTTCTTGTGCAGAAGCTTTTTAGCTTTATGTAATTCCATTTGACTTTGCTTTGTTGCCTGTGCTTTTGAGGTTGTCATTTTTATTGACTAGATGATATTCCAGTATATTAATTTTTTTTCTTTTTTGTAGTTTTGAGATGGAGTCTCGCTCTGTCACCCAGGCTGGAGTGCAGTGGCGTGATCTCAGCTCACTGCAACCTTGACCTTCCGGGTTCAAGTGATTCTCCTGCCTCACCCTCCTGAGTAGCTGGGACTACAGGCGTGTGCCACCACGCCCGGCTAATTTTTGTTTTTTTAGCAGAGCCGGGGTTTCACCATGTTGGCCAGGCTGGTCTCAAACTCCTGACCTCAGGTGATCCACCCACTTTGGCCTTCCAAAGTGCTAGATTACAGGCATGAGCCACTGTGCCCGGCCTCAGTATATTAATTTTTTAATAATTTGTCATTGGCTATTTAGATCTCTTCTAGTTTTTTTGGTGTTGCAAATAAAGGTGGCATGAACATCCTTGAATGTACAGATTTTTTTGCATTTGGCCATTTATTTCTTTTGGGTGAATTTCTTGAAGTGTGTGTGTGTGTGTGTATATATAAATATTGTGATATACATTATCTGATTGTATTTTTTTAGTAGTACGTGAGAGTATTTGCCCAAGCTATATTCTTGATCATCATGGCTCTTGCTATATAATTCCTTTTAAGAAGAATTAAAATTATGTGAGAAGATAACTTGTTAACATGGAAGGAGTTAATGGAAGGAAGCGAATGTTTTGGACTAATAGAGCTATTTTCTATTAGTAATACTTAAGTATGTAACAGATTATGTGTTGAAATGTAGTTCTTTCTAGAGCTGGGGCTTTTCAGGTTTTGCATTAAGACTGTTTTTGAAATATAAGCCTTGTAGTATGGTGTAGGATGGTAAAAGAGTTAGTTTGGGGAAAGCATCATTGTCTTAGGCTATAGCTGTGGTAAAACTTAAAATTTCAGAGGCTAATTATCTAGTTATTGGGAATACCCTGGGGATACAGATTGAATTGAAAAGGTTTAAAAATATTCTACATTATGGTTAAACTTGGAATTCTGTATACTGAGTATGTATGCTAGCAGTTGATTGTTCTGTGTAGCTCTCCCGTTAAAGAAGAGAGTATGCCCCAACTGGCATTCCTGTCAGTCACAACTGTGTGACACCACAGGCAGCAGAGGCTTCCCTAGATGTTGCTGGGAATGAATGGGCTTCCAGACCTCTTAGCAGTTGCTTAAGTGGGAGGTGGTAGGGAGGGGCTGTGTTAAAGCTTATAATGAAAGGTCTCAACCTGAATTGTCATGCAGAAAAATTTTTTTTTTTTCTGGATACTTGCCATAACCTGGTAGGATTTCTTTTTAGTTTTCACTTTTACTGGAATAGGCATTCTGTTGGAGAAAATTAGATCCTTTTAGTGGTAGCTAGGCATTGCATATATGTATGCCCTAGTCCCCATGATTCTGTACTTAATAGATTATTTGTCAGTAATGAACCAGCGTTTGGCCCGTGTGCTCTTTTTTCCCTGATCCTCTCATCTCTCTCCACAAAGTGATTATGGATTCTTCCTAGAAGGTTTCTCAGGTCTCTAACCAACCAGCCCGTTTGTTGGCCTTCAGCAAAGTAGATGTTAGTTTTTGTGTACTTTATAGTGTATAAAATTATTCCTGCAACAGGTATTAAAACCTGAGATTTAAAATCCTTTCCATTGGTGTTAACATACATTATTTATTTATTTATTTTATTTTATTTTATTTTTTGAGATGGAGTCTCGCTTTGTCGCCCAGGCTGGAGTGCAGTGGTGTGATCTCGGTTCACTGCAGGCTCCGCCTCCTGGGTTCATGCCATTCTGCTGCCTCAGCCTCCCAGGTAGTTGGGACTACAGGTGCCCACCACCATTCCCAGCTAATTTTTTTGTATTTTTTAATAGAGACGGAGTTTCACTGTGTTAGCCAGGATGGTCTTGATCTCCTGACCTCGTGATCCGCCCGCCTTGGCCTCCCAAAGTGCTGGGATTATAGGAGTGAGCCACTGCGCCCGGCCAACATACTTTATTTTTTAAAAGGCCCTTAAATTGAGAAGTGTTTCTTATGTACTGTATTTCATGAATCCTAGTAACTGTGCCTCCCCTACTTAGTATCTCTGAAATTGGGAAACATTTTACAAGTAATCATGTCCTTAAAAAGTCATCAGCCAGTCAGCAGTCATGGCATATTTGTCATTGTTTGTGCTTATGTGAATTTGGTTGTTTTTCCTTGTGTCTTAACTGGATTATTGCACCCTTAACCTTTTGAACAACAAACCATTTAAGGACCATTTGAGGATAGGATAGAAGCCAAGTTCTTGTCGTAAAACATTTTTTTGACATCTTCTGGTAAAATCAATAAATTAGCTTCATCAGCATTTGCAGAATTGGTGTTGGCAGCTTGGAAGAAAATCATGGGAAGAAAACTCTGGAAATAGCTGTGCAACGTTATTTTAGATGTTCCATTATTTGTAAGGGGAAGTTCACAGCATCAGCTATTAATATGTAGTATTCTTGACACAATGTTCAATCTGAATCTAATCATGAGGAAACAATCAGATAAATCCAGGTTGTAGGATTTTTTTACAAGATACCTGGATTTAAAAAATAATTTCTATGTTTTGAAAGGAAAAAAGGGTCAGGGTTGGGAGTGTGTTCTGTATTTAAGGATATGAAATAGAAATATGACTGTTAACAGCTGTGAACAATCTTTGATTAGATCTTAGATCATATGGAATAAAATAAAACATACGTAAAGAGGTTTTTTTTTTCCTTTGAGACAGAGTCTCGCTTTGTCGCCCAGGCTGGAGTGCAGTGGCACTATCTCGGCTCACTGCAACCTCCGCCTCCTGGGTTCAAGTGATTCTCATGCCTCAGCCTCCCGAGTAGCTGGGATTACAGGCACCTGCCACTACTCCTGGCTAATTTTTGTATTTTTAGTAGAGATGGGGTTTCACCATGCTGGCCAGGCTGGTCTTGAACTCCTGACCTTAAGCCATCCACCTGCCTGGGCCTCCCAAACTGCTGGGATTACAGATGTGAACCACCATGCCCAGCCACATGTTTTGTATTTTTTTTTTTTTTTGGAAGTTGGAGAAATTTGGGTATAGGTTTGGATTAGAGATAAGTTAAAAGCTATAAAAGACAAATATGGTGTGACAGATGTGACATTTCTA
The DNA here is from genome assembly GCF_028885655.2 of Pongo abelii. Taxonomy (NCBI): domain Eukaryota; kingdom Metazoa; phylum Chordata; class Mammalia; order Primates; family Hominidae; genus Pongo; species Pongo abelii. The sequence goes on along the minus strand of NC_071993.2, from coordinate 27,070,309 downwards.
GAAGGAATGGGAGGAGAGTTAAAGACATGGAAACAAAATGGTAGAAAACTTTAAAAAATGCACATGAGACCCTTGTTTTGTTATCTAAGTGGGGTTATTAGACTGTTATCAGTCCTAGCAACTCAGGAGGCTGAGGTGGGAGGATCAGTTGAACCCAGGAGATCAAGGCTACAGTAAGCTATGATTGTGCCACTGCACTCCAGCCTTGGGTACAGAGAAAGACGCTGACTTTAAAATTAAAAAATGGGCAAAATATTTGAACATTTTATCAGTGAAGAAATGGATGCCGCACAAGCACTTGAAAACATTATGATTTGATAGCAAAATGGAAATTAAAACCATAATGAGATATCACTATATACCTACTAGAATATTTAAAATTAAAAAGACTGACCATACCAAGTGTTGGCAAGGATGTGGAGCACTAGAATTTTCATAAGTTTCTAGTGAGAATGCCAAATAATATTGTTTTTGTTTCTTTGTAAAATAGTTTGGTAGTTTCTTTTTCTTTTCTTTTCTTTCTTTCTTTCTTTTTCTTTTTAAAGGAGACAGGGTCTTGTTCTGTTGCTCAGGCTTGGAGTGTAGTGGTGCAATCACAGCTCATTGCGGCCTCAACCTCCCTGGCCCAACTGATCCTCCCACCTCAAGCTCCCAAGTAGCTGGGACCACAGGCACAAGCCACCAGGCCTATCTGATTTTTTATTTTTGTAGAGACAGGGTGTCACTATGTTGCTTAGGCTGGTCTCGAACTCCTGAGCTTAAGCTGTCCTCTCGCCATGACCTCCCAAAATGCTGAGATTACAGTCATGAGCCACCATGCCCAACTGGTAGTTTCTTACAGTGTTAAATATACACTTAACTTACCATGTGACTCAGCAGTTGTATGTTTAGGTATTACCCAAAAGAAATGAAAACGTACCTCCACACAAGACCTTCTACTCAAATATTCATAATAGCCCAGAACTGGAAACAACCCAAATGTCCATCAGCTGATAAATGGAGAAACAAATTATGATAGATCCATACAATAGAATACTATTAGCGGTAACAAGGATGAATCTTAAGGGCATTCTGCTAAGTGGAAGAAGCCAGATACAGAAGACTGTAGCTTTCAATTCTATTTATATGAAACTCTAGAAAAGGCAAAACTGTTGTGACAGAAAGGAAGTCAGTGGTTTCCAGGGTCTGGAGGATGGGGAGGGAGTTATGAGGGAAATGTTCTTTATCATGGTGGTTATACTACTGTACCCATTTATCAAAGCACATTGAATTGTACACTGAAAATTTTAAAATGTTAATATATGCATTTCGTACTTAATATTAATGCTGACCTCCCTTCCTCATCCAAGAAAAAAATGAGGTGATCCATAGCATCCTACAAAAGTCGCTAGTGACTTTTTGGTTTGTTTTTAACTTTTTAATATTGTTATGAAGTCTTAAATGTAAACATTTTGTGTGTTTCATTCCATTGCAGTTATGATCCTCATTGATCCTTACGTTGAGTCGTTTTGACATGACCCTGGAAAATTCCTCGGTGGCTTTTTTGTTTTGTTGTTTATTTATTAAAATTGACATATAAAAATTGTGTATATTTATGGTGTACAATATTTTTTGAAATGTGCATACATTGTGGAATGTCTAAGTTAAGCTAATTAACATAAGTTGCCTCACATACTTTCTTTTTGTGGTGAGAACCTTAAAATTTACTCTCAGCAATTTTCAAGTATACAATATGTTATTATTAACTATAGTCACCAAATTGTAACCAGGTACCTTTTGATACACAGCCTGTTTTAGGTGCATCACTATACGGATAATAGGTGGTGCTCCATGGCTACTAGACAGTCTTTATTCTTAGATCTTTTCACTGGACAGAGCTGGGATATTATGATGTGATAAATACATTTTAGGTTTAAACTGGTGCTTTTTTTTTTTTTTTTTTTTGAGACGGAGTCTCGCTTTGTCACCTAGGTTGGAGTGCAGTGGCGCGACCTGGGCTCACTGCAAGCTCCGTCTCCCAGGTTCACGCCATTCTCCTGTCTCAGCCTCCCGAGTAGCTAGGACTACAGGCGCCTGCCACCACGCCTGGCTAATTTTTTGTATTTTTAGTAGAGATGGGGTTTCACCGTGTTAGCCAGGATGGTCTCGATCTCCTGACCTTGTGATCCGCCTGCCTCAGCCTCCCAAAGTGCTGGGATTACAGGTGTGAGCCACCGTGCCTGGCTAAACTGGTGCTTTTAGTTTAAATCTAGAACTATAGGATTCTTTCTTAACCTGGATTTTCTTATGTCAAAATCTATTTTGAACCATGCCCCAAATCTCAGTTCTCAATGACATAATTAATGATTTGCTATATCCCACCCTATGCAAATAACAGTATCGGTAATAATTTCAGTACTAACACCAGCAATAAAGAGACTAAAAACAATTTCAGTTTTTCCTTCCCCTCTTTCAATTACGTTTATTCTAATGGTAAATTCTATTAAGAATGTACAATCGAATTACTGTGCTTTGAAGCCACTTGTAGAGTGGTTTCTCTCTGGTTAAGGCCACTAATTGGATGCACAGTTAGGCTCATTTGATTAATTTACCTTTACTTTGGGGTAATTCATTTTTAAATTTAAATTTTATTTTATAATTGTGTGAATTATTTACAGGCATGCTTCTCTTTATTGTGCTTTGCTTTACTGCGCTTTGCAGACTGCGTGTTTTACAAATTGAAGGTTTTTGGCAGCCTTGCATCGAGCAAGTGTTGGTGCCGTTTTTCTAAGGGCATGTGCTTACTTTGTATGTCTCTGTCATATTTTGGTAATTCTTAAAATATTTCAAACCTTTTTATTATTGCTATATCTGTTATGGTGATATTTGATGTTACTACTGTAATTGTTTTGAGGCAACACAAACTGCACTCATGTGAAATGGTGAACTTAGTAATTGTATGTTCTGACTGTACCACCAACTGACCATTCCTTCTGTCTCTCCCTCTCTTTGGGCCTCCCTATTGCCTGAGATGCAACAATATTGAAATTGGGCCAATTCATAACCCTATGTTGGCCTCTAAGTGTTCAAGTGAAAGAATTGCATGTTTCTCATTTAAAATCAAAAACTACTAATGGGAGCTTAGCGAGGAAGGCAAGTCAAAAGCTGAGACAGGCCAAACGTTAAGCCTCTTGCTGCAAACATTTGCTAAGTTGTGAATGCAAAGGAAAAGTTCTTGAAGGACATTAAAAGGGCTAGTCCACTGAACACATGAATCATAAGAAAGAGAAAAGCCGGCCGGGTGCGGTGGCTCATGCCTGTAATCCCAGCACTTTGGGAGGCTGAGGCGGGTGGAATCACAAGGGACAGGAGTTCAAGACCAGCCTAGCCAGCATGGCAAAACCCTGTCTCTACTAAAAATACAAAAAATAGCTGGGCATGGTGGCTTATGCTTGTAGTCCCAGCTACTTGGGAAGCTGAGGCAGGAGAATTGCTTGAACCCAGCAGGCAGAGTTTGCAGTGAGCTGAGATCACTCCATTGCACTCCAGCCTGAGTGACAGAGCAAGATTCCATCTCAAAAAAAAAAAAAAAAAAAAAAAAAAAAGAAAGTGAAAAGCCTTATTGCTGATAGGGAGAAAGTTTTAGTGGTCTGGATAGAAGGTCAAATCAGGCTGGGCGCGGTGGCTCACACCTGTAATTCCCCTGAATTTTGGGAGGCTGAGGTGGACGGATCACAAGGTCAGGAGATCGAGACCATCCTGGCTAACACGGTGAAACCCTATCTCTACTAAAAATACAAATAATTATCCGGGTGTGGTGGCAGGCACCTATAGTCCCAGCTGCTTGGGAGCCTGAGGCAGGAGAATGACATGAACCTGGGAGGCGGAGCTTGCGGTGAGCTGAGATCACGCCACTGCACTCCAGCCTGGGCGACAGAGCGAGATTCTGTCTCAAAAGAAAGAAAAAAAGAAGGTCAAACCAGGCCGGGCACGGTGGCTCATGCCTGTAATCCTTGCACTTTGGGAGGCTGAGGCTGGTAGATCTTGAGGTCAGGAGATCAAGACCAGCCTGGACAACATGATGAAATCCTGTCTCTACTAAAAATACAAAAAATTAGCCAGACATGGTGGCTTGTGCCTGTAGTCCCAGCTACTTGGGAGGCTGAGGCAGGAGAATCTCTTGAACCTGGGAGGTGGAAGTTGCAGTGAGCCAAGATTGTGCCACTGCACTCTAGCCTGAGCAACAGAGCGAGACTCCGTCTCAAAAAAAAAAAAAAAAAAAAAAAAGTCAAAATAGCCACAATATTCCCTTAAGTCAAAGCCTAATTCAGAACAAGGCCCTAACTCTGTTCAGTTCTGTGAAGGCTGAGAGAGGTGAGGTGAGAAAGCTATAGAAGAAAAGTTGGAAGCCAGTGGGTTCATGAGGTTTAAGGAAGGCAGCCATCTCTATAACGTGAAAGTGCACGGTAAAGCAGCAAGTGCTGATGTAGAAGCTGCAGCAAGTTACCCAGAAGATCTAGCTAAGATTATCGAAGGTTGCTACACTTAATATCAGATTTTCCATGTAGACGAAACAGTCTTCTATTGGGAGAAGATGCCGTCTAGGGCTTTTACAGGGAGAGAGGAGAAACCCACGCCTGGCCTTCAAAGGCTAGGCTGACTCTTGTTAGGGGCTAATGCAGCTGGTGACTTTAGGTTGAAGCCAGTGCTCATTTGCCATTCTGAAAATCCTAGGGCCCTTTAGAATTATGCTAAATCTGCTCTGCTTGTGCTCTTTAACCAGAACAACCAAGCCTGGATGACAGCATATCTGTTTACAGCATGGTTTATGGAATCTTTTAAGCCAACTATTGAGACCTGCTCAGATAAAAAGATTCCATTCAAAATATTACTGCTCATTGACAGTGTACCTAGTCATCTAAGAGCTCTGATGGTGATGTATAAGGAGATTAATGTTGTTTTCATGCCTGCTAACACATACTTATTTTGCAGCCCCATAGAGTAATTTTGACTTTCCAATCTTACTATTTAAGAAATACATTTCGTAAGGCTATAGCTGCCTTAGATAGTGATTCCTCTGATGAACTTGGGAAAAGAAAATTGAAAACTTTCTGGAAAGGATTCACCATTCTGGATGCCATTAGGAACATTAGTAATTCATGGGAGGAGGTCAGAATATCAACATTAACAGGATTTTGGAAGAAGTTGATTCCAACCCTCATGGATGATGCTGAGGGGTTCAAGACTTCAGTGGAGGAAGTAACTGCAGATATGGTGGGAACAGCAAGAGAACTAACGAGAATTAGAATTGGAGCCCGAAGAAGTGGCTGCAATCTCACAAGAAAACTTGAATGGATGAGTTGTTCCTTATAGGTGAACAAAGGAAATAGTTTCTTGAGATAGAATCTACTCCTGCTGAAGACGCTGTGAACCTTGTTGAAATGACAACAAAGGATTTGGAATATTACATAAACTTAGTTGATAAAGCATCGGTAGGGCTTGAAAGGATTGACTCATTAAAATTTTATTTTATTTATTTATTTTGTTTTGAGACAGAGTTTTGCTCTTGTTGCCCAGGTTGGAGTACGGTGGCACGATCTCAGCTCACTGTCACCTCTGGCTCCTGGGCTCAAGCGATTCTCCTGCCTCAGCCTCCCAAGTAGCTGGGATTACAGGCACATACCACCATGCCAAGCTATTTTTTGTATTTTTAGTAGAGACAGGGTTTCACCATGTTGACCAGGCTGGTCTCAAACTCCTGACCTCAGGTAATCCTCTTGCCGTGTCCTTCCAAAGTGCTGGGATTACAGGCGTGAGCCACGGCACCTGGCAAAAAAAAATTTTTTTTTCAGAGACAGGGTCTCACTGTGTTGCCCAGGCTGTCCTCAAACTCTTGGGCTTAAGCAATTCTCCTGCCTCAGTCTCCCAACTGGCCAGGATTACAGGTATAAGCCGCCACCACACCCAGGCTTGATTTCAGTTTTGAAAGAAGTTCTACTGAGGGTAAAATGCTATCAAATATCGCATGCCATAGAGAAATCTTGTTAAAACGAAAGTCAATAGATGCAGCAAATTTCATTGTTGTCTTATTTTAAGAAATTGCCCCAGCTACCCCAGCCTTCAAAAATCTCACCCTGATCAGTCAGTAGCCATCAACATGGAGGCAAAGCCCTCCACCAGCACACAAATATTAGGACTCTCTGAAGGCTCTGAAGATGGTTAGCATTCTTTTTTAAGCAATAAAGTATTTTTAATTAAGGCATGTACCTAGTTTTTTTAGACATAGTACTATCGCACATTTAATAGACTACAGCATAATATAAACATAACTTTTATATATACACTGTCTCTAGCCAAAACCGCAGTATCTTTGCAGTGTGACTGTATGTAGTTCCAAAGAGAAATCTGTGAAACAAGATATGCTTAAGGGATTCTATCTACTATCCATGTTTTCTCTATCCTTTTTATTACCTCTCCTCCTGTATGTGATTTTTTTTTTAAATATCAAGGTTTGTTTTTCCTTTAAAAAAATAAGCATGCATTTTCATATTTCCCTCTGTTAAGAAGTAGCATATTATACACATTTTTTCCCACATTTTTTTTTCACCTTAGCAATATTCTGGAGATCATGGAGTCATGGTAACAGAGATATTCCTTGAATTCCTTGTCCTTATTACGGCAGTATAATACTCTATTGTGTGGAGATATCATAGTTTATTCAAACAGCCCCCTATTGATAGTTATATGGGTTGTTTCCAGTCTTCTGCTATTATAGGTAGTGCTGCAGTGAATAACTGTGTACATTTCTTTTTGTATTTTTGCCAGTGGTTTTTTGAGATACATTCCTAAAAGTGAGCTTACTGGGTCAGAAAGTAAATCTATGTATAATATTGCTGGATATCACTTAGCAGTGCATCAGAGTTTTTTTCTCACAGCTTTGCTGAATGTCTTATCAGACTTTTGTATATTTGTCATTTGGGCGAGTGAGAAATAGTATCTCATATTGGTTTGCAATTGCATTTCTTTCCTATAATGAGTGAGGTTGAACATCTTTTCAGTGGTTAAGAGTGGTTCCATTGCTTTTTTGGTGAGCTTTCTGTTAGATCTCTGTTCTTTTTTTTTTCTGTGTAGAACTGGAAGGGACATGAGACCATTTTGTTTAGTATCTGAGTTCATGACACTGATACCTGGAGAAATAAATGATTTTCCTGAAGTTGTAGGTAGCTAGGATAGCCTTTTTTTTTTTCATTTTTAGTTTATATGTTAGTGATATTTACTCTTTGTGGTATAAGTTGTTGATTCCCCTTCTTACCCACATACAGTTTGTCACCTTTTAACTTTGCTCCTCTTTGAGGAGTTCTTGCCTTCTGAGTTATCTATAGGAGTTTGGGAAGAAGGGGTGGGTAAGGAATTGGAGCACATAAGATTCACAGTAGTTTTTGTGGGGCATGATAGGCTTGAATCATCATAGATAACAAGGAAGTTGGATTTCTGATAGTGGTTAGTGGACACAGGAATATAAGGCAGATTGGATTTAGTCCATTTCATTGTAAGTGGATTGGGAGCTTGAGGCTGACAGTAAAGTCCTTATGATGTAATGCAGTGAATTGGTGATGGAAAGGGTCTAGGCAAGGAGAACCAATTGGTGCAGTGTGTCTCTGATACTGTGACTACAGTTAGTGACCCCTTTAGTGGATGAGCTACTCAGGAGAGAGTGGTTCCCAGCTGGCACATAGGGATTTCTGCCATGGCTTAATTCAGTAGTATCCTGAGACTATCATATTGGTACAGTGAGTTTTTTTTTTGTTGAATTTTTCTATTAAAATAATATAACTTTGCCTTTCTATAGAATATATACTTAATGAATGTTAATCTAAATAAGTATTTGTTGTTTTTGTTCTTATTTCAGGCTACAGACAAGAGAAAAGCTTTAGAAGAGACCAAAGCCTATACAACCCAATCTCTAGCTAGTGTTGCTTATCAAATAAATGCATTGGCCAACAATGTACTCCAGTTGCTGGATATCCAAGCCTCTCAGCTTCGGAGAATGGAGTCTTCCATCAATCATATCTCACAGGTAACAGCTTATAAAATGCTTTGAATTCAATTTAATTAAACTACAGCATATGCCAAAGAAGTAAATAGCCTGCATGTATGGATTTTCTGACTCATCTTACTGGTGATAATCATTAACACTGTTTTAGTTTGGTAAACCTGCTGTTTTTCTTTTAGTCCTTTTTTTATCATGATAAAGTAAACATAACATAAAATTGACCACTTTAACCATTTTTAAGTGTATAATTCAGTAGCATTAAGTACATTCACATTGTACAACTGTCACCACTGTCCTACTCTTAAGAGCTTTTCTGACGTAAAGTTATTTGTACATAAAGAACAGAATTTTTATAAGTTTTGACACATGTATACCCATGTGACCATCAACACATTCAAGATAATGAACCATCCGCTTTCCCCCTGCCAAATTTCTTCATTCTCCTACGTAATCCCTCCCTCCTGTCGCTTGTCCTTAGGGTTTCTGTCCCTAGAGATTAGTTTACATTTTCTAAATTTTTATATGAATGGAATTGTGTAGTATTTACTATTTTTTTTTTGGTCTGGCATGTTTTACTATGCATAATTGTTTTGAGATTCATTCATGTTTTTGCATGTAAAAGTAGTTCACTCTTTTTTATTGCTGAGTAGTTTCTATTGTTACACATTTTGTTTATGTGTTCACATGTTGATGGAAATCTGGGTTGTTTTTAGGTTTTGGCTATTACAAATCCTATGAAAACATTTGTATGCAAATCTTTGTGTGGTCATATGCTTTTATTTCTTTTGGGTAAGTACCTCTGTGCGGAATGGAGAGGTCATGTGGTAGGTGTCTGTTGCACTTTAGAAGAACCTACCAAATTGTTTTTCAAAGTAGTTATACCACTTAGTCTTAGTTTGCTGAGTGTTCTTATCAGGAATGGGTGATGAATTTTATCAAACGCTTCTTTGCGTTTGTTGAAATGATCATATATATGTGTGTGTATATATATATGTCTATTAATATGGTGAATTACATTGGTTTGTGTGTGTATTAGGAATTTTTGCTTCTGTACTCTTGAGTGCTGTTGGGCTGTGGTTTTCTTGTAATGCATTTGTCTGGTTTTGGTGTCAGTGTAATGCTGGCTTTATTGTCCGTAATGGGCAGTACTCCATCTGGACCTGGAGTATTCTTAGTGAAAAGGATTTTAACTACATATTTAATTTCCTTTGTGGATACAAGCCTATTCTGTTTATTTGTTTTTCCTTGAGTGAGCTTTTTGTCTTTCTAGGAATTTAGCTATTTCACCTAAGTTGACAGATTTATTTGCATAAAACTTTTATAATAATCCTCCCGCTTTTTTTTTTTTTTTTTGAGACAAGAGTCTTGCTCTGTTGCCCAGGCTGGAGTGCAATGGCGTGATCTTGGCTCTCTGCATCCTTCGCCTCCTGGGTTCAAGCAATTCCCCTGCCTCAGCCTCCCAAGTAGCTAGAATTACAGGTGCTCGCCACCATGCCCGGCTAATTTTTTGTATTTTTAGTAGAGACAGGGTTTTGCCATGTTGGCCAGGCTGGCCTTGAATTCCTGACCTCAAGTGATCCACCCATCTTGGCCTCCCAAATTGTTGGGATTACAGGCTTGAGCCACGGCACCCTGCCTAATCTCTTATTTTAAAAATATCTGTAGAATCTATAATAATTTCACATTGCTCATTTTTTATATTGGTAATTGGTGTCATCTTTCTTTTTTAAACTAATCATTATGGCTAGTTTACCAGCTTTATCGATATTAAAAAACATCTTTGGCCTTATTAATTTTCTGTTTTTTTGTTTTCTGTTGCATTGATTTCCATTCTGATCTTTATTATTTCCTTTTCTTTTCCTTACCTTGGGATTGATTTGCTCTTATTTTATACTGTTTTTTTTTTAGATGGAGTCTTGCTTTGATGCCCAGGCTGGAGTGCAGTGGCATGATCTCAGCTCACTGCAACCTCCATCTTCCAGGTTCAAGCCTTTCTTGTGCCTTACCTTTCTGAGTAGCTGGGATTACAGGTGCACCCCACCATGCCCAGCGAACTTTTTTGTATTTTTAGTAGAGGCAGGGTTTCACCACGTTGGCCAGGCTGGTCTCAAACTCCTGGGCTCAAGTGATCTGCCTGCCTTGGCCTCCCGAAGTGCTAGGATGGCAGGTGTGAGCCACCACACCCAGCCTTATTTTATACTTTATTAAGGTGAAAGCCAAGGTCATTTAATTTACTTGAGACCCTTAATCTTTTCTAACATAGGTGTTCAGGTCTGTAAATGTCCCTCTAAATAGTGTATTATTGGGAGGCCGAGATGGGTGGATCATGAGGTCAGGAGTTCAAGACCAGCCTAACCAAGATGGTGAAACCCTGTCTCTACTAAAAATACAAAAATTAGCCGGGCGTGGTGGCGGGCACCTGTAATCCCAGCTACTCACTCAGGAGGCTGAGGCGAATTACTTCAACCTGCGAGGCGGAGGTTGCAGTGAGCCAAGATCGCGCCACTGTACTCCAGCCTGGGTGACAGAGCGAGACTCTATCTCAAAAAAAAAAAAAAAAAGCATTAGCTGTATCTCATCCATTTAGATATGTTATGCTTTCATTTTCATTTAGCTGAAGATAATTTCTAAGTTTGCTTTTTTATTTCTTTTTGACCCAGGGGTTATTGGAACTGTGTTGCTTAGTTTGCGAGTATTTTGGAGTTTTGCAAGAATATTTCTGCTGTTGATTTCTAATTTAATTTCTTACTGGTCAGAAAAATACACCTCATTTGATTTTTTTTTTCATTAAGTAGCTTTCCCCCGCAGCTTTATTGAGGTATAATTGACATAAAAATCATATATATTTAAGATGTACAATGTGATGTTTTGATATACATATACATTGTGAAATGATTACCACTATCAAGCTGACTAGCATATCTATCACCTCACACAGCTACATTTTTTGTGTGTGGCGAGAGCATTTAAGATCTCCTCTTTTAGCAAATTTCAAGTCTACAACACTGTATTATTAACTATAGTCATCATGCTGTGCATTAGATCTCCAGAACTTATTCATCCTGCATAGCTGAAACTTTGTACCCTTTGAGCAACAGCTCCCCATTTCCCTTACCCCCTCATCTCTGACAACTACCATTCTACTCTCTGCTTCAGTGAGCTTTGATTTTTTTAGATTCCACATCTGAAAAAGGGAGATCATTCAGTGTTTGTCTGTCTGCGCTTAGCTTATTTCACTTACCATAAGGTCCTACAGGTTCATCTGTTGTGTCATGTTGCAAATAACAGAATTTTCTTTTTTAAGGCTGAATAATAGGAATCGTAGTCTGTTTAAATAAATATATATGTATATCCCCCCCCATATTTTCCTATTCATCCATTGATAGACACCTAGATTGATGCTGTGTCTTGGCTATTCTGAATAATACTTTATATGCTGTGAGTCCTTTCATATTTATTAAGAATTGTTATATATCCCAGAGTATGCTCTGTCTTGGTAAATGTTTTGTGTGCATTTGAGAAGAATGTGTATTTTTCTCTGGTCAGGTGGAATGTCTATAAATCTCATTAAGTCAAGCTGGTTGATAATATTCAATTCTTCTGTGTCTTTACTGATTCTAATTGTTTTATCAATTATTAAGGAAGGTGAATTGAAATCTCCAACTATAATTCTGAATGTCTGTTTTTCTTTGCATTTTAGTCTGTTTTCTGTTTTGTGTATTTTGAAATGATATTATATTAGGTACACAAATGCTTTGGCTTGTTAGGTCCACTTGATGAATGGACCCTTTATCTTTGTAAAGACTCTTTTTATCTTGGGTAGTATTCTTCAGAAATCTGCTTTGTCTGATATGAATACAATCATTCCAGCTTTCCTTTTATCCTCTTTTTCTGCCTCCTTGTGTGTTAATGGAGTGATTTTTTTGGGGGAGGGGGTGCTGATTTGCTGTAACACTTTGTTCTGCTTCTCTTTTATTATTTCATTCATATTTGCCTTTAGGGCTTCTGGTAAACATCTTTAAACTTTTTAATATCACTTGAAGGTAGACTATGCTATTACTTCAGGAGTATGTTTAAGACTTTGTAATAGTTGATTCCACTTCTCTTCTGTCTTAGGGCTGTTGGTATCATGCAACTTTCTTTTTTCTTTTATTGAGACAGAGTCTCGCTGTGTCACCCAGGCTGGAGTACAGTGGCGCGATCTCGGCTCACTGCAACCTCTGCCTCCCATGTGCAAGCAGTTCTCAGCCTCAGCCTCCCGAGTGAGTAGCTGGGATTACGGGTGCCCGCCACCACGCCTGGCTAATTTTTGTATTTTTAGTAGAGACAGGGTTTCACCGTCTTGGCCAAGCTGGTCTTGAACCCTTGACCTCGTGATCCACCCACCTCGGTCTCCCAAAGTACTGGGATTACAGATTACAGGTGTAAGTCACCACGCCTGGCTTGTGTCATGCATTTTCTTTTTGTGTATGTTTTAAACCCCACAATGCTTTGCTCTTTTTTTTTTTGAGACGGGGTCTTGCTTTGTTGTCCAGGCTGGAGTGCAGTGGCGTGATCTTGCCTCACTGCAACCTTTGCCCTGCCTTCCCCCACCCCGCCTTCCCAATTTCAAGTGATTCTTATGTCTCAGCCTACCGAGTAGCTAGGATTACAGGTGCATGCCGGCTAATTTTTATATTTTTAGTAGAGACGGGGTTTCACCATGTTGGCCGGGTTGTTTTCAAACTCCTGACCTCAAGTGATCTGCCTGCCTCAGCCTCCTAAAGTGCTGGGATTACAGACATGAGCCACTGTGCCTAGCCGTTATTTTTGTTTTGAAAAGCAACCAGCTTTGAATGAGATTTAATATGAGGAAAGTAATTCCTTTATATTTACCCGTAGTTATTATTTCTGATCAGAAAATATACATTATATGATTTGAGTCCTTTCAAATTTGTTGGGAATTTTTTTTTTTTTTTTTTTTTTTTTGAGGTGGAGTCTTGCTCTGTCTCCCAAGCTGGAGTGCAGTGGCGCTGTCTTGGCTCACTGCAACCTCTGCCTCCTGGGTTCAAGCCATTCTCCTGCCTCAGCCTCCCGGGTAGCTGGGACTACGGGCATGCGCCACCATGCTCAGCTTTTTTTTTGTAGTTTTATTAGGGATGGGATTTCACCATGCTGGCCAGGCTGGTCTCAAACTCCTGACCTCAAGTGATCTGCCCGCCTCAGCCTCCCAACGTGCTGGGATTACAGACATGAGCCACCGCACCCGGCTGGGAATTTTTTTATAGCCCACAGTTTTGGTGGTTTTTATTCCCTTGGAATACTTTAGCATGAAGTGTTGCTCTATTCTGCTGGTGATGAGTTCTTTCAGCTTTTGTATATCTAAAAGAGATTTTTGCTTTTTATCCCTGTTTATTATTGTGGCAGAATATGCATAAGATAAAATTGATCATTCAACCATTTTTAAGTGTACAGTGGCATTAAGTACCTTCACATTGTTTTGTAATTATCACCACCATTCATCTCCAAAACTTCTTTCCTTTTTCCAAACTGAAACAATGTACCTGTTAAGCACTAACTCTCCATCCACAAGTGATCCTCCCACCTCAGCTTCTTGAGTAGCTGGGACTAAGGACATGCGCCATTGTGCCCAGCTTATTTTCATGTTTGGTGGTATCCTATTGCATTTTTAGATTTTAGGACAAAATTGATATAGATTGGAACTTTGCTAAAATAATTTTTTTTGTAGAACAGAATCTAGTATAGAGTGATTCATGCTGGTTCTTGAGGACTTGCACAATGTCTGGCAAATGATTGGTTTGCAGTGTTTACTGAATTAAAATAAATCTCTTGGCCGGACATGGTGGCCTGTAATCTCAGCACTTTGGGAGGCTGAGGTGAGTGGATCACTTGAGGTCAGGAGTTTGAGACCAGCCTGGCCAACATGGTGAAACCCCGTCTCTACTAAAAATACAAAAATTAGTCGGGTGTGTTAGCAGGCACCTGTAATCCCACCTACTCCGGAGCCTAAGGCAGGAGAATTGCCTCAACTCGGGAGGCAGAAGTTGCAGTGAGCTGAGATCCCACCAGTGTACCTCAGCCTGGGCGACAGAATAAAACTCCGTCACACACACACACATACACACACACACACACACACACACACACACAAAGTCTTTGCAAAATTACTTAGGAAAAATATAATAGAACCTAGTTTTTAGTTGATTCTTATACATGGATTATAACCAGAGGATCACTTACATTTTATGTATAGGCAGTCATTATTTTGCATGGTTATTAGAGATTATAAAAAATGGTGATGCATGCTCAAGGTATACAAAACAATCCTACTAGTCAATGGGTAAAATGATGGTTGTTCTGTGATCTGTAAAATTTTTTGTCAAAACATTAAAATCTCTCTTTTTGTTATAAATGAATAGAGAAATGAAAAAAAGTTATGCTAATGTTTAGTATACCATAATGTAAAATATTCAAGATATTGAGAATTAAAGGGTTTTATTTCTTAAAAAAGTAGTTTGAATAGTGCTTGCTACCTTCTCACTGTATAAGTTGTTATGAAGCACACATTTTTTTCTGTGCCTTGGCAAATTGTCATTCTCCTTTCTCTGTGTGGATCAGCTCCTCTCAACATTTTATCCTTTGGATTTTAAATGTTGTGAAATATCTTGTAGAGTTTCTTTAACGTAAAGTTTTTATGGGTATCATGTTATCTGTAGTATCTTCTTCCCTTTCTTCTCAGCCACTTTGTTCATTTATGTTAACACATTTGCCATCATGATATTCTTCTGGCTGCATATCTCTAGTCTCCTGAATGGCAGCAATGTCAGCATTCCTGTATGCATTATTTCTGTTTTAATCCCATTTACATTCAATTCGAATTTCACCTCTAGCATTATCACTTTTCATGTCTTTGCTGCAGTTTCATCTTTGTTGGCCAGTTCTCTCTTTGATACCCAGTTTTGTAAAATGTCACAATGGCTTATCATTTAGGGGACAAGGAAGCAGCACAACTATGTACTTTGTAGTCTGTGGATAAACTTAATGTCAAATGTACAGAGACCATTCACCAATAAACTTGGAAACAAAGACACGATTGGTAACCAGTAATGATGCTCATCTGTTACTTATGTGGACTTCAGACCTAGCAGCAAAGTTTCTACTTTGTGTGATTATTTATAGTTCTTAATGGTAACTGAAATTTATTTATTTTTATGTTTTTATGAGACAGAAGCCTGTTCTGTTGCTCAGGCTGGAGTGCAGTGGCACAGTCATAGTTCACTGCAGCTTTGAACTCCTGGGCTCAAGTGATCCTCCCGCCTCAGCCTCCTGAGTAGCTGGGACCACAGGTGCACACCACCATACCCAGCTAACTTTTTTGGGTGGTAAGGTAGAGATGGGATCTTGCTATGTTGTCCAGGCTGGTCTTAAATTCCTTGCTTCAAGTGATCTTCCCACCTTGGCCTTCCAAAGTGCTGGCACTACAGGTGTGAACCACTTTACCTGAATGTAAGTGAAATTTAAATTGTGTAGTTGGAGGACTGGTGTTAACTAAAATATGGTAACTGAAATTCATGCATATCAGAACTGTGCAAAGCAACTGCCTATATTTTGTTTCTTCAGTAATAAAACATTTTCAAATTATTTTTCTTCTTTATTTAATTATGAACATTCTCTGTGTTCTGCTGAGCTTACTGAATTCAATTCTCATTCTTTGGAAGATGTCTTAATTCATACAGATGTAGTTATTTCAGTAGATTTAAAAATAAAGCTGTTAATACTATCAATTGACTTACTGAATCATAAAAAAATTAAGGTGACTAGGTAAATGAAGCTTTTGTAATTCTGTAAATTACATTGAATTACTTGAAACTCTTAAATGCAGCTGAAATCTAATTGGCTAAATTTACTTAAAAACAGGTTTTTTGGGGGGCATTTATTCTTAATTGGGGAAGTAAAAAGAATATTTCCTTGCTCTTCCAAATTGCTATTCTTAAAACATTGCTTAAGTAAATGCATTGTAGTGAAAGAAATTTTTTTTTAAATCTCTCAGAGCTTTATGAGGGATTTACATCTGTCATACCTTGCCTGTTGAGTGGTGTGTTTTTAGTTAAAATTCTGCTTTATAATCTCTTAATATAGCATAGATTATGTGCCAATTGGGACATAATCTCAAAATTTAGAATTCAGAGCTTGAGTTTTCAGTTTCAAAAAATTTTTAAACTAAAAAAAAAAAAATCTCCAATTCTATCAGGACTTGGATAAACTAAATCTTAATTATTTCAGGAAAGAATCCCTTTCCTTTCAGTGTGGAGCTTTTAACTTTCTGTTTGTGTGTTGACATGTTTTAGATTTATAAAGTTTTCTACTTTAACAATTTTATCCCCTATTTTTCCTGTCTTAGATTAATAGTTACCAAATATTAGTAGCTTTCTTTGGTAAAGTAATTACTGGTAAGTCCTTTCTGTAACCTATATTCACTTCTTATTTTGTAAGTTTTTAAAAGATTCTTACAGTGATATTTCTTATGAAACAGTAGTCATCTAAAGGTGCCAGTCACTTTTCCTGGAAAATATAGGAAGTAATACTAGGAGAAAGTATGCAACTGTTAAATTCTTTCACATCACCAAGTTTTTCACAATTAAAGTATTTGCTTTGTAGAGTGCTTAGCAATGTTCATTGTGATTTCTTTTTTCCATTGGCAATTTTGGGCTTCCCTCAGATCATGGCACTTAGAACTGGAAGGGACATTAGATCATTTGGTTTATTCTCTGATTTTATAGTTCGTGACACTGAGGCCCAAAAAAATAAATGATTTGTCTGAAGTTGTAGGTAGCTAGTATAACATTAGAAATCAAAAGATGGGCATCTTGACTCATAGATGATCCACTCATTTTCTCTTCTGTACTACAATGCCTCCAATTTGTAATCAGAGTCTTCAAAACTTAGGAATTGGATGAATTGCCCCATCCAGTCTATTTCTACAGTGGGCTCACAAAACCTTATATAACAAACCTTCAAAGTAACTGCATCTTTTAGGGGACTGTTTAGTTTTATATAGGCAAAAACCTAGTTACTGTGGGCACTGGGGAGGTAGGGTGGGTACCTAGAATGGAAACGCTAACTGAGTCAGTGCTCTGGTTTCTCAAATGTTTTGTTAGGATCCTTTTACATCTTAAATTATTGAGGATCCACATGGGCTTTGGATTCATTGGGTAGATCTTCCAGTATTTATCATATCAGATATTCAAACAAATTTAAAAAGTATTTAACTCATTTAACAATAAAAGAAGTTACTGTTAGTTAGTACAAATAACATTTTAATGAAAAAAACTGTTATCCAAAACAAATAAATTTATGAGAAGGGTGGCATTGTTTTACGTTTCTGAAAATGTCTTTAAAATGTTTAGTAGACGATCACTGGGTTCTCATGTCTGCTTCTTCATTCACTGTTGTGATTTGTTGTTTGGGTTGAAGTATGTGAAGAAATTTTGCTTCACAAAAATATGTAGTTAGAAAAGACAGGATGTTGGGGACTTCAGGAGTCTTTAGATCAGTCAGAGAACTATTGCTTTATGTGGTTATTACAGTTTAGTCCCTATAGATATGTATTGCGAATATTATATGCAGGCCATCATGCTCCCATTTTAAAAGAATCACCCAATTTGATAATAAATCCCCACCTGTAGTTTCTTTTGGCTCTCTGTCACACATTTTTTGTTTCATCCTTACTGACTACTGGGTGATATTTTTGGCGCCATTATCACCGCTATGAAGGGGCTTCTTCAGATTCCTAATGGATTGTTGGTATTTATCTTAGATTTCTTCAGCCAGTTTCTTAAAGGTGTTTCATGAATTTTTTGTTTTCTTTTTTTGGTATGGAATCTTGCTCTGTGGCCCAGGCTGGAGTGCAGTGTTGTGATCTTGGCCCATTGCAACCTCCGCCTCCTGGATTCAGGCGATTCTCCTGCCTCAGCCTCCCAAGTAGCTGGGATTACAGGTGTGCGCCACCACACCTAGGTCATTTTTGTATTTTTCTTAGAGACGGGGTTTCACCATGTTGACCAGCTTGGTCTAGAACTCCTGACCTCAAGTGATCCACCTGCCTCGGCCTCCCAAAGTGCTGAGATTACAGGCATGAGCCACCACGTCTGGCCATTTCATGAATTTTAACATCAAGCATGCTACTCTTCTTTGGCACTTACTGGTTGAGTTGTGTGTCCCCCCCCAACGGATTTATATTTTGAAGTCATAACTCCCAGTCCCTCAGAGTGTGACTGTATTTGGAGATGGGGTCTTTGAAGAGGCAATTAAGTTAAAATGAGGTTACAGAGTAGGCCTTAGTCCAGTATGACTGGTATTCTTGAAAGAAGGTGAAGATGCAAAGATAAGATGGCCATCTGTAAGTCAAGGAGAAAGGCCCTGAGAAGAATTCAGTCCTGGTAACATGTTGATCTTGGACTTGTAGCTTCCTGAGTCGTGTGAAAGTAATTTCCTGGCCACTCACCTGTGGTACTTTGTTATAGCAGTCCTAGCAAACTAATACAGCCCTCTTATGTTGTCATTAGCACTATCACTTTTATACTTTTTTCCAGCTATTATGGATATAAACTTTCACCAGAACCTTCAATATGGACAGAAAGATATAATGTAGATTGATAAGTGTCATTTGTCATTCAAAATCAGAAAAGCATGACATGTTCAGTCCTTGCCCAGTGGCTAAGGAGCATTCATTAGCACTCACTTGATATGGCTGATTTACTGTGAGAAGAGTGTGTTAATGGTACTAGTCAGTACTCTGGTGGGTTTGTATGCACATCTAGTATTTCTAAGAGGAACCATGCTATGCTGTGTTGAGTAATGCCCCCAAAAGATATCCCTAATCCCTGGGAATGTGGGTGTTACCTTCTGGCAGAAGGGGCTTTTTGTAAGTATAAATTAAAGATCTTGAGATGGGAAGATTATCCTGGATTATGCAGTGGGCCATAAATATAATCACAGATGTCCTGATAAGAGGGAGGCAGAGGAGGATTTGACATAGAAGAGCAGAAGGTGGTGTGGAAACAGGAGCAGAGATTAGAATGATGTGGTCATAAGTCAAGGAATGCTGGTAGTCACCATAATCTGGAAGAGGCAAGTGAACACCCCCTCCTGAGCCTTCTCAGGCAACCTGTCCCTGCTAACTCTTGGATTTGATCCTGTAAGATTTTGTTCAGATTTCTGGCCACCAGAACTGTTAAGAGGATAAATTTCTGCTAAAAAATTTACACAAATCTTTGCATGAATTTGTACAAATTTATACACATCTTTGTCAGAGATTGGTTCTTCATGAAATAGATTAAAATTGGAATCTTAAAAGGATGTTATAAAATTGTATAATATTCTTAACATCATAAGGAAAACACGAAAAATTTCTCAAGTTTCCTGCCAAAGTCCTATTACGAAATAGTATTTTTTATCTTCAGCTTTATTGTTTTAAGACTGATATCTAACCAAAACAGTTGCTAATTTTCCTGTTGTAAATATTGAGGACCAATAGTAAAATGATTTAGAGCAAATTCCCAACTCCCCTTCTTTGGAAGGAGGACACCTTTTATTATTTCAGATTAATTAAGCATGCTTGCTTTAATTGTGGTTATTAACATGGTAAATTTATAGAGGAGCAAGCCATAGTAGAGATACACTAATACAGACTATAGATTCTTCTCTGAATGTAAATACATGCTACAGAACACATACATTCTTATTTGGGGGCTAGAGGGATGAAGCCTTATCTTGGCACTAAACTTTATCTCAGTATTATCTAAAATAAAATTTTCTTAATTATTATACTGATAAACATTTGTTTCAAAATTATTCTACAGGGATTCTTAGTAGCACCTAGCAGAGAGCCTGGTACTACTGTGAGCTTACTTATAACCTTACTTATAGTAAGTTACTTCATGTTAATGGCAGAAATTTATGAACTTTAATATATTTTAGATATCTGAAATTTTTGAAATTAAATAAAAAATAATCTAAAATATACCAGTGATTTCTGATAGCATTAGGTTTTCTTCCTTTGTATTTTCTTTCCTTCTCCTTCCTCCCTTCTCCCTCTTCCCCTTTTTCTTTCTTTCCCTTCCCCCTTCCTTTTTTCCTTCCTTAACATTTCCTGCCAAGGAAACACATTTTGGCTAAAATATAATTTGTATCAGTTAATTTTTTTTTTTTTTTAAGAACAGGTGTACTAAACTCTCCCAGACTGTTAGTTATTGGTGTGGTAACCAGACCTTCTTGCCATCAGAAGAGTTACATACTTCATGTTTATTGAATAAATAATCTAGTGCAGGGGTCCGTAAACTGTGATCCATGAGCCAAATCTAGTCCTTCCCCCTCCATTTTTATAAATAAAGTTTTATTGGAACATAGCTGTGTTCCTTTGTTTACATATTGTTATGGCTGCTTTTGCTGACACATGGCAAAGTTGAGTCGTTATGACAGAAGCCATATGGCCTGCAAAGTCTTAAAGATGTACTCTCTGATTGTGTCCAGAAAAAGTTTGCTGATCCCTGATGTGTTATACAAATATTTACTTCAAAAAATTTAAAAAGTGTTCTTGGGATTTAACACCGGTTTCTCTATTTATAGTAAGTAACATTTTTTTTAAGATAATTTTTCTGGAGGTGGATTTGCTGAAATTCCTTAAGGAGCCAGAAATTTTGAAGAGTGGGGCTGGTGCAGATTGCATGATGATACAAGTTGTACATGTTTATGGCTTCATTCCTACTATATCCCCAGCATATAGGGTTAGCGTGCGTAAGGTATGATGGAAGAAGTTCTGTTAGGGGTTTGGTATTCTGACACCAGTGGGGTACTGCAGTACTGTTCTGACACTGATCACACAGAGTTAGTGCAGACCACACAAGGGAAGGGCTCAGTTCCAGAAGTCTGCCTTCATTTCAGGTGCTAGTGGCAAGTAGGGTCCCCATTCTACCCATACTTATGGCCAACTAGCTACAAATCTGGGGAGTTTCCCACAACCTCTCTCAGGGTTGATAATTTACTGGAACGATTCGAAGATTTCAGGGAAACACTACCCGTATGATTACAATTTTATTTAACGGATACAGATCAGGACCAGCCAAATGAAGAGACGCACAGGGCAAGGTCTGGGAGTTTCCAAACGTAGAGCTTCCATGCCCTTTTCTTGTGGAATCAGGGCATGCTACCTTCCTTGCTCATCAGTGTGTTCACCATCCAGGGATCTCCACCAGGCAAGCTCCACCAGGCTTCAGTGTCTAGAGTTTTATCAGGGCTTGTGCTGTTTTCTCACAGTTTTTGGTTTATGCAGAAAGAAAAGTAAGATTAATTAGTGTCCATATGTATTATAAGTTAATGAATTGTTGTCGGTAAGGCTTATATATTGATTCTAATATTTCCCCCCTTTTTATGTGAAAATGGAAGTTTATAGTAATATTTTTGTTTTATTTTTATTTTACTTATTTATTTATTTATTTGGACATAGGGTCTCGCTCTGTCACCTAGACTGGTGTGCAATGGTGTGATCATAGCTCACTGTATCCTCAAACTCCGTGGCTCAAGGGATCCACCCACCCAGCCTCCCGGGTAGCTAGGACTGCAGATGCATGCCACCATGCTTGGCTGATTTTTTCATCTTTTTGTAGAGATGGGGTCTCACTATGTTTCCCAGGGTGGTCTCGAACTCTTAGGTTCAAGTGATCCTTCTATCTTGGTGTCCCAAAGTGGAGGGATTACTGTGAGGACTAGTATTTTTTTTTTTTTTGAGACAAGTCTCACTCTGTCACCCAGGCTGGAGTGCAGTGGCACGATCTCAGCTCACTGCAACCTCCGCCTCCCGGGTTCAAGTGATTCTCGTGCTCAGCCTCCCGAGTAGCTAGGATTAAAGGCGCCCGCCACCATGCTCGGCTAATTTTTGTATTTTTGGTAGAGACGAGGTTTTGCCATGTTGGCCAGGCTGGTCTCAAACTCCTGACCTCAGGTGATCCGCCTGCCTCGGCCTCCCAAAGTGCTGGGATTACAGGCGTGAGCCACCGTGCCCAGCCAGTTGTTTTTTTAAATGTCCTTATTGGCCAATAAAGTTGGCAGCAATACTTTGTACTTCTCTTTCTGTGTCTGTCTGTCTCTCTCCCTGTCCTTTATTACCTTTCCCCCTTCTCCCCTACTCCTTTTCTTTGTCTGTCTGCCTCCCCTCCCTGTCCCCTCCCCCTTTCTTCTGGAATCTTTTAAAAACAATTTATTAATCTGTGAAATCCATAGTTAGAATAACCCAGACTGTTCCATCTCCCAGTTACCTTTTTTTTTTTTTTTTTTTTTGAGACAGGGTCTCATTTTGTCACCCAGGCTGGAGTGCAGTGGTGTGATCTCGGCTCACTGCAACCTCTGCCTCCTGCGTTCAAGTGATTCTCCTGCCTCAACCTCCCGAGTAGCTGAGATTACAGGCACGTGCCACCATGCCCGGCTAATTTTTTGTATTTTTTGCAGAAATGGGGGCTCACCATGTTGGCCAGGCTGGTCTCGAACTCCTGACCTCAGGTGATCTACCTGCCTCGGCCTCACAAAGTGCTGGGACCCAGTTACGTTCTTTTAACACATGCATACACACCAACCCACCATCCCACCCCTGAGTGAACAAAGAATGAAACTTGAACCATCACCCTTATGGCGTCAGAATATTATTTATTTTTAGGATAGAGAATAGGGGCAATGCTATGAATTTAGTTTCTGTTCCAGGAGTAAACCAACCAAACATTCTTCCTGTGGTAATAACAGAATAGTTCCTGTCAAATCAATCTTCTTACAGATAACTTAAAGTCTGAACAAAATATAAAAAACAAAGAGTACCTGAAGAACAACTAATAGCAGACAGAAACTACAGAGAAGAGATTGTTATTATACACTTTTAAAAATGAAACAGCCCTGGTTGGTTTGCTATTTTTTTGTGTTTTTTTGAACAGAGTCTCGTGACGCCGAGGCTGGAGTGCAATGGTGCGATCTCAGCTCACTGCAACCTCTGCCTCCTGGGTTCAAGCAGTTCTTCTGCCTCAGCCTCCCGAGTAGCTGGGACTACAGGCATGCACCACCACGCCCAGCTAATTTTTGTATTTTTAATAGAGGCGGGGTTTCACCATTTTGGCCAGGCTGGCCTTGAACTCCTGACCTCAAGTGATCTATCCACCTCAGCCTCCCAAAGTGCTGGGATTACAGACGTGAGCCACCATGCCCGGCTGGGTTTGCTATTTTTGTAGCTAGTTTTGCACCATGCTAGACAGCTAAAACTCAGTTAGGAAACTGCATATAGCTTGTGACCCAGAGGGCAGAGTTCATGGTGACCACAACAGCTGGAAAGTGAGTAGAAAGAGAGACCTGAAGGGAAAGAGCCCCAAATTTTGCATTAAAACTTTGCCTGTATTACAGGCTGAGCTGTGTGTGGAGCAAACTGCATGCAACTCAGCCAAGGATAAAAGAACTGAACAAAGATTTCAGCTGCTGCCCATCTTGGAGGAGAAAGTTTGCAGTTTAAGTCAAGCTAAGTTTAGTATAAACTTTTTTTTTTGAGGCCGGGTCTCACTCTTGTTGCCCAAGCTGGAATGCAGTGGTGTGATTATGGTTCACTGCAGCCTTGTCTTCCTAGGCTCAGGTGAAGCCTCCTCCTCCCACCTCAGCCTCCCAAGTGGCTGGGACTACAGGCATGCACCACCACACCTGGCTAATTTTTTGTATTTTTTGTAGCGATGGGGTTTCACCATGTTGCCCAGGCTCGTGTCAAATTCCTGGGCTCAAGCGATCCATCACCTTCTGCCTCCAAAAGTGCTGGGATTACAGGCGTGAGCCACTGTGCCCAGCCTACTGTAAACATTTTTTGTTTGTTTTTTCTTTTCTACTTCTTTATCTTTTTATTTTTTCTGCCCTTGAAAATCAAAACATTTTTTAAAGGACTATAGCAGAATCTAGAGTTTCTGTAAGATATCATTTACCACATATAAAATGTAATCTAAAATTACCATACTTAGGAAGAACCATGAAAACATGGCCAATATTCAAGAAAAAAAGATAATCAATTGAGATAAAACTTGCAATTACATGCATGTTGGACAAATGATGATTTCTTATGTGTGACAACTTGTGGATTCAGGGACTTAAAACTTTTTATAGTCAAAGGGAATTTAGGATACTGATTCTAGTCTAATTCATTGTTTTTCTCATGTATCTAAGGTCTAACTGGCACTTACCAGTTTGTTAGCCTCTTGCACTGATATTACTCATTTTCTTTCCTTCTTGGTGTGCTTCTTCCCCTGTAAGGTGTTAACTTGTTTAGCGTATATAAGTCAAGGACCAGGAGATAGAAACCATTCTAACTATCTTAAATATAAGTTTGCTCTCCACAAATAAGTTCCAGAACTCAAAAACTGATCTGCTGGGGAAGCTGTAACCACTGATGGTGCCACAGGAATTACTGAGTTTAAGAAACTTATGCAAGGGTTTCAGGCCATGGCTTAGAAAGCTGCTGCCATTGTTGCTGCCTCAACTGCCTCTTGACACCCACAAACCTGGTGACTGGGCATTGAACTTGGAGTCCAGCCGTTGTTTCCAGTGCAGTTGCCTGTAAACATCCAGACAGTTGGAGAATGGACACTGGAGCATCAATTTGGGAAAAAAAAAAAAACCTTATATCTTGACTTACTTTGCCAATAGGAAATGTAAAGTGGTAATAAGAGATCTTCACTTCACTTTCAGTTTCCAAATCCCGTGAAAGTATTTTATTGATAGATCAGAAATTGTATCCAGAAGCCTGGTGGTGAGAACAACTGGACAATGTTGATTTTAGCTTTTTAGCTTCTGCAGTGCAAGCAGATACTCTTGGGGTGAGGATCAGGAGGGTAGAATGAAGATTGAATGAGCTGGTTTTACAGCATGGCTTGAAGGAATAACAGTTGAATTGGGTCTTAAAGGAAGCCTGTTCCTTTATCATGTTGATACGGAATATAGATGCATTCCAGTCTGAGGTAATGGCATTAGAGAAAGACATGCATGGTTTTTTCAGGGTGATTAGAATGTAGGGTATGATTTCTGCAATGAGGAAAGTACCTGGAGATCAGTTGGCAAAAACCTAAAGTTCTAAATTATAGCTTATTTTCCTTTGATTTGATTTCATTGCTGAGGCTAATTGTGTTGTGCTAGGGGAGTAGCTGGTATCCTTTGGCTTCTTCTCTGCTTCTTGTATCTGCTAGGTGCTGGAATTAGACAGCTCCTGAGTCAGAGCAATATGCTTAGCAGAAGTAAGCATTAATCTTCCTGAACCATCAGATGGCAGACTGACGTGATATGCCCTGAATCAAAGGAAAGGCAGTATCTTTTGGAAATTGGAGACTCTGTTCTTTGCTTTTAGGGTAAACAGCTGGCAATCCTGCTTCTGTTCAATATGCTTTTTGGAGAAATGAATCACCTAAGCCTGCACTCTGCCTCAAATAATCTATATTTGTGGGGTTAAGGAAGCAAACCTTCAATCCCTCCCTGTTGATCACAAAGTGTGGGTGAAACCATTTCTTTGTTGTGTCCTAAAATATGACAACGGAGTGTTCTCATTTCACTTAGGATAAAAACTACTTTTTTTTTTTTTTTTTTTTTTTTTTAATAAAAAGTGACTTTGAAACTGTCCCTGAGCTGAGTATAAACAGCTAGTTTGGGAGTCTCCTTCCAAATTTCATGTTCTTTTGGTTGTCTGTAAGCCATTCATTCACCAGGCTACTGCTCAGACCTCTGGAGTCTGAGTCTTCACAGTAGCCTAATCTTGCTTTAAAGTCTGGAAATGGATTTTTACTTCCTATAGTTCAGATACCATAGCATGGCATAAAAGTCTCATTGATGTGGTCTCTTTAACTCTTGTATTTCTGCCATGCCCAGCTTCTTGAAGTGTTGCAGACACAGCTGTAAATTTGTGCGTCTTTGTTTTTCCAATTATGTGTTTGTTTTACCTGGAATTCAGTTTGTCCTGTTTCTGTTCTGCCTAATAGGAACACCATCTGAGGTCTTCACTAATCAGCTCAGGATAGAGTTACTGGCCCTCTCTTTGTTTTATACCTTCTAATGTATTCCTTCTTTTACATTGATTTTTGGGTATATGTTTGTGTTCCTTACCTTACTCTTTAAAGATAAGGACCACGTTTTATTCATCTCTGTATCTTTATTACATAGTAACTGGCACTTACATAGTTTGATAAGGATATGTTGAAAGAATAAGGCAGTGTGGTGTACTTTGGAGTCATAAAGACCTGTGTTTGAAGCCATGTTCTGTCACTGTGTGATTTTTCCTACCTACCTAACTTTTTGAGTTTAGTTATCTCATATGCAGAATTTGGACAATAATGCTAACCTTGGAGATTAAATAAGGAATTGCTTATAAAGCATTTACCTTTACATAGTGTTGGCATTATTAGTCATCATATCTGTCATCCCTTTTTTCTCTTATATTCAATCTCTCTTGTGTTCCCACTTCCAATAAACATTTAACATGTGTATGTCTTCCCATCTTAAGTTTTCCTAACCATGCCTTTTGATATATTACCTTTCTCTGTTGTCAGTTTACAACCAAGTTCTTGAATCTGCTATTTCCTGGCAGCTTCTTCCTTCGAACATATGTATGCCTCAATCCATTGTGATTTTTTTTTTTTTTTAATACAGAGCCTTGCTCTGTCACCCAGGCTGGAGCGCAGTGGCGCGATCTAAGCTCACTGCAACCTCTGTCTCTTCAAGAATCTTCAAGAGATTCTTGTGCCTCAGCCTCCCAAGTAGCTGGGACTACAGACATGCACCACGACGACTGGCTAATTTTTGTATTTTTAGTAAAGACAGGGTTTTGCCATGTTGGCCAGGCTGGTCTCAAACTCCTGACCTCAGGTGATCTGCCTGCCTCAGCCTCCCAAAGTGCTGGGATTACAGACGTGAGCCACCACGCCCAGCCAATCTATTGTATTTGACTTTGTTTCCTTCCACTCCCTGGACATTGCTTTTGCAGAGTCATCAATTATATCTTTGTTCTTAATATAATAGAATTTTTTTTTTTACTTCATCCTTTGTACTACATACCAGAATTTTTTTTTTTTTTTACTTCATCCTTTGTACTACATACCAGGTTTGTAATTATGTTTATTTGTATGCTTACTTATTTAATGGCTATTCTTTCTTTTGAGATTTAGTTTAATGATGACAGGAACCTTATCTGTTTTGTATGTCACTGTATCCCTAGTATCTTCAATAGGGCCTGGCAAGGAGTTGATCCTCAAATCTCTAAATTTTCAGTGTGTCACTTTAGAAAATCTGTAGTTCTTCGCAAATAGGGCACGGTGTCAATTTTATTTTTAGAAAGGTTCTACATTTTGAAGCAGAATGGATACACTCTAGTATAAAATTTCAGTTATCAATTATTAGGTTCAGAATGTTAAACAGATGACTTAATGTGATCACTAAACATTTTTGCCTGCCTGTTTCCTGAAAAAGTCGAAATTTGGGAAATTAAAAAGGATAACATAGATTAGAATTTGTATAATAATTTAGTATTACTGGTGTTTGCATTGTTCTCTACATTTCCACTGTGCCTTGCAATTCTTGTGAAATGACCAAGCAAGAGCTATTTAACCAAGAAATAGGAGAGCAAATGGACTTCAGTCATTAAAAAATCCCTGTGCCTGTTACTTTTATTAAAAACCCACACCCATTTCTGTCAGATGAGGTCATGTCAATCCTTAAACTTTGCCTTTAGGCTAAAGGTAAAGGGAAGCGTGGTATAAAAGATTGATCTTATTTCCCCTTGCTGCTCTAGTTTTCTTCTTTTCCCTTTTTTCCCTCATATTCTGTGCTTCAAATAGCCTAATTTATTTACTCTTCCGGAAGTGTATGTTTGTGGTGCTAGTCCCTTTGCCTGGAATGTCTGTCTCCCCTATTTCTTCTGCCTAACTCTTGCTCATTCTTTAGGCTTCGTCTTAATTGTCTCTGCCTAATGGAAACCTTTTCTTTGCTCCCAGAACACTAGGTTTGATTTTTCCTAGTACTTCTGTATATACTCCTGCATGACAGATAGCTTCTGTTTGATCTTCCTGATCTATGCTTTCCTTTTTTTCTCCTGTTCTTTGCCCGGTAGGCTTACTTGTATGGATTTTGTCAATCAGTATCTGTGACTTGGATCACAGTTCAGCTAGTGTAGAAAACAGGTAGATTGGAAGCAGTAAGAAAGGCCAATTCAGAATATTTATTTCCCTAGTTTCTTCGCTGTGAGGTTACCTTGGGTTGGCAGTGTCCTGACACAGGTATTACCCCCTCTAGGTGTCCTTCTCTGTGTGACTTTCTGTTCCGCATTGTTGTAATCTCTCCCACCCCTTGCCATTTGGATTTAGAAGTACTGCTCCTGCTGTTAGCGCTACTTCCTATATTTCCTATGTTTTCCCCTTTCCCCTCATCACTCCATTGTGTTTACTTCCTTTGTATGTAAATGATCGTCATTGATTTATTGTATTAGTTTTTGATTGGAAGTCTAGCTAGTATATCCCCAACATATATTATTTGTGATACCGCCTTCTCTCTCTCAAACAATTGCCTGTTTTTGCCTTTGCCCTCATTTTAGGTAAACAGGAGCCTCAGTCAGTGAAATTCTAAAGCACTCTACCCACTTTAGATAGGACAGTGCTGTTTTAGTTTATATTATATATTGAGATTCTCTGTAAGACTTGATTTGAAATTAGGGTTGAACAGTAAAAAAGGTTTGAAAATTAGTGACTACAAGGGAAAAAATCCTAAATTACTTTTAATGGCATTTAAAGGTTCTTTAAAGGTCTGGCATCTGGCGCCTGCCTTAATTTTTTGCCTTTTCCTAACTCTTCTTGGACTTTTAACTTCCAGGGATAACAAATGTTCTCTCCCGTGTTAGTGTCTTGACGTATGTTATTACAGACATGCATCACCTAGGTAATGCCCACTCTTCGTTTAGTTCTTATTAACCTAACTTTTTTAAAAGGGTGGTTTTTCCCTGTTTCTCCTTTTTGACCTGTTTCCTGCCAGCAAACATGCTATTAGGAGTCTCTGTTAACTATTTTTGTGGCATCCTATACTTTCCCTTCATAGCATTTATTATTTGAATTATACAGCTATTTGTCCGATTGTTCGGTATGTGCCTTCCACAGGAGGTCTGTTATGGTCATTGCTCTACTCCTGTTGTCTAGCATGCATGCATGCATTTATCCAACAAATAACAGGGAAGGATGTTAGAGTGGAAGGATAATCACATCATCTCTTTGGAGGAGTATGATGCAGAATTTAGGGCCATTAGAATTCTTCACTTCAGTTAATGAAAAATCAGTGTATCTTTTTAGAGAAATTTTATTGGATTGCAAGTTACAGGCATAGGACAAAGAGCTTTTTATTTTGAACAGTTTGAGAATAACTTGCTGGTATGATGCTCTCATTGCCCCTAAATACTGTAGTGTGTATTTTCTTTTTTCCTTTTTTTTTTGAGACAAGGTCTGGTCCTATCGCCTAGGCTGGAGTGCAGTGGCGTGATCTTGGCTCACTGCAACCTCCGCGTCCCGGGCTCAAGTCATCCTGCCACCTCAGCCTCCTAAGTAGTTGGGACTACAGGTGGGTACCACCACGCCTGGCTAATTTTTGTATTTTTTGTAGAGAAAGGGTTTTGCCATATTGCCCAGGCTGGTCTCAAACTTGTGAGCTCAAGCGATCCACCTGCCTTGGCCTCCAAAGTGCTGGGATTATAGGTATGAGCCACCGTGCCCGGCCGCGATGGTGTATTTTCTAGAAACAAATACATTTTACTGCATCACCGTATTATGCTCATCAAAGTCGGGTGATTACCACTGATACATTGCTACCATCTAATCAACAAATTCCATTCAAGTATGCCAGTTGTTCCAGTAGTTTCACAGGAAAGGATCCAGTTCAGAAACATTTAAATGTTATGTTTCCTTCATCTTCCTCAGTCTGGCACAGTTCCTCAGTCTTCTCTTGACCTCATCTGACCTTGATCCTTTTTTTTTTGAGACGGAGTTTCACTCTTGTTGCCCAGGCTAGAGTGCAATGGCGTGATCTCGGCTCACCGCAACCTCTACCTCCTGGGTTCAAGTGATTCTCCCACTCAGCCTCCCCAGTAGCTGGGATTGCAGGTGTGTGTCACCATGTCCGGCTAATTTTGTATTTTTAGTAGAGATGGGGTTTCTCCATGTTGGTCAGGCTGGTCTCGAACTCCTGACCTCCCAAAGTGCTGGGATGACAGGCATCAGCCACTGCGCCTGGCCCCTTGATTTTTTTGAGGCAAGGTCCTGGTCTGTCACCCAGGCAGCAGTGTGATGGTCCTGTCATGGCTCGTTGCAGCCTCCACCTCCTGGGCTCAAATGATTCTCCTGCCTTATTTTTTTGTTTTGTTTTATAGAGATGAGTTCTCACTATGTTTCCCAGGCTGGTCTCAAACTCGAGGGTTCAACCATCCTCCCGCCTTGGCCTACCAAAGTACTAGAGTTATAGGTGTGAGCCACCGTGCGCGGCTGACCTTGATACTTTGGAAAATTTATAGCCAGTTGTTTTGTAGAATGTGTCTCCATATGGGTATGTGTAATGCTTCCTTGTGATTAGATTCAGGTGTTTTGTTTTTGTTTTTGAGACAGAGTCTCACTCTTTCCCCCAGGCTGGAGTGCAGTGGGGCGATCTTGGCCCACTGCAACCTCTGCCTCCAGGGTTCAATCAATTCTCCTGCCTCAGCCTCCTGAGTAGCTGGGGACTAGAGGCACACGCCACCATGCCCGGCTAATTTTTTGTATTTTTAGTAGAGACGGGGTTTCATTCACCATGTTGGTCAGACTGGTCTTCAACTCCTGACCTCAGGTGATCCACCTAGGTTGGCCTCCCAAAGAGTTGGGATTACAGGCGTGAGCCACTGTGCCCTACCCGATTCAGGTGATATATTAAAGATGACTTTTTGAAGGCAGTAGTTTCCTATTTAAAAGCTGCTCCCACTGTCTTAGTTTTTTTTTTTTTTTTTTTTTAATGTTTTTGTGGTTTATATTGTAAAAGTTTTTTTCCAAGTGTTTTTAGTTTTGTGTCTTTAGAATCTGTGATAATCTTGAAATCTAGAGGAAGCCTGTAGAGAACTTGGCATGCCCATCAAGATGTGATGTCCCTAAAAATATTTTGAAAGAGAGCAGCAAAATGTACTGTCAGAGGAATTTTTTTCAATTAATTGGGAATAATTGATTTTGCTATAATTTGTCATTAAGATCATTTCTAATTGAAAAATTCTTTGGCTTTTGAATTGCAAATGGTACTTGAACTTCTAACGCATAAATAAGTATATTTAATTATGGCAGAACTTATTTCTAAAATAGCCTTCTTGGTTAAAACAAATTGTACACATTTCATCTCACAGTTTTAGCTCTGAAATAATTTGAAAATCCAAACGAAGGCAGTCAGAATCACTGTTCTAAGCCTATTTTTAGATTTTTTCCCCTTCAGTTGGTTTCCTTTCTAGCCACCTGCAGTTTTATGTGCAGTTGCACGTGCTCATTTTTTCTAATTTCCCCCCTCCCCCGAAGCTTGGCAAGCAGCTTCTTTATTGCTTTTGGTTTGTTCTTTTTGAAGAGCACAGTGTAAATTATAAAGCCTTCACTGAGTATTTAAATGTATTTTAAAATATTTTTGAGAAAATGCAGCATAATTATGGAATACAGGACACTCTGCCTCTAAGAATCTTTTCTGATTATAGTTCTCAATATTATATTAATATACTATATATTAATATGCAGAATATATCTTTTTTATTCTTGCAGTTTTTTTCTGTTTTTAAAGATTTGTCTGGATGACAGAGTTTTGGGAGATGGAACTGGAAAAAAGCTAAAAAAATTGCCTCTTCTAATCATATAACTGGATTCACAAAAATACAGTGATACTTATTTTAATAGGAGTACTATTGAATTTACATTTCATGTAGTTAATGATATATTTGAATTCAAATGAAACAACATCATTTTGTGTTTTCTACTTATGTCATCTGTTCTGTCTCTTTTTTCTCCTTTCTTACTTTCTTTTGGATTAACTTCCTTCGGAGATTTGTTACATGTGTACATGCTGACTCCTGCTTGTGGTGAATTTTTTTCCTTATGTGTTTTGTAAATTTGTGTTGTAAGCTTATTTTAAGATCTCATATGTTGAGATCTCTGTGCCACCTAAGGGATATACCATTGATAAGCTAAGCTGAAGGTATATTCCCTGTTCTGCTAAGTGTTCTAGGATGCCGTCAGTCCAGGACTATTTATACTTTTTGAACCTGAAAACTTCATGGAAATGTGTATACTTTCTAGAACATTCCCCAACCCCACCTCAGTGTGTGCGCCTTAGTTTCCTATAGTTGCTGTAACAAATCACCGCAAATTTAGTGGCTTATAACACATCTTTATTATCTTACAGTTCTGGAGGTCAGAAGTTTGAAATGGGTTTCACTGAGCTAAAATTAATATGTGGATAGGGCTGTGTTCCTTCTAGAAGCACTAGGGGAACATCTGTTCCGTTGCCTTTTTTTCAGCTTCCAGAAGCCACCTGCACTTTTGGCACATGACCCCTTCGTCCGTCTTTAAGTCACCAATGGCCAGTTGAGTC
The DNA here is from genome assembly GCF_028885655.2 of Pongo abelii. Classification (NCBI taxonomy): domain Eukaryota; kingdom Metazoa; phylum Chordata; class Mammalia; order Primates; family Hominidae; genus Pongo; species Pongo abelii. The sequence continues at coordinate 27,037,611 of NC_071993.2, read as the reverse complement.
TTTTTCATATGGCATCACTGATCAGTACTGACCCTCTGGCCTCCCTCTTTGGCTTATAAGGACCCTCGTGATTTCATTTGATTCACCCCCCCAATACTGGATAGCACCCCATCTCAAGATTCTTAATCACATCTGCAAAGTCCCTTTTGCTATATCAGTTCTAACTTCCCACCTTCAGCAAGCCCAAAGGGTATTTTAATTTTGTCCCCATGTGGCATAAAAGTACAAGCTCCTTTGCTAGAGGCCAAAAAGCTATTACAGAGTAGCTTTAGCCTCGTTCATGTTTTCTGCTCTGAATTTCTGTCCTCTCTTTTTCCTAGTCTCCCTGGATTTTCTTTACTCTCTTCCTTTGCTAGAGGCCAAAAAGCTACTACAGAGTAGCTGCAGCCTCGTTCATGTTTTCTGCTCTGAATTTTTGTCCTCTCTTTTTCCTAGTCTCCCTGGATTTTCTTTACTCTCTTTAGTTTTGGACTGTGAATTTTAAAAAGATGCTTTCATAGCATCTTTAAATCAAGCATTTTTAGGTAGTTTCTAGTGGGAGAGATTTCAGGTTATCTAATGTGCCATATTGCTCCAGTTGGCATTGCTTATATTAGTAAGGTAATAATGACTTTAACAAGACGTAAAGTCTGTTACTTTGTTTTCCTATTATCCTTTAATTTAAAATGCTTTTAATGTCAATCAAAACCCCTCAGTGAATCTCATCTTTGAAAAGTCAGTTAATTGTGATTAAAACTCAGTTTCTTCATATGAACATTCCGTTCTACTCTGATATCAACAAGCCATGCTTTTTTTCTTTAATCTGAATCAGCATGTCTTGGTTTACAGCTCTGACCCCACTATTCAGCCAGACCAGGTTTTTCCTACCATGCCTTGCCTCCCTTCTTGACTGTCTGCTGAGATTCTCCCTCATTTTTACATTTTCTGTGTTTCTGCTTATCTCATTTAAGCTAAAGGCATATAGATACTCTTCTGTACCAAGCTGTTACCTTTGAACTTCATTTTACAACTCCCTCCCTTCCTCCCTGTGATAATATGTGAATGTGATTAAAAACCAGTCACATACTACCTAAGGGATTATAATGACAAGCGGAATTCAATGCAATCCCTTCCTATCCCTAGTCGTGCTTTCTAGAGCACTTATAGAGTGCATATTATATACCAGGCTTTTTACATAAATGAACACCTATGAATTAATTCATTCTTATAACAACCTCATTTTACAGATGAAGAAATTGATACACAAAGAGCTTAGGCAACTTGTTCAGGATAATACATCTATTAAATGGCATCATTTGAACCAGGCAGTCTGGTTTTAGAATCTACTTGTTATCACTGTGCTATACTGTCCTTAGTTTTAGACTAAAAATTACTTTCCTTTAGACTTAAAAAAATAAATTTTACTGTGTATATTTGAGGTTTACAACATGACGTTATGGCAGGGGTCCCCAACCCCTGGGCTACTAGCCTGTACTAGTCTGTGGCTTGTTAGGAACCGTGCTGCACAGCAGGAGGTGAGCAGAGGGCCAGCGAACATTGCTGCCTCCTGTCAGATTAGCTGTGGCATTAGATTCTCATAGGAGCGCAAACCCTATTGTGAACCTTATGCCCAAGGGACCTAAGTTGCACGCCCCTTATGAGAATCTAATGCCTAATGATCTGAGGTAGAACAGTTTAATCCCAAAACCATTCCCCTGTCTCCCCAGTGCATGGAAAATTGTCTTCCACAAAACCAGTCCCTGGTGCCAAAAAGGGGACTTCTGTGTTATGGAATACATATAGATAGTAAATTAGTTACTATAGTGAAGCAGATAAACACATCTGTCATTTCACATAGTTACTTTTGTTAAGTGGTGAGCACCTAAAATCTACTTATTTAATGAAAATCCTTAATACAGTCATGCCTTGCTTAATGACAGGGAAATGTTCTGAGAAATGTATTCCTAGGCCATTTTGTTGTGTGAACATCATAGAGTGTACTTATGCAAACCTAGATAGTACAGCCTACTGTATACCTAGGCCCTATGGTACAGCCTATTGCTCCTAGGCTACAAACCTGTACAGCATGTTACTGTCCTCAGTCCTGTAGGCAATTGGAACACAATGGTATTTGTGTATCCAAGCATATCTAAACATAGAAAAGGTACAATAAAAATACAGTATTATAATCTTATGGAACTATTGTTATTATGTGGTGTGATATATATGTGGTCCATTGTTGACCAAAATGTTATGTGACATATGACTGTACAATACAGTTTTATTAACAGTAGTCCTCATGTTGTACGTGGATCTCTAAACTTATTCTGAATATCTGCTATTTTGTATCTTTTGACCCACAGCTGCCCCTCCTTTCCCCCCCAAAATAACCATGGTAACCACTGTTTCATTCTCTATTTCTGTGTATTTGAGCTCTTTTATTTTATTTTTTGAGACTGGGTCTCACTCCGTCACCCAGTCTGGAGTGCAGTGACACAATCATGGCTCATTGCAGCTTAGACCTCCCAAGCTTTTGAGCTCTTTTATTTTATTTTTTGAGACTGGGTCTCACTCTGTCACCAGGCTGGAGTTTCTCCGTATTGCCTTGGTTATTTAGGATTTTTGTGGCTCTATATGGATTTTAGGATTGTTTTTTCTATTTCTGTGGAGGATGCCATTAGAATTTTGATAGGGATTGGGTTAAATCTGTGTATTGCCTTGGGTAGTATGGCTGTTTTAACAATATTAATTATTCCTATCTATGAACATAGGATATCTGTCCATTTACTTGAGTCTTCTTCAGTTTCTTTCATCAGTGTATTACAGTTTTCAGTGTACAAATCTTTAACTTTCTCATTTAAATTTACTCCTAAGTATTTTTTTTTGATGCTATCATAAATGGAATTGTTTTCTTAATTTCTTTTTCAGCTGGGTTATTGTGTATAGAAATGTTACTGATTTTTGTATGTTGATTTTGTATTCTTTACTGAATTCATTAGTTCTAGCAGTGTTTTTATTTTTTCTGTGGAATCTTTGGGGTTTTCTGTATTTAGGAACATGTCATTTGCAAATAGAGATAATTTTACTACTTCCTTTCTGATTTAAATGCCTGTTTATTTCTTTTTCTTGTTTGATGGCTCTTGCTAGTACTTCCAGTACTGTGTTAAATAAAATTTTTTATTTTAGAAGTCAACATATTTTAAAGGAAATAGTTCATTTCTTCTCGCTTCCAGTATTGTCATTGAGATGTCTTATGTTTCACTGATTCCAGATCCTTTGTATATTCTTATCTTTTTCTCTCTGGAAACTTTTGGCATATTTAATCTCTTTACTGTGGTGCTTTGAAATTTCACAGTTATGTAACTTGGTATGGTGTTTTTTTTGTTTGTTTGTTTTTTTGAGACAGAGTCTCACTGTGTCGCCCAGGCTGGAGTGCAGTGGTGCGATCTTGGCTCACTGCAATCTCCGCCTCCTTGGTTCAAGCAATTCTTGTGCCTCAGCCTCCCGAGTAGCTGGGATTACAGACATGTGCCACCACGCCTGGCTAATTTTTGTATTTTTAGTAGAGACAGGGTTTTGCCATGTTGGCCAGGCTGGTCTCAAACTCCTGACTTCAGGTGATCCACTCGCCTCAGCCTCCCAAAGTGCTAGGATTACAGGCATGGGTGCCTGGCTGGTTATGGTCTTTAACATTTTTTTTTTTACTAAAAGTCTGTAAAAAGATGGGGTCTTCCTGTGTTGCCCAGGCTGGCTTTGAACTCCTGGGCTCAAGTGATTCTCCTGCCCCAGCCTTCTGAGTAACTGGGATGTGCATACCACTGTACTTGGCAGGTATTGGTCATTCATTTATTTAATTTTTAAATTTTTATTGTATTGACTGATTGATTGACAGACAGGCTCTTGTTCTGTTGCCCAGGCTGGAATGCAGTGGTGCAGTCATAGCTCACTGCAGCCTTGAACTCCTGGGCTCAAGTGATCTGTCCTGCCTCAGCCTCCTGAGTAACTAGGACTACAGGTATATGCCACCACACTTAGCTTTTTTTTTTTTTTTTTTTTTTCAAATACAGGAAAGCTCGTGCTATGTTGCCCAGGCTTGTATCAAACTCTGGCCTTAAGCCATCGTCCCACCTTGGCTTCCCAAAGTGCTGGGATTTACAGGGCTAAGCCACCATGTGGTATTGGTCTTTTAAAAGTACATTGTGCCAGCACTTAGTGAGCTCTTTTTAATCTGGAGATATGCTACTGTATTTTTGGAAGATAATATTCTTTGTTTAATGATTTCTTTTCCACTGTATTCTGAGTTCTTTTTTTTTTTCTAGGTGTTCCATTAAGATACTACATTTTTTGTATTAATATTTTAGTATTATTTTCCTTCCTAATTTTCACCTCTTTGGGAGACTTCCTAAACTTTAAATTCCAGTCTGTTGTTAGTTTTTTTTTTTTTTAAACTTTTTAAGGGTTTTCTTGTCCTTAGTTCCTTTTTTGTAAACTGAAACTTAATGATTAGTTTTTATTCTGCACTTCAGTTCCTTTTCTTTTTTTTATTTTTATTTTTTTGAGATGGAATTTTGCTCTTGTTGCCCAGGCTGGAGTGCAATGGCACGATCTCGGCTCACTGCAACCACTGCCTCCCGGGTTCAACCGATTCTCCTGCCTCAGCCTCCCAAGTAGCTGGGATTACAGGCATGTGCCACCACGCCTGGCTAATTTTTTGTATTTAGTAGAGACGGGGTTTCACCATGTTGGTCAGGCTGGTCTTGAACTCCTGACCTCAGGTGATCCACCGGCCTTGGCTTTCCGAAGTGCTGAGATTACAGGCGTGAGCCGCCATGCCTGGCCTCTTATTTTTATTTTTTAAAGTATTCTTCTATTCCCTGCAAAATCTATTTTTTTCCAGGTTTTTTTTTCTGTTTTGTTTTAGGGTCTCCTCCTTTATGAAATGTTGCCCCCAGGTAGTCTGGTGATTCTTGGCTTTCTGTTTATATTTAAGAATAGGAGACTAAAATGCTTAAGTAGAAACTCTTTAAGTGTGTGACAGAGTCTATCAATTGGTGGTTTGATATGGCCACCAATTGATAGCCTCTGGCAGTTGGTGGCCGTATCATGTTGGTGGCTGAGTCACACCACCAATTGATAGCTTTTGTCATATACTTAAAGAATGGGGCACCTCCAACTTTCAATGTATGGAAGTCTTTTCTCTTGTGCCATTCTATATCTGCAGTGGAGAATCTTCTAATTTCCTTCATGAGAGTCACATTCTTAAAGGAGAACATGGTGAGTGGAAAGACTGGGAAATTCATTGTTCCATTTGCAGATACTCAATTCGGCTTTTTGTTGTTTCTAGCTTTTAAAAGAAAGTTCTATTGAAGTATAATTAACATCATGTAATTCATCTATTTAAAGTATACAGTGCATTAGCTTTTGCTATGTTCACAAAGTTATGCATACGTTACCACAATCAATTTTAGAACATTTTAATTACCCCAAAAAGAAACCCCATACCCCTCAGCTAATCATTCCCAATCATAGCGTCCCCTCTCCTCCCAGTCCTAACAATTAGTCATCTGTTTTTTGTCTGTATAGGTTTGCCTACCATGGACATTTCATGTAAATAGATTCAAGCAATATGTGATCCTTTGGGCTTCTTAGTGTGATATTTTCAAGGTCCATGCATGTTGTAGCATGCATTAGTACTTTATTCCTTTTTATTTCCAAATAATATTCTGTTGTATGGATAGACTACCTTTTCTTTATCTGTTCATCATTTTATTTGATAGACATTTGGGTTGTTTCCACTTTTTGACTGTTATGAATAATGCTGCTGTGAACAATTGTGTACAAGTTTTGCATGGACATATGTTTTCAGTTATACTGGTTGTATACCTAGAAGTGGAATCGCTGGATCGTATGGTAACTCTGTGTTTAACTATTTGAGAAACTGCTGACTGTTTCCCCAAATGGCTGTCCCATTTATATTCCCATCAGCAGTGTATGAGCATTGCAGAGAAACACTTGTTTTGTCTTCACATCCTTACAAACTTGTTTTGTCTAGTGTTATTTTTTTGAAATAGGGCCTTCCTATGTTGTCCAGGCTGGCTTCAAACTCCTGGGCTCAGTTGATCCTCCTCCCTCAGCCTCCTGAATATCTTGTACTAGAGGCATGTGCCACTGCACCTGGCTCTCTTTTTTTGATTATAGCTATCCTAGTGAGCATGAAGTGGTATCTTATTGTGGTTCCTCACTTAAAGAACCTGGCTTCCAGAGGCTGTTTGTTTCTTTCAGGGTAAATTGCCTTGCTGTGGCAGGTGTTTTAAGTTCTACTGCTTTTACTCGGATGAGTTAGCTGCCTTGCCTTGATTTGTTTTCTGATATTCAGAGATTTGTTGGAAATACTTGTCCCTTATCCCTCTAAAAAGTGTGTATTTGTGTATGTGTGTGTATATAAATGAATTCTTTGGCAGTCATTTTGGTGACATTACAGGAGGGAGAGACATCAGTGTGTAAATCCATCCTCAAAATTTAAACTGAAGTACCAACTTGTACTTTTTAAATATCCTTTCAGTATAAATATCTCCAAATGTGGTCATTGCTTGTAAGAAGAATTATAGGACCAAAAATATTCCTATAATGAAGAAAGAAATAAGGATGCCTAGAAAGGGCTACTACTAAGTGAATCCAAATCCTTTCGAAGTTTTATTATTTGAATCTTCTTTTTTTGATAATACTGATTTGCACTGCTTGTTATGCATGTAATATACTGCTTGTTATGCATGTAATATACGTGGGGTATCTTAAATGGACTAAGTAACAATTTCTTTTTCTTTTTTTTGAGACAGATTCTCATTCTGTTGCCCAGGCTGGAGTGCAGTCGTGCAATCTCAGCTCACTGCAACCTCTGCCTCCCGAATAGCTGGGATTACAGGCATGCGCCACCATGCCTGGCTAAGTTTTGTATTTTTAGTAGCGACAAGATTTTGCCATGTTGGCCAGGCTGGTCTCAAACTCCTGGCCTCAAGCAGTCTGTCCACCTCGGCCTCCCAAAGTGCTGGGATTACAGGCGTGAGCCACCACGCCTGGCCCTAAGTAACAACTTTTGATGTCTAAGATTGCTAAGATTAGTTGTATTTATTATTGGCTATAAGCTTTTTCTGGTTTCATATCATCAAGTAAACTCAGTTAAAAACTTGAATGAGGACTGGGAAACAATAATAATAATAAAAAGCTAACATATATTGATTTTTCTACATGCCAGACACTGTTGAAAATCCATTCTATATATTACTTCATTTAATCCTTACAATAACTGTGTGAAGTTGATAACTGTTTTTTTGCTTGTTTTTACATCTCATATGTATGGTAAGGAAACTGAGGGCATAGGATGGTTAAGTAACTTACCCATGTTCACACAGTTAGTAAATGCTGCAGCCACCTATTAAATCCACGCGGTTTGGTTCCTGAACTCAACTCTTAGTCATTAGACTGTACTGCCTGACATATGTAGAGAATTTTATTTTACTTATTTTTTATTTATTGAGACATGGTCTTGTTGTGTCACCCAGTTTGGAATGTAGTGGCATGATCACTGTTTACTGCAGCTTCAACCTCCTAGGCTTAAGCAATTCTCCTGCCTCATGTGTAGCTGGAACTACAGGCGTGAGCCACCATGCCTGGCTAATGTATTTATTTTTATTATTTTTATTTTTATTTATTTTGGAGACAAGGTTACTCAGGCTGGAGTATAGTGGCACGATCTTGGCTCAATGCAACCTCTGCATCCCGGGTTCAAGGGATTCTCCTGCCTTAGCCTCCCGAGTAGCTGGGGCTACAGGCGCACATGTCACGCCCGGCTAATTTTTATATTTTTTGGTAGAGATGGCGTTTCACCACGTTGGCCAGGCTGGTCTTGAACTCCTGACCTCAAGTGATCCACCCACCTTGGCCTCCCAAAGTGGTGGGATTATAGGCGTGAACCACTGCACCCGGCCCTCGCCTGGCTAATTATAAACAATTTATTTTTTGTAAACACAGGGTCTCACTATGTTGCCCAGGCTGGTGAATTTTAAACATATCATCTTTTTAAGAAGGGAGAGACACTCATGAAATATTAAAACAAATGTTAGTTGTTAGGTAAGAAGTAGTAGGTTGAAGAATTAAGTACAAATTCATGACCTGGTGCTTAGAAGATCAACTGTGATCTAATGTTCTATTAAAAGCTCATATTTAGCTTAGATTATAGTTTGGATAAAAAATGATTATCACTAAATTAGGCAAAAAAGTTTCCTTTTTGAGGCGGGTATGTAATTACCACATAGAGTATTTTGTAGTTTGTCTTATATAATTAAGCAGGCGAGGAGGAGACAGAAAAATGTCATGGGAAGTACTAAAAAATTAGGCATGGGCCAGAATGTTAGTGACAGATTCAGTTTTTCCCAGGCCAAAATATTTCAGAATAATTCTGATCCAAGTGGTTTTTGTTTTTCCACCAGAGTCTGATTTTGCAGCTCATCTTTTCTAAATAGATCTATTTTATGGTGTGTATATTGGTCATTCTGAATCAAGTTAACTTCGAAGTTGATTGGGACCTTGTTTCAAGCTTATTGAACAAAGATCTGTAACACAGAATTTTGGGCATAAGGCCATTTCCAGAGTCTGGTCCAAATAAGCAATAACAGACAAAGATTGTCTCTTTCTTGGCTGAAGGCTTCCTCTGTGCAGCTTGTCTCAGGACTCTCTTCTTCTGCCCTTTTTATACCCCTCTCCTTTCTCTATTCAGGGCAAAAATATTTCGATTTTCATTCTGTAGTTATTTTTTAGCAAACATTTATTGTGTTTTTACTTATGTACAAGGTTCTTTGCTTAAAACCTATAATGCCTTTCCTGTAGTAGCAGTGGCAGTTGTGAGGATGATAGTAGGCCTTCTGAGATGATATTGTAGAAAATCCATGGAACATTAAGTAGTGTTGCTATGTCATACTTCTTTCCTGCCTGCCTTTCTGTCTTTTGATGATTAAGAAGGATTTTTCTGGAAGATCTTTAAAAGAAGCATATGTATTATTTTTATTTCCTCCAGAGTGACAAGGGAGAGGAAAAAGAACAAAATGAAAACCTATTTCTATACAGCAGTTTAAAATAATCATATCTTAAAAGATAATTTTAAAATCTTGTCTGCTTATGGAGTTTGTCATTTTATTTCTACATTTTAGAAAATGTTTTCCTCTCTAAATATAATTGCTTTTAGAATATTTTAATGTTTCCTTTAGAACATTTGTTTGCCACACAATTAATTTTATTTATTCAATTCCCAATCTACTTATTTTTATAAAAGCCTTGCTTGACCATTTAAAAAGAAGTTTTCAAATTTGGTCTCCTAATTTCCATAATCTTTTCTTCAACTCTTAATTAGAGTAGAGTTCAACTTACTTTTATTCATACTATTTTAGCTTTTCTCTCATCTCGGAGAAGGTGTTGTGTTTTCATGCCTCTTTTCCCTGGCTTATGCTGTCCCCTGTGCTTGGATTTTGACCTTTTTCCCCACTCTCATTTTTTCTCTTTCACCTGCCAGTTATGGCTGGCAAAAATGAGGTTTCTTTCATGGAGTCTTTTGATGTTGCTTCAGGAATATTAATCATTCTTTTCTGTGTGCTATTTGTGTGTAATTAAAGACAAATTATACTTATTCAAAAGAATAAATGTAATATATGTTATGCATATATAATAATAAATCAAACATCTCTGAATCCATCGTTAAAACTAAAAACTAGAAAATGACCAATTCTGTTTCTTTTCTCTGTATACTTCTCACCAACCACAAAAGGGATGTTTATCGTTCCCTTGCACTTAACATTTTTTTAAATCGCGTGTATGTGTATCACTAAACAATTATTGTTTAATTTTGTTTGTATTTGGGCTTATAACAATGGATTCATCCTGTATGTAGTCTAGCATGGCTTGCTTTTTTTATTCAGCATTATAATTTCTAAGATTTATCTGTATTATGTATACATAGTTCATTCATTAGTAGTTTGTTCATTCTCATTATATAGTGCATAATATTTCAAATATAAATATGCCATTTATTTGCATTTAAATGTAAAGGATCTGGAATTAGTTTTTTCCTATAGTTTGAGTAGGGATCCATTTTCAGTGTTTTTTTCTATATGGCAAAATAGTTGCTCTACTCAAATAATACATTCTTTCTTACTGTGCTATCACTGTAAGATACCAAGTTTCCTTATAAGCATGATTTTTTTTTCTGAATTCTCTCTTCTGTTGTATTGGTCCATTTATTTAACCCTGTAAGAACCCTACTATCTTCTTTACTATGGCTTCATATCTCAATAGGCAAGTTACCCTCCTCCCTTCTAGTTTTTCTTCTAGACCATGTCTTAGCCATTCTTTCCCCTTTGCCCTCCCATATAAATTTAGAACCTTTAAAATCTCTGTTGGCATTTTTATTGGAATGCATTGAAGCTGTAGATCAGTTTGGAAAGACTTGGCATCAAGGTAACATGGGATAGAGGGGGACAATCGGGTGTATGTGTGGTTGTGAGTAGATGGGGGTGTGTTGTATCTGGCTTTGAAGACCATTTAATTTTTTTTCTAGGTTTTTCTTTCAAACTCCTATCTCACTGTTTCCTTGTTTCTTATTTATAACTAGAAGTAAAATACAATTGGATAGGGGAGAGGGCTTTTAGGGTTTTATTCAGGGTGTTCTAGTAATTTTTACTTTGAATGTTTCTGTTGATTATCTTATGTTCCATATTGCCGTTAGTCTCTCTCACAACTCTTGATATGATTTTTGCTTGTCATATTGAGTCTGCCAAAAGAGTTTTCCACTTGTATTATATTCGCTCTGTTTTTTTGTTTTGTTTTGTTTTGTTTTGTTTTGAGACGGAGTCTTACTCTTACCTAGGCGGTAGTGCAGTGGTGTGATTGTGGCTCACTGCAGCCTTGACCTCTTGGGCTCAGGTGATCCTCCCACCTCAGACTCCTGAGTAGCTGGGACTGCAAGTGTGTGCCACCATGCCCAGCAAATTTTTTTGCATTTTTTGTAGAGATGGGGTTTCACCGTGTTGCCTAGGCTAGTCTCAAACTCCTGGACTCAAATGATCCATCCTCCTTGGCCTCCCAAAGGGCTGGGATTATAGGTGTAAGTCACTGAGCACAGCCAGTATTAGCTGTATATTATGCCTCTTGCATTAACCAAATTCAGAGGCCTTGTTTGCTTTGTATTGGACTAACTACAACTATGTCATTTTTACCAGCCCATTGCAGTACAATTTCATTTTATGTGATAAAAATACAACATAAGTGGTCACTTCTTCAGCATGTACACTAAAATTGGAACAATATAGAGAGGATTAGCATGGCCCCTGTGCAAGGATGACATGCAAATTCATGAAGTGTTCCACATTTTTCTGACAAAGGTCTAATATCCAGCTTCTATAAGGAACTTAAACTTAAAAGAAAAAAAAACAACCCCATTAAAAAGTGGGCAAAGGACTTGAGCAGAGAACAGACACTTCTCAGAAGACATACATGCGCGGCCAACAATCATTTGAAAAAAAATTCAACATCACTGACCATTAAATAAATGCAAATAAAAACCACAATGAGATACCATCTCATACCAGTCAGAATGGCTATTATTAAAAAGTCGAAAAAAATAACAGATGCTGGCAAGGTTGTGGAGAAAAAGGAATGCTTTTACACTGTTGGTGGGAATGTAAATTAGTTCAACCATTGTAGAAGACAGTGTGGTGAATCCTCAAAGACCTAGAGACAGAAATACCATTTGACCCAGCAATCCCATTACTGGGTGTATACTCAAAGGAATATAAATTGTTCTGTTACAAAGACACGTGCACATGTATGTTCACTGTAGCACTATTCACAATAGCAAAGACGGAATCAATCTAAATGTCCTATCAGTGATAGACTGGATAAAGAAAATGTGGTACATATACACCATGGAATACTATGCAGCCATCAAAAAAGAATGAGATCATGTCTTTTGCAGGGACATGGATGGAGCTGGAGGCCATTATCCTTAGCAAAGTAATGCAGGAACAGAAAACCAAATACTGCATGTTCTCACTTATATGTAGGAGCTAAATGATGAGAACACATGGACACATAGAGGGGAACAGTGCACACTGGGGCCTACTGGAGGGTGAAGGGTGGGAAGAGGGAGAGGACCAGGAAAAACCTAATGGATACTAGGCTTAATACCTGGGTGATGAAATAATCTGTACAACAAACACCCATGACACGTTTACTTATGCAACAAACTAACACATCTTACATATGTACCCCTGAACTTAAAAGTTAAATAAAAACATAAAATATTAATAAAATACAGAAAATCCCTTTTAAAATGTGAAGATTTCCTTCACATTAAAAATTTTGTGAACCACTGCATAATTTCAAAACTGAAAAGGGGATTAGTTAAACAATTTCTTTTATTGTCATTTGAAGTTTAGCCAGGAAAAGGAAACACCATCATTTGTTATACGTCTTGAATTTTGTGAGCTTTGAATTATATAAAACATATGTAATTCAAATGTGTGTATGTATTCATGCTTTAAAAGGTGATTCCCCCTGTACATGTTCATTTTTTTGGTTACTTCCAAATTTGTTCCATGTATATTCTATTTTGATTTTGTCTCTTCTCCTTCAGGTGCTGATGCATCAAGCATGGTCTTCATTTATTGAGAACTTGTCTTTGGGTTTTTCTCTTTTCTCTAGTTAGTACTTTTGATACCCCTACCTCTAAGATCCACTTTCTTTTTTCTTTTTCCTTTTCCCTGGTGTCCTGGTGCTTGAGGATAGAACTGGCAGACAGGAAGCTGCATGGCTCCAAAGACATGCCACGGGGGCCAGAGCTCTTCCCTTTGCCTCTCTACATAACAGGGAGTGGGACTACAAGTTCCTGCCAAAAAAATGAGGATCCACTTTTTTTTTTTTTTTTTTCAAATGAATTTTAGCATTTGTTTACCTTGGGATCAGTTGAGTTTTCAAAACCGCTGGTATCTTTTTTTTTTTTTTTTTTTTGAAACGGAGTCTCGCCCTGTTGCCCAGGCTGGAGTGCAGTGGCGTGATCTTGGCTCACTGCAAGCTCTGCCTCCCAGGTTCATGCCATTCTCCTGCCTCAGCCTCCCGAGTAGCTGGGACTACAGGCGCCCGCCAACCACGCCCAGCTAATTTTTTGTATTTTTAGTAGAGACGGGGTTTCACTGTGTCAGCCAGGATAGTCTCAATCTCCTGACCTTGTGATCCACCCGCCTCGGCCTCCCAAAGTGCTGGGATTACAGGCGTGAGCCACTGCGCCTGGCCTCAAACTGCTGGTATATTAATGTTTATTAGACTGGCTTTGAGGAGGTCTTAAAAATTGTATTGCCAGTGGCAAAACTGGAGATTTGAACCTAAATCACATTCATCATATTTCAAATACATAATGTGATACATTCATGTTTTCATATTAATATTTTAGAAATGCTTTATCTTAATTGCAGAGTTGTAGATTGGGTAGTTTGATAAATAAGATTCAGATTTATTATTTTTTAGTACTTTTTTGTATCAAGCAATGTTATAGTTTCTCATATGCTATTCCCATTTTATATAAGCTGTGTTAGTCCGTTTTCACATTGCTGATAAAGACATACGTGAAACTGGGAAGAAAAAGAGGTTCAATTGGGCTTACAGTTCCACATGGCTGGGGATGCCTAAGAATCATGCCGGGAGGCAAAAGGCACTTCTTACATGACGGCAGCAAGAGAAAATGAGAAGGATGCAAAAGTGGAAACCCCTGATAAAACCATCAGATCTCGTGAGACTTACTCACTACCACGAGAACAGTATGAGGGAAACCGACTCCGTGATTAAAATTATCTCCCGCTGTGTCCCCCACACAACACATGGGAATTATGGGAGTACAATTCAAGATGAGATTTGGGTGGGGACACAGAGCCAAACCTTATCATAAGCAAAATGAAATTTTAGTTAATTAAAACTTGCATAAAATGTTATATCCAATAAGCAAAAGAGTTAGTATTCAAACATAATTTTCTAATTTCAAGATTGCATGCTTTTTTTTTTTTTTTTAACCAGTGGGTCTAAGGATTGCTATAGGGTAATCTCCTGGGCCATCTAGTTCTTCTCAACTGGGGTTACTCTGATTTTGACTCTCATATATTAAGACCAAAAGCTTATTGTTTTTTAATGTCAGACTGCTGCTTTTGCTATGTAAAGTTGAAGAAAAATGTGTGAAAGTAAGGAAATTCAAGTATGAGAAAGAATTAGTCTCGCTGAAAAAGCTAACTCTCGCTTGGTGAACATATGCATGCTGTTGTTATACAAATGTTCCAAATCTGTTCCCTTCTTCCTACCCGCTTTATCTGCTCACCCTGCCATATGGAGGGTTGTGCTTTGCTGGACGTGTTGTGTTTTGGACTTTTATGATTCAGAATTGAGAGAATGGAGAGGGAGTAGACCAGAGTAGAATTTTTCAAGTAATTTGAAATCGTGTCCTGAATAATTCTGCAGTGTGTGAGTGAAGTAGGAAGGGTGAAAAAAGGACGATTTTAGGGAGGAGAGTTGTGGATTCCATGATGTTTGAGAAAAATAGGGAAAGAACAAGACATTTTGAATTAATTTTTCCCTTGAGGACTGGGGACCATGTGGGATGCTCTTTTAATAGGGTTTAAACAGGTGAGATGTACACATTTTTCATTTTGTTTTCTCAAGTTTACTTCTTTTGTAAAGATCTCCATGGTTACACCATAGAGAGCAGACTGGAAAAAGGCCAGATTGGGTACAAGTGGACCAATTAGAAGGCTGTTGCAATAACCAAGGTGACAGATGATAGTAGATTGAGTAGGATTAAACTGTTAGAAACAGATTTCTGGTATTTAAAGGTAAATGTGACAGGATTTAGTAAAATTAAACATGAAGTAAATGCTAGATGTCTGACTTACATAAACCAATAGAGAATTGAAGTAGGAGCATTGAAATAGGATTGAAGAGCCTGTGTGTTAGATTTTGAACACGTTCACTTCAAGGTACCATTGAAATATCTGAGAGAATGTCAGTTTTATACACGAACCTATAGCTTAGAGGAGGGTTCTTGAATAGATGAAGAAAAGTTTGTGTGTATATATGGTAATTTAAGCCTGAATGTGGATGAGTTTGCCAAGGGGTTATAAAGAGGAAAATGAACCTGGAGACACTGTCTGTAACGTGACCTTAGAAAGGAGACAGAGAATGAGTGTTTGGGAGAGGTAGAAACAAACCTAGGTAAATACTGGTCCATCTTTTCCAACTCCCATTGAAATCTCAATATTTTCCCTTCTATGGAGTTAGGGATTCCTCACCTTAATTCTGTGCTGAGCAGAATTGAGCTAAAATTTGTACTAGCGCTGGACCTATTAGAAAAGGAAGGAGTTTAAAAAGATGTTTAGAGAGGCGGGGCATGGTGGCTTATGCCTGTAATCCCAGCACTTTAGGAGGCCGAGGCGGGCAAATCACTTGAGGTCAGTCAGGAGTTTGAGACCAGCCTGGCCAACATGGTGAAGCCCTGTCTCTACAAAACGTACAAAAATAAGCCGGGTGTGGGGGCACATGCCTGTAGTCCCAGCTACTCGGGAGTCATGAGACATGAGAATCACTTGAACCCGGCAGGCAGAGGGCGCAGTGAGCCGAGATCACACCACTGAACTCCAGCCTGGGCGACAGAGCAAGACCCTGTCAAAAAAAAAAAAAAAAAAAAATGTGTAGAGAGGCATTCTACAAAAATGGGGCTCTTTACGTTTTGTAACATCAATGAATCAATGATTGTATCAGATAATCAGAATTACTTGGGGATGGGGGTGGTCAGAATATGTGAATTGTTTCACTATAAAAACAGTTTTTTCAAGAACTGTGAAGAGTCAGATTTTGCCCTCCATGCAAGCTAACATCTTTCCTAGATGCTGGTAGAAGACAGAAGACTTCTGGACCAGAGACATAGGACTTTATTACTGATGAGAATAACTGGAGGCAGAGTGTTAGCATTTGTGCCAGTTTGCCAAGCCCACTGCTCCATGGAGGAAGGTGAAAGGGGACGAGTGATGGCATGTGGTGATGCCTCTCCTGTAATGCACTGCACTCTGTTACAGGAGAGGGACCACCAGTTTAGGGAACCCAAACTTTGATAATAGGTAGTAAGCCTTGTAAGCCTACCTGACCTTCACCCTGGAGGCAGATGACTTTTTTTTTTTTTTTTTCCAGACAGAGTCTGACTGTGTCGCCCAGGCTAGAGTGCAGTGGTGTGATCTTGGTTCACTGCAACCTCCATCTCCCAGGTTCAAGCGATTCTCCAGACAGAGTCTGACTGTGTCGCCCAGGCTAGAGTGCAGTGGTGTGATCTTGGTTCACTGCAACCTCCATCTCCCAGGTTCAAGCGATTCTCATGCCTCAGCACCCCCGCAAGTAGCTGAGACTACAGGCATGCGCCACCGTGCCCGGCTAATTTTTGTATTTCTAGTAGAGACAGAATTTCACCATGTTGGCCAGGCTGGTCTCGAACTCCTGACCTCAGGTGATCTGCCCTACTCGGCCTCCCAAAGTGCTGGGATTACAGGCGTGAGCCACCACGCTCAGCTGGAGCTGATATCTTTATTGTACTAGACAGCAAACAAACCTGCCTTTTACTCCTGAGGGAGACACTGTTTCTTGATCCCTCAAGACCATTCCTTATATAATACAAACATATGTAACAAGTTGGTATGGAGCAAAAGGAATCAGTCCCTCTACTCACAACAGGTACAGAAACATGAAAGACTCAAGTATAATTGCCTTCCAACAGTATTCACCCTTCGTTTCTATACCTTCTTGGCTTCTGGTAAGATTTCCTTCCCATGATTATGCAACTTCATTGGTCACTCTGATTAATCTTACCAACAGAGGCTGGGACCACATCCATTCAGTTTTTCTTATAACACATTTCATTAAAGTTACTATCAACAGGATAGCAAGATGAGGCCAGACTGCAATATTGACTTCAATTATGCTCCCCAGTGTCCAAGACCCAGCCAACAGAACAAATGCAATAAACCTTTAGGGTCTACCTAAGAGAGCCAGGTGGCTTTCTCTTTGTTTCTGTGCTGACTTTACTCTTGGCCCAAGGCATTAATCTAGTTACTACAGAATATAGAGCACAGATTTGGCTGTGGTCTACAAAGAGGAAGCGTAGGGCTTTTCTTCTATCTGTAACAGTCTGGATAGTGATTTTAGACTGTCCTGAATGCCTCTAGGCCCAAGGTGATGTCATTGATTGCTTCAGCTAAAGTCGGGAACAAATTTCAAATAAAGTTTTCTAATTGGATGACTCCCATTATAGTGATTATTCCCTTGGTGTGCAAGTCATCACATTTTCTGAAGGGAGGCAATGCCCGACTTCCAAACAAGAAATACTCCCAAGGACTGTGTGTGCCTATAAAGAATGTGTTGTTTATATTGTCCTACTTCTCTCCGCCCCCCCCCCCATTTCCCCACCTCCCTAGTTATGTGGGACCTACTTTTAAGTCAGACGGCACAGGCTGACAGTTTCTCCAATGTGGCCTCCCTGATGGCTGGTAAGCCTTAGGGTTCCGAGTTCAGTATGAATACTTCTCTAGTACTGGTTTGTGGAGAGATGGCCTGAAGGCAATCAGTCCAATCTGTCCTGTTTATCATCTGTGCCACCAACTCGATGGCATTCATCTGTCCCTTGAAATGACTGTCCCTTGAAAAGACGCCTAAAGTTATGGACAGGTGTTTCGTGTGGGAGATTTGGGAGCTTGGACCATCCTCTGCTGCTTCTGAGAGACTGTGTGGTTAAGGAGAATGATGATTGAGTAGTGATCAAAGTTGTGTGGCGGGGTAGGGGCAGACCCAGTAGTCAGTTAAATGTGAGGTTTTGCACATTTGCAGAGAAATGTCCTTTGTGAGGGATGATTCTAAAAGACGGATCACTAATGTCGCTCCTTTTTCCTTACTTCCCAACATCTAAGGTGTTTTCCCCACAGGTGCCAGACAGGGTTGTTGTACCCCTTTGACTGCCACAAAATCAGTGTGTCCCATTCCAGTAGCTAGCTTTACCTTTTTTCCAGTCATCTCTGACTCAAACCCAGACCTTTTGTCTGGAAGGGCCAGGTGCAAGAGCGACAAAGGGCCTTTTTATTAAACTTACAGAGACCCTTTTATGTCTCCTACTTTTGTCCACATGAGCCACTCTAGGGGAAGCAGTGTACTTAACTAAGTGGTCATTATTATTTAAGACCAAAGAAATCCAGCAAGAAAATCCAGATCGTCAATTCCAGGTGGCTGAACCTGAATTAAGTTTATACCAAAGACCTCCTTTTGGCTGGGTTGCCACCCAGAGAGTAGACCAATCAAGCCAGCCTGGGATTTCCATTAGAGGAAAGAAGAAGCATCATGCTTAGGAATGGTCAGGGTGGAATCCCAAGTGGCCAGGAGATGTTCTCTTTCTGGAGACAGCCACATTCAGTGACCAAACTGCTGTACTCCTGTGTAGACCAGGAGGAGGTGGCGGAGGTATACTCAGAAATCTTTTGAGTTGATTAAAATTTTTTTTTAAATTGTGGCAAAATACATATATGATTACCATCTTAACCATTTTAAGTGTACAGTTCAGTGATGTTAGGTATAGTTACAATGTTGATCAACCAATAATCTCTAGGACTCTTTTTATCTTGTAGAAATTAAACCCTATACCCATTAAACAAGTGTCCTTCGAGCTTTCCTCCCCCAGGCAACCACTATCTCCATTTTCTGTCTTTATGAATTTGACTACTCTAGTACCTCATATAAATGGAATCATACAATATTTGTCTTTTTGTGACTGGCGTATTTCACTCAATAATGTCCTCAAGGTTCATCCATATTGTAGCATATGTCAGAAGTTCCTTCATTGTTAAGTCTAAATACTATTCTATTGTATGTATATATCACATTTTGTGCATCCATTGATCTGTTGATGGATTGTTGGGTTACTTTCATCTTTTGGCTGTTGTGAATAAAGCTCCTAGGTGACCCTGCTTTCAGTTCTTTTGGGTATATACCTATAATTGGAATTGCTGGGTTATGTGCTAATTCTGTTTTTAATTTTGTGAGGAATCACTATACTATGTTTCACAGTGACTGCAAGTGCACAAGGGCTCCAGTTTCTCCACATCCTGATTTTTTTGATAGTAACCATCATTATGGATGTGAGGTTGTGTCACATTGTGGTTTTGATTTGCATTGCCCTAATGATAAGTGGTATTGAGTGTCTTTTCATGTGCTTATTTGCCATTTGCCTGTCTTTTTTTTTTTTTGAGACAGAGTCTCACTCTGTTGCCAGGCTGGAGTGCAGTGGCATAATCTCAGCTCACTGCAGCCTCTGACTCCCTGGTTCAAGTGAGTCTCCTGCCTCAGCCTCCCGAGTAGCTGGGACTACAGGCACACACCACCATGCCCAGCTAATTTTTGTATTTTTGGTAGAGACAGGGTTTCACCATGTTGGCCAGGATGGTCTCCATCTCCTGACCTTGTGATCTGCCCACCTTGGCCTCCCAAAGTGTTGGGATTAACAGGCGTGAGCCACTGTGCTCGGCCTCTATTTGCCTGTCTTCTTTGGAGAAATGTCTAGTCAAGTCTTTTGCCCATTTTTGAGTTGGGTTTTTTTTGTTGTTATTGAGGTTTTTTGAGTTGATTTTTGATAAGGCTGTTGCAGCACTAAGCGATATAAGAGGCTTGTAGATGGTAGAGTGTCACCTACCTTGACTAACAGCTCATTGTTGAGTGACTTTTGTGATAAAAAGCATACCTATTGTCAGAATGCAAATGATGTGGAAAGTAAAAATAGGACACAGATTAGTGTCAAGGACCATGATACTGTGGCTGGAGTCAGCTGATTGAACTGGAATAGCAGTACCAGACCCTGGAAAAGTGTCATCAATAGTGAGACCCCACTGATAGCCTGAAGAAGGTTGTCTGATGCAACCAATCTGCCAGTAGCATGTGATGTGGTTCCTCTCACCATGAGACAAATGAGTCCTTTTCCAGAGGTGGCAGCCTCTGCATCAGGAACATAGAGTCTTTTACTTTGTATCCACTCTATGATGATAGATATGTTGCTGTGTCTGGTATGATGATGGATCCAGCAGCATAGGTAGCAGTCTTAACCATGCAGCTTGATCAGAGGCTTGATTAAAATTGGTCTTATCAGACAATGAACCCTTACCGTAAACATCTATATTAGTGACCCAGATGGTTTGATCAGCAACTACAGTTGATCTCCATGGTTTTTGGACAGTCTTAAATATGTCATTCTGTAGTTTTCCAAGTGGCTGACTAAATAGCTAGGCAGTTGGTAATAGCCTGATAGTCAGTAAAAATATAACAAGGTTTTCAAGGGGAATATTGGCCAGATCTGTGAGAATGTCCTTGAGTTTTGCCCGTGGAACAAAGCAACCACACCCATTTTCAGTTCTGTATCATGGGCACTGGAGTTTACAGCCCACTAGGCACCACAGGGTCTCAGCTTAGTTGAATCATCAGTGAAACAGGCCCAGGCATTTAGGGAACCTCTGTGAATCAAGGGCCTCACTGAGCTAGCAGATTTGGTTTAGGTGGCAGAATGTAAGATCAGACGTTCTCAAAGGGAGAAGCTGCTACTTTTTCATGTAAAGCTGAGATGCCCTAGGGGCCAGACTGGCTGCATTCTTGAATATTACCAGTTCCATGTGATGAGAGAGGCTTGTTGGGCCTTTCCCACCTTATTAGTCATTGCATTTGAGTTGACTCATCCCCCAAATGGGAATCTTTTCAAAAGAGGCATACCTAGTAGCTACGTCAGGGAGGCATTGAATCCAAACCCAAGAGTCACCTCCAGAAGAGGTTGTTCCTCTTGCCAGAGGGTCTAGTCAGGGAAGTCATCTGTGCACAGACTTGTACTCAAACAGGTCATAAGGATTGTGGGGCCCCAAACCTACTAATGCCTTTCTACATGGGCTCTTCGCAGTGAGCATAATCTCCCTGGAGCTTATGAGCACTCACAGTCCAGGCATGTAAAATATCAATACCACTATACACTCAGCAGTGGAAGCCACAAACAGTAGTACATTGAATGGTCCAAAGAGCCCCACCCAAAAGGTCACAGTAGCTTCCCTTCCCTACTTTGAACCCTACCCAGACCTCAGCAGTTGGAAGCTGGTAACTTATTCTTCCACAGGATGGGTATGAAGGTGCCTTGGGCTCCTGTATCCAACAGAGCCGTAAAATGTTGAGTCTGTGCTCTCCCCAAAGTTATGTAGCCTACCCAGGTGTATGTGGTCTTCAGTCTCCTTTGGGAACTTGGAGAAGTTGGCCCCACTCCTAATCATCTTTCTTCATAAAGCAGCTGAGGTTGAGGGATGAGGGAGGCTGGGAGAGAGTAGCTTTGCACCAATGAGCAAGAGACATTTACTTTCAGTTTTGAGTGCTGCTATAGCTGTGTGCTGATCAGTCCAATAAACCTGCAGTAATTTTGCTCCTACCAAAACCCTGTATTCTGTGCAAGATCATTATTGCTTGAGCCCAGGAGTTCGAGACCAGCCTGGGCAACATTGTGAGACCTCATCTCTACTAAATATTATATTTTAAAAATTAGCCTGTCATGGTGGGATGCACCTGTTATCCCAGCTGCTCAGGAAGCTGAGGTCAGAGGATTGCTTGAGTGCAAGAATTTGAAGATTGCAGTGAGCCGTGATTGTTCCACTGCACTCCAGCCTGGGTGACAGAGTGAGACCTTGTCTTACACACACACACAAAAGGTCATCATTATGGACGGTATCCATTTCTTTTTGGGAACACCTTGATCGAACAACTATAGCTTTGTTGCTTTCTGGTGGGGCAAATGGGTTTTGTACCCTTTGGCTGACAGCCTTGATCTGCACAATGGCATCATTTTTTAGAAGTCTACCTTAATGTAGGCTCTTTGCTGCTCCATTGTTAAGACAATGTCAAGATAAGATCTCTTAAATTCTTGCTCGATTTCAGTACTAGGACTACTGGAGTTTTCTAAGGCTGCAGGACTAACAGCAAGAATTATCTAGATTCTTTGAGCTAATTTCTGATTCTTCAGTGAATCACCTTGATCCGCATTTTAAACCCAATCTAGTACAGTAGGAGTCTGTAGACTGGTTGGTGTCCAAGGGAGTTTGTCTCAGGGAAATTTCCCTGAGAGTTTCAAAGGTTTCTTATAGTGGACAGGTTATACCACCAGAAAATGCTGAGGCCCTTTCCAGTCATCTTGAAAGGATTTAATGTTGACAAGGTAGACTGCAGTAGGAGCTGAACGCTGAGATAGCCAGCAAAATGCATTCTTCTTTAACAACCATGACATGCCTGAGCAATGTAACTACATGCCCCTCATCTTCCAAGCAAACTTGCCAAAGTTCTAAAGATTTGTTTGGCTCTGCCTACAATGGTTGCACGTTTTCTTACTTTCGAACTCGGTGTAGATGCATGTCTCTGTAACTGTTGTCCAAGGGAAACAGAACCTTATGTGCCCCTGTATCCCTCTTCTAGACAAATCTTAGTCTGGAAGATTTCATGAAGCAGACCTGCTGAGGCTGACTGTCAGCTTGATAAGGAAGTCCTGCCATCTTCAGGAGTGTTGACAATAACCAGGGCATCATTCAGGCTGTTGTCTTTGAATCTGCCTACTTCCTGGTACTTATCCTGAAACTTCCTCTTCATTTCAGCCTCGTTCACAGGCACTAAAGTGGAGGATCATTCATTGCCTGGTTGACCATACAATTTGGACAACATGTTGGTTAATGATTCTCATGAACTTTTCTCAATTTCTACTAACTGGTCTTTCCTTCCATTTCTAGAAAGCTTTGTCCCCATCAGCATTCTATTTTAATTGCCAAAACTATCGAAAATTGTGACGGTCCTGAGATTTATCCTTGTTAACTAATGAGTTAGCCTACCACAATTTCATGGATTCTGTTGGAAGACATGAGACTCCTGGGTCAGAGACAAAGGACATCATTACTCATGGCAATAGTAGTAGCCAGAGTGTCAGCATTTGTGCTAGAAAACAGCCCCAGTTTCCATAGGGTACTGCAAAGAGCCAGGTGATGCCTGCATACACAGTTGTGTACATTAGAGAAACAGGACTCTCAACTTAGGGGACTACATCTTTTATAATGGGCAGAAAACCTTTCTCCTGGAGGTCTACATTAACTTTATTATATTGGACGGTAAGCAAATCTGCCTTTGCTTTCTAAGGAGATGCTATATTTTCTAAGGCTGTTTACTCTATAAACATCCAGAACAAAGGGAGTTCGTGCATCTTCTCACAAGATGTACAGAAATGATAGATACTCATGGAGAGGTGTCTCTATCTATCTTGGTTTGGAATTGGGATAGCATTTTTGATTAGAAGTTCTTTCTCGATTAAAAAATTCTGATGAAATAAGATAGAATCATAATAGATTTGATTCAAGCATAACATTGTGCTGTTCTTTTCCCTGGGAGTACCTTTTTTTTTTTCTTTTTCCTACTTCAGTTCATATCCTGGCCTCGTCTCACCTAGACTGCCACAATTATCCCTTAATTGGTTTCACTCTCTGTAGTCTTGTTCTATCTTCAATACCTCTGCTAGTGGGATCTTCTTAAAATGCAGAGGTGATCATGTCACTCAATTTAAATTTGTCATCAGTTCCGTATTAAGCCAGATTTTAAGTTGTTGAGCAGTTGTATAATTATTTCTCATGTGCTGGTTACTATCCAGTTTTAAGTTGGCAACTAAATAAAAAAATATATTTTTAAAAAGCCTTGTAGACCAGTCCTAGGTAGGCTCTACCAAACAGGTATGTAGGCTGCTTGCTGACAGTTTATGTCTGCTCTTACCATTTTTCTCTCTTAAACCTGTGTCTGCAGGATATTATTCTCTCTGCCTTTAATATTTTTCATATCTACCTCTTGACTCCTGTTTATCCTTTGAAACCTACCTACTCTGTAAAGCCATTAAATGAACCCTTTTCAACCTAGTTAGTTGTCTTGTTCTCAGCACCTTTATAGTAATTTTGAATGAACTGTGCATATGTCATTATAGCACTTGCTTCATTGTGTTGTAATTACTTTTTTGGGGGGGTGTGTGGGGAGGTTCTGCATCACACTGAATAAATAAAGTGTCAGCTACTCATACCAGGACAACTTTCCCTTTCTACACATACCAAATCTCTCTATTTTTGAGACAGCGTCTCCCTCTATTGCCCAGGCTGGAGTGCAGTGGCACAATTACAGCTCACTGCAGCCTCGACCTCCCCGGTTGAAGCAATCCTCTCACTTCACGTCCCCAGTAGCTGGGACCACAGGCGCATGCCACCATGCCTGGCTGTTTTGTACTTTTTGTAGAGACAGGGTTTTGCCATGTTGCCCAGGCTGATCTTGAACTCCTGAACTCAAGCAATCCACCTGTCTTGGCCTAAAGTGCTGATATTACAGGCATGAGCCACCATGCACGGCCCACATACCAAATTGTTAGGAAAGAAAACTGCTTTCCAGAGAATTATTTTAGAATCAAATCCATTACATTAGTTGGTGCTTTAAACCACCACTAAATATTCTCTGCTTTTAGCCTAGTATAATTTAATAGTATTCACTGGAAAATAGACATGTGGTGTACAGTCCTGTGGTCCATCCTAAATATGGTCCAATGTATATGGATAGCAAACATATTATTATGTCAAATAATATTTTCTTGTTTTGTTCAAATTAAAATATAGACTGTGGATATTCATAAAGAGAAAGTGGCTCGAAGAGAGATTGGTATTTTGACAACAAATAAGAATACATCAAGAACTCACAAAATAATAGCACCTGCGAATATGGAGCGCCCTGTAAGGTATATTCGGAAACCTATCGATTACACAGTTCTGGATGATGTGGGCCATGGTGTCAAGGTAAGCATTTTATGTTACATTAACAAACTAATTTGCATATCCAGTAAATATTTTGGATAGGAAATATTGTGATAAAGATGATTTTAATTAATAGAGTCTCTTTAGCAGCTAGCATTATAATTTTCATACAATATTTAAAACACATTTTACTAAGGTTGGGGTGCAATTTTATCAGTTCAATAGGCTGTATTAAAAAGATATTAAAATTAGAAATGGTTATTAAGCCATAAATCCTAGACAAATATTACCCATATGTGTTGTGAATTCTGTCTTTCTTTCACTACTGAACATTTAAAAATAAAAATCTACATGCTTTTCAAAATTGCTTTAGAAAATATAAATACTTGTATCGTTTCATTTCTAAATATGTATATATATTTATATATCTGTGTGTGTATATATAATGCCAGCAACTTATTAAAAAATGAAAATTGTATGTAATTTTGTCTTAATGCCCCCCACTCTCCCCCACAAAAAAAACCCACAACAGATTTTCAGGAGAGATATGATGTGTTGCCTGTGTTCATTTCTAAGCATGGAAAATAAGCTGATCTTGAAGGATACCTGTAGTGTATCAGCTTTTTGGTATTTATGGGTCATTTTGCAAGCATTTGGAATGACCTAAATTCTTTCACTGTCTCTGCTCAGGATAAACTATTCCTTTGAAATTTGGTAGTTCCTTTCCAAGAGGACTATTTGATTTGGATTCTGGTCTTCAGAATATTTTGTAAGTTTTTAAGGGGTCAGCTAGAATCTTGAAGCTTGTCCTAGCTGATTGATCTGACTGGTGCTTTTGCTAGATCTGTTACATTCTGGATTTTCTGGGGTTCCTGGTCAAGAGAGTATAGCTGACAGCATTGACCTTTATTCTGCTCCTCTCTGAGACTATTGGAATCTCCTCTTCACTTTTTATGTCTGGAAATTGTATGTAAAATTGGAACACATTGCAAATGCAGAGGAGACTGCTTGTTTATTTCTTGTGTTTTTATCCAGGGATGTGGCTAGGATTGTATAAGAGCTGAAATTCAGTTTTAATTCAAGGTGCTTTAAACTAGACTGATCTCTGGGGTTGGAGTTTTGAGAAGCTGGGGAAAATGTCTTTTGTGTTACTATCCACCTTGGGATTTAAAGAAAAAGGATATATTCATGCATGCATGTATGTATACATACATACCTGTATACATGTACACACACACATGCACACACACACACTCACACTCACTTCTCCCCATTTTGCCTCATCTTGATTATTCTTCCTACCAAAGCAATACACATTTATTAAAAAATTTTTTCTGTCATTGTCTTAGTAGTGAATATCCGCCATTACCTTATCCCTCAATGAGTAATTGTGTTTAACATTTCAAAACATAGTACTTAGCTGAGTATAAGATGAATCCAAATTTTACAAGGAAGTTTTGGGTGAGAAAATTTAACTATTTCATCGTATATGTGTAAGTGGGAGGTATAAACAGCATAATATATGCTGAAAGTATATGAATGTGAATTTTGGAAATCTGCTTTCTAGCCATAATATGGATACATTAGACACAAGGGTCGGGGGGTTTGGTTTTTTTTTTTAGATTTTTTTATTGTGGTGAGATACTTATAACATAAAATGACTAACTCTTTTTAGGTGTATAGTTCTGTGACATTAAGTACATTCACATTGTTGTGCAGGCTATTTTAAAATATATTTTTGGCGAGGAATGAAGGTACATGGTCTGTGAGAAGAATATATTTTAGAAGTTGATTATTTGGCATATTAGTCTATAGTTTGTTTCTGTGACTGAAAAATACACTCATACATACAATTACTTTTCCCCAGTAGTCTTAATGCTGCTTTATTTTCTTAGTTTTGTGTTCTCTCTAAAGGATCATTGTTGGCTTAAATATTTCCAGAGCATTGTAGAGATGTGTGAAGGTAGAAATTTTGGTAGTAGTTAATGAACACATGCCAGGCCAAAATTATTAGAAGGAAAAGTTTAAGTTTATTTTAAAATTAGTGTTTTGAGGATAGTGAGACACTGCTTACAGCTTTTGAATTATTTTTGTATCTTTTGCCCACTTTTCTATTTAGAAGTTTCTTTTCTTACTGACTCGTAAGAGTCCTTTGTTTTCTGTTTGAAGAGAGTAGCCCCTCATATATTGGCAAATATTTACTCATATTGCTATTTGGCTTTTGACTTTGATGTTTTTTGGTATTTAAGAAATATACATACAGAATTTTTAAAATTATATCCAAATATATTAATATTTTTCTTATCGCTACTAGGCTTCATGCTTACGATTGCCATACTCCAAGATTAATATTCCATTGCATTTTCTTATTTTGTGATGTAAATTTTAGTGTTTTGGTATTGTATTTAAATATACCTGGGTTTTATTTAAATAATATTTACTGTGTTAATGCGTTTTATGCTATGAAATAAATGGTACATGTTAGTTTAATAGGAATTTAAAAATATGCAAAATTTCCCAAAGTAAATCTGGTTTGATTTTTGGGAATAATAATAAGATATGTATAAGAGAATCCCAGCATAGAGAAACTACCAGAACCTATTCATAAAGGAGAATGAAAAGAAGATGATCTTTGTAAGTGAGCACAAGGTTTGAGAGGAAGCTAGAATAGAGAAGGCTTGAATACTTAGCAAGAAATTTACATTTATTTTGATGAACACTAGTAATAACAGCCTGGATCATAATTTACAAAAGACTTTTCATATGTAGATGGCCCTTTGTATCTCTAGCTTTGCATCTGTGGATTCAGCCAACCTTGGATAAAAAAATTCCAGAAAGAAAAAGTAAAAAACACAAGGACAATACAAGAATAAAAAATAATACAAATAAATACAATATAACTACTATTTACACACCATTTACCTTGTATTAGGTATTATAAGTAATTTAGAGATGATGTAAAGTATACTGGAGGGTAGTGTTGGTTATATGCAAATACTACACCAGTTTATATGAGGGATTTGAGCATCCTTGGATTTTGGTATTCATGGTGGTCCTGGAACCAAGCCTCCTTGATAGCAAGGGATGACTGGATTACTGTGTGTTTGTGTGCTTGTTTTTAAGCTTCAAAAGATTATGTGATCTAGGAGTTGTTAGATTTTATTATTGGTCTTAAAAGATGAACTTAGATACGTTACTTTTTTTGGAGTTTGAGTTTACAGTGATTCATGAGTCGGGCAGCTTCAGACCACAGGAGACATGAAGCAGGGGGAAGTTCAAGAAAGCAAGATAAGCAAAATATTTGATTGGTTAGAAGTTAATTGTGGTTTCTGATTAGTGAAGTTCCTAGTTAGAGGTTAGTTGGAGGTTTCTGATTAAGTTTCTCTCAGTTGTGTTTTGGTTTGCCTAAGTAGGAACCCAGAAGGCTGGAGCCATCTCAGCCTAATGGTCTTAGCCTAATGGCTTTCTGATTAATTTTTTTTAAACAGTGTAGAAACTATAAAGCTTTATAATATTTACATAGGAATGTTTTTTTTTTTAATTTTAATTGTATAAAGCAGAGGACTGAGTTAAGAATCATTTCAAAGAAAGAATTGGCCTTGGCTGGGTGCAGTGGCTCATGCCTGTAATCTTGGCACTTTGGTAGTCTCAGGTGGGAGGATCACTTGAGGCCAGGAGTTCAAGACCAGCCTGGCCAACGTGGTGAAACCCCGTCTCCTAAAAATAAAAAATTTAGCCAAGCGTGGTGGCACACAGTTTTAATTACAGCTACTTGGGAGGCTGAGGCAGGAGAATCGCTTGAACCCGGGAGGCAGAGGTTGCAGTGAGCCAAGATTGTGCCACTGCACTCCATCCTGGGCAACAGAGCCAGCAAAAAAAAAAAAAAAGAATTAGCATTAGACATTTAGTGCCTATGACATACAAAACTATGATGTACTTAGAAGATAGGGAGGAATCAAAGGGAATTTCAGACAGATTCCAGGCAAATGGTAGAATTACTCATCCATAAAGGTAAATGTTAAGGAAACAAAGTGAGATTTTTTTTAAAAAGAGACAGCGTCTCACTGAAGTGCAATAGCTCAATCACAGCTCACAACTTTCTAGGCTCAAGTGATCCTCCCTCCTCAGCCATCCAAGTAGCTGGGGCTACAGGTGTGCGCCACTATGCCTGGCTAATTTTTTATTTTTTTTTAGGAGAAGGGGTTTCGCCGTGTTGCCCAGGCTGGTCTCAAACTCTTGGGCTCAAGCAGTCCACCTGCCTTGGCCTCCCAAAGTATTGGGAGTTACAGGCGTGAGCCACCATGCCTAGCCTGAAATGAGATCTTAAGGAAATAAAAAAGTTTCATTTTGGATATGTTTTGGGGATATTTAAATAAAAAATTTTATAGATTTCTAACAAAAATATTAGTATTTTGAGTTGTAAGAGGTAGAGGTTATTTCCTACTAACACTTGCCAACATTGACACATCTGCATGTGTAATAACACTTAATAGAGGAGGCTGAACTTCATGAGAGGTTAAAGCTTATACCATTGCATAGTAGCACAGAGTTCAAGTAGAATTTTCATTCCCAATCTAATTCTTCTTTTATTCTTTCCATTTGGGACCAACTTATACTTGAATGCTAATTTTTTGTTTCTTATCCACTTGAAATGACAAATGAAGGAAGATATGTGGACATATTTAGAATATTTTCTTGGTTATTTTAGGATAGTATTTAGTGTATTATGTATATACATTATAAGATATACATTGGTATGTAAGTATATACTATACATGTATAGTATATATCATAATACAGATACTAAAGTATACATTAGTATATTTTATCTTCAAGGATCCTAATAATGTTACTCAAATTTTATTCTCTAGATGTGAAATGTCTTGGTTAGGTAGGGTACCAGATGTTGTTTCCAGATAGAAGTAAGCAGTATCATTTTAAACAAACATTGAAGTGTACCAAATTTCTGGCACAGTTTCTATAAATGAGAATGTATCCAAGAGACACCAAATCTCTCCTTTGGATGATTTCCTTTGATACTGCCTTGTGGCCACCTGAAAAATGGTAGTTCCTTGTTGAGAATGTCAGATGTTATTAAAAAAAAAAAAAAAAGCTCGAAGCCCCCAAATCTATAAAAAATTAGACTCTAAAACCTGAGGGTATTTTTTTTTTAGTGGCATTGTACAAGTAGTGATGCTTTAGGACTACACATTGTTTCATGTTGTGTAGGCTCGTCAGCTTTAATAGAAGTAGCCTTTAGGATCAAAACAACTTTTCTTCAACTTTGAATTTTGACTTAACTGGCTCAGATGAAAACTTAGAACTAAAGCTACTTAGAACTTCCTATTAGTGTTGACCTGCTCAGGATTGGGGTTCAGAAGCTAGGAATGAGAGAGTTTTCCAGACCCTGTTTGTTTATTTCTTAGTTAGAATCTGGCTAAGTTATCACTGTGCATAATGAGTTTGTTTTTAAACATCGAGATACTAGGTCCTTTTTTCATTTTTGAAAGCAATCTGTGGTTTTGAATTTTAATGTTTGCAGTTTATCACTTTTTAAACTATACTGCCATTGAAGTAATGAATACTCATACTTGGATATTCATTATCCAGTAAAGTGTTAGGTCTCGTGCACCGATATGTTAAAATAGCTTCACATCTAATGTGTTATGGTGTTTGTATTTAAATGAGCGTATTTTTGAAATCATCTGTTATTCGGTTGGATTAGTTCCATAGGACAAAATACTGACTTAAAAAATCATTGAGCCTGCGTGAGATTGGAATAATTAAGTAGTGGTTTCCTTATGAATATAATTCTTTTGAAAAATACATGAAACACATGAGTATTTCCCCAGTACATATGGATATCTTTTTCTTTACAAAGTATTTGAAACATGGCTGGAAAAAAGCTTATTAACATGAATTGAATAACTGTAAATGTAAACCTGTCCTATCAGATATAACTTACCTAGCATTAATGTCTACTTTTTCCCCCCCTTTTCTTGCCAACGTAAAGTGGCTAAAAGCCAAGGTAAGAGCCATTACTTATCATTTGATCCACAGTATTTCCTCTGTATTGATAGAGGCTGCAGAGCCACTAAAATTTGAAAACTCTTCTTATGTCTGTCTGCTTTTCCCTGTAGGATTTATGTAGATTAAATATACTCAAGTTCAGTTCAAATAAGCAACATTTAGCTTGGCTGTGTTAATATATCAAAGATATATTGACATCTATGTTTATATAGGAACATTAATTTTGCTAACATTTATTGCTTTGCTCATTTTTCGATAGTTGCCTTGCTTTCATTGACTTACAATTAGGAGGTTTCCCAGACATCATATGTGACTTTGTTACTGAATTGTTGGGATGAAGATGATTTTTCAGATGGGTATTTGAGCAAATTGACAAGTAAGATCTATAGTTTATGTTCATGCACACATTTCAAAAATTTTAGGAAACCCAGTGTTTGAATGCAGATAAGTTTGATCTCAGTGAACATGTTTAACAATAAAATAAGATATTAAATCCAGTCATCTCACCTGTATTTGGCTACAGTGTGATATGAATGGCATAAAATAATAGGAAAACCAAGTGCAAGTGGTTCCTTGACTTTTTAAACTGTAGTACCAAAGTCTTTATTCAAACTGTCTGGGAATCCTTAATTCACATTCTGATATTAAAAAAAGTAATAATACATGGTGTTAAAACACCAGGAGAACAATTTGATATAAAAATAAAAGCATTTCTTTCTACATTTTAGCATGGAAATAACCAGCCTGCAAGAACTGGCACACTGTCGAGAACAAATCCTCCTACTCAGAAACCGCCAAGTCCTCCCATGTCAGGCCGGGGAACACTGGGGTAAGAATTCAACTACATTTTGCAAAATAATTCATATGCTAAAGGAAAAGATGTTTCTGTGACTTAAGTAAGTGTATGGGATCCGTGCCACACTACCCTCTCTATGTGACGCTACCTTTTACAAATTCATTTTAATTCCTATTTTCCTGAACAGAATCCCAAATGAATCTGCCAGCTTTGTAATATTCTCTATAATCTGTACCAGGAAAGTTTTTATGTATGTATAAATGGCATTATTTATTTTTTGTCATCTAATTTTTAAAAAATATCAATCTGACTTGTTTGTTTTAAATGGAATGATTAGAGTGTTCCAAATGGTGCCTTTCCATGTGTTTACAGTATCTATATTGTAGAACTTTGACTAGTGGTCTACTTTTGTGTAGCATGGCTTAGTCCACAGCTCTTCTGTTTCCCCTATTGGTGTCTGAGACTTAGGGACTCTTTACTTTAGGAAAGTATGCACTTTACTTGTAACTATGCTTCTGCTGGTAATCTTAGGCCTCTTCACACTAGAGTAGCTCCATGGGAAGGCCAGTTGGGCAAGTAGAAAAGATAACAGTGCCTTCTTCCTTCCTAGTTCTCAGTGTACTAAATATAGTGAATACTTGCCAAAGCATTACATTTCTTTAAGGTTGTTTTTCTTAACACTGGAAATATTATATTGGATTTCTTATTTTTTGGTGGAGGGGTTGTTCAACGCTCAGTCTTCTTTTAAGAAGGTCTTAGTTGTCATTTTTATTCATTAAACCCTCTGCCCCTGAAAAAAAAAATGAAGTTATTAAACAGGATAGTCGAAATCATTTATTGAGAAATTAATGATTAGAATGTATGTCTCCATTTATTGCCATATTGAGGTGGGAATAAATTGCAGCTTCCTATGTAAATAAATTTAGCTTCCTGTTTAAAGGACAGTGGCTTGTGGGTGACTGGACTGAGAATAATGTACATTTTAAAGTTTGCTATTACTGAGCATTTAAAAAATTATAACCATAATTTTTAGAAATAAGGTTAGGACTTTAAATTACCCTTTCCTATGTTTTTCCTAGGAAAAGGTGACAAATTTTAGTTTTCATGTTAAAGTAACAAAATTCATATATCCCAGTAAAGAATATTTTTTAAAATTACAAACTTTGTCATATATATTTTTAAATCCTGGTATACATGGTCACAAAGGGAGACTCACATATTTTTGGGAAAAATACAATTTTATCTTTTTATTCATTATTCCTTTCTCCACTATGCTTCTTTAGACGGAATACTCCTTATAAAACCCTGGAACCTGTTAAACCCCCAACAGTTCCTAATGACTATATGACCAGTCCTGCTAGGCTTGGAAGTCAGCATAGTCCAGGCAGGACAGCATCTTTAAATCAGAGACCAAGGACACACAGGTAAGCCTTTAGGTTGAGTATCTGAACATCTCTAAAGTGGGTGTAACTAACTGGCGACAGACTCCTATGGAGGTGCTGAGTAAAGGTGAGGTGCCACTCTAATGCTAATATAAAATGTAAAAGTTGGGGGAATAATATTATATATGTTCCTGTAAGTTTGTGTTATAACTTCTGTTTCTGTTTTTTTTTTTAGCTTTTTAAAACATCTGTTTGTACTATTAATGGATTGTTTGTATTTCCTCCTTTTGATAGAGGT
Source organism: Pongo abelii (assembly GCF_028885655.2). Classification (NCBI taxonomy): domain Eukaryota; kingdom Metazoa; phylum Chordata; class Mammalia; order Primates; family Hominidae; genus Pongo; species Pongo abelii. The sequence goes on along the minus strand of NC_071993.2, from coordinate 27,004,191 downwards.
ACAGACTGTATCAGACTCTATGGGTTAAGACTAAAGAATTTTTTTCTTTTTTTGTGTGTGACAGAGTTTTGCTCTTGTTGCCCAGGCTGGAGTGCAGTGGTGCGATCTCGGCTCACTGCAACCTCTGCCTCCCAGGTTCAAGCAATTCTCCTGCCTCAGCCTCCCAAGTAGCTGGGATTACAGGCCTGAGCCACCACGCCTGGCTAATTTTGAGTTGAGACGGGGTTTCTGCATGTTGGTCAGGCTGGTTTCGAACTCCCGACCTCAGGTGATCCTCCTGCCTCGGCCTCCCAAAATGCTGGGATTATAGGTGTGAGTCACTGTGCCCGGCCCTAAGAATGTTTTAAAATGCTCTTTTAAAAAAATTCAAGGCAAACCACTCAAATACTTTCGGAGAAAAGATTAAATATCATAGGAATTATACAACGTGATTTAAACTTTCAGAGATTGAAGGAAAGAAGATTAAGCTTAAATCTGAGGGAGACTTTTTTTAAGAGAATCAGTATACTAGAATATGTTATAATAATAATAATAATAATAATATCTTTTTGGAGATGGAGTCTAGCTCTGTCACCCAGGCTGGAGTGCAGTGACGTGATCTCGGCTCACTGCAACTTCTACCACCCAGGCTTAAGCAATTCTCCTGCCTCAGCCTCCAGAGTAGCTGGGATTACAAGTGCACGCCACCACGCCTGGCTAATTTTTGTATTTTAGTAGAGATGAGGTTTCACCATGTTGCCCAGGCTGGTCTCTAACTCCTGACCTCAGGTGATCCGCCCACATCGGCCTCCCAAAGTGTTGGGATTACAGGCGTGATCCACCGCTCCCAGCCTTGTATTTATTATTTTTAAATGTCCTAAAAATCAATTACCCAGTGGATTTTTAAAAATTTAGTTACAGAGCATAACAAGCATTCAGAAAAGTATCCACTTCATTAAGTATACAGCTTGATGAATGGACACACATATAACCATCGCCCAGATCAGAAAATGGAACATTACCAGCAACCCAGAAGCCCCTCATGCTCCTTCCTGGTTATCGCCTCGACCTTCTTCCCCCAAAATATAGCAACTTCAATTTTTGAGTGCTTTATAAAACCAGATAAATTTATTATATAACCAAATTTGTTTTATTCTTCAGTTTTCTCTCTCACTTAATAATGTGGGCAGGGACCCTCTCTTTTGCCTTTACTCTTAGGTTGGTAAATGAGAGATAACTTATCAAAATGATTTATGGAATTCCACTAAATAGGGTATATCAAGATGCGAGATGCTAGGTAAGCGGTATTTATTACTATTGCTGCTGTTAGTAAACAAATTGTTAAGTTGATATCTGCAGTTACTGTATCAGGTCAAGTTCTTTGAGGAACAAAATTGTTCTCTTTGTTGTTATTGAACTCTTGGATTAAAGTATAGTTTTTCTCTATAGTGGAAGCATAGTTTAATCATATTCAACAAGCAGTTATTAAGTGTTGTTTCATTAGATATTAGGCATTTGTCAATAAGGCATAGTTCTTTTTTCAAGAGCTCATTCTGTTAGAACAGGGATCAGCAAACTTTTTCTATAAAGGGCCAGATTGTCAATATTTTAGGATTCGTGGGCCATATGGTTTCTGATGCAATTACTGAGATCTGTCATTGTAGCACAAAAGCAGCCATTGACAATACATAAATGAATGTGGCTATGTTCCAGTAAAACTTTATTTATAGCACTGACATTCTAATTTCATATAATTTTAAGGTGTTACAAAATATTATTCCTCTTTTGATTTTTTTAACTATTAAAAAATGTAAAAAACATTCTTAACTCACAGGTAGTAAAAATTGGGCAATGGACCAGTTTTAGCCCACAGGCCATAATTTGCCAACCCCTTGTTGGAAAAAAGACAGTAATTGAAGAGGAGCATAATAAGAGCGTAAATACTCATAGGGCTATGATGCAGTGACGGCACAAAGCTAAGTATTGCTCACCTGGCTTGAGGGAGTTAGGGAGGTCTTCACATCTAAGCTATGTCTGTTATATAAATGGCTTTTTTCTTTTTCTTCCATTAACATATGATCTAATTATAGAATGATCATATTGCAGAAGAAAATAAAAATCTTATCCAGGCATTGCAAATCTTTGCCCTTTGAATTTCTGGGCTTATTGAGCAAATGATGTAGATTTTAAAACATAATATGGAGCCTAAGGCTGCATGTGCACAAATATATGTTTTTACACATGTACACACATTACTCTAAACAACTGGACGGCACAAGATCTTATACCTCACTAGAAACAACTAGAGAGAGCCAGGTCCTAGAGCTAACAGGACAGTACATCCACAGGAAGTAGAATAGCGAGGAGTTGGTTAGAGTTTATCAGTAGCAACTATTCCAGAATGTCCAGACTGAAACTTCACTATTATCTTTCTTTGTCATTATGCTTATTTTCCAGAAAATTTCCCTGTGTTATCGCCTTTCTTTGAGATGAGAGGAAGTTTTCATATTAATTTTAGACTAGAACGGATTACCCTTTTAGTTTACTTCCACATCATTTGTACTTTCTCTTTTGTTGTATCTATTACATTACCTTTTCATGTCAGTTTTCCCATTATGGACTTCAGATGGTGTGGTTCATGACTGCATTGTTCACTGCTCTTCATAGCAGGTTTTGAATAAACAATTGTTGACTCGTACTATAAGATTTTGTTGGTGATAAATATTTCAACAGAGATGGTTTTAAGTACTGTGTTATCATTATATTGGTTCCAGATAGGTTGAGAAGTAGAGGAAACCATTTCAAATATTAGGATTAAGATTTGTGATGAATAACTTAAAAATTTCTTGTTACACACACACCCCCACCCACCCCCACCCAGCAACCCTCCCATTGCCTTCCACTTTTCCTCCCACTCTCCCTCCCTCCCCCCCTCCCCCGCTCCCTCTCCTTTCCCTTCCTCCCTGCCTCCTTCCCTTCCCCTCTTCCTCAGGTTCTGCATCCCCAGAGTAAGGCAGCCTCGGGTTGAAAATCCAGTATTCATGGGATGCAGAACCTATAGATATGGAAGATCAACATTTCATATCCACTGGTTCTGTAGGGCCAACTGCAGGACTTGAACATCCATGGGTTTTGGTATCCAAGGGGGTTCTTGAAACCAATCCTCCAAGGATACTGAGGGATGACTATATGACATAAAAGGAGTATTTAGTGGCCTTGGGTGATTACGGTTTTTTTAAAAATATGTCTCTAGAATTGGTTTTTCACAGTTTTTTTTTTTTCTTTTCAGTGGAAGTAGTGGAGGAAGTGGAAGTCGAGAAAACAGTGGTAGCAGTAGTATTGGCATTCCCATTGCTGTGCCTACACCTTCGCCACCCACTATTGGACCAGGTGTGTTATTTATTAATCTATGTTTAATATATGATAATATTTATGAGCTTTATTGTGGAAGGCTGAAATAAATTAGTCATATTGAGTAAAATTATTAATTAAATTTGTGATCATTGCTAGAATAAAGGCTGATAACAAAGTTAACAGTATTTTTAGATTGCTTTTCACAAAGTCTTTAGGATTTCACCAGCTGTTTCTCCTTATATGTACTGCATATTAAGTAGTTTTGTTAAATAACTTTTGTTGGCCATTTTGCTTTAGAAATATATTCATTCCTCAGTGTCCATGGGGGATTGGTTCCAAGGTCCCCTGCGGATACCAAAATGCATGGATGCCCAAGTCCTTTCTATAAACTGGTGTAGTATTTGCATATAACCTACACACATCCTCTCATATTCTTTAAATCATCTCTAGATTACTTGTAATACCTAATACAATATAAGTGCTACTTAAATAGTTATGCTGTATTGTTTAGGGAATAGTGACAAGAAAAATAAGTCTGCACATGTTCAGGACAGATGTAGCCATCCATTTTTTTCCCCGAAATATTTTTGATCTATGGTTGATTGAATCCAGGGATGAGGAACCCATGGATATGGAGGGCTGACTGTATTTGCCTCGCATGCTAGTCAAGAATGACATTTATTATTTCAAGAGCAAACCAGTGTTGTACGATACTCCAGCTGGAGAATCAGTGTCTATAAAGATGAATTATGTTTCTAAGAGTTTTAATGTTGCTTTGCAGGCCAGTAACTACTCTGGTGTTTGCTTATTTTGTGCCTTTACTACATTTATCGATGATATTCAATATATATTTCAGTAAAATGCAATAAATGTAAAATAAAATTAAGATAGGAAAGTTATTTTACTTTTAGAAAGTATGAAAATTTAAGAAATCCTTGGAGAGCATTAAATTAGCCCCTTGATTTTTAGTAAATGAAATGGAGACTTTTTATATTGTTAAAAATGTATATTTTTAAAGTATGATAATGAAAAATGTTAGGAAAAAAAAGCATATTTTTGAAAAAAGGAGAAAAAGCCACTTATAAACATAGGCATATTTGATAGTTAAGGCAGGTATAAACTCGGTAGCCTCTTTACCTACAAAATTCATACTCATTTGAGCATGCTTTACATGTGGGTATCTTTTTTCTTTTTTTTTCCGATACATTGTACTTTCTTGCTGTTTCAAAATGTTGAGTTTTCTTTTCTTGTACTCTGACTTGAATTACAAACTATTTTATTAGAAAACATTTCTGTCCCTCCTCCTTCTGGAGCTCCACCAGCACCACCTCTGGCACCACTTCTCCCAGTGAGCACTGTGATAGGTGAGATTGCATAGCCATTGGAGCCATTGAACTCACTTTACATAATCATAATAAACTCCTCTGTGCTAGTAGAGTGCTGGCTTTTATAGTTATTAGGTTGCAGGTGATAATACAAAGATTAAAGTATTAAATCTAATATCACTAACTTCTGGTGAAAGGCTTCTGCACTTATACAGTAAACAAATATAAAACAACTTTTTCTGTAATATGAAATGCTTGGTTTATAACCAACTTAATGTGTTTTTAATTTGTTGTTTGTTTAGATTTTTCTAGTGTAATCCCCCCTGCCCCGCACAAGTGAAACTTAATTTGGAACTCTCTGGTATATACAACAGTCAAAGGATCAGGGTGAAGGTGGGGACAGGAGGAGAAAAATTGAAAGGCAAATGATATGTGTGGGATGGGGGTACTCTGAGGCTTTCCTGTGGACCATAGTTTGAAAAACTCTGATATGGCCCAGTTTTTATGACATCTCAGGATGCCATGAAATAGTTTTCTCGATAAAATGCATTTAAATTGTTCACAAGTTGGGGATGACTGAACTGAGCATATAAGGAATTTTAAATATTTTTAAATGTCAATGTAAAAACCATTGAGTCTAGAAATACACAATCGCAGTAATCTGGGTAGAAATGGATAATGAGGTGTTTCAAATAATGAGAGCTGAGTTTCAGGTTAAGTGAAATAAAGCTGTCTAACAACATCTTTTCCAAACATTTGCACATACCAAGGAAAAGAGAGAAAGGAGGTAATAAAATGAAGACCCTAAGAATAGAAATTGTTGGTAGAAAATCTGTGAGAAAAAAATGGCCTCAACCCAATTAATAACCAGAAGAATTAAAATTAAAACCACAGTGAGATACTATTTTATATCCAGCAGACAGGTGAAAAGGTAGAAGTTTGCTAGTACCAGTGTTGGTGAGGATGTGTGTTGGTGAGGAAAGCAAATTGCTGGTGGGAGTTTATTAATTTATATACTCACTTCAGAAAGTAATTTATTGTTACCTAGTCAAGTTGAACATGTACCTACCCTAGATTTCATTTCTACACATTTACCCTAGAGCACTAGTTCTCAAAATATGGTTAAGGGACCCCTGAGGATTACCAAGATCCTTTCATGAAGTTTTTGAGGTCAGAGCTCTATTCATTATTTGTCCTTTTCATTCTCATTCTGTTATAACTATATGGTAGAATTTTCTAGAAGCTGCATGAAGTATGATAAAGTCATTGCTTTGACTCCTAATGAAATGTGTACTTGTGTAGTCATATGTTTTAAAGATATATCAGTTTTAGTATCTAATATGGTAATTATCTACAGCTATAACCCAAGTCAACAAAAGGCTTTTGGGGTTGTCTAAGAGTGGACCCTAAGACCAAAAAGTGTGAAAACTGCTGTGCTAGAGCAGTGGTTTTCAGAGTATCATCCCCAGAAAATCAGTATCTGAGAACTAGTTAGAAATACAAATTCTCAGGTCCCTTCTAGACCTACTTCAATCTGGAAACTCTGAGGATGAGAGTTTCTGCTGTTATAATACAGCAGTCTATATTATAACAAGCTGTCAGGTCGGACACAGTGGCTCACACCTCTAATCCTAGCACTTTGGGAGGCTGAGGCAGGCGGATTGCTTGATCCAGGAGTTTGAGACCAGCCTGGGCAACATAGCAAGACCTCATCTCTGCAAAAAATACAAAAAATTTAGCCGGGCATGGTGATACATGCCTGTAGCCCCAGCTACTTGGGAGGCTGAGGTGGGAGGATGGCTTGAGCCTGGAAGGTAGAGGTTGCAGAGAGCTGAGATTGTGCCACTGCGCTCTAGCCTGGGTGACAGAGTGAGACCCCATCTTAAACAAAATACAAGGCCTCAAGAAGAAATACTGATCAATTATGAAGTTTGAGAACCACTGTCCTAGAGATTCAGGAATTATATTTAGGAATGTTCGTAGTAGTAGTATTGATAACACAAATCTCAATGAAACCAAAATGTCTAATAGTGGTAGAATGGATAAATAAATTATGATATATTTGCATACAAATAAAATAGCAAAAATGAATGACATTGATATGCATAGCCACATGGATGAATTTTTGAAAATATTATCAAGGAAAAAGAGCAATTCAACAATATGTACAGATTCATTCCATTACAAAAGTTTATAAATTTGTAAAAACTGTGTGTATTGTTTAAGGTTATATATGTGTATGTGTGTATATATATATCTATATGATAAAAACTATTTACAGAAGAAAGAGTATGTTTAACATACACCTTGTGGGGGTTGGAATCCAGGAGAGGAGCACACAGGAAGCCTCAGTGATCTTGTTAATATTCGATTTCTTGAGCTGTATATTATTTAAATTTTTTTATACACACATGTCTGTGTATAATTCACATGTATAACATATAATTATGCGTATAAGTCACACACCCTTTGGCATTATTTATTTTATGATAAAATGTTAAATTCTAAAATAGGCTCAGAATTGCTAAATGATTGGCTTTTGTTCTTGAATCACCAATAAAAATAACTCGATTTCTATACACTTTTTTATACAAGCCAGAGAAATGTAAAATCCTTTTACAGAGATTTCTATTAAAAATGGTTGGCTGGGAGTGGTGGCTCACACCTGTAATCCAGCATTTTGGGAGGCCAAGGTGGGAGGATTGCTTGAGCCCAGGACAAGACCACCCTGGGCAACATAGTGAGACTCTGTCTCTACAAAACATAAAAAATTAGCTGGGTTTGGTGGTGCACTCCTATATCCCCAGCTACTCAGGAGGCTGAGGTAGGAGGATTGCTTGAGTACAGGAGGTTGAGGCTGCAGTGAGCTGTGATCCCACCACTGCACTCCAGCCTGGGCGACAGAGTCAGACTCTTTACCCAAAATAAAAAAATAAAACAAAAACAGTTAAAGGCTTACTCTTTTTTTTTTTTTTTTTGAGATGGAGTCTTTCTCTGTCACTCAGGCTGGAATGCAGTGGTGCAGTCTTGGCTCACTGCAACCTCCATCTCCCGGGTTCAAGTGATTCTCCTGTCTCAACCTCCCGAATAGCTGGGATTACAGGCACGTGCTTCCATGCCCGGCTAATTGTTGTATTTTTAGTAGACACGAGTTTTTGCCATGTTGGCCAGGCTGGTCTCAAACTCCTGACCTCAGGTGATCCGCCTGCCTCGGCCTCCCAAAGTGCTGGGATTACAGGCATGAGCCACCGCACCTGGCCCTTAAAGGCTTATTTCTTGGCTCTCTGGAAAAACCTAGCTGTCCAAAATTACTTATTCACAAAGGCTTTTGAATAGACAATTATTTTTAAACTGTTTCTATTTAGAAAATGAGCATGTGGATGATTCAAATAATTAGTGACTGCCTATGACTTGGGAGTTCCAAAATGTTAGATCAGCACTTCTCTTAATGAACAACCTCTGCTGTATGGTTTTATCTAATACCTTGTGTGACCTCTAAGAATGATTAGACAACTGAATGAAGATAAATAGGATGCTGGCTTTTTACTTACTCTGTCATTGTTTGTTGTTTAGATGGGGCAAGGAAAATAATAATAATCCCAAAGTTAACTTTGGAAAGTATAGTTAACTTTAGAGGCTTTGAACTCTACTAACGTTTTAAATATGAAACTTTTGAAATGTTGGGAAAGATGACACTTAATACAATGTTAAGTATTAATATTTTCATCAGTTTTGATATTAACTGATGAAAATATATATATGAGCATGCTAATTTTTTTTTTAAAAAAGCAGATTTTTTGGATGTACTATGGAAAAGAAGCCCTCCAAGCATGGAGAAAGAGAATAGATTTTCTAGACAAAACTACCTTAAAATGCCATATTTTATAGAGTCAAAAAATTTTCTGCTTTTGTCAGTTATAAAAATTTAATAGGGAAAATGTATGTTAATCTTAAAACTTTGGAGATCTACAACAAATCTGACATTACATGAAAGTGCTTTGAAACTAGAAATGGCACTTTTCTTAAAAATGATTTTACTTAATATGTATTGATACTAATAACTGCTAATTCAATAAAAACTCAAAAATATTAGTAAATAAAAATTTATTGTTTAACTTGGATTTGGCTAGACAGAGACTTATCATTATAAGACTCTGTCTAGCCAAATCAAAATTCTGAAAGTTTTGTCAGTGGAAAGGAAGAAATTTGTAAACCAGACATGAATCTACTTATGTCTAAAGACTGATGCCTTCTACCTCACACCGTCTTTTGGTACTTATTGGAAAGACAATTTACATATAAAAGCTATATATTTGAAAATGCACAAACAACTTATATATCATATTAGCAAAGTACCATTTGGGATTATGTTTTTTAAAAGCTTGAGAATATTACTTACTTTTGCAGCTTTCCATGCAGCTGTTTTTTTTCTCTCTGTTTTTGACTTTGGAGATAAAGTTACTGATTTTTATGTTTACTTTTCTCTTTATTTTGTGCCTTGGTCTTGAAAAAGTAATAAATATTTCTTACTGAGGCCCCCTCCCGCTTTGTTCTCCCATCTAAGGTGATTACAATGCTCAAGTCTCTTTGTTGGTTGCCTTTGACTAATGCTTTTCAGCAGCCCCGGGCTCAGCTCCTGGTTCCCAGTATGGCACAATGACCAGGCAGATATCTCGACACAACTCTACTACTTCTTCGACATCTTCTGGTGGATACAGACGAACTCCCTCTGTGACTGCTCAATTTTCTGCTCAGCCTCATGTTAATGGAGGTCCACTTTATTCTCAAAATTCAAGTAAGCTTGTGCTTTGCAGGCATACAGCAACAGTGGAGCTCCTTTTGAAGGAAATTATTTGAAACTGTTATTCTTGCCAGTGATAGACAACAATTGAAAACCATGCTGTTTCATGTTTATTTTTGTTTTAGGATATTAGTCCTTGAATCATACCATTTTAAGAGTAATTGCTTACCACTTTCTCTTCCAAAATTTAGACTTACCAAGTATACTTAACTAAATTTATCGAGACATGTCTATATTGAGTATACTAAAATTTAACTTTAATATGCTATTTTATTACGTAAGTAGAACTAGAGAACAAAAACATTGCAGAAATAAACTGAATTTATTGGCATGTTTGAGACAGCGTAGTAATGGTAAAATAAAAGACACAAACATTGTCAAAGTTTTCCTTTAAATTAATATAATGAAATTGCTGGCTATCACTTTTAAGGTCATTAACTTATTCAGAAATGAGTTCAAAACCGATTAAAACTGTTTGTGATGCCTGCTTAATTACTCTGTCTTTGAATAATTCTAATGGTGGGAATTTCTCTTGGTATCTTTCTGTTTACCTCAAATTGCACATCTCAACACTAATTGCAGTCAGTGTTTAAAAGCTGGTAAGAGAAGAAAATAGTTTTAGCATATAATGTTAGGAAGTTGGAATAGTGTAGGTAGTCATTAATATCACTTTCCATATTAAGATGTTCAATGCAAAAAGGAAAAAAAGAAAACAAAATTAGAAATGAACCTGTTGTCCACTGTTTGCTTTTAGCTTAAAAAGTTGTGCCCACTGGGCATAGACTGAGACAAGCTTTCCTACATGGCTTTTGTGGCTCTTTCTAGAGCCACATGTTATTTTAGTTTATGTAAAAACACTTAATACTCAGTGAATTCTCCATATTTACATAGGAGGTTGCTTTAAGTTCTTTTTATTTATAATGAATGACCTGTATATGTATTTTAAAGCAGAGCTAGGGGAAAGTTTTTTTTGTTTTTTTTTTTGAGATGGTGTTTCGCTCTTGTCGCCCAGGCTGGAGTGCAGTGGCGCGATCTCGGCCCACTGCAACCTCACCCTCCCAGGTTCAAGCGATTCTCCTGCCTTAGCCACCTGAGTAGCTGGGATTACAGGTGCCTGCCACTACACCTAGCTAATTTTTGTATTTTTAGTAGGGACAGCATTTCACCACGTTGGCCAGGCTGGTCTCGAACTCCTGATCTCAGGGGATCCACCCACTTCAGCCTCCAAAAGAGCTGGGATTACAGGCGTGAGCCACTGCTCCCAGCTGAAAGTTCTCATTAGTTTTTTGTTTAAATTTGAAAGATAAATTATGTTATAGCAAAAATTCCTAATAATTGAAAACCACTTTATCAGAAATAATCAAAATTCACAAATAATCCCAAAATTTATATAGCTTTTTTTCCAGACTAAAATATTAAAGCTACTGAGAAGTGTTAAACTTCACTAAATAGGATTTTACCTAACATTTGGTATCAAAAGGTAGCCAGTGTCTGTCTAAATATTCCAGATTATCTAATAATTCACTTATTTTATCAACTTTATTTTTTTCATATTCTGAATTTTTAGATCCCATCTTTTTGTTTATTATTTTTCTTTTCCCCACTTAGACATTTAATTTACTCTGCAAATAGGATTTTTGGTGACTTTTTTATATAATACATAGTTTTATTTTAGCAATGCTTGTGTGGATTATTTTCAAACAGGATACTTTAATTAATGACCACATTCTTTTGAATATTGGAAAGCAAATTTGGCCTCAGATTTTAAATAAATTATTATGTTTTGTCAAATTAATTATCCTTCAATCTGAGTTACTGTTGGTGTTGTAATAGTAGTAGTAGTATGTGAATGTTTTTAGTGTTTCGATGTGCACATTTTCCCTTCTGTCTAAATGTAGTAATGATTAGTATCTTCGCAGCATAGCGTTTCTTTTTCATTACATACTAACCAGCATGGCTAGTTGCTAAGAGTTGTTTCTAAACACTTTTTTAGGTTTGTGAGAGTTTTTTGTTTTTTAAGTCAAAACCTCTAACCTTTTATTTAGGAGCCTTCTATAGAGTATTAGAATGAAATAGGATTGCTTTCATAGTGAATTGAATGTTATCTTTAGCTATACAGTGAATATTAATGCACATAATTGCTTTGTTACTTCTTTGAACACTGAACTTCTTTCAAATTTTTATGCTTACCAACAGAATTTGCATGTTGGATTAATTGAAACAACCTTTTGATTAATCCTTGGTAACCAATAAATTGTTTTTCTCTATCAATTTAGTGTTACTACTTGGTGACCACCAATAGACTAAATTTTGCTATCTAGTCCTACTGACTTTTTCTAAGCAATCTTTGGCAATTACTGTCTTGTTAAAGTGAGACAAAGTCACAAACATATGAATGTTTACTTCTAGTGTATGTTATAATTTTTAATACATGAGTATTTGGTATTAATTTCCTGTCAATTATGTCATCTCCACAAATACATGTGAATGTGTTTCAAGCTATCCAATGAGTTGTTAAAAATTGCTTTAATGCAAAGAACTACATATTTTAACTTATTGGAGATCAGGTTTCCTTTTTCAGAACAGTGATAAAAAGGTCACTTTTGAGATATCCCATGAAACTCTGAATGATTAACATGATATATTCCCTTGTAAATTTAGGACTGATATTTTTAAAAATAAAATTGCCAACTTAAAAAAATAACAACCTTGTTTTACAAACAAGAGTTTTTCCTGGAGAGCTGTGTGTGAATTTAGATATATAATAAGAACTGTCTTTAAAGGAAACCTGTGATTAATATTTTTATTGATATATGAAATAAACAGCTATTATGTATTTGTTTTATTTATGTGGGTCCTAATTTACAACATTACCTTAAAGCTAGACAAACCTGTTATAGCTATGGCAAAGACACAATATTCTGGAAACCTATGTAGGTATTTCATTGTTACCTATTTTAGAAGTCTTTCCTTAGAATTTGAAAATTTTATTTTACTAAAATGAATGTGATGGTAAATTTAAATCTTCCCCAAACAATATAACATTAGGATTAAATTAAGTATATTTGTTCTTTTATAAAATTAATTAATTGGCTAAGCACAACTTGGCCTTTAGGTTTGCTTGTGGGAAATGTACTCAAGGTTCTGCAGGTTTTTGTTTTGTTTTTTGTTTTGTTTTGTTTCATTTGCAAACTGTTCTTTGCATACTTACGTTTGTGGTCCTTGTAACTGACTTCTGCTTTTTGTTTGTTTCCTTTTCTTTCCTTTATCTGTTTTACTTCCCCCATACTGTGTTGTTGCTACCAGTTTCTATTGCTCCACCCCCTCCCCCTATGCCTCAGTTGACTCCACAGATACCTCTCACAGGCTTCGTGGCCAGGGTGCAGGAAAACAGTAAGTTTGGAAAAACTGAGCTATGGAAGAGTAGAGGCTGTCTCCTTATAGCATGCATGGCTGACGATGAGTCGTCGTTTTCCTTACTTTTACTGAGAAGCTAATCTTATCTTGAAAATAGGTGCAGATATGTTACTGAAACTGAAGAGCACGGTCTTCAGTTTTTTCTCTTTGTGTGCATGGTTACTGACCCATATAAATTTGAAAGCTGCAATTTTCTTATGTCTTTACATGATCTAAAACAGGAGATCTGATCTTTACATATTCTTAAGGAAAGAATAATCAAACACAAAAATTCAAATTATATGGAAACTTTTAGCTTCTAACAGTTACTAGAGTTAGAAGACATTTTTTATTCTAATAAATTTATCAAGATATAGGTAGATATACTGTAAGATTAAATTTAATATGAAATTGGAACAGGTTTTCCCCCCTTAATTTCAAAATTTTAGGGAAAGCTTTGTAGCCTTAGATTTTCGTACATACATGATATTGAACCTACGTAAAGGTTCATTGTTAGGATAAGATTGAATGACCAAGAATAAGTAAATTACATTCATGCTATCCATTTCAGTGTGAGTGATAAGCAATTTAGCATTCTTTTCACATTTTGGCTACATCCAGGCCCACGAAGATTGTTTCTGAATATGAAAATCAGTTAACTTTTTTAGATCTTCTCTTGAATGAAGTTCAGGGATTTTTTTTTTTTTTTTTTTTGGGAAGTTATTTTGGATATATGGTTTTAATCAGGATAGGCTAGTTTATATTACTGCCTGATTACTTTTGAAATTCCAGAAGATGTGTAATCTTAACTGCATGATCACAGTGAATGTTCTATAAAGTGAAAAATACCACTATTACTGAATTATAATACGCTAGAATAGCTGTTGATGGTAATATGGTCTATTTTTAATTTACTTTATTTGGACCATCACCATGAAAATAAATCTCAGGATGGTTTGAACAAATGAATAACCCACTTGCCCAGCCTATCCTCCAAGAGAATATATTGTGGCAAATTCCATTCTTCAGCTTTTGCTGACCCTGTTGTGTTACTCTCCCCATTCCCTCCCTTCTGCCAGTCAAATATTTGTGTACCCGATGTTACGTGCCAGACTCTGGGAAGAATACCAGCAGTTTAAGACAAAAGCCTCTTCCTTCAGGAAATGTGTGATCCAATTGGCTTGTTATAAAATGTTGTTTCGTAATGTTGAAATTTCTGAGTGTAAGCCATCCTTACTGTTAATATGTGTTTGAAAACCCTAATGTGTGCAAACATTTAAAAAGATATGAATAATCAGCCTGGGCAACACGAAAAGACTCTGTCTGTACAAAAAATAAAAAATTAGCCAGGTGTAGTGGCATGTGCCTGTAGTTCCAGCTACTAGGGAGGCTGAGGCTGGGGCATCATTTGAGTCCAGGCCATCAAGGCTGCAGTGAGCCATGATCGCACTACTGCACTCCAGCCTAGAAGTGCAAAAATAAATAGAGTGCAAAAATAAATAAATGCATGGATGGATGGATAGATAGATGTGAATCTTATTTTTAAAAATAAATGAGTAAGGGTAAACTGCTAGTCATTAATGCTGCAGAGTTTAAAAACAAGGCCAGTGTGAACTTTTGAACTGCCATATCACTAAGAATTATTAGGAAATAATTTAAAATAGCCATAATGAACATCAGTTTTGTGGGTCCAAAGGTGACTGACTAGCTATTTGGTAAATCTTTTCTTTATATAGAAATCCAGTATTAGTGTACATTATTCTAGGCATGTGTGGTCTTTGCTAAAGAGGCTCTTGATACTATATTAGTTCTTTTTACCAAACATATGAACTTGGGTCAGTCAGTGATTCTCCTTGTGCCACAGATTCCCTAACTTTATTTGGTTTCTGTTTTCTTTGAAAGTGTGTTAGGAAGATTGGTGTTAAAATATGTATCAGTACTTTAAATGTTTTATGAAGTACAAATTTTATGTGTTCTCTTAAATACCCAGTTTCTTATGACACTCAAAGTGGGTGATAATGAATGCATGTAGCAGCCTATTAATAAGTGTTTCAGTTTAAGATATGAGCCTCTAAAAAAGTCAGCAGTGTGTTTACATCTCTTTATGATTATGCAGAGAATTAGATTAACCAAGACTTCTGCCATAATTTGAAGATAAGACATGTAGATTTACAGCAGTTGGACATAAAGACAATTTCGTGAAAACATTAAACTAGTATGATAAATCAAGAGTAAATGCAAGGTACCCACATACATAATTTACACATTAAGCCAAATTAAGGATATGAACTATGGCTGTTTGATGTCAGGAGGGGTCTGTACCCATTTTCCTCTCCTCAATAATATTAAGAAGTTTTATAGAGGAAGTTATGGGCAAAGATAAAATGGATCTAGGAATGAGGCAGAAAAATTAATTGTAGACCCGTTTGATAGGTGTTAGAGTGAGCATTACCATATAGGGTTTGTTTTCTAATAGCCCTTTCATCCCTCAAGAGGATAAAATAGAAATCACAGCATTGAAATGGTTATGGAAATAGGGTCATTATCTGCAAATATTTTAAACCTGGATCCCTTGGTTGTATATTCAGCACATTATTCCAAGGAGGGCAGAGTAAACGTTTAAACCTGTATGACAGAAAGATTATGGCTGATTTCTTTGGTCACGTAAATAGCCCCAAAAATTGGCATTTGATTTAGTATGTTTGTATTATGAACTTCTCCCCTGCAGGAATTATATAATTCCTGTATCAATTTGTATGAAAACATTTTCATATGTCTTTTGAACTTTTAAAGAAATTTATTGGTCAGAAATTTAAGTTAAGCATTAATTGGGTTCCAGCTTTGAATTCTTTAAATATTAGGAGCATTTTTACCTGCTATTATACTAGTTCATTGAACAGAGCTCTAGCCTGACATTTTCCCATTTCCCTGTTTACACCTTTGACTATGTAAAGCACACACATATATACTGACCACGACCATCTAGAGTTTGAGGTATGAGTCATTTTTATTGTTTTGTTTACTGTAAGTTCCTTTTTGTTGGTTTTTTTAATTACATCTTCAACACTTTATGTTTAAATCTTAATTGTTGATGTATTCTTAGAAAATCGAATCTTTAGGATCTAGGCTTTCCCTCATCCCGTGCTTATGTTTTACTAGCAATAATGCAAAATTTTAGCTTGCTTTCTACATTAAAAAACTGATTATGAATATAAACATTTTTGAAAATAATTAGATTTTCTACTGGTTGGGGATTCTTTTTCCATTTTTTCAACTTGTAAAATGTAAATAACAGAGTAGAAAATCTGCACACAGAAGCAGACCTAATACCACCAACTTTACTTTTCTCTCCATCAAAACAAACAATAATCAACAAAGAAACAAAAATCTGTCCACAGGAGACTGAATTTTTAGGGAACCAAAGCTGTTTCAAGCCAAAATCAGGGGCATGAATGAGCAGAGTGAAAAGTGATCAAACCATTAATGTAATGTTACTCATATCATTTACTGCAGTCCAAATGACAAAAGTGACATAGATTCATTTTAGGTTGATTGTTAACATTTGTCCCGATCTGAACCTTGGAATAAGGAAACTACTCCTATAATCCTTATAAAAAGAGACATTGTCTCCTAACACCCTGCATTCATTAATTTGTAGTACTTCCAGATACCCTTATTTTTAGCTCATTTTGTTATTTTTAAATGATTCTTGAGTAGCATAAATTTTAACACACCAAGCTTTTATTTCTAATCATTGCATGTTTTATTATAGTGCATGCTGTACTTAAGTTAGAGCTTTCTTAAATTCTATTAACTTATAAGTTTCCATCTAGACATATTTTTGATTCAAATCAATCATATGAATCTTTTTAGTTGCTGATAGTCCAACTCCACCGCCACCACCTCCACCAGATGACATTCCTATGTTTGATGACTCTCCACCTCCCCCACCACCACCTCCAGTGGATTATGAAGATGAGGAAGCTGCAGTAGTTCAGTATAATGATCCATATGCAGATGGGGATCCTGCTTGGGCCCCCAAGAATTATATTGAGAAAGGTAAGTTACAGTCATTGAGTTGATGTGAAGGAAAATAAACTAATTGTAGAAATTTAGAACTATAAAGAACATCTAATCCAATGTTTCTCAACCTTTTAAACTGCCTTACCAACCAAGATGATTTACTTAAACCTTACTTCCTAAGTTTTGTATTATTTCCAGTGTACAGGCGGATTCTTTGTATTTTAAATTAAAATTGCAGTGTTAGATTTGCTTTCAAACTATGTAAGCATTCAGCTGAAGATTAACTTGCTGGACGGCATTTTATAGATGAAACAGCTAAGGCACAAAAATGGAGTTATATGTAATTAGTAAAGATTTTAAAAGTTCTGTCAAGCTCTATTGATTACCTTTCATATCTAAATATAGACGGTCCCTGATTTATGATGGTTCACTTTAGGATCTTTTCAACTTTATGATGGTACAAAAATGATATGCATTCAGTATGCTTCTCAACTTATGATGGAGCTTTGCCTGGATAAAACTGTTATAAGTAAAAAAATATAAGTTGAAAATGTACTTTCAATTTACAATATTTTCCACTAAACAGTGGGTTTATTGGGACATAACCCCATTGTATGTAAGTGGAGCAGCATCTGTCTTTAAAAATATATTAGTACTATCATGAGAAAAGCCTCAATTAAGGTTTCAATTAGGTGATTTTATAAAACAGAAGACAAATTATCAGGATTGTATTTCATGAAATTATGAACTACTCTAAAGTCTAATTTACCTACAGTACCCGATATTCACTATAATCATCTATTAAGAAATATAGGTGGGGAAGAAACAAATCCTGTTTCTAGTTTTTTTTTTCATCCAGTTCTGTGCTATTTTAAAATCTGTATTTCTTCTTGCAGAAGTGGGAATCAATTAAAAATAAAATCTGTATTTCTATAGAGTTCTGAAAAATGCTTGTGATTTAGTTGAACACTTTTGGTTACCTTTGAAATATATTTCCTTCTATTGACTTTACTGGGTTAACGGACTTTAAGCAAGTAGCTGTAGCTCTTGAGACCAGCAGCATTCTTTCCTGCCCAAGTTTTGGATATGTGGCAAAAGTAAATTTGTTTTCCTTTTATATTTTTTTATTTTTTGAGACGGAGTCTTGCTCTGTCTCCCAGGCTGGAGTGCAGTGGTGCAATCTCGGCTTACTGCAACTTCCGCCTCCCGGGTTCAAGCAATTCCCCTGCCTCAGCCTCTTAAGTAGCTGGGATTACAGGTGCCCGCCACCACGCCCAGCTAACTTTTGTATTTTTAGTAGAGACAGGGTTTTGCCATGTTGGCCAGGCTGGTCTTGAACTCCTGACCTCAAGTGATCTGCCCGTCTCAGCCTCCCTGTGCTGGGATTACCGGCATGAGCCACTAAGCGTGGCCTTATATTTTTAAACAGTAAATAATTTACATATTGTTAAGAAAGTCTTAAATATTCTACTTTAGATTCCCATATACCTTCAAGTAGAGAGCTGTTGTTACTTAGGAGGATGATAAACTTGAGTGGCCTTGAATTGTGTTTTTACCCGTATTTTCTTACTTGGTAAAGCAAATTAACTATGAAAATGGGACCATATTTATATAAGTTGACAAATTTGGCATGATATATTGGGTAATATATTTGATAGTAGAGGAGGATTAAAAAGTATATTCCCAAGAACTAGGGGTGAGCACACTTTGTTTGGTATAAAGCCAGATAGTAAATATTTTAAACTTTGCTGGCTATACAGTCTCTGTCACAACTACTCAGTCCTGTTATTGTAGCGTAAAAGCAGACATAGACAATACGTGAGTAAGTAGATGTGGCCATATTGTAATAAACCTTTATTTACAAAAAATGTGGTGGTTTGGATTTGTCCATGGGCCGTTTTATACATTTTGGATTACTTTCTCTTTCCATAGCAGTTTGCAAAGGAAGTGAATATAGGCTGAGCATCCCTATCTGAAAGTCCCAAATTCAAAATGCTCCAAAATCCAAAATGAGTTCCAACATGATGCTGCAAGGGGGAAATTCCACACCTGACCTCACGTGATGGGTCACAATCAAAATGCAGGCACATGACACAGTTTATTCAGTGTTCCCAAGGGAAAAATAAAATTACCTTCAGGCTATGTGTATAAGGTGTATGTGAAACAAAAATGAGTTTTGAGTTTAGACTTGGGTCCCATCTCCAAGATATCTCATTACGCATATGTAAAATTCCAAAATCTGAAAATCCCAAATCCAAAGCAGTTCTGATCCCAGGCATTTCAGATGAGGGCTACTCAACCTGCATCTTGAACTGAGAAAATTACAGACACCACAGAATTGCAAAGTTCTCTAAGTATTAATTAAAATCCTTTCAAGTAAATATTCTTTAAAAAAAGATCTGGGGACAGTCCCTTAAATTAGCATGGGTTCTTGAATGAGTAGGATGTGATTTACCTTCCAGTAACTGTGTTTTTTTCAAATTAGATAGCTTGGGTTGTTACCTGGTTTACTGAATGGCTATGCAGCTTTCTTTGCCTGATAATTATTTTGAAAAGCCAGTGCTTTGCATATGATAGGCACTTGGTATTTGAATGAATTGAAACATCTAATAAATTCTAAAATTCAGAGAGCTTTCTTAAAGTGATTGACAGAACCTATTGACCTATTCAGTCTAATCAGATTGTCATTTGGCTCTAAGATTAAGCCAATGATTTAAGTACATGGTTGGCCACTGACCTACTTATATTGATAGATACAAAAATTAAGAAATCTTCATAAAAAGTTAGTTTTGCTGTGCTATATATTTAATTGGCTTTGTCTTAAAATTCAAGTAAATGTTGGATATAGTGCACTCATGTGATATTTCAACTGTTTTTTCCATAGTTGTTGCAATATATGATTATACAAAAGACAAGGATGATGAGCTGTCATTTATGGAGGGTGCAATCATTTATGTTATAAAGAAGAATGATGATGGCTGGTATGAAGGAGTCTGCAATCGAGTGACTGGTCTGTTCCCTGGGAACTATGTTGAATCAATCATGCACTATACTGATTAATTTTTTTTTTTTTTGCTTTTGAAGTAGATTCTTATTACTCAGTCATACTGTGGGACTATTATGGTTAACAGAACTGTCTTAATATGTTTTAAAATGTGCCCATATTTTCAGAACATGCTGTTTTATTGGTAAATTGAATGTCTACCTGTAAGCATAAATCTTTGAGGCAGTTCGTGTATTGCTGAATAGCAATTTATACAAGAAGCTGTCCATAACTGATGATGCTTATGTACTTACTTACACATTTTTAACTTTCTGACCAGCCTAAATATTCTGGGGGAAGTGGGGTATAATATTTAACGAATCATGATTCAGATTGTACCATTACATGTTTCAGTGCAGCATGGTTACTAACGCTATGTCAGACTAATATTAAAATCAGAAAATTTAAATGCTGGTGCTGGTCAGACTTTTTTTGTTAGATTCTCTCATTTAAAAAAAATACTGTTTGTTTAAAGCATGCATAAAAATTTATGTATTGAAATATACTTAAAAATTCAAGATGCTTCCCATTTGTGTAATATTTACCTGGAGGACTCGTACTTAGGTGTCTTAACATGAATTGAGTCTCCAAGGTCTCCATGTGAAACAAAAGAAGCAAAAAGAGAATTATCTGTAATGTTGTAATTTGTACCTAAGTTTTTTAATGAGTGAAATTTGCATTATAAAATTTTTCCATTCATAAATACATAAGTGAACCAAAGGTTTTTGTCCTTTCCTTCACTGGTTTGCTTTAAAAAAAAATAAAAGATAATGATTTATTGCAGAATTATGGTTCTATTTTCTCAATATGTTAACTTGGAAAAAAATTTTAGCCTTATCTTAATCTGTCCCAACAGCAATGTGACGGATTTTTGCAGATTCAAAATCTGCAATGGTTATTTACAAGTCAATCTACTGAATTCCTTTTTTAAAGAATCTTTTGAAGCTAAGAAAATGTGTCAAATTGTGTGCATTCATTCTGTAGGTAAAATTCTTAAGGATTGCTATGTCAGTCCTTCAGTTTTACAGTGAACTGTTGTACACTGGTTCAATGAAAGGAAGTTAAAAGTACCTTTTACATATTGTAAAAGTGGATACAGTTGATTTGTGAGTAGCCACTCTTTAATCCCTTACCTGGCACTAGCAACATTAGAATTTTAAAATAAAATAATTGGGAAAGAAGGTGGGTCATGTATTAATCAGTGAACAGAGATTTACCTAACCAACGGACTTGTATTGTCTTTTGACATAATCGAAATGCAACACATGCACTTTGTGTGTCTCCTCTTAATTTAAGGGAGGGCTGAGGGATGTTTTCTCTTCTTGTCTTGTGTATAATTCTCTATTGCTTAGGATATTAAAGTAGAGCACTCAAGTGTGGGTTTCTGTGTTATTGAGGATTTGTTTGGAATTCAAATTACAGTTATGTACTGGATGCCACAGGCTTATAACAGCATAGTGAATGGTAAGACTAGTGCAAAACAGTTACTTCTGAAAATTAAAGACCATTATTGCTACCAAATCAATGTGACTATTTCATATGCATTTTGCCTTTGTTAATTTTAAACAAAGTTATCATTAGTGATCAGCTAGCTACCTTCTACTTTCCATTTTTCAAGTGGATTGTTCTCTTAATTTGTATATAACCTGTTGTCTAAATTTTATGTACAGTCTTTTATAATAAACCATTCTCCTATATGAAATTTTGGATACTGTTAAAATATAACTGATGTGGACTTCAATGCAGACTTCACATTTTTTCTGACCTTTACTCCTATGGTAAATCAAGACAAACCATTTGAATTTTAACATTGGTTATTTATTTGTGTAATGGCCTTACATGTGGATATTAACAGTGTAAACAATACCACATATAACCATCAAGATACCTTGATTATAATTTATAGGACTAGAATTTATAGGACTAGATGGTTTAATTACATTTAAAAAGTTTTCTGAAAAAACTTTTGCAATAAAAAAAATAAATTGCCCATCAATAAGTTTGATATCTTTTAAAATGATTTTTGGTTATCTGCACATGAAGCAAACAAAGTGTATTCCACAAAATTCTTTAGGCACAGTCTGGTAAGATAGCTGCCAGAAAGAACAGAAAGAGTTGTCATTTATCTCTTGTGAGTACAGTTTCTGAAAGCTGAATGAGGGCATCTCTTTCTGGGGATGGTCGAAGTTTACTGATCTGTCTTATTGCTTCATGGCAGTACTGCTGGGCGAGGTAGGTTGTTTGTTGCACACCATCACTCTACAAGATACAGAACAAAACAGAACAGATGCCTGTCACTGACTGAATCAGCGTTTTAACTTCCTGCTATAATAAATGAACACACAGTTTTGAGATCAGATGAGCTGAGGGTTACAGTTAACAGTCAAACTACATCTCTAATGTTCTTTTCCCCAGTGCTAACTTCCTTTAGGCCTTTTTCTCATATTGAAGCAAATTTTTATTCTATTAGCATGCAAAGCAACTAGCTCATCAATATTACATAGTCATCAGTTTTCCCCTAATTTTTACTTACGAGAATTTCTCAAAAGTTCTACGTACAAAGTATCTTTATACAACATTTTTAAACGTAAAAAAAACACAAGTAAAACTTAACTTAAAAAATAAAGAATAAAGACATAACAAAATGAAAGTACAGAGGGTTTATGATGAAAATCAGCTTCCTTTCTTCCAAAGGCACTCACTTTATCCATTAGTTTTTTTCTTTTCTTTTCTTTTCTTTTTGAGACAGGGTCTCACTCTGTCACCCAAGCTAGAGTGCATGGCGTGATCTTGGCTCACTGCAACCTTCACCTCCCGGGTTCAAGCGATTGTCCTGCCTCAGCCTCCCAAGTAGCTGGGACTACAGGCGCATGCCACCATGCCCGGCTAATTTTTGTATTTTTAGTAGAGATGGGGTTTTGTCATGTTGGCCAGGCTGGTCTCGAACTCCTGGCCTCAAATGATCCGCCTGCCTTGGCCTCCCAAAGTGCTGGGATTACAGGTGTGAGCCACCATGCCCAGCCTAGTTTTTATTTCTTGATTACCAATTTTAGTTATTATCTGTTACCTTTTTGTTAAGATGAGGATTTAGCCCACCCATATTGTGCCGCCTCATCATTACACTGCTGTCTTTAGTTGTTTTGTTGATTACTTCTGTTAGGTAGCATCAACTTCAGATTTTATCTTGTATGAGCTCCTGTCCTTTCCTTGAACTATACTGTTAGACTATAGATGTTTATATTCTCTTCTGTAACCATGTTTTAAAATATTGGTTCTTTCTAAAAGCCAAATACTAATAAAGTATCATTTCTATGATCTAAAAATATTTCCTGCAGAATCAAGTCCTATACTATAATTCTATTTCCTTCTCCATGGCTCATGATCCCTCTGACATTTATTTATTTATTTTAATTTTTTTTTGAGATGGAATCTTGCTCTGTCGCCCAGGCTGGAGTGCAGTGGCGTGATCTTGGCTCACTGCAACCTCTGCCTCCCAGGCTCAAGGGATTCTCGTGCCTCAGCCTCCTAAGTAGCTAGGATTACAGGCGTGCACTACCACGCCTGGCTAATGTTTGTATTTTTAGTAGAGACGGGGTTTCACCATGTTGGCCAGGCTGGTCTCAAACTCCTGACCTCAAGTGATCCACCCACCTCGGCCTCCCAAAGTGCTGGGATTACAGGCGTGAGCCACTGCGCCCGGACCCCTCTGACATTTAGAAATGCAATATTCCTAACACTGTGGTTGAAATATATCTGATTTTCTATACCAATTGCTCAAAACATGACACATTTTAGTTTGTTGTTCCTTTTTGTACAGAAGCCTGCCTTCTCTCAGTGTTTTCCACACATTTTCCCGAAGTACATCTGCACATAACCTACCCAGAAAGTGTTCGTGGGGGCTGAGTGCGGTGGCTCACACCTGTAATCCCAGCACTTTGGGAGGCTGAGGTGGGTGGATCACGATGTCGAGATCGAGACCATAATGGCCAACATGATGAAACCCCGTCTCTACTAAAAATACAAAAATCAGCTGGGCGTGGTGGTGGGCGCCTGTAGTCCCAGCTACTCGGGAGGCAGAGGCAGGAGAATCACTTGAACCCGGGAGGCGGAGGTTGCAGTGAGCCGAGATTGTGCCACTGAACTTGAGCCTGGCAACAGAGCAAGACTCCGTCAATGTTTTAGTCCTGATGTGTGGTGACTTTCTTTTGCCTTCAGATTTAATGGATCCTAGGTTTAAAATGTTTCATCCTCATTTGGAAGACCTTCCTCCACTGCCTTCTAGCATCCAGTATTTTTGCTATTCATTAAGCCAGTTTTGACACCATTTTCTAGCATAAGTGACCACTTTTTTGTTTATTTTCTTCCTGAAATACTTGTTACATGATGGTACTAGTCCTTGTAGCTCTTCTTATTTTTCACTATTTCCCCCTTTCTGTTTTACACTTGGGAGGATTTCCACAATTTCACATTGCAGCCCTTCTTTGGAGTTTGTTCTTCAGTCATTTTCAGTTTCTTAAAACTTGCTCTTACTCATTTAAAAAGTATGATCCTGTATTGTTTTGTGAATGTCGTATCTTTTTGGATCCTCCTATTTATGTTTTTCCTGAGTTTTTTTTCCCCCCTGTTATTTTGGTCCCACTCTTTTGTTCAGCAAGCTTTAGTCAACTCATTTGTAACCCTGAGTTGTCTATTCACATTTAATGAGGGAATAGGCCTAGAAGCTCTGTGGGTGAACAGGGAGCTAGAATTTTGGAGAATTTGTTCAGAGAACATTCCCGTGGATTTTTGTTTTCTCTAAATGCGTTTCTGGCTAGGATTGCTGGAACTTTGCTATTTTCCATAGGTGCTACTATTAATTTCCCTCTTTTCAGTTCCACTTCCCACTCTAGCTTTCAATAATACCATTATTTCTGAAGCCAGAACCTCTCCCAGGGAATATTGACTTCTTTATCAGCTCCAGCTCCCTCCCATAGTTTTTAATAGTACTTTTAAACCATTCTCCAAAAAAGGCAGTAACCCATAGTGAATAATGAGGCTTAACAGTATAGTCAGTTAAGAGAGAAAAATAACCTTTTAGGGGTTGGGGGTTGCTTTTTAAATTTTTTAAGAATCTGAAAGTTAATTATTTGGAAGTCTTTCAGGTACTACACTAAGTACAGATCTCATGCCACACTTGCTTTGTAACAATTTTTTGCTCACTCCGACTCATCCAGTAGATCTGTTGGCTGCAAATGACAGTGAACTTGGAAATGGCTCATTCTCACAGGAGTCAGTCACCAAAACTCACATCATGCAAAGAGATCTGGCTTCCACAGAAAAGTTCTGAAGATATGTGGCAATATATTTAAAGCAAGCCACTAGCCCCTGAACAGGGTTAAATGGTTCTCCCTTTAAAAGAAAAACATTTATATAAATGTATAGTTTGCCTATGTTGGTTTAATTGTTTTCAGTGATCATTTCTTTAGTCACACTTTTATAACAGGTAGGATGCACTAGGAAAGCCCAGTTATGAGTAGACTATTGCAGCAGTCCAGCTGCAGCCCGGATGGGGTCGTGGATGGGGACATGGATGAGGCTGGAGCTGAGGCTGGGTGACTGGGGGCCCAGTGATTCTGTTGATGGACACAGGGAAGGCTGGTTCCATACCACTGGGTTTCAACACTAACAGTTCACCACAATCACTTAGGTACCTTTTAAAAGATATTAATGTCTGTGCCTTACCTAAGACCAGTTAAAACAAAATATTTTGTAAGTAGTCTAGAAGAGAAGTGAAAATAAAACATCAGAAAAATGAGTTTTCCCTTCTCAGTTTCTGTCACATCAAGAGTTGACCAAACAGTCTTGTATCTATAATTTAATGTTTAGTTAATGTTACATTTTTGGATTAAAGGATTTTGCCACGTTGCTCCTGCTGCTGCCTTTCTTTTAAAAACAGTCTTACCTGTAATACATACTGTCGAGCTCTGTCTACATCTCCCGGCAAACTGAACCGTCGCATGATCATAGCATTCATTTCTGGGAACTAACAAAAAAAGAGAGAAAATCTGTTTATTTCTCTTGGGAGAGACAAGTGTTCTAACACTAGTTTGTAACAATAGGAAATAACAAGAAACAACAAAAATGTAATTAAGTGTCTAGATGATGTGGGGGAGCAGTAAACTGTGGCAACAAAAGCTGAGCTAAGAGACATCCACTGTCTATGCCTAGGCACTGTGGTGGTGTACAGGAGGAGGAGACATTAGTCCTTGTTTATTCTGATGTTTTATCCTAGTCCAACATTGAGTAAGAGAGGCAGGAGGAATAAAGTACATCTTTAAAACAACATGGTTCTGGCCAGGCGTGGTGGCTCATGCCTGTAATCCCAGCACTTTGGGAGGCCGAGGTGGGCAGATCACCCGAGGTCAGGAGTTTGAGACTAGCCTGGCCAATATGGTGAAACTCCGTTTCTACTAAAAATACAAAAAATTAGCCAGGCATGATGGTGCACGCCTGTAGTCCCAGCTACTCGGGAGGCTGAGGCAAGAGAATTGCTTGAACCTGGGGAGGTGGAAGTTGCAGTGAGCCGAGATTGCGCCATTGCACTCTACCTTGGGCAACGAGTGAAACTCCATCTCAAATAAAAAATAAAAAACAACATGGTTGTTAAACTTTAAATCGTATCAGGATCACCTGTACTGCTTGTGGGGCCTCTCTTCCAGTTTCTGATTGAGTAGGGATGGAGCCTTGGCATGGATTTCTAACAGATGCCCAGGTGACACCAGTGTCTCTGGTCTCTGCCAACATTTTGAGAGTCACTGGCCTAGGATGAGGATGGGAATTAGGCATTCTACTCTAAGTACTAAATTGATTACCAACTGAAAGCTACTGAGGTTTCTGAGCAGAGAGCATTATGTGCAGAGCTCTGCCTTTAGCAGTGTGTAGAGTGGATCTGAGCAGTGGTGCGTGACATTGACTGCATACTGGGATCAGCTGGGGAGTTTTTTTTTTTCCTCCTGAGATGGAGTCTTGCTCCGTCACACAGGCTGGAGTGGTGCAATAGCACGATCTCGGCTCACCACAACCTCTGCCTCCCGGGTTCAAGCAATTCTCTGTCTCAGCCTCCTGAGTAGCTGGGACTACAGGTGTGCGCCGCCACACTCGGCTAATTTTGTACTTTTAGTAGAGACAGGGTTTTGCCATATTGGCCAGGCTGGTCTCAAACTCCTGACCTCAGGTGATCTGTCCACCTCAGCCTCCCCAAGTGCTGGGATTACAGGTGTGACCCACCGCGCCTGGCCTGGGGAGGTATAAATACAGTTGCCTAGATCCTGTTCCCAGAGACTTTGGTTATACTGGCTTGGGGTTTAGCCTGGGCACCAGGATTTTCAACCCCCTCCCGCCCACCCTGGTATTTTTCATGTGCAGCCAAGGTTGAGAACCATGGAATGAAAAGAGTCAGAGGCAGACAGAACAAACAGGTTACTAGAGTAGGTTATAAAAAAGACCTGAATTAAGATGATAGCAAGAAGAGAGGAAAAAAATAGGTAAAAAAGGAACTGAAGGTAAAATCGATATTCTACAATACTTAGCAACTATTTAGAAGTGTCACCATTAACAGAATACAAAAGCCAGGACACCAAATCACTTCACTTCCTAGATCCGAGCTCTAGTCTTGGTTTGGCTACCAGCTGCCACAGCTGAGTGACTTCCTTAGCCCCTGGGGTCTTAGGCTTCTCATCTTCATGACTGGAAGCCCTTGAGCTCTAACAGTCTATGGCTCCACGGAAGAGGTAAGATGTGTTTGATTTTGGCCACGTCGGTGCTTACGGCAGTTGCCAGTTTTTCCCTGGCAGTGAACCTGAAGGATGAAATAAGTTGTTATCCCGTAACCATGACCATGGTGTTAGTAATCCTAGAAGAAAAAATAGGGCATACATAGAAAAGCCGCAGCCAAGTGATCGCAGACGAAGAAAGAATTTTTTCAGACCAAAATATGTGTCAGAACAAAGCTCTAAACATGTAGAGCCTGCTAATGTGTTTACAGAATTTATAGAGCCAGCAACTGGTTAGCTCTTATGAAAACCAGTAATTTCCTTTAGTTGCTGGTCTTTTAAGAAGAAAACAAGCTACTAGAAATCAGGAAAGCCCAAATCAACTTCTATGGTAAAAAAGCCAAATCAAGTAGGTTTTAGTTTTGTTTTGAGACTTGTTCTGTTGCCCAGGCTGGAGTGCAGTGGTGCAATCATAGCTCACTGCAGCCTCAAACTCCTACAGGTTCAAGTGATCCTCTGCCTCAGCCTCCTGAATAGCTGGGACTACAGGCACGCACCTGGCTAATTTAAAAAAAAATTTTTTTTTTTTTTGAGATGGAGTCTCGCGCTGTCACCCAGGCTGGAGTGCAGTGGCACGATCTTGGCTCACTGCAACCTCCGCCTCCCGGGTTCAAATGATTCTTCTGCCTCAGCCTCCCGAGTAGTTGGGACTACAGGCGCATGCCACCACACCCGGCTAATTTTTTGTATTTTTAGTAGAGATGGAGTTTCACCATAGCCAGGATGGTCTTGATCTCCTAACCTCGTGATCCGCCCACCTCGGCCTCCCAAAATGCTGGGATTACAGGCATGAGCCACCGCGCCTGGCCAATTTTTAAATTTTTTATAGAGATGGGGTCTTGCCTTGTTGCCTAGGCTGGTGTCAAACTCCTGGCCTCAAGTGATCCTCTCGCCTGGGCCTCCCAGAGTGCTGGGATTATGGGCGTGAGCCACTACACAAAGCCTGTTTTAGTTTTTTAATACCACACACCAATACTGGATATCTAGAAGGTTTTATCGTTAACACTGATGTGATTCTCTCGTAGGCATCTGGTGACATTACCTTGTTTATGATGTATAAGCTTTTTCTACAGTACCAGCAAGTGTGGTAAGATATGCTGATTGGGTGTTTTCGCTGATGCTTTTACTATAAAAAGCATCGAGAAAGCAAAATTTGAAAAAAATATTTGCATTGAGTGACTACATCCTTCCTTCCAAACATGTCATGTGTGCAATTTTAATATGCAAAATATCAAACTCTTCCCTGGGCACTCCCCAGTCCCCTTAATGTGTATGTGGAAAAGAAAAGAGAAACACAACAGGAAGAACAGTTGCCTGCAGATTTAGTGACAAATAAAAATTCTGTTTGCTCAGGTGCTGTTTTTAAGACTAGGAAAACCACCTGTGAATAAATCGGGTTGTAACTCTGTGAAACCTATCCATAAACTAAACCGCCAAGGTGATCAGTATATGAGTCTACCCAAACAAAACTGGGTAACTCTAAGGCACCAACTAGTCACCACGATAGCATAAGGCCTGTGCAGCTGGTGCAGGGGCTGGTGATGGCATTTGGAAACATGGCTACAGCTGACATTTGGGTCTAGTGACTTATCAAACAAGGAAGAGAAGCAGAAGAAAGGAAAGATTTGGTTTCTTTAAAAAAAGATATTTGAAAATTAATAAAGTTTCACCAGAGAAAGTAAAACACTTCCATTTTGTTTCTGAAGCTTTCAAAATCCAATTAACATGAGGTTTTTGTTCTTAAAGAGAATATGTGCGCGTACATACACGGGAGGACGCTGTCATCCCCCGGGACTTCTCCAGAAATCCCCAAAACTCTTCTTAAATCCTCTGAACCAACTGTTACCAGGAAACCCCTTAAGAGAGATGTTAAAAATAAAGGAATTCCAAAGAGAGGGAGTTTCTGTCAAGTGCTGGCTGGACTAAACTCCAAGACAACCCACTACACCAAGTTAAAAAGGAAAAGGTGGTTTCCCAAGAATGCTTGTGCTGGTCCAGTGTTCACAAATGGAAAAGTTCAAAGACCATCTCATCAGCAAACAAAATTCACCTACCAAAGGGAAAGGATTACAGACGTCTTAGAACTACTCCACTAAGTAGGTATGTTGTTTACAATAGCAAAGACATGACACAGAGATGATTCTTTGAGTATCATCAGTGCCCAGGTGGGTTAGTTACCTGCTCTGTGGGAAGGCCTGTGTGGTATCATAGCTACTAACTTCTCAGCATTACCAGTGGCAATAACACTATGTATGATGTAATAAAATGAATACTGGTCTTAGACTTGTTCAGTTCCCTGCTGTGCCATTTACCAGATGTTTAATTTTGGCAAGGTTTGAGCATCAGTTTCTTACTTGCAGAATAAACACCATGATATCTACCACAAAGAGGAGTTGTGAGATTAGAGATAATGTATGAAGGAATCCTTTGTAAACTAAAAACACATTTTCATTAAGTGGAGATACTGCACATTCTTATGTTATTTTTGGAACTTGTTTTTACCCGAATTAATCTTAGTCCCATACATCTTTTGACACATTTCTTGCTAAGAATCTCTTGTTTTACAGTGTATTCCACAAAAGAGCTTAACCTTGCTGTTTGATTAGAAGGCAACTTATAAATACATATTTGGCTAACTTCTGGCCCGTGTGCCACAAGACAGAAACATCAGTCTACTTTTGAAATGAGTCCTGTCCAGAGTCACTTCCTGCTTGGACTCCATCCTGTGTTCCCTTTTCTGAGGCTGCAATGTGCCTTTTCAACTCACTGCCTTATGGGCAGATGAGAACACTGCTGTCTGGTGAGCATGAGTAGGTGCCTCATGACTGGGATTTCCCAGCAAAGCACACATAAAACCATGGCTTGGGGTACAGTAATCTTTTTTCTTCCTTTTGCTTGCTTTTTTTAACCAGCATTTTTCTTTTTTTTTTTTTTTTTGAGATGGAGTCTCACTCTGTCGCCCGGGCTGGAGTAAAGTGGTGCGATCTCGGCTCACTGCAAGCTCTGCCTTCCGGGTTCAAGGATTCTCCTTCCTTAGCCTCCTGAGTAGCTGGGATTACAGACATGCGCCACCACGCCTGGCTAATTTTTGTATTTTTAGTAGAGACGGGGTTTCCACCATATTGGTCAGGCTGGTCTTGAACTCCTGACCTCATGATCCAACCACCTCGGCCTCCCAAAGTGCTGGGATTACAGGCATGAGCCACTGCGCCTGGCCTTAACCAGCATTTTTCAGTCTCTTGTAGATTACTGACAGATACTACGTAGAAGAGGTCCATCTCCCCTTTCCCCCACTATATATGAAAGCAGAGATAGTCATTACTCCGTTGTGTGTGTAGGGGAAAGTAAGTTAGTTTCTTCTGAAATATATTCAGACTGAAACACAGTCCAAAGAGGCCAGCCTCCTCTCACCCAGTCACCTTAAGGTTTAAGTAGGACTCAACCAGTAACTTAGTATCCTGGGGTTCATAACAAGTACTTAACAATTTGAAGATTTTTACAAATAGAGCAACCAAAACTTTCTCATAGACTTCTCCAGGGAAAGGCTTTTTCCTTTTATGCCGATGATCTGAGCCAGGTAAAGGAATCTTTACCAAGCTAGCTGGATTTCAGCACACTCAGTCCATCTTACTGTCCTTCACTCATGTTTACTAACAAGTATCTGAGCAGTAATGTTCGCAGTTATATAGGTGGTGGTAGCCAGTGCCTCATTTTTCTAATCCCCAGCATAACATCTACACGGCTCAAATGTTCCTCACTCATGCCTTAATGTACAAAAGGAGGTCTTATGAATTTTTGTCAAAACTGGGCACATGTGTTATGCTCTTTGATTTTGAGCTGGCAAGTAAATCTCACTGGGAGAGAGGACCTATTTACAGCATACCTTTCACTTCTTACCTCAGCCTCCAAAGTCTGAGAGGATGGAAGCCTGGTAATAATGAGGGCGGGTGTTCCTACCGAGTGCCCCAACATCTCCATTCATAGCCCTAGCAAGTTGGCAAAGTAGCGTGGCCCAGCCACCCAGAACATCAGCCCCTCCTGGGAAGAATCACACTGCCAATGGCTATGCTAGATAGTGGGTGAAAGATGACCTTTCCTCTCTCCAATCAGAAACCCACCAAAAGCAAGGGCTGTGGTTTCTGTATCACAGTGGAATCACTGAATTTTATGGAGGACATGACTGACCTTTGTAAACGTGCGGACAGAATAGAGGCAAAATCTCTGAAAGACCAAAAGTTACTATAATTTTAGACCAAAGAGCTAATGTTGAATTTCATGGCATGGTGATGAACATCTTACTGCTTGGTAACATAACAAATTAAATACTACTAAGATGAAAATCTATTAACAAGATGTTCCAACACCAGCTCATGTCTCACTTATTTCAAGTAACATTCAGTACAGCCACAAGCCATGTGGCCACGGTCTGGAGGGGGCTGTGAGAATGTCTGCTTTGTCAGTCGAGGGAACATCTTTGAAGCTTCCTAAGCCTTTCATTCACATTAAGGGGGACTCAGTCCCTCAATCTGGAGAAAGAAGGAACTATGTGGGTCTGCTGCACTCCACTGACTTCCTGACATTTTGAGGCAATGGCGAGGTTCTAAAGCCTCTCAGAGCAGCAGAGTCTCATTAAACTTCTACAACTGGAGAATTCCTTATGCTTGGAGGACCTTGATGCTTCCTATGCCTTTTAAGGGGCTCTGAGGACCACCAAAGTCCAGTCCTATAATCAAGACTTAGAAACCATTCACTTTGCCAGTGGCCAAAATATATGGAAATAATCACGATGCTACCTCAAATGCCTACGGCACACCACAAGACACAAAGATCTTAAATAGGATCTTAGCTAATCCTCACAACCACCCTGGGAGAAAGGTGATCTTCTCAATTTTACAGATAAGGAAACAGTCTTAGCAAGGTGAAATGACCAGCCCCAACATCTCACTCAGCCAGGATCAAATGCAGACCTGTGATCTCTTATCTGAATGCCTTCCCATCTATTCCTTTATGCAATCTTCCCATCAGCTGTGCCACGGGACATCAGTTCTGTGGGGCTATGCAGTGATGTGTCAAAGGGAGTTTGTAAAACCTACCTGCTGACAGGCAAACAGGACAGGACCAGTGGCTAACCCGAGCTTCAGATCAGCTGATGTTGGTTTGCCCATCTGGTCAGAACATGAGGTGAAGTCCAATACATCATCTATTAGCTGGCAAAAGGAAAAATGGGATGTAAGGAGCACCGTCATGCCAACATTGCTGCCATTGTTCTTACTATTTTGACGATTACACACTAGGGGAGAATGCTGACTGTATCACTACGCCACCATTCTTACAAATAAAAAGCATACTAACCTGAAAAGCTATTCCTACATTTTTTCCGTACTGATAGGCGATCTCATGTACCACTGGGTCGGGACATCCTAGAACAGAGACCTGAAACAGAAAGAGCATTCTGAGATAAGCTGCTTCCAGGCAGCAACAAAGCAGCTGACCCCTGGCTGAAGGAATTCCTTAAAATAGGAGGCAGCGGGGCTAGATTATACACAGTCAGGAGACGCTGACATCAGAGGGACACCAAGCATGTACAAAACCGCATTTCCAATCACAGAATTTCAGTCTCAGATTGTGTTGTTAAATTCTAAGAAAATTCTCCTTCTCCAACCCCTGCTTTCAGACAGGATAAGCAGCCTTTCCCACTGCTTAGGAAAAACTGAGCTACAACTGGACTAGTTCTGCTGGTAACATGCTAAGTAAACCTTCCTGACATGCAAAAGAAACAGACTCCCATCTGTGAAATACTGACTTCTAGCACTCGGCAAGCTAGCCCGATTACTGTTGGCTTTAATCATCTCTATCAATGTATCCCTCATTTCAGGAAGAGATACTAATGTAATCACACACAATTTCCCCATCTGTAGTCCTTTCTTTTAATCATCTTTGGGAATTTCACCTGTTTCTGAATGCAGTTATTTCTTGGTATGTCCATAAAAATCATCTCAAGCCTCCTGCTTCAGACACAGATACCGCTCTTTTATTATCAAAAGGAACTTCACTGGTCCCACTGTTTCCACATTTCTCTCAAAAGAAGTAACTGTATAAAAATCCTTTTCCCTCCTTTCAATTGGGGAGAAATAAGACTTCTGAAAGTCTTTTTAAAACTCCGAAAAGCTAGCTGGCACCAGCCACTGAAGTGCATTTCCCAGTGTCCTGCTAAGCATGTTAAGCAGGCCCAGCCACATTTTCAGAAAACAAAGCCTGGGTAAAACCAACAAGGGGGAGGGGAGAGATGGTCTGTGTTCTACTGGAGGGGAAATGTCTCTGTTGACTCTCCATGAGAAAGCCAGCTGGAGCACTGCACAGTTGCCTTTCTGTAAGGCTCGCGGATGCTAGGAAACCCTGTCCCCGACCTTCGGTCCTGCCTCTGTGACTCTCCAGTCAGGGAGCGAACTTCGCTCAGGCGTCAGTGTGGTGCAGTGCTGCGGGCTCTGCCGTGAGACTGTGGGGCTGCATTTGTGCCCTCTGCAAGTACCGCGTGACCTCGGCATGTTACTGAATCTCTCTCGCTTCAGTTTCCTCATCTATACAATGTAGAAATCACAAGCACTTACCTTGTAGGGTTGCTGTGAGAAACAGACATGATGCTGCATTGAAGCCCTCAGTATAATGTAGAAATCACAAGCACTTACCTTGTAGGGTTGCTGTGAGAAACAGACATGATGCTGCATTGAAGCCCTCAGTATAATGTAGAAATCACAAGCACTTACCTTGTAGGGTTGCTGTGAGAAACAGACATGATGCTGCATTGAAGCCCTCAGTATAATGTAGAAATCACAAGCACTTACCTTGTAGGGTTGCTGTGAGAAACAGACATGATGCTGCATTGAAGCCCTCAGTATAATGTAGAAATCACAAGCACTTACCTTGTAGGGTTGCTGTGAGAAACAGACATGATGCTGCATTGAAGCCCTCAGTATAATGTAGAAATCACAAGCACTTACCTTGTAGGGTTGCTGTGAGAAACAGACATGATGCTGCATTGAAGCCCTCAGTATAATGTAGAAATCACAAGCACTTACCTTGTAGGGTTGCTGTGAGAAACAGACATGATGCTGCATTGAAGCCCTCAGTATAATGCCTGGCGCCTGGTTAGAATTCAATGTGTGTCTGCTATTATTATCTCTTTTTAGAAACAGGGTCTCACTCTGTTGCCCAGGCTGGGGTACAGTGGTGTGATCATAGCTCACTGTAACCTTGAACTCCCAGGCTCAAGGGTTCCTTCCGCCTCAGTCTCCTGAGTAGCTGGGACTACAGGCACGCACAACCACACCCAGCTAATTTTTAATTTTTTTGTAGAGATGGCATCTCACCATGTTGTCTAGGCTGGCCTCAAACTCCTGGGCTCGTGATCCTCCCACCTCCGCCTCCCAAAGCGTTGGGACTATCAGGTGTGTGCCACCGCACCCAGCTGTTTGCCATTATTACAAATAATCTTCCTCCTCCTCATCCACTGGAACCAGAAATAGGAGCCTTGGCAGTGTCCACGCACCTCTGCCAACTAAAGCCAGGTCGCATAATGTTCTCAGCCTGAGAATGCTTTTTGACAACTTAATGAGGTCTGCTGACTGTGTAGTGCTTGGCCATAAGTACATGGTAAAATTGCATGCACCATAAAGGGTCAGGTGGCCACTGAGTGGAGTGAACAGTAAGCTCATAACTGCTTTCAACAGCAAACACCTTCCCCCGAGCAGGCATTGACCTCTGGGCTGTCAGGGAGGGCTCCTTTCTTCAACTGAAGAGTCTGGGAGACCACATGGGGGACAATTCAGAAACTTTTGAGAGAAGCTAAGATCAGCTTGGCTCAAAGGAGAGCATGGCAAGACTTGGGCAGCCTGGGATGTGCTGGGCTCAGGACAGAATGATACTGGGAATCAAGATATTCCTAGGTAGAAATAACTGATAGTGAAGCAGTCTCCTGTAGTGAGATTAATGCTGTTTCCTCAACACAGAGCCAGAGAATATAAGCTTTCTTCCTGAAAAGTGAAAAGATTTTCTAAAAATCTATTTCTTTTTTTGGAGACGGAGTCTCTCTGTCACCCAGGCTAGAGTGCAGCAGCACGATCTGGGCTCACTGTAATCTCCACCTCCCAAGTTCAAGCGATTCTCCTGCCTCAACCTCCGTGTGCCACCATGCCCAGCTAATTTTTGTATTTTTAGTAGAGACGGGGTTTCAGGCTGGTCTTGAACTCCTGACCTCAGGTGATCCGCCTGCCTCAGCCTCCCAAAGTGCTGGGATTACAGGCATGAGCCACCGTGCCTGGCCTAAAAATCTATTAGTGAACATTTTAATGGATTAAAATGTGTGGAGCACATATGATGAGCACTTTGTATGATTTCAGTTAAACCTCACAATATCCCACAAATATGGATTATGTGGTTGGTGATGATAAAAGCTAACAATTCCTGAGCATCCACTATGTGCTAGGCACTGTTCTGAGAGTTCTCACATTTTAAGTCACTTATGAGGTTCGAGAAACTGAGGCACAGACAGTACCAGGCATTACATGGCTCCAACATGCTGGAATCTGAATTTCATCCAGACGGTCTGGCTCCAGACACTGCTCTCTTCATCACTTTGCTGTGCTGCTTCTATGCTGGGCAACAAAATAGAACCTCCAAGAGGTCAAGGAATGTGTCCAAGTAAGCACAAAGCTGCAGTCTGTCTGCACTGCCCCCTCTGTGCCACACATGCAGACACAGAGCTTATTTAGTGGGCAGCTTCTGCCTGACACATGGCAAAGGGACATTACTGCTCAGATTTCAACTATCCCAGATTTCCCTGGGGTAGCATAAAGACCATGCCAGAGAGTCCTGCTTCCCCATCCCAGGTCAGGACTGCCTAGATCTGTGGCAGGAAAACAGAAAACTGCCGGAAATTAGATGCAACATAGCACAACATACAAGAAGGCAAAGAGGTGCACAGACTTGCGCTCAGCATCAGAGAGATGCCTCACATCTTTCCGGAAATGGGTGGAGCATGAAGAATGATTAAGTCAAAGAAAGTGGAGCTCGGCTGACTGTTTTGTTTGAAGCAGATGCTGCAGCCAGGCTGTGTTGCGCAGATGCACTTCTTTCTGGGGAAGGTTCACACCCTGCATCACATCCTTACGAGACTGGGAAGGGCTGGGCGCAGTGGCTCACGCCTGTAGTCCCAGCTACTTGGGAGGCTGAGGCAGGAGAATTGCTTGAACCTGGGAGGCGGAGGTTGCAGTGAGCCGAGATCGCGCCACTGTACTCCAGCCTGGGTGACAGAGTGAGACTCCGATAAATAAACAAATAAATAAATGGCCCTTAAGCATCTGAAAAATGTTCCACCTCACTCAGAAAGGAGAGATGTACATTAAAACTCCACTGCAATACATTCTCCTCTACTGGACTGGCAAAAACTCAAGCGTGTAATGGCACATTTAGTTAGTAAGGCTGTGGGAAAAGAGGTTCTGAAAAGCTGCTGGTGGAAACACATACTGGTACAGACCCAACAGAGGGAAATTTGGTGGTGCCTAACAAAATCACATGTGCAATTACCCCTAAATTCACCCTGCAGGCACTCCTCTCACAACACAAAAATAGGTTTTTGCAAGGTCAGCCCTTGCAGTAGTGTTTGTAATTGTAAAACTGGAAACCTAAATGCCCATGTGTAGAAGATTGGTTGAATAAACCATGCTATGTTCACACAATGGGATCTGATACAGAGGCTTTTAAAACATTTTTAAAATTATTTATTTATTAATTTTTTTGAGATGGAGTCTCACTCTGTCGCCCACGCTGGAGTGCAGTGATGTGATCTCGGCTCACTGCAACCTCCACCTCCCGGGTTAAAGCTATTCTTGTGCCTCAGCCTCCCAAGTAGCTGGGATTACAGGCACACACCACCATACCTGGCTAATTTTTGTACTTTTAGTAGAGACGGGGTTCCACCATGTTGGCCGGGCTGGTCTTGAACTCTGGTCTCAAGTGATCCGCCTGCTTTGGCCTCCCGAAGTGCTGGGATTACAGGTGTGTGCCACCACGCCCAGCTAATTTTTGTATTTTTAGTGGAGAAGGGGTTTCACCATGTTGGCCAGGCTGGTCTCGAACTCCTGACCTCGTCATTTGGCCGCCTCGGCCTCCCAAAGTGCTGGGATTACAAGCGTGAGTCACCATGCCCAGCCCTGATACAGTGGTTTTAAAAATGAGGAAGATCCTGCAAACCAATGTGGAATCATTTTCCTAATAAATTGTTAACTGAAGAAATGCAAAAGGCAAGCAGAGTAGTCTAGGGTACTACTTCTTGCTGTAAGAAAGAAGGGAAGATAGCATACTTGTGTCTGCCTGTTTGTGCAAAACGAAACCCAGGAAGGAGGAACCAGAAACGAACGAGACTGCTTACCTACAAGGGGGTAGGGGAAGAGAACAGGGCAAAAGGGAGAGTTACTGTATTGCATAGTTCTGACTTTTGGAACTAAATTAATGTTTTTTATTTTTTTATTTTTTAGACAGGGTCTCACTCTGTTGCCAGGCTGGAGTGCAGTGAGATGATCACGGCTCACTGCAGCCTCGACCTCCCAGGGCTCAGGTGATCCTCCCACCTCAGCCTCCCAGGTAGCTGGGACTACAGGTGTGCACTATCACACCCAGCTAATTTTTGTATTCCTTGTAGACAGAGATTTCGCCATGTTGCCCAGGCTGGTCTCAAACTCCTGGGCTCAAGCAATCCATCTGCCTTGGCCTCCCAAAGTGCTAGGATTACAGGCATGAGACACTGTGCCCAGCCACATTGTTTCAAACATTCAAAACAACAGCAACAATAACAAAACGCTCAAAACCAAAACACCAAATCAGCAAGAATGAGAGGGAATCCCTAAAGTTGAATAAAAATGAACCCAACTAGGCTGGGTGCGGTGGCTCACGCCTGTAATCCCAGCACTTTGGGAGGCCGAGGTGGGTGGATCATGAGGTCAGGAGATCGAGACTATCCTGGCTAACACTGTGAAACCCCATCTCTACTAAAAATACAAAAAATTAGCCGGGCGTGGTGGTGGGCGCCTGTAGTCCCAGCTACTCGGGAGGCCGAGGCAGGAGAATGGCGTGAACCCGGGAGGTGGAGCTTGCAGTGAGCCGAGACAGCGCCACTGCACTCCAGCCTGGGCGAAAGAGCAAGACTCCGTCTCAAAAAAAAAAAAAAAAAAAAAAAAAAAAAATGAACCCAACTATTAACCCATTTATGCTGGAGGTTGCAAATTTGTTTTGTGAAAAATCAGACCTTGGTAATGACCTTGAGCAGTAGGATAGAAATAACTCCACAAGCTTAGCATTCCAATAATGGAACACTAGGCATAAATGGGTTAATATATTCCAAATAATAACATAACCACACTGATACATAGAGAAAGGTAACTTTTGAACAGTGCTTTGATTCTATTATCCTCAGGCCCAAGACAAAAGGAATGCTAAACAAATACTGAACTCCAGCTACGGGGTTTGTTTCTCACAGAGATATGAGTCATGAATTTGTAAACTCCTATGTTATATTCTCGGATTGTGCAAATAAATACACCGTGGAGAAGAGGAGCCAGGTCTCTCACTGTTTGGGAAGGGGGTTACAAATATGGAAAGATGGAATCCTGGAATAAACCACAAATCCTGTGGTGTTAGATGGATTTAGAACTATCTGTTTGATACCTCATGGTTTTGCATAAGTATGGATGGGTACAGAAAGATATACATGTGTCTACCTACATTACATATAATACATACATGCATTTCCTAGCTCTGTCCAGTGAGTGGGTCTAGAAACGATGACACCCAGTACTCAAATTCTGGTTTCTTTACACCATTTTCCACCAAAAGGAACGTGGGCTCCTTGGAGAACAGTGAATAACAGGGCTGAATATCTCCTGCCAGAAATGGGGTGCTGAAAAAACGATGGAGGGCACAGAGCCAGGTTAAAGGGCCTCCCCTACTGGCCATACGTTAGATAATTGAGTATTAAAATAAATAATGACAGTGTTGTAATCTACAGAATAAAATAAGATGGCTGGGTGTGGTGACTCATGCCTGTAATCCCAGCACTTTGGGAGGCCGAGGTGGGCGATCACTTGAGGCCAGGAGTTTGAGACCAGCCTGGGCAACATGACAAAAACCTGTCTCTACTAAAAATACAAAAAAGTCAGCCGGGTATGGTGGCAGGCACATGTAATCCCAGCTACTCAGGAGGCTGAGGTGGGAGGATCACCTGAGCCCAGGAGGTAAAGGTTTCAGTGAGCCGAGATTGCGCCACTGCACTCCAGCGTGGGCGACAGAGTGATACCCTATCTCAAAAAAAAAAAAAAAGATACAGAATAAAATAAGAATCCAAGAGCCCATACAGTTAAGAGCTTCCTTACAATGTAATACCAACTCTTCACCTCTTTTGAGAATGAAATAATAATTTAAAAAAATAGAATACCAACTGTCTTGTAGAAGAGTGATATAGAAGAAATGATGAAAATAGAAAAACAGCTATTTGACAACCATCAGAATAATATTTACATAATCTGAAAATACTTTGCCCAAAATAGGTTAAAATAGTAATTTTAGATTGAAGAAACCTGGCAGACAGTATCCTTTTTTTTTTTTTTTTTTGAGATGGAGTTTCACCCTTGTTGCCCAGGCTGGAGTGCAATGGTGCAATCTCGGCTCACTGCAACCTCCGGCTCCCTGGTTCCAGCAATTCTCCTGTATCAGCCTCCAGAGTAGCTGGGATTACAGGTGCCTGCCACCACGCCCGGCTAATTTTTGTATTTTTAGTAGAGACGGGGTTTCACCATGTTAGCCAGGCTTGTCTCGAACTCTTGACCTCAGGTGATCCACCTGCCTCAGCCTCCCAAAGTGCTGAGATTACAGGCGCCCACCACCATGCTCAGCTAATTTTTTATATTTTTAGTAGAGACAGGGTTTTACCATGTTGGCCAGGCTGGTCTTGAACTCTTGACCTCAGGTGATCCGCTCACCTTGGCCTCCCAAAGTGCTGGGATTACAGGCGTGAACCACTGTGCCCGGCCCGACAGTATCCTAATCAAGTGATCCAGGCACGCATCACCGGTAACGGGACAGATAGCACGTGCCTCCTGGTGTGAGGAGCTGAAGACAGCACCGCTCTTGTGGTATTCCTGCCAAACATTCATAACCTGGATCAAATCTTGAGAAGCATCAGAGAAGCCCAACTGAGAGGCTCAACAACATAACTGGCCTGCACTCTTCCAAATACCAAGGTAATGAGAGGCAAAGAAAGACTGTTCTAGATGACAAGAGACTACAGAGTCATGACAGCAAAATGCAACGTGAGATCCTGGACTGGATGCTGGAACAGAAAAATATGTTTTCCCTTTTGTTATAACTGTTCACAACTGGCAAGATCTGAATGAGGCCTACAGATAGATATGAATATTGTAAAAAAAGAGGCCGGGTGTGGCATGTGGTGGTGTGCACCTGTAATCCCAGCTACTCGGGAGGCTGAGGTGGGAGAATCACTTGAACCTGGGAGGTGGAGGTTGCAGTGAGCTGAGATCGTGCCACTGCACTCCAGCCTGGGCAACAGAGCGAGACTCTGTCTCAAAAAACTGAATTTAAAAAAAAAAAAAAAAAAAAAAAGAGTGTTCTGCTAATGTGACCCACAACACGCAATTCTGTAGTGGTACTCTGAGGCTCTGAAAATCAAGTAATAGGAAGAGAGCCCATTAATTCCAGGCCACAAGCAGCCCTGGAGAGAACAGAAATTCAGAAGAAAAAAAAAAGAGAGAGAGAGAAAGAGAGAAACAAGGCAGGATTACCATATCCAGCTCTGGGTTCAAGTCCCAGCTCAGCTACTGTCTGGCTAAACAACAACTGGACAGGCCCCCTGACCTCTCAGGTCTCATTCCCACCAGATTTTCTGGGGAATAAGCCACAGCGTTCATTAGCAAGCTACAAAATGTATTTTGCAAGAGTAAGTATGTAAATAAATAAGTCTTCTTTTGATAATAACATGAATTCTGTTTTTTTTTTTTTTTTTGAGAAGGAGTCTAGCTCTGTCACCCAGGCTGGAGTGCAGTGGAGTGATCTTGGCTCACTGCAACTTCCACCTCCCTGGTTCAAGTGGTTCTCCTGCCTCAGCCTCCCAAGTAGCTGGCATTACAGGCGTGCACCACCACACCCGGCTAATTTTTGTATTTTCAGTAGAGACAGGGTTTTGCCATGTTGGCCAGGCTGGTCCTGAAATCCTGGACTAAAGTGATCCACTCGCCTCGGCCTCCTAAAGTGTTAGGAGTACAGGTGTGAGCCACCGTGCCCGGCCTAAAATGGATTCTATTTTAATATCAGTCAATCACAAAACAATCCCCCTAGACAGCTCTCTCTTAGATTTTAATATTATTTTCACTAAAAAAAAGGAAGGGAGATGAAGAAATGGTATCCTTAGTAGAATGCAGTTTGTAAGTTTCCCTCCAATTCTCAATACATTTTGCAATCCCATTAGTTCTTCTTCTGTAATAATTCTGCTCTTTCAGTTCTCCTCCTCCCCTCTTTTTGGTGTGTCTAATTTGCTTTGCATGCATTTCTTTGGAGCTCGCATGGCTTTGCATTTTAAATACCAAGAGTACATAAAAATAGCCATTTTGAATCCATAACACCTCTGGAATATTTCCACCCATAGGCACTTAAATATAGAAACTTCTATTCAAATAGCTCACACTATCATTTTGCTTTATTATTCTAAGAGCTCTGGAGTTTAGGAATAAATCACATGAAAAGGAGGTAGTGCTGGGACGATGCCAGCATGCCCCCTAGTGGGCAGCATGAAACATTTCATTTTTAATAAGGGTCCAGCCACGTTAACATGTTCACTGTTTGTTCAGCTGCTAATCTTTGAAGAATGATGTGCATATCTTTATAAAAGAATTCCTGTGCATTATCTTTGGCTTCTTAAACAGAAAACAGTGACCACAAGGAAACCTCTCTATCATGACTCAGGTCCATTTCTTTGGACCCTTTGTAAGCTTCCATCACTGAGTGAATTTCTGTGCTAGCTCCAATTTGGTGCCGCCCACCCCGTGCCTGCGGGATGTCTGCGTGGTACACACAGTAAGTCTTGGTGTTTCCAATTCCAATAGTCTCACTACTACTAATGCTTCTAAGACTTTATTTTTTAAATATTATTTTTAAGTAGAGATGGGGATCTTGCTAGGTTGCCCAGGTTGGTCTTGAACTTCTGGTCACAAGCAAACCTTCCGCCTCAGTCTCCCTAAATGCTGGGATTACAGGTGTGAGCCACCTTGCCTGACCATGCTAATGCTTCTAAGTCTGCAGTCTCAAACTTGTGAAATTATCAATGAGCCTCACTTAACACATCCTCTTAAGGATAAATATTAGTAAGTAATATTAAGGCACCCTAATGTGTTAAGAGGATGGATCCTGACCTTCA
This sequence comes from Pongo abelii, assembly GCF_028885655.2. Classification (NCBI taxonomy): domain Eukaryota; kingdom Metazoa; phylum Chordata; class Mammalia; order Primates; family Hominidae; genus Pongo; species Pongo abelii. The sequence continues at coordinate 26,960,984 of NC_071993.2, read as the reverse complement.
GGGAGAGTTGGGCCATCAAGAGCATGATAATATATAATTACTGTAATTATATATTATATATATATTATATATATTATATATATGCAGTAATATATAATTACTGTAAAAATGTTAGCACACCCATTTAAAATAGGCTATTCTCTTATTTAGCATCTCGTGTCTATACTTTCTTCCATCTCACTTTAAAAAAAAAACCCACATAATTTCTTGGAAATAAAAACATAATAGCCCTTTTAATAAAAAGACAAAAGTGGTCGAGACTGTGGCTGGCATGTTCTACATAATTCACATTCCTTAAAGTTTCTATTAGGTCTTTTTAGGAAGAAAAGATTATCCTCATTCTTTTCTGGCTTGCAATTATACATTTCTTGACACTTTTCAAAACAGAGACACTAACAGCAAGAGACTTTTTCATCGGAGAGGTCTGAGCAAAAGCTCTCTTTACCTGTTAATTATGTTAGGAGTCTATCATGACAGCAGTTGACATGCGACCCTTACAGGTCTTCCTTATTTTGTGGCTGTAATTACATGGGAATGTCATTTGTCCAGGTTTTGTCTCTGTATCTGTCAGGCTTAGAGATGGGCAGATAAACAATTCTATGGAGAGACTGTTTCTCATTCTTGGACTAACAACGAATACCACACATTTGTCTACGGATTAAAGGTATTACTCATTAAAAAAAAAAATGTATACATGTGTATGCACAGCAGAGGGAGGGAGAAAGCAAGGGGAAAAACAGTTATGGCTTATACTCAATTTGTACTCTGAAGAAATAGGACTTGTTTATATTTCATGTAAAAATATTAGAAGGATTGGCCAGGTGCAACGGCTCATGCCTGTAATCCCAGCACTTTGTGGGGCCAAGGTGGGTGGATCATTTGAGGCCAGGAGTTTGAGACCAGCCCGGCCAACATGGCAAACCCCCATCCCTACGAAAAATACAAAAATTAGCCAGGTGTGACGGCACACACCTGTGGTCCTAGCTACTAGGGAAGCTGAGGCAGGAGAATTGCCTGAACCTGGGAGGTGGAGGTTGTAGTGAGCCAAGATCACACCACTGCTTTGTAGCCTGGGCCACACAGCAAGACTCTGTCTCAAAAAAACACAAAAAACAAAAAAAAAACACAAAAAAAAGTACATAGAATGCTAGTACAATCTAATAGGTATCTTTTCCTGGGTAAATATTATATTAAAGAACGAGCACATCATTTCTAAAAGGTGAAGTGTCAGAAAGAGTGTGTATGATATCAATCATTAGAGAAATTATGATAAATTGTTCAAAATGATACAGTTTGGCAATCAGATTGGGGAAGGTGTGGGAAAGCTTATTTTGATTCAATTCTTGGGAAGAAAAGATGAAAAGTCAACGCCTGCATACCAAAAGAAGATGGCAAAAATGAAAACACAGCAGAAGTCCTCTATTGTTTGGGGATGTCATTCTTTTCCTCATTAACCTCTTGGGATTTTTGGATACTATTTTAAGATTCTTCACTGAAATATTTTCTAGGAAAATTAGCTCCCAAAAAAGAGCTATGAGGCTTTAACTTGAAGAAAGACAGAACGTACATACTGCTTTACAACTGTTGGCTATCAGGCTGGCGGTCTTCTTGAAGGTCTTCTCAAGGTAGTGTGCAAATCTTTCATTCTCATTTTCTTTTGACCCGAGCTGAAGAAATTCACCTATAAAGAAGGAAAGGAGTCATTTGAGAGGCCGTTTTATTGCCTGGCTAAACACCAGGATTGAATAACAAAGAACAAAAATCAGAATCAACGTACCACGCACCAAATCTTCAATAACTTGGGTTAAAATACATATAACAGTTGTATTCCCAATTCGTGCCAGAGCTATAGATGCTGCAGAAAGAATTAAATCTCCAGCAAGAACAGCCTAGAAAAAGACAGGGGGAAAACAAAATGTTCAGAAAAATGCATCAGAGCAGTAGAGCCAATGATGAAACTGACTGGAAGGGAGCTTCGTGGAAGTGGGGGTTCATCTTGGATGCAGGTTTTTTTACCTTCTTCTTCCTCAACAGGAATCCGTAACAATCAGTTCCAGATTTGGGACAGTGTTTGAACTGGATTGGCTCTCAGAGATGACTATGTCGCTTCCTGGTTCGTAACAATCAGTTACAGATTTGGGACAGTGTTTGAATTGGACTGGCTCTCAGAGATGACCATGTCACTCTTCCCAGTTCGTAATAATCGGTTACAGATTTGGGACAGTGCTTGAACTGGACTGGCTCTCAGAGATGACCATGTCCATCTCCCCAGTTGACAGCTGAAGAAATCAATGCCTGGAGAGGGACAGCAGCTTCACCCACCAGCCCCACCAAAATGCAGCTGCCTTCAGTTTCACTACACTGGACGTTCATTCTTCCCTTGTGCCTTTCCACTTACTGTTCCTTCTGCTCAAAAAGTTCTGCCCCCTTCTTCACTGAGTGGACTTATTTGCATAATTGGTTCAGATGCCACCTCTAAGAAGTTCCCCCTGATCCCTCAGTCTGGTCAGATGCCTCCCTTTTGTGTGAGTACAACACCCGTGCATGCTGCAACCATCACACCTTGCATACAGTCAGTGATGCTCTAGTCTCTATGCTCCCAGGGCAGTGGGGAGGGTGGGGTGGAGTGGGAGCTCAGACTAGGAATTATCTCAGCTAGTACTGAGCACACCCCAGAGCATGGCACGATACATGTTATTTTCAATAAAAATTAAACCAAAGAATGTTGGCTCCAAGTGAAATGCTTTTTGTACTATGTGACACTGCCCCTCATTCCTAGACAAAAAAAAAAAGTTTTTCCATTGAACACTAAGCAATCAACATATTTCCAGTCTTCTTTAGACCGTGATGGATGTCTACACTGTATTAGCAGCTAGTTATAAATTACTGCATAAATAGTTGAATTATATGCTATAATCAAATACACCCTATATATCACATTAATTTGCATATTTAAAGATATATATTACATTCTTTTTTTTTTTTTTTTTTTGAGAAAGATTCTTGCTCTGTTGCCCAGGCTTGAGTACAGTGGCATGACCTCGGCTCACTGCAGACTCTGCCTCCCGGGTTCAAGCGATCCTCTCACCTCAGCCTCATGAGTAGCTGGGACTACAGGTGTACACCAGCATGCCCAGGTATTTTTGTGATTTTACTAGAGATGGGGTTTCACCATGTTGGCCAGGCTGGTCTCGAACTCCTGGCCTTAAGTGATCTAACTGCCTCGGCCTCCCAAAGTGCTAGGATTACAGGCGTGAGCCACCACACCCGGCCGTAGGTGTTACATTCTGTAGTAATTAGTCATAAAGGCTAGAGTTCACAGAATTTTCAACGTAACTATTTAGGTACTTATTGTCTTAGTTCTTCAGTATCTAAAATAGTGATGTTCAGTGTGTTTACCAATTAATCACCACTTTATATAATATACATATTATGTAAGATATCCTGATCTAAGTATATGCTTATGAAGTCATTTTACAAATTATGATCTATAGGTACCCACTTATATTCCCCAACCCAGCCCCTACGTCATTAGCAGCTGAGGGCTTGGGATCCATTGGCCTTTACTTCTTTCTTCACCTGGCCGGGGAGATCCTAGAGACCAAAAGGTCCAGCATATGACATGGAAGCCACAGGACTCTGATGGCCAGGGGTGGGGGTTAAAGGAAAGAAGTGCTAGGAGGCCTGACAAGGGCTCACCGAGAGGGCACTGTGTGTGGGGGGTTTTGTACCGGTAACACAGCAGTTGTGGGTCAGAGGCAGAAACAGGTAGGAACTGGCAAGTAGCCCCGTGCTAAGCAGATGGCTGTCAGAACTGAAAGAGGCAGGTGAGGGCAGCACATGTGTCCTTGGCCTGCCCTCAGAAAGAGGCCCCCAATGGCAGAGGCAGACACACAGGGGCTAGCCAAGATGGAGACCACCATTTGTTCTCTTGATCCTCTCCCCCCGCCCAAGGCTCCACATAAGGCTTTAGGACTGGCCCTGCCTGAAAACAGACATAGCTGACTGCAGGGACGGGTCACAGAGTTACCCACGTCCTCTCCAAATCTAAACGCCATCTGCTTTTTGGCCAACATTCTGATGTACAGAATTTAGTCAACAGGATGTAAAACCTTTTAATCTAAAATTTGAAATAAAAGGCATATAAATGAAATTGCAAGACTCGATTTCAAAACAGTCATTTATGTTCAAATAACCAGCATGTGAAGATAACAATAAACATATATATATATGTATGTGTGTGTGTGTATACATATATCTCTTCTTTTAATAAGGAGAATTAAATAGGAATGAATGAGGAATACTATAAATCTGTGAGAGAAAAGGAGGTGAGGGTGGGGTAGTTGTTTGCACAAACTTTTTTTTTTTTTTTTTTAAATGGAGTCTCACTCTGTTGCCCAGGCTGGAGTGCAGTAGTATGATCTTGGCTCACTGCAACCTCCCTCTCCCAGGTTCAAGTGATTCTCCTGCCTAAGCCTCCTGAGTAGCTGAGATTACAGGTGCACACTGGCTAATTTTTGTGCTTTTTTAGCAGTGACAGGGTTTCGCCTTGTTGGCCAGGCTGGTCTCGAACTCCTGACCTCCGGTGATCCACCCACCTCAGCCTCCCAAAGTGCTGGGATTACAGGCGTGAGCCACTGTGCCTGGCCTACACAAACTTTTTGTTTGTAGAGTACGTGTGTGGTGATGGTGATGGATGCCTGTGCATTTTCATTCTCATCTGTTCAACTTTATTCTCATCCTTCAACACAGGAGCTATGCATCCTCAAACCAAAGTCCCTGTTTCCCATATTCCCAATGCTAATAATATAGAAATATGCTTTAATATATACATATATGAACCAAACCCAATTACAGAACTTCTATTTCAAAAGATAGAATTTTCATGGTAGAACAGTATCTCTCTGAGGTTTCTTCTTTTATTAGTTTTATTTGTTTGCTTTGGCATTTATATGCAGCACTCAATTATACAAATGTTTAAAAAATTAAACTGAATCTGGGTAATCTAAGCCCAAAAGTAAAACGTATGATTCCTCATGAAATACATTTTTTGGACACCCATGAAAATCCCTTTCCTTATAACCAAAGGAATTCTATTAGAAATACTAAGTTTATTTTTCCATGGTATTTTTTATTATTTATTTATCAAATATCTGTATTTGGACAAGACATGAATACTTTTTTGAAATTCAGAAGACCACATTACATTTGAGCAAGCATATTTTTAATGAGACAAATCTGAGAATCAAATGTGGTCCGAAAAGCGTATGATTCAGTAAGAGAGATTTTAAAAAAACCAAAAAACCATACCTTCTTTTCACCCCAGATCTTATTAACTGTGTGTTTTCCTCTTCGAGAACTTGCATCGTCAATAACGTCATCATGAACCAGACTAGCAGTGTGGATCATTTCTGCAATTAAGGCTATGGTGCGCTGGCTGGCTTGCACATGTCTAATTAACAGAAAGCAATGCTTTTTAACAGACGCCGCCTAGAACCTTCTCAGCAATCAGCTTGTGAAAACTGGACATCGGATCTAGGATAAAGAATGTTATTTCTCTAAGAGAAACGGTATAAAAACTCTGGCTTCACAACACAGCCATTTCTACACATTTACAAATGTATGAGAAACCCTGCCACAACTATATTTTATGAATTCCCCATTAAAGAAGTAGAAATTGTACCATTAGCCAAAAAAACAGTAAACGATCAGAAGTCTGGCTGATCTTACTGGGCTGAAGAATCATCTTTATAACAGTGTTCTTGGTCAGGTGTTTAAAGTTTATAAGTTTCCAATTAAATTTTGGGGTGGATAGGGAAGATAGGTGAGAAGCATTTTTTTAAAGTATTTTAAAGACTCAACTGTCTCAATGTTCAAAGCTTTTAATACTGTCTTTTTTGTTTTTGAGACAGGGTCTTGCTCTGTCACCCAGGCTGGAGTGCAGTGGGGCAATCTTGGCTCACCACAACCTTCGCCTCCCAGGTTCAAGTGATTCTCCCACCTCAGCCTCCATGAGTAGCTGGGACTACAGGCATACACCACCACACCCAGCTAAATTTTATATTTTTAGTAGAGATGGGGTTTCACCATGTTGGCCAGGCTGGTCTCGAACTCCTGACCTCCAGTGATCCGCCCGCCTTGGCCTCCCAAAGTGTGGATTACAGGCGTGAGCCACCGCGCCCCGCGTAGTAATGTCTTAAATTAAACGTCTAGTATGACAACCTCAGTAACCAACAGAAGATATTTGTAAAACTTTCTTCCAACTCACATTTAACCTTCTCATTAGAAATTTAAACTTTTATTTCCCAAGTTTAACACAAACTATAGGATAAGTAGGCTCAAGAAGATAGTACAGATATGAATTTTACAGTTCAGAGGGAATATCCCCCATTTCATTTTAATCATTATTACCACCATCATCTATGGGAATTTTTAAAAACTAAATTTCAAGAAAATCAAACTGGGGAAATAACCATTTGGAACCTAAAACATATGCCTCATTTAAACACACACTAACCAAATGTTGCACTTATTCCAAATGCTTATTTTCAAATATCATCAGGTAACATCTTAGAGGGGAAAAAAGGGAGAGGGATTCTGAAATATGACTTTTTCTTTAAAAATCAAATCTGAACATCTGTACAAGGTAATGCTCATTCCAATTCCTCAGACCCAGCAGAAAGCAATGAAAACTGAAGTGTAACTACATAAAAGGTGCTGGAATTTAACTAACGACAATAAATCAGCATGAGAAAAGCTTTTGATCTTGCTTTACATATAATTTTAAAATATGATGTCATGCTGGCTCCTCTTACTAGCAGCCTTAGAACTAGACCCTTCCAACTGCTCTCAGCCTGGAAATCGTGTCTACAATGTTACTCATTCTTTTTTTTTTTTTTTTTTGATACAGAGTTTCGCTCTTATTGCCCAGGCTGGAGTGCAATGGCGTGATCTCGGCTCACTACAACCTCTGCCTCCCGGGTTCAAGCCATTCTCCTGCCTCAGCCTCCTGAGTAGGTTGGATTATAGGCGCACGCCACCACACCCAGCTAATGTTTGTATTTTTAATAGAGACAGCGTTTCACCATGTTGACCAGGCTGGTCTTGAATTCCTGACGTCAGGTGATCCACCCACCTCGGCTTCCCGAAGTGCTGGGATTACAGGTCTGAGCCACCATGCCTGGCCTCATTCTTTATTAATATTTCAGTTACAACTTCTTAATATGTCTAGATCACAATAGAGTCTTCCAAGGGGGAGTATTAAAACAAAAGCAGTGGAGGGTACGGACAAATTAGCATATAAAAACCACTTCCGTAGTCTAGGCACAGTTACAGGTTCCTGCCTGTAATCCCAGCACTCTGGAAGGCTGAGGTGGGCGGATCACTTGAGGTCAGGAGTTGGAGACCAGCCTGGACAACATGGTGAAACTCCGTCTCTACTTAAAATACAAAGATTAGCTGGGCATGGTGGTGTGCATATGTAATCCCAGCTACTTGAGAGGCTGATGCTGGAGAATCACTTGAGCCGGGAGGCGGAGGTTGCAGTGAGCCGAGATTACGCCACTGCACTCCAGCTTGGGTGACAGACACTCTGTTTCAAAAAAAAAAAAAAACCAAAAACCCCAATAAACTTCAGTAAATGAGAAAATAGAGGTTCAGGGTTCAGGTGAGTTTTAAGCCACCTGAATCCCTCAGTGAGATTCAGTTTTTATATTAGAATACTCAAATATTTTTCAGGTAAATTTACTAGGCCCTATCTTCTTTGAGTTGAAGGCACAGGAAAAGATATAAACTTTTACCGTTTTTTTTTTTAAATATAAGGCTTTTAGAATACTTTTGCAAGTGAATTTCAGTCTAATAAATTAGATACCTCCTACTAGTTAGCAGTAGACCTTACCTTAAAACAACAGGTAAGGTCTAGCCTTTCTCATGCATTCAGAAGTTGGACACCGCTTCCATTATCATAAATTACATCAGCAGACGGGGCTCCTGCTGAGAAGTTGCAATGAAATTGGCAGCACTCACCAAGATACTAGAGTTGTTTTGGTAATCTGAAGCTATTATTACAACAAAGATTGCTTAAAATATTTTGAAATTTCATAGACTACTATATATCCATCTAAAAATGTCACTTTGCGCCTGGCGCGGTGGCTCATGCCTGTAATCCCAGCTCTTTGGGAAGCCGAGGCGGGAGGATCACCTGAGGTCAGGAGTTCGAGACCAGCCTGGCCAACATGACGAAACCACGTCTCTAGTAAAAATACAAAAATTAGCCAGGCATGGTAGTGGGTGCCTGTAATCCCGGCTACTCGGGAGGCTGAGGCGGTAGAATCGCTTGAACCTGGGAGGTGGAGGTTGCAGTGAGCCGAGACTTGCACCACTGTACTCCAGCCTAGGGGGCAGAGTGAGACTCTGTCTCCAAATAAACAAATAAATAGAATAAAAAATGTCACTTTGCATGGCTAAATTGTTGACTGATGAAATCAGGATGAAACTGAAATGTTATTTGGTACTGTAACACAGCCTCTATGTAGAATATACATCGTATTTCAGATGTTCCACAGTTTTACCTGATGTATTTTTTATACAGTTCAGCTTTAGTGTGTGTCAGCTTACATCTGGGAAATGCTGCCACTGCTTATTCATAACATGAGGGTGGGACAGATGGCCGAAATGCACAGATTACAGAAAAACCTCACGCTGTCCTTAAGATGACATCTCCAAAATGCCAAACTGAATCAAGCCTTAAAAAAACTGGGCACCATTTCTACTTCCTACTGTGAAATAGTGGTCACATTTTCCTGGGATCTGGGAGAGGTGCCAGGCAAGGTAGCATGGAAAACGAAGCCCCTGGTCTTGAAAGTTGGCTACGTCCTCTGTACTTCACACCTGTAAGAGTATGCTATGATTCAGCATGCCTCTCAGGACTTTTCTTTCCTCCTTCATTAGATTTAAAAAATTATCTTTTTTTTTTTTTTTGAGATGGAGTCTTGCTCTTTCGCCCAGGCTAGAGTGCAGGGGCGCAATCTTGACTCACTGCAACCTCCGCCTCCTTGTTTCAGTGATTCTTCTGCCTCAGCCTCCCAGGTAGCTGAGATTACATGCGTGTGCCACCACGCCCAGCTAATTTTTGTATTTTTAGTAGAGACAGGGTTTTGCCATGTTGGCAAGGCTGGTCTCAAACTCATGACCTCACATGATCCACCTGCCTTGGCCTCCCAGAGTGCTGGGATTACGTGAGCCACCGCACCCGGCCAAAACATTTTTTTTTAATAATGAAGAGTTTCAAACATACCTAAAAATAGATAGACAAATATAATGACCCTACCAGTGAATCCTTTACGAGGTTTACATGTGGTTTTACAAAATATATTTTCCCTGTTCATACTAATATAAAATATGAAGTCTTAAATTGCAAGTAAACCCCCAGTGTGTAGGGAGGGATCTGTATCAAGGGTGCCTCCAATCTAAGGAATGGCAGAGTGCAGGGAGGAAGCCTGTGAGCTCCAACTTCCTCCTCAGCCACTGCTCATTCACCTTCTAAACCTAAAGAAACACATAAGGCTCAGAGTAAAGTCTGTCTCTCTTCAGTGGGAATTTTTTTAACTTGATCATAACAGTCATAGATTTGTTAGCATTTTAATGTCAAGAGAAAATAATTGGTATCTAAAAGCAGCAACCCCTGAATATTTTCAGATTTAGCTGTGGATATAATGGATGTCTGCAAAATTGCATCATAAATGGTGCAGGGTTCACACTATTGCTTATTTGCTTGCCACTGAAGAAGCAATTACAAGAGCTTCTGAATCTTGGGATATGTGGAGAGAGACCCCTATGATACCTGGATCTACAACTTATCCAGGTTGCTCTGTGCAGAGCTTCTCTATAGAGTCCAGGGTACTATGGACTAACCAGCATTCAGTTCTTTCAAATTGGGCATGGGTAAGGAAAGTGTAGGAGTGCCCAGGCGCAGTGGCTCATGCCTTTAATCTCAGCACTTTGGGAGGGGGAGACAGGTGGATCACTTGAGGTCAGGAGTTTAAGACTAGCCTGGCCAACATGATGAAATCCCGTCTCTACTAAAAATACAAACATTAGCTGGGCATGATGGTGCGTGCCTGTAATCCCAGCTACTTGGGAGGCTGAGGCAGAAGAATCGCTTGAACCTGGGAGGCAGAGGTTGCAGTGAGCTGAGATTGTGCCACTGCACTCCAGCCTGGGTGACAGAGCAAGACTCAAAAAAAAAAAAACAACAACAAAAACAACAAAAAAGTTTAGGAGTTGATTCCTTTGCAGACAGAATCAGCCTCATCCTGGCATGGAGGGTGCTGAAGAAGGTGCACACACCACAGTCACAAGCCCTGCAGCCCTCTTGCTCTCACTGAGGTTCTTATGCTTGACCTTGCACTCATGCATGAAATGATAACCATCTGCTCATCAAAATCTCCAGCTTAGTGGGTGTCCCTTACTGTAGAATGTACTTCAAAGATCCGTTTTAATAGTGATTACGGACATATCCAAAGTGCCATCTCCTAGGTCAAAGACAAAACCATTTCCTTTGGTAGCAATCTTCTTGCCTATCCCATAAACAGCAGCAGCAGTGGCTGGCTCAATGACACAGAACACACAGAAACCAGGAATGGCTCTACAGTTGCTAATGGCCTGACCTTTGGAATCACTGGAGCCAATCAGTGCTAAATGGCTGTTTTATTACAGTCTTTCCAGGGATAGGCTTTGGTAATTTCCTTAGTTTTTTATAGTGCTATAAAAGTTACCTCCTCTGAATATAGGATTGTTATCACACCTGGACTCTCAACCTGTTATCTACTGTGAAAACTGTGTCTTATAATTTGACCCTCTAAACATCTAGTTCAGCTTTGAAAACTGGACTAATGTAATCCAATGCCATCGTCTATTTGCAAAATTGATATCAACAGATCTCTGTACAGCACAACTTGGGTAGTCTGTTATCCTGATTGCTGGCAATGATATTCACTTCCTAGAACTAAAAGAGTTTCACACGGGAATGGATGGTGCCAAGAGCCAGGTGCCAGTGATAACAGTGTCTTCAGTGAGGCAGCTGAGCAGGCTAGGTAGGTTTGGCTTGTCTGAGAAACATGCAGACATTATAACTGTGCTGCATTCAGTGAGTGAAGCAATTTTATAGAAATCTATCATAAAGCTCTTTTTCTTTTCTTTTTTTTTTTTTTTGAAACAGAGTCTCCCCCAGGCTGGAGTGCAGTGGCACAATCTCGGCTCACTGCAGCCTCCACCTCCTGGGTTCAAGCGATTCTCCTGCCCCAGCCTCCTGAGTAGCTGGGATTTATAGGCGTGTGTCACCACAACTGGCTAATTTTGTATTTTTCGTAGAGATGGGGTTTCACCATGTTGGCCAGGCAGGTCTCAAACTCCTGAACTCATGTGATCCACCCACCTTGGCCTCCCAAAGTGCTGGGATTACAGGCGTGAGCAACTGTGCCCAGCCCATAAAGCTTTTTTCATCTGGGTTCTTTAATAAAATGAGCTTGGGTTTTGCTGAGCTCTGTTGCAAGTTAGGTTCTCCAGGAGGCAGACTCTGAGATGAAGTTTAAAGGACAGGATGTTTATTCGGGATTATCCCTTGGGATTACTGACACCTGAGGGAGGGGGAGAGGAAACAGGACTGGGTAGCAGGGGAAGCTGAGCTGCAATCAACAGCCTGAAACGCCCTCTAGGGTGTGCAGGTAGAATGGCCCTTCATCTGTCAGTCCCTGGATGTGGGTTGCCTCCTGAAGGGGCACAGCCTAAGGTGAGAGGACTCTTTGTAGCCAAGGCAATCCTTGAAGAGGCTAAGGAATGAAAGCCAACAGGTACCAACCATACCTGGTACAGCAGCTGAGGCAGAGTCGTGCACGGACGGGGGATCTGGGGGCATGTCTCAGGATCCACCACAACTCTGTTTTCTGGACTTGTCAAGTCTGAGTCATCTGTTGTGTGGATTCCTACTTTCTCTACCCAGACACCATGGTTAGCAAGATTCAGACAGAAAACAAACACGGGGTCCTGAGCTTTTCAGGGCCCTACTTCCCTTTGAGAATAAACTGTAAGCCACAGAAATCCTTCCCCAGAAAAATCCAAATATACACAAAATTTTGCATACAATGTCAAGTTGTTTACAGACACCCCACAACTCCCGTGAACCTCAAGTTAAAAACTCCCCGTAATCTAGCAGGGAACATTTAATGGACAACTGAAAAGCTTAATAAAGGAAAATATAAAAATCAGTAAGTAGTAGTTTCTCCCTCTTGTTCTGTTTCTTAAGATATACCTTCTATCATTTATTAAAATCCCCTCCAAAGTTTTGTTTTAAAAATCCCCCATTTTTTTTGTTTTGTTTTTTTTTTGAGACGGGGTCTCGCTCTATTGCCAGGCTGGAGTGCAATGGCATGATCTCGGCTCACTGCAACCTCCACCTCCCGGGTTCAAGCGATTCTCTTGCCCCAGCCTCCGGAATAGCTGGGATGACAGGTGTGTGCCACCACGCCCAGCTAATTTTTTGTATTTTTAGTAGAGACAGGGTTTCACTGTGTTAGCCAGAATGGTCTTGATCTCCTGACCTTGTGACCCACCTGCCTCAGCCTCCCAAAGTGCTGGGATTACAGGCATGAGCCACTGCACCTGGCAAAAATCCCCAATTTAATACATAACTCAGAAGAAGAAAAAAAAAAAAAAAACACACAGTACCTGATAAGCCTCCTAAGAGCCACTAAACTTTGATTGTCAAAGGTTTAAAGGTTTAAAATAGTCTCCCTCCATTATGACATCACCAACAAGCAAGCCTGTCAGGTTCACTGTCAGGTTCACTGATCTGGGGCTACTGAAGCTGGAGAGGCTCTCTTGGCACTGAACATGGATGGTGCTGCTCCTGAATCTTTAGCTGCCATTTCCCCCTACTGTCCTAAGCCTTTCTCAGCAAAAGCAAAATCACAAATGGCCCAGCTCTCCAGAAGCCTCGTCCCTTCTTCTTAAGTGGTATGGAAATAATACCTACATATTTAGTCCTTTAAGTGCCCGATCCAGAAGAGTCCACAGAAAGCAAGTATTGTCAGGAAGTTGGGGCCTGGAGAGCAGAATTGCTAGGGTACTGTACCACCCAAACCCACGCCACAACCCATGCCAGACACTGTCCCCATGCCAGACACTTGTCCCCATGCCAGACTTGTTCCCATGCCAGACACTGTCTCTGCACTGTGACTTTCCTAAGCCCTGCTCCAATCACTCATAGGGAGAATGAGGCTGCAGCTCAGACATTCCCTGGAGAGGGCAGTAGTGACCTTACTATTTAAACTAGCAATGGCTTTTGTTATATTCTCCCATGTTTTCTGCAACTAACAATTTATATAGTTTCCATAAGGCAGACTGAAAAAACTTCAAATTGGCCGGGCGCAGTGGCTCACACCTGTAATCCCAGCACTTTGGGAGGCCAAGGCCGGTGGATCACCTGAGGCCAGGTGTTCGAGACCAACCTGGCCAACATGGCGAAACCCTATCTCTACTAAAAACACAAAATTGGCTGGGCATGGTAGCGTGCGTCTGTAATCCCAGCTACTTGGGAGGCTGAGGCAGGAGAATTGCTTGAACCCAGGAGGTGGAAGTTGCAGTGAGCTGAGATTGTGCCATTGCATTCCAGCCTGGGCGACAGAGCGAGACTCCATCTCAAAAAAAAAAAAAAGAAAAAGAAAAAGAAAAACTTCCAATTATGGGGACAGTGGGTGATAGTACTTAGAGCAGTAAAAAAAAAAAATTTCCTTCCCATGTTTGTTTCTGAGAGCAATGAACTGTATTACATATTAAGAGAGAAATTAAAAATATAAACACATTCTCTAGACCAGTGATTCTCAACCAGGGGCGATTCTGCACTGCATGGGACCATGGGACATTTGGCAGTGTCTGGAGGCATTTTTGATTGTTACCAACTTGGGGGCATCTAGTGGGTAGAGCCAGCGATGCTGCTAAACATCCTGTAATGCACATGGCAGCCCCCAGTGACCCCCAACAAAGAACAATTTGGCCCAAAATTTCAACAGTCCCGAGGCTGTGGAACTCTGCTCTGGACTGCAGGAGATGTTATTTCAAGTTTGGCTCAGAGGGAGCGTTTTTGCTGCTCTGCCTTCCGGTAAAGTGAAAGTGGTCCTGACGATGGTTAAAGGTCAATGCCAGAGATTTCACTGCTTGCTACAAATATACTGTGAGCTCTTTGAAAAGCCCAGCTAAAGTGGCAGCCAGCCCTGGCCATGGCAGGATGTGCTGGACAAGGCAGGGCCAGCAGCAGGGCAGAGGTGAGCAGCCACTAACAAGCAATATCTGACACTCATTCTTACAGCGTCATTAAATTCAGTGCTAACAAATCTTAGGCATTCCTTAAATATCTACTGAGAAGGGGAAACATAATACAAATGTTCAACACTAGGGAGATATATTAGTATATTACGGTCTACTGGAATTTCCATCAATAGATTATATGATGTAATTGTGAAGACATTTCATTAATTTATTTTAAAAACTTTTTTTTTTGAGACTGAGTCCACGCAACAGATAACTCAGACTTGACAAGTCCAGAAAACAGAGTTGTGGTGGATTCTGAGACATGTCCCCAGATCCCCCGTCCGTGCACGACTCTGCCTCAGCTGCTGTACCAGGTATGGTTGGTACCTGTTGGCTTTCATTCCTTAGCCTCTTCAAGGATTGCCTTGGCTACAAAGAGTCCTCTCACCTTAGGCTGTGCCCCTTCGGGAGGCAACCCACATCCAGGGACTGATAGATGAAGGGCCATTCTACCTGCACACCCTAGAGGGCGTTTCAGGCTGTTGATTGCAGCTCAGCTTCCCCTGCTACCCAGTCCTGTTTCCTCTCCCCCTCCCTCAGGTGTCAGTAATCCCAAGGGATAATCCCGAATAAACATCCTGTCCTTTAAACTTCATCTCAGAGTCTGCCTCCTGGAGAACCTAACTTGCAACAGAGCTCAGCAAAACCCAAGCTCATTTTATTAAAGAACCCAGATGAAAAAAGAGCTTTATGGGCTGGGCACAGTTGCTCACGCCTGTAATCCCAGCACTTTGGGAGGCCAAGGTGGGTGGATCACATGAGTTCAGGAGTTTGAGACCTGCCTGGCCAACATGGTGAAACCCCATCTCTACGAAAAATACAAAAAAAAAAAAAATTAGCTGGGCATGGTGGCTCATACCTTGAGACCACAACCTGGCTAACACGGTGAAATCCCGTCTCTACTAAAAATACAAAAAATTAGCGGGGCACAGTGGCAGGCATCTGTAGTCCCAGCTACTCAGGAGGCTGAGGCAGGAGAATGGTGTGAACCCAGAAGGCAGAGCTTCCAGTGAGCCGAGATCGCGCCACTGCACTCCACCCTGGGCGACAGAGCAAGACTCCGTCTCAAAAAAAAAAAGGTGCCAGACTAGATTCCAGAGTGACTTTAGTGACTTAAAGTCAGAATCTAAACATCACAAAGTGAATTTTTAGGTACATGCTACTTTTTTTTTTTAAGACAAGAGTCTCGCTCTGTCGCCCAGGCTGGAGTGCAATGGTGTGATCTCAGCTCACTGCAACCTCCGCCTCCCAGATTCAAACGATTCTCCTGCCTCAGCCTCCCAACTAGCTGGAATTACAGGCACCTGCCACCACGCCCAGCTAATTTTTTTTTGTATTTTTAGTAGAGACGGGGTCTCACCACGTTGGCCAGGCTGGTCTCAAACTCCTGATCTCACGATCCGCCCGCCTCAGGCTCCCAGAATGCTGGGATTATAGGCATGAGCCACCACGTCCAGCCAGTATATGCTAATTCTTAAATGGGAAATGAAACAGTAAGTAACCTTGGGAAGAAAGACTTCCCAAATATAAAAACAAGAAAGGAATGAAAAAAAGAGCTCACCGGGAGTTGTTATGATGAATATTGCATGCTCCGGCCATTAGCGCCACGATAATTGGTCGAAAGGCTTTCCCTTTTCCATCAAAGTAGTACTCAGACATTTCCTTAAGTTCTGATGTTGATATAAGCAGTTCCTGAAATAAAGTTTCTCTGTGTCACAATGGCATCAAAACTGCACAGAAAGCCAACAGGATTTCTTTTTTTTTTTTTTTTTTTTTTTTTTTGAGACGGAGTTTCGCTCTTGTTTCCCAGACTGGAGTGCAATGGCACAATCTCAGCTCACTGCAACCTCTGCCTCCCGGGTTCATGCGATTCTCCTGCCTCAGCCTCCCAAGTAGCAGGGATTACAAGCACCCGCCACAACGCCTGGCTAATTTTTTGTATTTTTAGTAGAGACGGGGCTTTACCATGTTGGCCAGGCTGGTCTCAAACTCCTGACATCAGGTAATCTACCTGCCTCGGCCTCCCAAAGTGTTGGGATTACAGGCGTGAGCCATCGCACCTGGCCAGGATTTCTTCTACAAAACTTTGGTTTGATTTAAGTGTATTCATTTCAATTGAGAAATTCAACACTCCGTGGGCAAGGCTCCCACAGTGCAGGGCCATCTACCTGGCTGTCCTGAAGGCTAGAACATACACAATGCTTGGATCAGCCCCGAGTGGCCTCAGTGCTAGAACAGGCACTCCCACCTGCCCCCGCTGACAGCATCAGACACCAGATGACTCCAAGAGACAGCAGGAGGGGGAAGAAAGCACTAGGTGGCTAAGGGACTCTGGGCTCATTGACAGCTGGACAGCGAAAGGAACAGGGGCTGGTTCGCAGCTTGAAAGATGGAGGTGGGAAGAGAAAGATGGGGAAGGTGGAAGCCAGTGGCCGTCGGGAGCCTGTGAAGCAGGTCACGGGGGTGGGGTGTCCTGGGTAGAGCGGCGAAGTTGTTTTTTTAAATTTTTTATTTTAATTTTTTTAGAGACAAGGTCTTGCTCTGTCACCCAGGCCTCAGGGCAGTGGCACGATCATAACTCACTGCAGCCTCAAACTCCTAGGGGCAAAGCTGTTTACGAGGGGCAGGAACATAGTAAGACCACAGCCAAGGAGGAGAAGCAGGGCTCAGTCCATCCGGCTTGGCCTTTACTTGGCAAAAGACATTTTGAGGGTTCACAGACGCCCATGTAAGCGCATAGAGCCCATATAAGGCATGGGCTGCCAGATTATAAGGCGCCTACAACTGAACTGGAGAGAGAAACATTTTGCAAATATGAAACAATCAATGACAAATACAGTGGTAGCATGAACAATGCTGTACATTAAATACATTAAAAGTTCAGGGAAGGAAGAGATCAGTGCAGGCTAGAAAAACCTAGTATTTCATGGAGGAGATGGGCTTTGATGTGGGATCAGAAGCCTAAACAGGGTTCTGATTCACAAAGAGGACGAGAGCCTTCCAGCTGACGGGTGTGTGTCGCTTGTATCTGCCACTCCAGGACTAAGTCAGAGTTTATCACCTGGACGCAGTGGGAGTCAATGAACCTCAGCATGGCACAAGTGAACACAACAAAGTGGGCCCATCGTTAATTCAGTAAATTACCGACTTAGTGCCAGGTACTGTAACAGACACAGAGGTCACAAAGGTTAAGTAAGACAAGCCTTGCCTACAAGGAGCTCAGGGTCTAGATGGGGAGAAGTAAAACGATCATTGCCGTTGACACAATACAGTGTGATGGGTGTGGTGCTGTCACCCAGGTAAGCCATCACCTCGAAAGCTGAGACAGGCAGGAGAAGAGCACGAATGAAAGGACCACGGGCATGGAATTGCCTGGTCTGGGGCAGTGGGGACTGACAAGAGGCAGACTAGAAGGACATAGAGGGGAAGGAGAGGGACAAGTCCTGGGTTCTTCCCAGGTTCCCCAAAGAACAGGAAAACAGCAGAACAAACAACTCGTGGGGGAAAAGTAGAGTCTCAGCTGAGTTAAGCCTGAGACCGTCATGGCCGCCCCATGGCGTTCCTGGTGAGCAGTTAGCTACCTGGGTGTGGGAGATGTGATTCAACCTGGAGTAGTGATATTATTTGGGAGACGTAAGTATGGACACAGGTATATAAGGAAGAGAGAGAGGAGGGGGCCCACAGAACCCCAGGGAATGGCAAAATTAAAGGAAGTGAGCTGGAGGTGATGAACCGAAGAACAGCCTCAGGATAAGGAGGGGGAAGAAAGTGCAGAGTCAAGGGAACCATGTTTCAAGGAGGGGTTACAGTCAATAGTGCCCGATGGTCAGAAAACCAGGAAGTGTCTGTTACAGTAGATAGCTAGTCAGGCATGAGCAGGGCAGGAGAGGGCTCCCCCACCCACAACAGGGAGGCGACCATCACGTGATGGTCAGGCAGTTGTTAACTGTGTGGCTAAAATACTAATTGGTCACAGCTGGTGCCAAGGGACAGCAGTCTCTCAATAGATACAAAAACCTGAAACTGGTGATCAGCTTCCCAATAAGATCTCAAGAGTTGGGTGAGTCGGCTCAACCATGCACACTAAGAGGCAAAATGGCAGAGCTTAATTGGTATATTAAGTCTTTCTAGGAACACTGGGACTGGTATGGGAAGAATGCCTCAAATGAGCATGCGCAAAACTCCGGTAAACACACTGAGCATGCTCCCCTCCTCAACACTGGTGGGCCACTGTGCATGCGGGCAGCCCACCCCAAGGAAAGAATCCAGGGAGACGGGATGCAAGTCCCTGGAAGTATGCCAACATCTAAAACCCAAATTCCAAGGTCAAACCACACACTTTCTCTCAGGTCACCAGCTTGGCCCTCTTCCAAGTGTACTTTACTTCCTTCCCTTCCTACTCTACACTTTATAATAAACTTTCTCTCCTGCTCTAAAACTTGCCTCCGTCTTTCCTTCTGCCTTAGGCCCCTCAGTCGAATTCTTTCTTCTGAGGAGGCAAGAATTGAGGTTGCTGCAGACCTGTACAGATTGCTGCTAGTAACACATCTATTGGATTTAGCACACGGAAGCTATCAGTGACCCAAGCAAAACCAGCTTCAGAGGAGAGGCTGGAAAGGGGGCCCTAGTGCAATAGTGGAGGGAACATGAAGGTGCTGGAGAAAGGCAGAGGGCAGGGGATACTGTGAGGGAAGGGAGGGAGTGAAGCACTGGGTCAGTGGACGGGCCTTTTAAAAACGCAGGTGAAGAAACTGAACACCCAATGGATATGGAAGAGACCATGCCAATGAAAGTTTGCAGACAGAGGGAGAGGCCATGTCTGGGGGAGTTCCTAAGGAACTGGGGAGGTTGGCTAAGGGACTGCCCCTAAAGAGGGAAGGGACATGACTTCCACGGGTGGGAGGAGAGCAGGCAATCGCCAGAGAAGGCGCAGGCAAGCTGGCCAATTGCGACAGAGCAGGAGCTGAAGGAGTTCTTCCTCCACAGCCCCTACTGTCTGTGAAACAGGAAGTGGTGTCCTCCCAAAGTGCTAGGATTATAGGTGTGAGCCACCGCACCCAGCCAATTTTTTTCTAAAGACAGAAAAAATGTCTTGCTCTCTCACTCAGGCTGGAGTGCAATGGCGGGATCATGGCTCACTGCAGCCTCAAACTCCCGGGCTTAAGCAGTCCTCTTGCTTTGGCCTCCTAAATTGGTGGGATTACAGGCACGGACCATGGTGTCCAACCACGTGAGGTTGGGAACTACTGAAAGTTTTCAGGAAAAAGAGTTGAATGAAGAAAGCCATATTTGGGGCAGACTGGCAATGACATTCAGAATTAGATAAGGAAGAGACAGCTGGAGTCACTGGGAGGTGGTGGGTTTTAAGAAGAAAGGTGAGATAACTCATTGGACAAGCATGAGCTACCTGGACTATTTTTTTTCTTCAGGTTCCCAACCCTGCCATAACCTCTTTCTGGACATAAATACATATTGCATTCTTCATATTGCCTGGCACTGGGTCATATGTATTCTTGCTCAAGAAACATTTGAAACTTGACCATACGTGAATCAAGATTGCAAACTGCATTGTACAGATCTGAAAACCTGCATTGTTTTTTTGTAATCCCAGCACTTTGGGAGGCCAAGGCGGGTAGGTCACCTGAGGTCAGGAGTTCAAGACCAGCCTGGCCAACATGGCAAAACCCCGTCTCCACTAAAAATACAAAAATTACCCAGGTGTGATGGCGCACGCCTATAATCTCAGCTACTCAGGAGGCTGAGGCAGGAGAATTGCATGAACCCAGGAGGCGAGGGTTGCAGTGAGCTTAGATTGCACCACTGCACTCAAGCCTGGGAGACAGAGTGAGACTCCAGCTCAAACAAAAATAATAATTATAAGAATAAAAAATAAAATTTTAGTAAGTTTTGGTAAGCTAAAACATTACATCACAGCAGAATAAAAAACTCACCTTTCTAATGTCCTCATACAGACCTTTCAAGTCTCTCCAACCGAGTTTGAAAGGATCGGTGTATTTTTCACCACTGTGTGTTTTACTGTCTGAGGTTGTGTGATGAAACCTGGGACATGCAAAAATGCACATGACTTCATTTTCAAGTAAGTTTTATATACATATATATTTAGTAGATTCAGATATGGAAAATTCAGCCCAAATATTTGCTAGAAATTAATCATGAATCTGAAAAGGTCATTATAATTTGGAAAAACATACAGAATTCCGTTCTTGCTAAATGACAGATCAATAGATCACTTTTATAAATAGGACCTTGAGAACCCACAAAATCAAAGATAAACTAAACTATGTTCATTGTGTTCTGGGTTGAGCTCAAACTTTATTACATTCCTGTTTTTTGAACAGGCAGAGATCTACAATTTAGAATAGAAATTTACAGGCAATATAATTAATAATTTTAGGCCAGGTGCTTATGTCTGCAATCCCAGCACTTTGGGAAGCTGAGGGTGGGAGGATCGCTTGAGGCCAGCAGTTCAAGACCAGCCTGGGCAACATAGTGAGCTCCCCATCACTACAAAAAAAATTTTTAAATAACAATAAATTTAAAAATGGATAATTTTAGTAGTTGCAGTATGGACTGTAAACTTACCGTGATATACTATATACATTTGGACAGGCAGATGTTAAATGCTTCACAAGATTAATATAGGGTATCTATAAAATAAAAATGTCAAGAAACCTGTAAGAATATTCCTGAAAAACTGTAACAATGGATGATAAAATCCCCATAATTATAATCTTTATCTTCTAATCACCCATTTATAGGTAGATTGCAAACTTTAGAGGAAGAATAATTTAAAAAGTTTCCTTTTGTTATTACAAAATACTTGTCATTGCAGAAAACACAAGAAAAAAGGAGAAAATAAAAACCATCTTCAGTCCATCCCTTCCCCCAAAGAAAGCCAATTTCCATATTCATATCTATCTTTCCAGACCTGAAAATTCGTTTTAAACAACTTCCTTCCATTTAACTAAGACTGGTCAGAGGAAAAAGATTTCAGTAGCAAGGAAGGAATTTATATTTATACAAACACTGTCTATTTTAAGTTCTTGTTCCTCAACATACTTTGGAAATGGTACTTTTGGATAAATATTGTCAAAAAAACCAACCCACCTCAGGACATTTTGATATTACACATGGGAGAACAGAGTTTGAAAGCACATAAATCAGGGTGTTAAAAGTAGTTATTCTGGAATGAAGCGGATTGTGGGGGTGTTTTGTTTTATTCCTTCTTTTGGTAGATATTTTCTGATTCTTCTCTAATGAACATGTATCGCTCTAGCCATATTAAAATGACAATGAAGGTTGACTTTGCCAGGCACCAGTCAAAGGAGTTGGCCTGAGTTTCATTCTTTCCCCCACAGCATTACATATTCATTAAACCAGTAAGAACTTTCATCATGTCCCAGGCAATTACAATGTAACAAGAAAACAAAGTGACAATCCTCCCTCATGCTTTATATGACAACCATTATATGACAACCTATGTCTTTCAGTCTACATGGGTAATTAATTCATATGAGTTCAGTATTTTATTATAATACTTATAAATAAGGGCATCTTAATGGAAGAGTAAAACTTCTTCAGTAAGAGACTTAATAATTATTATCAGGTCTCTAGTAATAGTTACTATTATTAGAAATTCTGAGCAAAAGTGATCCACCTGCCGCAGCCTCCCCAAGTGCTGGAATTACAGGTGTGAGTCACTGCACTTGACCAAATAACTATGATTAGTTATAATAACTAACTGAACTATTCTAACTGAATAACTAAAAAGTTATTTAGTTAGAGACGTCTAATCTGGGTTGAAGGATTAAAATTACATAGCTAATTAATACAGGGGACGCTTTTTACCACCAAGTGGCCTAACAATTATTAGTAGCATGGACTTTGGAAGACAGATCTCAGTTCAAATCTCAACATTTGTGTTACCTTGTGATGTCTTTCTGATAATACCTACTCATGGAGAGAGGTGGAGATTAATTTAGAGAGCATATGTAAAGCTCTTAGCTCAGAGCCTAGTACACAGTACGCATTTAATATAGTATCTATTCAATCAAGCTACTATTTTCTGCTTTAAAAGTACTTTAGAGCAGTTTTCCAAAGGGAGGTTAGAGGTGCTCAGAAAAGCAGTGAAGAATGAAAAGAGAGGGGCAACAGTCATTTTCTAATTCCGATTTTGTTCCTTACCTTTCCCTCACACACTCTCTGAAAGTCAACCTTGCCTCTCATGAATTTACTTTTATTTTATTTTTCCAGGCTGGAGTGCAGTGGTGCAATCATAGCTCACTGCAGCCTCAATCTCCTGGGCTCAAGCTATCTTCCCACCTCAGCCTACTGAGTAGCTGGGACTACAGGAACATGCCACAATGCGTAGCTGATTTTTAGAAATGAGGTGTATTAGTACGTTTTCACATTGCTATAAAGAAATACCCAAGACTGGGTAATTTATAAAAGAAAGAGGTGTAATTGACTCACAGTTCTAAACGGCTAGGGAGGCCTCAAGAAACTTACAATCATGGCAGAAGGAAAAGGGAAAGCAAGGCACCTCCTTCACTAGGCAGCAGGGAGGAGAATGAACACAGAAGGAACTACCAATCACTTATAAAACCATCAGATCTCATAAGAATTCACTATAACAAGAACAGCATGGGGGAATCCACCCCCAGGATCCAATTACCTCCACATAGGCCCTCCTTTGACACATGGGGATTAAAATTCGAGATGAGATTTGGGTAGAGACACAGAACCAACCATATCGTTCTGCCCCTTGCTCCTCCCAAATCTCATATCCTCATTTTTCAAAACCAATCATTCCTTCCAAACAGTCCCCAAAAGTCTTAACTCATTGTAGCATTAACTCAAAAGTCCAAGTCCAAAGTCTTACCTGAGACAAGTCAAGTCCCTTCCGCCTATGAACCTGTAAAATCAAAAACAAGTTAGTTACATCCAAGATACAATGGGGGGTACAGGCGTTGGTTCAATGTTCCCATTCCAAATGGTAGAAACTGGCCAAAACGAAGGGGCTTACAGGCCTCATGCAAGTCCAAATCCAGCAGGGCAGTCATTACTTAAAGCTCCAAAATGATCTTTGACTCCATGTCTCACATCTAGGTCACACTGATGCAAAGGGTGGGCTCCCAAGAACTTGGGTGGCTCTGCCTCTGTGGCTTTGCAGGGTTCAACCCCCACTGCTATTCTCATGGGCTGGCATTGAGTGCCTGCAGCTTTTCCAGGTGCACGGTGGAAGCTGTTGGTGGATCTACCATTCTGGAGTCTAGAGGATGGTGGCCCTCTTTTCACAGCTCCATTAGGCAGTGCCCCAGCGGGGACTCTGTGTGTGGGCTGCAACCCCACATTTCCTTTCTGCACTGGCCTAGCAGAGGTTCTCCATGAGGGTTCTCCCCCCTTCAGCAGACTTCTGCCTGGGCATTGAGGTGTTTCCATACATCCTGTGAAATCTAGGCAGAGGTTCCCAAATTGTTGTCTTCTGTGCACCTTGCAGGCTCAACAGCACATGGAAGCCACCAAGGCTTGGGGCTTATACCCTCTGAAGCAATGGCCCAAGCTGTACATTGGCCCCTTTTAGCTACAGCTGGGAAGCAGGGCACCAAGTCCCAAGGCTGCTCTTGCACAGAGCAGCAGGGCCCTGGGCCCAGCCCATGAATCCATTTTTCCCTCCTAGGCCTCCTGGCTTGTGATGGGAGGGGCTGCAGAGAAGGTCTCTGACATGCTCTGGAGACATTTTCCCCATTCTCTTGGCTATTAACATTCGGCTCCTTGTTACTTATGCAAATGTCTGCAGCCAGCTTGAATTCCTCCCCAGAAAATTCTTTTCTATCACATCTTCAGGCTGCAAATTTTCCAAACGTTTATGCTCTGCTTCCCCTTTAAATTTAAGTTCCAATTTCAGATCATCTCTCTCAGGCTCAAAGTTCCACAGATCTCTAGGGTGGGGCAAAATGCCGCCAGTCTCTTTGCTAAAGCATAGCAAGAGTGACCTTTGTCCAGTTCCCAGGAAGCTCCTCATCTCCATCTGAGACCACCTCAGCCTGGACTTCATTGTCCATATCACTTTCAGCATTTTGGTCAAAGCCATTCAACAAGACTCTAGGAATTTCCAAACTTTCCTACATCTTCCTTTCTTCTTCTGAGCCCTCCAAACTATTCCAACCTCTGCTTGTTACCCAGTTCCAAAGTAATTTCCACATTCTCAGGTATCTTATATCAATGCCAACTACTTTGGTACCAATTATCTGTATTGGTCCGTTCTCACATTGCTATAAAGAAATTACCCATGAGTGGGCAATTTATGATTATAGGAAAGAGGTTTAATTGACTCACAGTTCTGAATGGCTGGGGAGGCCTCAGAAACTTACAATCATGGTGGAAGAAGAAGGAGAAACAAGCACCTTCTTCACAAGGTGACAGGAGAGAGAATGAACACAGGAGGAACTATCAAACACTTATAAAACCATCAGATCTTGTGAGAACTCCCTATCATAAGAACAGCATGGGGGAATCCACCCCCATGATCCAATTACCTCCACCTGGTCCCTCCCTTGACCTTCCCTGGTCCCAAATGTAATTGGGGATTACAATTTGAGATAGATGTGGGTGAGCACACAGAGCCAAACCATATCAGGAGGTCTCACTAAGTTGCCCAGGCTAGTCTCGAACTCCTGAGCTAAAGCGATTCTCCTGCCTCCGCCTCCCAAAGTGTTGGGATTACAGGCGTGAGTCACCACGCTCAGCCAAAGAGAAAGCACTGGGTAAGAATCAAATACATGGCCATGTGCCAATCCTCAAGTGAGGGGGTGGGGGGATTGCTTGAGTCCAAGAGTTCAAGACCAATACAGAAAGTCCCTGTCTCTAAAAAAAAAAATTAAAAAAAAAAAATCAAAGATATACTGAGAAGTGATTTGGCACAATCACATGCACACTGGTTTTTATCCTATTACAATATTTGTTCACACTACTAGTGAAGTCAGAAGAATGTACATCCATTACGAGGTAGTACAACTCTGGTGGAGAGCAAGATGTGGCTTAATTATTGCTGCTCTTTGTCCCTGTGGCTTAGTTATTGTAGTTCTGTATCCCCAAGGACTATCAGGCCCTAAGAGACTTGAAGTAACCAAAACACACATGCTTGAGGCAGACACCAGAATGCTAACATATTAATGTATAGTGAAAAGCATCACTGACACACACATCAGAAATACATGGTCTTGGCATCATGAGTCCACACAATCCCTCCTTGTTGTCATTCGGGCAGACAGGGAGGCCATAAAGCATATTCTCTCCAGAAAAGCACACTTTCCCTGGCTAAGGTTGCTTGGTGGGCATGAAATTTTTTTAAAAAGAAGTGTCAGGCCAGGCGTGGTGGCTCATGCCTGTAATCCCAGCACTTTGGGAGGCCGAGGAGGGGGCGGATCACTTGAGGTCAGGAGTTCCAGACCAGCCTGGGCAACATGGCGAAACGCGGTCTCTACTAAAAACACAAAAACTAGCTGGGCGTGGTGGTGTACGCCTGTAATCCCAGCTACTTGGGAGTATGCAGCAGGAGAATCGCTTGAACCTGGGAGGTGGAGGTTGCAGTGAGCCGAGATTCCGCCACTGCACTCCAGCCTGGGTGACAGAGTGAGACTCTGCGTCAAAAAAAAAAAAAAGAAGAAGCATGTAGTGGCATAAGAGGGTGGATGCACCCATCTCTTCAAATACTGGCTTCATCTGTGGAACTAGAAATATCTGAAGTCTGGAGAGAACAGTCCTGAAATGGATCACAGCAAAGCCCACCTTCCTCCTCTAAGCCTCTTCTCCCACGTGCCCCTCACCCCCCATATTCTGTTCTCTTTACTGTCTAGCGTTGTCTAGTTGCCCAGCTGCCATTTGGTCTCCAAATGTCTTTTTTGCTTTAGATTTTTTAGAGATAGGGTCTCACACTGTTGCCCAGGCTGGAGTGCATTGGCACTATCATAATAAACAGCTCACTGTAATCTTGAACTCCTGGAATCGAACGATCCTCCTCCCTCAGCCTCCTGAGTAGCTAGAACTACAGGCATGCACCACCCCACCTGGTGAATTTTTTCTATTTTTTGTAGAGACAGAGTCTCGCTATGTTGCCTAGGCTGGTCCCAAACTCCTGGCCTCAACCGATTCTCCCACCTCAGCCTCCCAAAGTGCTGGGATTACAGGTGTGAGCCACTGCACCTGGCCCAAGCCTTGTTTTGGATAATTTGTGATATGCATCCACTTTGGTACAAAGTAGATATTTATAAGTGTTATATATTTCATACTGGGAAATGATGTTTGATGAGAACACGGACACATAAAGTATACCAAATCTGAATTAAAAGAGTACTAAATTCAAATAAACTTAAATAACAGTGAGTCCATAGATTTTGCACGGTTATGCTAATAGCATGGGCCTACCCCATGGCACACTGAGAATCATTACAAAGCGCAGAAGGGCTCACAGTGTCCATTTACAGGGGCTAAACCGACCAGAAAGGGAGAAAAAGGAGATTGGAACCCAAAGGCAGCAGAAGAGACCCTGAAAGAATGGGCTATCGCTGAGATTCCGACTTTAGATGACTCCAGGGTTTCTCTCCTCCTGACAGCCTCGGGCCTTTCTCCTTCCACTGTCATTCCAGCCCCATCCAGGTGTGCTCTCCTCCCGAAGCCACTGCTGGACAACTAAGGTCCGGTCCACCCTAGCACCAGCCCTGCATTCTCCACAAGACCTTTTCGGACTATTCCGAGGACGATTCGATCCTCCATTTCTCGGAGAGAGCTCTGAGCACCTTTGGCTCTAAAATTTCAGGCAAGATCCGTCTTCCTCCAACTCCAAAGTAAATAGCTGCAGTCGCTCTCCAGGCTTAGCCTTGTCCATATAGTAGTGGTCAATCTGATCGCTCCTGCGCTTTCCCCAGGACACGGCTCCCACCGCTTTCTCCACCCCCACAAAAGCTCCCGGGGTCCCCAGGACACCGCTTTCTGCAACCCCGTGTAGGGGACGCCCCTACTTCAGTCCAACGCGCGGCTCCGTCCCACTGCGGGCACCCCTCCGCACCGGAGTCCCACCCCGGAGCTACCCCGTGAGCCCCCGCGTCGCGACGCACGTGCTCCCCGCTCCCATTCATTCCGCCCACTGCTGTCATTGGAGCCGTGACCTCTGAGCCCCGCCGGACGCGCGCCTCCCAACCTCACCTGCGCGCGGACGTCGGCAGCTGCACGCGACCCCGGCGGTCCCGCAAGGCCGGGGGAGCCTGGCCCGGGGCTCCGCGCCGCCGGCCTCCAGGAGCAGCCGCGCCGCCACCGCCACCAGCGCGAGGCCATGGTCGGAGTCTGAAAGTGGCGGCAGGGCGGCGGCTCCGCCTCTGGCCCGCGAGCCTCCTCCCGGGACCCGGAGCCGGAAACCTGGCACAGGAAGCGCTTCGGCCACGCCCGGGCGCGCGGTTCGCTCTTCCCCGCGTGCGGTCCGGCTGCCGGGCGCGGAGACTTCTGGTGCCTGCCCGTTCGCAGCCAACGGGGACGGCGGCAGCTCCCGGGAGGCGACGGGGCAGGGGCGTGCGGAGACCTGGTCTGGGGACCCCGAGCGTGACCTTCCCCGGGGCGAGCCTCCTATCCCCACCCCTTCCCGGAAGCTGTGCAGGGGTACTGGCCACGCCTGCAGTCATAGCAAAAAATGTCCCTCTGGGGACCTTTTATTAGCAAGAAATAGTACCGCACGTCACCCTTGCAGCCACTAACTCTTTTGTTCTGCGTGTTTAGGCAGAAACATAAGAGAATCTGGTTCCCGCTCCGCAGCCTAAGCCGGAGGCGGCGGTTTCCGCTGCTGCTTCCCTTGGCAGTGACCTGCCACGCCCTGGTCGGCTGCCTTTTGCAATCTGTTCTTGAAGGAAGTTCCAGCCCATCGCATCTTCCTAGGAACAAGTCCAACCACGATCAGGGTTGTTGTGAAATAGGAGCTTAATTAGCCGGGTCTCGTGACTTTTGGACTCTCTCCTCCAAACGCCTTATAGGTATAGTTTGGCAATCTTGCTCACACCTGGATGTGAACCTGCGTGTACCCAGCCCGGGAGATATTGGAGTCTGTACAGGATTAGTACCCCTTATGGGTTAGAAAGGCCTTCTTTCCTTAGCTCTAAGGCCAGATCTACTGGTGCTAAGAGACAGCGTGTTCCGAACAGAAATTAAATGATATAAACATTCAGCGCATGCACTCAAACACACAGAGCCAGTGAGATAGAGGGTAAGCATTAGAGATACAGAAATGCAATTTAGTCCTCAAAAAATTCACTCTAATGAGGAAATAGACCAGCAAGTAGGTAATTGCAGTTTTCTGATTCATGTATTTTCTTGTTCTTGCGTTAAAGAATGCGGTAGCCTCATAGCTGGGTACATTAATTTCATATTTAATCGTGTGGGTTTTTTATGGAATGAAGACATCATAGACTATATAAAGACATCTATGAAAATAAGCCAGTTTGATGGTGTTTTTTCCATCTTGAAGAATAGTATGTAAAAATATGCGAAGTGCTTTACTAGTAAAGATTGTTAATATACACCTGTAGTTTATCTTGGTTTAGATTAGACGTGTATATTAAGAAACATTCAACAGGTAGAATTTGCCAAGTAGAGTGTAGCACTAAGCACTTGGGTTGTACTTGATCCTATGACTAATACATTATCATTTCCCCTTTTTTGTATATAAAGTTAAGGAAACATAGAGGAAATACCGTATGGTCAAATAAGTATCACACTCAAGCTCACCCAGTTGTCAAGTATGGCACTACACAATTTTGTCAGACCATGTTCATTTAGAGATTGCTTGGCCACATTAAAACAGAAAACATTGCTCTTAAAAAGATGCTGTAGGTCGGGCACAGTGGCTCAGCCTGTAATCCCAGCACTGTGGGAGGCCGAGGCAGGTGGATCACTTGAGGTCAGGAGTTTGAGACCAGCCTGGCCAACATGGTGAAACCCGTCTCTACTAAAAATACAAAAATCAGTTGGGTATGGTGGTGTCTGTTTTGTAATCCCAGCTACTTGGGAGGCTGAGGCAGGAGAATCACTTGAACCTGGGAGGCAGAGGTTGCAGTGAGCCGAGATTGTGCCACTGCACTTTGGCCTAGGTGACAAAGTGAGACTCTGTCTTTAAAAAAAAAAAAGAAAAAAAGATGCTGTAGTATTGCAAGGCTAAGTAGGGACAGCAGATGAAGTTCCTCAAGACTTCCAACATTACTGTATAGCTAAACTCTTGAGAAAAAACAGTAACCTACCAACTGGACATGTGGAATTCACAAGTAGTTCTTTTGACCCAACTAGGCCAAGCATGAGTTGAGGAAGTTAGAAACATTATATGAGTTGTGCAGGTAACTGCTGAAGAACAGACTTCTCTTGTGCAGTCTGAAAACAACTTTAGTCTATTTTGCTGCCCTTAGACAAATGAAAAGAGCCAGTACAGATGGATCAAAATGGCCTATGTGTAACTGAAAGTGATCAAGGCTGTCGTATTGATGTTGGAGTGTTAGGTACCCTCGAAGACATTTTCTTGCCATATTGATGATACTGTTTAAAACATAATATCTACAATAGGACCAGGTTTTATAGCCAAAGAGATTGTAAATATAGCACCAGGCCAGACACAGTGGGTCATGCCTGTTACCACAGCACTTTGGGAGGCCGAGGAGGCAGGATTGCTTGAGGTCGGGATGTCAAGAACAGCCTAGGCGACATAAGCAAGACCCTGTCTCTACAAAAAATAAAATTAGCCAGGTGTGGTGATGTGTGCCTGTAGCCCTAGTTACTCAGGAGCCTGAGGCGGGGAAGTTTGCTTGAGCCCAGAACTTCGAGAGTTCGAGGCTGCAGTGAGTTGTGATCATGCCACTGCACTCCAGTGTGGATGAAAGAGTGGGACACTGTCTCCAAATAAATAAATAAATAAATAATCCTATGTATTACTGTGTCTTGATTTACAGTACTGTGTAAAACATCTCATCCTGATGTTACTAAGTAAATGATCAATGAATTATCCAAATTATCTACTCTGGTAAGCACATTTATTGAGAGAAAAGGTTCAAACATTTGCAGTGAAAGGTTAGTTTCACTAACCTTTTTTTCGTTGTTGTTAGTTTTTGTGGATTTCATAGTCTTATGCAAAACTGAATTCTAAAGAATTTAATGTTGCCAGTACTGATTTTCCTGAGATCTTAAGATAAGGGGTTAGTATGCTTTTGGAATTTTCTCTGGGGTTTTTAGTCTATGACTTATTAGCCTGTTAAAGCATCAAGTGGGTGAAGATTGACTATGCCTGAAATAGCCTTTTTTGTTCCATGGCTGGTGATCACATGTATTGACCAGCAGCTATCTTGCCGGGACATGCATCAAGCGGTACAAAATTATAACTACTAATGGAACGTGATATGCTGCTCTTGCCCTACCAATGTGAGAGCATCATAAAGGAGATTGCGTTAATTATATGATCTAGTTCATTCCACACAGAAGCTCTCCCACAAAAGCAGAAAATATACTGTTGGTTCTTCCACTTATAATCATATTGTCTGGTTTTCTGGTGTGAATGCTAAAATCTGCCACTTTTGATTGACTACACATTTATTCTCCCAGGATGCTACCTTATAATACATCATGGACTTAAGGGAACATAGAAAGGGCTAAATGTGGCCCATATTATCCTGTTTTTATTACTCATTTGAATAAGATAGAAAATTGCTGTTGTAACTGATATTTAGTTCACTTAAGCCTGGATGGAATAAATTGGCGTTACTCCAGACAGTGGAGCAAATTATCCTAATGCTACCTCTCTCCAGTGATTTGAAATGTTATTTTCACTATATAGGAAATTCTTTTATAGCTTTTGGTTGTTTCCGCACTTTTTATTAAGTTCTATTGATCTTTACATCTATTTTTAGAATAGCAATATTTTTTGTTATTGTATTCTTTTATTTTTAATATAAGCAAACTTGTTTCTCTTAAAAGATTTATCTGTTTATTTTTTCAGACTAAGATTGTCTATTTCTTCAAAAAAAATCCTGCTAGGCTATTAATTGGATTCCTATTATGTTTATTAAATAATTTGGTGACACATTTTGACCATAAATCTGTATCCAGAAACAGCTTTTTTTGTCCCTTAGTCTTATAGTTTTATTAATACACCTACTCTCTTCTATTTTTTTTTTTGTTTTAATTGCTTTGGATTGGAAAAACAGATGACGAGTTTAGGTGTTGTTTATAAAATAAGAGTAAATATGTTCTGAGAATCTAAAGTGTGTTCAAAGCTTTCTTTTCCTCTACAGCTTTTAAAATATGGTACATGTGTTTCAGTGTATGGACTTTATGAGACATAGTTTGTCTCTGCAGAGGCAATTTCTAAACTTTTAGCTTTGTGGGAGGGCATCTATCATATGTGGGATCTACAGCAGTTTTGTGCATCTAGTAAGCCATGTATTGCCTGGTCTTAAGGTATTTCTGTCTCTTGTCTATCTATTTCCTTTAGCTAATTGTGTTTCCAAAGGGGAGAATGCATGTGATTATGTGCCTAATGGATTTTGGTTCCATTGAATTATCTAGTACAATACTTGTAATTCTATGATGCAGCTTACCTCCATTTAAAAATATATATTTGTTGGCTGGGTGCGGTGGCTCATGCCTGTAATCCCCGCACTTTGGGAGGCCGAGGTGGGCGGATCACCTGAGGTCAGGAGTTTGAGACCAGCCTGACCAACATGATGAAACCCCATCCTTACTAAAAATGCAAAATTAGCCGGGCATGGTGGCACATGCCTGTAATCCCAGCTACGTGGGAGGCTGAGGCAGGAGAATTGCTTGAAACTGGGAGGCGGAGGTTGCAATGAGCCGAGATCGCACCATTGCACTCTAGCCCGTGCAACAAGAGAGAAACTTCATCTCGAAAAGAATGAAGAAAATAGTGACTTGAGTTTCTTGAAGAACCATAGACTTTCTAAGGGATATTAGTGCTGTATATGCAACAAATGAGAACATTAAGAAGGATGTTTTATGTTATCAGCTATGTTGCCTGTTGATCCTGTTAAAGAAAATTATGTTCATAAAGTGGAAAACTATATTTTATCTATCTTTTTCTGAACTCCTTTCAAATCAAGAGTATGTCTTGTAGCAGTTTCAAAGGTTAGGCATTAGTTTTTCACAACAAAAATACTTAACTCACTAAAATATTTGTTTAAAATAATTTTTTAGAGTTAATATTATTAGTCTAATTATAAATGACTATCTGTGTTTAAAATTCAAATACTTGGAGATGTTGTTCTTATAAATCACACTGATACTTACTCAGTTTCAACTTAAAGTTGTCTTACAAGAAAAATATGCTTTTGTGAAAAAGAGGAAAATGAGTTAAATTGTTATCTTACATATCCTTTATCTAATGGTCTCTAATAAATTCTAAATTTTTCTCTCATGACATAAATGAATTTGGGCTAAAAATAGGACTTTTTTTTGTAGTTTCTTAAGTGAATTTGTCCTAGGAAAAATATTGTTTTACCATGCATCATAAGAAAGCCATAAAAGTTTTAGAACCATCTAGTAGAACTAATTTTTCCCAAATAGCATAAACATAGACAGTATGGTACATCTCTTATGAAAAAAAATTAATAATATATTTTCAGAAGAGGTTTATTCTTTGAATTTTCTTCCATTAAGTCTCTATTCTTAAAAATTATTAGGTTGGGTGCCCTAGCTCCATCCTGTAATCGTAGCACTTTAGAAGGCCAAAGCGGGAGGATCACTTGAGCCCAGGAGGTTAAGGCTGCAGTGAGCCATGATTGTGCCTCTGCACTCTAGCCTGGGTAACTGAGTGAGCCTGTGTCTCAAAAAAAAAAAAAAAAAATACTGAAAGATGACGTCGGTTTGTAAATTTGTTTTTCCTGCCTCAGGAAGTTCTAGAAAACATTTTGGACCTTGATTTATCTGTTTCAGAAACAGATGATTTTATCCACCTTGTAAGTGGAAAAAAGATAGTGTTTGGATCCATTCCACTGGCTCACCGATATGGGGGCAACCAGGTAAGAGTAGCAACATCATAACTTCCCTTACGCAAATAGAATTATTTGATGGAAATGCTGTCCTACTAAAGAAATTATTTTGCATTAAGTTTTAAATTAGTGCATTGGGAGTTCAACAAGATATGTCTAAAGGAATATGCCATCAGAAGATGTTGACAGATTAGCTGATGTGATTTCTTGCTGTGCTAAAGCTAGAGCCTAATTCTTTGAATGGAATTGAGAATACTGGGTCAGCATAAATATAAAATTTCTGTGGATTATTGCTAGAGAACTCATTCAGTGCACTTTTGGCATTTTTGGCAAAATGAAGTAGTACAATGCGTCAATATAAAAGGACAAGCCGGGTGCAGTGGCTCACACCTATAATCCCAGCACTTTGGGAGGCCGAGGCAGGGAGATCGTTTGAGCATAGGAGTTGAAGATCAGCCTGGGCAACATGGTGAAACCCTGTCTCTACAAAAATTAGCCAGGCATGGTGACACGTGCCTGTGGTCCCAGCCAATTGGGTGGCTAAAGTGGGAGGATCGCTTGAGACGGGGAGGCAGAGGTTGCAGTGAGCCGAAGTTGTGCCACCACACTGCAGCCAGGGTGACAGAGTGAGACCCTGTCTCAAAAAATAAATTAATATAAAACAGATAAAAAGAAGGACAAATAGATTATAATTATATCAAGATAGCCATAGAACAATGTACAACTACTAGAATGGGAGTAAATCAAGATTCCTTGGGGGTGTTATTTGTGCTGCAGAAATCAGGAAGGAATTAAGGAACATTCTGGAAATTAAGCAAGATGTTAAGCAAGAAATTAAGCAACAAATTCAGGGTATGGTATCTGACTAATTAAAAACGGAAACGGGAACATAGGACCAATTGTTGTGACTGTGACTTTCTTGTAAGCTAGATAAAATTAACACTCTCTGGTGGTTTGGGAGCTTTTTGGTAATGCTGGTTTGCTCAGGAACAATTTTTAAGACAAATAGTAAAGTATCGTAGGGTTGGTGTAGGATTAAATTAGGAAATATATGTAAAGTGCTTAACATGTTAACTATTACAATTATTATAGCATCAGGTTCTGGTTTGCTGGGTTAGTTATATCCTTTCTTCTTCAAAGTCCTGTAGACTAAAAGACAAAGTAATCAAGCCATTAGGAGGACTTTAAGGGTCACCTGTGACAAACTTGAACATAATTTCTTTTTCTTTTCATCTTTTAAGTTCAGGGGTATATGTGCAGGATGTGCAAGTTTGTGACATAGGTAAACGTGTGCCATGGTGGTTTACTGCACAGATCATCCCATCACCCAGTTATTTGTTTATTTATTTATTTAATGTATTTATTTTGAGATGGAGCTTTGCTCTGTCACCCATGCTGGAGTGCAGTGGCACGATCTCGGCTCACTGCAACCTCTGCCTCCTGGGTTCAGGTGATCCTCCTGCTTTAGCCACCCAATTGGCTGGGACCACAGGCACGTGTCACCATGCCTGGCTAATTTTTGTAGAGACAGGGTTTTGCCATGTTGCCCAGGCTTATCTTGAACTCTCAAGTAGCTGGGATTACAGGCGCGCACCACAATGCCAGGCTAATTTTTTTTTTTTTTTTTGTATTTTCAGTAGAGACGGGGTTTCACCATGTTGGGCAGGCTGGTTTTGAACTCCTGACCTCAAGTGATCTGCCTGCTTTGGCCTCCCAAAATGCTAGGATAATGGGCATGAGCCATTGAGCCCAGCCCCCATCACCCAGTTATTAATCTCAGCATCCATTAGCTATTCTTGCTGATGCTCTCCTTCCCCCCAACCCCCCTACAGGTGCCCAGTGTGTGTTGTTCCCCCTGACATATCCATGTGTTCTCAGTCAGCTGCAACTTATAACTGAGAAGATGCAGTGTTTGGTTTTCTGTTCCTGTGTTAGTTTGCTGAAGGTAATGGCTTCCAACTCCATCCATGTCCCTGCAAAGGACATGATCTTATTCCTTTTTATGGCTGCCATTCCTTTTTATGGCTGTCATGGGTCAGACCCTTGCCAATGTTCAGTGATTTACCAAGCGCACATTTCATGTTTATTATACTTTATGCATAATATGTATCCTACTCCGTTCAGGCTGCTATAACAAAATGCCTTGGACTGGGTAATTTATAAACAACAGAAGTTTATTGCTCCCAGCTCTAGAGTTAAGGAAGTCCAAGATCAAAGCACCCACAGATGTGGTATCTTTTGAGGGTTCTCTACTTCATAGTGGCGCCTTCTGACTTCGTCCTCACATGGTGGAAGGGGAAGGCAGCTCTCTGGGGCCTCTTTTATAAGGACACGAACCCCGTTCGTGAGGATGGAGCCCTCATGACCTAGTCACCTCCTAAAGACCCTATTTTCTAATACCATCACTTTGGTGACTGGGTATCAACATAGGAATTTTAGGGGGATGAAAACTGTCAGACCATAGCAGTGTGTTTTTATAAGAGTTCCATTTAAAAAATTCCCCCCAAATATTCATGCTTAAAGGAATTATGGGTTATTTATTTTTACAGCATCTCTTTCTCTCTCTCTAATTTCATCTGGATGAAATGATACTATTACATATGGGCCTATAATAACTGTGTAGGTCTTTTTGCTTTTGGTGATTGGATATGACATTCCAGTCACAGACTATTGGTATGACTGGTATAAATAACACTATGAACTTTTGTGGCTGTGACATGTATATTCAGTTTATCTGAATTCCAAGCCGCAATCTTCATGGTTTAAATGGTCTCCAGTATTACTTCTATTAGGACAATAGTAGAATTTTCATCTCTAGATCTTCACATCTGCAGAGATATTTCCATTGTGCTTTTATCCTAACATTTGCCCAGGAACCACTGTGGTACAGTGAGAATAGTGCTAGATAGGAAAAGAGAATATGTGAAACCTAGAGCTTGCACTGCAGGAACTCACTTTGTGACTCGGGCAAGTCACTGAAGCAATCTGCCCCTCATTTTTGCCATCTAAAATGAGGTTAGGCTGGGCACGGTGGCTCATGCCTGTAAACCCAGCACTTTGGGAGGCCTAAGTGGGAGGATTACTTGAGCCCAGGAGTTTGAGACCAGGCTAGGCAACATAGGGAGACCCTGTCTCTACAAAAAAAAAAAAAAAAAAAAAAAAAAATTAGAAAAATAATTAGCTAGACGTGGTAGTGCATACCTGTAGTCCCAGCTACTTGGGAGGCTAAGGTGGGAGGATCCCTTGAGCCTGGAGATCAAAGCTGCAGTGAGCTACGATCATGCCACTGCCCTCCAACCTGGTCGAGAGAGTAAGACTGTCTCAAAAAAATAAAATGAAATAAAATAAAATGAGGTTAGACTAGAACCCCCTGTGTCTTTCAGGGTTAATATTGAGGAATGTGATTCAGTGGCTGTTCATGAAGTAAACATTTAGAATAATAGATTAAACTCATATGCTTTTTCAAAGTGACTACATTTTATTGCTCAAAAAAAGACACATGAAAATAAATATTCAGATTAGTGCTGTGGTTGAGTCCTGTCTATACGAATAGTCCAGTCAACCCCAAAACTACTTATTGGCCCTTTTCTGTGCCTGCCATTGGACTACACTTTAAGGGGTCCAGGAGTAATAAGTATTTCTTTAAGTAATTAATTAATTAATGTAGAGATGAGTTCTTGCTATATTGCCCAGGCTGGCCTTGAACTCCGGGCTAAAGCAGTCTTCCCGCCTTGGTCTCCCACAGTGCTGGGATTACAGGTATGAACCACCATGCCCAGCCTGGGAGTAATAAGTATGTCATAGTCCCTGGTCCTAAGAAAATCACAGTCTTTAAAGAAAAAATACTTAAACACATGGAACAAATAAACTATAAAAAATCAGAGGTCAGTTAAAGAGAGATGGATCAGGTTAGCTTTATGGAGGAAGAGGAAATCGATCTTGAGTAGAAGGTTAGCTAAGATTTCAGTAGAGGGAGGACAGGGAGTGGGTTGTGTGGCAGAGGGGAGAATAGCATCAACAAAGGCCCAGAGGTAGTGAGTGTAGGAGTCTATTGAAGGACAGCAGCCACAGGGCAGGGGCTATCACCCTGGTGTGGAATTCATCTTGACATCTAAACACCTGTAAGTACAGCATTCCTTATGAGAAAGAAACGTGAGTTCTTTTTACTGATTGTATTTATGTTAAAGACCTATGCAAAATAAATAATTCATTCCCTTATTCAGGGTCAAGTACAAGGAAAAGGTCACTATTGATGAGACAAGTGGGAAATCAAGAGTTTGGAGCCCCGCAGCTCTCTCTCAGCCTTTAGCTAGATTAGAGGCTTGCTGGCTGTAAAAGTGTGGTTCTGGACATTCTTAGTCATTCTTTAAGGAATAAAGAAATACTCTTGATCCTTTATGGATGAAATTGTTTATTTTTCTGATAAATTCGGGGAATATATTATTTTTTATTAAAATAATTTTTAAGGAAAGATATTTTGCTGTATTCCTATAGCCCAATAGAGTTTTATGCTAAAATAAATGTTTTTTTTTTTTTTGAGATGGAGTCTCACTCTTGTTGCCTAAGTTGGAGTGCAGTGGCATGATCTCGGCTCACTGCAACCTCAGCCTTCCTGAGTTCAAGTGATTCTCTGCCACAGCCTCCTGAGTAGCTGGGATTACAGGTGCTCACCACCACACCCAGCTAATTTTTGTGGGTTTTTTTTGTATTTTTGGTAGAGACGGGATTTCACCATTGTGGCCAACCTGGTCTCAAACTCCTGAACTTGTTATACACCTGCCTTGGCCTCCCAAAGTGCTGCGATTACAGGCATGAGCCACTGCGCCTGGCCAATAAATGTTTCTTTTTTTGTTTTGTTTTATTTATTTATTTATTTATTTGAGATGAAGTGTAGCTCTGTCGCCCAGGCTGGAGTGCAGTGGCGTGATCTTGTCTCACTGCAAGCTCCGCCTACCAGGTTCATGCCATTCTTCCGCCTCAGCCTCCTGAGTAGCTGGGTCCACAGGCACCCCCCACCACACCCGGCTAATTTTTTTTTTTTTTTTTTTTTTGTATTTTTAGTAGAGACAGAGTTTCACCGTGTTAGCCAGGATGGTCTCGATATCCTGACCTCGTGATCCGCCCGTCTCGGCCTCCCAAAGTGCTGGGATTACAGGCGCAATCCCACCACGCCCAGCCAAATGTTTCTCTTTAAGGTGCAGTAGTGCTGCGTGCTGCAGGATCATGGTTCAGAATTGGATCATTAGAAATTTTGGCTCATTATGGTGAACTAGAGATACTGAGGTTAGAAAATTACATTTTTGTTTGTTTGCTTGTTTTATTTTGTAAGTCTATGATTGATAACCAACGATTTAAGGAAACTGCATTTTTTAAGCTATGAAAGTGACTATTTTTCCCAGCTTTACACAGGTATAATTGACAAAAATTGTGTACATTTAAGGTGTACAAGGTGATGTTTTGACATATGTATACGTTTTGAAATGATTACCGCAATGAAGCTAATTAACATATGCCTTACCTCATATAGTTACTTTTTTTGTGGTGAGAATACTTAAGATCTGCTCTCTTAGCAAATTTCAAAGGTACAAGGTGTTATTATCCACTATAGTCTATCCATTTGGTCTTCAGGACTTCTTCATCTTATAACTGCAACTTCGTGTCCTTTGAACAACATCTCCCCATTTCCCCTACCTCATTGACCCTTGGTCACCACCATTCCACTCTCTATTTCTATGAGTTCGACTTTTTTAGGTTTCCCGTATAAGTGAGATTATGCAGTATTTGTCTTTCTGTGTCTGGCTTATTTCACTTTAACATAATGTCCTTGAGCTTCATCCATGTTGTTACAAATGGCAAGATTTTCTTCTTTTTTAAGTCTGAATCAGAAATTACATTTTAAAAAATGGTACAAGACAGTTGGAAAAAATGCTTATTTATGTGCTGTGAAGTTAAGTATTTTCTGTTTTCTTATAAATAAAATGCAATATTTCAAATAAATATTTGTAAAATTTGCTATTGTGCTAAACACCAGGTAGGTTTTTTAGGAGATTAAAAAAAGAAGTATACAACCCAATAGTCCCGTTTCTCAAAGAACTTACAGTGTAGGATCCACCCCAGTTACCAATGAGGGCCTCCATACCACTCACACACTAGGGAGGTGGGGGAAGTGACTCAAATTGCTCAATTCTGCAGCTTCTGGAAATCCAAAGCTCTCTTCCCAATTCCTGGGATTCCCCAGGTGTATCCTCTGTCTTGTGTCTCCTCTCTACCTGGACTCCAGCTTTGATATGTGTGATAGTACCTATTTCACACTGGGCTGACCCAGATGTGAATCTCAGCCCCATTGAAAGGATGAATACAAAGAGCAAACCAAATGTACACAACGTCTTTAAGAACAGAGAGAATCTTGCTGAAGATTTCTGTGGGGAAGATGGAGGAGGGATTTTTTTTCAAAAGAGCAAAAGCAATAAATTCTTCCCCTTGGGTCATGCAGTGTGGCTTCCATCATTTTCCAAGATCTTGGTACCTGCTGGCATCTGTGCTTACAAAATCCCATCTTCCTCAAGCCGACTTAGCAAGATGTTCCTTCAAACAAAAAGTCTTCTTTAGGAGAGGTTCTGTTTCCATTTGTTGAGTTAATACAGTTTTAAAAAGTTATTGGAAATACTTAAGAAAAAATGCCTTACACACACTAGGATCATTTAGAATATGGATACTATATTATAGTTTTCAGCATAGTAAATACGGATTTGGACCAGGAAGAATATGCAAAAAAATGAAGGAAATGTATAAGAGCAAAGAAGTCATCGCACTTGTCACAGCTGCTCTGTCTCTTACCTCAGGAACATTTACTGAACTTCTGGTCATCCTGGCCGGTGGAGAGTTGTCTACTTTCACCAGGCATTATTTGTAACTACCATTTGCTTTCTGGGTCAGTTCTGCCTGGATTCACACCATGTCACCAAAATTGCTCCATCTAGTGGACGTGTTTCAATTATATTTCACGGATCTCTCTAGCATTTAATGCATATCATTACGCACTTCATCCTTGACATACCTCCACTGGCTAATATGACATACTCTCATATACAGTGTATGATGTGTGTATATACATATGAGACATAGATAGATATTAGACAAATGCTAATCTACACTTACTATTTTAACTGGGTTTTAGTAATTTCCAAATCATATCTACAGCTGAAATTTGCTTCCAGATTTCCTCTTATTCAGTGCAGTCCATACTAGTGGTTAGGCAGGTAACTAGAATAGTTGGTTAAAATGGGAATAGAAAATATGATACATATGCAATTTATATATTTTATTTATTACATGTTTGCTGAATCCTGGTACAACTTTAAATATTTTAACCTCAGACATTTGCCAATTTTTTGTCACCTCATGTATGAAGCCTTAAATGACCTACCACAAATACTCATTCTCTGCTCTGCTATCGCTATTCATTTTATATAATTCTGGTATTGCGTTTATTATAATATAACATCATGATTTTTTCATATGTTCTTCTTCCCTAGTAGAGCATGTACTCTTTGAGGTCTGGATTCTGGGTCTTACCATTCTTTTTCCTAGCACTTGCCCAGGACTTAGCATGTAGTAGGTATAGCAGGTACTCAATGGATGTTTATTGAACTAATCAAATTTGAAACATAATAATGTAGAACCTCATATGATCTTAGAAACATATTTTTATTTTTGATTGGTATTGAAGAAATATTACTTTTTGGCTGTTTTGGTAGTAAAACTTTATTCTTCAAGTTTTAACATCTTGAGCCTGATCGAATGAATTCATAGATGTCGAGGGATTTAGGTACTTGGATATTGGATACTGTGTTCTGAGGGACACTGATGTTACGTCCTTTTTATCTCCAGGGGATTATTAGACTTCATCACACAGGAACATTATCCCTTGATGGATGTCAAAGAGCCTAATAGATACGTGGTAAGTATTTATTTATTTGTTTGTTTATTTTTTTATAATTGCAACTTTTATTTTAGATTCAGGGGAAGTATACAGGTTTATTACATGGGTATATTGCATAATGCTGAGCTTTGGGGTACGACTGATCCCCTCACCGAGGTAGTGAGTAAAGTACCAAATCGTTTTGCAACCTTTCTCCTCCCCAGAGGTCACTAGTGTCTATTAGTGCTATCTTTGTGTCCAGGAGTACCTAATGTTTAGCTCACTTTTATAAGTGAGAATATGCAGTATTTGGTTTTCTCTTCCTGTATTAATTTGTTTAGGATAATGGCTTACAGCTACATCTATGTTGCTGCAAAGGACATGGTTTCATTCTTTTTTATGGCTGTATAGTATTCCATGATTTATATGTACCACATTTTCTTTATCCAATCCACAGTTGATAGGCACTAACTTGATTCCATGTCTTTGCTATTGTGAATAGTGCTGTGATGAACATATGAGGGCAGGTGTGTTTTTGATAGAATGATTTGTTTTCTTTTGGATATATACCCAGTAATGGATTGCCAGGTTGAACAGTAGTTATGTTTTAAGTTCTTGGAGAAATCTCCAAATTGCTTTCCACATGGCTGACCTCATTTACAATCCCACGTGGTAAGCATTTAAAAAGAAAAGACGATTCTCTGTTTTTTCTCGTTGGCCTGCCAACACTAGAGATTACAGCTTAGAATTTAAAACACTAAAGCTAGCAAAGGAAGTGCAGAGCCGTTTGAACATTTTGTTACAGGAAGTTAAGATGCACCACTTCTTAAACAAGGCATAGACACGACAGTTATTTTGTTTAAAAGATGCCTAGAAAAAAAGAACAGGTGTTCCTACATCCTGACAGTATACGTTATTTTTTGAGCAGCATTTATAACTTGATCACATACATTTTTTGTCACACATTAGATATATCAATATTTCTATTGCAGTAGTTCTAAAGTAAATAAAATACATAATAGTAAAATGTGTTTTTCTATTCTTATGGAAATTTTTTGATCTTCTTAAAGCTTTTCCATTATTTTAACAGTCACTGAGAAGGGAATTCCATTATTTTTCTTGGTGACACATTCGAAGTTTAATAACTCACATTGCTGAAACTTAACTCCCTTGTACTGAATTCTGTTGATTTTACGTTGGTTATTTGCCATGGAGAAGCTTGATCATGATACTGTGTCTAAGTCTTTTATGTATTATTTCTGGATGAATAATTTTACTTTTCTCTATTTTTCTTACAACTACTAATTTCCACTCTTTTAGTCATCTTTTGACCCACCTTTGAAGTTTTCCTATATGCTTCTTGTAAGTCTATCAGAGGATCCTAAAAGAGCATACATTGCTAAAAACCCGAGAAGTCTCTAAATTTCATTTTAGGATTTTTTTCTATTGTGGTATCTGAGACAGCACAACTTATTGTCTTGTGGAAGTCTGCTAGTTTTGCTCATGGTAAGTTATCTACAGATATTTCATTCTTCTGATGAGGAAGTAGAATTTGTTGAAGTAGAAGGCTTCCTTTTTTGTGAATTTTAAAAATTCCTATTGATGAGCTTCTTAGCATTTGTAATACAGAAGTTTCCCCCTTATCTGCATTCTCACTTTCCACAATTTCACTTACCCATGGTCAACCATGGTCTAAAAATATTAAATGCACAATTCCAGAAATAAGCAATTCATAAGTTTAAAGTGCTCACTATTCTGAGTAGCATGATGAAGTCTTGCTCCGTCTCGTCTGGGATGTGAATTCTCTCTTTGTCCAGTTTATCCATGCTGGAGACACTCCGTGGCCGTGAGTCACTTCATCCCATGAGTCACTTAGTAGCTGAGTAGTTCTATGGACCATTGCTGGATTCAGTTCTTGTGTTCAAGTCACCTTGATTTTAGTTAATAATGGTCCCAAAGAGTAGTGATGCTGGCATGTTTTTATAATTGTTCTATTTTATTGTTAGTTATTGTTGTTAATCTGTTACTGTACCTAATTTATAAATTAAACTTTATCGTAGGTATGTATGTATAGGAAAAATCATAATATATAGAGAGTTTGGTACTATCTGTGGTTTCAGGCATTCCCCTGGGGGTGTTGGAACACATCCTCTGCAGATAAGGGGGAGCTACCGTCTACAAATTAGTTTTTAATGATAGAGAAAGATGTTTTTCATGTTTAAAATGGTTTTGAACAGATCAGGATGATGTTACCTGTAACATTATGCATATGAGTATGTATCTCTTTAAAGCAATTTTTAAATTTTTAATAAATTACTACATGCTTATGGTAAATAATTTGTAATATACAGAAGTGAGTAGAGTTTCATTCTCCAAGGTAATCACTGTTAACCATTTTATTATTAATTTTTCTGGACTTTTTTCTGCGATGTACAAATGTCTCCAGCAATAAAAAGGGGGCTACCCATTCTCCTACTGTCCTAAAAATGACTCATATTTTTATTTTTTCCTCTTTTCACAACCTCCTAAAATTACTCTTATTCCTCCACTAGTCTCAAGTCCATTTTAAGTAATATATACTTTTGAAAAACTGCTAGGAATTGAGGAGAAATAAAAGAGGAAGTTCTATTTCTTGGCCTTTTATTACTATAGTATTTGAAACTTGGGGGAAGGGATTATGAAACAAAAGGCTAAATGTAATTTTAAAATATAGTCGGAACATTTTAAGCTATTTGGTGTTAACCAGTTAAACTTTCAATTGATAACGTCATTTTGTTTCATCTTTAAAACACATGGCATTTCCATAACCTTTTCTATTCTGGATAATTTAATGAAGGTAAAAGAAAAATATTTTATAATCATGTTTTGGAATTTTTTTTGTTGTTTTAGGTGTTTGTAATACTGATAACTTCAGTTTGTTATCCATTGCAATTGATTACAGTCCGTTTGGCTTCATGGAAGCCTGTAATCCCAGTATTTACAATTTTTGTATGTGTGCACACATACACAACTTATTTCACTAAAATATCATCACAAGTTATCTCAGGAAAACTGCTATAGATAACACAGTGATGGGGTAGTAGAAAGAATTGGGTTCATTTATAAAATGGTCATTTCTATGTGCCTACCAGATCTTCTGGATTCCATAAGTGATACAACCATGAACTCTTTATGGTTTCTGTCCTCAGAGAATACATATTATAAGGGCCGAGCATGCTGGCGAGCACCTCTAATCCCAGTACTTTGGGAGGCCAAGGCAGGAGGACCTCTTTAGATTAGGAGTTCGAGGCTGCAGTGAGTTACAGTGCTGCCATTGCACTCCAGCCTGGGTGACTGAGCGAC
This sequence comes from Pongo abelii, assembly GCF_028885655.2. NCBI lineage: Eukaryota > Metazoa > Chordata > Mammalia > Primates > Hominidae > Pongo > Pongo abelii. Next base: position 26,916,311 of record NC_071993.2, on the reverse strand, counting down.
ACCCTGTCTTTAAAAAAAAAAAAAATCCAAATCAAAATCCAATAAATACTAGAGAAGATGGCATGAGGTATACCAGGAAACATGTTGTCAGACAGATGAGATTTTGAGTTCAGCATCTAACCCTTAATAGCTCTGTGCCTTTGGAAAAGTTACTTAACCTGTCACTCCACTAATATATGAAATGGAGGTAACAGAAATCCAGTATTGGCACTAGAGAGATCAGAGGTGTTGCGGAGGACATGCTACTTGAGTAGGAGATTGAAGTACGTATGTGATAGACTGGAAATTCTTATAGCATAGAAAAAGGTTTCTCTATTAGACAAATGTTCATGTTTTAAAAGCTTTTGGTGTATTCTATTAACTTCAACTTACTGTCAGAAAGATTTTTATATAATAAATACAGATTCATATGTTCAAATATAAGCTTAAAAACAAAGAAAGAAGCTATTTATTATAATTATCCCCACTGTCGCTGGGGGTGTGGCTCACGCCTATAATTCCAGCACTTTTGGAGGCGGAGGCAGGAGGATCCCTTGAGGTCAGGAGTTCAAGACCAGCTTGGGCAACATAGGGAGACCCTTTCTCTACGATTAATTTAAAAAATTAGCTGGGCATGGTGGTACATGCCTGTGGTCTCGTAGCTACTTGGGGGGCTGAGGCAGGAGGATCACTAGAGCCTGGGAGGTGGAGTTACAGTGAGCTGGGATCATGCCACTGCATTCCAGCCTGGGTGACAAAGCAAAACTTTGTCTCAAAATAAATAAATAAATAAATAAATATAAATAAATAAATACTAATTTCCAACATAAAGCTATAATGTTTTATCTTAAATAGAGATTTGGTGCAAAACACATCGGAGGATGAAAGAAGATATAAAATAGGAAATCAGGCCAACGTTGGGATGTTTAATTTTAACAAGTCGTTACGAGCTCTAAACCCATTGCTGGACCCTAGGCCAAAGCAGCTGTGAGTAAATCCTTAATCTACTGATAAAATCTGTGTGAAAACATATTTGTATAATGATTATTTTTCTTGAAAACTAAGAAACTAACAACTAAAAAACTATCTTATTATTTAGTGCTATATATTTTTTCTAGTTCAGTTTGGGCTTTTTTGTCCATCGCTACTGGGGTATAGTTTTTTTCTTGCTTACTGCTTTTTAGATGCTGTGAAATCTGTTTATTTCCTGTTTAATCCAAGAGTTATTTATCACTGTATTTCTTTTTTTAATCACTGTATTTCTTAATTTCTAAGTAGTTGGAATTATTTTGTCTGTATTTTTATGACTAAACAGTATGTTTGATAAAACTCTACTATTCAAAATGTGTTAAGGTGTCTTTGTGGCCCAACATAAAACATTTTTGGACGTGTTTGGTGATTATATGTAAAAACATGTATTGTGTAGTGAGAAGTTTTAATATATGAAATTGAGTGTACTGATTACATTATTCAAGTCCTTTATGAGCCTCCCTATTTTCTATCTGTTAGATAAGTTAGATTTTTTTTTTTTTAGACAGAGTCTCACTCTGTCGCCCAGGCTGGAGTGCAATGGTGCAATCTTGGCTCACTGCAACCTCTGCCTCCCAAGTTGAAACGATTCTCCTCCCTCAGCCTCCCAGGTAGCTGGGATTACAGGCGCCCACCACCATCACCGACTAATATTTTTGTACTTTTAGTAGAGACAAGGTTTCACCATGTTTGCCAGGTGGGTCTCGAACTCCTGACCTCTGGTGATCCACCTGTGTTGGCCTCACAAAATGCTGGGATTACACAGATAATTTAGATTCTTTTTTTTTTTTTTTTTTGAGACGGAGTCTCGCTCTGTTGCCCAGGCTGGAGTGCAGTGGTGCAATCTCGGCTCACTACAAGCTCTGCCTCCCGGGTTCACGCCATTCTTCTGCAATAATTTAGATTCTTAAGAGATGTGTATTAAAAGCTCCTACTTTAATTATATTTGTACCCAAGTTTTTTTCTAATTGTTTGAAATTTACATATTTTGCATGTATTTTTGGTACATACAGATTTACTTATATTTTCTTCAAAAATAGCTTTTATCTTAACAATGATTCCATTTATTTTGATAAATACTTATAACTGTTGATTTCAGTTCACCTGACATTAATATTGCCATTCATGCTTTCTTTTGGTTGAGTTTTCCTTGCATCTCACGTTATATTTTACCTTTATCTAACTATCTTTATTTATTTTAAAGTGTTCTTCTTGTAAAAACAATATATAGCCAGATTTTGATTCAATGTGATAGTTTCTGTCCTAATAGAAGTATGTAGGCTGATCACATTTATTATAACAACTGATATATGTGATTTATTCCTTCTGTCTTACATTGTACTTCATCTTTATTTTACTGTTGGCCTCCCCCAGACTTTTTTACCTTTTTCTGATGTCAAATCCACTCTTTTCCCTGACACTCCAACCCCTATTGATTTGGAAACTTGACTGAAAAGGACTTCTACAATTCCATTCATAGTTATCTTCTTTTTTTGTCACTTTTATGGGAAAAGAAGTTTTTAGATACTTTTCCTCACTAAGATTCTGTCTGTCCATTGCTTTCCCCTTCATCCCAATAAGATGAGACCTTTAGAATGTTTTTGTTTTGTATCTAGTTATGTAGCTGCTAGATTATGCTAAGACAGTTTAATATTTTGAATTTTAGATTATTTGGTTTTCCCTTGAAGTGTATCTGTTCTGCTTAAAGTGTCTTTGCCTTTGAGACTCCCCTATCCCCCACTTGGAGTCACTTCTCTGCTCACCGCCATACTTTTTCATTGGTTCCATCTTAAAGTCTGTATTGATTACTTTCTTAAGTTTTTTTTCCCAAACAGGGTGGATAGGTGATATATTCTCTGAATCTTTGCATAACTGTTAGTACAGTTTTTATTTAACTCTAACAGATGATTGATATTCATTTGCATGTAACATATCATTGTGCCTCTTTATCTTCTGCCTGAGCCATATTCTCCAGGCTAGCTTTTATCAGTAGTAAGCAGATATTTTAATCTCCGTCTATCTACTGTGTGGTCTCTTATTCTGAATTTAGATTGAAGAGAAAAACGACATGGTTGCCTTTATTATGCAGCAATAAATAATAAATAGAAAAATTTACAATGTTTATAATTGCTCAAATTGAAATATCATATGTATGTATATAAATAAGTGTGAAAGATATTGAGTATATTAGTATTATATCAAATGTTAAATATTGATTGATTCTACTACTAGACATTGAGCTCCTGGAGGCCAGGGACCACATTTTAATCATTTCTGTGTCTCTAATGTATTTGCTAGAAGACAAAATGTATTTCTCTTCCTACCCTTCCTCTCCCCCAACTCCTCCAATCTCAAATTGAGCCTGTTTTCAGTACAACAGTACAAGATTCCAGATGGAAGTCAAGGCGTATAGTGATTTTATTAACCCTGGTAGCAAAAATATTGTTTCAATAAAGATAAAAATTTTACATTCCATCTGTGATTTTCTTAATTTAAAAATATATTGGTACTACAGTCACCTAGTTCAAAATCGAAATGATATAAGATGATATTCATTAAGCCATCTTGATCCCACCCTTGTCTCCATCAGTTTTGTACCTGCTTTTCCCTGAGAGTTAATTCGTTCAACAAATATTTATTGAGTACTTAGGTGCTTAGTGTGTGCCAGACACTGTTCTAAGTGCTAAGGGCACAGTGATGAAAAAAAAAAAACCAAGAAAAATAATTGTGCCCGCATGATTCTTACTTCTGGTAGGAGAGACAAATCAACAAAACAAATAAGTTATAGCGAGTATTAGGAGATAAGTGCTACAGAGGGAAAGAAAACAAGTGTGCACCTCCATGCCTGGCTAATTTTTTTTTTTTTTTATTTTTTGTAGAGATGAGGTCTTGCTTGCTATGCTGCCCAACCTAGCCTCAAACTCCTGTGATCCAGCGATCCTCCCCGCTTTGCCTCCAAAGTACTGAGATTACAGGCGTGAGCCATGTGCCCAGCCAAGATTTTTTTTTTTTTTCCTTTTGAGACAAGGTCTGGCTCAGTTGCCCAGACTGGAGTGCAGCAGCTCACTGCAACCTCTGCCTCTGAGGCTCAAGGGATCCTCCCACTTCAGCCTCCTGAGTAGCTGGGACTACAGGTGCATGCCACCACACCTGGCTTAGGTTTGAATTTTTTTTGTAGAAACAGGGTTTTGCCACATTACCCAGGCTGGTCTCAAATCCTGGGCTCAAGAGATCCAGCCACCTTGGCCTGCTAACGTGCTGGGATTACAGGTGAGAGCCACCGCACTGGCCCAAGATTTTTTTTAATTGGTTAATAAAAAAGAAGGTTTGGTATTGCCTAAAATAACTAAAGAAAGTGGTATTTTATACATTGTTTAGTCAAACTGAGTATTTTCTGTCTTCCTTTCAAACCAATGTGATTTTTTAACGGGTTTTTCTCATTATTTGTCTTGTGGAAGAATTCCCTCCTATTTGAAGAAAAGATATAGTTGGAGGAGACAAGTAGTTAATTTTGTCTTTTGTTTTATTCATTGTTAGTAACATGAATGACTCAGATTCTGAAGGAAGAAAAAGAATGACAAGTAAGTAATCCTTTTGATTTTCTCAACTTTAAGGATTATCACATAAAAGCAATGGTTTTTGAAAACCAAAAGTGACGACTTATGGCTTTGAGGCTGAGTTGCTTTGTTTTTAACTAGGATTTTCCTTCCTTCCTTCCTTCCTTCCTTCGTTCCTTCCTTCCTTCCTTCCTTCCTTCCCTCCCTTCCTCCCTTCTTTCTCTCTCTCTTTCTCTTTCTTTCTTTCTTTCATTTTCTTTCTTTCCTTCCTTCCTTCTTTCTTTCTTTCTTTCTCCTTCCTTCCTTCTTTCCTTCCTTCCTTTCTTCCTTCCTTCTTTCCTTCTTTCTTTCTTTTTCTCTCTCTCTCTCTCTTTCTTTTTTGAGACAGAGTCTCAGTCTGTCACCCAGCCTGGAGTGCAGTGGCATGATCTCGGCTCACTGCAAGCTCTGCTTCCCAGGTTCACACCATTCTCCTGCTTCAGCCTCCGGAGTAGCTGTGACTACAGGTGCCCGCCACCACGCCTGGCCTTAACTAGGATTTTCTAGGTGGTTATATTTTAGTTGAGTTAAAGTTTCTAATTTTAGCCAATGGCTTTTAGCTTGGAGTATGATCACTCTGCTTTCAGTAAGTTTGCATAGTAATGTTAAAATACTATTATCTTAAAAGATGGTGGAGCGAGAAGGAAGGTGGTGTGGCATATGGTGGAAAGAACATGGGTTTTGGAATCTGGTAGAAAAATCTCACCTCTGCCAGTTTTTAGCTGTATGATCTGAAAGATATTTAACTCTCTGAATCCTCAAGTGCTTAGCTGTAGTAAAATGGAGATGTTTTGCAAGAATCTTATTTATTTATACATTTGTTTGAGACAGAGTTTCACCCTTGTCACCCAGCCTGGAGTGCAATGGTGGGATGTTGGCTTACTGCAAACTTCACCTCCTGGGTTCAATCAATTCTCCTGCCTCAGCTTCCTGAGTAGATGGGATTACAGGCGCCTGCCACCAAGCCTGTCTAATTTTTGTATTATTATTAGAGATGGGGTTTCACCATGTTGGCTAGGCTGGTCTCAAACTCCTGACCTCAGGTGATCTGCCTGCCTTGGCCTCCCAAAGTGCTGGGATTACAGACATGAGCCACTACACCCAGCCTTGCAAGGATGTTATAATGTGAGCAATATATGTATAAAGCATCTTGTTATAGCCTGGGCCATGATACTTATACAGTAAATTAGAGCTGTAGAAGTCAATCACTGGGCTGTAATAGTCATACAGTAAATTAAAGCTGTAAAAATCAATCACTTCTATGTATTGATTTTCTTTTCCTTTTTTTTTTTTTTTTTTTGAGCCAGAGTTTCACTCTGTCTTCCAGGCTGGAGTGCAGTGGTGCAATCACTGCTCACTACAGCCTCCACCTCCCAGGCCCAAGTGATCCTCCCATCTCAGCCTCTTGAGTAGCTGGGACTAGAGGCATGTGCCACTATGCCTGGCTAATGTTTTTGTACTTTTAGTAGAGATGAGGTCTCACTATGTTGCCCAGGCTGGCCTCGAATTCCTAAGCTCAAGCCATTCTTCTACTTCCATCTCCAAAATGTTGGAATTGCAAGTGTGAGCCACCATACCTGGCTTTAATTTTCAGTTTACTGTGTTGACTTCACACTTGGCTTGGAGAAGGGAGAAAACAGGGCTGGGCCTGGTGGCTCATGTCTATAATCCCAGCAATTTGGAGCCTGAGGCGGGAGGATTGCTTGAGTGCAGGGGTTCAGGACTAGCCTGGGCAACATAGGGGGATGCCCCTCTCTATGAAAAATTTAAAAATTAGTTGGGAGTCATGTCACGTGCCTGTAGTTCCAGCTACTTGGGAGGCTGAGGTGGGAAGATCACTTGGGCCTGGGAGGTCGAGGCTGCAGTGAGCCATGATTATGCCAGTGCACTCCAGTGTGGGTGACAGAACGAGACCCTGTCTCCAAAAAAAAAACAAACAAACAAAAAACAACAAAAAAGGAAGGTAATTCTTTTTGCAGTTCAGGTTCTAGCAAGATGAAAGAAGTTAAGGCAGAAGGATCTGAGCTTTTGAGTGCTTCTGCCTTAGGACTTGTAGAGAGAGCATATGTGTGTATCAGGGTGGCTGGTTCCTGTCCATGAAAGAATGATGACACTAACATTCCATGTTAGGTTACGGAATGAAATTGCTTCTTGAACTTGGGACATTATTGTAGACATAAAAGCAAGTTTAGTTCTTACGGTGAAGTGGGTGAGCTCTTTGGGGTTCATTTCATTGCCACCCATTTATGCCCGTTTGGGCAATCATACAGAACTTCCAGGCCAGCTGAGAATGTGCGCAGTCCCGGCAGTTGAGAGGAAGAAGTCTAAAATATTTTTAAATGCCATGTGGTAGCCATCCTTAGTATTTGGATTACCTGGTTCGGATAGACTGGATGAAAGGCAAAATGAAAGAAATGAAGTGGGTTCATGGCTGCAGCTTTGCTTCTGTGATTTTAGAGAAATAGTAAATGCTAAACTGTGTGCTCTCAAAGAAGGGAAGAAATCAATTTCCATGAAGAACAATGGTATAATAAGAGTTTATAATGATAGTTCATTTATTTTTTAAATGCACACTCCTGTATATTCTTATATATTTAATTGATCTGTAAAAGGAAATATATAAAATATTGGTTGCACATGTTTATGTAACAATGTATAGCAGGGATGTGGAGTTAAAGAATTATACAGACATGAAGAAATAAACATCTAAGCAGGAGACAGCTGAGTAAAGTCTGATCCTCGTTTCCCTCATGGAATCTTTTTATTTCCATGTAGCTCCTTTCTCTGGAGCAACAGCTGTGCATGGGTCCAGTATTAGACCAGCTATGCTTGAGTTCTGGTTGACCGAACATTTCCTAGATGACAGTAAGCCTGTCACTTGATGCCCCACTTCCTTCTTTCTCTCTGGTGTGTAGTTTTTAACAGTTTTATTGACATATAATTTACATACCATAAAGTTCATTCAAGAATAGATTTTTTTTTTTTTTACTAAACTTAAGAAATTGTGCAATCACAGCAGTCCAATTTTAAAACATTTTTATTCACTTAACCTGTCCTAACTTTTGTGCCCTTATTAATACTATACAGTGCATATATATAATGGGTTGTTGCACAGACTCAATAAGATAGTGGTTGGCTGGCTCGCGCCTATAATCCCAGCACTTTGGGAGGCCGAGGCAAGTGGATCACCAGGTCAGGAGTTTGAGACAAGCCTGACCAACGTGGTGAAACCCTGTCTCTACTAAAAATAGAAAAATTAGCTGGGCGTGGTGGTGCGCGCCTGTAATCCCAGCTACTCAGGAGGTTGAGGCAGGAGAATCGCTTGAACCCGGGAGGTGGAGGTTGCAGTGAGCTGAGACTGTGCCACTGCAATCCAGCCTGGGCAACAGAGTGAGACTCCATCTCAAAAAAATAAAAAAATAAAAAAGATAGTGGTTGGCACATAATAAGTACTCTATAAATACCAGCTATTGTATTATTATGGAGTGCATTAAATATCCTTGTCATATTGCAAACACTGGGATGAATGTAATGTTTTTTAGAAACCAGAAGATTAAAATATATATATATTTATATACAACATACATATATATAACATATTTATATTTATTTACATAAAACTATATATATGTTTTACATCGTTCCAAAACATGTTTTAAAAACTCAGGAGTAGATTGGGGAAGATTTGCTATTAAAAATTTTTAGAAATGCTCTAGTTGCAAGCAATGGGAACATCAAAGATGAGAGTTTTACAGGTCTTAGAAATATTTTTTAAATGCTCAATATTTATTATTCTTACACCTCCAAATAACTCTAAGGTAGATCATAAACCACCAGCAGGCATTGGTCATTTCTTTTTCATGCTACACAGTGCCCATCCCAGAATAGTTAAAACTACGTTTAAGAAATGCATCATGGCTGGGCGCCGTGGCTCACACCTGTAATCCCAGCACTTTGGGAGGCTGAGGTGGGCGGATCAACTGAGGTCAGGAGTTTGAGACCAGCCTGGCCAACATGGTGAAACCCCGTCTCTACTAAAAATAAAAAAATTAGCTGGGCTTGGTGGCGGGCATCTGTAACCTTGGCTACTTGGGAGGCTGAGGCAGGAGAATTGCTTGAACCCGGGAGGTGGAGGTTTCAGTAAGCCGAGATCACGTCATTGCACTCCAGCCTGGGCCACAAGAGTGAAACTCCATCTCAAAAAAAAAAGAGAAGAAGAAGTAATGCATTTGATTTACTATGATACTACTCGGGACAGGCATTGTTGATTTTATATTTCAAGAAGATGAAGTTTTGTATGGTGTTTAGCTCTGTAACTATAAAGATTGATAGGGAAGTAGTCATTTCTATCGTTTCCTTTTCTTTTCTTTTTTTTTTTTTTTTGAGATGGAGTCTCTCCCTGTTGCCCAGGTTGGAGTGCAATGGTGGGATCTTGGCTCACTGCAACCTCCATCTGGTGGGTTCAAATGATTCTCCTGCCTCAGCCTCCCAAGTAGCTGGGATTACAGGCACCCACCACATGCCCAGCTATTTTTTGTATTTTTACTAGAGATGGGGTTTCTCCATGTTGGCCAGGCTGGTCTGGAACTCCTGATCTCGTAATCTGCCCGCCTCCCAAAGTGCTGGGATTACAGGTGTGAGCCACTGTGCCCGGCCTACATTTCTATAGTTTCTTTGGAAAGAATAAGATCATCAGGCTCCTATGAGAAAACGCTGATGTTCCAGAATGAAATATTTCCATGTATTTAAGTACGTTACCCTAGATAGCTCTAGCATTGTGTGATTGGGTTCATATTGCAAAGGAGATTTTTTTAAGCCCTGAAATATCTGTATCTGCAATAAAATTAAGTTGGCTGTAATTCTTTTCCCAGCACTAAATTGAGTTATTTAGCAAACACATACCAAGTCCCTATTATGTGTATCTTTGCATAGTCAAACTGTTAAAGCTAAAGCCACAAAGATGAATTTGATTCCCACCATTAAAAAGCCTGTGATCAGGCCAGGTGCAGTGGCTCGTGCCTGTAATCCCAGCACTTTGGGAGGCCAAGGTGAGAGGATCACCTGAGGTCAGGAGTTGGAGACCAGCCTTACCAACATGGCGAAACCCCACATCTACTGAAAATACAAAAATTAGCTGAGCATGGAGCACGCACCTGTAGTCCCAGCTACTTAGGAGGCTGAGGCAGAAGAATCACTTGAACCCAGAAGGCAGAGGTTGCAGTGAGCCAAGATTACGCCACTACACTCCAGCCTGGGTAAGAGAGACTTTGTCTCCAAAAAAAAAAAAAAAAGAGCTTATGATCAGCAGGGTAAGGTGGCTCATGCCTGTAATTTCAGCACTTTGGGAGGCTGAGGCAGGCGGATCATATGAGGCCAGGAGTTTGAGACCAGCCTGACCAACATGACGAAATTCCATCTCTACTAAAAATACAAAAAAATTAGCTGGGCATGGTGGCACACACCTGTAATCCCAGCTACTAGGGAGGCTGAGGCAGGAGAATAGCTTGAACCCAGGGGGTGGAGGTTCCACTGCTGAGGTCATGCCATTGCAATTCAATCCGACTGAGGGAGTGAGACTGTCTCAAAAAAAATTTTTTTAAATTAATAAAGCCTATGACCTAGTGCATCAGTGATTAACATATTATGTGGAACTTTGGTTGAACTTTTGTTTGGACATAATCTTCCTTAACCACTGCTTAAAATTTTATTGCCAAAAGATATACAAACAGAAAATTTCAAACTGGATAAAAATGTACAGAATTAGATAATGCCTCAAAGAATCTTATATACAGACCTAGAATGTGCTGATTTCCAAGTAGTTTATATTTTTATAATTTGATTCAAAGTACTTAGACTTACACCTGCAATTCCTAATGTATTTCAAAAGTATTTTATTGCCAAGTTTTTATATACTGTTTGTCAAATTTGCCACAGTTTTTAGCTGGATGACTCTGTTTTCCTTCTCTGCTAAGTTGAGTCCATCTGCAGTTTCCTTTGCATGTTTGTGACCCTTTTGTATGAAGACTGTTTATATATTTTTTTGTGTATACATTTTTATTTTAAAGACATTTTGTATGAATTTTTTTTTTTTTTTTTGAGACAGAGTCACGCACTGTTGCCCAGGCTGGAGTGCAGTGGTGTGATCTTGGCTCACTGCAACCTCTGCCTCCTGGGCTCAAGCAATTCTCCTGTCTCCTCCTGAAGAGCTGGGATTACAGGCACGTGCAACCATGCCCAGCTAATTTTTGTATTTTTGTATTTTTTTTTTTTTTTGAGACGGAGTCTAGCTCTGTTGCCCAGGCTGGAGTGCAGTGGCACAATCTCTGCTCGCTGCAACCTCCGCCTCCCGGGTTCATACTATTCTCCTGCCTCAGCCTCCTGCGTAGCTGGGACTACAGGTGCCCGCCACCATGCCTGGTTAATTTTTTTTTGTATTTTTAGCAGAGATGGGGTTTCACCGTGTTAGCCAGGATGGTCTCGATCTCCTGACCTCGTGATCCACCCACCTCGGCCTCCCAAAGTGCTGGGATTACAGGCGTGAGCCACTGCGCCTGGCCCTAATTTTTGTATTTTTAGTAGAGGCAGGGTTTCTCCATGTTGGCCAGGCTGTTCTTGAACTCTTGACCTCAGGTTATCCACCTGCCTCGGCCTCCCAAAGTGCTGGGATTACAGGCCTGAGCCACCGCGCCCCAGGCCTCTTCATTCTTTATAATGTAACATTTTTAATGGCTGCATAATATTTATTTGAAAGTATATGTTTTACTTATTTAGTATCCAGTTGTTTCTAGTTTTACCTTAATTTAAATAATGCATTTTAATGTTTACATTTGTTTCCTTAGACTATATTCCAGAAGAAGTAGAATTACTGGATCACAGGACACTTCATTTTTAGTTTATGTATCATGGTGGCAGACCTTCAATACCAAGGTGAAATGGAATATATGGTCCATTCAAGTAACGGGAACTTCAGTTGAGAGTCACGTAACTGGGGTCTGCAGTCCTCTCAGAATTTCCATTGTACCATTGAGGACAGCATCTCCGATGCCCTCCCTGACCAGTTGATAAATCGTCTTGCAAAAGGCTCATCTCAAATGAAGACATAGTTCCTGGAATTTTTAAAAATGTGTCCTTTTTATAAGACTTTTTAATAGGAAAAAAATACATGGTTATTGTCAAAAATACAAATTTATAAAGGTTTTTAATTGCACGAGACCTTTCCTGTTTGCTCTCAGGCAGCATCAGCATTAAGCAGTTCTACCACGACAGACCTTAATTCCGTACCTTAAAAGCAGCAACTTTTTTTTTTTTCTCCTCTTCACTTAGGCTGCAGGGCCTAATTCAGATGAATTAACTACTTCGTTGGCTTTATAAAATGCTTACTGAACTGAAAATGATGAAAGAAAAAACAAATTAGTGATGAAACACTGAAAAGAAAAATAAAACATAACATTCATGAAAATGCTCACAAAAGGTTTTTTCTGCATCAAAAGTTAATAAATGCTGTACATGGTTTATAAATAATTAAAATGGACTGATTGTGATAATGTCTTCTCTTTTGACCCTTCCAGCAAACTTCTTAAAGGTTATCAAATATAGTGGTGATTTTGTATGGCCTGTGTTGACTTAATTTATAGTTGTTTTTTGTAATTTATTAATTTGCTGTTTCCAGATGTGCTCTCTCCCACCCGTTGTTTAAGCTGTTCACCCTAGGTATATGCTGAGGAACTGGATGGCAGAATCTGCAGTGCAGAAAGCAGAAAGGCATGATTTCTCATAGGTAAGATGGTTGATTTTTCTCAGTTCATTTTTATTAATTAAAAATCTATTATATTTTGAAGACACTTGTTTGCAGACCTGCTAAATTATACCATTGCCAACACCAGCTTCCTAGATTTCTCCCTGCTTGGTCTCTCTTTGATTTATCCTTTGAATTATTTTCTCATATTTTCTATTTATGCTTTATAAAAATTTTTAAATATTTATTTTAAAACACACATATGTACTTTATTTAACCCTTCAAGGGTCTGATTCTGCTGTTTATTGTTTGTGTTTTGGAATTGTGGATTTTAGTCTCTGTTTGAAATCTAGTGAAATGGAATTTAAGGGTATATGTCTCCAGACGGCAGTAGCATTTGCTCCTTTCAGGCATGGATCCATGGTACTACCAACCTGGGTCCACTTTAATCCTGACAGCAATGAAGACGAATAAACTAGAGCTACATGTATTAGCATGAATGACTCTCACAATTAAAATAAAAATTTTTAGACATGGGGTCTCACTCCGTCACCCAGGGTGGAGTACAGTGGCATGATCATAGCTCACTGCAGCCTCCACCTCCCAGGCTCAAGTGATCTTCCTGCCTTGGCCTCCCAAAGTGCTGGGATTACAGGCGAAGCTACTGTGCCCAGCCAAATCTCACTTATAATGTTAAGCAAAACAAGCAAATGGCAAAGGAATTCACACAATGTGTTATTACTTGAATATAGTGTAAAAATAAGCAGAATCCTATCAATATCATACAATATGGCTTCAACCGTATTGAAGGTATTTTATTGGTGAAGTTGAATGGAGGATACACAGGTGGCCATGATGTTATTCTGTATATGTTTTCTGCCTCAAATATTTCATCATTAGCTGTTTAAAAATGCATTGCACGTTATGTATTTTTTACAACAGGAATGTCCCTGGCTCTCATGCTGCCACTCTCCTGTCCCATGCCCAGAGGGTACATTATTGATAGTCATGACTCTCTTTCTCTCTCAAACCAATCGTAGCCTCAGAACCATTCTCATCACAGCGTGTCCTGACATCATCAGCCATTGATCACAGTTGGCGTGAGAGAGAAACCATTTTGCTCTTTCTAATTTGGAACTTGTATTAGCTTTTTATCTCAGTAGTTTAATTAGCCTGACAATTCTAGGTTTTCATTTCAGAAAATATAATATTTTTAAATATAATCTTTTTATGATATGAAGGAGAAACAAAGAGAACGGAGACACCTCAGCATTTATCATGAGATAAATTTGTCTCCACAAGGGAAACTACAGTGTTCAGTAAGCTGTTTTGTTGGCCCGTGTCTCCTTTCTTCCATATCTTTTATTCCCCCCCTTCTTTCCATCTCTTCCTCAAAATTATATTTGAGTATTGAGGCAGTGCCCCTGGGGCAGGGTGGGAAGAGGTGTTTTCTTAGGGTCAAGTAAACATTCTGGCCCTGGCCAGCTGAGAGAGAGAGAGCACAGGAACAAAGCTTCCCAACAGGGCACCACCAGGTTCTCCGTGTGCGGGGGTCCTTGGAGCAGTCCACACCAGCAGGAAGGCACGGCAGCTCCACTCACGTGCAAGGATCTGAGAGCCCCACCGTGACCGTGCGGGGCAGCCCTGCCTTAGAAGGTTCAGGCTCTGCAGAAAGCAGTGTCTCTTGTAACAACTCCATAGGCATAATTTCCAGATCCTCACAAGAGACCTGCCTCATAGTAGGAGTCACCGTGCTTAGGAAAGTCCAACGCATCCTATCAGGTATTTGCAGTTCTCCCAGTCCAGAAGTTACTTGTCCTTTGTAGTCAGTGCTGTATAGTGATAGAGTTGACCTACCACCTTATCAGGATACCAGGGAAACAGAACCAGAAAGGTAACTAAATGTCAACTTCTCATGCAGGAGAAGAACAACATTTTGTCAAACCTTTCTACATGCAGTCCTTTACACATGGAACTGGTATTTACCTTCTTTCCTCAAAATTTCTTGAGAATCCATTCAATGCAAGATGCTGTGGAGAAATGTAAAAATTAATTAGAGGGGCTCTTAAACTAGTAGGTAGGTGAGACCAATAGGTATACAGCCAACTTTAATAAAAAGAGGTGTATAGAAAGTAGCCAGGCAGAAGTGCTAAGATCGGCTCCAAAAGCCCTGTATTTATCATGATGCAATCTTCATATTTAAAATACTAGTGACACAATAATATGTTCTACCTGATCTCTCACCTTTAATTTCTTAGTATAGATGATCATCCACCTTTTCTATCACAGCTAAGCATTTCCTTTGTAATACCCAGGAAATAGCAAAAGCACTGAAAATATGCATTTTGATCTCAGATTGATTGTGGAAAGAAGTGTGTTCTTCCGTGCCTCAGTTTATTTCCATGGGGCCAAATTCCCAGTAGGAAGCAGCATGAGCTGGAATTCATGGCCTTCATTTGGAAAGATTGCAAATCATTGACATCCTTTTATTTAAGTAAATATTTTAGAAAATTACAATTGCCTAAATGCTGTAAAGGGATATTAAAATTAAAATATACATTTTCATTCACTTAGTTTAGTACAAAAAGAAAGTACTCTTAAAGATCTTTCCGTGGAATCCTAGAAACTCCAAGTAACAACTAGAGTTGAGTTTTTCCATAAAGCTTAAAATGTATAAACTTTTTTTGTTGTTGATGTTGTTGTTGTTTTCTTTGAGAAGGAGTCTAGCTCTGTCACCCAGGCTGGAGTGCAGTGGCACAATCTCGGCTCACTGAAACTTCTGCCTCCCAGGTTCAAGCGTTTCTCCTGCTTCAGCCTCCCAAGTAGGTGGGAGCACAGATGCGTGCCACAATGCCTGGCAAATTTGTGTAATTTTCGTTGAGACAGGGTTTCTCCATGTTGGCCAGGCTGGTCTCCAACTCCTGACCTCCACTGATCTACCTGCCTCAGCCTCCCAAAGTATAAACATTTTAAAACATTTTAAGTTGAACTTGCTATTTAGAAATGGAGAAATTCATCAGGGTCCTGAGTAATTCTAATCTGCATTTACCTGCTCACATTGTTCACTAGGTGCCTCTTCTCCAGCAAGTTCTACAGCATCCTTTCCAGAAGCATTTGACAGCCAAGAAAGCAGGCTACATCTCACCTACTCCTTCTTGGGGTAAAGATCTCAGACTTAGTTGCTCATCTTAATTTGGGAAAAATAAATTAAGGAATTCTTCTATCATTAAGCACAACATAAAATAATCTATTTAATAAATTCTTTCTGATCATCCACATTTTGATGCCAATCCTACATTTGAAAATAATGATTATATATGCAAATATTTTTAGCCAATTAAATTGGAACTTATTCTTTGAAACATCTTCATGATCATTTTTGTTCTAATCTGTAACTTTAATGGAATAATAAGGTGTTGTTGATAAACCACATGAGCTATTCTCATTGATTATCTTATGGTGGTTTTTATGAAAATGGATTATTACATATTAATCTAGTATTTGCTGTAAACTCAGCAGTTTGGAATACATCAGTAAGTATTTAGCTTTATTATGCTACTAGAGTTTTTTTCCCTATTATAGAATTTTCAAACATTTACTAAGGTAGATAAAATTTTAATAGTTTAATGAACCGGTTTACCATTTAATCAGCTTATTAATAATCAATACACGGCCAATTTTGCTTTATTTACACCTCCACACACTTCCCTCATATTCCTTGTTATTGCCTTAATTGAGATATAATTTACATGTCCTCAATTATGTTTTGGAAAATGGAGACATTGTTTCATTTCCTCTACAAATATTTCTGTATGCCTCTCTAAATGTTAATGACTTAAAACACAAACAGACCCTGACATCATATGACTTTAGGACAAATTAGCAATAATTTCCTAATGTATAAAATTAAATATCCAGTCAGTTTTCAAGGTTTCCCTATTGTCTTGTAAATTATTATCATCATCTTTATTTTATAGTTATTTTAATTGGGATCCAAATAAGGACTATGCATTAAAATTAGATGGAAATATGTCTTAAGTTTCCTTTGATATCTTTGAGCATATCACCTATGTGTGTCACCTACATCTTTTTTCACTTGCCCTCTTTTGGTTTATTTTGTTTTGATTGAAGAAACCAGATTATTTATCCTGTAGTATTTTGACACTCTGCATTTTTCGGATTGCATTTTGTGGTATTTATTAAACCTGTGATATAATTTGAATGTACGCTCCAAATCTCATTGATATGGTTTGGCTCCATGTCCCCACCCAAATCTCATCTTGAATTTTGACTCCTATGTGTGGATGGAGGGACTTGGTGGGAGGTGACTGGATCATGGGGGCCATTCCCCCATGCTGTTCTTGTGATAGTGAGAGAGTTCTCACAAGATCTGGTTGTTTGATAAGGGCCTGGCATTTCCCCTTTGCTCTCTGTCTCTCCTGCTGCCATGTAAGATGTGCCTTGCTTCTCCTTTGCCTTCTGCCATGATTGAAAGTTTCCTGAGGCCTCTCCAGCCATGCATAACTGTGAGTCAATTAAACCTTCCTTTCTAAATTACCCAGTCTCAGGTAGTTTCTGTATAGCAGTGTGAAACTGGACTAATGTACTCATGTTGAGATGTAATCCCCAGTGTTGGAGGTGGGGCCTGGTCGGAGGTGTTCGGGTCATGGGGACAGATTCCTCATAACTTGGTGCTGTCCCACTGATAGAGTGGGTTCTTAGGAGATCTGTTGTTTGAAAGTGTGTGGCACCTCCCCTCGCTTGCTATCTTGCTCCCACCCTCTCCATGTGAGAAGTCTGCTCCTGCTATGCCTTCTGCCATGTCTGGAAGCCTGCTGAGGCCCCCTCAAAAGCTGAGCTGATGCCAGCACCATGCTTCCTGTAAAGCCTGCAGAACTCAGCCAATTAAGCCTCTTTTCTTTATGAATTGCCCAGCCTCCCATATTTCTATATAGGAACAGAATAACAGCCAAGCACAACACGTTTCTCTGCCCCTGTATTTCTGTAAATATAGAGCTTCAGTCAGTTTCAGAACCGATTTATTTGGCAAAAATAGTTGAAATACAGAGCAAACGTCTGCCTTGGTGAAATGCCACTATTTCTTCTATAACTACATTTATGTTCTCTTTGAATTTCACTTTGTGTTACCACTTTTTTTTTCTGTTGCAGTTTTAGCCTTGTTGATTAATTTCCACTTTTAATTATTCCTTTTTGTAAAATGTCACATAGGCTTCTCACTGGGAGACAAGGAGGCAAGACAATGACATGCTTTGCTCTCTGTATGAACTCAGTAACAAATATGCAGTGATTGGCAACAACATACTTTGAAAGAAGTGATGGGTCACTGATCATGATTCATCTGTTATTTAGGCTGTGATTTGTGGACTGAAGAACTAATAAGAAGTTTGTACTTTATGTAATTACAGGTAAAATACCATGATAACTGAAATTAGAACCATGTTGGGGAACTCATGTCATTTAACTAAATCATGGTTATTGGAACTAGGTAGAGTGGTGATGGCCTATAACTCCTACCTTCCTGATGTTTTCTTTTTTATCTTCAATAAACATTTACATTTTTCCTTATGTAGACTTTGAAATTGTCTATCAATTCTAGACATGTAGTTCTTGTTGCTATTGTGAATCACTTTTTATACTACATTTTATAATTGAGCATCACTGGTGTATAGCATATAGGACAGTTTTTGGTTTCTATAATTAATAGGTTGACTTTATTACAGTATTAAGTAGATACATCATCTGAGAATTTAAAAGTCTGTCTTTTTCATTCAAATAGTTGTTCATCCTATTTTTTTTTTGTTGTTTGTATCCTAGAGGCTTCAGGATAATGTTGAATAATATTAATGATAATATTGACTTTAATGGTGTATTAGTCATGTCTCTTATTTTCTGAATTTGATGCTTTAACATCCAGGGCCTTGTTGCCCCTGGAGGGACGGCCCCTCTCAGGATAAGCTAATTCCTGGACGTAAGCAACTTGCCTGCATGTATGTCTTCATATATAAACCAACCAATCCAGAGCTCATACCCCCTTCTTTATCCTTTCTTTATCACCCTCTATTCTTCTTTATCTGTCTTTATCCTTCTTTATCACTCTCATGTCCCGGGCCACTATCTGCCTGCCCTAATTGCCTCAGGGCCAGGTAGCAGACAACTAGGGACAGCCTCTCCTCCCCAGGACCCCATGAAATTATTCAAACTAGCCAATCCTAAGACTGGTTGCCCTGCCTTGCTTGTTCCTTCCCGTGGAAAGTGCAGTAAAGATTCTTACTTGTGCTTTCTCCCGTCCCCTCTGCCTCCTGACTGACCTTGATGTTTTCCTGTTTTGCCTCTTGTGGTGTGAAGTGCCTACAGCTTCTAGGGAACCCTGAGTTGCAAAATAAACTCCTTCCCTCATGACACTCATTTCTGTGTTCATGTGTCTTACCATACTGATTAAAACAAATCCTGGGTACCATGAAAATAAATGACATTTCTATTCATGCTTTATTATTAAATATGCCTTTTGCTGTAGGTTTCTAATAACTTTTATCAATATAAAAAATCTTCTTCAATTGCTAGCTTCTTAAGAAGTTTTAATTTTTTTAACAAGGAGTGGTGTTGAATTTTATCAAGAGCCTTTTTACATTTATTGAAATAATTGTTTTTTCTCCTATGAATTTTTCTAATAAAAACTATACTGATTGAACAATAGGCTAAAATTAAAGTTTCATCAAAGACTCCCAAGATATAATAGCTGTGAAAGTCTAAATCACCATATGTAGGTTTTCATAGCAAGTATCTGAGAACCTGCTCCACAAGTATTAATTCCCCTCACCTGCTTTAACAATATGAAAGGATGTGGAGTGGAGAAGACTGCAGGGAGCTATTGCCTTGCACTCTCCCCTACCTTGCCTTTGATAGTCGTATGTATGGAGAGGAACATAATGCACACTCTTAACCCTGGGTCTAGAGGAGGACTCTTCAGGAGACCACCAAGACAACTGACCAACAAACTCCTGGAACTAATAAGCAGTTATAGCAAGGATGCATACAGGATTAGTATAGAAAAACCCACTGCAATTGCTCTCCTGCACACCAACAATGAGCAATTGGAATTTGAAATTAAAAACACAATGCCATTTATGTTAACATTCCCACCACAATGAAATAATTAGGTATAAATCTAACAAAATATATAAAAGATCTATGAGGAAAACTGTGAAATTTTGATTAAAGAAATCAAAGAAGGACTAAATAAATAGAGAGATATTCCATGTCCATGGGTAGGAAGGCCTAGCATTAACAAAATGTCAGTTCTTCCCAAATTGCTCTCTAGATTCAATGCAATCCCCATCAAAATCCCAGAAATATATCACTTGGATATTGACAAATTGATTCCAAAGTTTATATGGAGAGGCTAAAACAAAAACAAAAACATGAACAAAAACCAAAAAAAATAAACAAGAATAGACAACACAGTATTAGAAAAGGAGAAAAACGGGAGTAACACTACCCAATTTCAAGATTTACAAGAAAGCTACAGCAATGAAGACAGTGTGGTAGTGGCAAAAGAACAGATGAATAGATCAATGGAACGGTATAGAAAGTCCCAAAATAGAGCTATACAAATATTTGACAAAGGGGCAAAGGCAATACAATGAGGAAAAGATAGTCTTTTCAACAACTGGCGCTGGAACAACTTAATATCCATATGCAAAATCAAAAATCTAGACACAGATCTTACATCTTCCCCCAAATTTAGCTGAAAATGGATCATAGACCTAAATGTAATACACAAAATTATAAAATTTATGGAATATAGGAGAAAACCTAGATGACCTGGGTCATGGCAATGACTTTTTAAATACAACACCACCAATGGCATGATCCATGAAAAAGTAATTGCTAAGCTGGACCTCATTCAAATTAAAAACTTCTGTGTAATGCACAGTCAAGAGAATTAGAAGACAAGCCACAGACTGGGAAAAAACATTTGTGAAAGACATATCTGATAAAGTACTGTTATCAAAATATGCAAAGAACTCTTAAAACAACAATAAGCTGGGAAAACTGGCCAGCCATATGTAGAAAGCTGAAACTGGATCCCTTCCTTACACCCTATACAAAAATTAATTCACGATGGATTAAAGACTTAAACGTTAGACCTAAAACCATAAAAACCCTAGAAGAAAACCTAGGCATTACCATTCAGGACATAGGCATGGGCAAAGACTTCATGTCTAAAACACCCAAAGCAATGGCAACAAAAGCCAAAATTGACAAATGGGATCTAATTAAACTAAAGAGCTTCTGCACAGCAAAAGAAACTACCATCAGAGTGAACAGGCAACCTACAAAATGGGAGAAAATTTTCGCAACCTACTCATCTGACAAAGGGCTAATATCCAGAATCTACAATGAACTCAAACAAATTTACGAGAAAAAAGCAAACAACCCCATCAAAAAGTGGGCAAAGGACGTGAGCAGACACTTCTTAAAAGAAGACATTTATGCAGCCAACAAACACATGGCTCACCATCACTGGCCGTCAGAGAAATGCAAATCAAAACCACAATGAGATAGCATCTCACACCAGTTAGAATGGTGATCATTAAAAAGTCAGGAAACAACAGGTGCTGGAGAGGATGTGGAGAAATAGGAACACTTTTACACTGTTGGTGGGACTGTCAACTAGTTCAACCATTGTGGAAGTCAGTGTGGCGATTCCTCAGGGATCTCCAACTAGAAATACCATTTGACCCAGCCATCCCATTACTGGGTATATACCCAAAGGACTATAAATCATGCTGCTATAAAGACACAAGCACACGTATGTTTATTGTGGCACTATTCACAATAGCAAAGACTTGGAACCAACCCAAATGTCCATCAATGATAGACTGGATTAAGAAAATGTGGCACATATACACCATGGAATACTATGCAGCCATGAAAAATGATGAGTTCATGTCCTTTGTAGGGACGTGGATGAAACTGGAAATCATTATTGTCAGTAAACTATCGCAAGGACAAAAAACCAAACACCGCATGTTCTCACTCATAGGTGGGAATTGAACAATGAGAACACATGGACACAGGAAGGGGGACATCACACTCTGGGGACTGTTGTGGAGTGGGGGGAGGGGGGAGGGATAGCATTAGGAGATATACCTAATGCTAAATGATGAGTTAATGGGTGCAGCACACCAGCATGGCACATGTATACATATGTAACTAACCTGCACATTGTGCACATGTACCCTAAAACCTAAAGTATAATAATAATAAAAAAAGAAAAAAAACCAAAAACAAAAACAAAAAAAACTAATCTAAAAAAAAATTAAGAAAAGGAATAACCCAGTTAAAAAGTTGACAAAAGATCTGAACACACACCTCACCAAAGAAGATGTACAGATGGCTAATAGGCATATGAAAAAATTGCTCAACATCATATGTCATTAGGAAATAGCAAATTAAAATTGATACCACTACCTACCTATTGAAATGCTTAAATACAAAACACTGACAATACCAAACAGTGACAAGGATGGGGAGCAATAAGAAATCTCATTTATTCTTGGAGGGAAAGCAAAATGAAACAGCCACTTTAGAAGACAGGTTGGCAGTTTCTTACACAACTAAACACAGCTTTTTCCATATGATCCTGCAATTGCACTCCTATTTGCTTAAGTGAGTTGAAAACTGATATTCACACAAGTGTCTGCACACGAGTTTCTAGCAGCTTTATCCATAATTGCTAAAATTTGGTGGCAACCAAGATGTCTAGCAATAGGGGAATGAATAAATGAACTATGGTCCATCCAGACAATGGAATATTATTCAGTGATAAGAAGAAATGAAGCTAAGATCACGCCACTGCATTCCAACCTGGATGATAGAATGAGACCCCATCTCAAAAAAAAAAAAGTTAAATAAAGGACAAATGAATTATCAAGGCATGAAAAGATAATGGAGTGCTATGGTTTGACTATGGATTGGCCCTTCCAAAACTCATGTTTAGGCTTGGTCCCCAAAGTGGCAGTGGTGGGAGGTGCTTTAAGAGTCATTAAGATGGATTAATTTCTTCCAGGTTCTATGGGGTTAGTTCTCATGGGAATGCATTAGTTTCCACGAGATTGGGTTGTTGTGAGCAAGGTTGCCTCTCCTGGTTTGTCCCCCTTTTTCATGCAGCCACTTCTCCTTCCACTTATCTGCCACGGTATGATACAGTCAGTGGGCCTTCCCCAGACACTGGCACCATGCTCTTTGGACTTCCCAGGCTCTAGAAGCATGATCCAAAATACATCTCTTTTTAAAATAAACTACCCATGTATTCTGCTGTAGGAACAGAAAATAGACTAAGACATGGAGGAACCATAAATGCATATTATTAAGGAAAAGAAATCAATTAGAAATGGCTACATACTGTGATTCTAACTATATATTTTGGAAATGGTATAATTACGGAGACAGTAAAAAAGACCAGTGGTTTCCAGGGTTTAAATGGGAGGGAGAGATTAATAGGCAGAATATAGGATTTTTAAGACAGGGAAACTAATCTATATGATTCTATAATGGTGGATACATGTCACTGTACATTTCTGAAAACCCATAGATTGTGCAACATCAAGAGTAAACCTGAAGTAAACTGTGGACTTTGGGTACTACTGATGTGTCAATGTAGGTTCCTCAATTGTTTCAGTACGATTTTTGTAGCATTTTGATAGTGGAGGAGGCTGTGCATGTGTGGGGACAGGGGACAAATGGGAACTCCCAATACTTTTTGCTGAATTTTGCTGTGAATCTAATACTGCTCTAAAACGTAAAGTCTATTTCAGAAAACAGAAACCAGAAATGGATGGCTTTAACGTAGATTACATTGTGCTGAAGAAAAGAATTAGTGAATAGAAGTTAATGTCTGATTAATATACCCAGAATTGATAAAGAAATGGAAAATATACACAATTAAGAGATAGGGAGGCTAGTGTTAGAAGATCTAACGTATATTTCATTAGAGTTTTAGAAGAAGCGTATAAGGACAGGCAATGTTTGAAAACAATATAAATTACATTTTTCTGGAATAGTGAAAGACAGATATTTCTAGATTCAGAAACCTCAGTAAAATATCAGGCAACTCAAGTAAAAAGAAACCCACAGTTATACCTACTGTATGCACCAAAGACGAAGAAAAGGTCTTAAAATCATGCAGAGGGGAAACAAAGAGATGACCTAATAGAAACAATAATTTGACAGCTGACTTCTCAACAGCAAGAGTGAAAGGGAGAAGACAGTGGGGACAATTCCCTCAAAAAGCTGAGTTTTTACTGCCAATTGGAATTTTACACCCACTGAAACCATCTTTGAAGAATGAGGTAAAATAAAGATACTCTAGGAAAAAAAGAAGTCAGCTATAACTCAACTACTAGGCAATAATCGTGTGTGTGTGTGTGTGTGTGTGTTTGAAACCAAAGTGTTCCAAAGTCCGTGTATTTCCTAGGTTAAAGTTGTTTAACTTGGGACTTTATTGAGTATGGATATTATCATTATAACTAGCCATTAAAAGAAATAAATATACTTTAGGAAAAAAGAAGTCAGCCATAACTCAACTACTAGGCAATAATGTGTGTGTGTGTGTGTGTGTGTGTGTGTGTTTGAAACCAAAGTGTTCCAAACTCCGTGTGTTTCCTAGGTTAAAGTTGTTTAACTTGGGACATTATTGAGTGTGGATATTATCATTATAACTAGCCATCAAAAGAATAGACACAGTATATAACTTTTCAACAAGAAGCTTAAAAAGGGGAGTAAGAGAAAAATCCTAATCACGTGAAGTAGACAAAAAAGGAAGATAAAAACCCCAGAAAAATCCAGGGTAATAGGAAGTACAAAATAAGAGTTAAAAACAAATACAAATATATAATCACAGTATGAGTCATACGAAGAGGCCATTCGTGGTGGCTCATACCTGTAATTCCAACACTTTGGGAGGCCAGGGCAGAAGGATTGCTTGAGGCCAGGAGTTAGGGACCAGCCTAGATGACATGGTGAGACTCCTATCTCTACAAAAAATAAGAATTAGCCAGGCATGATGGCATAAGCCTGTAGTACCAGCTACTCGGGAGCCTGAGGCAAGAGGATGGCTTGAGCCCAGAAAGTTGAGGCTGCAGTGAGCTATGATCGCACCACTGCACTCCAGCCTGGGTGACAGAATGAGACATTGTCTCTTAAAAAAAAAAAAAAAAAAGGAAAGAAAGAAAATTTAAAAAGTAAAAAGAATAAAATTGCAGTTAAAAGATAATAATTCCTGAACTAGATATAAACACAACAAAATCCGCCATATGTCATTAAAAGTGGCAAACATAGAACATAGAGAGTTTGAAAGTGCATGAATAGATGTGTCAGGCAAAAACCTGAAAAAAGATGATACAGCTGCATGAGTACAAGATAACAAAGCAGAAAACATTGCATGGTGATAGATGGTTCAATTCACCAGGAAGTCATATACATAATTTTTGTTTACACTTAATAATAAACAGTGTCAGAATATATAAGGCACAATTCGCCAGAACAATGAAAAGATATTGACAAATCTGCCCTCAGAAGATTTTAAAACATCCTTCTTAGTAATTGGTGGATGCAACAGACCAGATAACAGGCTGCAGGCAGAAGATTTGTGGAACATGCTAAACAAGCTTGTTCTAAGGAACAGGTATACTACATTGTACCCAAGCACACATAAACTGTTGGTAAAAATGGATCAGACATCAAGCCATTAAGTCTCAAGCACACTTCAAAGGCTCAATTATCATGGACTTGGGTCATTTCAGTATCATACCAGCCAAGATTTCTATGATCAAAAAACAATGTGGCTTAAATGTTCATTCTCCTCTTTGAGGACCCACTGTAAAATGTAAGCTCATATTCCATCATGTGACAGGTTAAATCATATTTTCTGTAAACTCTTCCAAACCCTGTGGTTTTTGTTGCAGTTGGCCTATTACATGGGTCTTTCCCCAGTGGCAGCACTATCAAAGAAATTATGGAGTTTTCATAAGCTGTAATGTAGCATTACTGCCCTATACTATTAATTATATATTGTTCATAATATATTATTATCCTTGCACTTCCTCTCTAATGTCCAATTTCACCCCAGCTTTTGCACTCCCCCCGCCTCCAGTATCTCACTAAAATTTTCATAAAGGAACAAAGTTTGCTGCATTTTCGGGATCAATCTAAATAACCCCACTCATGTATAGCTGGTACTTGTAAAGACCTCTCAGTCAGACACCAAACATGGTGTTCCACTTGAGTGAAAATCACAGAGTTGACGATCCTCATGAGAACCCTCTATTCATGGACTTGCCTGGTTCTATTTGTCAGTGTTTTCTTAACATGAGTGACTCCATTTTGATTCTGACAACTTTCACAGCTCTCTTTGCTGAACCTTTCCTGTATTGTCCCAGAGATCTGCATAATGACCATTATGTAGTCAGGTATCAGAAAAGCTGTGTTTTTCACATGGGCACAAAGAGGGGAACAACATACACTGGGGCCTGTTGTGGGAGATTGAGGGGAAGGAGAGCATCAGGACAGATAGCTAACGCATGCTGGGCTTAATATTTAGGTGATGGGTTGATAGGTTCAGCAAACCACCATGACACACGTTTACCTATGTAACAAATCTGCACATTCTGCATATGTATCCTGGAACTTAAAGTAAAACAAAATTTAAAAAAAAATTTTTAAAAAGAAAAGCCATATTATTACTATATCTGACATCAAAAGAACATAATATACTACAACTGGAGAGTTACTGTTCCTGAGATAAAATTTAATGTAAAGCAAATTTACCTTCTATCCTATTTCAAGCATATACTCAAAAAACTTAAGAACACCTTGCCAGTTTTAATTCATAAATATTTTGGTTTTAAAACTAAATTCGCTTCATTTTAAATTTCCATTTAACCTGCAGGGGTGTCCAATCTTTTAGCTTCCCTGGGACACACATATGATGCACTAACACTAGCAATAGCTGATCAGCTAAAAAAAAAATTGCAAAAAGAGCTCATAATTTTTTAAAGAGAAAGTCTTGCCCTGTCGTCCAGGATTGAGTGCAGTAGCAAGATCTCAGCTCACTGCAGCCTCCACCTCCTGAGTTCAAAGGATTCTCCCACCTCAGCCTCTGGAGTTGCTGGGATTACAGGCATGTGTCACCGCACTTGGCTAATTTTTGTATTTTTAGTACGGATAAGGTTTTGCCATGTTGGCCAAGCTGGTCTCGAACTCCTGACCTCGAGTGATCTGCCAGCCTTGGCCTCCCAATAGTGCTGGGATTACAGGTGTGAGTCACCGCGCCCTGCAAAGAGCTTATAATGTTTTAATATTTGTTGGGCAGCATTCAAAGTTGTCCTGGGCCGTGGAAGCCCATGGGTTGAGACAGCATGATCTACAGCTTACTCTTCTCCAAATATTAAAACATACCATTAACTACCTTCCTTAATTTTAAGAAAATAGCCTTTTAGCCCATCAGAAGCCAATTTGAAAGAGAAGAGATATAGGTAACAAGAGCCTAGGATAAATTGGGCATTAAATGTATCCCTGAGGGAAAACATTCCAGACTGAAATATACATCGGTAAGATTGCTTTTACCTGCCCCTACATTCTTATTTACAGGATACTTACAGCATTGTAATAATAGAGAATTCAAAAACTATCTGAATAACTATTTTTTAAATTACTGTTATTCAAGCATTAAAAAAGCGAAACCAGGCCGGGCGCGGTTGCTCACGCCTGTAATCCCAGCACTTTGGCAGGCCGAGGCGGGTGGATCACGAGGTCAGGAGATCAAGACCACATCCTGGCTAACACGGTGAAACCCCGTCTCCACTAAAAATACAAAAAATTAGCCGGGCGCTGTGGCGGGCGCCTGTAGTCCCAGCTACTCGGGAGGCTGAGGCAGGAGAATGGCGTGAACCCGGGAGGCGGAGCTTGCAGTGAGCCGAGATCGCGCCACTGCACTCCAGCTTGGGCAACAGAGCAAGACTCCATCTCAAAAAAAAAAAAAAAAAAACCAAAACAAACAAAAAAGGCAAAACAGCTTGTGTCCAGGGCCCCAAGTAACGGGAATCTCAGAGAAAGAGATTGTCATGTTTTCTCGTTTTCCTCTATTTTCCTGAAAATTCTGAAGGTCGCAGAGGTAGAGATGAAAATCTAAGGTCACCAAGACTTAAGAAGGCATGGGATGGTGAAAGCTAGTTTTAATTATAGTGTTGACCTCCAGATTGACTGACCCAATAATCCTTATAGAAATACAGTAGGAAGAAAGTTTAACATTTATTCATTTGCTGCTTGTGAACATTGATGCTTCGTGTCTGTTGGGGGGGTGGGGCATAGGAGGCCTCTTGGCGACAGCGAGGGGAGGGAGCACGAAGTCCAGGGGCGTCTCCATGAAGTCTGGGGGCGGCGGCGAGAGCTCTGGGTACTCCAGGAGCTGCATTGGTGGCTGCTGTGGCGGCAGGAAGCAGTCGGGCGGGGCGGGGAAGCCCCCGCTGTCTGTGCCCTTGGCCTTGGGGGGTGTGGAGGGGCTGCCACGGGTGTCCCAGGACCTCTGCACCGGAGCGGGTGGGGCAGGCTGGACTTGGGGCCTTGCGGGGCCCGGGGTGCTCCTGGCTCCTGGCGGTTCCCGAGGGCTGGCTTCTGATCCTGCAACCAAGCGACAGCGGCATTTATTATTTTAAAATTTTTGAAATTTTAATTTATTGTTATTAATTAATGGGGACAGGGTCTCACTCTGTCACCCAGGCTGAGTGCATGGCGCGATCTGGGCTCACCACAACCTCGACCTCCTGAGCGATCCTCCCGCCTCAGTCTCCTGAGTAGCATTCTTTATTCTTGACAAAACAGCCCCAGTGGACAAGACCATGCCATAGATATGTGAGGTCTCTGTCTGCCGCCTGGGGGGCCCCCGTCCCTCAGTCACTGAGAACCCTAGTTGTTCATGAGCTCATCTTTGCTCTGGAATAGGGAAATGACTCTAATTGGCCTTTATTATTATTATTATTATTATTACTATTATTATTGAGAAAGAGTTTTGCTCTGTCGCCCAGGCTGGAGTGCAGTGGCGCCATCTTGGCTCACCGCAACCTCCGCCTCCTGGGTTTAAGCGATTCTCCTGCCTCAGCCTCCCGAGTAGCTGGGACTACAGGCGCTGGCTACCACCTCCAGCTAAGTTTGTATTTTTAGTGGAGATGGGGTTTCACCATGTTGGTCAAGCTGGTCTTGAACTCCTGACCTCATGATCTGCCCTGCCTCTGCCTCCCAAAGTGCTGGGATTACAGGCGTGAGCCACCGCACCTGGTCTTTTTTTTTTTTTTTTTTTTTTTTTTTTTGTGACAGGATCTTGCTGTGTCACCCAGGCTGGAGTGCAGTGGTGCAAGCTCGACTCACTGCAACCTCTGCCTCTAGGGCTCAGTGATCCTTATGCCTCAGCCTCCCAAGTGGCTGGGATGACAAGCATGTGCCACCATGCCCAGCTAATTTTTGTATTTTTTGTAGAGATGGCTTTTTGCCATGTTGCCCAGGCTGGTCTCCAACTCCCGGGCTCAAGTGATCTGTCCACCTTGGCCTCCCAAAATGCTGGAATTACAGGTGTGAGCCACCTCACCTGGACAGTTTACTTTTTCTCAACTGCATGAAAGTTGGCTGGTTCACCGGGTATAAAATGTGCCCTCTAGTCCCTATTATGACCTGTGTCTCAGATCCTGATGAGATCAAATGAGATACATATATGAGTTCTGAAAAGAAAAATCACCAGCGTGCTACTGGTAGAAACCAGAATGCCAAATTTGGCTAAAGTCTATTAGAGGCATAGCCCTCCCTCTGCCAACACTGGCATAGATAATAATAATTTGTATTTATATAATGAAACATCCCCAGGCAGCTGGATTGCATCCCTCTGTTTTAGTGATAATTATCATTCCAATTTACATTTCATCAGGGTTCCAGTTTATTTCTTCCTCTGCTTAATAGTCTGTTACCACTGAAGATTAAATTTGGAAGTTTTTGTTCTAATGAAGTGCCTTCTCATTTAGTTTCTATTTTATTTAGTTTATTTACTTAGGATGATAAGCTAATTAACTGGCAATGTACTTTTTCCTTTTTAAAAAATTTCTGAACAGGCAGCTTGGGTATTGATGTTCACATATAGTTAAGTGATTTCTATTCTGGGATTCTTTTATTTCTTTCAGCATTTTTAAATGCTTTCCTTCGATTGGCATTATAGAAATAATGAAAATAATAACAGCTGAAAGTACATTGTATGAGAAACACAGGCTTGAGAAGATAATGAGAACATTAAAGAAATACAACTTTTACAGGCCTGCAGTGGTTGTCAGAATTATATGAAGTTCAATAAATACCAAGATTTAGTTGTTTTCACCACTGACTGATGGACAACATGAAGGGGTGAAAGAAGTGAAAAATTGCTAAAGTGAAGCACCCTGCCTGTCCTAGCTGGGTGATATGCTATTGTCACAGTTATTTAAGGTTATTTTGAATCACATATGAGAAATATTCAGCAGAATTTATACAGTCAACTGAGAGGTTTTGAACTAGATTAGTAACTAAATCATGATTATTAGCTATAATTTTAAGATAGATTTAAGTGAATCCTCATTGATCTATTTGGTTGAAAAAATGTTATGGAGGATGTCATACCTATTGGCTATTATTTTACAATGTATTTTCTCCTCCATCACCCTGGGGATGTATGTAGGACATTAATGGGGAAAATAGAAAATGCAACCCATTTTTATCTTTTTTTCTTTTTTTATGACAAGGTATTTATCTATCACGTAGGCTGGAGTGCAGTGGTATGATCACAGCTCACCGCAGCCTTGAAATCCTGGGCTCAAGCAATTCAAACACCTCAGCCACCCAAGTAGCTAGGATCACAGGTGCACGCCACCATGCCTGGCTAATTCTTTGATTTCTAGTAGAGATGAGCCCTTGTTCTGTTGCCCAGGCTGGTCTGGAACTCTGGAGCTCAAGCACTTCTCCTGTTTCAGTCTCCCAAAGTAATGCAATTACAGGCGTGAGCCACCACGTGTTTTCTCTTTTTAAAAGAGCAGTTATTGGAACAATGCAAATGGTTGAGAACATGGGCTTTGGGGGACGGCTGGATGGAATGTATGTCAGCTGCTTGCTGGTTTTACCTTGCATGTTTCAGCATGTGCCTGGGCCTCTTCAAGAACAGCACTGACAGAATGCGCAGCCTGGGGCATCTGTCCATTGGGCTGGGTGGTGCCATTTATAGGTCCTGAGAGGGAGGAAGCGAGAAAAGATGAGTGAACAAAGAATTTTCAACATTCTTGAAAGTTAATCTGAAAATACAAAGCAGTTTACATCTATAAAGCAAAAAAAGATACTTCCTGGCTACTTCTTACAAAAAAATAAAAATAAAAATAAAAACAAAGCAAAGAAAACAATTCACAGGCATGACATGGTACACAAAACCTTATGAAAAATCTGAGGTTCTGTGACAAAACTTCATATGAGATTCAGCAAAAGATTCAGGAAGGTGAGTACGGTATTTGATAAAGCCCACCAAGGAGGGTCTGGATTAACTGGGATTGTGGAGAGGAATAGTATGTTTTACTTTTGAAAACCTTTGATAATTGAAGAATAAACCTTGAAAACCAATTTTCTTTCAAAAAAATTCTATTGTTGATTTCCCTAAAATGTATTTATCTAGTTTCATACCGTGCTGAGTACAGGAACAACTTTTGAACATTGTCCTCAACAAAGAGTATATTGGGCTGGGCAGGGTGGCCCCTGCCTGTAAACCCCACAATTTGGAAGGCCAAGGTGGGCAGATTATGAGGTCAAGAGATTAAGACCATCCTGGCAAACATGGTGAAACCCTGTCTCTACTAAAAATACAAAAGTTAGCTGGGCGTGATGGTGCATGCCTGTAGTCCCAGCTACTCGGGAGGCTGAGGCAGGAGTATCGCTTGAACCCGGGAGGCAGAGGTTGTAGTGAGCTGAGATCACGCCACTGCTCTCCAGCCTGGCAACAGAGCGAGACTTAGTCTCAACAAAAACAACAACAACAACAAAAAACAAAAAACAGATAAACAACAACAACAACAACCAAGAGTACATTGGACACAGAAACAATAGACAGAGATTTGGGCAAAATGTGCGGGTCCCTGAAATAATCTGGAATTAGATGTGTGGGGTTTTTTTTCCCCCGAAAGTCCTGGTATTACGATTTTATTTTCTTGCCTTTTAATTTGTCCTTTTGACAGAAAGCTTGACTCATGGAAGGTTTACAGTTGTTAGAGAATCAGATAGAGGAAGCTCTACGTTGATTTCTTGGCACCTTAGAAAGGATCCCGCCAAGGATGGCCACCTCTCCACACCCGGGCTGTTTCTCCTGCAAGTGAATTGCTGCCCAGCCCACAAGTGAATTGCCGCCCAGCCCACACCAGAAGGTCTTCTGCTCCTCTCCCTGTGAATGCAGAGATGCTTTAGCCATGCTCAGCACCACTGTTCTAATATTCACAAACTGCCTGTTTATTTCTTCAACTAGTTTTCTAGTAGTTTGAGAAACCCATTAATCTACATGACAACTCAAAGAATGACTTCAGGAAATTAGAAAAAAAACAACAAAAAAGGGGAAAGTTTGGCTGGGTTCTGGTGGCTGATTCCTGTAATCCCTGCCTGAGGGGATGCCAAGACAGGCAGACCTCTTGAAGTCAGGAGTTCGAGAACAGACTGGCCAATTTGGTGAAAGCCAGTCACTACTAAAAATACAAAAAATTTAGTCGGGCATTGTGACCTGCGCCTCTAATCCCAGCTACTCGGGAGGCTGAAGGAGGAGGATCACATGCACTCAGGAAGCAAGGGTTGCAGCGAGCTGACATCGTGACATAGCATTCCAGCCTGGGTGACAGAATGAGACTCAGTCTCAAAGAAAAGAATGATACTCAGGGCAAAACCGTGGGAAGGGGGAGAAAGATAAGAGACTACAAACTGGATTCCGTGTGCACTGCTTGGGTGGTGGGTGCACCAAAATCTCACAAATCTCCACTAAAGGAGTTACTCAATAACTAAATACTACCTGTGCCAAAAATTTATGAAAAGAAAAATTAAATTTTTTTTCATTGTGAAAATTGAGTGTTGTACTTTCAAGTTACAAAGGCACATCTATTATGAGGCTTAATTATTCTAATGTTTAAAGAAATGAAGAGAACAACCAGAGTTTAAATAGAAAAGCTGTCAGACATTTCGTCTACAGCAATGAAATCTGTAGTATGCATTTTGTATTTTGCAACTTAGTTTTCAGCCAGCCTGGGGGAGGAAGAGGAGGAAACAGAACTGGGCATTGGGGTAGGTAGGAGGAAAGTAAGAAACTGGCTGGACACAGCAGGGAAAGAAGAAGGGGTGAGGACTCGAGGCAGAGCCAATCCTCTTGCTTGGGGCCTGGGCATAGGAAAGCAAACTCCAGGCAGGAGGAAGGAGCCCCAGGCTGTGGATGACTCTGGGGGAATTTTGGGTCAGCAACGGCCAGAGGAGCTCCTGAACTTAAGCAGTATCTGCCACCTCCCTACCTTTGGGTGTCTTCTGGTGTCCAATGTGCTGCTGTCAGGACCCTCACTGGCTCCCAAATTCGACTGGGCAGCCTTCAAAGCAGTGGAGTTGGTGCTACTGCTACCTCCACTTTGTGGATCTCAGAGCTGCAGGATGGCTTCTCCCACCGCACCCTTAGCTGGCCCCATTTGTGTTTGGCATTGTGGGACAGCGTGTTCCAGGCACCTCTGCTACTGTATCTTGCGGGCTGTATCTTTGCTGTCTGCACACTCATAGACACCAGAGCCACAGGCTGGGTCTGCAGAACCCTCGTGCTGGCCCTGATTGGGGCTGGCTTTGGTGCACATGTGACAGTTCAGTGTGGTCCACATGGGGCACTCCTGCTCTTCTCGGGCAGCTTGGGCCTTTGCTTGCCCCCAAGTGTGCAGAGCTCAACACCTATCGCCTCTTGCTGGCAAAAGCATTGCTGGCACGAGCAGTCCTGGGCCATGGGGTGGCACTGCGCTAGCAGCATGCACCCTATATCACCCCCGTACTCTGAGCTGACTTGTCTGCTAAAAAATCCTGCCAACCTGTCCAGTTTATTTTAGAAGGGCCTGGATGCAAAAGCCTGACAGCTGTGACTGGGGGAGAAGAGAGCACAAACGGATTCATCCTCCTTCCACCACTGCCCAACAATTGAAGACCACCAATTGAGGACCACCAACTGAAGAGAAACAACTGAAGGTACCAACCGAGGGCACTAACTGAAGGCAACCAATGAGGACGCCCACTGAAGGCCACCAAGTGAAGGCCAGTTGTCCTGCCAACCAGACCGTATCCTGGTTCAGAGGAAACAATCAGGCCCAGGATCCCCTGCATGCATCCCCACAAACTTGGAACTTGAGAGCACAGGCACATGGCTCACAAGGCCCCGCCCTGCCAGCAGCCCCACCCCACCTTTCATTCATTGCTGGCTGCTAGGACCTTTCAGGTTGCTCACTGTGATGAAGTTCCTAGGGATCATCACCTTACAATGAATGATGCGAAAATTACTGAAACCAAATCTGCCTCACACAGTGTCTGAGATTCATAGAACTCCCTTTACCCCATAACCTCTGAGATTTCTACAAACTAGAAAAATGACAGATTTCTGCAGCTGCTTTCAGAAAATCACATTGCCATGAGCTATGCCTACACTATAATGTCAAATCATATTTCATATATATACATACACGTATATATTCAATCCACATATATTTCATTTACATTTTTGAAAATAGCACATGTATTCAATCAAATTAATAAGAGTAATAGAGGACATTTCCTAAAATTTATACACTAAGTATATCACAGTTTTCTAGTGATCACTTTGATACAGCAACTGAGAATCTATGGCTTCAACAAACAAAGAGGCTTACATAAGAGAAAAGCACCACATAATACAAGATTTTAAATGTGATCATCATTGCTACTTTTAACTGGCAATTACCCAGGACATGTATTGTGAACTGCTTTGTGACTATGGTGACTCATTTAATCTTTGTGATTCTTGGTTTGATTTTCTCAAAAACATGAGTAACACCATTTTATAAACTTGCTCTAAAAATTAAATGAGAGAAAAATAATCCTTCTCTATATATTGAACACCAACAAAATTATAGACATTATGTCCAGATTTTTACACACTTACCTTATCGAAGCCTCATAACAACCCTATCTTTTAAATTACAGGCATTTTGCCCACCCAAATTTTTACTCATTTACCTTACAGAAGCCTCATAAGAATCCCCTCTTTTATAGATAAGGAATGTGAGGCTCTGAGGAGTTAAAGACACGGTCACGATTGTGTCCTAATGAGTGTTGGAGCTTGGATTCAAATCCAGTTCTCTCTGATGCCAAAGGTGGTGCAACTTAATGAAGACCAAGTTATACCCCGCACATGGAGGGATCGAAATATGTGGATTCCCTTTTTTGACCCTCCTATGTGTGAATTTCAATGGCTTTCACAGCCTCAGAACAATCCCAAACTCCCTCCCAGGTTGCCTTGCAGTCATTCCCTTCTTCTTGGAAATGACTGGGAATCTGCATATTTAGACCACAAGCATCTCCTTAGAAAAAGGTTTGCTGATCAATAAATGGAATTTTTGGCCAGGGATGGTGGCTCATGCCTGTAATCCCAGTACTTAAGGAAGCCAAGGCGAGCGATCACCTGCGGTCAGGAGTTCAAGACCAGCCTGACCAACATGGTGAAACCCTGTCTCTCCTAAAAAGGACAAAATGAGTCAGGCGTGATGGCGCATGCCTCTACTTGGGAGGCTAAGGCAGGAGAATGGCTTGAACCCAGGAGGCAGAGGTTACAGTGACCTAAATTATAGGTATTGTATCCAGATTTTTACACACTTACCTTATAGAAGCCTCATAGAAACCCTCCCTGTTAAATTACAAGCACTTTTGCCATGGTTTTCACACACTTACCTTATGGAAGCCTCATAACAATCACACCTTTTATAGATGAGAAAACTGAGGCTTTGGATGCCTCTGGGGGAACCTTGGACCATCAGTGGCCAGAGGAGCTCCTGAACTTAAGCAGTATCCATTATCTCCCTACCTTTCTGCTTCTTCTGGTGGCCAGTGTGCTGCTGTCAGGACCCTCGCTGGCTCCCAAATTTGATTGGGCAGCCTCCAAAGCAGTACAGTCCTGCGCTACTACCACCTCCACCTTGTGGATCTCAGAGCTGCAGGACGGCTTCACCCACCACACCCTGAGATAGCCCGGCTTGTGGCTGGCATTGGGACAGCATGTTCCAGGTGCCTCTGCTCCTGTATATTGCGGCCTGTGTCTTCACTGTCCGCATGCTGGTAGATGTCAGAGCCACAGGACAGCTCAGCAGAACCCTTGTGCATATGCAACAGTTCAGTGTGGACCCCATGGGGCACCCTGCTCTTCTCAGGCAGCTTGAACCTTCACTTGCCCTCAAGTCTGCAGAGCTGAACACTTCTGAGCTCTTCCTGGCAAAAGCATTGCTGGCACAGGTAGCACTGGGCCGTGGGGTGGCATTGAGCTAGCAGCCCTCACCCTGTGTCATCCCAGTACCCTGAGCTGATTTGTCTGCTAAGAAAAACCTGCCAACATCTCTGGTTTATTTTAGAAGGGCCTGGAGGCAACATGCCTGAGAGCTGTGACTGGGGGAGGAGAGAGCACAAATGGATTCATCCTCCTTCCACCACTGCCCAACAACTGAAGACCACCGACTGAAGAGAAACAACTGAGGGTACCAACTGAGGGCACTAAATGAAGGCAACCAATGAGGGCACCCACTGAAAGCCACCAAGTGAAGGCCAGTTGCCCTGCCAAGCAGAACGCATCCTCATTCAGAGGAAACAATCAGGTCCAGAATCCCTTGCATGCATCCCCACAAACTTGGAACTCAAGAGCACAGGCACATGGCTCACAAGGCCCTGCCCTGCCAGCAGCCCTGCCCCACCTTTCATTCATTGCTGGCTGCTAGGAACTTTCAGGCTTCTCACTGTGAAGAAGTTCCTAGGGATCATCACCTTACAATGAATGATGCTAAAATTACTGAAACCAAATCTGCCTCATGCAGTGTCTGGGATTCATAGAACCTCCTTTTCCCCATAATCTCTGAAATGTTAACAAACTAGAAATAAGAGAGATTTCTGCAGGTACTTTCAGAAAAAAACATTGCCATGAGCTAAGCCTACCTATAATATCAAGTAATGTTTCATATATATACATATATATCCAATCCACATATGTCCCATTTACATTTTTGAAAATAACACACATGTTCAATCAAATTAAGACGACTAACAAGAAATTTTCTAACATTTACACACTAAGTACATCACATTTTTCTAATGATCACTTTGACAGAGCAATTTAGAATCTGTGGTTTCATAACACCAAGAGGATTATGTAAGAGAAAACCACAATGTAATACAAAATTTTCAATGTGATCATCATTGCTACTTTTAACTAAAAATTACCCAGTGAATGCATTGTGAACCGCTTTGTGACTCTGGTGATCTATTTATTCTTTCTGATTATTGGTTTGATTGTCTAAGATATATGAGTATCACCAATCTTATAAACTCGCTCTAAAAATTAGATGAGAAAAAATAATCCTCCTTCTCCATATACTGAACACTTAAGCAATTATAGGTATTGTGTCCGGATTTTTACACACTCACCTTATAGAAG
This sequence comes from Pongo abelii, assembly GCF_028885655.2. NCBI lineage: Eukaryota > Metazoa > Chordata > Mammalia > Primates > Hominidae > Pongo > Pongo abelii. Next base: position 26,879,176 of record NC_071993.2, on the reverse strand, counting down.
CCTCATAGGAACCCTCTCTTCTAAGTTACAAGCATTTTGCCATGGTTTTTACACACTTACCTTATGGAAGCTTCATAGCAATCACATCTTTTATAGATGAGAAAACTGAGGCTTTTCTCAACTTAAGCAGTATCTGTTACTTCCCTACCTGGGGTGTCTTCTGGTTGCCAGTGTGCTGCTGTCAGGTCCCTTGCTGGATCCCGAATTCAACTGGGCAGGCTCCAAAGCAGTGGAGTCTGGCACTACTGCCACCTCCACCTCGTGGATCCCAGAGCTTCAGGATGGCTTCACCCACTGCACCCTGAGATAGCCCCGCTTATGGCTGGCATTGGGGGACAGCATGTTCAGGGCTCTGCTGCTCCTGTATATCACAGCCTGTGCCTTCTCTGTCGGCACACTGGTAGACATCAGAGCCACAGGCTGGCTCTGCAGAACCCTTGTGCCAGCCCTGACTGGGGCTGGCTTTGGTGCACTTGTGACAATTCAGTGTGGTCCACATGGGGCACCCCTGCTTTTCTCAGGCTTGCCCGCAAGTCTGCAGAGCTCAACAACTATTGCCTCTTCCTTGCAAAGGCATGTCTGGCACAGGCAGCCATGGGCCATGGGGTGGCACTGTGCTGGCAACCTGCACCCTACACCCCGTGTTACCCCCATATCCTGAGCTGATTTGTCTGCTAAGAAAAACCTGCCAATCTGTCTGGTTTATTTTAGAAGGGCCTGGAGGGAGCAAGCCTGAGAGCTGTGACTGGGGGAGGAGAGAGCACAAACGGATTCATCCTCCTTCCAACACTGCCCAACAACTGAAGACCACCAACTGAGGACCACCAACTGAAGAGAAACAACTGAGGGTACCAACTGAGGGCACCAACTGAGGGCACTAATCGAAGGCAACCAATGAGGGCACCCACTGAAGGCCACCAAGTGAAGGCCAGTGGCCCTGCCAACCAGACCACATCCTGGTTCAGAGGAAACAATCAGGTCCAGAATCCCCTGCATGCATCCCCACAAACTTGGAACTTGAGAGCACAGGCACATGGCTCACAAGGCCCTGCCCTGCCAGTGGCCCCACCCCACCTTTCATTCATTGCTGGCTGCTAGGACCTTTCAGGTTGCTCACTGTGATGAAGTTCCTAGGGATCATCACCTTACAATGAATGATGCTAAAATTACTGAAACCAAATCTGCCTCATGTACTACCTGGGATTCATAGAACTCCCTTTCCCCCATAACCTCTGAGATTTTTACAAACTAGAAAAATAACAGGTTTCTGCAGCTGCTTTCAGAAAAATACATTGCCATGAGCTAAGCCTACACTACAATGTCAAATCATATTTCATATAGATGTACACATACACATATATATTCAATCCACATATATTCCATTTACATTTTTGAAAATAATACATGTGTTCCATCAAATTAATAAGAGTAATAGAAGACTTTTTCTAAAATTTATACACTAAGTATATCACAGTTTTCTAGTGATCGCTTTGATACAGCAACTGAGAATCTATGGCTTCAACACACAAAGAGGCTTACGTAAGAGAAAAGCACCACATAATACAAGATTTTAAACGTGATCATCATTGCTACTTTTAACTGGCAATTACCCAGGACATGTATTGTGAACTGCTTTGTGACTATGGTGACTCATTTAATCTTTGTGATTCTTGGTTTGATTTTCTCAAAAATATGAGTAACACCATTTTATAAACTTGTTCTAAAAATTAAATGAGAGAAAAATAATCCTTCTCTACATATTGAACACTTACAAAATTATAGGCATTGTGTCCAGATTTTTACACACTTACCTTATCGAAGCCTCATAACAACCTTATCTTTTAAATTACAGGCATTTTGTCCACCCAAATTTTTACTCATTTACCTTATGGAAGCCTCATAAGAATCCCCTCTTTTATAGATAAGCAAAGTGAGGCTCTGAGGAGTTAAAGACATGTTCACGATTGTGTCCTAATGAGTGTTGGAAGTGGGATTCAAATCCAGTTCTCTCTGATGCCAAAGGTGGTGCAACTTAATGAAGACCAAGTTATACTCAGTACATGGAGGGATCAAACATGTGGATTCCCTTTCTCTATCCTCTTATGTGTGAATTTCAATGGCTTTCACAGCCTCAGAACAATCCTAAACTCCCTCCCAGGTTGCCTTGCAGTCATTCCCTTCTTCTTGGAAATGACTGGGAATCTGCATATTTAGACCACAAGCGTCTCCTTAGAAACAGGTTTCTTAATTAAGAAATGAAATTTTTGGTCGTGGATGGTGGCTCATGCCTGTAATCCCAGTACTTAGGGAAGCTAAGGTGAGCAGATCACTTGTGGTCAGGAGTTCGAGACCGGCCTGACCAACATGGTGAAACCCCGTCTCTCCTAAAAAGGAAAAAATTAGGCGTGATGATGCATGTCTCTAATCCCAGCTACCGGGAGGCTAAGGCAGGAGAATCACTTGAATCAGGAGGCAGAGGTTACAGTGACCTAAATTATAGGTATTGTGTCGAGATTTTTACACACTTACCTTATAGAAGCCTCATAGAAAACCCCACTTTGAAATTACAAAGATTTTTTGCCATGGTTTTCCCACACTTACCTTATGGAAGCCTCATAGCAATCACACCTTTTATAGATGAGAAAACTGAGGCTTTGGATGCCTCTGGGGGAAACTTGGGCCAGCAACGGTCAGAGGAGCTCCTGAACTTAAGCAGTATCAGTCACCTCCATACCTTCTGGTGCCTCCTGGTGTCCAGTGAGCTGCTGTCAAGTCCCTCGCTGGCTCCCAAATTCGATTGGGCAGGCTCCATAACAGTGGAGTCTGGCGCTAGGGCCACAACCACCTCATGGATCTCAGAGCTTCAGGATGGCTTCACCCACTGCGCCCTGAGCTGGCCCCGTTTGCAGCTGGCACTGGGGGACAGCGTGTTTCGGGGGCCTCTGCGCCTCTATATCGCAGCCTGCGCCTTCGCTGTCTGCACATTCGTAGATATCAGAGCCACAGTCTGGCTCTGCAGAACCCTTGTGCCGGCCCTTATTGGGGCTGGCTTTGGAGCAAATGCGACAGGTCAGTGTGGTCCTCATGGGGCACCCCTGTTCTTCTCCGGCAGCTTGGGCCTTCGCTTACCCCCAAGTCTGCAGAGCTGAACACCTATCGCCTCTTCCTGGCAAAAGCATGGCTGGCACGGGCAGCCCTGGGCCATGGGGCGGCACTGCGCTAGCAGCCCGCATCCCGCATAACCCCCGTACCCTGAGCTGACTTGTCTGCTGAGAAAAACCTGCCAACATCTCTGGTTTATTTTAGGAGGGCCTGGAGGCAACAAGCCTGAGAGCTGTGACTGGGGGAGGAGAGAGCACAAACGGATTCATCCTCCTTCCACCACTGCCCAACAACTGAGGACCACCAACTGAAAAGAAACAACTGAGGGTAGCAACTAAGGGCACTAACCGAAGGCAACCAATGTGGGCATCCACTGAAGGCCACCAAGTGAAGGCCAGTTGCCCTGCCAACCAGACCACATCCTGGTTCAGAGGAAACAATCAGGTCCAGAATCCCCTGCATGCATCCCCACAATCCTGGAACTTGAGAGCACAGACACGTGGCTCACAAAGCCCCGCCCTGCCAGCGGCCCCGCCCCACCTTTAGTTCATTGCTGGCTGCTAGGACCTTTCAGGTTTCTCACTGTGAAGAAGTTCCTAGGGATCATCACCTTACAATGAATGATGTTAAAATTACCGAAACCAAATCTGCCTGATGCACTGTCTGAGATTCATAAAAACCCCTTTCCCCCATAATCTCTGAAAGATTAACAAACTAGAAATGAGACATTTCTGTGGGTGCTTTCAGAAAAAACCATTGCCATGAGCTAAGCCTAGTCTATAATATCAAGTCATATTTCATATATACACATATATATCGAATCCACGTATGTTCCATTTACATTTTTGAAAATAACACACATGTTCAAATTAACAAGACTAACAAAAGAAATGTTCTAAGATTTACACACTAAGTACATCACATTTTTCTTTTCTTTTCTTTTCTTTCTTTTTTTTTTTTTTTGAGACGAAGTCTTGCTCTGTCGCCCAGGCTGGAGTGCAGTGGCACAATCTTGGCTCACTGCAAGCTCCGCCTCCCAGGTTCACACCATTCTCCTGCCTCAGCCTCCTGAGTAGCTGGGACTACAGGCACCCGCCACCCTGCCCAGCTAATTTTTTGTATTTGTAATAGAGACGGGGTTTCACAGTGTTAACCACGATGGTCTCAATCTCCTGACCTTGTGATCCACCTGTTCTGGCCTCCCAAAGTGCTGGGATTACAGGTGTGAGCCACCGCGCCCGGCCAAGTACATCACATTTTTCTAATGATTGCTTTGATTGAGCAACTTAGAATCTGTGGTTTCGTAACACCAAGAGGATTATGGAAGAGAAAACCACAACATAATACAAAATTTTCAATGTGATCATCACTGCTACTTTTAACTAAAAATTACCCAATGAATGCATTGTGAACTGCTTTGTGACTTTGGTGATCTATTTATTCTGATCATTGGTTTGATTTTCTAAGATATATGAGTATCACCAATCTTATAAACTCATTCTAAAAATTAGATGAGAAAAAATAATCCTCCTTCTGCATATATTGAACCCTTTAAAAATTATAGGTATTGTGTCCAGATTTTTACACACTTACCTTATAGAAGCCTCATAGAAATGGTCTCTTTTAAGTTACCATCATTTTGCCATGGTTTGTACACACTTACCTTATGGAAGCCTCATAACAATCACACCTTTTATAGGTGAGAAAACTGAGGCTTTGGATACCTCTGGGGGAACCTTGGGCCAGCAATGACCAGAGGATCTGGTGAACTATAGCAGTATCCATTGCCTCCCTATCTTTGGGTGTCTTCTGGTGGCCAATATACTACTGTCAGGTCCCTCGCTGGCTCCCAAATTCGATTGGGCAGGCTCCAAAGCAGTGGAGTCCAGTGCTACTGCCACCTCCACCTCGTGGATCCCAGAGCTGCAGGAAGGCTTCACTCACCATGCCCTGAGATCACCCTGCTTGTGGCTGGCATTGGGGGACAGCATGTTCAGGGCGCCTCTGCTCCTGTACATCACAGCCTGCACCTTTGCTGTCTGCTCACTCATAGACGTCAGAGCCACAGGCTGGCTCTGCAGATCCCTTGTGATGGCCCTGATTGGGGCTACCTTTGGTGCACATGTGACAGTTCAGCGTGGTCCCCATGGGGCACCCCTGCTCTTCTCGGGGAGCTTCGGCCTTCGCTTGCCCCCAGGTCTACAGAGCTCAACACCTATCACCTCTTCCTTGCAAAGCCACGGCTGGCACGGGCAGCCCTGGGCCATGGGGTGGCACTGCGCTAGCGGCCCACACCCCGCATAACCCCCGTACCCTGAGCTGACTTGTCTGCTAAGAAAAACCTGCCAACATCTCTGGTTTATTTTAGAAGGGCCTGGAGGCAACAAGCTTGAGAGCTGTGACTGGGGGAGGAGAGAGCACAAACGGATTCATCCTCCTTCCAACACTGCCCAACAACTGAAGACCACCAACTGAGGACCACCAACTGAAGAGAAACAACTGAGGGTACCAACTGAGGGCACCAACTGAGGGCACTAATCGAAGGCAACCAATGAGGGCACCCACTGAAGGCCACCAAGTGAAGGCCAGTGGCCCTGCCAACCAGACCACATCCTGGTTCAGAGGAAACAATCAGGTCCAGAATCCCCTGCATGCATCTCCACAAACTTGGAACTTGAGAGCACAGGCACATGGCTCACAAGGCCCTGCCCTGCCAGTGGCCCCGACCCACCTTTCATTCATGCCGGCTGCTAGGACTTTTCAGGTTTCTCAACATGAAGAAGTTCCTCCTCTCCCTCTCCCTCTCCCTCTCCCTCTCCCTCTCCCTCTCCCTCTCCCTCTCCCTCTCCCTCTCCTCCCTCTCCCTCTCCTCCCTCTCCCTCTCCTCCCTCTCCCTCTCCTCCCTCTCCCTCTCCTCCCTCTCCCTCTCCTCCCTCTCCCTCTCCCTCTCCCTCTCCGGTCTCCCTCTCCTTCTTTTTTCGGTCTCCCGCTGTTATCGAGGCTGGACTGTACTGCCATGATCTCGGCTCGCTGCAACCTCCCGGCCTTGGGCTCCTGTGACTCTCCTGCCTCAGCCTGCCGAGTGCCTGGGATTGCAGTTGCGGGCCGCCACGCCTGAATGGTTTTTGTGTTTTTGGTGGAGACGGGGTTTCACCGTGTTGACCGGGCTGGTCTCCAGCTCCTGGCCTCGAGTGATCTGCCTGCCTCAGCCTCCCGAGGTGCTGGGATTGCAGACGGAGTCTCGCTCACTCAATGCTCAATGGTGCTCAGGCTGGAGTGCAGTGGCGTGATCTCAGCTCGCTGCAACCTCCACCTACCAGCCTCCTGCCTTGGCCTCTTAAAGTGCTAAGATTACAGCCTCTGCCCCGCCGCCACCCCGTCTAGGAAGTGAGGAGCATCTCTGCCTGGCCGCCCATCGTCTGGGATGTGAGGAGCCCCTCTGCCCGGCCGCCCTATCTGGGAAGTGAGGAGCGCCTCTGCCCGGCCGCCCATCGTCTGGGATGTGAGGAGCACCTCTGCCCGGCCGCCCTATCTGGGAGGTGAAGAGCGCCTCTGCCTGGCCGCCACCCCGTCTGGGATGTGAGGAGCACCTCTGCCCGGCCGCCCCGTCTGGGAGGTGAGGAGCGCCTCTGCCCGGCCGCCACCCCGTCTGGGAGGAAGTGAGGAGCGCCTCTGCCCGGTTGCCCCATCTGGGAAGTGAGGAGCGCCTCTGCCTGGCCGCCACCCCGTCTGGGAAGTGAGGAGCGCCTCTGCCCAGCCACCCCTTCCTTCTGGGAGGTGAGGAGCGCCTCTGCCGGGCCACCACCCCGTCTGGGAGGAAGTGAGGAGCACCTCTGCCCAGCTGCCCCATCTGGGAAGTGAGGAGCGCCTCTGCCCGGCTGCCACCCCCTATGGGAAGTGAGGAGTGCCTCTGCCCGGCCGCCCACTCTGGGAGGTGAGGAGCGCCTCTGCCTGGCCACTCCGTCTGGGAAGGGAGGAGCGCCTCTGCCCGGCCGCCCCGTCTGGGAGGTGAGGAGCACCTCTGCCCGGCCGCCACCCCGTCTGGGAGGAAGTGAGGAGCACCTCTGCCCGGCCGCCCCGTCTGGGAGGTGAGGAGCGCCTCTGCCTGGCCGCCACCTCGTCTGGGAGGAAGTGAGGAGCGCCTCTGCCCAGCTGCCCCATCTGGGAAGTGAGGAGCGCCTCTGCCTGGCTGCCACCCCGTATGGGAAGTGAGGAGCGCCTCTGCCCGGCCACCCCGTCTGGGAAGTGAGGAGTGCCTCTGCCTGGCCACCCCGTCTGGGAAGTGAGGAGCACCTCTGCCCGGCCACCCCGTCTGGGAAGTGAGGAGCGCCTCTGCCTGGCTGCCACCCCGTCTGGGAGGAAGTGAGGAGCGCCTCTGCCCGGCCGCCACCCCGTATGGGAAGTGAGGAGCGCCTCTGCCCGGCCGCCCCGTCTGGGAGGTGAGGAGTGCCTCTGCCCGGCTGCCACCCCGTCTGGGAGGAAGTGAGGAGCACCTCTGCCCGGCTGCCCCGTCTGGGAGATGAGGAGCACCTCTGCCCGGCCGCCCCGTCTGGGAGATGAGGAGTGCCTCTGCCTGGCCACCACCCCGTCTGGGAGGAAGTGAGGAGCGCCTCTGCCCGCCTGCCCCATCTGGGAAGTGAGGAGTGCCTCTGCCCGGCCGCCATCCCATATGGGAAGTGAGGAGCGCCTCTGCCTGACCACTCCATCTGGGAGGTGAGGAGCGCCTCTGCCCGGCCGCCCCGTCTGGGAGGTGAGGAGTGCCTCTGCCTGGCCGCCACCCCGTCTGGGAGGAAGTGAGGAGCACCTCTGCCCGGCTGCCCCGTCTGGGAGATGAGGAGCACCTCTGCCTGGCTGCCGCCCAGTCTGGGAGATGAGGAGCACCTCTGCCCGGCCGCCCCGTCTGGGAGATGAGGAGCACCTCTGCCCGGCTGCCCCGTCTGGGAGATGAGGAGCACCTCTGCCCGGCCGCCCCGTCTGGGAGGTGAGGAGTGCCTCTGCCCGGCTGCCACCCTGTCTGGGAGGAAGTGAGGAGCACCTCTGCCCGGCCGCCCCCTCTGGGAAGTGACGAGCGCCTCTGCCTGGCCGCCACCCTGTCTGGGAGGAAGTGAGGAGCGCCTCTGCCTGGCTGCCCCATCTGGGAAGGGAGGAGCGCCTCTGCCCGGCCGCCACACCGTCTGGGAAGTGAGGAGCGCCTCTGCCCGGCCGCCACACCGTCTGGGAAGTGAGGAGCGCCTCTGCCCGGCCGCCCCCTCTGGGAAGTGAGGAGTGCCTCTGCTCGGCCGCCCCGTCTGGGAGATGAGGAGCGCCTCTGCCTGGCCGCCCCGTCTGGGAGGTGAGGAGCGCCTCTGCCCGGCTGCCACCCGGTCTGGGAGGAAGTGAGGAGCACCTCTGCCCGGCCGCCCCCTCTGGGAAGTGACGAGCACCTCTGCCTGGCTGCCACCCTGTCTGGGAGGAAGTGAGGAGCCTCTGCCTGGCTGCCCCATCTGGGAAGGGAGGAGCGCCTCTGCCCAGCCGCCACACCGTCTGGGAAGTGAGGAGCGCCTCTGCCCGGCCGCCACACCGTCTGGGAAGTGAGGAGCGCCTCTGCCCGGCCGCCCCCTCTGGGAAGTGAGGAGTGCCTCTGCTCGGCCGCCTCGTCTGGGAAGTGAGGAGCGCCTCTGCCCGGCCGCCCCGTCTGGGAGGTGAGGAGCGCCTCTGCCCGGCTGCCACCCGGTCTGGGAGGAAGTGAGGAGCGCCTCTGCCCGGGCGGCCCCGTCTGGGAAGCGAGGAGCGCCTCTGCCCGGGCGGCCCCGTCTGGCAAGCGAGGAGCGCCTCTGCCCGGGCGGCCCCGTCTGGGAAGCGAGGAGCGCCTCTGCCCGGGCAGCCCCGTCGGGGAAGTGAGGAGCGCCTCTGCCCAGCCGCCCCGTCTGGGAGGAGAGGAGCGCCTCTGCCCGGGCGGCCCCGTCTGGGAAGCGAGGAGCGCCTCTGCCCGGCCGCCCTGTCTGGGAGGTGAGGAGCGCCTCTGCCCGGCTGCCCTGTCTGGGAGGTGTACCCAACAGCTCCGAAGAGACAGCGACCATTGGGTGCGGGCCATGAGGACGATGGCGGTTTTGTTGAAGAGAAGGGGAGGAAGTGTGGGGAAAGGAAGGAGAGATCAGATTGTTGCTGTGTTTGTGTAGAAAGGGGTGGGCATAGGAGACTCCATTTTGTTCTGACTAGGAGAATTTCTTCTACCTTGGGATGCTGTTGATCTATGGCCTTTCCCCCAGCCCCGTGTTCTCTGAAACATATGCTGTGTCAACTCAGGGTTAAATGGATTAAGGGCGGTGCAAGATGTGCTTTGTTAAACAGATGCTTGAAGGCAGCATGCTCTTTAAGAGTCATCACCACTCCCTAATCTCAAGTACCCAGGGACACAAACACTGCAGAAGGCCGCAGGGACCTCTGCCTAGGAAAACCAGAGACCTTTGTTCATGTGTTTATCTCCTGACCTTCTCTCCACTATTATCCTATGACCCTCCCATATCCCCCTCTCCAAGAAACACCCAAGAATGATCAACAAATACTTCATGAATTAAAAAAAATAATAAAAAAAGAAAAAAAATTAATTTGAGATGGATTAAAGACTTAAACGTTAGACCTAAAACCATAAAAACCCTAGAAGAAAACCTAGGCAATACCATTCAGGACACAGGCATGGGCAAGGACTTAATGTCAAAAACACCAAAAGCAATGGCAACAAAAGCCAAAATTGACAAATGGGACCTAACTAAACTAAAGAGCTTCTGCACAGCAAAAGAAACTACCATCAGAGGAAGGCAACCTACAGAATGGGAGAAAATTTTTGCTATCTACCCATCTGACAAAGGGCTAATATCCAGAATCTACAATGAACTCAAATTTACAAGAAAAAAACAAACAACCCCATCAACAAGTGGGGGAAAGATATGAACAGACACGTCTCAAAAAAAGACATTTATGCAGCCAAAAGACACATGAAAAAATGCTCACCATCACTGGCCATCAGAGAAATGCAAATCAAAACCACAATGAGATACCATCTCACGCTAGTTAGAATGGCGATCATTAAAAAGTCAGGAAACAACAAGTGCTGGAGAGGATGTGGAGAAATAGGAACACTTTTACACTGTTGGTGGGAATGTAAACTAGTTCAACCATTGTGGAAGACAGTGTAGTGATTCCTCAAGGATCTAGAACTAGAAATACCACGTGACCCAGCCATCCCATTACTGGGTATATACCCAAAGGATTATAAATCATGCTGCTATAAAGACACATGCACATGTATGTTTACTGCAGCACTATTCACAATAGCAAAGACTTGGAATCAACCCAAATGTCCATCTATGATAGACTGGATTAAGAAAATGTGGCACATAATACAGCATGGAATACTATGCAGCCATAAAAAAGGATGAGTCCATATCCTTTGTAGGGACATGGATGAAGCAGGAAACCATCATTCTCAGCAAACTATCGCAAGGACAAAAAACCAAACACCGCATGTTCTCACTCATAGGTGGGAATTGAACAATGAGAACACTTGGACACAGGAAGGGGAACATCACACACCGGGGCCTGTTGTGGGGTGGGGGTAGTGGGGAGGGATAGCATTAGGAGATATACCTAATGTAAATGATGAGTTAAGGGGTGCAGCACACCAACATGGCACATGTATACATATGTAACAAACCTGCACGTGTGTACATGTATCCTAGAACTTAAAGTATAATAATAATTTTAAAAAAAGGAAAGAAAATAACATTTATCTTCAATCAAGTTAGAGTTTTTCCATAATGGAACTGGAAGAAGCATTATAGAACACTTCTAGTTCAACCCCATCTTTTAACAGAAGAGAAAGCTGACTTCTCCAAATTAATCAAAGGTTAAAATACTTTCTTCAATGCATTTCCATAAAACGCTAATGAGTATGTCAGTTTGTAGAACTAAACATTTTCCCCTTGATAAACAAATCATTCCTTCTAAGTTAATAGATAGTAAGTTCAAATACACCCTGCTAGCCTAAAGTAAGCTATTAGTTTACAATAGAACTCCCCAAACGGATGTTACAGGTTATGTAACATTTGCTTTAAAAAAAATTCATGGTGAAGTACTGAAAACAGCAGGATAAAATATTTCACACACATTTCTTAACTGTTTCAACTTCTCACAGCCTTTACTTTGCTGATGTGTGCTGTACAAGTCTCTGAAAGAGGGGAATGTAATATGAAGCATGGTTCAATTTTACTTGCTAGAGGAACTGCTTTTTGCAAATCTTCTCAAGAAACTAGTATCCCACAGAACATATTTTGAAAAACCTGGAAGGTTCACTTTTAGTGAAGAGATAGCACAGGAAGCCAAGTGCATGGCTCCCCTTTTAACTCATGCTAACAGAGGCCAAGATCAATGCCAGTTACTTGACTTAACTGCGATAACAGTCACCTCAATCTTGTTTTATCTTATGCTAATGCCTCCTCACAACAGGCTGGACAGTGGAAAATCGGAGGCTGAAATAAACCTTACACATGACAAAAGTACAACAAAGTAGTTCTCTTAGTTTAAAATAAATTTTCTCATTCCCCAGTAAAAAAAAAAAAAAAAAAAAAAAAAAAAAAAGAAGTTCCTAGGGATCACTGCCTTACAATGAATGATGCTAAAATTACTGAAACCAAATCTGCCTCATGTACTATCTGGGATTCATAGAACCCCCCTTTGCTCCATAATTTCTGAAACATTAAAAAACTAGAAATAAGAAATATTTCTGAAGGTGCTTTCAGAAAAAAACATTGCCATGAGCTAAGTCTACTCTATAATGTCAAGTCATATTTCATATATGTACATATATATCCAATCCACATATATTCGATTTACATTTTTGAAAATAACACATATGTTCAATCAAATTAACAAGAGTAATACAAGAAATTTTCTAACATTTACACACTAAGCACATCACATTTTTCTAATGATCGCTTTGATAGAGCAACTTAGAATCTATGGTTTCAAAACACCAAGAGGATTATGTAAGAGAAAACCACAACATAATACAACATTTTCAATGTGAAAATCATTGGTGCTTTTAACTAGAAATTACCCAGTGAATGCATTGTGAATTGCTTTGTGACCTTGGTTATCTATTTATTCTTTCTGATCATTGGTTAGATTGTCTAAGAAATATGAGTATTACCAATTTTATAAACTTGCTCTGAAAATTAGATGAGAAAAAATAATCCTCCTCCATATACTGAACGCTTAAAAAATTATAGGTATTGTGTCCAGACTTTTACATACTTACCATATAGAAGCCTCATAGAAACCCTGTCTTTCCAATTACAAGCATTTTGCTATGGTTTTTACACACTTACCTTATGGAAATCTCAAAACAATCACGTCTTTTATAGATGAGAAAACTGAGGTTTGGATGCTTCTGGGGGAATCTTGGGCCAGCAACGGACAGAAGAGCTCCTGAATTTAAGCAGTATCTGTCACCTCCCTACCTTTTGGTGTCTTCTGGTGGCCAGTGTGCTGCTGTCAGGTCCCTCGCTGGCTCCCAGATTTGATTGGGCAGGCTCCAAAGCAGTGGAGTTCAGCACTACTGCCACCTCCACCTCGTGGATCCCAGAGCTGCAGGATGGCTTCACCCACCACACCCTGAGCTGGCCCCACTTGTGGCTGGCATTGGGGGACAGCACATTCCAGGCACCGCTGCTACTGTATATCCTGGCCTGCACCTTCACTGTCTGCACACTCTTAGATGTAAGAGGCACAGGCTGCCTCTGCAGAACTCTTGTGTCGGCCCTCACTGGGGTAGCTTTGGTGCACATGCGACAGGTCAGTGTGGTCCCCATGGGGCACCCTGCTCTTCTCCAGCAGCTTGGGCCTTCGTTTGCCCCCAAGTCCGCAGGGCTCAACACTTATCACCTCTTCCTTCCAAAAGCATGGCTGGCATGGGCAGCCCTGGGCCATGGGGTGGCACTGCACTAGCATCCCACACCCTGCATAACCCCTGTACTCTGAGCTGACTTGTCTGCCAAAAAAAAAAAAACCTGCCAACCTGTCCAGTTTATTTTAGAAGGTCCTAGATGCAATAAGCCTGAGAGCTGTGACTGGGGGAGGAGAGGGAAAAATGGATTCCTCCTTCTTCCACCACTGCCGAACAACTGAAGACCACCAACTGAAGAGAAACAATTGAGGACCACCAATTGAAGAGCACCAACTGAGGGTACCAACTGGGGGTGCTAACCGAAGGCAACCAATGAGGGCACCCACTGAAGGCCACCAAGTGAAGGCCAGTTGTCCTGTCAACCAGACCGCATCCTGGTTCAGAGGAAACAATCAGGTCCAGAATCCCCTGCATGCATCCCCACAAACCTGGAACTTGAGAGCACAGGCACATGGCTCACGAGGCCCCGTCCTGCCAGCGGGGCCACCCCACCTTTCATTCATTGCTGGCTGTTAGGACCTTTCAGGTTTCCCACTGAGAAGAAGTTCCTAGGGATCATCACCTTACAATGCATGATGCTAAAATTGCTGAAACCAAATCTGCCTCACACAGTGTCTGGGATTCATAGAATCCCCTTTCCCCCATAACCTCTGAAACATTAACAAACTAGAAATAAGAGTGATTTCTGCAGGTGCTTTCAGAAAAAAACATTGCCATGAGCTAAGCCTACTCTATAATGTCAAGTTATATTTCATATATACTCGTATATGTCCAATCAATATATATTCCATTTACATTTTTGAAAATAACACACATGTTCAATCAAATTAACAAACTAACAGAAGAAATTTTCTAAAATTTACACACTAAGTACATCACATTTTTCTAATGATCACTTTGATAGAGCAACTTAGAATCTGTGGTTTCAAAAGACCAAGAGGATTATGTAAGTGAAAACCACCGCATAATAGAAAATTTTCAATGTGATCATCTTTGCTACTGTTAACTAGAAATTACCCAGTGAATGCATTGTGAACCGCTTTGTGACTTTGGTGATCTATTTATTTTTTTCTTATCATTGGTTAGATTGTCTAAGAAATATGAGTATCACCAATTTTACAAACTTGCTCTGAAAATTATATGAAAATAAATAATCCTCCTTCTCCATACATTGAACACTTAAAAAATTATAGATATTGTGTCCAGATTTTTACACACTTACCTTATAGAAGCCTCATAGAAGCCCTCTCTTTTAAGTTACAAGCATTTTGCTATGGTTTTTACACACTTACCTTATGGAAGCCTCATAACAATCATATCGTTTATAGATGAGAAAACTGAGGCTTCGGATGCCTCTGGGGGAAACTTGGGCCAACAACGGCCAGAGGAGCTCCTGAACTTAAGCAGTATCAGTTACCGCCCTACCTTCTGGGGTCTCCTGGTATCCAGTGTGCTGCTGTCAAGTCCCTCGCTGGCTCCCAAATTTGACTGGGCAGGTTCCATAACAGTGGAGTCTGGCGCTAGGGCCACCACCACCTCATGGATCTCAGAGCTTCAGGATGGCTTCACCCACTGCGCCCTGAGCTGGCCCCATTTGCAGCTGGCACTGGGGGACAGCGTGTTTCGGGTGCCTCTGCTCCTCTATATCTCAGCCTGCGTCTTCGCTGTCTGCACCTTCATAGATGTCAGAGCCACAGGCTAGTTCTGCAGAACCCTTGTGCTGGCCCTGACTGGGGCTGGCTTTGGTGCACATGCGACAGGTCAGTGTGGTCCCCATGGGACACCCCTGCTCTTCTTGGGCAGCTTGGGCCTTCGCTTGCCCCCAAGTCTGCAGAGCTGAACACCTATTGCCTCTTCCTGGCAAAAGCGTGGCTGGCACGGGCAGCCCTGGGCCATGGGGCGGCACTGCGCTAGCAGCCCACATCCGGCATAACCCCCGTACCCTGAGCTGACTTGTCTGCTAAGAAAAACCTGCCAACATCTCTGGTTGATTTTAGGAGGGCCTGGAGGCAACAAGCCTGAGAGCTGTGACTGGGGGAGGAGAGAGTACAAACGGATTCATCCTCCTTCCAACACTGCCCAACAACTGAAGACCACCAACTGAAGAGAAACAACTGAGGGTACCAACTGAGGGCACTAACTGAAGGCAACCAATGTGGGCATCCACTGAAGGCCACCAAGTGAAGGCCAGGTGCCCTGCCAACCAGACCACATCCTGGTTAGAGGAAACAATCAGGTCCAGAATCCCCTGCATGTATCCCCACAAACTTGGAACTTGAGAGCACAGACACGTGGCTCACAATGCCCCGCCCTGCTAGTGGCCCCACCCCACCTTTCATTCATTGCTGGCTGCTAGGACCTTTCAGGTTTCTCACTGTGAAGAAGTTCCTAGGGATCATCACCTTACAATGAATGATGCTAAAATTATTGAAACCAAATCTGCCTCATGCAGTGTCTGAGATTCATAGAACCGCCATTTCTCCATAATCTCTGAAACATTAACAAACTAGAAATAAGAGCGATTTCTGCAGGTGCTTTCAGAAAAAACATTGCCATGAGCTAAGCCTACTCTCTAATTCAAGTTATATTTCATATGTACACATATATATCGAATCCACGTATGTTCCATTTACATTTTTGAAAATGGCACACATGTTCAATCAAATTAACAAGACTAACAGGAGAAATTTTCTAACATTTACACACTACACATTTTTCTAATGATCACTTTGATAGAGCAGCTTAGAATCTATGGTTTCAACAAAGCAAGAAGCTTAGGTGACAGAAAACCGCCACAAAATACAAGATTTTCAATATGATCATCATTGCTACTGTTAACTAGAAATTACCCAGTAAATGTATTGTGAACTGTTTTGTGACTATGGTGATTTATTTAGTCTGTCTGATCATTGGTTTGATTGTCTAAAAAATAAGAGTATCCCCAATTTTATAAACTTGGTCTAAAATTTATGGTCTAAAAAGGAGAGAAAGATAATCCTCCTTATCCACATATTGAACACTTAGAAAATAGTAGACATTTTGTCCAGACTTTTACACACTTACCTTATAGAAGCCTCATAACAACCCTCTCCTTTAAATTACAAGGATTTTGCCATGGTTTTTACACACTAACCTTATGAAAGCCTTACAACAATCACATCTTCTATAGATGAGCAAACTGAGGCTCAGATGAGTTAAAAACACATTCAGCATCACATCATAAACAGTGATGGAAGAGGTATTAAAATCCACTTTTCTCTGATGCCAAAAATGGTGCAATTTAAGGAAGACCAAATTATACCAAGAACATGGAGAGATCAGAACATGTGGATTCTCTTTTCTACCCCCTCCTGTGTGAATTTCAACGGCTTGCACTGCCTCAGAACAATCCTAAACTCCCTCCCAGGTTGCCTTGCAATGGTTGCCTTTTCCTTGAGGATGATGAGGAAACTACATATTTGGACCACAAGCATCACCTTTCAACAGGTGTGTTCATCAATAAATGAAATTTGCTAGGTCTTATGTTACTAAGTGTGAATTGTCCAGCTTCTCTGCAATAAATAAAGGGGCTATTCCATGTAAAAAATCACAGCATCCACTGAATTTTTGCAGAAAGCTTTGGAACTATGCTGCAGGAGCATCTTACTGAGAGTTGTGCAGGAAGACCAGCCAAAACACACAAAGCAGGAGCACCTCCCAAGGCCAGGTGTGGTGGTTCTCGCTTGTCATCCCAACAAAGTGGGAGGCCAACATGGGTGAATCACTTGAGGCCAGGGGTTTGAGACCAGCCTGGGCAACACAGTGAGACCCTGTCTCTACAAGAAATCATTTTTTATTATTAGAATCAAGAAGAGTACCTCTAACCCTCAGCCATTACTTTAGGAGAGAGAGCTCTGCTCTACAACGAAAAATATGAAATTGGGGGTCCCAATATGGCTACTTAAGTTTAAATACAAGAGCTCTCGCATATTTCCTCTACCGTAATGAAATCTGTAGCATACATTTTGTAATCTGAAATCTTAGTTTTGACCAGCCTAAGAAAAGAAGAAGAGGGCCCAGAAGTGGGCATTTGGACAGGGCAAGGGAAAGTAACTGGCTGGATGCAACAGGGAAAGAAGAAGGGGTGGGGAGTGGAATCAGAGCAAGTCCTCCTGCTTGGGGCCTGGGCCTAGGAAAGCAAACTAGGGGCAGGAGGGAGGAGCCCTAGGCTGTGGGTGCCTCTGGGGGGAACCATGGGTGAGCAACTGCCAAAGGAGCTCCTAAGGCAGTCTCCCTTAGGAGACTCCTAAGGGAGTCTCCCTACCTTTTGGCGTCTTCTGGTCGTCATGACTCCTGAATCAGACTGGGCAGGCTCCAAATCAGTGGAGTCTGGCGCTACTCCCACCGCCACCTCGTGGATCTCAGAGCTGCAGGAAGGCTCCAAAAATCGCATCCTGAGCTGGCCCCGCTTGGGGCTGGCATTAAGGGACAGCTTGTTCCGGGTGCCCCTGCTCCTCTGTGCTGGGGCCTGCGCCTTTCCTGGCTGCCCACTCATAGATGTCAGAGCCGCAAGACGGCTCCGCAGAAGCCCTGTGGGGGCCCTGCCTGGGGCTGGCTTTGGTGCACATGCGACAAGTCAGTGTGGTCCCCATGGGGCACCTCTGCTCTTCTCGGAAAGCTTGGGCCTTCGCTTGCCCCCACGCCTGCAGAGCTGAGCACCCGCCACCTCTCCCCAGGAAAGGCAACCAAATGCCACCAACTGAAGGCACCCACTGAAGGCACTAACTGAAGGCCGGTTGCCCTGCCAACCAGATCGCGTCCTGCTTAGGAGGAACCAATCAGGCCTTGAGTTCCCCTCATGCGCAGCCCTTCCATTTGTGATGTGGGAGTCCAGGCACTGGCTCACAAGGCCCTGCCCCACAGCGGCCCCGCCCCACCTTTCATTTATTAGTAGCTGGTAGCAACTTTCAGGTTTCCTCACTGTGAATTATGAATATGAATTATGCGGAAATTACTGTATACTAATGTGCCTCATACCGTATCTGACATTCAAACATCCCCTTTGCCCCGTCGCAACTCATTTTTTTTGGAAACTAGAAAAAATACAAATTTCGGCAGGTATTTTCAGAAGAAAACATTGCCATGAGCTAAGATTACTCTATGATGTCAAGTCTTATTTCATATATCAATACATATTCATATTCACAATCCAAAACGCACATATTCAATCAAATTAACAAGACTAACCGTGGAAATTTTCTAAAATTTATACACTGAGTACATCACATTTGTCTAATGAACACTTTGATAGAGCAACTTAGACTCTATGGTTTCCACAAATGAAGAGGCTCATGGAAGAGAAAACCGCCACATAATACAAGATTTTCAATGTGATCATCATTGCTACTTTTAAGTAGCAATTACCCAGTAAATACACTGTGAACTGCTTTGTGAGTGTGGTGATTTATTTAAACTTATTGGTCTTTTGATTACCTTAAAAATATGAATAATGCCAATTGTATAAACTTGTTCTAAAAATAAAAGGAGAGAAAACCCTCCTCCTTCATATATTGTACAATTACAAAATCAAAGGCATTGTGTCCAGATTTTTACACACTTACCTTATTGAAGCCTCATAACAACCCAGTCTTTTAAATTACAGGCATTATTCCCTGATTTTTGCACACTAGTATTATGCAAGCCTCATAAGAATCCCTACTTTTATAGATGAGCAAACTGAGGCTCAGAGGATTTAAAAACTCATTCACCATCACATTGTAATGAGAGACGGAACTGGGATACAAATCCAGTTCTCTCTGACCCCAAAGGTGGTGCACCTTCATGAAGACCATCTTATACCCCACACATGGAGGGACCAAAACATGTGGATTCCCTTTCTCTGCCTTCTTATGGGTGAATTTCAATGGCTTTCACGGCCTCAGGACAATCCTAAAATCCCTCCCTGGTTGCCTGTAGTGGCCATCACTTCTTCCTTTTCATGATTAGGAATCTGCATCTTTGGACCACAAGCATCTATAAACAGTTGTTTTGTTCAAGAAACAAAATTTTCTAGGCCTTAGGTTACTAACTGTGAATTGTCTAGCTTCTCTGCAATAAACAAAAGGGCTCTTCCATGTAAAAATATCACAGGATCCGCTGAATTTGTGCATAAAGGTTTGGAACCATACTGCAGTAGCATCTTACTAACAGCTGTGCAGGAAGATTAGCCAAAACACACAAAGCTAGAGCACCTCCAAAGGCCAGGCATGGTGGTTCTTGCTTATCATGCCAGCAAAGTGGGAGGCCAAGGTGGGTGGATCATTGAGGCCAGGAGTTTGAGACCAGCCTGGGCAACACAGTGAGATCCTGTCTCTACAAAAAATCCTTTTTTATTATTAGAATCAAGAAGAGTACCTCTGACCCTCTGACATTGCCTTAGGAGGGAGGGCTCTGGCCTAGAACTCAAGATATGAAGTTGTGAGTCCCAATGAGGCTACTTAAGTTTAAATACAAGAGCTGTCAGACATTTCCTCTACAGCAATGAAATCTGTGGCATAAATTTTGTGTTCTAAAAATGTAGTTTTCGGACAGCCTAGGAGAAGAAGAATGCCCAGAACTGGGCATTGGGGTAGGTAGGTAGGAGGAAAGAAACCGGCTGGACACAGCAGGGAAAAAAGAAGTGGTGGGGAGGCAAGGCAGAGCCAGTCCTCCTTCTTGAGGCCTGGGCTTAGGATAGCAAACTAGGGGCAGGAGGGAGGAGCCCCAGGCTTTGGATGCCTCTGGGGGAACTTTGGGCCAGCAGCAGCCAGAGGAGCTTCTAAACGTAGGTGGTATCTGAAGCCTCCTTACCTTTGGGCATCTTCTGGTCGCCAATGTGCTGCAGTCAGGACCCTTGCTGGCTCCCAAATTCAACTGGGCAGGCTCCAAAGCATTGGGGTCTGGGGCTACTGCCACCTCCACCTTGTGGATCTCAGAGCTGCAGGACGGCTTCACCCACCCCACCGTGAGCTGGCCCCGCTTGAGGCTGGCATTGGGGGCCTCTGCTCCTGTATATCGCGGCCTGTGCCTTCGCTGTCTGCATACTCATAGACGTCAGAGCCACAGGCTGGCTCTGCAGAACCCTTGTACTGGCCCTGATTGGGGCTGGCTTTGGTGCACATGCGACAGTTCAGTGTGGTCCCCATGGGGCACCCATGCTCTTCTCAGACAGCTTGGGCCTTCGCTTTCACCCAAGTCTGCAGAGCTCAACACCTATCGCCTCTTCCTGGCAAATGCATGTCTGGCATGGGCAGCCCTGGGCCATGGGGTAGCACTGCATTAGCAGCCTGTACCCTGTGTTGCCCCCATACTCTGAGCTGACTTGTCTGCTAAAAAAAAAACTACTAACCTGTCTGGTTTATTTTAGAAGGGACTGGATGCAACAAGCCTGAGAGCTGTGGCCTGGGGAAGAGAGAGCACAAACGGATTCATCCTCCTTCCACCACTGCTGAACAACTGAAGACCACGAACTGCAGACCACCAACTGAAGAGAAACAACTGAGGGTACCAAGTGAGGGCACTAACCGAAGGCAACCAATGAGGACACCCACTGAAGGCCACCAAGTGAAGGCCAGTTGCCCTGCCAACCAGAACGCATCCTGGTTAGAGGAAACAATCAGGCCCAGAATCCTTTGCATGTGTCCCCCCAACTTGGAATTCAGAGCTTAAGCACCAGGTTCACAAGGCCCCGCCCTGCCAGTGGACCCGCCCCTCCTTTCATCCATTGTTGGCTGCTGGGAGCTTTCAAGTTGCTCGCTGTGATGAAGTTCCTAGGGATCATCACGTTACAATGAATGATGCTAAAATTACTGAACCCAAATCTGCCTCATATATTCATAGTGCCCCTTTCCCCCATAACCTCTGAGATTTTTCAACCTGAAAAATGACAGAGTTCTGCAGTTGCTTGCAGAAAAACACATTGCCATGAGCGACGCCTACACTATAATGTCAAATCACATTTCATATATATATACACATATATATTCAATCCACATATACTCCCTTTACATATTTTAAAATAACACACATATTCAATCAAATTAACAAGAGTAATAGAGGACATTTTCTGAAATGTATACACTAAGTATATCACAGTTTTCTAGTGATCACTTTGATACAACAACTTAGAATCTATGGCTTCAACACACAAAGAGGCTTACGTAAGAGAAAAGCACCACGTAATACAAGATTTTAAATGTGATCATCATTGCTACTTTTAACTGGCAATTACCCAGGAAATGTATTGTGAACTGCTTTGTGACTATGGTGACTCATTTAATCTTTGTGATCCTTGATTTGATTTTCTCAAAAACATGAGTAACACCATTTTATAAACTTGCTCTAAAAATTAAATGAGAGAAAAATCATCCTCTGTATATTGAACACTAACAAAATTACAGGACTTGTGTCCAGATTTTTACACACTTGCCTTATCAAAGCCTCATAATAACCCTATCTTTTAAATTAAAGGCATTTTGTCCACCCAAATTTTTACTCATTTACCTTACAGAAGCCTCGTAAGAATCCCCTCTTTTATAGATAAGCAAAATGAGGCTCAGAGGAGTTAAAAACACATTCACCATCACATCCTAATGAGTGTTGGAACTTGGATTCAAATCCAGTTCTCTCTGATGCCAAAGGTGGTGCAACTTAATGAAGAACAAGTTATACCCGGTACATGGAGGGATCAGACATGTGGATTCCCTTTCTCTATCCTCTTATATGTGAATTTCAATGGCTTTCACAACCTCAGAACAATCCTAAACTCCCTCCCACTTTGCCTTGCCGTCATTCCCTTCTTCTTGGAAATGACTGGGAATCTGCATATTTAGACCACAAGCATCTCCTTAGAAAAAGGGTTGTTGATCAATAAATGAAATTTTTAGCCAGGGATGGTGGCTCATGCCTGTAATCCCACTACTTAGGGAAGCCAAGGTGAGTGGATCACGTGAGGTCAGGACTTCGAGATCAGCTTGACCAACACGGTGAATCTCCATCGCTCTTGAAAATGATAAAATTGGTCCAGCCTGATGGCGCATGCCTGTAATCCCAGCTACTCAGGAGGCTAAGGCAGGAGAATCGCTTGAACCCAGGAGACAGAGGTTACAGTGACCTAAATTACAGGTATTGTGTCCAGATTTTTACACATTTACCTTATAAAAGCCTCATAGAAACCCTCTCTTTTACATTACAAACATTTTGCCATGGTTTATGCACTTACCTTATGGAAACCGCATAACAATCACATCTTTTATAGACGAGAAAACTGAGGCTTTGGATGCCTCTTGGGGAACCTTAGGCCATCAGCAGCCAGAGGAGCTCCTGAACTTAAGTGGTATCCATTGCCTCCCTACCTTTTGGCGTCTTCTGGTGTCCAATGTGCTGCTGTCAGGACCCTTGCTGGCTCCCAAATTCAATCGGGCAGCCTCGAAAGCAGTGGAGTCCTGCGCTACAGACACCTCCACCTCGTGGATCTCAGAGCTGCAGGACAGCTTCAGCCACCACACCCTGAGCTCGCCCGGCTTGTGGCTGTCATTGGGGGACAGCATGTTCCGGGTGCCTCTGCTCCTGTATATCGCGTCCTGCATCTTCGCTGTCTATACACTGGGAGATGTCAGAGCCACAGGCTGGCTCTGCAGAACCCTTGTGCCAGCGCTGATTCAGGCTGGCTTTGGTGCACATGCGACAGTTCAGTGTGGACCCCATGGGGCACCCCTGCTCTTCTCGAGCAGATTGGGCCTTCACTTGCCCCCAAGTCTGCAGAGCTGAATACTTTTCGCCTCCTCCTGGCAAAAGCATTGCTGGCATGGGCAGCCCTGGGCCATGGGGCAGCACTGCACTAGCAGCCCTCACCCTGTGTCACCCCTGTACCATGAGCTGAATTGTCTGCTAAAAAAAACCTTGCCAACCTCTCTGGCTTATTTTAGAAGGGCCTGGAGGCAACAAGCCTGAGAGCTGTGACTGGGACAGAGATAGCACAGATTCATCCTCCCTCCACAACTGCCCAACAACTGAAGACCACCAACTGAGGACCACCAATGGAAGAGCACCAACTGAGGGTACCAACTGAGGGGACTAACCAAAGGTAACCAATGAGGGCACCCACTGAAGGCCACCGAGTGAAGGCCAGTTATCATGCCAACCAGACCACATCCTGATTCAGGGGAAACAATCAGGTCCAGAATCCCCTGCATGCATCCCCACAAACTTGGAACTCGAGAGCACAGGCACATGGCTCATAAGACCCGCCCTGCCAGCAGCCCCACCCTGCCTTTCATTCATTGCTGGCTGCTAGGACCTTTCAGGTTTCTCACTGTGAAGAAGTTCCTAGGGATCATCACCTTACAATGAATGATGCTAAAATTACTGAAACAAAATCTACCTCACACAGTGTCTGAGATTCATAGAAACCCCTTTTCCCCCATAATCTCTGAAACATTGAGAAATTAGAAATAAGAGTGATTTCTGCAGGTGCTTTCGGAAAAAAACATTGCCATGAGCTAAGCCTACTCTATAATGCCAAGTCATATTTCTTATATACACATATATCCCCAATCCACATATGTTCCATTTACATTTTTGAAAATAACACACATGTTCAATGAAATTAACAAGACTAACAGAAGAAATTTTCTAAAATGTACCCATGAAGTACATCACATTTTCCTAATGATCACTTTGATGGGGCAACTTAGAATCTGTGGTTTCATAACACCAAGAGGATTATGTAAGAGAAAACTACCAGATAATACACAATTTTCAATGTGATCCTCATTGCTACTTTTAACTAGAAATTACCCAGTGAATGCATTGTGAACCGCTTTGTGACTTTGGTGATCTATTTATTTTTTCTGATCATTGGTTTGATTGTCAAAGATACATGAGTATCACCAGTCTTACAAACTCATTCTAAAAATTAGATGAAAAAAATAATCCTCCTTCTCCATACACTGAACACTTAAAAAATTATAGGTATTGTGTCCAGATCTTTACACACTTACCTTATAGAAGCCTCATAGAAACCCTCTCTTTTAAGTTACAAGCATCTTGCCATGGTTTTTAGGCACTTACCTTATGGAAGCTTCATAACAATCACATCTTTTATAGATGAGAAAACTGAGGCTTTGGATGTCTCTGGGGGAAACTTGAGCCAGCAACGGCCAGAGGATCTTCCGAACTTCAGCAGTATCCATTGCCTCCCTATCTTTGGGCATCTTCTGGTTGCCAGTGTACTGTGGTCAGGTCCCTCGCTGGCTCCCAAATTCGACTGGGCAGGCTCCAAAGCAGTGGAGTCCAGCGCTACTGCCACCTGCGCCTCATGGATCCCAGAACTGCAGGACGGCTTCACCCACTGCACCCTGAGCTAGCCCCACTTGCAGCTGGTATTGGGGGACAGCATGTTCAGGGTGCCTCTTGTCTTGTATATCACAGCATGTGCCTTTGCTATCTGCACACTCATTGATGTGAGAGCTACAGGCTGGCTCTGCAGAACCCTTGTGCTGGCCCTGATTGGGGCTGCCTTTGGTGCACATGTGACAGTTTAGTGTGGTCCACGTGGGGCACTCCTGCTCTTCTCAGGCAGCTGGGCCTTCACTTGCCACCTATCACCTCTTCCTAGCAAAGGCATGGCTGCCAGAGGCAGCCCTGAGCCATGGGGCAGCAATGCGCTAGTAGCTGACACCCCACATCACCCCCGTACCCTTAGCTGACATGTCTGCTAAGAAAACCCTGCCAATCTGTCTGGTTTATTTTGAAAGGGCCTGGATACAACAAGACTGAGAGCTGTGAATCGGGAAGGAGAGAGCACAAACGGATTCATCTTCCTTCCACCACTGCCTAACAACTGAAGACCACCAACTGAAGACCACCAACTGAAGAGAAACAACTGAGGACCACCAACTGAAGAGAAACAACTGAAGAGCACCAAGTGAGGGTACCAACTGAAGGCATCCAATGAGGGCACCCACTGAAGGCCACCAAGAGAACTCCAGTTGCCCTGCCAACCAGACCGCATCCTGGTTCAGAGGAAACAATCAGGTTCAGAATACCCTGCATGCATCCCCACAAACTTGGAATTTGAGAGCACAAGCACCTGGCTCACAAGGCCCCGTCCTTTCAGAGGCCCTGCCCCACCTTTCATTCATTGCTGCCTGCTAGAACCTTTCAAGTTTCTCACTGTGAAGAAGTTCCTAGGGATCATCACATTACAATGAATTATGCTAAAATTACTGAAACCAAATCTGTCTCACACAGTGTCTGGGATTCATAGAATCGCCTTTCCCCCATAATCTCTGAAACATTAACAAACTAAAAGTAAGAGAGATTTCTGCAGATGCTTTCAGAAAAAAACATTGCCATGAGCTAAGCCTACTCCGTAATGTCAAGTCATATTTCTTATATGCATATATATATCCAAACCACATATATTCGATTTAGATTTTTCAAAATAACACATATGTTCAATTGAACTAACAAGAGTAACACAAGAAATTTTCTAACATTTACACACTAAGTACATCACATTTTTCTAATGATTGCTTTAATAGAGCAACTTAGAATCTGTGGTTTCAAAACACCAAGAGGATTATGTAAGAGAAAACCACCACATAACACAAAATTTTCAATGTGAAAATCTTTGCTACTTTTAACTAGAAATTACCCAGTGAATGCATTGTGAATTGCTTTGTGACCTTGGTTATCTATTTATTCTTTCTGATCATTGGTTAGATTGTCTAAGAAATATGAGTATCACCAATTTTATAAAGTTGCTCTGAAAATTAGATGAGAAAAAATAATCCTCCTTCACCATATACTGAACACTTAAAAAATTTTAGGTATTGTGTCCAGATTTTTACACACTTACCTTATGGAAGCCTCATAGGAACCCTCTCTTTTACGTTACAAGCATTTTGCCATGGTTTTTACACACTTACCTTATGGAAACCTCAAAACAGTCACATCTTTTATAGATGAGAAAACTGAGGCTTTGGATGCCTCAGGGGGAACATTTGGCCAGCAACAATGAGAGGATCTTCTGAACTTAAACAGTATGTGTTTCCTCCCTACCTTTGGGCGTCTTCTGGTGGCCAACCTGCTGCTGTCAGGTCCCTCGCTGAATCCCAAATTCGACTGGGCAGGCTCCAAAGCAGTGGAGTCCAGTGCTACTGCCACCTCCACCTTTTGGATCCCAGAGGTGCAGAACGGCTTCACCCTCTGCACCCTGAGATAGCCCCACTTGTGGCTGGCATTGGGGGACAGCATGTTCAGGGCGCCTCTGCTCCAGTATATTGCAGTCTGCGCCTTCACCGTCTGCACACTCGTAGATGTCTGAGCCACAGCCTGTCTCTGGAGAACTCTTGTGCTGGCCCTGACTGGGGCAGGTTTTGGTGCACATGCAACAGTTCAGTGTGCTCCCCATGGGGCACCCTTGCTCTTCTTGGTCAGCGTGGGCCTTCACTTGCCCCTAAGTCTGCAGATCCAAAGACCTATCGCCTCTTCCTTCCAAAAGCATGGCTGGCATGTGCAGCCCCGGACCATGCGGTTGCATTGCACTAGCATCCCTCACCCCGTGTCACCCCTGTACCCTGAGCTGACTTGTCTGCTAAGAAAAACCTGCCAACCTGTCTGGCTTATTTTAGAAGGACCTGGATGCAACAAGCCTGAGAGCTGTGACTGGGGGAGGAGAAAGCACAGTTTCATCCTCTTTCCACCACTGCCCTACAACTGAAGACCACCAACTGAGGACCACCAACTGAAGAGAAACAACTGAGGGTACCAACTGAGGGCACTAAATGAAGGCAACCAATGAGGGCACCCACTGAAGGCCACCAAGTGAAGGCCAGTTGTCCTGCCACCCAGACCGCATCCTGGTTCAGAGGAAACAATCAGATTCAGAATACCCTGCATGCATCCCCACAAACATGGAACTTGAGAGCACAGGCACATGGTTCACAAGGCCCTGCCCTGAAGGGGCCCCACCCCACCTTTCATTCATTGCTGGCTGCTGGGAACTTTCAGGTTTCCCACTGAGAAGAAGTGCCTAGGGATCATCACCTTACAATGAATGATGCTAAAATTACTGAAACCAAATCTGTCTCACGCAGTGTCAGTGATTCATAGAATCCCTTTTCCCCCGTAATCTCTAAAACATTAACGAACTAAAAATAAGAGAGATTTCTGCAGGTGCTTTCAGAAAAAACCATCGCCATGAGATAGGCCTACTCTATAATGACAAGTCATATTTCACATATGCATATATATATATCCAATCCACGTATATCCGATTTACATTTTTGAGAATAACACATATGTTCAATCAAATTAACAAGAGTAACACAAAAAATTTTCTAACATTTACACACTAAGTACATCACATTTTTCTGATGATCACTTTGACAGAGCAACTTAGAATATATGGTTTCAAAACACCAAGAGAATTACGTAAGAGAAAACCACAACATAATACAACATTTTCAATGAGAAAATCATTGCTACCTTTAACTAGAAATTACCCAGTGAATGCATTGTGAATTGCTGTGTGACCTTGATTATCTATTTATTCTTTCTGAACATTGGTTGGATTGTCTAAGAAATATGAGTATCATCAATTTTATAAAGTTGCTCTGAAAATTAGATGAGAAAAAATAATCCTCCTTCCCCATATACTGAACATTTAAAAAATTATAGGTATTGCATCCAGATTTTTATACACTTACCATATAGAAGCCTCATAGAATGTTCTCTTTCAAATTACAAGCATTTTGCCATGGTTTTTACACACTTACCTTATGGAAATCTCAAAACAATCACATCTTTTATAGACGAGATAACTGAGTCTTTGGATGCCTTTGGGGGAAACTTGGGCCAGCAAAGGACAGAGGAGGTCCTGAATTTAAGCAGTATCTGTCACCTCCCTACCTTTGGGCGTCTTCTGGTGGCCAGTGTGCTGCTGTCAGGTCCCTCGTTGGCTCGCAAATTCGACTGGGCAGGCTCCATAGCAGTGGAGTCCGGCGCTACTGCCATCACCACCTCGTGGATCTCAGAGCTTCAGGACGGCTTCATCCACAGCACCCTGAGCTGGCCCCACTTGCAGCTGGCACTGGGGGACAGTGTGTTCAGGGCGTCTCTGCTCCTGTATATCGCAGCCTGTGCCTTCACTGTCTGCACACTTGTAGACGTCAGAGCCACAGGTTGGCTCTGCAGAACACTTGTGCCAGCCCTGACTGGGGCTGGCTTTGGTGCACATGTGACAGGTCTGTGTGGTCCCCGTGGGGCACCCCTGCTCTTCTCCTGCAGTTGGGCCTTCACTTGCTCCCAAGTCTGCAGACCTCAACACCTATCGCCTCTTCCTTCCAAAAGCATGGCTGGCACGGGCAGCCCTGGGCCATGGGGCGGCACTGAATTAGCAGCCCACATCCCGCACAACCCCCATACCCTGAGCTGACTTGTCTACTAAGAAAAACCTGCCAACCTGTCTGGTTTATTTTAGAAGGGTCTGGAGGCAACAAGCCTGAGAGCTGTGACTGGGGGAGGAGAGAGCACAAACGGATTCATCCTCCTTCCACCACTGCCCAACAACTGAAGACCACCAACTGAAGAGAAACAACTGAGGGTACCAACCGAGGGCACTAACCGAAGACAACCAATGAGGGCACCCACTGAAGGCCACCAAGTGAAGGTCAGTTGCCCTGCCAACCAGACCACATCCTGGTTCAGAGGAAACAATCAGGTCCAGAATCCCCTGCATGCATCCCCACAAACTTGGAACTTGAGAGCACAGGCACAGGGCTCACAAGGCTCCGCCCTTTCAGCGGCCCCCGCCCCCCCCCACCCCACCTTTCATTCATTGCTGGCTGCTAGGACCTTACAGGTTTCTCACTGTGAAGGAGTTCCGAGGGATCATTGCCTTACAATGAATGATGCTAAAATTACTGAAACCAAATCTACCTCACGCAGTGTCTGACATTCATAGAACCCTCTTTCCCCCATAATCTCTGAAACATTAACAAACTAGAAATAAAAGTGATTTCTGCAGGTGCTTTCAGAGAAAAGCATTGCCATGAGCTAAGCCTACTCTATAATGTCAAGTTATATTTTATATATATGCATATAAATCCAATCAATATATGTTCCATTTACATTTTTGAAAATAACACACATATTCAATCAAATTAACAAGACTAAGAGAAGAAATTTTCTAAAATTTACACATGAAGTACATCACATTTTTCTAATGATCACTTTGATAGAGCAACTTAGAATCTATGGTTTCAAAAGATCAAGAGGATTATGTAAGGGAAAACCACCACATAATAGAAAATTTTCAATGTGATCATCATTGCTCCTTTTAACTAGAAATTACCCAGTAAATGTATTGTGACCTGCTTTGTGACTATGGTGATTTATTTACTCTTTCTGATCATTGGTTTGATTGTCTGAGAAATACGAGTATCCCCAATTTTATAAACTTGGTCTAAAAACTGATGGTCTAAAAAATGACAGAGGCCGGGCACGGTGGCTCATGCCTGTAATCCCAGCACTTTCGGAGGCTGAGGCAGGCAGATGATGAAGTAAAGAGATTGAGACCATTCTGGCCAACATGGTGAAACACACCGTCTCTATTAAAAATATAAAAATTAGCTGGGTGTGGTGGTGGGCGCCTGTAGTCCCAGCTACTCGGAAGGCTGAGGGAGGAGAATCGCTTCAACCCAGGAGGCGGTGGTTGCAGTGAGCTGAGACCACGCCATTGCACTCCAGCCTGGGTGACAGATTCGAGATGCCGTCTCAAAAAAAAAAAAAAAAAAAAAAAAAAAGGACAAACATAATCCTCCTCCACATGTTGAACATTTACAAAGTGGTAGACATTGTGTCCAGTCTTTTACACACTTACCTTATAGAAGCCTCATAGCAACCCTGTCTTTTAAATTACAAAGATTTTGCCGTGGTTCCTACACACTTACCTTATCGAAGCCTTATAACAATCACATCTTCTATAGATGAGCAAACTGAGGCTCAGACAAGTTAAAAACACATTCACCGTCACATCATAAAGAGTGATAGAAATGGGATTCAAATCCAGTTTTCTCTGATGCCAAAAATGGTGCAAATCAAGGAGGACCAAGTTATACCCAAAACATGGAGGGATCAGAACATGTGGATTCTCTTTTCTGTCCCCTCCTGTGTGAATTTCAATGGCTTGCACTGCCTCAGAACAATCCTAAACTCCCTCCCAGGTTGCCTTGCAGTGGTTCCCTTTTCCTTGAGGATGATGAGGAATCTACATATTTAGACCACAAGCATCACCTTTTAACAGGTGTGGTGATCAAGAAATGAAATTTGCTAAGCCCAATGTTACTAAGTGTGAATTGTCCAGCTTCTCTGCAATAAATAAAGGGGCTATTCCATGTAAAAAATCATAATATCCACTGAATTTGTGCAGAAAGCTTTGGAACTATGCTGCAGGAGCGTCTTACTGACAGTTGTGCAGGAAAACCAGCCAAAATATACAAAGCAGGAACACCTTCAAAGGCCAGGTGGTGGTTCTTGCCTGTCATCCCAACAAAGTGGGAGGCCACTGTGGGTGAATCACTTGAGATCGGGGGTTTGAGACCAGCCTGGGCAACACAGTGAGACCCTGTCTCTACAAGAAATCATTTTTATTATTAGAATCAAGAAAAGTACCTCTAACCCTCAGCCATTACTTTAGGAGAGAGAGCTCTGCTCTAGCACTCAAGATATGAAATTGTGAGTCCCAGTGTGGCTACTTAAGCTTAAATACAAGAGCTGTCAGACATTTCCTCTACCGTAATGAAATCTGTAGCATCCATTTCGTATTTTGAAAACTTAGTTTTGACCAGCCTAAGAAAAGAAGAAGAGGGCCCAGAAGTGAGCATTTGGGCAGAGCAATGAAAAGTAACCGGCTGGACGCAACAGGGAAAGAAGAAGGGGTGGGGAGTGGAATCAGAGCAAGTCCTCCTGCTTGGGGCCTGGGCCTAGGAAAGTGAACTAGGGGCAGGAGGGAGGAGCCCTAGGCTGTGGATGCCTCTGGGGGAACCATGGGTGAGCAACTGCCAAAGGAGCTCCTAAGGCCAAGCGGTATCTGTAGTCTCCCCACCTTTTGGCGTCTTCGGGTCGCGAATGTGCTGCTAGTCAAGGCTCCTGAATCAGACTGGGCAGGCTCCAAATCAGTGGAGTCTGGCGCTTTTCCCACCGCCACCTCATGTATCTCAGAGCTGCAGGACGGCTCCAAACACCACACCCTGAGCTGGCCCCGCTTGGGGCTGGCATTAAGGGACAGCTTTTTCCGGGTGCCTCTGCTCCTCTGTGCTGGGGCTTGCGCCTTTCCTGGCTGCCCACTCATAGATGTCAGAGCCGCAAGACGGCTCCGCAGAAGCCCTGTGGGGGCCCTGCCTGGGGCTGGCTTTGGTGCACATGCGACAAGTCAGTGTGGTCCCCATGGGGCACCTCTGCTCTTCTCGGAAAGCTTGGGCCTTCGCTTGCCCCCACGCCTGCAGAGCTGAGCACCTGCCACCTCTCCCCAGGAAAGGCAACCAAGTGCCACCAACTGTAGGCACCCATTAAAGGCACTAACTGAAGGCCGGTTGCCCTGCCAACCAGATCGCGTCCTGCTTAGGAGGAACCAATCAGGCCTTGAGTTCCCCTCATGCGCAGCCCTTCCATTTGTGATGTGGGAGTCCAGGCAGTGGCTCACAAGGCCCTGCCCCACAGCGGCCCCGCCCCACCTTTCATTTATTAGTAGCTGGTAGCAACTTTCAGGTTTCCTCACTGTGAAGTATGAATATGAATTATGCGGAAAATACTGTACACTAATGTGCCTCATGCAATAACTGACATTCAAACACTCCCTTTGCCCCGTCGCGACTGATTTTTTTGGAAACTGGAAAAAATACAAATTTCGGCAGGTATTTTCAGAAGAAAGCATTGCCATGAGCTAAGATTACTCTATGATGTCAAGTCTTATTTCATATATCAATACATATTCATATTCATAATCCAAAACGCACATATTCAATCAAATTAACAAGACTACAGTGGAAATTTTCTAAAATTTATACACTGAGTACATCACATTTTTCTAATGAACACTTTGATAGAGCAATTTAGACTCTACGGTTTCCACAAATGAAGAGGCTCATGGAAGAGAAAACCACTACATAATACAAGATTTTCAATGTGATCATCATTGCTACTTTTAAGTAGCAATTACCCAGTAAATATATTGTGAACCTCTTTGTGAGTGTGGTGATTTATTTAAACTTGTTAGTCCTTTGATTATCTTAAAAATATGAATAATGCCAATTGTATAAATTTGTCCTAAAAATAAAAGGAGAGAAAAATAATCCTCCTTCTTCATATATTGTACAATTACAAAATTAAAGGCATTGTGTCCAGATTTTTACACACTTACCTTATTGAAGCCTCATAACAACCCCGTCTTTTAAATTACAGGCATTATTCCCAGATTTTTACACACTAAGTTAATACAAGCCTCATAAGAGTCCCTTCTTTTAGAGATGAGCAAACTGACGCTCAGAAGATTTAAAAACTCATTCACCATCACTTCGTAGTGAGTGTTGGAACTGGGATTGAAATCCAATTCTCTCTGACCCTAAAGGTGGTGCACCTTCATGAAGACCCAATTATACCTTCCACATGGAGGGATCAAAACATGTGGATTCCCTTTCTCTGCCTTCTTATGGGTGAATTTCAATGGCTTTCACGGCCTCAGAACAATCCTAAACTCCCTCTCTGGTTGCCTGCAGTGGGCATCACTTCTTCTTTTTCATGATTAGGAATCTGCATCTTTGGACCACAAGCATCTATAAACAGTTGTTTTGATCAAGAAACAAAATTTTCTAGGCCTTAGGTTACTAACTGTGAATTGTCTAGCTTCTCTGCAATAAACAAAAGGGCTCTTCCATGTACAAATATCAGAGAATCCACTGCATTTGTGCAGAAAGGTTTGGAACTATACTGCAGGAGCATCTTACTGACAGCTGTGCAGGAAGATTAGCCCAAAACACACAAAGCTAGAGCACCTCCAAAGGCCAGGTGTGGTGGTTCTTGCTTATCATGCCAGTAAAGTGGGAAGCCAAGGTGGGTGGATCAGTTGAGGCCAGGAGTTCGAGACCAGCCTGGGCAACACAGTGAGATCCTGTCTCTACAAAAAATCATTTTTTATTATTAGAATCAATAAGAATACCTCTGACCCTCTGACTTTGCTTTAGGAGAGAGGGCTCTGGTCTAGAACTCACAATATGAAATTGTGAGTCCCAATGAGGCTACTTAAGTTTAAATACAAGAGCTGTCAGACATTTCCTCTACAGCAATGAAATCTATAGCATACATTTTGTATCCTAAAAATGTTGTTTTCAGACAGCCTAGGGGAAGAAGGAAAGTGCCCAGAACTGGGCATTGGGGTAGGTAGGTAGGAGGAAAGAAACTGGCTGGACACAGCAGGGAAAAAAGAAGGGGTAGGGAGGCGAGGCAGAGCCAGTCCTCCTTCTTGAGGCCTGGGCTTAGGATAGCAAACTAGGGGCAGGAGGCAGGAGCCCCAGGCTTTGAATGCCTCTGGGGGAACTTTGGGCCAGCAGCAGACAGAGGAGCTCCTAAAGTTAAGTGGTATCTGAAGCCTCCCTACCTTTGGGTGTCTTCTGGGGGCCAATGTGCTGCAGTCAGGAACCTCGCTGGCTCCCAAATTCGATTGGGCAGGCTCCAAAGCAGTGGGGTCTGGTGCTACTACCACCTCCACCTCATGGATCTCCGAGCTGCAGGATGGCTTCTCCCTCCTCACTCTTAGCTGGCTCCACTTGTGGCTGATATTGGGGGACAGCGTGTTCAGGGTGCCTCTGCTCCTATATATCGCATCCTGCGCCTTCGCTGTCTACATACTCATAGACATCAGAATCTCAGGCTGGGTCTGCAGAACCCTTGTGCCAGCCCTGATTGGGGCTGGCTTTGGTGCACATGCGACAGTTCAGTGTGGTCCCCATGGGGCACCCCTGCTCTTCTTGGGCAGCTTGGGTGTTCGCTTGCCCCCAAGTCTGCAGAGCTCAACACTTATCACCTCTTCCTGGCAAAGGCATGGCCTGCACGGGCAGCCCTGGGCCATGGGGCGGCACTGCACTAGCAACCCACATCTTGCGTCACCCCTGTACCCTGAGCTGACTTGTCTGCTAAAAAACCTTGCCAACCTGTCTGGTTTATTTTAGAAGGGCCCGGATGCAACAAGCCTGGAGTGGTGACTGGGGGAGGAGAGAGCACAAACAGATTCATCCTCCCTCCACCACTGCCCAACAACTGAAAACCACCAATTGAGGACCACCAACTGAAGAGAAACAACTGAGGGTATTAACTGAGGGCACTAACCGAAAGCAACCAATGAAGGCACCCACTGAAGGCCACCAAGTGAAGGCCAGTTGCCCTACCAACCAGACCACATCCTGGTTCAGAGGAAACAATCAGGTCCAGAATCCCCTGCATGCATCTCCACAATCCTAGAACTTGAGAGCACAGGCACATGGCTCACAAGGCCCTGCCCTGCCAGCAGCCCTGCCCCCACTTGCATTCACTGCTGGCTGCTGGGACCTTTCAGGTTTCTCACTGTGAAGAAGTTTCTAGGGATCATCACCTTACAATGAATGATGCTAAAATTACTGAAACCAAATCTGCCTCATGCAGTGTCGGTGATTCATAGAATTCCCTTTCCCCCATAATCTCTGAAACATTAACAAACTAGAAATTAGAGAGATTTCTGCAGGTGCTTTCACAAAAAAAATTGCCATGAGCTAAGCCTACCCTATAATGTCAAGTCATATTTCATATATGCATATATATATTCAATGCACATACATTTGATTTACATTTTTGAAAATAACACCGATGTTCTATCAAATTAACAAGACTAAGAAGAAATTTTCTATAATTTACCCACTAATTATATCACATTTTTCTAATGATCACTTTGATAGAGCAGCTTAGAATCTATCCTTTCAACAAAGCAAGAGGCTTATGTAAGAGAAGACCACCACAAAATAGATTTTCAATGTGACAATCATTGCTACTTTTAACTAGAAATTACCCAGTAAATGTATTGTGAACTGCTTTGTGACTATTGTGCTTTATTTAGTCTTTTTAATCCTAGGTTTGATTATCTCAAAAATATGAGCTCTCCAATTTTATAAAATTGCCCTAAATATTAAATGAGAGAAAGATAATCCTCCTTCTCCACATACTGAACATTTACAAAATTGTAGACATTGCGTCCAGATTTTTACACACTTACCTTATAGAAGCCTCATAACAAACCTCTCTTTTAAATTACAAGCATTTTGCCATGGTTTTACACACTAACCTTATGGAAGCCTTATAACAATCACATCTTTTATAGATGAGCAAACTGAGGCTCAGACGAGTTAAAAACACATTCACCATCACATCATAAAGAGTGATGGAACTGGGATTCAAATCCAGTTTTCCCTGATGCCAAAAATAGTGCAGTTTAAGGAGGACCAAGTTATACCCAGAACATGGAGGGATTAGGACATGTGGATTGTCTTTTCTATCCCCTCGTGTGTGAATTTCAATGGCCTGCACTGCCTCAGAACAATCCTAAACTCCCTCCCAGGTTGCCTTGCAATGGTTCCCTTTTTCTTGGGGATGATTAGGAATCTGCGTATTTAGACCACAAGCATCACCTTTTAACTTGTTGATCAAGAAATGAAATTTGCTAAGCTGTATGTTACTAAGTGTGAATTGTCCAGCTTCTCTGCGACAAAGGGGCTATTCCATGTGAAAAATGACAGCATCCACTGAATTATTGCAGAAAGATTTGGAACTATGCTGCAGGAGCATCTTACTGACAGCTGCACAGGAAGACCAGCCAAAACACACAAAGCAGGAGCACATCTCAAGGCCAGGTGTGGTGGTTCTTGCCTGTCATCCCAACAAAGTGGGAGGCCAACGTGGGTGAATCACTTCAGGCCAGGGGTTTGAGACCAGCCTGGGCAACACAGTGAGATCCTGTGTCTACAAAACATCATTTCTTATTATTAGAATCAAGAAGAGTACCTCTGACCCTCAGCCATTACTTTAGGAGAGAGAGCTCTGTTCTAGAACTCAAGATATGAAATTGGGAGTCCCAGTGTGGCTACTTACGTTTAAATACAAGAGCTGTCAGACATTTCCTCTACCGTAATGAAATCTTAGCATCCATTTTGTATTTTGAAAACTTTGTTTTCGGCCAACCTAGGAAAAGAAGAAGAGGGCCCAGAGGTGGGCATTTGGACATGGCAAGGGAAAGTAATCGGCTGGATGAAACAGGGAAAGAGGAAGCGGTGGCGAGTCGAGTCAGAGCAAGTCCTCCTGCTTGGGGCCTGGGATAGGAAAGCGAACTGTCGCCTCACTACCTTTGGGCGTCTTCTGATCGCGAATATGCTGCAAGTCACAGCTCCGGAATTAGACTGGGCTGGCTCCAAATCAGTGGAATCTAGCACTTCTCCCACCTCCAGCTGGTCGATCTCAGAGTTGCAGGACTGCTCCGCCCAACGCACCCAGAGCTGGCCCCGCTTGGGGCTGGCATTAGGCGACAGCGTGTTCCTGGCGTCTCTGCTCCTCTGCAGGGGCCTGCGCCTTTGCTGGCTGCCCACTCATAGATGTCAGAGTCTCAGGAGGCCTCCGCAGAAGCCCTGCGCAGGCCCTGCCTTGGGTTGGCTTTGGTGCACATGTGACAAGTCATCTTGGTCCTCATGGGGCACCTCTGCTCTTCTCGGGCTGCTTGGTCCTTCCTTGCCCCGACGCCTGCAGAGCTGAGCACCTGCTGCCTCTCCCTGGGAAAGGCAACCAAATGCCACCAACTGAAGGCACCCACTGAAGGCTCTAACTGAAGGCCGGTTGCCCTGCCAACTAGATCGCCTCCTGCTTAGGAGGAACCAATCAGGCCTTGAGTTCCCTCCACGCGCCGCCCTTCCATTTGTGATGGGGGAGTCCAGGCACTGGCTCACAAGGCCCCGCCCCCACAGCGGCCCCGCCCCACCTTTCATTCATTGATAGCTTCCAGCAACTTTCAGGTTTCCTCATTCTGAATTACGACTATGAGTTATTTTAAAATTACTGTAACCCAACGTGCTTCACGCACTCTCTGGTATCCAAAAGATCCTCTTTCCACCATGGCTTATGAGAGTTTTCGAAACTGGAAAGAAGACAGATTTCTGCAGGTGCTTAAAAAAAACTTTGCCATGAGTTAAGTCTACTCTGTGATGTTAACATAAGCATATCATGTATATATATATATATATACACACACACACACGCACTTAATAATTATATATTCGACTTATATGTTTTTGGAAATAATACACATATTCATTCAAACTAGCAAGTGTAATAGGGAAGTTTCCTAAAATTCCTACACTGAGCACATCATATTTTTTAATGATTTCGTTGATAGAGCAGCTTTCTAGATGCAGCCCTTTTCACAGGTGACTGGTATTTAACTTCTTTCATCAAACATGTCTTTAGAATCGACTCAAGGCAAGATGCAGTAGAGAAATGTAAGAATCAATTAGAGGAGCCATTTACCTAGTAGGTGAGACTGATAGGTATACAAGCAACTTCAATAAAATGGTATGTATTGAACGTACCTGGGGAGAAGTGTTAAGATGGGCTCCAAAAGCCCCGTATTTATGATGGTGCAATCTTTATATTTAAAATACTGATGGTACAATAAAATGTCCTACTTCACCTCTCGCCTTTAATTTCATGGTATTGTCATCCACCCTCTCTATTCTAACTAAGCATTTCCTTCATAAGCCCCAAGAAATAGCAAAACCACGGAAAATAAACATTTCAATCTTTGATTTATTGTTGAAAGAATTGTGTCGTTGGTGCCTAAGTTCATTATTATACAGCTAAATTCCCAGTGAGGAAGCAGCATGAGCTGGAATTCATGCCCTTCATTTGGAAAGATTGCAAATCATTGACATTCTTTT
This sequence comes from Pongo abelii, assembly GCF_028885655.2. Lineage (NCBI taxonomy): Eukaryota > Metazoa > Chordata > Mammalia > Primates > Hominidae > Pongo > Pongo abelii. The sequence continues at coordinate 26,841,106 of NC_071993.2, read as the reverse complement.
TTTTTTTTTGCTAGATATTTTAGAAAATTAGCATTCTCTTTATGCTGTAAAGGGATCTTAAAATGATGGGGATATATTTGTACTCTCCATGACAGTGTTCATATTCCTTCTCTTAGTTTAGTACAAAAATAATACTTAAGGAATTTCTGTGGAATAATAGCAATTCTAAGTAACAACTAGAGTTGAGACTTTTCATAAAACAAAATGTATGAACTTTTATTGTTGTTTGTTCGATTTGAGACAATCTAGCTTTGCTGCCCAGGCTGGAGTATAGTGTGGTGATCTCGGCTCGCTGCATCCTCCACATTCAGTTTCAAGCCATTCTCCTGCATCAACCTCCCAAGTAGCTGGGAGTACAGGCAGATGCCGGCATGCCTGGCTAATTTTTGTGTTTTTAATACAGACAAGGTTTCGAAATGTTGGTCAGGCTGGTCTCCAACTCCTGACCTCGAGTGGTCTGCCTGCCTCTGCTTCCCAAAGTATAAATATTTTTAAACATTTAAAATTGTCCTTGCCATTTAGAAATGTAGAAAATCATCAGGGTCCTGAGTAATTATAAGCTATATTTATCTGCCCACATTGCTTACCCGGTGCATCTTACCAGCAAGTTCTTCAGCATCCTTTTGAGAAGCATTCGACAGCCAAGAAAGCAGGCTACGCCTCACCTACTCCTTCCTGGGCTAAAGATCTCAGACTTGGTTGCTCATCTCAATTCTGGAAAAATAAATGAAAGAATTCTTCTATCATTACACACAACACAGAATAATCTGTTTAAGAAATTATTTTTGATCATCCACATTTTGATGCCCAATCCCACATTTGGTAATAATGATTATATACGCAAATTTTTTTAGCCAATTAAATTGGAACATATTCTTTGAAACATCTTTATGATCATTTTTATTCTACTCAGTAAGTTTAATGGAACAATAAGGTGTTTTTGATAAAGCACATGAATTATTCTCAATGATTACAAGATCTTATGACAGTTGTAATCAAAGGCACACTGGCTCATGCTTGTAATCCCGGAACTTTGGGAGAATGAGGCCGGCGGATCACCTGAGGTCAGGAGTTCAAGACTAGCCTGGCCAACATGGTTAAACCCTTTCTCTACTAAAAATAAAAAGTAAAAATAAATAAAAAAATGAAAAAAATTAGCTGGGCGTGGTGGTGCATGCCTGTAATCCCAGCTACTTGGGAAGCTGAAGCAGGAGAATTGCTTGAAACTGGGAGGCAGATGTTGCAGTGAGATAAAATCTCGCCATTGCACTCCAGCCTGGGCAACAAGAGTGAAACGCCATCTAAAAAAAATGAATTATTAAATACTGATCTAGTATGTACTGTATGTACTGTAAACTCAGCATTTTGGGGCACATCAGTGGGTATTTAGTTTTATTATGCTCCTAGAGGTTTTTTTCTATTATAGAATTTTCAAACAATTACTGAGGTAGAGAAAATTTTAATAGTTTAATGAACCTAATTTACCATTTAATCAGGTTACTAAAGATCAATACATTGCCAATTTTGCTTCACCTACACCTCCACACACTTCCCCAGTATTCCTCATTATTGCATTAATTGAGGTATAATATACATGTCCTCATTGTTTTTGGACAATGGAGACATTGTTTCATTTCCTTTACAAATATTTCTGTATACATCTTGAAATGTTAATGACTTAAAACACAAACAGTCTGTGACATCATATGAGCTTGAGACAAATGAGCAATAACTCTTTTTTTATTTTTTATTTTTATTATACCTTAAGTTTTAGGGTACATGTGCACAATGCACAGGTTTGTTACATATGTATACATGTGCCATGTTGGTGTGCTGCACCCATTAACTCATCATTTAACATTAGGTATACCTCCTAATGCTATCCCTCCCCCCTCCCCCCACCCCACAACAGGCCCTGGTGTGTGATGTTCCCCTTCCTGTGTTCATGTGTTCTCATTGTTCAATTCCCACCTATGAGTGAGAACATGGGGTGTTTGGTTTTTTGTCCTTGCGATAGTTTGCTGAGAATGATGGTTTCCAGCGTCATCCGTGTCCCCACAAAAGACATGAACTCATCATTTTTTATGGCTGCATAGTATTCCATGGTGTATATGTGCCACATTTTCTTAATCCAGTCTATCAGTGTTGGGCATTTGGGTTGGTTCCAAGTCTTTGCTATTGTGAATAGTGCCACAATAAACATACGTGTGCATGTGTCTTTATAGCAGCATGATTTATAATCCTTTGGGTATATACCCAGTAAAGAGATGGCTGGGTCAAATGGTATTTCTAGTTCTAGATCCCTGAGGAATCACCACATTGTCTTCCACAATGGTTGAACTAGTTTACAGTCCCACCAACAGTGTAAAAGTGTTCCTATTTCTCCACAACCTCTCCAGCACCTGTTGTTTCCTGACTTTTTAAAACAACCCCATCAACAAGTGGGCAAAGGATATGAACAGACACTTCTCAAAAGAAGACATTTATGCAGCCAAAAGACACATGAAAAAATGCTCATCATCACTAGCCATCAGAGAAATGCAAATCAAAACCACAATGGGATACCATCTCACACCAGTTAGAAGAGCAATAACTCTTAATGTATCAAGTTAAATATTCAGTCAGTTTTCAAGGTTTTCGTATTGTCTTATAAATTATTATCATCATCATTATCTTATAGTTATATTTATTTATTTATTTAATTTTTGATATGGTATCTCACTCTGTCGCCCAGGCTGGAGTGCAGTGGTGCGATTTTGGCTTACTGCAATTTCCACCTTCTGGGTTCAAGTAATTCTCTGCCTCAGCCTCCCAAGTAGCTGGGATCACAGGCGCCCTCCACCACACCAGGCTAATTTTTGTATTTTTAGTAGAGATGGGGTTTCACCATCTTGGCCAGGCTGGTCTTGAACTCCTGACCTCGTGATCCACCCACCTCAACCTCCCAAAGTGCTGGGATTACAGGTGTGAGCCACTATGCCCAGACTCTTATAGTTATTTTAATTGGGATCCGAATAAGGAGTATACATTAAAATTAGATGATAATATGTCTTAAGTTTCCTTTGATATCTATGAGTATATCACCTCCATGTGTCCCTACATCTTTTTTCACTTGCACTCTATTGGTTCCTTTAGTTTTGATTGAAGAAACCAGATTATTTATCCTGTGGTATTTCAACATTCTGCATTTTTCTGATTGCATTCTGTGGTATTATTTATTGAACCTGTGATACAGTTTGGATGTTCCCTCCAAATCTCATTGATATGGTTTGGCTCTATGTCCCCATCCAGATCTCATCTTGAATTATGACCCCCATGTGTGGACGGAGGGACTTGGGGGGAGGTGATTGGATCATGGGGGCAGTTCCCCCATGCTGTTCTTGTGATAGTGAGAGAGTTCTCATGACATATGGTAGTTTAATAAGTGTCTGGCATTTCCTCTTTGTTCTCTTTCTCTCCTGCTGCCATGTAAGATGTGCCTTGCTTCTCCTTCACCCTCTGTGATGATTTTAAGTTTCCTGAGGCCTCCCCAGCCATGCATAACTGTGAGTCAATTAAAACTTCCTTTATAAATTACCCAGTCTCGGGTAGTTTCTTTATAGCAGTGTGAAAACATACTAATATACTCATGTTGAGATATAATCCCCAATGTTGGAGGTGGGACCTTGTGGGAGGTGTTTGGGTCATGGGGACAGATCCCTCATAACTTGGTGCTATCCCACTGATAGTGAGTGAGTTCTCAGGAGATCTGTTGTTTAAAAGTGTGTGACAACAAGTGTTCTCATTGTTCAATTCCCACCTATGAGTGAAAACGTGGTGTTTGGTTTTTTGTTCTTGTGATAGTTTGCTGAGAATGATGGTTTCCAGCTTCATCCATGTCCCTACAAAGGACATGAACTCATCATTTTTTATGGCTGCATAGTATTCCGTGGTGTATATGTGCCACATTTTCTTAATCCAGTCTATCATTGATGGACATTTGGGTTGGTTCTAAGTCTTTGCTATTGTGAATAGTGCCACAATAAACATACGTGTGCATGTGTCTTTGCAGCAGCATGATTTATAATCCTTTGGGTATATACCCAGTAATGAGATGGCTGGGTCAAATGGTATTTCTAGTTCTAGATCCCTGAGGAATCGCCACACTGTCTTCCACAATGGTTGAGCTAGTTTACAGTCCCACCAACAGTGTAAAAGTGTTCCTATTTCTCCACATCCTCTCCAGCACCTGTTGTTTCCTGACTTTTTAATGATCACCATTCTAACTGGTGTGAGACGGTATCTCATTGTGGTTTTGATTTGCATTTCTCTGATGGCCAGTGATGATGAGCATTTTTTCATGTGTCTTTTGGCTGCATAAATGTCTTCTTTTGAGAAGTGTCTGTTCATATCCTTCGCCCACTTGTTGATGGGGTTGTTTGTTTTTTTTCTTGTAAATTTGTTTGAGTTCTTTGTAGATTCTGGATATTAGCCCTTTGTCAGATGAGTAGATTGCAAAAATTTTCTCCCATTCTGTAGGTTGCCTGTTCACTCTGATGGTAGTTTCTTTTGCTGTGCAGAAGCACTTTAGTTTAATTAGATCCCATTTTTCAATTTTGGTTTTTGTTGCCATTGCTTTCAGTGTTTTAGACATGAAGTCCTTGCCCATACCTATGCCCTGAATGGTATTGCCTAGGTTTTCTTCTAGGTTTTTATGGTTTTAGGTCTAACATTTAAGTCTTTAATCCATCTTGAATTAATTTTTGTATAAGGTATAAGGAAGGGATCCAGTTTCAGCTTTCTACATATGGCTAGCCAGTTTTCCCAGCATCATTTGTTAAACAGGGAATCCTTTAATCATTTCTTCTTTTATCAGGTTTGTCAAAGATCAGATGGTTGTAGATGTGTGGTATTATTTCTGGGGGCTCTGTTCTGTTCCATTGGTCTATATCTCTGGAACATCACACACCGGGGCCTGTTGTGGGGTGGGGAGTGGGGGAGGGATAGCATTAGGAGATATACCTAATGCAAATGACGAGTTAATGGGTGCAGCACACCAACGTGGCACATGTATACATATGTAACAAACATGCACGTTGTGCACATGTACCCTAGAACTTAAAGTATAAAAAAATATATATATATATATAATATATATATAAAAGGTAATGCAAACAGTTGGAAACAATTCCAAGAAACATAATTCTGCGTGCTATAGATTAGGTCACCATTTTAAATTCTTTCACGAAAAATGTTTTGCTGTAGTTTATTGATCTTTTTTCAATGGAAGGCAATGGGAAAATGATATTATGATATTCAAAATACCATTGTAAACAGCTTTGCTGGAGTGTCCCACTGTCTATTATAAATACACTGAAATTGAACTAAATAGGAAAATACTTTCAGCAGACTGTTATTTATGTTCCAGTGTTGTAGAACTGTCAATAAAAATAATGTTTATTGGTTTAAGCAGGAATAGAAGTGTTTCATCTGTAAAGGTGCTGCCCAAGGCTTGTGCTGAGATCTGGTCGGATCATTTGTAGGTCTCATGAAAGTGAGAACACTATTTCTTTCTGAAATAATAGGCAATAATGGCTCTATTAAACTAAGGAGCTCTCAGGTCAAATCTGTAATTATATTGAACCAAAACTGTAGACCAAGACTGTAATTCAAGATTTAATAGCAATTTCTCATTTACAGAAATTAGTGTAAGTGTGCTCTTTGTCTGCGATAGCTGATACATACAGTTAGTTAGCTTTTCTCAGTTACATTTTCAGCCTTCACCTGGGAGTTAGAAAGAAAAAACAAGTACACTCATGTGTTAAAATCAAGAGAGCCATTGACTAATTCTGTATCTTCTGGATAACACATTCATCAATCTGATCATACTCAACTGCCAATGTCTGGTTCATAAGATTATGAAGCAGAAATTCCTAGGTAGTTACTCTAGGAAGGCACCTGAAATGACTGGAAATTGTTTTAATTCCTCAAAGTGCTTTGTATAATCCTGGATTCTAGTTGAAAGTTTTATTTTGTTGGGGGAAATTTTGAGTTGTTTTATTTTGAAATCCTCTCAAGGGTATCTTAAAGTGCTTTATAGAATAATTTTTGTAACAAGCCCTTAGACAAAAAAATTAAGAGCATTGGGATCATGAATGAAATTCAAGGCTAGCAATCAAAGCAACTTGTAGGCCAGGATTGGTGGCTCACGCCTGTAATCCCAGAACTTTGGGAGGCCAAGACAGGCAGATTGCTTGAGCCCAGGATTTCAAGACCACCCTGGCCAAAATAGTGAAACCCTGTCTTCATGAAAAAATGCAAAAATTAGCCAGGTGTGGTGGTGAATGCCTGTGGTCCCAGCTACTTGGGAGGCTGAGGCAGGAGGATTGCTTGAGCCTGGGAGGCACAGGCTGCAGTCAGCCAATGCCGCCCCACTGCACTACAGCCTGGGTGACAGAGTGAGACTCTGTTTCAAAAAGAAAGCAATCTGTAAACTAACATTTTATAAAAAGTGAAAAGCAATAATTATTGAAATATCTGTACCTTGGTTAAGGCTAAAACCAGAGTCTACCCAACCACCAGAAGAACAACAGAGATCTACCAATGCAAGTCAGTAATTCATCAGATGAGCAATGCATGAGGATACACCTGGTCCCATAAAGTTAGCAATTCTGATAGATCATATCAAAAAGTTCAAACCAAAACTTTTTTACTTGTTTTGGTCTCTGGTTCAAATGGACGCTGTGAGTGTTGTGAAGCATTAAAGCAAGGCAACATTAATTTACTTAATACTTATTGAGCACTTGCTATGTGTCAGCCTCTAAAAAGACAAAAAGAATTAAGACACAATATATGATCTAAAGGAGTTTACAGCCTAGTGAGGAAGACAAAAATGAACTAATGACTGATGAGATGAGGAAGGGCCATTCCAGGGGAGTTGGGGAGGTCACAGCCACATACGCCTCAATGTACCAGATGGGGAAAGAAGAAAGGCAATGCAGCGAGTGCTAAACATGCTTTCAAGGAGCTTGGCTGTGAGGGGAAAAGAGAGGACCATGCTACAGAAATAAGCAGAGTGGAAAAGGGCTTTGTTTTTTATTCTGTTTGCTTTTAAGATTTTAAAGATATTTCTTCACATATCTAGGTTACGGGAGGGCACCAATGGAGAGGAGCAGAGAAGACAAGAAGAGGAAGAGAGGGAGAGAGAATGAATATTTGATGGAACATCCTGGGATAGACGAAAGAGAGCTGAACAAATAGATAAGGTCTTAAATTTATGTCTTCTTTTGGCTTAAGAAATGTCAAAATTGAAATGTTTTATTTTGTGACCACTGTTTTCAAAATGTAGTTCCAAAATAAATTCTTAAGAAACCTAAACATTTTGAATAAAATGAAGTTCATGTACCTCTAATTTAAATGCAAAACAATATAATATTATTTGAAGGAGACAAATGACATACAGGATGATATTAAATATGACTCTTTTAGATTTAATAAAATAATTTAAATTAAAAAAAGTGTGTGGCACCTCCCCCGCTTGCTCTCTAGTCCCAGTCTCTCCATGTGAGAAGCCTGCTCCCACTTTGCCTTCTGCCATGAATGGAAGCCTTCTGAGGCCTCCCCAGAAGCTGAGCAGATGCCAGCACCATGCTTCTTGTTAAGCCTGCAGACCTGTGAGCCAATTAAACCTTTTTTCTTTATCAATTACCCAGCTTCAGGTATTTCTTTATAGCAACAGAAAAAAAACCTAACACAACATGTGTCTGTGCCTCATGTACTTCTGTAAATATAGAGCTTCAGTCAGACTCAGAATTGATTTATTTGTCAAAAATAATTGAAATACCAAGCAAACATCTGCCTCGGTGAATGGCCACTATTTCTTCTATAACTACATTTATGTTCCATTTGAATTTCACTTTATGTTATCCCTTTTCTTTCTTTCTTTTTGTTTTTGCAGTTTAATGTTTCTTGGCCACTTCCCTCTTTTGATTATTCATTTTTGTAAAATGTCATGTCAGCTTCTCACTGGGAGACAAGGAGGCAAGACGGTGACATGCTTTGCTCTCTTTATAGACTCAGTGACAAATAGACAGTGATTGGCAACCTCATACTTTGAAAGAAATGATGGGTCACTGATCATGATTGCATCTATTATTTATGTTGTCATTTGTGGACTGAAGAGCTCACACAAAGTTTGTACTTTACAAAATTACTCACAGTTAAAATACCATGGCAACTGAATTTGGAACCATGTTGGGGAACTCATGTTATTTAATTAAATCATGGTTATTGGAACTAGGTGGAGCAGGGATGACCTGCATCCCTTTTTTTCTTGATGTTTTCTTTTACATCTGCAATAAAGATTTACAATTTTCCTTATATAGACTTTGAAATTGTCTATCAATTCTAAAAATATTTTAGTTCTTGTTGCTCTTCTGAATCACCGTTTATACTGCATTTTATAAGTGAGCTTCAATGATATATAGGACACAGGACAGTTTTTAGTTTCTATACTTAATAGCTTTTAATGGGTTGCTTGACTTTGTTTTTAAATTTTAAGTAGACACATCATCTGAGAATTCAAAAGTCTGTCTTTTCCATTCAGATATTTGTTTCTCTTAGTGGTTTTGCTGTTGTTTGCATTGGCTAGAGACTCCAGGATAATGTTGAATAATATTAATTATAATACTAACTTTAACGGTGTATTAGTCAGGTTTCTTATTTTCTGAATTTGATGCTTTGACATCTGGGCCTTGTTGACCCTGGAGGGACTGCCCCCTCAGGATAAGCTAATTGCTGGATGTAATAAACAACTTGCCTGCATGCATGCCTTTCCTATGTAATCCAACCAACCCAGAGTTTATATCCACTTCTTTCTCATCTCTTCCTCACTCTTTATTCTTCTTTATCTCTCTTTATATCTTTTGCAGTCTTTAATCTTCTTTATCACTCTCACATTTCTGGCCACTATTCTGCTTCCCTAATTTCCTCAGAGCCAGATAGCAGCCTCTTCTTTCCAGAAGCCAATGACATTATTCAAACTAGCCAATGCTAAGCCTGATTGCCCTGACTTGCTTGTTCCTTCACATGGAACTGCAATAAAGATTCTTTCCCATGTTTTACCCCATTCCCGCTGCCTCCTGACTGACCTTGATGTTCCCCTGTCCTGCCCCTTGTGGTGTGCTGTGCCTACAGCTTCTAGGGAACTGTGAATAGTAAAATAAACTACTTCCCTCATGACAGTCATTTCTGTGTTTGTGTGTCTTACCATTACTGATTCAAACAAATCCTGGGTACTATGAATGTAAATGACACTTCTCTTCATGCTTTATTATTAAATATGTCCTTTGCTGTAGGTTTTGGACACCTTTTATCAGTATAAAAACATCTTCCTCAGATGCTAGCTTCTTATGAAATTTTAAATTTTCTTAACAAGGAGTGGTGTTGAATTTCATCAAGAGCCTTTTTGACATTTATTGAAATAATTATTTGTTTTTTCTCCTATGAGTTTTTCCAATAAAACTGATACTGATTGAACAATAGGTTAAAATTAAACTTTCATCAAAGACCGCCAGGATATAATAGCTGTGAAAGTCCGAATCACCATATTCAGGTTTTCATAGCAAATACTTGAGAACCTGCTCCACAACTGTTAATTCCCCTCATTTACTTTAACAATATGAAACGATCTAAAGTGGACTGCAGGGAGCTGTTGCCTTGTACTCTCCCCTATCTTGCCTTTGATAGTCATATGTATGGAGAGGAAAATAATGCAAACTCTCAACCCTGGGTTTAGAGGAGAAATCTTTAGGGGGCCACCAGGACAACTGACCAAAACACTCCTGGGACTAACAAGCAGTTATAGCAAGGATGCAGCATACAGGGTTAATATAGAAAAGTCAATTGCAACTGCTCTTTTACACACCAGCGATAAACAATTGGTAGCTGAAGTTAAAAAGATACCATTTATGTTCACATCCCTCCCTACAAATGGAATACTTAGGTATAAATCTAACAAAACATGTAAAAGATCTAAAAGGAAACCTACAAAATTTTGATTAAAGAAATCAAAGAAGGACTAAATAAATAGAGAGATGTTCCATGTTCACGGATAGGAAGGCCTAGCATTTGTGAAATGTCAGTTCTTCCCAACTTGCTCTATAGATTCCATGCAATCCCTATCGAAATCTCAACATTTTATCTTGTGGATATTGACAAATTGAATCCAAAGTTTATATGGAGAGGCCAAAAAAAAAAAAAAAAAAAAAAGAAAACAAGGATAACCAACACAATATTAGAAAAGGAGAAAGTCAGGGGACTAACACTACCCAACTTTAAGATTTACAAGAAATCTACAGCAATCCAGACAGTGTGGTATTGGCAAAAGAATAGACAAATAAATCAATGTAACAGACAGAATAGAAAGCCCCAAAATAGACCTATACAAATATTTGTCAAAGGGGCAAAGGTAATAAAGAAAAGATAGTCTTTTCAACAGATAGTGCTGGCACAAGTGGATATCTACATGGAAAAATGAAAACAAAGGACCTAGACACAGATCTTACATCATTCAAAAAATTTTAACTTAAAATGGATCAGAGACCTAAGTAAACTATAAAACTTCTAGAAGATAACATAGAAGAAAATCTAGATGACCTTGGGTATGGCAGTGACTTTTTAGATACAATATCACCAATGACATCATCCATGAAATAAATAATTGATAAGTTGGACTTCCTTCAAATTAAAACTCTTCTGAAGTGCACAATCAAGAGAATGAAAGGACAAGCCACAGATGGGGAAAAACATTTGCAAAAGACATATCTGATAAAATACTGTTATCCAAAATACACAAACCCTTAAAACTCAACAATAAGAAAATGAACAGTCCAATTAAACAATTGACAAAATATCTGAATAGACACTTCACCAAAAAAGATACAGATGGCTAATAAGCATATGAAAAAAATGCTCAACATCATATGTCATTAGGGAATAGCAAATTAAAAATGATACCAGTACATACCTATTAGAATGGCTAAAATTCAAAACACTGGCAATACCAAATGCTGAAAAGGATGTGGAACAGTAAGAACTCTCATTTATTGTTGGAGGGAGAGCAAAATGGAGCAGCCACTTAAGAAGACGGTTTGGCATTTTGTTGCAAAATTAAACACACTTTTGCCATATGATCCTGTGATTGCACTCCTGTTTGCCTAAGTGAGCTGAAAACTGATATTTACACAAATGTCTGCACACATTTCTAGCTGCTTTTTCCATAATTGCCAACATTTGGTGGCAACCAAGATGTCCTTCAATAGGTGAATGAATAAATGAACTGTGGTTCACTCAGACAGGGGAACATTATTCAGTGATATGAAGAAATGGGCTGGCGCAGTGGCTCATGCCTGTAATCTCAGCACTTTGGGAGGCCAGAGCAGGTGGTATGCTTGTGCCTAGGGTTCAAGACCAGCCTGGGCAACATGATGAAACCCTATCTCTACTAAAAACACATAAATTAGGCAGACATGGTAGTGCATGTGTAAACCCAGCTACTGGAGAGCATGAGGCTGGAAAATCTCTTGAACCCAGGAGGTGAAGTTTGTCATCAGCTGAGATTGTGTCACTGTACTCCAGCCTGGGCAATAGATGGAGACTCTGTCTCAAAAAGAGAAAAAAAAAAAAAAAAAAAAAGAAAAAGCTATCAAGCTGCAAAAAGATAAAGATATGGAATGCTATACTTTGAATATGGATTGGCCCTTCCAAAATTCATGTTTAGTATTGGTTCCTAATGTGGCAGTGCTGGGAGGTGGTTTAAGAGGTGATTAGGTCATTAAAATGGATTAATCTCTTTCAGGGTTAGTTCTCATGGGAATGGATTAGTTACCATGAGAGTGGACTGTCATAATCAAGGTTACGTCTCCTGGTTGGCCCCTTTTTTGCATGCACCCACTTCTCATTCCACTTATCCCCCATGTTGATTTGGAAACTTGACTGAAAAACACTTCTACAATTCCACTCATAGTTATCTTCTATTTTTGCCACTTTCATGGGAAAACAAGTTTTTAGATATTTTTCCTCACTAAGATTCTATTTGTCCATTGCTTTCCCCTTCATCCCAATAAGATGAGACCTTAGAATGTTTTTATGTTTTGCATCTAGTTACGCAGCTGCTAGATTTTGCTAAGACAGTTTAATATTTTTAACTTTAGATTATTAGTTTTTCCCTTGAAGTGTATCTCTTCTGTTTAAAGTGTCTTTGCCTTTGACACTCCCCCATCCCCCACTTGGAGTCATTTCTCTGCTCACCACCATCCTTTTTTCATGGTTCCATCTTCAAGCCTCTGTCTTGATTACTTTCTTAAGTGTTTTGCCCAAACAGGGTAGATAGGTGATATATTCTCTGAGTCTTTGCATAACTGTTAGTACAGTTCTTATTTTACTCCAACAGATGATTGATATTCATTTGCATGTAACATATCATCGTGTCTCTTTATCTACTGCCTGAGCCATATTCTCCAGGCTAGCTTTTATCAGTAGTAAGCTGACGTTCTAATCTCTGTCTATCTACTGTGTGGTTTCCTATTCTGAATTTAGACTGAAGAGAAAAAGGAACACGGTTGCCTTTTTATGCAGCAATAAATAATAAATAGAAAAATTTGCAATGTTTATAATTGCTCAAATTGAAATATCATATGTATGTATACGAATAAATGTGAATGATATTCTGAGTACATTAGTATTATGTCAAATGTTAGATATTGATTGACCCAACTACTAGACATTGAGCTCCTGGAGGCCAGGGACCACTTTTTAATTATTTCTGTGTCTCTAACATATTTTCTAGAAGACAAAATATATTTCTCTTCCTACCCTTCCTCTTCCCCCGCTCCTCCAATCTAAAATTGAGACTGTTTTCAGTACAACAAGATTCCAGATGGAAGTCAAGGCATAGAGTGATTTTATTAACGCTGGTAGCAAAAATATTGTTTCAATACAGATAAAAATTTTACATTCCATCTGTGGTTTCCTTAATTTAATTAAAAAATATATTGGCACTACAGTCATATAGTTCAAAATCAAAGTGATATAAAATGATATTCATTAAGCCATCTTGCTCCCACCCTTGTCTCCATCAATTTTGTACCTGTTTTTCTCTGCAGAGTTCATTCATTCAACAGATATTTATTGAGTACTTAGGTTCTCAGTATGTGCCAGACACTGTTCTAAGTGCTAAGGGCACAGCGATGAAAAACAAACAAACAAACAAACAAAAACAACAGGAAAAATAATTGTGCCCGCATGATGCTTACTTCTGGTAGGAGAGACAAATTAACAAAACAAATAAGTTATATCGAATATTAGGAGATAAGTGCTACGGAGGAAAAGAAAACAGGTGTGCACCACCGTGCCTGGCTAATTTTTTTTTTTTTTTTTTTTGTAGATATGAGGTCTTGCTATGCAGCCCAGCCTAGTCTCAAAGTCCTGAGATAAAGCGATCCTCCCCGCTTTGCCTCCAAAGTACTGAGATTGCAGGCGTGAGACATGTGCCCAGCCAAGACTTTTTTTTTTTCTTTTGAGACAACATCTGGCTCTATTGCCCAGACTGGAGTGCAGCGACTCACTGCAACCTCCGCCTCCTAGGCTCAAGAGATCCTCCCACTTCAGCCTCCTGAGTAGCTGGGACTACAGGTGCATGCCCGCACACCTGGCTTATTTTTGAATTGTTTTTTTGTAGAAACAGGGTGTTGTCACATTACCCAGGCTGGTCTCAAACTCCTGGGCTCAAGAGATCCAGCCACCTTGGCCTGCCATAGTGCTGAGATTACAAGCGAGAGCCACCACACCGGGCCATGATTTTTTAAATTGGTTAAAAAAAAAGGTTTGGTATTGCCTAAAATAACTAAACAAGGTGGTATTTTATACATTGTTTAGTCAAACTGAGTATTTGCTGTCTTCTTCTCAAACACTGATTCAATGTGATTTTTGAATGTGTTTTTCTCGTTGTCTTCTGAAAGAATTTCCTCCCTATTTGAAGAAGAGAAATCGTCTGAGGAGACAGAAGTGGCACTTTGGCCACGCCTGGGGCCGCGGTTCGCTCCTCCCCGCGTGCGGCCAGGCTGCCAGCGCCAGGACCTCGGGCGCCTGCCCGTCCGCAGCCAGCGGGGACAGCGACGGCTCCCGGGAGGCGGCGGGGCAGGGGCGCGCGGAGGCCAGGCCCGGGGACCCCGAGCGTGACCTTCCCAGGGGCTAGCCTCCTATCCGCCCCGCTTCCCAGAATCCGTGCAGGGAGACTGGCCACGCCTGCAGTCACAGCAAAAATGTCCCAGTGGGGACCATTTATTAGCAAGAAATAGCACCGCGTGCCACCCTTGCAGCCACTAACTCTTTTGTTCTGCGTGTTTAGGTAGAAACATGACTCAGAGAATCGGGTTCCCGTTCCGCAGCCTAAGCCAGAGGCGAGGGTTTCAGCTTCTGCTTCCCTTGGCAGTGACCTGCCACGCCGTGGTCGGCTGCCTTTTACAATCTGTTCTTGAAGGAAGTTTCAGCCCATCGCATCTTCCTAGGAACAAGTTCGACCACGATCAGGGCTATTGTGAAATTAACTAAATTAGCCTGGTCTCTCGACTTTTGGACTCTCTCCTCCGAATACCTTATAGGTATAGTTTGGCAATCTTGCTCACACCTGGGTGTGAACCTGCGTGTACCCAGCCCGGGAGATATCAGAGTCTGTACAGGATTAGTACCCCTTATGGGTTGGAAAGGCCTTCTTTCCTTAGCTCTAAGGCCAGATCTACTGGTGCTGTTCTGCTGCTAGGAGACAGCGTGTACCTAACAGAAATTAAGTGATATAGTTAAGCATTTGGCACATGCACTCAAACACACAGAGCCAGTGAGATAGAGGGTAAGCATTAGAGATACAGAAATGCAATTTAGTCCTGAAAAAATTCACTCTAATGAGGAAATAGACCAACAAGTAGGTAATTGCAGTTCTCTGATTCATGTATTTTCTCGTTCTTCTGAACCACACCTTGCGTTAAAGAATGTGGTAGCTTGATAGCTGGGTACATTAATTTTATATTTAATTGTGTGTGTTTTTTATGGAATAAAGATCTCATGAAATAAAGACCTATGAAAATAAGCCAGTTTGATGGTGTTTTTTCCATCTTGAAGAATAGTATGTAAAAATATGCAAAGACCTTTATGAGTAAAGATTGTTAATATGCACCTGTAGCTTATCTTGGTAGAGATTATGTTTATGTATTAAGAAACATTCAACAGGTAGAATTTGCCAAGTAGAGTGTAGCAATAAGCACTCAGATTGTACTTGACAATCCTATGACTAAGACACCACCATTTGCACCTTAAAAAAAAAAAGATAAGGAAACATATAGAGGAAATACTGTATTGTCAAGTAAGTATCACACTCAAGCTCACACAGTTGGCAAGTATGGCACTACACAATTTTGTCAAACCATTTTCATTTAGAGATTGCTTGGCCACATTAAAACAGAAAGCATTGCTCTTAAAAAGATGCTGCAGGCAGGGCACGGTAGCTCACCCCTGTCATCCCAGCATTTTGGGAGGCTGAGGCAGGTGGATCACTTGAGGTCAGGAGTTTGAGACCAGCCTGGCTAACATGGTGAAACCCTGTCTCTACTAAAAATACAAAAATTAGCTGGGTGTGGCGGTGCATGTTCTGTAATTCCAGCTACTTGGGAGGCTGAGGCAGAAGAATCACTTGAACCTGGGAGGCAGAGGTTGCAGTGAGCCGAGATGGCACCACAGCGCTCCAACCTAGGCGACAAAGCGAGACTCTGTCTTAATAAAAAAAGAAAAAAGATGCTGTAGTATTGGAAGGCTAAGTAGGGACAGCAGATGAAGTTCATCAAGACTTCCAACATTACTGTATAGCTAAACTCTTGAGAAAAAACAGTAACCTACCAACTGGACATGCGGAATTCACAAGTAGTTCTTTTGACCCAACTAGGCCAAGCATGAGTTGAGGAAGTTACAAACATTATATGAGTTGTGCAGGTAACTGCTGAAGAACAGACTTCTCTTGTGCAGTCTGAAAACAACTTTAGTCTATTTTGCTGCCCTTAGACAAATGAAAAGAGCCAGTACAGATGGATCAAAATGGCCTATGTGTAACTGAAAGTGATCAAGGCTGTCGTATTGATGTTGGAGTGTTAGCTACCCTCGAAGACATTTTCTTGCCATATTGATGATACTGTTTAAAACATAATTATCTGCAATAGGACCAGGTTTTATAGCCAAAAAGATTGTAAATGTAATACCGGGCCAAACACAGTGGGTCACACCTGTAATCCCAGCAATTTGGGAGGCTGAGGTGGGAGGATGGCTTGAGGCCAGGATATTGAGACCAGCCTAGGCAACATAAGCAAGACCCTGTCTCTACAAAAAATAAAATTAGCCAGGTGTTGTGGTGTGTGCCTGTAGCCCTAGCTACTCAGGAGGCTGAGGCGGGGAAGTTTGCTTGAGCCCAGAAGTTCAAGAGTTGGAGGCTGCAGTGAGTAGTGATCGTGCCACTGCACTCCAGTGTGGATGAAAGAGTGGGACACTGTCTCCAAATAAATAAATAAATAATCCTATGTATTACTGTGTCTTGGTTTACAGTACTGTGTAAAACATCTCATCCTGATGTTACTAAGTAAATGATCAATGAATTATCCAAATTATCTACTCTGGTAAGCACATTTATTGAGATAAAATGTTCAAACATTTGCAGTGAAATGTTAGTTCCACTAACCTTTATTTCTGTTAGTTTTTGTGGATTTCATAGTCTTATGCAAAACTGAATTCTAAAGAATTTAATGTTGCCAGTACTGATTTTCCTGAGATCTTAAGAGAAGGGGTTAGTATGCTTTTGGCATTTTCTCTGGGGTTTTTAGTCTGTGACTTATTAGCTTGTTAAAGCATCACATGGGTGAGGGTTTAATATGCCTGAAATAGCCTTTTTTGTTCCATGGCTGGTGATCACATGTATTGCCCAAGCAGCTGTCTTGCTGGGACATTCATCAAGCGGTACAAAATTATAACTACTAATGGAACGTGATATGCTGCCCCTGCCCTACCAATGTGAGAGCATCATAAAGGAGATTGAGTTAATTATATAATTTGGTTAATTCCACACAGAGGCTCTCCTACAAAAGCAAAAAGTATACTGTTGGTTCTTCCACTTATAATCATATTGTCTGGTTTTCTGGTGTGAATGCTAAAATCTGCCACTTTTTGATTGACTACACATTTATTCCCCCAGGATGCTACCTTATAATACATCATGATCTTAAGTGGACATATAAAGGGTGAAATGTGGCCCATATTAGCCTGTTTTTAGTACTCATTTGAATAAAATAGAAAATTGCTGTAGTAACTGATATTTAGTTCACTTAAGCCTGGGTGGAATAAATAGGCGTTACTCCAGACAGTGGAGAAAATTGCCCTAATGCTACCTCTCTCCAGTGATTTGAAATATCATTTTCACTATATAGGAAATTCTTTTATAGCTTCGGGTTGTTTCTGTGTTTTTATTGAGTTCCACTGATCTTTGCATCTATTTTTAGTATAGCAATATTTTTTGTTATTATATTCTTCTAATTTTTAATAAACGCAAACTTGTTTCTCTTACTTAAAAAAAGTATCTGTTTATTTTTTCAGATTTGCACACTAAGATTGTCTATTTCTTAAAAAAAAATCTGCTAGGCTATTAATTGGATTTCTATTATGCTTATTAAATAATTTGGTGACACATTTTGACAATAGATCTCTATCTAGAAACAGGTTTTTTTGTCCCTTAGTCTTATAGTTTTATTAATACACCTGCTGTCTTCTATTTTTTTTTGTTTTAATTGCTTTGGATTGGAGAAACAGATTAGGAGTTTAGGTATTGTATAAAAAATAAGAGTAAATATGTTCTGAGAATCTAAAATGTGTTCAAAGCTTTCTTTTCTTCTACAGCTTTTAAAATACCATACATGTGTTTCAGTGTATGGACTTCATGAAACATAGTTTGTCTCTGCAGACGCAATTTCTAAACTTTTAGCTTTGTGGGAGGGCATCTGTCAAATGTGGGATCTACAGCAGTTTTGTGCGTCTAGTAAGCCATGTATTGCCTGGTCTTAAAGTTATTTCTGTCTCTTGTCTATCTGTTTCCTTTAGCTAATTGTGTTTCCAAAGGGCAGAATGCATGTGATTATGTGCCTAACGGATTTTGGTTCCATTGAATTATCTAGTACTATAGTTGTAATTCTGTAATGCAGCTCACCTCCATTTAAAAGTACATATTTTTGGGCTGGGTGCGGTGGCTCACGCCTGTAATCTCAACACTTTGGGAGGCTGAGGTGGGCGGATCACCTGAGGTCAGGAGTTTGAGACCAGCCTGACCAACATGGTGAAACCCTATCTCTACTAAAAATACAAAATTATCCAGGCATGGTGGCACATGCCTGTAATCCTAGCTACTTGGGAGGCTGAGGCAGGAGAATTGCTGGAACCTGGGAGGTGGAGGTTGCAGTGAGCTGTGATCACACCATTGCACTCCAGCCTGAGCAACAATAGAGAAACTCCGTCTCAAACAACAACAACAACAAAAAACAATATATATATATATATATATATATATATATATTTATAAATATATTGCAATCTGATTTGCCTTCCATGAGTGAAGATCTTTGAAGACAGGGTATGTGTCTTACTGTTTTAAACTTTTTCCATTTCCTAGCCTCTTGAACAGTTCTATGTACTGCCCTAAATGAATGTTGGCTAGATCGTGTTGAAATGACAAAATACCCTTTAAATAACAAAGCATAAAGAAAATAGTGAATTGAGTTTCTTGAAGAACCATAGACTTTCTAAGGGACATTAGTGTTGTATATGCAACAAATGAGAACATTAAGAAGGGTGTTTTATTTTATCAGCTGTGTTGCCTGTTGATCCTGTGAAAGAAAATTATGTTCATAAAGTGGAAAACTATTTTTTCAATCTCCTTCCCAACTCCTTTCAAATCAAGAGTACGTCTTGTAGCAGTTTCAAAGGTTAGGCATTATTTTTTCACAACACAAATACTTAACTCACTAAAATATTTGTTTAAAATAATTTTTTAGAGTTAATATTATTAGTCTAATTATAAATGACTACCTGTGTTTAAAATTCAAATACATGGAGATGTCATTCTTAGAAATCACATTTTGAGGCCAGGTGCTGTTGCTCACGCCGGTAATCCCAGCACTTTGGAAGGCTGAGGCAGGTGGATAACCTTAAGTTTGGGAGTTTGTGACCAGCTTGACCAACATAGAGAAACCTCATCTCTTTTGGACCTTGATTTATCTGTGTCAGAAGTAGATGATTTTTATCCTGCTTGTAAGTGGCAAAAAGGTAGTGTTTGGATCCATTCCACTGGCTCACTGATATGGGGGCCACCAGGTAACTGTAGCAACAGCACAACTTCCCTCATGCAAATAGAATTATTTGATGGAAATGCTGTCCTACTAAGGAAATTATTTTTGTGTTAAGTTTTAAATCAGTGCATTGGGAGTTCAACAAGATGTGTCTAAAAGAATATGTCATCAGAAGATGTTTATAGATTAGCTGATGTGATTTCTTGCTGTGCTAAAGCTAGAACTTAATTCTTTGAATGTCATTGAGAATACTGGAACAGCAAAAACAGAAAATTTCTGTGGATTATTGCTAGCGAACTCATTCAGTGCACTTTTGGCAAGAGATTTTGGCAAAATGAAGCAGTACAACATTTCAATATAAAAGGACAAATAAGCCCGGTGCAGTGGCTCACGCCTATAATCTCAGCATTTTATGAGGCCGAGGCAGACAGATCAATTGAGCCTAGGAGTTCCAGATCAGCCTGGGCAACACGCAAAACCTTGTCTCTACAAAAATCAGCCAGGCATGGTGAATTGTGCCTGTGGTTCCAGCTGTTTGGGTGGCTAAAGCAGGAGGATTGCTTGAGCCTGGGAGGCAGAGGTTGCAGTGAGCCGAAGTTGTGCCACCACACTGCAGCCTGGGTGACAGAATGAGACCCTGTCTCAATAAATAAATAAATAATTAAAACAGATAAAAAGAAGGATGAATAGATTATAATTATATCAAGATAGCCATAGAACAATGTTGTACGACTACTAGAATGGGAGTAAATCAAGATCCCTTGGGGGTGTTATATGTGCTGCAGAAATCAGGAAGGAATTAAGGAACATTCTGGAAATAAAGCAAGATGTTAAAACAAGTTCAGGGTATGGTATCCGACTAATTAAAAAAAGAAGCGGGAACATAAAACCAATTGTTGAATTTCTGTGACTTTCCTGTAAGCTAGATAAGATTAACACTCTCTGGTGGTTTGGGGACTTTTTGGTAAGGCTGGTTTGCTCAGGAACAATTTTTAAGACAAATAGTAAAGTATCATAGGGTATGTAGGATTAAATTAGGAAATACACGAAAAGTGCTTAACATGTAAACTATTACAATTATTATAACATCAGGTTCTGGTTTGCTGGGTTAGTTATTTCCTTTCTTCTTCAAAGTCCTGTAGACTAAAAGACAAAGTAATCAAGCCATTAGAAGGACTTTAAGGGTCACCTGCGACAAACTCGAACATCACTTTCTTTTTCTTTTCATCTTTTAAGTTCAGGGGTACATGTGCAGGACGTGTAGGTTTGTTACATAGGTAAACGTGTGCCATGGTGGTTTACTGCACAGATCATCCCATCACCCAGTTATTTATTTATTTATTTATTTATTTATTTAATGTATTTATTTTGAGACGGAGCTTTGCTCTGTCGCCTAGGCTCTAGTGCAGTGGCTCGATCTCAGCTCACTGCAGCCTCTGCCTCCTGGGTTCAAGCGATCCTCTTGCCTCAGCCTGTCAAATAGCTGGGATTACAGGTGTGCATCACCACACCTGGCTATTTTTTTTAAAATGTATTTTTAGTAGAGACGGGGTTTCACCATGTTGGCCAGGCTGGTTTTGAACTCCTGACCTCAAGTGATCTGCCCACTTCGGCCTCCCAAAGTGCTAGGATTATGTGCGTGAGCCACCGCAACCAGCCCCCAGCCCCCATCACCCAGTTATTGAGCTCACCATCCATTAGCTATTCTTGCTGATGCTCTCCCTGCCCCCAACTCCCCTGCAGTTGCCCAGTGTGTGTTGTTCCCCACCGGCGTGTCTGTGTCCACGTGTTCTCAGTCAGCTCCAGCTGAAAACTGAGAAGATGCTGTGTTTGGTTTTCTGTTCCTGTGTTAGTTTGCTGAAGGTAATGGCTTCCAGCTCCATCCATGTCCCTATAAAGGACATGATCTTATTCCTTTTTATGGCTGTACAGCATTGCATGGTGTACATATACCACATTTTCTTTACTCAGTCTATAATTGATGGGTATTTAGCTTGATCCCATGACTTTCTTTGTAAATAGTGCTGCAATGATCATACACGTCTATCTCTCTTTATAATAGAATGATTAATATCCCTCTAGGTATATACCCAGTAATGGGATTGCTGGATCGAATGGCATTTCTACCTCCAGGTCTCTGAGGAATCACCACACTGCCTTCCACAATGGTTGAACTAATTGACACTTTCACCAGCAGTGTAAAAATGTTCCTTTTTCTCCACAACCTTGTCAGCATCTGTTGTTTTTTGACTGTTTAGTAATAGGCATTCTGATTATCATGAGATGGTATCTCCTTGTGGTTTTGATTTGCATTTCTCTAATGATCAGTGATGTTGAGCTCTTTTTCATATGTTTGTTGGCTGCATGTATGTCTTCTTCTGAGGAGTGTTGGTTCATATCCTTTGCCCACTTTTTAATGGGATTATTTGTTTTTTTCTTGTAAATTTCTTAAGTTCCTTATAGATTCTGGATATTAGACCTTTGTCAGATGGAAAGATTGCAAAAAGTTTTTCTCATTCTGTAGGTTGTCTCTTCACTCTGATGATCATTTCTTTTGCTGTACCGAAGCTCTTTAATTTAATTAGACCCCATTTGTCAATTTTTGCTTTTGTTGCAATTTCTTTTGGAGTTTTTGTCATGAAATCTTTGCCCATGACTATGTCCTGAATGGTATTGCCTATATTTTCTTCTAGGTGAACCTCAATTTTTTTATCTGTAATGTGAGAGGGCTGATGCAGGTCATTCCAGTTGTGAGAAGTGCTATGGCGAAGACATCTGCTTAATTTTATTTAACGCACCAATTTCCAAACATTTGCCTGCACGGTTTTGTTGTTTTGTTTAAGTCATTACTATTAACATTTTGCTGAACTGTTTCTCGGTTTAGAAACTTCTGAACTAAATGACCCTTTTGGTCTTTTCTAGTGCCCAAATGCAGGGATTCCAAGGTTCAAAAAGCCACCTCCCATCTGGATTAAATGCATTTGAAAGCATTTTATGCTGGTACTCACATGCACTGTTGAAGAAACAATACAAGCCTTAAACCCTGCAGATTTTTTGTTTGTTTGTTTGTTTGTTTGTTTTGAGATGGAGTCTCACTCTGTCACCCAGGCTGGAGAGCAATGACGCAGTCTCGGCTCACTGCCACATCCACCTCCTGGGTTCAAGCAATTCTCCTGTCTCAGCCTCCCGAGTAGCTGGGACTACAGGTGTACATCACCATGTCTGGCCAATTTTTGTATTTTTAGCAGAGACGGGGTTTCACCATATTGGTCAGGCTGGTCTCAAACTCCTGACCTCAGGTGATCCACCCACCTCAGGTGATCCACCTGCCTCAGCCTCCCGAAGTGCTGGGTTACAGGCATGAGCCACCATGCCCGGCTTTTTTTTTTGAGCTGGAGTCTCACTCTGTTGCCCAGGCTGGAGTGCAGTGGTGAGATCCCAGCTCACTGCAACCTCTGCTTCCCAGGTTCAAGCGATTCTCTTATCTCAGCTTCCTGAGTAGCTGGGAGTACAGGCACCTGCCACCAGGCCTGGCTCATTTTTGTCTTTTTAGTAGAGAGAAGGTTTCACCATGTTGGCCAGGCTGGTTTTGAACTCCTGACCTTAAGTGGTCCGCCCGCCTCTGCCTCCCAAAGTGCTGGGATTACAGGCATGAGCCACCAGGCCTGGCCCAGAGTTTCGTTAAGCTATTCTTTTGTGGGTTTTTTCTTAGTACACTATATAAAAGCTTTTTATCAGTTTCACATTTGTGCTTCTTGTTGATCTGAAATTGTGTTATAAATATTTATTTGTAAGGATGACTTTGCCATTTTGAATGAACAGTGCAGAAAACAGTTTCTCTTTTATCGGTGGAAAACTAGCTTTCTGACTCCCCTGATTTCAGTTGTAGCAAGTATCATTCTTTCTACTTCCTTTTCATGGTGTGGAATAGACTTAAGGTATTGTGGACTCTAGAACTGTCCAGAGCAACTCTCAGACTTGTGTTCTTACACTTAGTCCATAGATAAAATTAATTACTGAGGGTCTGTTCCTGATTAAAATGAAAAGTTAAAATACTGGATAGATTTTTCTTAATTTCACGTTTTTATTCCAGAAATTAAGCATCGTTTATTTCACAGCTGTTTATAGAACTCCTTATATATTCTGGGAGCTATAATAGTGAACCAGACCTGCCATCTTCCATCAGATTGCTAATATTCTAAGAGAGGTGATAGATGAATAAATGAATTTCAATAACATCAAGGTTGTGATAAGGATAAGTATAGCAGTCATGGGAAGTTACAGCATGTCGTAGGGTTCTCTAGAGGGACAGAACTAAGAGGATACATATATATAAAGGGGAGTTTTTTAAGGTACTCCTTACACAATCACAAGGTCTCACAATAGGCCATCTGCTAGCTGAGGAGCAAGGAAGCCAGTCCGAGTCTCAAAGCTGAAGAACTTGGAGTCTGATGTTCAAGGGCAGGAAGCACCCAGCACAGGAGAAAGACGTAGGCTGGGAGGCTAAGCCAGTCTACTCTCTCCACATTCTTCTGCCTGCTGTTATTCTGACTGGCAGCTGATTAGATTGTGCCCACCTAGATTGAGGGTGATTTCCCAGTTCACTGACTCAAATGTTAATCTCTTTTGGCAACACTCTCACAGACACACCCAGGAAAAATACTTGGCATCCTTCAATCCAATCAAATTGGCACTCTCAGTATTAACCATCACACAGCACCATCCTCCTAGTCCCAAAGAGTCAAAGAAAACTTTCTGGTGGAAATAGTATCTATGTTGAGAATAGAGTGATGTCTAAGTTAGCAAATGATTGTTGGCAAACCAGTATTGTAATACTAATGACCGTCTTTTAGGCACCTGGGTTATGTTGGACATAGTACAAGGCACTTTGCACACATTACCATTCCTTCTTACAGCAACCTGGCAAGGGTTATCTCATTTTACAGAAATGAAAGGTCAGTCTCAATGAGATTAAGTAACTCAAACAAATTTGCACAGCTAGTAAGTTGCATAGCTGAAAGTTGAATAACCATAAATATATTTTAACAGAAAATGTGGAAACATTTAACCATGCAAGTTCAAAAGCAATGTTTTTGGCTAGGTATAATATCTCACAGCTATAATACCAGTACCTTGGGGGACAGAGGTGGGAACATCCCTTGAGGCCAGGATGAGTCTAGCCGGGTAATACAGCAAGGCCCTGTCTGCAAAAAAATTAAAAAATTAGCTGAGGTCATGGCACATGCCTGTAGTCCAAGCTAATTGGGAGGCTGAGGTGGGAGGATTGCTTGAGCCCAGGAGTTTGAGTCTGCAGTGAGCTGTGATCATACCATTGCACTTTAGCTTGGGCAATGGCATGATCATAGCTGTCTCAAAAAATAAATAAATAAATAAATAAATAAATAAGCAATATTTTTAGGTACAAATATATTCCTGATTTTGTATCGCATACATATAGGCAGATTTTCTGCTAACTGTTCCTAGTTCATATTCTTTAATTAAATAGATCAGTTCTAGAAGTTCTGCACCTAATAAGTTTGAGTTTACTTATAAGATGATGAAGGAATGAATTATGTTTTAAATTTACATTTTATTTATTTTATTTTTTATTTTTTGAGAGGGACTCTTGCTCTGTCACCCAGGCTAGAGTGCAGTGGTGCTATCTCGGCTCACTGCAAGCTCTGCCTCCTGGGTTCACGCGATTCTCCTGCCTCAGCCTCCCAAGTAGCTGGGACTACTGACACCCACCACCACACCAGGCTAATTTTTTGTATTTTTGGTAGAGATGGAGTTTCACTGTGTTAGCCAGGATGGTCTCTATCTCCTGACCTCGTGATCCACCTGCCTCAGCCTCCCAAAGTGCTGGGATTACAGGTGTGACCCACCGGGCCAGCCTAAATTTATATTTTATTAAGTGAATTTCACTTATGTTTTATTGATTGAATTTTTTCACCTTTATTCCAGTTGTTGAGTATTATAATTCCAAATATGTAATACCTCATTCTCCATGTTGACTAAATGGCCTTGACTATAAGAATTACTGTAAATGCTAGAAAGATCAATAAACAACAATTTTCCTTTTTCCTCTTTAGTTTGGGATATGGGCAGATCAGCTCACAGATGGAAGAGCCCACCCTATTGGAATTTATAGGAACAGGTACCACATGCTTTCTTGCATAATAGCTTTTCTGCTGAATATTAACATGAATCTTCAAATACGGATTTTTTTTTTTGAAGGAGGGGTGAAAAGTGGGAACTCCAATTAAAAGGTTCAGGAAGAACTCCATACTCCCAGTACAGTTTGACAATTTTTTTAGTTATCTAAATAACAGTGGTTGTTCTCTTAATTACAAATCAAAATCTTTTCAGTTTTGTCTCCTATAGAAATGGTGATGGTAGAGCAGTACTTTGTTCTTCAGTGAGAGTATTTTTGTATAGTGCAGCTATGCACTACCTTGGATTTCCAATTAGCAGAGCTTCACGGTACTTCCTCTTTCCTGGAAACTAAGGACTACGTCACGTTATCTCCAGAGATGTGTCCATAAATTGAGCAAATAAACCTCTGATAGCAAGATTGCTTACAGTTTCTTTTTTTCTTTCTTTTTTTTTTTTTTTTGGGACGGAGTCTTGCTCTTTCTCCCAGGCTGGAGTACAGTGGCATGATCTCGGCTCACTGCAACCTCTGCCTCCTGGATTCAAGTATTTCTCCTGCCTCAGCCTCCCGAGTAGGTGGGATCACAGGAGCCCTCCACCATGCCCGGCTAATTTTTTGTATTTTTAGTAGATACGGGATTCCACCATGTTGGCCAGGCTGGTCTCGAACTCCTGATTTCAGGTGATCCGCCCCCCTCGGCCTCCCAAAGTGTTGGGATTACAGGCGTGAGCCACCGCGCCCGGACTCAGGTACTTTTTGATAGCGTGATAGCAGTTAAAATGTAACTTTGATTCCCTTATGTTTCGGCCTGGTTGTAAGTGATGATGAAGTATGGCGAGAACAGTTTTACATTGGAAATATCACGAAAGAACAAGGTAACAGCAGTTTTTAGAATACTTACATAAATTCGGATTAAGTTCTTAAAGAATAACATAGCCGGCTTCGGTGGGTCACGCCTGTAATCCCAGCACTTTGGGAGGCCGAGGCGGGCGGATCACGAGGTCAGGAGATGGAGACCATCCTGGCTATCATAGTGAAACCCCGTCTCTACTAAAAATACAAAAAATTAGCCTGGTGTGCTGGCGGGCGTCTGTAGTCCCAGCTACTCGGGAGGCTGAGGCAGGAGAATGGCGTGAACCCAGGAGGCAGGGCTTGCAGTGAGCCGAGATGGCGCCACCGCACTCCAGCCTGGGCGACAGAGCGAGACTCCGTCTCAAAAAAAAAAAAAAAAAAAAAAAAAGAATAACATATATTGGACAGTCTTACAGTCTTCAAGATGTAATTTCAGCATTACAGTGTTATAATAGAATTTCTTTACCCACATGCTTTCATCACTGATCCATCCATTTCAAACAGCAAATATCTGGGAAGTGAACAGAAAATATTTATGAACAGCTGGCAAAAAGTTGTGGAGCCAGTACAGGAAAGTTCACACAGTTTCCTCCCAGGAGATCCCCTCAGTCCTTTCCTCTGAGCCTGACTGCACTTACTTTATGTTTACTTCCAATAGGCTCAGTTAACTTTTTCCTTAGCATTTGGTAGTTTAGAAATAAAGTATTAGAAAGGGGATGAGAAAGTGTGCTGGAGAGACACACTCAGAGCAGCAAAAAGAGAGAAAGTGAGGGGGACCTGACTCTGAATCTCTGGGGAGTGGGGAGGAGGCTGAAAATCAGTAATAAACACATCTAAGAGCCTAAAAAGTGGAGCCATTGAGAACTGTTGACAGCCCTATGTGCTTTAGTGGGTCCTGTGGGCATTACTGTGTCATGGGTCAGACCCTTGCCAATGTTCGGTGATTCACCAAGCGCATATTTCATGTTTATTATACTTTATGCATAATATGTATCTTACTCCATTTGGGCTGCTATAACAAAATGCCTTGGACTGGGTAATTTATAAACAACAGAAGTTTATTGCTCCCAGTTCTGGAGCTCAGGAAGTCCAAGATCAAAGCACCCAGAGATGTGGTATCTTTCGAGGGTTCTCTGCTTCATAGATGGTGCCTTCTGACTTCGTCCTCACATGGTGGAAGGGGAAGGCAGCTCTCTGGGGCCTCTTTTATAAGGACATGAACCCCATTCATGAGGACGGAGCCCTCATGACCTAATCACCTCCTGGAGACCCTCTTTTCTAATACCATCACTTTGGTGATTGGGTTTCAACACAGGAATTTTGGGGGGATGAAAACTGTTAGACCGTAGCAATATGTTTTTATAAGATTTTCATTTAAAAAATTCCCCCAAAATATTCATGCTTAAAGGAATTATGGGTTATTTGTTTTTACAGCATCTCTTTCTCTCTCTCTAATTTCATCTGGATGAAATGATACTATTACATGTGGGCCTATAACTGTGTAGGTCTTTTTGCTTTTGGTGATTGGATACGACATTCCAGTCACAGACTATTGGTATGACTTGTATAAATAACACTACTAACTTTTGTGGCTGTGACATGTATATTCAGTTTATCTGAATTCCAAGCCACAATCTTCATGGTTTAAATGGTCTCCAGTATTACTTCTATTAGGACAATAGTAGAATTTTCATCTCTAGATCTTCACATCTGCAGAGATATTTCCATTGTGCTTTTATCCTAACATTTGCCCAGGAACCACTGCGGTACAGTGAGAATAGTGCTAGATAGGAAAAGAGAATATGTGAAACCTAGAGCTGGCACTGCAGGAACTCACTTTGTGACTTGGGCAAGTCACTTAACAATCCGACCCCCATTTTCGCCTAAAATGAGGTTAGGCTGGGCACGGTGGCTCATGCCTGTAATCCTAGCACTTTGGGAGGCCAAAGTGGGAAGATCGCTTGATCCCAGGAGTTTGAGACCAGGCTAGGCAACATAGGGAGACCCTGTATCTACAAAAAGAAAACAAAACAAAAACATTAGAAACATAATTAGCTAGATGTGGTGGTGCACACCTGTAGTCCCAGCTACTCGGGAGGCTGAGGTGGGAGGATCGCTTGAGCCTGGAGATCAAGGCTGCAGTGAGCTATGATCATGCCACTGCCCTCCAACCAGGGTGGAAGAGTGAGACTCTGTCTCAAAAAAATAAATATAATAAAATAAAATAAAATGAGGTTAGACTAGAACCCCCCTGTGTCTTTCAGTGTTAACATTGAGGAATGTGATTCAGTGGCTGTTCATGAAGTAAACATTTAGAATAATAGATTAAGCTCATATGTTTTTTCAAAGTGACTACATTTTATTGCTCAAAAAAAGACACATGAGAATAAATATCCAGATTGGTACTGTGAATGAGTCCTGACTATTTGAATAATCCAGTCAACCCCAAAACTACTTATTGGCCCTTTTCTGTGCCTACCATTGGACTACACTTTAAGGGGTCCAGGAGTAAAAAGTATTTCTTTAAGTAATTAATTAATTAATGTAGAGATGAGGTCTTGCTATATTGCTCAGGCTGGTCTTGAACACCAGGCTCAAGCAGTCTTCCTGCCTTGGTCTCCCACAGTGCTGGGATTACAGGTATGAACCACCATGCCCAGCCTAGGAGTAGTAAGTATGTCATAGTCCCTGGTCCTAAGAAAATCACAGTCTTTGAAGAAAAAATACTTAAACACATGGAACAAATGAACTATACAAAATCAGAGGTCAGTTAAAGAGAGATGGATCAGGTTAGCTTTATGGAGGAAGAGGAAATCGATCTTGAGTAGAAGGTTAGATAGAATTCCAGTAGGGGGAGGAGAGGGAGCCGGTTGCGTGGCAGAAGGGAGAATAGCATTAACAAAGGCCCAGAGGTAGTGAGTGTGGGACTGTATTGAAGGACAGCAGCCACAGGGCAGGGGCTATCACCCTGGAGTGGAATTCATCTTGACATCAAAACACCTGTAAAGTACAGCATTCCATATGAGAAAAAAAGTGAGTTCTATTTACTGATTGTATTTATGTTAAGGACATATGCAAAATAAATCATTCATTCCCTTATTCAGGATCAAGTACAGGGAAAAAGTCACTATTGATGAGACAAGTGGGGAATCAAGAGTTTGGAGCCCCGCAGCTCTCTCTCAGCCTTTAGCTAGATTAGAGGCTTGCTGGCGGTAAAAGTGTGGTTCTGGACATTCTTAGTCATTCTTTAAAGAATAAAGAAATACCCTTGATCCTTTATGGATATAAATTAGTTATTTTTCTGATAAACTCAGGGACTTTTATTTTTTATTAAAATAATTGTTTTTTAAATAAATGTTTCCCCCCCGTTTTTTTTTTTTTGAGATGGAGTCTCACTCTTGTTGCCTAGGTTGGAGTGCAGTGGCATGACCTAGGCTCACTGCAACCTCAGCCTTCCCGGGTTCACATGATTCTCCTGTCACAGCCTCTTCACTAGCTGGGATTACAGGCGCTTGCCACCACACTCAGCTAATTTTTTTTTTTTTTTTTTTTTTTTTTTTTTGTATTTTTGGTAGAGACGGGATTTCACCATGTTGGGCCAGGCTGGTCTCAAACTCCTGACCTTGTGATGCACCCGCCTCAGCCTCCCAAAGTGCTGGGATTACAGGCATGAGCCACCGCACCCCGCCAATAAGTGTTTCTCTTTAAGGTGCAGTAGTGCTGCGTGCTGCAGAATCATGGTTCAGAATTGGATCATTAGAAATTTTGGCTCATTATGGTGAACTAGATTTACTGAGGTTAAAAAATTACATTTTTGTTTGTTTGCTTGTTTTATTTTATAAGTCTACGATTGATGAACAAGAATTTAAGAAAATTACATTT
Organism: Pongo abelii; assembly: GCF_028885655.2. Taxonomy (NCBI): domain Eukaryota; kingdom Metazoa; phylum Chordata; class Mammalia; order Primates; family Hominidae; genus Pongo; species Pongo abelii. The sequence continues at coordinate 26,810,815 of NC_071993.2, read as the reverse complement.
TTTAAGCTATGAAAGTGACCATTTTTCCCCAGCTTTAATTGACATTAAAAGTTGTTTACATTTAAGGTGTACAAGGCGATGTTTTGATATATGTATATGTTTTGAAATGATTACCACAATGAAGCTAATTAACATATACATTACCTCACATAGTTACTTTTTTGTGGTGAAAATACTTAAGAGCTCCTCTCAGCAAATTTCAAAGGAACACGGTGTTATTATCAACCATAGTCTATCCATTTGGTCTTCAGGACTTATTCATCTTATAACTGCAACTTCGTGTCCTTTGAACGACATCTCCCCATTTCCCCTACCTCACTGACACTGCTCACCACTGTTCCACTCTCTATTTCTATGAGTTCGACTTTTTTAGGTTTCCCGTATAAGTGAGATTATGCAGTAGTTGTCTGTGTCTGGCTTATTTCACTTTAACATAACGTCCTTGAGCTTCATCCATGTTGTTGCAAATGGCAAGATTTTCTTCTTTTTGTAAGTCTGAATCAGAAATTACATTTTAAAAAATGGTACAAGACAGTTGGAAAAATGCTTATTTATGTGCTGTGAAGTTGAGTATTTTCTGTTTTCTTATAAATAAAATACAATATTTCAAATAAATATTTGTAACATTTTCTATTGTGCTTAACACCATGTAGGTTTTTCAGGAGATTAGTAAAAGAAGTATAAGACCCAATAGTTCCATTTCTCAAAAAACTTATAATGTAGGATGCACCCCAGTTACCAATGAGGGCCCCCATACCACTCACACACTGGGGAGGTGGGGGAAGTGACTCAAATTGCTCAATTCTGTAGCCTCCAGAAATCCGAAACTCTCTTCCCAATTCCTGGGATTCCCTGGGTGTATCCTCTGTCTTGTGTCTCCCTTCTACCTGGACTCCAGCTTTGATATGTGTGATAGTACCTATTTCCTACTGGGCTGACCCAGATGTGAAACTCAGCCCCACGGAAAGGATGAACACAAACAGCAAACCAAATGTACACAACTTCTATAAGAACAGAGAGCGTCTTGCTGAAGATTTCTGTGGGGAAGATGGAGGAGGGTTTTTTTTTTCAAAAGAGCAAAAGCAATAAATTATTCCCCTTGGGTCATGCAGTATGGTTTGCATCATTCTCCAAGATTTTGGTACCTGCTGTCATCTGTGCTTACAAAATCCCGTCTTCCTCAAGCAGACTTAGCAAGATATTCCTTCAAACAAAAAACGTTCTTTACGAGGAGTTCTGTTTCCATTTTAAAAGTTAGTGTAGTTTTTAAAAGTTATTGGAAATACTTAAGAAAAAATACCTTACACAAACTAGGATCATTTAGAATATGCATCCTATATTATAGTTTTCAGCATAGTAAATACGGATTTGGACCAGGAAGAATATGCAAAAAAAATGAAGGAAATGTATAAGAGCAAACAAGTCATCGCACTTGTCACAGCTGCTCTGTCTCTTACCTCAGCAACCTCAGCAACATTTACTGAGCTTCTGGTCATCCTGACCCATGGACAGTTGTCTACTTTCACGAGGCATTATTTCTAACTACCCATTTGAAATAATGCTCAAAAAATTAAGAACTCCTTGCCAGTTTTAATTACTAAATATTTTGGTTTTAAAACTAAATTCACTTCATTTTAAATTTCCATTTAGCCTGCAGGGGTGTCCAATCTTTCGGCTTCCCTGGGAGCTATTTTTAATTATAGTGTTGACCTCCAGATCGACTGACCCAGTAATCTTTCTAGAAATATCGTAGGAAGAATGTTGAACTTTTATTCATTTATTTTATTCATTTGCGGCTTCTGAACATTGATGCTTCGTGCCTCTTGTGGGGGTGGGGCATAGGAGGCCTCTTGGCGACCGCAGGGGGAGGGGGCACGAAGTCCTGGGGGGCCTCCATGAAGTCGGGGGCGGCAGCAGGAGCTCTAGGTAGTCCAGGGACCGTGGCGGTGGCTGCGGCGGCTGCTGGGGCATCAGGAAGTCGTCAGGCCGGGTGGGGAAGCCCCAGCCCCCTGTGCCCTTGACTTTGAAGGGCGTGGCGGGGCTGCAGATGGTGTCCCAGGACCTCTGCACCAGAGGGGGTGGGGCAGGCTGAACTTTGGGCCCTGCGGGGCCGGGATGCTCCTGGCTCCTGGTGGTTTCCGAGGGCTGGCTTCTTATACTGCAATCAAGCGACAGCAGCATTTATTATTTTAAATTTTTTGAAATTTTAAATTTATTGTTATTAATTTATGGAGACAGGGTCTCACTCTGTCAGTGCAATGGCACGATCTGGGCTCACTGCAGCCTCGACCTCCTGAGCTGAAGCAATCCTCCCGCCTCAGTCTCCCGAGAAGCATTCTTTATTCTTGACAAAACAGCCCCAATGGACAGGACCATGCCATAGATATGTGAGTCTCTGTCTGTCCCCTGGGGAGCCTCCAACCTTCAGTCACTGAGACCCCTGGTTGTTCATGAGCTCATCTTTGCTCTGGAATAGGGAAATGACTCTAAATGGCCATTATTATTATTCTTATTATTATTATTATTTTTGAGACGGAGTCTTGCTCTGTCGCCCAGGCTGGAGTGCAGTGGTGCCATCTTGGCTCACCGCAACCTCCGCCTCCTGGGTTCAAGTGATTCTCCTGCCTCAGCCTCCCGAATCACTGGGACTACTCTGGCAACCACGTCCAGCTAATTTTCGTATTTTTAGTGGAGATGGGGTTTCACCATGTTGGTCAGACTGGTCTCGAACTCCTGACCTCATGATCTGCCTGCCTCTGCCTCCCAAAGTGCTGGGATTACAGGCATGAGCCACCGCACCTGGTCATTTTTTTTTTTTTTTTTTTTTTTTTGTGTGTGTGACAGGATCTCGCTGTGTCACCCAGGCTGGAGTGCAATGGTGCAAGCTCAACTCACTGCAACCTCTGCCTCGAGGGCTCAGTGATCCTCATGCCTCAGCCTCTCAAGTGTCTGGGATGACAAGCATGTGCCACCATGCTCAGCTAATTTTTGTATTTTTTGTAGAGATGGTTTTTTTGCCGTGTTGCCCAGGCTGGTCTCCAACTCCCGGGCTCAAGTGATCTGCCCACCTCGGCCTCCCAAAGTGCTGAAATTACAGGTGTGAGCCACCTCACCTGGACAGTTTACCTTTTCTCAACTGCATGAAAGTTGGCTGGTTCACCAGGTATAAAATGAGCCCCGTAGTCTCTATTATGACCTGAGTCTCAGGTTGTGATGAGATCAAATGAGATACATATATGAGTTCTGAAAAGAAAAATCACCAGTGCACTATTGGTAGAAACCAGAATGCCAAATCTGGCTAAAGTCTATTAGAGACATAGCCCTTCCTCTGCCAACACTGGCATAGATAATAATAATTTGTATTTATATAATGAAACATCCCCAGGCAGCTGGATTGAATCCCTCTGTTTTAGTGATAATTATCATCCAATTTACATTTCATCAGGGTTCCAGTTTATTTCTTCATAGGCTTAATAGCCTGTTACCACTGAAGATTAAATTTGGAAATTTTTTTTCTAATGAAGTGCCTTCTGATTTAGTTTCTATTTTATTTAGTTCATTTAGCATGATAAGCTAATTAACTGGTGATGTACTTTTTCCTTTTTAAAAAATTTCTGAACAGGCAGCTTGGGTATTGATGTTCACATATAGTTAAGTGATTTCTATTCTGGGATTCTTTTATTTCTTTCAGCATTTTAAAATGCTTTCCTTTGATTGGCATTACAAAAATTATGAAAATAATAATAGCTGAAAGGACACTGCATGAGAAGTGCAGGCTTGAGAAGATAATGAGAACATTAAAGAAATACAACTTTTACAAGCCTGCAGTGGTTGTCAAAATTATAAGAAGTTCAATAAATACCAAGATTTAGTTGTTTTCATGACTGGCTGTTGGACAAAATGAAGGGGTGAAAGAAGTGAAAAATTGCTAAAGTGAAGCACCCTGCCTGTCCTAGCTGGGTGATATGCTATTGTCACAGTTATTTAAGGTTGTTTTGAATCACATGTGAGAAATACTCAACAGAATTTATACAGTCAACTGAGAGGTTCTGAACTAGATAAGTAACTAAATCATAATTATTAGCTATGATTTTAAGATAGATTTAAGTGAATCCTCATTAATCTATTCGGTTGAAAAAATGTTATGGAGGATGTCATACCTATTGGCTATTATTTTACAATGTATTTTCTCCTCCATCACCCTGGGGATGTATGTAGGACATTAATGGGGAAAATAGAAAATGCACATTTTTAATGTAACCCTTTTTTATCTTTTTTTAAGACAAGGTCTTTATCTATCACGTAGGCTGGAGTGCAGTGGTGTGATCACAGCACTGCAGCCTTGAAATCCTGGGCTCAAGCAATTCAAGCACCTCAGCCACCCAAGTAGCTAGGACCACAGGTGCACGCCACCACCCCTGGCTAATTTTTTGATTTCTAGTAGAGATGAGCCCTTGTTCTGTCGCCCAGGCAGGTCTGGAACTCCGGAGCTCAAGCAATTCTCCTGCTTCGGCCTCCCAAAGTACTGGGATTACAGGCATGAGCCACCGTACCCAGCCTGTTTTCTCTTTTTAAAACAGCAGTTATCGGAACAATGCGAATGGTTGAGAACTTTGCGGGATGGCTGGATGTAATGTATGTCAGCTGCTTGCTGGTTTTACCTTGTATGTTTCAGCATGTGCCTGGGCCTCCTCGAGAACAGCACTGACAGAATCTGCAGCCTGGGGCATCTGTCCATTGGGCTGGGTGGTGCCATTTATAGGTCCTGAGAGGGAGGAAGTGAGAAAAGAAGAGTGAGCAAAGAATTTTCAACATTCTTGAAAGTTAATCTGAAAATACAAAGCAGTTTACATCTATAAAGCAAAGAAAGATACTTCCTGGCTACTTCTTACCAAAATAAATAAATAAATAAATAAATAAATAAAAAGCAAAGAGAGCAATTCACAGGTATGACATGGTACACAAAACTTCATGAAAAATCTGAGGTTCTGTGACAAAACTTTACATGAGATTCAGCAAAAGATTCAGGAAGGTGAGTAAGGTATTTGATAAAGCCCGCTGAGGAGGGTCTGGATTAATTGGGATCGTGGAGGGGAATAGTAGGTTTTACTTTTGAAAAGCTTTTGATAATTGAAGAATTAACCTTGAAAACCAATTTTCTTTCAAAAAAATTCTATTGTTGATTTCCCTTAAATGTATTCATCTAGTTTCATACCGTGCTGAGCACAGGAACAACTTTTGAACATTGTCCTTAACAAAGAGTATATTGAGCTGGGTGCGGTGGCTCATGCCTGTAATCCCTGCACTTCACGAAGGCAAGGCGAGCAGATCACGAGGTCAAGAGATTGAGACCATCCTGGCCAACATGGTGAAACCCTGTCTCTACTAAAAATACAAAAATTAGCTGGGTGTGGTGGCACATGCCTGTAGTCCCAGCTACTCAGGAGGCTGAGGCAGGAGAATGGCTTGAACCCGGGAGGCAGAGATTGCAGTGAGCCGAGATCACACCACTGCTCTCCAGCCTGGCGACAGGGCGAGACCCAGTCTTAACAACAACAACAACAACAACAAGCCAACAAAAAACAACAACAACAACAACAACAAAGAGTACATTGGACACAGAAACAATAGACAGAGATTTGGGCAAAATGTGCGGGTCCTTGAAATAATCTGGAATTAGATGTGTTTTTTGTTTTGTTTTGTTTTGTTTTCCCCAAAAGTCCTGCTATTACGATTTTATTTTCTTGCCTTTTAATTTGTCCTTTTGACACAAAGCTTGTCTCATGGAAGGTCTGCCGTTGTTAGAGAATCAGATGGAAGAAGTTCTATTTTGATTTCTCAGCTCCTTAGAAATGATCCCGCAAAGGATGGCCATCTCTCCACACCCGGGCTGTTTCTCCTGCAAGTGAATTGCTGCCCAGTCCACACCAGAAGGTCTTCTGCTCCTCTCCCTGTGAATGCAGAGATGCTTTAGCCATGCTCAGCACCACTGTTCTGTTTAATATTCACAAACTGCCTGTTTATTTCTTCAACTAGTTTTCCAGTAATGTGAGAAACCCATTAATCTACATGACAACTCAAAGAATGCCTTCAGGAGATTAGAAAAATCAAAACAAAACAAAAAGGTGGGGTGGGGGGAAGTTTGGCTGGGTTCTCGTGGCTGATTCCTGTAATCCCAGCCCTAGGGGAGGCCAAGGCAGGCAGATCACTTGAGGTCAGGAGTTCGAGAACAGACTGGCCAATTTGGTGAAACCCAGTCACTACTAAAAATACAAAAAATTTAGTCGGGCTTCGTGACCCACACCTCTAATCCCAGCTACTCGGGAGGCTGAAGCAGGAGGACCACATGAATTCGGGAAGCAAGGGTTGCAGCAAGCTGACATCACGACATAGCATTCCAGCCTGGGTGACAGAATGAGACTCAGTCTCAAAAAGAAGAATGATATCAGGGGAAAATGGTGGGAAGGGGGAGAAAGATAAGAGACTACAAATTGGATTCCGTGTGTACTGATTGGGTGATGGGTGCACCAAAATCTCACAAATCTCCACTAAAGAAGTTACTCAAGTAACTAAATACTACCTGTTTGCCAAAAATTTATGAAAAGAAAAATTAAAAAATTTTTTTAAATTGTGAAAATTGAGTACTGTACTTTCAAGTTACAAAGGCACATCTATCATGAGGCTTAATTATTCTAATGTTTAAAGAAATGAAGAGAACAACCAGAGTTTAAATAGAAAAGCTGTCAGCATTTCATCTACAGCAATGAAATCTGTAGCATGCATTTTGTATTTTGAAACTTAGTTTTCAGCCAGCCTGGGGGAAGAAGAGGAGGAAACAGAACTGGGCATTGGGGTAGGTAGGAGGAAAGTAAGAAACCAGCTGGAAACAGCAGGGAAAGAAGAAGGGGTGAGGACTCGAGGCAGAGCCAGTCCTCCTGCTTGGGGTTTGGGCCTAGGAAAGCAAACTCCAGGCAGGAGGAAGGAGCCCCAGGCTGTGGATGCCTTACGGGGAACCTTGGGTCAGCAATGGCCAGAGGAGCTCCTGAACTTAAGCAGTATCTGCCACCTCCCTACCTTTGGTTGTCTTCTGGTGTCCAATGTGCTGCTGTCAAGACCCTCGCTGGCTCCCAAATTCGACTGGGCAGCCTCCAAAGCAGTGGAGTCCTGCACTACTGCCACCTCTGCCTTGTGGATCACAGAGCTGCAGGACGGCTTCACCCACCACACCCTGAACTGACCCCACTTGTGGCTGGCATTGGAGGACAGCATGTTCTGGGCGCCTCTGCTCCTGTATATCGCATCCTGCGTCTTTGCTGTCTGTATGCTGGTAGAGGTCAGAGCGACAGGCTGGCTCTGCAGAACCCTTGTGCCGGCCCTGACTGGGGCTGGCTTTGGTGCACATGTGACAGTTCAGTGTGGTCCCCATGGGGCACCCCTGCTCTTCACAGGCAGCTTGGGCCTTCGCTTGCCCCCAGGTCTTCAGAGCTGAACACCTCTCGCCTCCTCCTGGCAAAAGCATTGCTGGCACGGGCAGCCCTGGGCCATGGGGCGGCACTGCACTAGCAGCCTGCAATCTATGTTGCCCCGATACTCTGAGCTGACTTGTCTGCTAAAAAAAAAAACTGCCAACCTGTCTGGTTTATTTTAGAAGGGCCTGGAGGCAACAAGCCTGGGAGCTGTGACTCGGGGAGGAGAAAGCACAAATGGATTCATCCTCCTTCCACCACTGCCCAACAACTGAAGACCACCGACTGAAGAGAAACAACTGAGGGTACCAACTGAGGGTACCAACCAAGGGCACCAACCGAAGGCAGCCAATAAGGGCACCCACTGAAGGCCACCAAGTGAAGGCTAGTTGCCCTGCCAACCAGAACGCATCCTGGTTAGAGCAAACAATCAGGCCCAGAATCCTTTGCATGTGTCCTGCCAAATTGGAATTGAGAGCTCAAGCACCAGGCTCACAAGGCCCTACATTGCCAGTGGACCCGCCCCACCTTTCATTCATTGCTGGCTGCTAGGAGCTTTCATGTTGCTCACTGTGATGAAGTTCCTAGGGATCATCACCTTACAATGAATGATGCTAAAATTACTGAACCCAAATCTGCCTCATATACTATCTGGGATTCAGAGACCCCCTTTCCCCTGTAACCTCTGAGATTTTTCAACCTGAGAAATGACAGATTTCTGCATGTGCTTTCAGAAAAACACATTGCCATGAGGTACACCTACACTAAATGTCAAATCATATTTCATATATATATATACATATATATTCAATCCACATATACTCCATTTACATATTTTAAAATAACACACATATTCAGTGAAATTAACAAGAGTAATAGAGGACATTTTCTGAAATGTATACACTAAGTATATCACAGTTTTCTAGTGATCACTTTGATACAACAACTTAGAATCTATGGCTTCAACACACAAAGAGGCTTATGTAAGAGAAAAGCACCACATAATACAAGATTTTAAATGTGATCATCATTGCTACTTTTAACTGTCAATCACCCAGGACATGTATTGTGAACTGCTTTGTGACTATGGTGACTCATTTAATCTTTGTGATTCTTGATTTGATTTTCTCAAAAATATGAGTAACACCATTTTATAAACTTGCTCTAAAAATTAAAGGAGAGAAAAATAATCCTTCTCTATATATTGAACACTAACAAAATTATAGATATTATGTCCAGATTTTTACACACTTACCTTATCGAAGCCTTATAACAACCCTATCTTTTAAATTACAGGCATTTTGTCCACCCAAATTTTTACTCATTTACCTTATGGAAGCCTCATAAGAATCCCCTCTTTTATAGACAAGCAAAGTGAGGCTCTGAGGAGTTAAAAACACATTCACCATCATGTCTTAATGAGTGTTGGAAGTGGGATTCAAATCCAGTTCTCTCTGATGCCAAAGGTGGTGCAACTTAATGAAGAACAAGTTATACCCAGTACATGGAGGGATCAAACATGTGGATTCCCTTTCTCTATCCTCTTATGTGTGAATTTCAATGGCTTTCACAGCCTCAGAACAATCCTAAACTCCCTCACAGGTTGCCTTGCCATCATTCCCTTCTTGGAAATGACCGGGAATCTGCATATTTAGACCACAAGCATCTCCTTAGAAAAAGGGTTGTTGAGCAATAAATAAAATTTTTGGCTGGGGATGGTGGCTCATGCCTGTAAACCCACTACTTAGGGAAGCCAATGTCAGTGGATCACCTGAGGTCAGAACTTCGAGATCAGCTTGACCAACATGGTGAAACCCCGTCTCTCTTAAAAATGACAAAATTAGTCGGGCCTGATGGCACACGCCTCTAATCCCAGCTACTCAGGAGGCTAAGGCAGGAGAATTGCTTGAACCCAGGAGGCAGAGGTTACAGTGACCTAAATTACAGGTATTGTGTCCAGATTTTTACAGATTTACCTTATAAAAAGCCTCATAGAAACCCTCTCTTTTACATTACAAACATTTTGCCATGGTTTTCGCACACTTACCTTAGGGAAGCCGCATAACAATCACATCTCTTATAGACGAGAAAACTGAGGCTTTGGATGCCTCTTGGGGAACCGTAGGCCATCAGCAGCCAGAGGAGCACCTGAACTTAAGTGGTGTGCGTCACCTCCCTACCTTTTGGCATCTTCTGGTGTCCAATGTGCTGCTGTCAGGACCCTCGCTGGCTCCCAAATTCAATTGGGCAGCCTCAAAAACAGTGGAGTCCTGCGCTACAGCCACCTCCACCTCGTGGATCCCAGAGCTTCAGGAGAGCTTCACCCAGCGCACCCTGAGCTGGCCTGGCTTGTGGCTGTCATTGGGGGACAGCATGTTCCGGGTGCCTCTGCTCCTGTATATCGCATCCTGTGTCTTCACTGTCTGTACGCTGGTGGATGTCAGAGCCACGGGCTGGCTCTGCGGAACTCTTGTGCCGGCCCTGATTGGGGTTGGCTTTGGTGCACATGCGACAGTTCAGTGTGGACCCCATGGGGCACCCCTGCTCTTCTCCGGCAGCTTGGGCCTTTGCTTGCCCCCAAGTCTGCAGAGCTGAACACCTCTAGCCTCCTCCTGGCAAAAGCATTGCTGGCAAGGGCAGCCCTGGGCTATGGGGCAGCATTGCACTAGCAGCCCTCACCGTGTATCACCCCCGTACCATGAGCTGAAGTGTCTGCTAAAAAAACCTTGCCAACCTGTGTGGTTTATTTTAGAAGGGCCTGGAGGCAACAAGCCTGAGAGCTGTGACTGGGACAGAGAGAGCACAGATTCATCCTCCCTCCACAACTGCCCAACAACTGAAGACCACCAACTGAGGACCACCAATTGAAGAGAAACAACTGAGGGTACCAACTGAGGGCACTAACTGAAGGCAACCAATGAGGGCACCCACTGAAGGCCACCAAGTGAAGGCCAGTTGCCCTGCCAACCAGACCACATCCTGGTTCAGGGGAAACAGTCAGGTCCAGAATCCCCTGCATGCATCCCCACAAACTTGGAACTTGAGAGCACAGGCACATGGCTCACAAGGCCCCACCCTGCCAGCAGCCCCATCCCACCTTTCATTCATTGCTGGCTGCTAGGACCTTTCAGGTTTCTCACTGTGAAGAAGTTCCTAGGGATCATCACCTTACAATGAATGTTGCTAAAATTACTGAAACCAAATCTACCTCATGCAGTGTCTGAGATCCATAGAACCCCTTTTCCCCCATAATCTCTGAAACATTAACAAACTAGAAATAAGAGTGATTTCTGCAGGTGCTTTCAGAAAAAAACATTGCCATGAGCTAAGCCTACTCTATAATGTCAAGTCATATTTCATATACACACATATATCCCCAATCCACATATGTTCCATTTACATTTTTGAAAATAACAAACATGTTCAATCAAATTAAGAAGACTAAGAGAACAAATTTTCTAAAATTTACACATGAAGTATATCACATTTTCCTAATGATCACTTTGATAGAGCAACTTAGAATCTGTGGTTTCATAACACCAAGAGGATTATGTAAGAGAAAACTACTGCATAATACACAATTTTCAATGTGATCCTCATTGCTCCTTTTAACTAGAAATTACCCAGTGAATGCATTGTGAACCGCTTTGTGACTTTGGTGAGCTATTTATTTTTTCTGATCATTGGTTTGATTGTCAAAGATACATGAGTATCACCAATCTTATAAACTCATTCTAAAAATTAGATGAGAAAAAATAATCCCCTTCCTCATATACTGAACACTTAAAAAATTATAGGTATTGTGTCCAGATCTTTACACACTTACCTTATAGAAGCCTCATAGAAACCCTCTCTTTTAAGTTACAAGCATCTTGCCATGGTTTTTACACACTTACCTTATGTAAGCTTCATAACAATCACATCTTTTATAGATGAGAAAACTGAGGCTTTGGATGTCTCTGGGGGAAACTTGGGCCAGCAACGGCCAGAGGATCTTCCAAACTTAAGCAGTATCCATTGCCTCCCTACCTTTGGGCATCTTCTGGTTGCCAGTGTACTGTGGTCAGGTCCCTCGCTGGCTCCCAAATTCGATTGGGCAGGCTCCAAAGCAGTGGAGTCCGGCGCTACTGTCACCTACGCCTCATGGATCCCAGAGCTGCTTCACCTACCACACCCTGAGCTGGCCCCGCTTGCGGCTGGCATTGGGGTACTGCGTGTTCAGGGTGCCTCTTCTCCTGTATATCGCAGCCTGTGCCTTCGCTGCCTGCACACTTGTAGATGTCAGAGCCACGGGCTGGCTCTGGAGAACACTTGTGCTTGTCCTGATTGGGGCTGCTTTGGTGCACATGCAACAGTTTAGTGTGGTCCACTTGGGGCACCCCTGCTCTCCTCTGGGAGGTGGGCCTTCACTTGCCACCTATCGCCTCTTCCTTGCAAAGGCATGGCTGCCACAGGCAGCCCTGAGCCACGGGGTGGCAATGCACTAGTAGCTGACACCCCGCATCACCCCCATACCCTGAGCTGACATGTCTGCTTAAAACACCCTGCCAATCTGTCTGGTTTATTTTAGAAGTGCCTGGATACAACAAGCCTGAGAGCTGTGACTCAGGGAGGAGAAAGCACAAATGGATTCATCCTCTTTCCACCACTGCCCAACAACTGAAGACCACCAACTGAGGACAACCAACTGAAGAGAAACAACTGAGGGTACCAAGTGAAGGGCACCAAGTGAGGAAGGCAACAAATGAGGGCACCCACTGAAGGTCACCAAGTGAAGGCCAGTTGCCCTGCCAACCAGACCGCATCCTGGTTCAGAGGACACAATCGGGTTCAGAATTCCCTGCATGCATCCTCACAAACTTGGAACTTGAGAGCACAAGCATATGGCTCACAAGGCCCCACTCTTTCAGAGACCCCGCCCCACCTTTCATTCATTGCTGGCTGCTGGGAGCTTTCAGGTTGCTCACTGTGAAGAAGTGCCTAGGGATCATCACCTTACAATGAATGATGCCAAAATTACTGAAACCAAATCTGCCCTCATGCAGTGTCTGGGATTCATAGAATCACCTTTCCCCCATAATCTCTGAAACATTAACAAACTAAAAGTAAGAGAGATTTCTGCAGCTGGTTTCAGAGAAAAACATTGCCATGAGCTAAGCCTACTCTATAATGTCGAGTCATATTTCATATATGCATATAAATATCCAAACCACATACATTCGATTTACATTTTTCAAAATAACACATATGTTCAATCGAATTAACAAGAGTAACACAAAAAATTTTCTAACATTTACACACTAAGTACATCACATTTTTCTAATGACTGCTTTAATAGAGCAACTTAAATCTGTGGTTTCAAAACACCAAGAGGATTATGGAAGAGAAAACCACAACATAATACAAAATTTTCAATGTGATAATCATTGCTACTTGTAACTAGAAATTACCCAGTGAATGCATTGTGAATTGCTGTGTGACCTTGGTTATCTATTTATTCTTTCTGATGATTGATTGGTTAGATTGTCTAAGAAATATGAGTATCACCAATTTTATAAACTTGCTCTGAAAATTAGATGAGAAAAAATAATCCTCCTTCTCCATATACTAAACACTTAAAAAAATTATAGGTATAGTGCCCAGATTTTTACACACTTACCATGTAGAAGCCTCATAGAAAACCCCTCTTTTAAATTACAAGCATTTTGCCACGGTGTTTACACACTTACCTTTTGGAAACCTCAAAACAATCATGTCTTTTATAGATGACAAAACTGAGGCTTTGGATGCCTCTGGGGGAACCTTGGGCAAGCAATAGACAGAGGAGCTCCTGAACTTAAGCAGTTTCTGTGACCTCCCTACCTTTGGGTGTCTTCTGGTGGCCAATGTGCTGCTGTCAGGTCCCTCGCTGGATCCCAAATTCTACTGGGGAGGCTCCAAATCAGTGGAGTTGGCGCTAGTGCCACCTCCACCTCATGATTCTCAGATCTGCAGGACGGCTTCACCCACCACATCCTGAGATAGCCCTGCTTGAGGCTGGCACTGGGGGACAGCATGTTCTGGGCGCCTCTGCACCTGTATACCGTGGCCTATGCCTTCGCTGTCTGCACATTTGTAGACATCAGAGCCACAGGCTAGCTCTGCAGAACCCTTGTGCCAGCCCTGATTAGGGTTGCCTTTGGTGCATATGTGACAGCTCAGTGTGGACCCCATGGGGCACCCCTGCTATTCTTGGGCAGCATGGGCCTTCGCTTGCCGCCAGGTCTACAGAGCTAAACACCTTTTGCCTCTTCCTGGCAAAAGCATTGCTGGCGCAGGCAGCGCTGGGGCATGGGTTGGCACTGTGTAGATACCAGCCCGCACCCTGTGTGACCACCATACCATGAGCTGACTTGTCTGCAAAGAAAAACCTGCCAACGTGTGTGGTTTATTTTAAGAGGGCCTCGATGCCACAAGCCTGAGAGCTGTGACTGGGGGAGGAGAAAGCACAAACGGATTCATCCTCCTTCCAACACTGCCCAACAACTGAAGACCACCAACTGAGGACCACCAACTGAAAAGCACTAACGGAGGGCACCAACTGAAGAGCACCAAGTGAGGGAACCAACTGAAGGCAACCAATGAGGGCACTCACGGAAGGCCACCAAGTGAAGGGCAGTTGCTCTGACAACCAGACGGCATCCTGGTTCAGAGGAAACAATCAGGTCCAGAATCCCCTGCATGCATCCCCATAAACTTGGCACTTGAGAGCAAAGGCATATGGCTGACAAGAACCTGCCCTGAAGGGGCCCTGCCCCACCTTTCATTCATTGCTGGCTGCTGGGACCTTTCAGGTTTCTCACTGTGAAGAAGTTCCTAGGGATCATGACCTTACAACTAATGATGCCAAAATTACTGAAAGCAAATCTGCCTCACACAGTGTCTTCTGGGATTCATAGAATCCCTTTTCCCCCATAATCTCTGAAACATTAACAAACTAGAAATAAGAGTGATTTCTGCAGGTGCTTTCAGAAAAAAACATTGCCATGAGCTAAGCCTACTCTATAATGTCATGTCATATTTCATATATACACATATATATCCAATCCACATATGTTCCATTTACATTTTTGAGAATAACACACATGTTCAATCAAATTAACAAGACTAACGGAAGAAATTTTCTAAAATTTACACACTAAGTACATCACACTTTTCTAATGATCACTTTGGTAGAGCAACTTAGAATCTGCGGCTTTGAAACACCGAGAGGATTACGTAAGAGAAAACCACCACATAATAGAAAATTTTCAGTGTGATCATCATTGTTATTTTTAACTAGATATTACCCAATGAATGCATTGTGAACTGCTTTGTGACTTTGGTGATCTATTTATTCTTTCTGATCACTGGTTTCATTGTCTAAGAAATATGAGTATCACCAATCTTATAAACTTGCTCTAAAAGTTAGATGAGAAAAGTAATCCCTTTCTCCATATACTGAACACATAAAAATTTATAGGTATTGTGTCCAGATTTTTACACACTTACCTTATAGAAGCCTCATAGTAACCCTCTCTTTTAATTACAAGCATTTTGCCATGGTTTTTACACAATTACCTTATGGAAGCCTCGTAACAATCACTTCATTTATAGACGAGAAAACTGAGGCTTTGGATGCCTCTGGGGGAACCTTGGGCCAGCAACGGCCAGAGGATCTTCTGAACTTAAGCAGTACCTGTTTCCTCCCTACCTTTGGGCATCTTCTGGTTGCCAATGTACTACTGTCAGGTCCTTCGCTGGCTCCCAAATTCCACTGGGCAGGCTCCAAAGCAGTGGAGTCTGGCCCTACTGCCACCTCCACCTTGCGGATCTCAGAGCTGCAGGATGGCCTCACCCACCACACCCTGAGCTGGCCCCTCTTGAGGCTGGCATTGTGGGACGGCGTGTTCTGGGCGCCACTGCTCCTGTATTTCCCGGCCTGCGCCTTCGCTGTCTGCACACTTGTAGATGGCTGAGCCACAGGATGTCTCTGGAGAATTCTCATGCTGGCCCTGACTGGGGCTGGCTTTGGTGCACATGCAACAGTTCAGTGTGGTCCCCAAGGGGCACCCCTGCTCTTCTTGGGCAGCTTGGGCCTTTGCTAGCCCCTAAGTCTGCAGATCTCAAGACCTATCACCACTTCCTTCCAAAAGCATGGCTGGCATGTGCAGCACTGGGCCATGGGGTGGCATTGCACTAGCATCCCTCACCCCGTGTCACCTCTGTACCCTGAGCTGACTTGTCTGCTAAAAAAAACCCTGGCAACCTGTCTGGTTTATTTTAGAAGGGCCTGGATACAACAAGCTTGAAAGCTGTGAGTGGGAGAGGAGAGAGCACAAACAGATTCATCCTCCTTCCACCACTGCCCAACAACTGAAAACCACCAATTGAGGACCACCAACTACAGAGAAACAACTGAGGGTAGCAACTGAGGGCACTAACCAAAGGCAAACAATGAGGACACCCACTGAAAGCCACCAAGTGAAGGCCAGTTGCCCCACCACCCAGACCGCATCCTGGTTCAGAGGAAACAATCAGGTCCAGAATTCCTGCATGCATCCCCACAAACTTGGAACTTGAGAGCACAGGCACATGGCTCACAAGGCCCCACCCTTTCAGCGGCCCCGCCCCAACTTTCATTCATTGCTGGCTGCTAGGACCTTTCAGGTTTCCCACTGAGTAGAAGTGCCTAGGGATCATCACCTTACAATGAATGATGCTAAAATTACTGAAACCAAATCTGCCTCACACAGTGTCTGAGATTCATAGAATCTCCTTTGCCCCATAATCTCTGAAACATTAACAAACTAAAAATATGAGTGATTTCTGCAGGTGCTTTCTGAAAAAAACATTGCCATGAGCTAAGCCTACTCTATAATGACAAGTCATATTTCATATATACACATATAAATCCTATATATATATAGATTTCATTTACATTTTTGAAAATAACACATATGTTCAATCAAATTAGCAAGACTAACAGAAGAAATTTTCTAAAATTTACACACTAATACATCACATTTCTCTAATGAAGGGTTTAATAGAGCAACTTAGAATCTGTGGTTTCAAAAGACCAAGAGGATTATGGAAGAGAAAACCACCACCTAATACAAAGTTTTCGATGTGATCCTCATTGCTCCTTTTAACTAGAAATTACCCAATGAATGCATTGTGAACTGCTTTGTGACCTTGGTTATCTATTTATTCTTTCTGATCATTGGTTTGATTGTCTGAGAAATATGAGTATCACCAATTTTATAAACTTGTTCTGAAAATTAGATGAGAAAAAATAATCCCCTTCTTCATATACTGAACACTTAAAAAATTGTAGGTATTGTGTCCAGATTTTTACACACTTACCTTATAGAAGCCTCATAGGAACCCTCTCTTTTAAGTTACAAGCATCTTGTCATGGTTTTTATGCACTTACCTTATGTAAGCTTCAAAACAATCACATCTTTTATAGATGAGAAAACTGAGGCTTTGGATGCCTCTGGGGGAAACGAGCCAGCAATGGCCAGAGGATCTTCTGAACTTAAGCAGTATCCATTGCCTCCCTACCTTTGGGCATCTGCTGGTTGTCAGTGTACTGCAGTCATGTCCCTCGCTGGCTCCCAAATTCAACTGGGCAGGCTCCAAAGCAGTGGAGTCTGGCGCTACTGCCACCTCCACCTCGTGGATCCCAGAGCTGCAGTATGGCTTCACCCACCGCAGCCTGAGCTAGCCCCACTTGCGACTGGCATTGGGGGACAGTGTGTTCAGGGCACCTCTGCTCCTGTATATTGCAGTCTGCACCTTCGCTGTCTGCACACTCGTAGATGTGAGAGCCACAGGCTGGCTCTGGAGAACAATTGTGCTGGCCCTGATTGGGGCTGCCTTTGGTGCACATGCGACAGTTTAGTGTGGTCCACGTGGGGCACTGCTGCTCTTCTTGGGCATCTGGGCCTTCACTTGCCACCTATCACCTCTTCCTTGCAAAGGCATGGCTGCCACAGGCAGCCCTGAGCCATGGGGCAGCAATGCGCTAGTAGCTGACACCCCACATCACCCCCATACCCTGAGCTGACATGTCTGCTAAAAAAAAACCCTGCCAATCTGTCTGGTTTATTTTAGAAGGGTCTGGATACAACAAGACTGAGAGCTGTGACTTGGGAAGGAGAGAGCACAAACGGATTCATCTTCCTTCCACCACTGCCCAACAACTGAAGACCACCAACTGAAGACCACCAACTGAAGAGCACCAACTGAAGACCTCCAACTGAGGACCACCAACTGAAGAGCTCCAACTGAGGGTACCAACTGAAGAGCACCAAATGAGGGTACCAACTGAAGGCAACCAATGAGGGCACCCACTGAAGGCCACCAAGTGAAGGCCAGTTGCCCTGCCAACCAGACCACATCCTGGTTCAGAGGAAACAATCAGGTTCAGAATTCCCTGCATGCATCCCCACAAATTTGGAACTTGAGAGCACAAGCTCGTGGCTCACAAGACCCTGCCTTTTCAGAGGCCCCGCCCCACCTTTCATTCATTGCTGCCTGCTAGGACATTTCAGATTTCTCACTGTGAAGAAGTTCCTAGGGATTGTCACCTTACAATGAATGATGCTAAAATTACTGAAACCAAATCTGTGTCACGCAGTGTCTGGGATTCATAGAATCGCCTTTCCCCCATAATCTCTGAAACATTAACAAACTAAAAATAAGAGAGATTTCTGCAGGTGCTTTCAGAAAAAAACATTGCCATGAGCTAAGCCTACTCCATAATGTCAAGTCATATTTCATATATGCATATATATATATCCAAACCACATATATTCGATTTACATTTTTGAGAATAACACATATGTTCAATCAAATTAATGAGAGTAACACAAGAAATTTTCTAACATTTACCCACTAAGTACATCACATTTTTCTGATGATCGCTTTGATAGAGCAAATTAGAATCTGGTTTCCAAACACCAAGAGGATTATGGAAAAGAAAACGACAATAAAATACAAAAATTTCAATGTGAAAATCATTGCTACTTTTAACTAGAAATTACCTAATCAATGCATTGTGAATTGCTTTGTGACTTTGGTTATCTATTTATTCTTTCTGATCATTGGTTAGATTGTCTAAGAAATATGAGTACCACCAATTTTATAAAGTTGCTCTGAAAATTAGATGAGAAAAAATAATCCTCCTTCACCATATACTGAACACTTAAAAAATTATAGGTATTGTGCCCAGATTTTTACACACTTACCTTATAGAAGCCTCATAGGAACCCTGTCTTTTACGTTACAAGCATTTTGCCATGGTTTTTACACACTTACGTTATGGAAGCCTCATAGCAATCACATCTTTTATAGATGAGAAAACTGAGGCTTTGGATGCCTCTGGGGGAATCTTGGGCCAGCAACAATGAGAGGATCTTCTGAAATTAAGCACTATGTGTTTGCTCCCTACCTTTGGGCGTCTTCTGGTGGCCAACCTGCTGCTGTCAGGTCCCTCGCTGGATCCCAAATTCGATTGGGCAGGCTCCAAAGCAGTGGAGTCCGGCGCTACTGCCACCTCCACCTCTTGGATCCCAGAGGTGCAGGACGGCTTCACCTACCACAACCTGAGATAGTCCCACTTGTGGCTGGCATTGGGGGACAGCATGTTCAGGGCGCCTCTGCTCCTGTATATCGCAATCTGTGCCTTCGCTGTCTGCACACTCGTAGATGTCTGAGCCACAGGCTTTCTCTGGAGAACCCTTGTGCTGGCCCTGACTGGGGCAGGTTTTGGTGCACATGCGACAGTTCAGTGTGGTCCCCATGGGGCACCCTTGCTGTTCTCGGTGAGCGTGGGCCTTCGCTTGTCCCCATATCTGCAGATCTGAAGACCTATCACCTCTTCCTTCCAAAAGCATGGCTGGCACATGCAGCACTGGGCCATGGGGTGGCATTTCACTAGCATCCCTCACCCCGTGTCACCTCTGTACCCTGAGCTGACTTGTCTGCTAAAAAAAACCTGCCAACCTGTCTGGTTTATTTTAGAAGGGCCTGGATACAACAAGCCTGAGAGCTGTGACTGGGGGAGGAAAGAGCACAAACGGATTCTTCCTCCTTCCACCACTGCCCAAAAACTGAAAACCACCAATTGAGGACCAACAACTGAAGAGAAACAACTGAGGGTACCAATTGAGGGCACTAACTGAAGGCAACCAATGAGGACACCCACTGAAGGCCACCAAGTGAAGGCCAGTTGCCCTGCCACCCAGACCCCATCCTGGTTCAGAGGAAACAATCAGGTCCAGAATCCCTGCATGCATTCCCACAAACTTGGAACTTGAGAGCACAAGCACATGGCTCACAAGGCCCCGCCCTGAAGGGGCCCCACCCTACATTTCATTCACTGCTGGCTCCTAGGACCTTTCAGGTTTCCCACTGAGAAGAAGTGCCTAGGGATCATCACCTTACAATGAATGATGCTAAAATTACTGAAACCAAATCTGCCTCACGCAGTGTCTGGGATTCATAGAATCCCTTTTCCCCCATAATCTCTGAAACATTAACAAACTAAAAATAAGAGATTTCTGCAGGTGCTTTCAGAAAAAAACATTGCCATGAGCTAGGCCTACTCTATAATGACAAGTCATATTTCACATACGCATATATATATCCAATCCACATATATTCGATTTACATTTTTGAGAATAACACATATGTTCAATCAAATTAATGAAAGTAACACAAGAAATTTTCTAACATTTACCCACTAAGTACATTACATTTTTCTGATGATTGCTTTGATAGAGCAACTTAGAATATATGGTTTCAAAACACCAAGAGGATTATGTAAGAGAAAACCACAACATAATGCAACATTTTCAATGTGAAAATCATTGCTACCTTTAACTAGAAATTACCCAGTGAATGCATTGTGAATTGCTGTGTGACCTTGATTATCTATTTATTCTTTCTGAACATTGGTTGGATTGTCTAAGAAATATGAGTATCACCAATTTTATAAACTTGCTCTGAAAATTAGATGAGAAAAAATAATCCTCCTTCTCCATATACTGAACATTGAAAAAAATTATAGGTATTGCGTCCAGATTTTTATACACTTACCATATAGAAGACTCATAGAAATGCTCTTTTTCAAATTACAAGCATTTTGCCGTGGTTTTTACACACTTACCTTATGGAAATGTCAAAACAATCACATCTATTATAGATGAGTAAACTGAGGCTTTGGATGCCTTTGGGGGAAACTTGGGCCAGCAATGGACAGAGGAGGTCCTGAATTTAAGCAGTATCTGTCACCTCCCTACCTTTGGGCGTCTTCTGGTTGCCAATGTGCTGCTGTCAGGTCCCTCGCTGGCTCGCAACTTCGATTGGGCAGGCTCCATAGCAGTGGAGTCCGGCGCTACTGCCATCACTACCTCGTGGATCTCAGAGCTTCAGGACGGCTTCACCCATGGCACCCTGAGCTGGCCCCGGTTGTGGCTGGCATTGGGGGACAGCGTGTTCAGGGCATCTCTGCTCCTATATATCGCAGCTTGTGCCTTCACTGTCTGCACACTTGTAGACATCAGAGCCACAGGTTGGCTCTGCAGAACCCTTGTGCTGGCCCTGATTGGGGTTGGCTTTGGTGCACATGCGACAGTTCAGTGTGGTCCCCATGGGGCACCTCTGCTCTTCTCCGGAAGCTTGGGCCTTCGCTTGCCCCTAAGTCTGCAGACCTCAACACCTATCGCCTCTTCCTTCCAAAAGCATGGCTGGCACGGGCAGCCCTGGGCCATGGGGCAGCACTGAGCTAGCAGCCCACACCCCACGTAACCGCCATACCCTGAGCTGACTTGTCCGCTAAGAAAAACCTGCCAACCTGTCTGGTTTCTTTTAGAAGGGCCTGGAGGCAACAAGCCTGAGAGCTGTGACTGGGGGAGGAGAGAGCACAAATGGATTCATCCTCCCTCCACCACTGCCCAACAACTGAAGACCATCAACTGAGGACCACCAATTGAAGAGAAACAACTGAGGGTACCAACCGAGGGCACTAACCAAAGGCAACCAATGAGGGCAGAACTGAAGGCCACCAAGTGAAGGCCAGTTGCCCTGCCAACCAGACCACATCCTGGTCCAGAGGAAACAATCAGGTCCAGAATCCCCTGCATGCATCCCCACAAACTTGGAACTTGAGAGCACAGGCACATGGCTCACAAGGCCACACCCTTTCAGCGGCCCCACCCCACCTTTCATTCATTGCTGGCTGCTAGGACCTTTCAGGTTTCTCACTGTGATGAAGTTCCGAGGGATCATCAGCTTACAATGAATGTTGCTAAAATTACTGAAACCAAATCTACCTCACGCAGTGTCTGAGATTCATAGAACCCCCTTTTCCCCAATAATCTCTGAAACATTAACAAACTAGAAATAAGAGTGATTTCTGCACGTGCTTTCAGAAAAAAACATTGCCATCAGCTAAGCCTACTCTATAATGTCAACTCATATTTCATATATACACATATATCCCCAATCCACTAATGTTCCATTTACATTTTTGAAAATAACACACATGTTCAATCAAATTAACAAGACTAAGAGAAGAAATTTTCTAAAATTTACACATGAAGTATATCACATTTTCCTAATGATCACTTTGATAGAGCAACTTAGAATCTGTGGCTTCAAAAGACCAAGAGGATTATGTAAGTGAAAACCACCACATAATAGAAAATTTTCAATGTGATCCTCATTGCTCCTTTTAACTAGAAATTACCCAGTAAATGTATTGTGAACTGCTTTGTGACTGTGGTGATTTATTTAGTCTTTCTGATCATTGGTTTGATTGTCTGAGAAATACGAGTATCCCCAATTTCATAAACTTGGTCTAAAAACTAATGGTCTAAAAAATGAGAGAGCCCGGGCATCGTGGCTCACACCTGTAATCCCAGCACTTTCAGATGCTCAGGCCGGCGGGTGACGAGGTCAAGAGATTGAGACCATTCTGGCCAACATGGTGAAACACCGTCTCTATTAAAAATATAAAAATTAGCTGGGTGTGGTGGTGGGCGCCTGTAGTCCCAGGTACTCGGGAGGCTGAGGCAGGAGAATCGCTTCAACCCAGGAGGCAGAGGTTGCAGTCAGCTGAGATCACGCCATTGCACTCCAGCCCACACTTACCTTGTAGAAGCCTCATAGAAACCCTGTCTTTTACATTACAAGGATTTTGCCATGGTATTTACACACTTACCTTATAGAAGCCTCATAACAGTCACATCTTCTATAGATGAGCAAACTGAGGCTCAGACAAGTTAAAAACACATTCACCATCACATCATAAAGAGTGATAGAAATGGGATTCAAATCCAGTTTTCTCTGACGCCAAAAATGGTGCAAATTAAGGAGGATCGAGTTATACCCAAAACGTGGAGGGATCAGAACATGTGGATTTTCTTTTCTACCCCCTCCTGTGTGAATTTCAGTGGCTTGCACTGCCTCAGAACAATCCTAAACTCCCTTCCAGGTTGCCTTGCAGTGATTCTCTTTTCCTTGAGGATGATTAAGAATCTGCATATTTAGACCACAAGCATCACCTTTTAACAGGTGTGTTGATCAAGAAGTGAAATTTGCTAGGCCGTATGTTACTAAGTGTGAATTGTCCAGCTTCTCTGCAATAAATAGAGGGGCTATTGCATGTAAAAAATCATAATATCCACTGAATTTGTGCAGAAAGCTTTGGAACTATGTTGCAGGAGCATCTTACTGACAGTTGTGCAGGAAGACTAGCCAAAATACACAAAACAGGAACACCTCCCAAGGCCAGGTGTGGTGGTTCTTGCCTGTCATCCCAACAAAGTGGGAGGCCAACGTGGGTGAATCACTTGAGGCCAGGGGTTTGAGACCAGCCTGGGGAACACAGTGAGACACTGTCTCTACAAGAAATCATTTTTTATTATTAGAATGAAGAAGAGTACCTCTAACCCTCAGCCATTACTTTAGGAGAGAGAGCTCTGCTCTAGAACTCAAGATATGAAATTGGGAGTCCCAGTGTGGCTACTTAAGTTTAAATACAAGAGCTGTCAGACATTTCCTCTACCGTAATGAAATCTGTAGCATCCATTTTGTATTTTGAAAACTTAGTTTTGATCAGCCTAAGAAAAGAAGAAAAGGGCCCAGAAGTGAGCATTTGGGCAGAGCAATGAAAAGTAACCGGCTGGACGCAACAGGGAAAGAAGGAGTAGGGAGTGGAGTTAGAGCAAGTCCTCCTGCTTGGGGCCTGGGCCTAGGAAAGTGAACTAGGAGCAGGAGGGAGGAGCCCTAGGCTATGGGTGCCTCTAGGGGGAACCATGGGTGAGCAACTGCCAAAGGAGCTCCTAAGGCCAAGCGGTATCTGTAGTCTCCCTACGTTTTGGCGTCTTTGGGTCGCCAATGTGCTGCTAGTCAAGGCTCCTGAATCAGACTGGGCAGGCTCCAAACCAGTGGAGTCTGGCGCTTTTCCCACCGCCACCTCATGGATCTCAGAGCTGCAGGACGGCTCCAAACACCGCATCCTGAGCTGGCCCCGCTTGGGGCTGGCATTAAGGGACAGCTTTTTCCGGGTGCCTCTGCTCCTCTGTGCTGGGGCCTGCGCCTTTCCTGGCTGCCCACTCATAGATGTCAGAGCCGCAAGACCGCTCCGCAGAAGCCCTGCGTGGGTCCTGCCTGGGGATGGCTTTGGTGCACATGCGACAAGTTAGCGTGATCCCCATGGGGCACCTCTGCTCTTCTCGGAAAGCTTGGGCCTTCGCTTGCCCCCACGCCTGCAGAGCTGAGCACCTGCCACCTCTCCCCAGGAAAGGCAACCAAATGCCACCAACTGAAGGCACCCACTGAAGGCACTAACTGAAGGCTGGTTGCCCTGCCAACCAGATCGCGTCCTGCTTAGGAGGAACCAATCAGGCCTTGAGTTCCCCTCATGCGCAGCCCTTCCATTTGTGATGTGGGAGTCCAGGCACTGGCTCACAAGGCCCTGCCCCCACAGCGGTCCCGCCCCCACAGCGGCCCCGCCTACACAGAAGCCCTTCCCCACCTTTCATTTATTAGTAGCTGGAAGCAACTTTCAGGTTTCCTCACTGTGAAGTATGAATATGAATTATGCTGAAATTACTGTATGCCAATGTACCTCACGCACTATCTGACATTCAAAGAGCCCCCTTGCCCCATCGCCTCTGAGTTTTTTGGAATCTACAAAAAAGTCAAATTTTGGCAGGTATTTTCAGAAGAAAGCATTGCCATGAGCTAAGATGACTCTATGATGTCAAGTCTTATTTCACATATCAATACATATTCATATTCATAATCCAAAACGCACATATTCAATCAAATTAACAAGACTAACAGTGGAAATTTTCTAAAATGTATACACTAAGTGCATCACATTTTTCTAACGAACACTTTGATAGAGCAACTTAGACTCTATGGTTTCCACAAATGAAGAGGCTCATGGAAGAGAAAACCGCCACATAATACAAGATTTTCAATGTGATCATCATTGCTACTTTTAAGTAGCAATTACCCAGTTAAATATATTGTGAACTGCTTTGTGAGTATGGTGATTTATTTAAACTTATTGGTCTTTTGATTACCTTAAAAATATGAATAATGCCAATTGTATAAACTTGTTCTAAAAATAAAAGGAGAGAAAAATAATCCTCCTTCTTCCTATATTCTACAATTACAAAATTAAAGGCATTGTGTCCAGAGTTTTACACACTTACCTTATTGAAGCCTCATAACAACCCCGTCTTTTAAATTACAGGCATTATTCACAGATTTTTATACACAAATATTATGCAAGCCTCATAAGAATCCCTTCTTTTATAGATGAGCAAACTGAGGCTCAGAGAATTTAAAAACTCATTCACTATCACGTTGCAATGAGAGATGGATGTGGGATACATATCCAGTTCTCTCTGACACCAAAGGTGGTGCACCTTCATGAAGACCATCTTATACCCCACACATGGAGGGATCAAATCATATAGATTCCCTTTCTCTGCCCTCTTATGGGTGAATTTCAATGGCTTTCATGGCCTCAGAACAATCCTAAACTCCCTCCCTGATTGCCTGTAGTGGCCAACACTTCTTCCTTTTCATGATTAGGAATCTGCATCTTTGGACCACAAGCATCTATAAACAGTTGTTTTGATCAAGAAACAAAATTTTCTAGGCCTTAGGTTACTAACTGTGAATTGTCTAGCTTCTCTGCAATAAACAAAAGGGCTCTTCCATGTAAAAATATCAGAGGATCCACTGAATTTGTGCAAAGGTTTGGAACCATACTGCAGGAGCATCTTACTGACAGCTGTTCAGGAAGATTAGCCGAAACACACAAAGCTAGAGCACCTCCAAAGGCCAGGTATGGTGGTTCTTGCTTATCATGCCAGCAAAGTGGGAGGCCAAGGTGGGTGGATCACTTGAGGCCAGGAGTTTGAGACCAGCCTGAGCAACACAGTGAGACCCTGTCTCTACAAAAAATCCTTTTTTATAATTAGAATCAAGAAGAGTACCTCTGACCCTCTGACATTGCCTTAGGAGAGAGGGTTCTGGCCTAGAACTCAAGATATGAAGTTGTGAGTCCCAATGAGGCTACTTAAGTTTAAATACAAGAGCTGTCAGACATTTCCTCTACAGCAATGAAATCTGTGGCATAAATTTCGTATTCTAAAAATGTAGTTTTCGGACAGCCTAGGAGAAGAAGAAGAATGCCCAGAACTGGGCATTGGGGTAGGTAGGTAGGAGGAAAGAAACCGGCTGGACACAGCAGGGAAAAAAGAAGTGGTGGGGAGGCGAGGCAGAGCCAGTCCTCCTGCTTGAGGCCTGGGCTTAGGATAGCAAACGAGGGGCAGGAGGGAGAAGCCCCAGGCTTTGGATGCCTCTGGGGGAACTTTGGGCCAGCAGCAGCCAGAGGAGCTCCTAAACTTAGGTGGTATCCGAAGCCTCCTTACCTTTGGGCATCTTCTGGTCGCCAATGTGCTGCAGTCAGGACCCTTGCTGGCTCCCACATTCAACTGGGCAGGCTCCAAAGCAGTGGGGACGGTTGCTACTGCCACTTACACCTCGTGGATCTCAGAGCTGCAGGATGGCTTCACCCACCCCACCGTGAGCTGGCCCCATTTGAGGCTGGCACTGGTGGACAGTGCCTCTGCTCCTGTATATCGCGGCCTGTGCCTTCACTGTCTGCATACTCGTAGATGTCAGAGCCACAGGCTGGCTCTGCAGAACCCTTGTGCTGGCCCCGATTGGGGCTGGCTTTGGTGCACATGCGACAGTTCAGTGTGGTCCCCATGGGGCACCCATGCTCTTCTCAGACAGCTTGGGCCTTCGCTTCCCACCAAGTCTGCAGAGCTTAACATCTATCGCCTCTTCCTGGCAAAAGCATTGCTGGCACGGGCAGGCCTGGGCCATGGGGTGACACTGCGCTAGCAGCCTGTACCCCGTGTCGTCCCCGTACTGTGAGATGACTTGTCTGCTAAAAAAAAAACTACCAACCTGTCTGGTTTATTTTAGAAGGGACTGGATGCAACAAGCCTGAGAGCCGTGGCCTGGGGAGGAGAGAGCACAAACGGATTCATCCTCCTTCCACCACTGCTGAACAACTGAAGACCACGAACTACAGACCACCAACTGAAGAGAAACAACTGAGGGTACCAACTGACAGCACTAAGCGACGACAATCAATAAGGACACCCACTGAAGGCCACCAAGTGAAGGCTAGTTGCCCTGCCAACCAGAACGCATCCTGGTTAGAGGAAACAATCAGGCCCAGAATCCCTTGCATGTGTCCCCCCAACTTGGAATTCAGAGCTTAAGCACCAGGCTTACAAGGCCCCACCCTGCCAGTGGACCCGCCCCACCTTTCATTCATTGCTGGCTGCTGGGAGCTTTCATGTTGCTCACTGTGATGAAGTTCCTAGGGATCATCACCTTACAATGAATGATGCTAAAATTACTGAAACCCCTCATATACTGCCTCATATACTATCTGCCTCATATACTATCTGGGATTCATAGACCCCCTTTCCCCCATAAACTCTGAGATTTTTCAGCCTGAAAAATGACAGATTTCTGCATGTGCTTTCAGAAAAACACATTGCCACGAGCTACGCCTACACTATAATGTCAAACCATATTTCATATATATATATACAGATATATTCAATCCACATATACTCCATTTACATTTTTTAAAATAACACACATATTCAATCAAATTAACAGGAGTAATAGAGGACATTTTCTGAAATGTATACACTAAGTATATCACAGTATTCTAGTG
The DNA here is from genome assembly GCF_028885655.2 of Pongo abelii. Lineage (NCBI taxonomy): Eukaryota > Metazoa > Chordata > Mammalia > Primates > Hominidae > Pongo > Pongo abelii. Next base: position 26,783,032 of record NC_071993.2, on the reverse strand, counting down.
ATCACTTTGATACAACAACTTAGAATCTATGGCTTCAACAAACAAAGAGGCTTACGTAAGAGAAAAGCACCACATAATACAAGATTTTAAATGTGATCATCATTGCTACTTTTAACTGGCAATTATCCACTAAATGTATTGTGAACTGCTTTGTGACTATGGTGACTCATTTAATCTTTGTGATTCTTGGTTTGATTATCTCAAAAATATGAGTAACACCATTTTATAAACTTGCTCTAAAAATTAAATGAGAGAAAAATAATCCTTCTCTATATATTGAACACTAACAAAATTATAGACATTATGTCCAGATTTTTGCACACTTACCTTATCGAAGCCTCATAACAACCCTATCTTTTAAATTACAGGCATTTTGTCCACCCAAATTTTTACTCATTTACCTTATGGAAGCCTCATAAGAATCCCCTCTTTTATAGATAAGCAAAGTGAGGCTCTGAGGAGTGAAAAACACATTCACCATCATGTCTTAATGAGTGTTGGATCTTGGATTCAAATCCAGTTTTCTCTGACACCAAAGGTGGTGCAACTTAACGAAGACCAAGGTATACCCAGTACGTGGAGGGATCAAACATGTGGATTCCCTTTCTCTATCCTCTTACGTGTGAATTTCAATGGCTTTCACAGCCTCAGAACAATCCTAAACTCCCTCCCAGGTTGTCTTGCAGTCATTCCCTTCTTCTTGGAAATGACTGGGAATCTGCATATTTAGACCACAAACATCTCCTTAGAAAAAGGTTTGTTGATCAATAAATGGAATTTTTGGCCAGGGATGGTGGCTCATGCCTGTAATCCCAGTACTTAGGGAAGCCGAGATGAGTGGATCACCTGAGGTCAGGACTTGGAGATCAGCTCGACCAACATGGTGAAACCCCATCTCTCTTAAAAATGACAAAATTAGTTGGGCCTGATGGCGCATGCCTCCAATCCCAGCTACTCGGGAGGCTAAGGCAGGAGAATGGCTTGAGCCCAGGAGGCAGAGGTTACAGTGACCTAAATTACAGGTATTGTGTCCAGACTTTTACACACTTACCATATAGAAGCCTTATAGAAACCCTCTCTTTTACATTACAAACATTTTGCCATGGTTTTCGCACACTTACCTTAGGGAAGCCGCATAACAATCACATCTTTTATAGGTGAGAAAACAGGCTTTGGATGCCTCCTGGGGAACCTTAGGCCATCAGCAGCCAGAGGAGCTCCTGAACTTAAGTGGTATCTGTCCCCTCCCTACCTTTTGGTGTCTTCTGGTGTCCAATGTGCTGCTGTCAGGACCCTTGCTGGCTCCCAAATTCAACTGGGTAGCCTCCAAAGCAGTGGGGTCATGCGCTACTACCACCTCCACCTCGTGGATCTCAGAGCTGCAGGACAGCTTCACCCATTGCACCCTGAGCTGGTCTGGCTTGTGGCTGGCATTAGGGGATAGCATGTTCCAGGTGCCTCTGCTCCTGTATATCGCGTCCTGCGTCTTTGCTGTCTGTATGCTGGTAGACATCAGAGCCACAGGCTGGCTCTCCAGAACCCTTGTCCCACGCTGATTCGGGCTGGCTTTGGTGCACATGCGACAGTTCAGTGTGGACCGCATGGGGCAGCCCTGCTCTTCTTGGGCAGCTGGGCCTTCACTTGCCCCCAAGTCTGCAGAGCTGAACACCTCTCGCCTCCTCCTGGCAAAAGCAATGCTGGCACGGGCAGCCCTGGGTCATGGGGTGGCACTGCGCTAGCAGCCTTCATCCTGTGTCACCCCCGTACCATGAGCTGACTTGTCTGCTAAAAAAACCTTGCCAACCTGTCTGGTTTATTTTAGAAGGGCCTGGAGGCAACAAGCCTGAGAGCTGTGACTGGGACAGAGAGAGCACAGATTCATCCTTCCTCCACAACTGCCAAACAACTGAAAACCACCAATTGAGGACCACCAATGGAAGAGCACCAACTGAGGGTACCAACTGAGGGCACTAACCGAAGGCAACCAATGAGGGCACCCACTGAAGGCCACCAAGAGAAGGCCAGTTATCATGCCAACCAGACCACATCCTGGTTTAGGGGAAACAATCAGGTCCAGAATCCCCTGCATGCATCCCCACAAACTTGGAACTTGAGAGCACAGGCACATGGCTCACAAGGCCTCGCCCTACCAGCAGCCCCACCCCACCTTTCATTCATTGCTGGCTGCTGGGACCTTTCAGGTTTCTCACTGTGATGAAGTTCCTAGGGATCATCACCTTACAATGAATGATGCTAAAATTACTGAAACCAACTCTACCTCACACAGTGTCTGAGATTCATAGAACACCCTTTTCCCCCATACTCTCTGAAACGTTAAGAAATTAGAAATAAGAGTGATTTCTGCAGGTACTTTCACAAAAAAACATTGCCATGAGCTAAGCCTACTCTATAATGTCAAGTCATATTTCATATATGCATATATATATATCCAAACCACATATATTCGATTTACATTTTTCAAAATAACACTTATGTTCAATCAAATTAACAGGAGTAACACAAGAAATTTTCTAAAGTTTACACATGAAGTACATCACATTTTTCTAATGATCGCTTTAATAGAGCAACTTAGAATCTGTGGTTTCCAAACACCAAAAGGATTATGGAAGAGAAAACGACAATATAATACAAAAATTTCAATGTGAAAATCATTGCTACTTTTAACTAGAAATTACCTAATGAATGCATTGTGAATTGCTTTGTGACTTTGGTTATCTATTTATTCTTTCCGATCATTGGTTAGATTTTCTAAGAAATATGAGTACCACCAATTTTATAAACTTGCTCTGAAAATTAGATGAGAAAAAATAATCCTCCTTCTCCATATACTGAACATTTAAAAAATTATAGGTATTGTGTCCAGAGTTTTACACACTTACCATATAGAAGCCTCATAGAACCCCCCTCTTTTAAATTACAAGCATTTTGCCATGGTTTTTACACACTTACCTTATGGAAATCTCAAAACAATCACATCTTTTATAGATGAGAAAACTGAGGCTTCGGATGCCTTTGGGGGAAACTTGGGCCAGTAATGGACAGAGGAGTTCCTGAATTTAAGCAGTATCTGTCACCTCCCTACCTTTGGGTGTCTTCTGGTGGCCAGTGTGCTGCTGTCAGGTCCGTCGCTGGCTCGCAAATGTGATTGGGCAGGCTCCATATAAGTGGAGTCCGGTGCTACTGCCATCACCACCTCGTGGATCTCAGAGCTTAAGGACGGCTTCACCCACCACACCCTGAGCTGGCCCTGCTTGCAGCTGGCATTGGGGGTCAATGTGTTCCGGGCCCCTCTGCTCCTGTACATCGCGGCCTGTGCCTTTGCTGTCTGCATACTCGTAGACGTCAGGGCCACAGGCTGGCTCTGCAGAACGCTTGTGCTGGCCCTGATTGGGGCTGGCTTTGGTGCACATGTGACAGTTCAGTGTGGTCCCCATGGGGCACCTCTGCTTTTCTCGGGCAGCTTGGGCCTTCCCTTGACCCCAAGTCTGCAGAGCTCAACACCTATCGCCTCTTCCTGTCAAAAGCATGGCTGGAACGGGCCACCCTGGGCCATTAGGCAGCACTGCACTAGCAGCCTACACCCTGCATAACCCCCATACCCTGAGCTGACTTGTCTGCTAAGAAAAACCTGCCAACTTGTCTGGTTTATTTTAGAAGGACGTAGAGGCAACAAGCCTGAGAGCTGTGACTGGGGGAGGCGAGAGCACAAATGGATTCATCCTCCCTCCACCACTGCCCAACAACAGAAGACCACCAACTGAGGTCCACCAACTGAAAATAAACAACTGAGGGTACCAACTGAGGGCACTAACTGAAGGCAACCAATGAGGGCACCCACTGAAGGCTACCAAGTGAAGGCCAGTTGCCCTGCCAGCCAGACCACATCCTGCTTAGAAGAAACAATCAGGTCCAGAATCCCCTGCATGCATCCCCACAAACTTGGAACTTGAGAGCACAGGCACATGGCTCACAAGGCCCTGCCCTGCTGGCAGCCCCATCCCACCTTTCATTCATTGCTGGCTGCTGGGACCTTTCAGGTTTCTCACTGTGAAGAAGTTCCAAGGGATCATCACCTTACAGTGAATGATGCTAAAATTACTGAAACCAAATCTACCTCACGTAGTGTCTGACATTCATAGAACACTTTCCCCCATAGTCTCTGAAACATTAAAAAACTAGAAATAAGAGTGATTTCTGCAGGTGCTTTCAGAAAAAAACATTGCCATGAGCTAAGCCTACTCTATAATGTCAAGTCATGTTTGATATATACACATATATCCTCAATCCCCATATGTTCCATTTACATTTTTGAAAATAACACACATGTTCAATCAAATTAACAAGACTAACGGAAGAAATTTTCTAAAATTTACACACTAAGTACATCACATTTTTCTAATGATCGCTTTGATAGAGCAACTTAGAATCTCTGGTTTCAAAAGACCAAGAGGATTATGTAAGTGAAAACCACCACATAATAGAAAATTTTCAATGTGATCCTCATTCCTACTTTTAACTAGAAATTACCCAGTAAATGTATTGTGACCTGCTTTGTGACTATGGTGATTTATTTAGTCTTTCTGATCATTGGTTTGATTGTCTAAGAAATACGAGTATCCCCAATTTTATAAACTTGGTCTAAAAACTAATGGTCTAAAAAATGAGAGAGCCCGGGCACGGTGGCTCACACTGTAATCCCAGCACTTTGGGAGGCTGAGGTGGGCGGATGAGGAGGTCAAGAGATTGAGACCATTCTGGCCAACATGGTGAAACACCGTCTCTATTAAAAATATAAAAATTAGCTGGGTGTGGTGGCTTGCGCCTGTAGTCCCAGCTAGTCGGGAGGCTGAGGCAGGAGAATCGCTTCAACCCAGGAGGCGGAGGTTGCAGTGAGCCAAGATCATGCCATTGCACTCCAGCCTGGGCGACAGAGCAAGATGCCCTATCAAAAAAAAAAAAAAAAAAAGAGAGAGAAAGATAACCCTCCTTGTACACATGTTGAACATTTACAAAATGGTAGACATTGTGTCCAGTCTTTTACACACTTATCTTGTAGAAGCCTCACAACAACCCTGTCTTTTAAATTACAAGGATTTTGCCATGGTTTTTACACACTTACCTTATGGAAGCCTTATAACAATCACATCTTCTATAGATGAGCAAACTGAGGCTCAGACAAGTTAAAAACACATTCACCATCACATCATAAAGAGTGATGGAACTGGGATTCAAATCCAGTTTTCTCTGACACCAAAAATGGTGAAATTTAAGGAGGAACAAGTTATACTCAGAACACAGGGATCAGAACATGTGGATTCTCTTTTCTACCCCCTCCTGTGTGAATTTCAGTGGCTTGCACTGCCTCAGAACAATCCTAAACTCCTTCCCAGGTTGCCTTGCAGTGGTTCCCTTTTTCTTGGGGATGATGAGGAATCTGCATATTTAGACCACAAGCATCACCTTTCAACAGGTGTGTTGATCAAGAAATGAAATTTGCTAGGCCGTATGTTACTAAGTGTGAATTATCAGCTTCTCTGCAATAAATATAGGGGCTATTCCATGTAAAAAATCATAATATTCACTGAATTTGTGCAGAAAGCTTTGGAACTGTGTTGCAGGAGCATCTTACTGACAGCTGTGCAGGAAGACCAGCCAAAACACACAAAGGAGGAGCACCTCCAAAGGCCAGGTGTGGTGGTTCTTGCCTGTCATCCCAACAAAGTGGGAGGCCAACGTGGGTGAATCACTTGAGACCAGGGGTTTGAGACCAGCCTGCACAACACAGTGAGACACTGTCTCTACAAGAAATCATTTTTTATTATTAGAATCAAGAAGAGTACCTCTAACCCTCAGCCATTACTTCAGGAGAGAGAGCTCTGCCCTAGAACTCAAGATATGAAATTGGGAGTCCCAATGTGGCTACTTAAGTTTAAATACAAGAGCTGTCAGACATTTCCTCTACCGTAATGAAATCTGTAGCATCCCTTTCGTATTTTGAAAACTTAGTTTTGACCAGCCTAAGAAAAGAAGAAGAGGGCCCAGAAGTGGGCATTTGGGCAGGGCAATGAAAAGTAACCGGCTGGATGTAACAGGGAAAGAAGAAGGGGTGGGGAGTCGAGTCAGAGCAAGTCCTCCTGCTTGGGGCTTGGGCCTAGGAAAGCGAACTAGGGGCAGGAGGGAGGAGCCCTAGGCTGTGGATGCCTCTGGGGGGAACCTTGGGTGAGCAAGGCCAGAGGAGATCCTAAGGCCAAGAGGTATCTGTCGCCTCCCTACCTTTTGGCGTCTTTGGGTCGCCAATGTGCTGCTAGTCAAGGATCCTGAATCAGACTGGGCAGGCTCCAAATCAGTGGAGTCTGGCGCTACTCCCACCGCCACCTCGTGGATCTCAGAACCGCTCCAAACACCGCACCCTCAGCTGGCCCTGCTTGGGGCTGGCATTGAGGGACAGCGTGTTCCGGGTGCCTCTGCTCCTCTGTGCTGGGTCCTGCGCCTTTGCTGGCCGCACACTCGTAGATGTCAGAGCAGCAGGACGGCTCCGCAGAAGCCCTGTGGGGGCCCTGCCTGGGGCTGGCTTTGGTGCACATGCGACAGGCCAGAGTGGTCCCCATGGGACACCTCTGTTCTTCTCCGACAGATTGGGCCTTCGCTTGCCCAGACGCCTGCAGAGTTAAGCACCTGCCACCTCTCCCCAGGAAGGGCAACCAAATACCACCAACTGAAGGCACCCACTGAAGGCACTAACTGAAGGCCGGTTGCCCTGCCAGCCAGATTGCGTCCTCCTTAGGAGGAACCAATCAGGCCTTGAGTTCCCTCCATGCGCAGCCCTTCCGTTTGTGATGTGGGAGTCCAGGCTCTGGCTCACAAGGCCCCTCCCCCACAGCTGCCCTGCCCCACCTTTCATTCATTGATAGCTTCGAGCAACTTTCAGGTTTCCTCACTGTGAATTATGAATATGAACTATATTAAAATTGCTGTAACCCAATGTGCTTCATGCACTATCTGGCATCCAAAGGATCCTCTTTCGCCCATGTTGGGGTTTTTGAAACTGGAAAGAAGACTGATTTCTGCAGGTGCTTCAGAAAAAATCTTTGCCATGAGTTAAGTCTACTGTGTGATGTTAACATATATAAATATATGATATATATATACACGTATTCAATAATTATACATTCAATTTATATGTTTTTGAAAATAACACACATATTCAAACTAGCACGTGTAATAGGGAAATTTCCTAAAATTCCTACACTGAGTACACCACATTTTTCTAATGATTTCGTTGATAGAGCAGCTTTCTAGATGCAGCCCTGTTCACATGTGACTGGTATTTACCTTCTTTCATCAAACATGTCTTTAGAATCGACTCAAGGCAAGATGCAGTAGAGAAATGTAAGAATCAACTAGGGGAGCCGTTTAACTACTAGGTGAGACTGATAGGTATACAAGCAACTTCAATAAAATGATAGGCATTGAAGGTACCTGGGGAGAAGTGCTAAGATGGGCTCCAAAAGCCCCATATTCATGACGATGCAATCTTTATATTTAAAATACTAGTGATACAATAAAATGTCCTACTTCACCTCTCACCTTTAATTTCATGGTATTATCATCCACCCTCTCTATTCTAACTAAGCATTTCCTTCATAAGCCCCAAGAAATAGCAAAACCACGGAAAATAAACATTTCAATCTTTGATTTATTGTTGAAAGAATTGTGTCGTTGATGCCTTAGTTTATTATCATAGAGCCAAATTCCCAGTGAGGAAGCAGCATGAGTTGGAATTCATGCCCTTCATTTGGAAAGATTACAAATCATTGACATTCTTTTTTTTTGCTAAATATTTTAGAAAATTAGAATTCTCTTAATGCTATAAAGGGATCTTAAAATGATGGGAATATATTTGTACTCTCCATGACAGTGTACATATTCCTTCTCTTAGTTTAGTACAAAAATAGTACTTAAGGAACTTCTGTGCAATAATAGCAATTCTAAGTAACAACTAGAGTTGAGATTTTTCATAAAACAAAACGTATGAACTCTTATTGTTGTTTGTTCGATTTGAGACAATCTAGCTCTGTCACCCAGGCTGGAGTGTAGTGTGGTGATCTCGGCTTGCTGCATCCTCTACATTCAGTTTCAAGCCATTCTCCTGCATCAACCTCCCAGGTAGCTGGGAGTACAGGCAGACGCCGCCATGCCCGGCTAATTTTTGTGTTTTTAGTAGAGACAAGGTTTCACAGTGTTGGCCAGGCTGGTCTCCAACTCCTGACCTCCAGTGATCTGCCTGCCTCTGCTTCCCAAAGTATAAAAGTTTTAAATATTTAAAGTTGACCTTGCCATTTAGAAATGTAGAAATTCATCAGGGTCCTGAGTAATTATAATCTATATTTATCTGCCCACATTGTTTACCAGGTGCATCTTCTCCAGCAAGTTCTTCAGAATCCTTTCCAGAAGCATTCAACAGTCAAGAAAGCAGGCTACGCCTCACCTACTCCTTCCTGGGCTAAAGATCTCAGACTTAGTTGCTTAATTTGGGAAAAATAAATTAAAAGTAAATTAAAGAATTCTTCCATCATTATACACAACACAGAATAATCTGTTTAAGAAATTATTTTTGATCATCCACATTTTGATGCCAATCCCACATTTGGTAATAATGATTATATATGCAAATATTTTTAGCCAATTAAATTGGAACATATTCTTTGAAACAACTTCATGATGATTTTTGTTCTAATCAGTAAGTTTAATGGAATAATAAGGTGTTTTTGCTAAAGCACATGGGTTATTCTCAATGATTACAAGATCTTATGACATTGTAATCAAAATGTATCATTAGAGCCTGGCATGGTGGCTCATGCCTGTAATCCCAGCACTTTGGGAGGACAAGGCAGGTGGACCACCTGAGGTCAAGAGTTCAAGACCAGCCTGGCCAGCATGGTGAAATCCCATCTCTACTAAAAATACAAAAAAAAAAAAAAAAATTAGCTGGGTGTGGTGGCGGGCGCCTGTAATCCCAGCTACTCACAAGGCTGAGACAAGAGAATTGCTTGAACCCGGGAGGCAGAGGTTGCAGTGAGCCGTGATCACCCCATTACACTCCAGCCTGGGCAACAGGATTGAAACTCTGTCTAAAAAAAAATGGATTATTAAATATTGATCTAGTATTTCCTGTAAACTCAGCATTTTGGGGTATATCAGTGCTGTATTTAGTTTTATTATGCTATATTTAGTTTTACTATGCTCCTAGAGTTTTTTTTCTCTATTATAGAATTTTCAAACATTTACTAAGGTAGAGAAAATTTTAATAGTTTAATGAACCTAATTTACCATTTAATCAGCTTACTAACAATTAATACATTGCCAATTTTGCTTCATCTACACCTCCACACACTTTCTCCATATTCCTCATTATTGCCTTAATTGAGGTATAATATACATATCCTCATTTTTTTGGAAATTCAGACATTGTATCATTTTCTCTACAAATATTTCCACATGCATCTCTAAATGTTAATGACTTAAAACACAAACAGTCCTTGACATCATATGACCTTGAGGCAAATTAGCAATAACTCTTAATGTATCAAATGAAGTATTCAGTCAGTTTTCAACGTTTTCTTACTGTCTTGTAAATTATTATCATCAGCATTATCTTATAGTTATTTTATTTATTTATTTGTTTTTTTGTTGGTTTGTTTATTTTTGAGACGGAGTCTTACTCTGTTGTCCAGGCTGGAGTGCAGTGGTGCAATTTCGGTTTACTGCAATTTCCGCCTTCTGGGTTCAAGCAATTCTCTGCTTCAGCCTGCCAAGTAGGTGGGATCACAGGCGCCCACCACCATGCCTGGCTAATTTTTGTATTTTTAGTAGAGACGGGGTTTCACCATCTCGGCCAGGCTGGTCTTGAACTCCTGACTTCATGATCCACCTGCCTCGACCTCCCAAAGTGCTGAGATTACAGGTGTGAGCCACCGTGCCCAGCCTCTTATAGTTATTTTAATTGGGATCCGAATAAGGAGTATACATTAAAATTAGACGACAAGACGTCTTAAGCTTCCTTTGATATCTTTGAGTATATCACCTACATGTGTCCCTACATCTTTTTTCACTTGCACTCTATTAGTTCCTTTAGTTTTGATTGAAGAAACCAGATTATTTATCCTGTGGTATTTCAACATTCTGCATTTTTCTGATTACATTCTGTGGTATTATTTATTGAACCTGTGATATAGTTTGGATGTTCCCTCCAAATCTCACTGATATGGTTTGGCTCTATGTCCCCACCCAGATCTCATCTTGAATTATGACCCCCATGTGTTGACGGAGGGACTTGGGGGGAGGTGATTGGATCATGGGGGCCGTTCCCCCATGCTGTTCTTGTGATAGTGAGAGAGTTCTCATGATATATGGTAGTTTAATAAGTGTCTGGCATTTCCTCTTCACTCCCTGTCTATCTCCTGCTGCCATGTAAGATGTGCCTTGCTTCTCCTTCACCCTCTGTGATGATTGTAAGTTTCCTGAGGACTCCCTAGCCATGCATAACTGTGAGTCAATTAAAACTTCCTTTATAAATTACCCAGTCTTAGGTAGTTTCTTTATAGCAGTGTGAAAATGTACTAATATACTCATGTTGAGATATAATCCCCAATGTTGGAGGTGGGTCCTTGTGGGAAGTGTTTGGGTCATGGGGACAGATCCCTCATAACTTGGTGCTATCCCACTGATGGTGAGTGAGTTCTCAGGAGATCTGTTGTTTAAAAGGGTGTGGCACCTCCCCAGCTTGCTCTCTAGTCCCAGTCTCTCCATGTGAGAAGCCTGCTTCCACTTTGCCTTCTGCTATGAATGGAAACCTCCTGAGGCCTCCCCAAAATGTGAGCAGTTGCCAGCTCCATGCTTCCTGTAAAGCCTGCAGATCTGTGAGCCAATTAAACCTTTTTTCTTTATAAATGACACAGCCTCAGGTATTTACTTATAGCAACAGAAAAACAACCTAACACAACATGAGTCTGTGCCCTCTGTATTTCTGTAAATATAGAGCTTCAGTCAGATTCAGAATTGATTTATTTGTCAAAAATAATTGAAATACCGAGCAAACATCTGCCTCAGTGAATGGCCACTATTTCTTCTATAACTACATTTATGTTCCATTTGAATTTCACTTTGTGTTATCCCTTTTTTCTTTTTTTCTTTTCTTTTTTTTTTTTTTTTTTGCAGTTTCATGTTTGCTGACCACTTACCTCTTTTGATTATTCATTTTTGTAAAATGTCACGTAAGTGTCTCACTGGGAGACAAAGAGGCAAGACAACGATGTGCTTTGTTCTCTTTATAAACTCAGTAACAAATATGCAGTGATTGGCAACCTCATACTTTGAAAGAGATGATGGGTCACTGATCATGATTGCATCTGTTATTTATGTTGTCATCTGTGGACTGAAGAGCTCACACAAAGTTTGTACTTTATGTAATTACTCACAGTTAAAATACCATGGCAACTGAATTTGGAACCATGTTGGGGAACTCACGTTATTTAATTAAATCATGGTTATTGGAACTAGGTGGAGCAGTGATGACCAGCACCTCTTTTTTCCTGATGTTTTCTTTCATACCTGCAATAAACATTTACAGTTTTCCTTATAGACTTTGAAATTGTCTATCGATTCTAAAAATATTTTAGTTCTTGTTGCTCTTCTGAATCACCCTTTATACTACATTTTATAAATGAGCTTCACTGATATATAGTACACAGGACAGTTTTTAGTTTCTATACTTAATAGCTTTTAATGGATTGCTTGACTTTGTTTTTAAATTTTAAGTAGATACATCATCTGAGAATTTAAAAGTCTGTCTTTTCCATTCAGATATTTGTTATCTTGTTGGTTTTGCTGTTGTGTGCATTGGCTAGAGACTCCAGGGTAATGTTGAATAATATTAATTATAATACTGACTTTAATGGTGTATTAGCCATGTCTCTTATTTTCTGAATTTGATGCTTTGAAATCTGGGCCTTGTTGACCCTGGAGGGACTGCCCCTCTTAGAATAAGCTAATTGCTGGATGTAATAAACAACTTGCTTGCATGTATGCCTTTCCTATATAATCCAACCAACCCAGAGTTTATACCCCCTTCTTTCTCGTCTCTTCCTGACTCTTTATTCTTTATCTCTGTTTATCTCTTTTGCAGTCTTTATTCTTCCTTATCACTCTCACATTTCTGGCCACGGTTCTGCCTCTCTAATTTCCTCAGGGCCAGATAGCAGCCTCTTCTTTCCAGAAGCCAATGACATTATTCAAACTAGCCAATGCTAAGCCTGATTGCCCTGACTTGCTTGTTCCTTCCCATGGAACTGCAATAAAGATTCTTTCCCATGTTTTCCCTGTTCCCTCTGCCTCCTGACTGACCTTGATGTTTCCCTGTCCTCCCCCTTGTGGTGTGCTGTGCCTACAGCTTTTAAGGAACTGTGAGTTCCTTAAAACTACTTCCCTCATGACAGTCATTTCTGTGTTTGTGTGTCTTACTGTTACTGATTAAAACAAATCCTGGGTAGTATGAATGTAAGTGACACTTCTGTTTGTGCTTTGTTATTAAATATGCCCTTTGCTGTAAGTTTCAGACACCTTTTATCAGTATGAAAACATCTTCCTCAGATGCTAGCTTCTTAATGAAGTTTTAAATTTTCTTAACAAGGAGTGGTGTTGAATTTCATCAAAAGCCTTTTTGACATTTATTGAAGTAATTATTTGTTTTTTCTCCTATGAGTTTTTCCAATAAAAAATGATATTGATTGAACAATAGGTTAAAATTAAAGTTTAATCGAAGACCACCAGAATGTAATAGCTCTGAAAGTCCAAATCACCATATGTAGGTGTTCATAGCAAATATCTGAGAACCTGCTCCACAACTGTTAATTTCCCCCATTTACTTTAACAATATGAAAGGGTGTAGAGTGGAGAAGACTGCAGGGAGCTCTTGCCTTGCACTCTCCGGTATCTTGCCTTTGATACTCATATGTATGGAGAGGAAAATAATGCAAACTCTTAACCCTGGGTTTAGAGGAGGAATCCTTAGAGGGCCACCGGGACAACTGACCAAAAAACTCCTGGAACTAACAAGAAGTTATAGCAAAGATGCAGCATACAGGGTTAATATAGAAAAGTCAATTGCAATTGCTCTTTTAACACCAGTGATGAGCAATTGGAAGTTGAAGTTAAAAATATACCATTATGTTCACATCCCTCCCTGCAAATGGAATACTTAGGTATAAGGTATAAATCTAACAAAATATGTAAAAGATCTAGTAGGAAAACTACAAAATTTTGATTAAAGAAATCAAAGAAGAACTAAATAAATAGATATTCCACGTTCATAGATAGGAAGGCCTAGCATTTGTGAAATGTCAGTTCTCCCCAACTTGCTCTATAGATTCCATGCAATCCCCATTGAAATCTCAACAATTTATCTTGTGGATATTGACAAATCGAATCCAAGGTTTATATGGAGAGGCAAAAAAAAAAAAAAAAAAAAAAGAAACAAGAATAGCCAGCACAATATTAGAAAAGAAGAAAATCAGGGGACTAATACTACCCAATTTCAAGATTTACAGGAAATCTACACCAGGAAATCTACAGCAATCAAGACAGTGTGGTATTGGCAAAGAATAGACAAATAAATCAGTGGAATAGAATAGAAAGCCCCAAAATGGGCTTGTACAAACGTTTAACAAAAGGGCAAAGGTAATAATGAAAAAATAGTCTTTTCAACAGATAGTGCTGGCACAAGAGGATATCCATATGGAAAAACAAAAACAAAGAACCTAGACACAGATCTTGTGTCATTCAAAAAATTTAACTTAAAATGGATCAGAGACCTAAGTAAACTATAAAACTTCTAGTAGTTAATATAGAAGAAAATCTAGATGACCTTGGGTATGGCAGTGACTTTTTAGATACAACACCACCAATGACATCATCCATGAAATAAATAATTGATAAGCTAGACTTCATTCAAATTAAAAACCCTTGTGAAGTGCAAAATCAAGAGAATGAAAGGAGAAGCCACAGATGGGGAAAAACATTTGCAAAAGACATATCGGATAAAATACTGTTATCCAAAATACACAAACCATTAAAACTCAACAGTAAGAAAATGAACAGTCCAATTAACAAATTGACAAAAGCTCTGAATGACACCTCACCAAAAAAGATACAGGTGGCTAATAAGCATATGAAAAAAATGCTCAACATCATATGTCATTAGGGAATTGCAAATTAAAAATGATACCACTACATACCTATTAGAATGGCTGAAATTCAAAACACTGGCAATACCAAATGCTGACAAGGATGTGGAACAATAAGAACACTCATTTATTGTTGGAGGGAGAGCAAAATGGAGCAGCCACTTAAGAAGACAGTTTAGCAGTTTCTTGCAAAATCAAACAAACTTTTGCCATATGATCCTGCAATTGCACTCCTGTTTGCCTAAGTGAGTTGAAAACTGATATTTACACAAATGTCTGCACACACATTTCTAGCTGCTTTTTCCACAACAGCCGTTTGGTGGCAACCAAGATGTTCTTCAATAGGTGAATGAATAAATGAACTGTAGTTCACTCAGACAGGGGAATATTATTCAGTGATAAGAAGAAATGGGCTGGGTACAGTGGCTCATGCCTATAATCTCAGCACTTTGGGAGGCCGGAACAGGTGGATTGCTTGTGCCTAGGGTTCAAGACCAGCCTGGGCAACATCATGAAACCCCATCTCTACTAAAAACACATAAATTAGCTTTGCATGGTGGTGCACCTGTAATTCCATCTACTGGAGAGGATGAGGCCAGAGAATCACTTGAATCCAAGAGGTGAAGGTTGTCGTGAGGTGAGATTGTGCCACTGTATTCCAGGCCTGGGCAACAGATCGAGACTCTGTCTCAAAAAAAAAAAAGAAAAAAGGAAAGAAACAAACAAGCAAAAAGAAATGAGCTATCAAGCTGTGAAAAGATAAAGATATGGAATACTATGCTTTGAATGTAGATTGGCCTTTCCAAAATTCATGTTTAGTCTTGATTCCCAATGTGGCTGTGCTGGGAGGTGGTTTAAGAGGTGATTAGATCATTAAAATGGATTAATCTCTTTCAGGGTTAGTTCTTATGGGAATGGATTAGTTACCACAAGAGTGGGCTGTCATAATCAAGTTTGCCTCTCCTGGTTGGTCCCTCTTTTGCATGCACCCACTTCCCATTCTGCTTATCTGCCATGTTATGATGCAGTCAGTGGGCCTTCCACAGACACTAGCACCATGCTCTTTGGACTTCCCAGCCTCCAGAACCATGATCCAAAATAATTCTCTTTTCTTTATGAATACCCAATCTCAGGTATTCTGTTATAGTAATAGAAAATAGACTAAAACATGGAGGAACCATAAATGCATATTACTAAGGAAAATAAATCAATTTGAAATGGCTACATACTGTATGATTCCAACTATATGATATTTTGCAAAAGGTATAATTATGGAGACAATGAAAAAGATCAGTGGTTGCCAGGGTTTAAAGGGGAGGGAGAGATTAACAGACAGAACACAGGATTTTTAGGACAGTGAAACTGGTCTATATGATTCTATAATGGTGGATACATGTCATTGCACATTTCTGAAAACCCACAGATTGTGCAATCTCAAGAGTAAACTCTAAGTAAACTATGGACTTTGGATGCTAATGATGTGTCCATGTAGGTTCATCAATTGTTACAGTGCTAGTTTTGTAGAATTGTGGTAGTGCAGGAGACTGTGCATGTGTGAGGCAAGTGGCAAATGAGAACTCCCTGTATTTTTTGCTCAGTTTTGCTGTGAATCTAATACTGGTCTAAAAAATAAAGTCTATTTCAAAAAACAAAAACCAAAAATGGATGGCTTTAACACAGATTAGATTATGCTGAAGAAAGAATTGGTGAATGAGAATTAAGATCTGATGAATATACCCAGAATAGATAAAGAAATAGAAAATACACACAATTTAGAGATAAGGAAGCTAGTGTTAGAAGATTTAACACATTTCATTAGAGTTTCAGAAGAAGCAAAAAAGGAGAAGCAATGTTTGAAAACAAAATAAATTACAATTTTCCGGAATAGTGAAAGGCAGATATTTGTAGATTCAGAAACCTCAATGAATTACCAGGCAACTTAAGTAAAATAAATTCAGAGTTAGACCACTATATGCACCAAAGACAAAGAAAAGTTCTTAAAATCATGCAGAGGGGAAACAAAGAGATGACCTAATGGAAATAATAATTTGACAGGTGACTTCTCAACAGCAACAGTGAAAGGGAGAAGACAGTGGGGACAATCCCCTCAAAAAATGAAGAGTTTTTACCATCAATTGAAATTTTACATCCACTGAAACCATCTTTGAAGAATGAGGGTGAAATAAAGATATTCTAGGAAAAAAATACTCAACTATACCTCAAATACTAGACAATAATATGTGTGTGTGTGTGTGTGTGTGTGTCTGTGTGTGTGTGTGTTTGAAATCAAAGTGGTCCAAAGTCCATGTATTTTCTAGTTTAAAGTTGTTTAACTTGAGACTTTGAGTATGGATATTATCGTTATAGGTAGCTATTAAAAGAATACACACAGTATGTAAGTTTTCAACAAGAAGCTTCAAAAAGAGAATAAGAGGAAAATCCTAATCACATGAAGTAGGCAAGAAAGGAAAAAAAAAACCCCAGAAGAATCCAGGGTAATGGTAAGTACAAAATAAGATGTTAAAAACAAAATATATAATTACATTCAGAGTAAAAATAATAGGTTGGGCGTTTTGGCTCATGCCTGTAATTCCAGCGCTTTGGGAGGTTAAGAAAAAAGAATTGCTTGAGGCCAGGAGTTCTATAGAGACCAGCCTAGGCAACATAGTGAGACCCCCATATCTACTAAAAAAAAAAAAAATTAACTGGGCATGGTGTTATGAGCCTGTAATCCTAGCTACTTTGAAGTCTGAGGAAAGAGGATGGCTTGAGCCCAGAAGGTTGAGGCTGCAGTGAGCCATGATCGCACCACTGCACTCCAGCCTGGGTGACAGAATGAGACCCTGTCTCTAAAAATAAAAATAAAAAAAAAAGAAAATTAAAAAATTTAAAAAGAATAAATTTGCAGTTAAAAGATAATAATTACTAACTAGATATAAACACAACAAAATCTGCTTATAAGTCATTTACAAGTGGCAAATGTAGAACATAAAGGCATAGAGAGTTTGAAAGTGCATGAATAGATGTGTCAGGCAAATACCTGAAAAAAGATGACACAGCTGCATGAGTACAAGACAAAAAGCAGAAAACATTGCATGGTGATGGACAGTTCAATTCACCAGGAAGTCACATACATAATTTTTGTTTACACTTAATAATAAACAGTGTCGGAATATATAAAGCACAATTTGCCAGAACAATGAAAAGATATTGACAAATTTGCCCTCAGAAGATTTTAAAACATTCTTCTTAGTAACTGATGGATGCGACAGACCAGATAACAGGCTGCAGGCAGAAGATTTGTGCAACATGCTTAACAAGCTTGTTCTAAAGAACATGTACATTGTACCCAAGCACACATAAACCATCTGTAAAAATGGATCCCACATCAAGCCATAAGTCTCAAACACACTTCAAAACCTCAATTATCATGGAATTGGGTCATTTCAGTGTCATACCAGCCAAGATTCCTATGATCAAACAAAATATGAGGCTTAAATGTTCATTCTCCTCCTTGAGGACCTACTGTAAAATCTTAGTTCACATTCTATCATGAACTGAGGTTAAATCATGTTTTCTGTAAACTCTACCAAATGCTGCGGTTTGTGTTGCAGTTGGGCTATTACATGGGTCTTTGCCCCATTAGCAGCATTATACAAGAAATTCCGGAGTTTTTATAAGCTATGATACAGGATTACTATCCTATATTATTGCTTATATATTATTACTCATAACATATATTATTATCCACGTACTCCTTCTCTA
The DNA here is from genome assembly GCF_028885655.2 of Pongo abelii. Classification (NCBI taxonomy): domain Eukaryota; kingdom Metazoa; phylum Chordata; class Mammalia; order Primates; family Hominidae; genus Pongo; species Pongo abelii. The sequence goes on along the minus strand of NC_071993.2, from coordinate 26,765,006 downwards.
GTTCCCAATTTCACTCCAATTTTTCCACCCCTGCACCACATACAAATATCTCACTAAACTTTTCATAAAGAAACAAATTTTGCTGCATTTTCAAGATCTAAATAATCCTACTCAGGTATAGGTAATACTTGTAAAGACCTTTCAGCCAGACACCAAAGATTGCGTTACACTTGAGTGAAAATCACAGAATATTATCCTCATGAAAACTCTCTTTTCATGGACTTGGTTGGCTCTATTTGTCAGCATTTTCTTAATGTAAGTGACTCCATTTTGATTCTGACAATTTTCACACCTCTCTTTGCTGACATCCTTCCTGTATTGTCCCAGAGATCTGCATAATGACCATGATTTAGTTAGGTATCAGAAAAGCAGCATTTTTACCGCATCTAATATCAAAGGAACATAATAAAATGAGAACAGGAGAGAGTTACTGTTCATGAGATTAAATTGAATGTAAAGCAAATTTACCTTCTATCCTATTTCAAGCATAAGCTCCAGAAGAAATTAAGAGCACCCTGCGAGTTTTAATTACTAAATATTTTGGTTTTAAAACTTTTTTTTTTTTTCATTTTAAAGGTTCATTTAGACTGCAGGGGTGTCCAATCTTGTGGCTTCCCTGGGCCACACTGGAAGAATTGTCTTGGGCTACATATAAAATGCACTAACACTAGCGATGATAGGAGATGAATAACAACACAAAAAAATTGAGAAAAATCTCATAATGTTTTTGAGGCAGTGACTCGCTCCATCTCCCAGGGCAGAGTGCAGTAGCATGATCTCAGCTCACTGCAGTGTCTGCCTCCTGGATTCAAGGGACTCTCCCATCTCAGCCTCTGGAGTTGCTGGGATTACATGTGTGCACCACCACACCTAGCTAATTTTTGTATTTTTAGTACAGACAAGGTTTTGCCATGTTGGCCAAGCTGACCTCAAACTCCTGACTCCAGGTCATCCATCTGAGTCCGCCTCCCAAAAATGCAAGGATTATAGGTGTGAGCCACCGCAACCTGCCAAGAGCCATAATACTTTAATTTGTATTGGGAAGCATTCAAAGGGGTCCTGGGCCACCTGCAGCTCATGAGTTGAGACAGCATGATTTAGAGCTTACTTTTCTCCAAATATTAAAACATAGCATTAATTATCTTCCTTTATTTAAAAAAATGCATTATGATTTTCCACTAACTTTAAGAAGATTTTGAGGAGTTTTACAGTTGTTGTTTTTTTTAAAAAAAAAAAAACCCACAATAATACAAAAACAAAAATAGAGCCATGTAAATAAAACTAAGAAAATGTAAAAGGCCTATCAGAAGCCAATTTGAAAGAGAAGAGATATAGGTACCAAGAACCTAGGATAAACTGGGCATTAAACTTATCTCTGAGGGAAAACATTTCAGGTTGAAGAATATATATATGATTGCCTTTTCCTGCCCCTACATTTTTATTTACAGGATACTTACAGCATTGTAATAATAGAGAATTCAAAAACTATCTAAATAACTATTTTTTTTCAATTACTGTTATTCAAGCATTATAAAAGCAAAACCAAAACAGCAAGTGTCCAGGAGTTCAATCAATCAAGCCACGGAATCTCAGAGAAAGGAAACAGGCTCTGCTTGTCATGTTTTCTCGTTTTCCTCTCTCGATTTTCCTGCAAATTCTAAAGGTTATAGAGATAGATATGAAAATCTATCTGAGGTCACCAAGACTTAAGAAGGCATGGGATGCTGAAAGCTATTTTTAATTATAGTGTTGATCTCAAGATAGATTGACCCAATAATCTTTCTAGAAATACCGTCTTCCGGAAAAACGTTTAACTTTTATTCATTTGATGCTTCTGAACATAATAAAATAAATGAACCTAAAACAGCACTTTAGGCAACTTGGAAGGGAAGATACATTCCATTTAGGTTAAAATACACAGGAGCGATATGTACATGTGGGCAGATATTCTGGACTCTATTGGGTTAATGGTTATGCCTGTACTTGAGCACAACAGTGAGAAGTTTCCCGTCACATTTTATCTGAAATGAACAAGATGTCAGGGCAATCTGCTAGCAAAACCTGCGCTTGGGGTCAGCGATGCTTCTCCCTCTGGCACACTCATCATGCCCGTCCCTAGGACACGTTGCCTCTCTTCTTTTGCAAAGCTTTCATGAGGTCTGACATGAAATCTTGCTCCCCGCCTCCTGCCCCGCCAGGGTGCCCTGGGTTCTCTTGCCTCTTGGGGGGCACAGGAGGCCTCTTGGCCACCGCGGGGGACGGCCTGGCGGAGTCGGGGGCGGGGGCGGGCGCGGGCGGCGGCGGCGGCGGGGGGGGCAGCTCTGAGCCCGCGGTCCCTGCGTACGACGGCGGGGGCGGGGGCACGAAGTCTGGGGGCGGCTCCATGAAGTCCGGGGGCGGCGGCGGGAGCTCAGGGTCATCGAGGGGCGGCGGCGGTGGCGGCGGCGGCAGGAAGTCGTCGGGTGGAGCGGGGAAGCCCCCGCCGCCTGTGCCCTTAGCCTTGGGGGGCGTGGCGGGACTGCCGCTGGTGTCCGAGGACCTCCGCACCGGAGGGGGCGGAGGCAGGCTGGACTTGGGGGCGTGCGGGGCCCGGGGCACTGCCGGGTCGTGGTGGTTCCGGAGGGCTGGCTTCTTATCCTGTAACCGAGTGACAGTAGCATTCTTTTTTTTTTTAATTTTTGAAATTTTAAATTTATTGTTATTAATTAATGGAGACGAGGTCTCACTCTGTCGCCCAGGCTGAGTGCAGTGGCGCGATCTGGACTTACTGCAGCCTCGACCTCCCGAGCTCAAGCAATCCTCCTGCCTCAACCTCCCGAGTAGCATTCTTTATTCTCAAAACAGCCCCAGTGGACAAAACAGCCCTAGTGGACAGGACCATGCCATAGATATGTGAGTCTCTGTCCGCCCCCTGGGGAGCCTCTGTCCCTCAGTCACTGAGACTCCTGGTCGTTCATGAGCTCATCTTTGTTCTGGAATAAGGCAATTATTCTAAATGGTCTTTAAAATTAAAAATAATCATTTTTCTAATTTTTTAATATTTTGGCTGAGCGTGGTGGCTCATGCCTATAATCTCAGCACTTTGGGAGCCCAGGCAGGTGGATCACTTAAGTCCAGGAGTTCAAGACTAACCTGAACAATATGGTGAAACGTTTTCTCCTTTAAAAATACAAAAATTAGCCTGGTATGGTGGCACACGCCCATAGTCCCTGCTACTGGGGTGGCTAAGGCATAAGAATTGTTTTAACTTGGAAGGTGGAGGATGCAATGAGCAGAGATCATGCCACTGCACTCCAGCCTGGGCAACACAGGGAGACTATGTCTCTCTCTATATATATATTTTTAGAGATGGAGTCTCGCTGTGTTGCCCAGGTTAGTCTCAAACTCCTAGCCTCAAGTGATCCTCCTGCCTCAGCCTCCTGAGTAGCTGGAATTACGGCCACCCCACCTGGCCCAAATGAACTTTAACAGTATTTCCTGTTGTCACAGTGAAACAGCAAAAAAACGAATGTAACTTACTTCATTTTTGTTTAAAGTGGCCTTTACCCATTCCTGCACATAGGATAATTTTAGAGCACTGAGATAAATATGCAAACCCAGCAATCATGTAGTTTTAAAAACTAACTCTGGGATTAAAGAACAAGGACAGAGACCAAGGACAGACCAAGGACAGAGAAGTTCCCAACCTCTTTGGACCCTTGTTGGCACCCAGATGTCTGCAGTCTCTGGTCATCTTTTGATCTCAACTCTCTCCCCAACTCTCTCCTCTTCCCCATATCCCACACCCATTAAAATCCTCCAGTTAGCCTGAAAAATTTAAGATTGCACTTTAGAACACTAGTCCACCATCTTCATGGTGTTACTGGCTTTCCAAATAAACCACCTTTTCCTCCCATCATCCCTAATCTCTTGAGTCTGGCTTTTTAGTGGTGAGCAGCCAAACCTGGTTTCAGTTACCCTGTTGCACTCATCTACCAAGTCTCCTATAAATGGAAGATATGGCTATGTTCAATGAGGTGTTTAGATCGTATTTAGATCATACGAGTATCACTTCCTTGGAACTTGCCTTATCCAGGAGTTGCTGTTTGTCTCTAAAGGGGCTTTCGTGGTGTATCTCTTGTGGGGTTGCCTCAGTCTATAAACCACCCTCGGCTCATTCATTCCTTCAAAATGGAAGCCAAATGACTTCACTCCTTGGTTCCCAAGCCAAGCCACCAGAGTCCTCAGCATATAGGAAGGGATACATTTTTTCTTGGTCTGAGTTGAGCTGGTTGTGAAGCTCGTGTCAGGAGTAAGCATCTGTAAAATTATCTTGCTCCTATTCCACACAACACACAGTAGAAACACACAGCAACTCCTGGGGGTTGAGGACTTCCCAAAACCTTCACACAGTCTCCTGGCTTAAATGTCCTACTTTGATTAGGATGAAGGAGATGGAAGGGGAAAAGTGAATGGAAATAGTTCTCTCTTGGCTACAGGTAAGCTTTGTGCAAACGTAGGCACAAAGGATATGTTGCCTGGCAAAGACCTTTCTGCCTGATCTTGGGGACAATGTCTCCTTGTGTTGGTGAGCTGAGAACACGGGTCTGTTTTGCCAGGACTGTGGGCTTCTAGGGAGGAGCCAAGTACAAGCTTGATTCCAGCTGGCCACACAGCATCAGGGAAGGCAGTGTGGTGGGCCAGGAATCAGGACAGGACATCTGGTCTCTAATAAGTTTACTTTTTCTTTTCTTTATTTTATTTTTATTTTTATTTTTATTTTTTTTGAGACAGAGTCTCGTTCTGTCACCAAGGCTGGAGTGCAGTGGCAGGATCTCCCCTCACTGCAACCTCCACCTCCGGAGCTCAAGCAATCCTCATGCCTCAGCCTCCCGATTAGCTGGAATTACAAGCATATGCCAACACCGCCAGCTAATTTTTGAATTTTTTGTAGAGACAGGGTTTCACCATATTGGCCACTCTGGTCTCCAACTCCTGGACTCAGGTGATCCGCCTGCCTCGGTCTCCCAAAGTGTTGGGATTACAGGCGTGAGCCACCACGTCTGGACAGTTTACCATTTCTCAACTGCATGAAACTTGGCTGGTTCACTGGATATAAAATTAGCCCCGTTGTCCTTATTATGACTCGTGTCTCAGGTTGTGATGAGATCAAATGAGATAAATATGTGAGTTCTGAAAAGTAAAATCACCAGCATGTGCTATTGGTAGAAACCAGCACGCCAAATTTGGCCTAAGTCTAATAGACGCATAGCCCTTCCTCTGCCAATATTGGAATAGATAATAATAATTTATATAATGAAACGTCCCCAGGCAGCTGGATTGAATCCCTCTGTTTTAGTGATAATTATCATTTCAATTTACAGTTTATCAGGGTTCCAGTTTATTTCATTCTCTGCTTAGTGGCCTCTTAACATTGAAGATTAAATTTGGAATTTTTTTCTAATAAAGTGCCTTCTGGTTTAGTTTCTATTTTACTTAGTTTATTTACTTCACATGATAAGCTCTTTAACTGGTGATGTATTTTTTTTTATTTAAATTTCTGAACAGGCAGCTTGGGAATTGGTGTTCACATATAGTTAAGTGATTTCTATTCTGAGATTCTTTTATTTCTTTCAGCATTTTTAAATTCTTTCCTTCAATTAGCATTATAGAAATGATGAAAATAATAGTAGCTGAAAGCACATTGCATGAGGAGATTGTCAGGCTTGAGAAGATAATGAGAACATTAAAGAAATACAACTTTTAAAGGTCTGCAGTGGTTGTCAAAATTATAAGAAGTTCAATAAATACCAAGATTCAATTGTTTTCGCCACTGACTGATGGGCAAAATGAAGGGGTGAAAGAAGTGAAAAATTGCTAAAGTGAAGCACCCTGCATGTCCTAGCTGGGTGATATGCTATTGTCACAGTTATTTAAGGTTGTTTTGAATCACACAAAAGAAATATTCAACAGAATATATACAGTCAGCTGAGAAGTTTTGAACTAAATTAGTAACTAAATAATAATTATTAGTTATGATTTTAAGATAGATTTAAAGGAATCTTCATTGATCTATTCAGTTGAAAAAATTTTATGGAGAATTATGCCAATTTGGCTATTATTTTACAATGTATTTTCTCCTCCATCACCTGGGGATGTATGTAGGAAGGACATTAATGGGGAAAATAGAAAATACACATTTTTAGTGTAACTCTTTTTTATCTTTTCTTTTTTTTAAGACAGGATCTTTATCTGTCACCCAGGCTGGAGTGTAGTGGTGCAACCAGAGCTCACTGCAGCCTTGAACTCCCGGGCTCAAGTGATCCTCCTGCCTCAGCGTCCCAGGTAGTTGGGACTACAGGTGCTCACCACTGTGCCCAGCCCTATTTATAGTGTAACTCTCTTAGCAGTCTTCTAATCTGATTTTGGGGGCCAGTTGGCACTTCATATAGCTGCTTCAGACTACTAGTTGCCCTATTTTATTCAAAAAGGCAAGTAAAATCCCAAGGGTTTAAAACTTGGATGTGCTACTGTCAGAGAGGGCTAAAATCACTTGACTAAACAAAGAAAACCACTTTGGTCAAAGTAAACATAGCTAATTAACTCCAGAGTTTAAAGGAAATGCTTACATTTTTCCTAAGCAGTGTGATGATAGCTGGTTTTAAGTTTTGATTCTAGCATATGTAACTTTAAGATTACAAATATCAAGCAATCAACTAAATTAAATTGTAGTAACTTCTCAGTTGTTGGAACTGCATTTTCTATTTATTTATTTATTTATTTATTTATTTATTTATTTTAAAGATTGGCTCTTACTCTGTCACCCAGGCTGAAATGCAGTGGCGCGATCATAGATCACTGCTGCCTTGACCTCCTGGGCTCAAGCAAGTCAAACACCTCAGCCTCCCCAGTAGCTGGGACTACAGGTGCATGCCACTATGCCTGCCTGATTTTTTTTTTCTAGTAGAGACAAGCTCTCACTATATTGCCCAGCCTGGTCTCAAACTGAAGCTCAAGTGATCCTCCTGCCTCAGCCTCCCAAAGTTCTGGGATTACAGGTGTGAGCTACTGCACTCAGCTTATTTTCTCTTTTTAAAAGAGCAGTTACTGGAACAATGTGAATGGTTTAGAACATGGCTTATAGGGGTCAGCTGCTTGCTGGTTTTACCTTCGATGTTTCAGCATGTCTCTGGGCCTCTTGGAGAACAGCACTGACAGAATGTGTAGCCTGGGGAATCTGTCCATTGGGCTGGGTGGTGCCTGTTTTAGGTCCTGAGAGGGAAGAAGTGAGAAAAGAAGAATGAGCAAAGCATTTTCAACATTCTTGAAAGTCGATCTGAAAATACAAAGCAGTTTGCATCTCTAAAGCAAACTGTTGGCTAGTTCTTACAAAAAAACAAAAATAAAAACAAAGCAAAGATAGCAATTCACAGGCATGGCATGGTACACAAAACCTTAAGAAAAATCTGAGGTTCTGTGACAAAACTTTATATGAGATTCAGCAAAAGGATCAGGAAGGTGAGTACGGTATTTGATAAAGACCACCAAGGAGGGTCTGGACTAACTGGGATCCTGGAGAGTAACAATATGTTTTACTTTTAAAAACTTTTCAGTAATTGAAGAATAAACCTTGAAAACGTATTTTTAAAAATTCTTCTTGATTTTTTAAAAATGTATTTGTCCAGTTTCATACCACACTGAGTACAGGAACAACTCTTCAACATTGTCCTCAACAAAAAGTACATTGGACAGAGAAACAATAGACAGAAATTCGGGCAAAATATGGGGGTCCTTGAAATAATCTGGAAATAGATATGGTTTTTCCCCCCAAAAGTCCTGGTATGCTATTTTATTTTCCTGCCTTTTAATTTGTCCTTTTGACACAGAACTTTGACTCATGTTACCTTAAAATGTGCTGTCCAGGATTGGGTGCAAGACATCAAAACACCAGGGCATAATCTCATTCTTGGTGTGGACAGTTTTCTGGGCATTAATGGAGCCTTGGACTAATATAATATTTGTACTCTGATAAGAAACATCTACCTACTAGCTCACTGTAAACAGGAGATCAGCACCTTATCCACAGAATATCATGAAAGAAGTGGTCAAAGCTTTGTTAAAAGTCGCTTAAAATAGATACAGGGCTCCAGCCTGGGTGACAGAGCAAGACCTTACCTCCAAAAAAAAAAAAAAAAAAGCAAAGAAGAGAAAGAAAACAGGCCAGGTGCAGTGGTTCACGCCTGTAATCCCAGCACTTTGGGAGGCTGAGGCAGGTGCATCACAAGGTCAGGAGATCAAGACCACCCTGGCTAACACGGTGAAACCCTGTCTCTACTAAAAATACAAAAAATTAGCCAGGCGTGGTGGTGGGCACCTGTAGTCCCAGCTACTCGAGAGGCTGAGGCAGGAGAATGGCATGAACCCAGGAGGCGGAGCTTGCAGTGAGCTGAGATCGCGCCACTGCACTCCAGCCTGGGCAACAGTGTGAGAGAGTCTCAAAAAAAAAAAAAAAAAAAAAGAAAAGAAAAAGAAAGAAAGAAAAAAAGAAAAGAAAAAGAAAACAGATGTTATAGGGGTGTGTGTGTGAGGGCTGGGCTGAGTCGGGGAGTTTGAGCCTGATCATCAGGCGAGAAACATATTCCGAATGCTGTCTACAAAGTTCTGTTTCTATAGATGTATTGGATACACTTTGAACAGGAGCACCAAGTTTTGAATATGTGTTGGAATTTCTCCTCCACTTAGTACCTGTAGACGGCTGAGCTGGTGCAGCTGCATTGACTGTCCCCAAGTCTGTCCATCGAGAGGCAAGTCCAGCCTTTGCCACGGCCCGCTGGTAGTTATCATAGAGAGTCTTCCCATACTGGGGAGAGAACACAAAGGAAGAAGAAAAGGAATCCATGTATCCCAAATTCTGCACTCAATTGCAATATACACATAGAGAAGGAATAAATACTCCACGGCTACTCTGTTCACCACTTGTCTGAGTTGGTTTTTTGGATATTTCCATTAAAATTTAACAAATACACATTTAATCATTTTCCAGATTAACAGAGTCAGTTAATTTTTTCACCTACATATTAGAGAAGAGCTTTGCTCAGTTCTGATTACGTATGTCTTTATGTAACTCGATCACAGGTTCCATCTTGCGTTTTTTAATTGCACACTAAGCTTGCAATACTCGCCATGAGTAAATATCCGGTTACTGGAGAGGTTCGTGTTTCTATCGCTCATCCCATTTAGAAAACCCACGGGGCGAATAAACTTGATAATGTCTGTGGCTGAACCCAAGGGTGGGCCAACTGTTTCACAGCACCAGGAAGGCTGTGCCCGGGTCAGGAAGTTGGCTGGCAAATTCAAGACAGGATGAAGTCTGAACGCTCTCTCACCTTGGCTATCCGTATTCCCATGACCCACTGGTTAAGGGTTCTTGCGTCATCACAGCAGAGATACTTGATATACTGGGACTCCTTCTGAATTTGGGGGTGCTAGAAAGAAGCAGTTTCGAGACAATGTATTCACTTGTCATGTATTAGGAGGTCAAAGCACCTGTCAGGAAATTAAAAAAAAAATCTAACAATATATGTGATTTATGTGGCAAAAATTACTGGTTGTAATGTTAGGATTAGGAAAATAACTTTTAAAAATGACTAAATTTTGAAAAGACTTAAGAAATTTGTTATATGTTGGGAGGCCGAGGAGAGCAGATCACTTGAGGTCAGGACTCTGTTGTCCTGGCTGGAGTGACACAATCACAGTTCACTGCAAACCTTGAACTCCTGGGCTCAAGAGACCCTCCCTCCTCAGCCTCCTGAGTAGCTAGGACTGCAGGTGCACACTATCATGTCCAGCTAATTGAAAAAAAATTTTTTTTTTTTGTAGAATTGGAGTCTCACTATATTACCCAAGCTGGTTTCAAACTCCTGGCCTCAAGTGATCCTCCTGCCTCAGCCTCCCAAAGTGCTGGGATTACAGGCATGAGCCACCATGCCTTATCTGTAAGCACTTCTTACTATATTATCAATAATAATTTTCATTTATGCCTTTTTAACTTTTGGAAGGTTTTCACATCTATCACATCTCTATCCCCATGAGAAATCTGAGCTGCTTTTCCATTTGTCAGATAAGGGAACTTACCTGAGATAATTCTTACATCATCGAATTAATGCCTATGAGAATTGTGGGTTTATAACTCCCAAAACCTGGTTCTAGGGTTATTTCTGCTTCCAAAAATTGAGAGTTTTGTGATGACCTTTCCTTCTTACCTGCTATCTGCTGCCCAAGTGAGCCAATGGCTTCCAGATGGACACCCTGGAGAAACAATATTTCTGTCTATTACACTTATTGCAAGTAGCACTAAGCAATGGTTCTGGTTGCTGAACAGGTCTTCCAGGAGCTCACAAAGAGAACAAGGAAATGGGCAGGTGTGAAAGAGAACTCCTTGCATTCCTCTTAGTCCTTATTGCTTTTGTTGTTTCTGGTTTAATTTTTATTATTTTTTAAGACAGGGTCTCACTCTGTTGCCCAGGCTGGAGTGCAGTGGTGCCATCACGGCTCACTGCAGCCTCTAACTCCTGGGCTCACGCAATCCTTCCCCCTCAGCCTCCTCTGTAGATGGGACCACAAACATGCATCCATGCTTGGCCTTTTTTTTTCTTTTTTTTTTTTTTTTTAAGAAACACTCTTGCTATGTTTCCCAGGCTGGTGCTGAAACCCCTGGCTCAAGTGATCCTCCCACCTTAGCCTCCTAAAGTGCTGGGATTACACGCGTGAACCACCAAGCCCAGTTAGTTTCTGTTTTATGTGTCTGTCTCTGATAGACTGTGTCTTCCATGAAGGTGGGAACTACATCTGTCTTATTCACTGCTGAAGACCCTCAGTGCTTAGCACATGGCCAGCGCATGGCAGGTATTCCAGTCCAGATGTCAGAATACTTGAAGAACCAAGAAATAAGCACAATATTTCCTGTTCAGTTAGAAATCTTGCCGTCATCAGGCGAGGGGCTGGCAACCAAATATAGGTTCTAAGATATTAATATGTGCCATGTAAATTTTCATGGGTCATTATAAGGTTTATTATAATACATTTTATTATGTAAAAAAATAATTAACAACCACAAGCATTGTGTGTGTGTGTGTGTGTGTGTGGTATGGTACCACCTCTTTCTTCTTCCTCCTGTCCTTGGAGGATTCATTAATCCTGCTAGGATAATCCTCATTTGCTGCTGGTGCTGAAAGTGGAATGGAAAGCCAAGAGAGCTGGAAGCATCTATCTGCTCTTCAGTTGGCAGGAAAGGAGGGAAGCTGTCCAATTCCTCTCTTAGGGTATTGCATGGACCCCTCCACTTCCCTTTCGCTTTCCATCTTAAATCACTGACCTCCAAGGAAATGGCTATTCTCAAAGTTGATCTAAGCAAAGGGTCTCGTGTCTTTAAACTTCAGTTGGAATCTGACTGGCAGCATCTAGTCACTCTGCTAGACTTTCTAATGACTCAGCCAGCAAGAGCCTTTAGGATTGTAATCTTCGTCCAGAAAGGATAACAAGACCTTTATAGACTCCAAGAGCTTGACGAGAGTTTAGTAATTTTTGGTTTCACAAATGAGAAAACTGAGGTTCAGAGAGGTTACTATATATTCCACCCTGTGACCCCACTAGAACCTGGGGTTCTCCTGACTAACCACCTAAAATTTCTGTGTTTGTATTAGGCTATTAAACCCAAATCCCAGACTTGGAAGAGACTACAGAAAAATTCAGAAATGATTTTTTAAAAATTCCTCTTTGGTCTTTTCAGGCAACTGAGGAAACTCTACTCATATTTTTGTCTTTAAATATGTATTCTTTATGTAGGTCACTCGGCCTCAGAAATTGCATCGCCATTGCTCGAAGAACGGTCAATTCCTACTTGCTTGGGCATAGCTAACAGGAACACAGACATTCTCTCTACCGACGGTGACAACTTCACATCAGGCTCCTGAATGTTGCTGTAGTTTTCCAGTCTAGCCAGCAGATGACAGCAAACACTTTTGAACGGCTGCTGGGCATTTTACTGTTTTTGCGGTTCAATGCTTACTCCCTCATTCTGAATGTTAGATTTTATTTTCGCAAATGTTACTCCAATAATGATCCTCTTTGGAAACCCTTAAAATTGGAAATATCTATCAACTCAGGTAATATGGCCTGATAGCAAAAAGGATTTGTTGTCTTAATTAACCTGAAGGTCGTATTGATGAAAAATACACTAAGGCCAGCACTTATTGGCTGGAATGTCACAGCCCACAAATGCCTCCAGCATTCCCTTCAACAATAACATGTGCAAAACCAAACCAGTGCCCTTGTCTTTCAGCATCAGAAACATGGCTTTCTGACCTACAAACAGCATTTGTGTTCTGATTGTCATGTAAGAGAGGCAAGCATTGGTCTCTTCAGCAATTAAATGTTTCTAAGAAAGAAAGCAGCTATTCCACCCATCCCTCACTCGGACATTTAAAAAGCTGACGTTATTACCTTCAAGTTAACCAATTTTTTTTTGGTAGATGTCATGTGAGAGCCAAGTTTCCAGAGCAGACTAAATCTCATCGTGTTTGCAACAGAATGCACAAAGCAACTGCTTATATAGAGTTATCCATTTAACAAGCACCCTAAACAATTTCTTAAGAATGTTATTCATTGAAATAGAGTAAAATGTAGTCACTCCCTTAAAGAAAATGACTTTTGAACATAAAACAGCCCCTTGATGATGGGGTGACAGACCTTGCTATAGGTCAGGTCTCACCAAGTTCCTTCCTTACACTATATGTGTGCTATGGCTGTATGCAGGAGGATTATATGACCTCTAAGGTCTCTAGCAATCCTCAGATTTTATGGTTCTAAGATGAGCCACCTAATGGGAACAAGCTCCTTTCTGGCTCCCTTGGTGATGCAGAAATCGTTCAGCCTTGCAGACATCATAGAGCAAGTCACTGGGCTTGTTCTCCACCGTGTCTTGAGACTTTGCCAAGGAGCTTATTGCCTAATCGAGCCTTTTGCTGAATAATCATTTGCAAAGAGGTTTCAGGAAAATGCTGGTGCAGTGTCACTGGCCAGGCTCTTTCGCAAGGTGATTTGATTGTTCCTGATCATAAAGAGGGAGAAGCTCTCTTGGGACATGAGAACAGCACACAGAGGTCAGGGCGATTGTGGACTGTCACTGCTTAAAGGGCTCTTATAGACCCTCTGAGCTTATGAAATGAGAAAACAGGGTGAGAGAGGCTAAGCAATTTATCCAAGGCCAAAGGTAGTGAAAGAACCAAGATCCTGTTTGTTCAACAAATATCTCTGGGTGCCAAGAAATATGCTAATTCCTAGGTACATTAAGAGGAGTAAGAGAGGCAAGACCCCATGGCTCACACCTGTAATCCCAGCACTTTGAGAGGCCAAGGCAGGCAGATCACTTGAGGCTAGAAATTTGAGATCGGCCTAGGCAACACAGTGAAACCTTGTCTCTACAAAAAGTACAAAAATTAACCAGGTGTTGTGGCACACACCTGTAGTTCCAGCTACTAGAGAGGCTAAAGTGGGAGGATAGATGGAACCAGGTGTTCGAGGCTGCGGTGAGCCATGATTGTGCCACTGTGCTCCAGACTGGGCTGGAGGAGATCCTATCTCAAACAAACAAACAAAAAAACAACAACAAAAAGAGTAATAAGAGAGCTCATGTGTTAATTGGGCAATGCTCGCTGGAGGTGTTTTAGGGAGAGATGTATGTAAACGCATGATGTAATCAAATCACATATGTAATGTGATTATGAAATAGTATGTTCCATACTTAAAAGTTTGAAAATGGGCCAAGAAAGGGTCTTTGGAAGAAGTGACAGAATGCTGTAATATATTCGGAGAACATGGAAAAATTCTGTATGGCTAAGGTCTGGAAACCATGGAATGAAGAAGCAGAAATTAAGCTGGGGAGGAATCTGAGTAAAGACCCTTGAGTCAAGCTAGAATCTAGACATGATCCCCTGGGCAGTGGTGGGGCACAGGACATTTTAAAACAGCACAGTGACACAGGAAGTCACTGGGGGCTATGAGGAAGATGGATCCGGAGTGAAGAATAAGATTGAACTGAGGGAGGGCTCAATGGGAGACCTTGATGATCTCCCATTAAAAGAACTTGTTGATAGATTAATGAGAAATGGGGAGAGGAAGAAAATCAGGCATGCTTTCTCTGTTTCTAGCTTGGTAGAGTAGGTGGACGTTATGGGTTTAATTATCTCCCCCCTCCTAAAAGCTATGTTGAAGTACTCCCTCCTGGTACCTATGAATGTAACCTTATTTGGAAATAGGGTCATTGCAGATGTAATCAAGTTAAGATGAAGTCATCCTGATGAAAGTGGGCTCTAAATCCCAAGAGACTGGTGTAAGCCGGGTGCGGTGGCTGACAGCTGTAATCACAGCACTTTGGGAGGCCAAGGTGGGTGGATTGCTTGAGCCCAAGAGCTCAAGATCAGCCTGGGCAACATAGCTAAACCTCATCTCTGCAAAAAATACAAAAAATTAGCCAAGTGTGGTGGTGTGCACCTGTAGTCCCAGCTACTTGGGAGGCTGAGGCAGGAGGATCACTTGAGCCCAGGAAGTTGAGGCTGCAGTGAGCTGTGATCATACCACCACATTCAACCTGAGCAACAGAGTGAGACCCTGTCTCAAAAAACCAAAAAACACCAAAACCGACAAAAAACAAGCAAACAAAAACAACCACCAAAATGACATGTTCTTATAAGAAGAGAAGAAACAGACACAGACAAAGAAAGAAGATGGTCACATGTTGAGGGAGGCAGAGATTGGCACACGCAGCTGCAAGCCAAGGAATGCCAGCACTGCTGGGAGCTGCCGGAAGCTAGGAGAGGCGTGGAGGCATGGAACAGATTTTGCCTCTGAGCCCTCAGAAGGAACACAACTCTGGTTTTGATTTTGGACTTCTGCTTCCAATATCACCTTGATTTGGGACTTCTGGTCTCCTGAACTGTTCAAGAAATAAATTTCTGTGAAGTTATCTAGTTACCAGCAGTTTGTTACGGCAGCTCCAGAAAACGAATAGATTAGGTGATGGTGCCATTCATCCTTGAGGGACTGCGGAAAGCAGGGGGTGGAGGAAAGGTTGAAATCAGTGTCCGTGATAGAGGTACCCCTCAGACATGTGGTTACTGCATGTGTGGGGCTAGGGAAGAAGGTGAGACTGTCCACTACGGATTGGGAATCATTTGTCTCCAACACAGACAATGGTTGGAGCTGTGGCTGCGAATATGATCTCAGCGAGAGCATGGGGAGTCTGGTGACAACTGAATTTAGGACCCTGGAGAGCATTACAGTGTGTAGGGAAGGAGGAGGCACCAGCAGTAGCAGAGCAGGGGTCCAGGCTGAAGACTATAAAATGAGGATGCTGTCATCAATGCAAAAGATGTCACGAGGACTGGAGAAAGCCACTATTCTTTGGAAATCTTAATAATAGCAGTTTCCACAGAGGTGCAGGGAGAAGCCTGCTAGCATGCAAACTCCACAAAGCCAGAGGTCTTTGTTTTGTTTACTGATGTACCCCAAAGTCTGAATAAAGAAAATTCAAAAGATATATGTATATATTCGTAGAGAAAGGGTCTGCCTCTGTTGCCCAGGCTGGAGTGCAGTGGTGCAATCATGGCTCCCTGAAACTTCCAACGCCTGGGCTAAAGTGATTCTCCCACCTCAGCCACCTGAGGAGCTGGGACCACAGATGTGCGCCACCATGCCCAGCTAATGTTTTTAAATTTTTTGTAGAGATGAGATTTCACAATGTTGCCCAGGTTGGTCTTGAACTTCTGCTTTCAAACAATCCCCCTGCCTCGGCCTCCCAAAGTGCTGGAATTACAGGTGTAGGCCACTGTGCCTGGCCAAAAGGAATGTTCTTGAATGAATGAATTACACTATGAGAATAAAAGTTGAGGCCGGGGTTCGAGATCAGCCTGACCAACATGGTGAAACCCCGTCTCTACCAAAAATACAAAAATTAGCTGGATGTGGTGGCGGGCGCCTGTAATCCCAGCTACTCAGGAGGCTGAGGCTGAGGCAGGAGAATTGCTTGAACCTGGGAGGTGGAGGTTGCAGTGAGCCGAGATCACACCACCGCACTCCAGCCTGGGCGACAGAGCGAGACTCCGTCTCAAAAAAAAAAGAAAAAAGTTGAGGACATGGAGGGCATCATCATTTTCTCAGGAAGTCTGAGTTAAAGAGAAGACAGAAGCCAAAGGTGCTGCTTGAAGAGGTGGGACAGATACAACTGAGGGGAGTGAGTTAGAGCCCCCAAACCAAGGAATATTTGAAAATGTTTGTGGCCCAAGGAAAAGAGAAGAATTGTCTGGAGAGTGGTTTGAAGATGCTGAAGCCAAAGGGAGTGGCTGACGATGTGGTTCCAGAGGCCACGTTGGAGATGGGAGCCATCTTCCTCTGAGATGGAGAGTCAGGAGGTAGGAGAGTTATTGTGTGGGATAAATTTAGAAGTAAAGAGGAAGTAAACCGGGACGATTCAATCCTGTTCTCTGTTTTCTTTCTTATCCTTTCTTTCTTTCTTTCTTTCTTTTTCTTTCTTTCTTTCTCTTTCTTTCTTTCTTTCTTTCTTTCTTTCTTTCTTTCTTTCTTTCTTTCTTTCTTTCTTTCTTTCTTTCTTTCTTTCTTTCTTTCTTTCTTTCTTTCTTTCTTTCTTTCTTTCTTTCTTTCTTTCTTTCTTTCTTTCTTTCTTTCATCTTTCCCTCCCTCCCTCCCTCCTTCCCTCCCTCCCTCCCTCCCTCCCTTCCTTCCTTCCTTTCTTTCTTTCTTTTTTAGAGGTAGGTCTTGCTCTGTTGCCCAGGCCACAGTGCAATGGTGTGACTGTGGCTCACGGCACCCTGAAACTCCTGGCCTCAAGCAATCCTTCCGCCTCAGCCTCCTCAGTAGCTGGGACTACAGGTGTGCACCACCACACCAGGCTGATTTTTAAATATTTTGTAGAGATGGGGGTCTCCCTATGTTGCCCAGGCTGGTCTCAAACTCCTGGGGTCAAGTGGTCCTCCTGCCTTGACCTCCCAAAATGCTGGGATTACACACATGAGCCCCAGTGCCCAGCTAATTAAGCATTTCTTTAGAGACAGAATCTCATTCTGTTGCCCCAGCTGGAGTGCAGTAGTGTGATCATAACTCCCTGCAACCTTGAATGTGGGCTCGAGGGATCTTCCTGCCTCAGCCTTCTGAGTAGTGGGAACTATAGGTGCATGCTACCACACCCTGCTGATTTAAAAAGTTTTTCTGTAGAGATGGGGTCTTGATATGTTGCTCAGGCTGGTCTCGAGCTCCTGGGCTCAAGCGATTCTTCTGCCTTGGCCTCCCAAAGTGCTGGGATTACAGGCATGAGCCACTGTGCCTGGCCTGAACCATGTTTTGAAGGACACAATGGTACAGGGGGCTTTGATCTGCACTCCATCCATCCATCCATCCATCCATCCATCCATCCATCCATCCACCCACCCATCTGTCCATCCACCCATCCATTAATCTGTCCAGTCATCTGATATGTATTGAGCATTTACAATGTGTCAAATATCATTCCAAGCTCTGGAACACAATAGTGAACACAATAGAAAAAGTCTTTGCTCTCATGACATTTATATTCTACTATGGGAGAAAGCCAATAAAAATACAAAACACTAAAGTAATATAATTTTTCACTGTGAAAAATACTGTAAAGAAAAATACAGCTGAGTAAGGGGTAGGAAGCAGGTGAGCGACGGGGCAGAATTCCAGCACTTCTTCCATGATATTCCACTACTTCCTAACAGGTCTCCATAGAAACATAATTTCTTCCGGAAGATATTTACTTCTGCCACATTGCATCTAGCCCCAGAATGGAATGAGAAAGAATGCATGAAGGAATGGCTTCTATCCACGCACAAAAGTGCCTTTATGAGGGCTAAGGAAACTGAACGTGAGTGAGACTGGGAAGCCCTGCTGGACTGCAAATATGAGTGAAACTGCAGTTGTACGGTAAGGGGATGATTTCCCCTGACTACGTTGCCCCTCCCCCGAGCCACTGCGGTACCCACACATGGAAAGTCCCCCCGGACTCACACTCAGGTTTTTTACCATACTGGGTCTTTCTGTGGGAGGCTTGCTTCTGCATGGGCGTATGGAGAGCACTGTGAGTACCAAGTACCAACAGGGCTGAAACACGTGAGGCCAGCAATGGACAAAGAGAGGGAATGGGGCTAACAGCAGCCAGGTGGACAAATGTGGCAGTGGCTCACCATCCCTGCCAGATGTGATGATGCACCAGATGGGCTCTTTATGCTGTGCTGTGGGAGGCATGGTCCACAGAACCTCTGGACTTGAGAGCCTGACCGGCTTTCCCACACCATCCAGTGGGCCCTCTGTGGGTCTCCCAGGGCCCATGCAGTTTGGACAGTGTATCCTCGGCAGAGTTAGTGTAGGATTCGGGTCTAACCTGGACTTAGGAGGCCCTCTAGTGCTGAAATGACATACAAAAGTCAATCTGCTCACAATTTCTGCATATGCCCACTGAAAAAGCACGGTCACAAACAAATCCAGACAGGGAAGACGGAAATACATACCTAATTCAACAATGCAAAGATAGAGCCCAATATCTACAAGGAGTAAGAATAGCCTAGAAAATATAGTCTCACTAAATGGACAAAAAGAGGTGCCAGCTATCCGGCAGACAAAGAATTCAAAAATAGCTGTTATAACAAAACTCAGCAAACTTCAAGAAAACACAGAGAAGCAATTCAGAAATTTATCAGAAACATTCATCAGATAAATAGAAATAATTAAAAAACAAACAAACCCTGGAGCTGAAAAGTACAACAAACAAAATGAAAAATGAAACAGAGGACATCAACTGCAGAATCAGTCAGCTTGAAGGCAGGCTATTTGAAAATACATAGTCAAAGGAGAAAAAGGGAAAAAAATGAAAAGGAATAAAGAAAAAATTACAAGACCCATGGGACATCATCAAAAGAGCAAATCTACATATCAGTAACATTAAAGAGAGAGTAAAGAATGAAAAGGGATAGAAAGCTTATATAAATAAATAATAATAGAAAAGTTTCCAAATCAGAAGAAAGATACAAATATCCAGGCACAGAAAGGTCAAAGGTCAGCAATCAGATTCAACCCAAATAAGAATACTCCAATATATATCATAATCAAATTCTCAAAGGTCAAAGACAAAGAGATGCATCTGAAAGCATCAAGAAAAAAAAGCAAATAACACATAAGGGAATTCTAATATGCCTGGCAGCAGACTTAGCAGAAACCTTGCAGGCCGAGAGAGTGGGACAACATATTCAGAGTGGTGAAAGATAAAAAAAAGCCTGCCAACCAAGAATACTGTACCCAGAAAAGCTATTCTTCAGAAATGAAGGCGATAAAGACTTTTTCAGCCAAAGAAAGATCTCAGATAAACAATCTAATGATGCCTCTCAAGGAACTAGAAAAAATAAGAACAAACTAAACCCCAAATTGGTAGGAGAAAAGAAATAATAAAGATCAGAGCACAAATAAATGAAATAGAGATTAATTTCATTCATTTGAAAAAGAAATACTAAGGCTAAAAGAGGCTAAAAAACAAATATTAATAAAACAAAGAGTAAGTTTTTTGAAAAAATAAATAAAATTGAGAAACCTTTAGCTAATCTAAGAAAAGAAAGATAACTGAAAGAAATAAAATGAAAGATGAAAAAAAGACATTACAACTGATACTACAAAAATACAAAAGATCATAAAAACTACTATAAATAATTACACACTAACAAAATGAAAAACCTAGGAAAACATGACTAAAATCCTAGATGCATATAACCTACCATGATTGAAACAGGAAGAAACAGAAAATCTAAAAAGACCAACAATGAGTAATGAAATTGAAGCTGTAATAAAAAGTCTCCTATCAAAGAAAAGCCCAGGACCTGACGGCTTCACTGCTGAGTTCTACAAACATATAAAGACTAATTCTTCACAAACTATTTCAAAAAATTGAAAAGGAGGAAATACTTCCAAACACATTCTACGAGGCCTACATTAGCCCGATTCCAAAACCAGACATGGACACAACCAAAAAGAAAAGCTACAGGTCAACATCCCTGATGAACATAGATACAAAAGTCCTCAACAGAATACTAGCAATCTGAATTAAATAGCACATTTAAAAGGTCATTCACCATGATCAAGTGGGATTCATCCCAGCAATACAAGGATAATTTAGCATATATAAATCAATAAATGTGACATATCACATTAACATAATAAAGATTAAAAACCAAATGCTTATTTCAATAGATGCAGAGAAAGCATTTGACAAAAATTCAGCATCTCAACAAATTAGGTATAGAAGAAACATACCTCAACATAATAAAGTTTATATATGTTAAACCCACAGGCAACATCACACTGAATGGGAAAAAATTAGAAGCTTTTTCCCTAAGATCTCTAACAAGATAAGGATGCCCACTTTCACTGCTACTATTCAGCATAGTACTGGAACTCTTAGCGAGACCAGCTAGGCAAGAGAAAGAAAGAAAAGGCATCTAAATTGGAAAGGAAGAAGTCAAACTGTCCCTGTTTGCAGACAACATGATCTCATATGTAGAAAATCTCAAAGACTCCACCAAAAAAACTATTAGAACTAATAAACAAATGCAGTAAAGTTTCAGGATAGAAAATCGGCATAGAAAAGTTAGCATTTCTATGCAACAGTAGCCAACTATCTGAAAATCAAGAAAGCAATCCCATTACAATACCCACACAAAAATAAAATACCTGGAAATAAATTTAACCGATGTGGAGAAAGAGCTCTATGATGAAAACTATAAAAAATTGATAAAAGAAGGTGAAGAAGATATAAATGGAAAGATATCCCGTGTTCATAAATTGGAAGAATTAATGTTGTTATAATGTCCGTGCTACCAAAAGTAATTTACAGATTCAAAGCAATCCCTTGAACAATGAGAACACATGGACACAGGAAGGAGAACATCACACACCGGGGCCTGTTGTGGGGTGGAGGGAGTGGAGAGGGATAGCATTAGGAGATATACCTAATGTTAAATGACGAGTTAATGGGTGCAGCACACCAACATGGCACATGTATACATATGTAACTAACCTGCACGTTGTGCACATGTACCCTAAAACTTAAAGTATAATAATAAAAAAAATTATAATGTCATACTTCACACAGAAATAGAAAAAAAAATCCTCAAATTTATATGGAAACACAGACTCCAAATAGCCAAAGCAACCTTGAGCAAAAAGAACAAAGCTGGAGGAGTCACACAAACTGATTTCAAAATATACTACAAATCTATAGCAGTGTGGTATTGGCATAAAAACAGACACATAGACCAACGGAACAAAATAGGGAGTCCAGAAATAAATCAATGCATTTAGAGCCAACTGATTTTCAACAAAGGTGTCCCCCACAGAAGAAAAAGAAGAAGAAAAACAAACCAAAAAAGTCACATTGAGGGAAAGATAGTCTCTTCAATAAACAGTGTTGGATTAACTGGATAACTACATGCAAAGCATGTAACTTGACCCCTATTTCTCACCATAAACAAAAATCAACCCAAAATAGATTAGTTAACATATGACCCAAAACTGGCCGGGCGCAGTGGCTCACACCTGTAATCCCAGCACTTTGAGAGGCTGAGGCAGGCGGATCACCTGAGGTCAGGAGTTCGAGACCAGCCTGGCTAACATGGTGAGACCCCATCACTACTAAAAAATACAAAAAATTAGCTGGGAGTGGTGGCACGCTCCTGTAATCCCAGCTACTCGGGAGGCTGAGGCAGGAGAATTGCTTGAACCCGAGAGGCGGAGGTTGCAGTGAGCTGAGATCATGCCATTGTACTCCAGCTTGGTCAACAAGAGCGAAACTGTGTCTCAAAAAAACAAAACAAAACAAACAAACAAACCAACAAAAAGAAAGACCCAAAACTATGAATCTGCATAGCAAGGAAAACAATCAACAGAGTAAAGAGACAACCTACAGAATGAGAAAAAATATTTGCAAATTATACATTTGACTAAGGGTTAATAAGAAGAATTTATAAGGAACTCATATAACTCACTAGCAAAAAACCCAAATAATCCAATTTTTAAAAAGTGGACAAAAGATGTGAATAGATATTTCACCAAAGAAGACATACACAGGGCCAATAGGAATTTAAAAAATGCTTAACATCACTAACCATCAAGGAAATGCAAATCAAAACTACAATGAGATTTTGCATCATCCCAATTAGAATGGCTATGATAAAAGGACAAAAAATAGCAAATGCTGACAAGGATGTGGAAGAACAAGAACTCTTATGCACCATTGGCAGATGTGTAAATTAGTCTAGCCATTACAGAAAACAGTATGGAGGTGCCTCAAAAAACTGAAAAATACATCTACCATATGATCCAGTATTTCCACTGTTGGGTATCTATACAAAGGAAATGAAATCAATATGTCAAAGAGACACCTGCCCTCTCATGTTTATTGCAGCACTGTTCACAACAGCTAAGATCTAGAATCAACCTAAATGCCCATCAGTGGATGAACAGATAAAGAAAATACAAAAATATTTAGATTCCACTCATATATGGAATCTAAAAAAAATGATCTCATAGGAGTTGAGAGTAGAATAGTGGTTACTAGAGACCGGAGAGAATGGGGACAGAGGTTTGTCAATGAGTACAGTGTTATAGTTAGGAAGAATAAGTTCTGGTACTCTACTGCAAGGTAGGATGACTATAGCTAACAATAATGCATTGTATATTTCAAATAGCTAGAAGAGAGGATTTTATAATAAATGTTTGTGCTAATTACCATTATTTGATCATTACACAATGTTTACATATATCAAAACATCACATTGTGTATCATAATGTACAATTACTATGTGTCAATTAAAAAATAAATGAATAAATACAAAGGAAAAAAAGAAAAGCAAATTTCTGGGCCCAATCCCAGACTTACTAAATCAAAAACCCTGGGGGCCTAGCAATCTGTGTCTTAACAATCTAAATGGTTCTGATGCATACAAAAGTTTGAGAACCACTGGTTAATAAAGAGATTTATTTAATACTAGAGGGCAATAATAACTACCACTTACTAAGTGCTGATATATTTCTAGACATTGCACTAATGATTTTGTAGGCATATCATATTTAATTCTCAAAAGAAGGGCTGGACGCTCTCATCTCTTGAAGATGTGCAGTGAGGCTTAGCATCTTATTAGTGACCCAGTTACTAAGTGACAGGGCCAGGACTCAGACGCCAATCTTTCTGACAGCACCTCTCATGAACAGCCATAGTCATCAAGCTCATATTGAAGAATAAACTTTAGCCTGGACTTATCAGGCCATGAAATCATGCAATCTTTTTTTTTTTTCTTTGAGACAAAGTCTCACTCCGTCGCCCAGGCTGGGTGCAGTGGTGTGATCTCAGCTCATTACAACTTCCACCTCCCGGGTTCAAGCGATTCGCGTACCTCAGCCTCCTGAGTAGCTAGGATTACAGGAGCATGCCACCACGCCCAGCTAATTTTTGTATTTTTAGTACAGATGGAGTTTCACCATTTTGGCCAGGCTGGTCTCAAACTTCTGACCTCAGGTGATCCATCCACCTTGGCCTCCCAAAGTGCTGGGATTACAGGTGTGAGCCACCACACCTGGCCTAAATCTGTTAACATGCCTCCCTGTATCCTTAATCCCTCTTGCAATCTACACACACATTCTTTGCATTTTGGAAATTGGCTCACCCTAATAAAGAATAGCAAGAGTTTTTATTTTTTTAAAACAGCAGACAAAAAGGGAAATAAGTGACCACAATGTTCATAAACAAATTAGGTTCTCCAAACCTCAACAGTTACCCTTTTACTCAGCAAATTAATAAGAATTCTCAATATTTTGGGAAGGAACTGAGAAGCATGCTTAAGAACAAAATGAGCAGGGTGATTGCATATGAGGAAATTGGCTTTAGAACAGAACATCATCATCCTGAGAAAAAAGGAAATACACATTCTGCAGGGGTTGCTCATGACTCTTGCTCCCAGATCCATCAGTCCTGCTGGTTTCTCCACCTCTGAGCCCCCTCTCTCCTTTGGGGAGATACTCAACTCTCTCTTGAAGACCCAGGCCTTGGATAGTAGGAATTTTTAGAAATTCTAGTTCAATACTCTGGGACTTAGGATTTCTATTCTTGGTGTAATCTCAGGATAACCTCATTTTCTAGGTCAGACAGTTCAAGTCCTGCCAATTGTGGGTCCTAGTCCCAAACTTATGTGTCAGTTTGAGAAACTGAGTCCCTCCCCTGTTCACTGTGTCTAAATCCCCATGCTGGGAACCTCTTGTCAGAGACCTTGTCTTTTTCTTGACAGACATCCCTGCTCTGGCTTCTGGACTCCAGCCCTGGGGTTTGGCTCCTGCTTCCTTCTGCTAGACTTTTATCCTGTCTGCTCACTCTGAAGGCCATTTCATCACCAGCTAAGCCACGATTACTGATGGTTAGAGTGAGGATACATTCTAACACTCAGTAGAAAACTTGACCATGCTTAGGAAAAATGAAGATTCCTAGGCTCCATCTTTAAACCCTAACCCTAACCCTAGGTTCCATCATTATTTTGATTTAGTGGGCCTAGGGCCTGGGAACCTGCAT
Organism: Pongo abelii; assembly: GCF_028885655.2. Lineage (NCBI taxonomy): Eukaryota > Metazoa > Chordata > Mammalia > Primates > Hominidae > Pongo > Pongo abelii. Next base: position 26,740,336 of record NC_071993.2, on the reverse strand, counting down.
TTGTAATGAGTCTCCAGTGACTCTGATTCAGCCAGTTTACCGACCAGTGTTTCAGAAACTTTCTCCAAAACCTTCTCCTGATTTAAGAAGTGTGGACAAGTCTTTGGCAATGAAGTGTGTTGGAATGCTCCATTTTGGTAATTTATCAGGGTCTTAGGATTCCAAACATGGAAAGATGTGGCTCAAGGGCAGGTGGCATTGTGGGAGGGGCAAGGTAGTGGGCAATGCTTCGTGTCCGGATCTCTGGGGACCTGAGAAACTGTCTGAGAGAACGGCCTCTGAGCCACACTGCCTGAGTTCTCATTCTGACTTGGCCACTTCCTGGCTGGGGAGTCTGTCTGCACATATACCACATCTACAAAGAAAATGCCATATAAGTGCTTGCCATTATTCTTATTTTTCCTATATCAGGAACAGACAAGGAGGGGCGAGGACCAGAAGCAGGCAGGGCATGCTCCTCATCTCTCTTCCTTCTGACCAAACAGAGCTCCCTCACCTCAGGGCTTTCCACTTCCTGTACTTATTCCTGGAGGGCTCGTACTGCAGGTAATTCTTGCTCCCTCACTTCATTCACATCTTTTGTCAAATGTCACTTCCTAGAGAGCCTTTCTGTGAACACTCCATCCAAAGGAGCCCTGGCCCCAACCCTACCTCATATTGCTTCTTGTTACTACTTGACATCGCATTGCATAGTTTTTGTTCTTTGCCATTTTCCTCACGTTGAATGTAAACTCCATGAGGACAGGGATTGTTGTATTTTTTTCATTGCCGCATTCCCACCACTATTCCAGGTGATGGGAATGTGGCAGTAAAAATAATAATGACAATAATAATCCTTGTCATTCAACAAAAGTTGTCATTCAAAACATTTTTTTTCTTTTTCTTTTCTTTTTTTTTTTTTGAGACAGAGTCTCTCTCTGTCGCCCAGGCTGGAGTGCAGTGGTGTGATCTTGGCTTGCTGCAACCTCCGCCTCCCGGGTTCAAGTGATTCTCCTGCCTCAAGCCTCTCAAGTAATTGGAACTACAGGCGTGCACCACCACGCCCAGCTACTTTTTGTATTTTCAGTAGAGACAGGACTTCACCACGTTGGCCAGGCTGGTCTAGAATCCTTGGCCTCAAATGATCCGTCCGCCTCAGCCTCCCACAGTGCTGGGACTACAGGTGTGAGTCACCGTGCCCGGCTGTCATTCAACAAATATTAAATGAATAAATGAATGAGTGAGTGAATGGATCCAGCCTTCTGCCTTCAGTGCTTTCACAGTCATTATTCTGGAGCTCTTCTGTCTAGGGCAGACTTCTTGACAGCAGCATTGTTGACATTGGGGGCCAGAGAAGTCTTTGGTGTGAGGGTTTTCTTGTGCACTGCAAGGTATTTAGCAGCATACCTGGCCTACTAGATGTCAGGAGTCCCTGCTCCATGCCCCAAGCTATGACAATCAAAAACGTTTTTAGGGTTTGCCAAATGACCCTTGGAGGCAAAATGCCTGGTTGAGAACCACTGAGGGAGTATCGGGCTGACTGAGCTAGTATAGCGGGTTTTATTATTAATATTATCTGTAAATAACTAAAAGTGGATGCTTAGGAATTAAAAAAAAGGCTAGGACATCTGAATGAAAGCCACTGAAATCCTGAGTCCTTGATAAAGCCAGGAATTTCAACCAATTATTATTTGATGATTACAATAAGTGATTGTAATTGTTCAGGGAGTCAAAATTACTAAATATGATTGAATTCTCCTGGTTATTGTATTTGACTAAAAAGAAACACGGACAAAAACTTACCATGGTCCTCAATCCAGAGTTCTGCAGGCATACAGAAAGACTCGTAACACATCACATGTGTGGTTGTAATAACCCATCTCCTGATCAGACTGATCTGAGATTCTAATTTTTAAAAATGTAAATCGGCCAGGAGTGGTGGCTGATGCCTGCAACCCCAGCACTTTGGGATGCCAAGGTAGGTGGATTGCCTGAGCCCAGGAGTTTGAGACCAGCCTGGGTAATATGGTAAAGCCCTGTCTTAACTAAAAATACAAAAATTAGCTGGTGTGGTGGTGCGCACCTCTAGTCCCAGATACTTGAGAGGCTAAGGCAGGAGGATTGCTTGAGCCTGGGAGGCTGAGGCTGCAGTGGGCTATGATTGCGCCACTGCACTCCACCCTGGGTGACATAGTGAGACTCTGTCTCAAAAAAATGTAAACCATATCTAACATTTGATAATACATATTGCCTTTTGACAATATACACCTTAAGTTTCATGATCCAGTAATTAAAACAACTTTTTTTTTTGCTATTTTCTATAAGTTGTCTAGGAAATCTTGCAAATTTCTAATTTCTAAAATCTTCTTATGGTGGAATGAGCTCAATAAATAAAGAACTGAAAACTTTTTTTAGCCTTATCAATAACATTATAATTTGTTTAAAATGTGGAACTTTCATTTTCAGAAGTGAAGAAATCCCCAGACAGAGTTACCTTAAAGTTTTAGGCTCAGATAGGAGGCTTTGGGGAAAATGCCCCAAATTGATAGAAATGTTTCCCTCATTCCTATTTCGGTTAAACAATTTCTTATTGTTACACATATGGCTAACTATATAACATTTAACATTTTCTACCTTGAAAAAAAATTAACTCAAATTGCTTATACATCTAAATGAAGACTTCTTATAACATACCTTTAAAACAAAGCAATAGTCAGTGGGCGCTTTATATTTCATTTTATGCTGAGTCCCATAGTAAATGTTGACATTTTCAAACTGTATAAAACATGCCAGATCTCGAGATGTCTGAAAGACAGGGAAGAAAAAATAAAACTTCAACTGAGTTGACAGTTAACAATTTTCCAGAGTTGTCCTTCATAGCACAACTAAGGATTATATTTTAGTAAAGAAAATATTGACTTTTAGGTAATTTATATAAACATCTGCCGTGTATAGTTTTTCTCAAAGGCAAGTCTGAAAGGTTGAAATGGAAACTGATATGGCCAAATTGGGGGACAATTTAGTAAGATCTATGCATAAATCTTTCCCAATATGAAAGATATTGAATGTTCCCAACACAAAGAAATGATAAATGTTTGAGATGATGGATGTGCTAATCACCTTGATCTGATCACCATATATTATATGTATCAAAACATCACTATGTACATTATGCATATGTACAATTATTATTTGTCAATCAAAAAATAAAATTAATTTTTTAAAAAGAGTGCAGCCAAGGAAAATCGGTGCCACTGACCCAGAAACAGAGTGAAAGATTATACTGCTGTTCTAATGCCTGCCTGGGGACTCCCAGAGTCAGGATGGACTGTCCTTGAGATGTCATTATCGATGCAGTCGAGACAAGGTGACCGCTTAGCCAGAAATTTCATTTTGACTTTTGCCATTCTAAGTCCGTGATGGATTTTGTGATTGAGCATTAAAAAAAAAGTCCCCCTCAGGACGAACAATGAGAGATAAACTTATGCTCAGTAAATTAGCACACACTTCATGCACTTCCTCCTGAGAAAAAGGATTTCTTTCACAAGTTCTCTTTACTGCAGGCAGTGTTGCCATGGAAACAGAGACCTCTCCTCCACGGATAACAGGCACTGTGAAGACTGCAGCCTGTAATCTACATATCTGGTTACACTTCAATTACAAATGTGTTCCATTATTTTTTTCTTTCGCCTTCTATAATTCTTTACCTAGTTAGTGAAGAAAGAATAGATGGCAGAACTATTTACACCTTAGTGCACAATTATTTCTTTACATATGCTTGTACATTCTTTTCTTACAAGATATTTTCTTCTGGATGTTCAAAGTTTACATTTTTAAGTTACAAATGAATGCATATTAGTCACAATTAAAAAATATATATATATATAAATAATAAAATGCACTTCTTCCTTCACCACCCCTTTTTCTTATTTTGTTCTTTTCTCCAAAGGTACCACAGTTAATAGTTTGGTAGTATTCTATTCTGTTCTATTTCACGACGTTGCCCAGGCTGGTATTGAATTCCTGAGCTCAAGTGATCTGCCTTCCTTGGCCTTCCAAAGTGTTGGGATTAGAGCTGTGAGCCACTGTCCTCCGCCTTCTTCTTAACATTGCATCTAGGAATCTTTCTATATCAAGACACATTAATTAATATATGACATTCATTTTATGGCTGCAGAGAATTCTACTGTATAGGTGTAGCGATTTATTTAACTATTCTACTACAGATGATTAAAAGTTATTTCAATATTTAGCTATTACAAAAAATACGTGCATATGAGCTTATATTTCTGTGAGATAGATTTGTCAAGCATGGAGTTGCCATTTGAAAGGATTTTTATTCCCTTTTACATGTACACAGATTTTGCTAAATTGTCCCCCAGTTTGGCCGTATGAGTTTCTATTCCAAGCTCCCAGGCGTGAGTGTCCCTTTTTCTTACCCACTCGCACCAAAATTTGGATATTATCTATATTGTTTATTTTCTCAATCTCATGTTTAATTTTCATTTCCCTGATTACTAGTGAGACGGAGCAACTTTTAGTTATGCGATGGTTACAAGTACTTCTTTTTCTATAAATTTTCCCTTTAAAAGCTTTGCCATTTTTCTGTATGTTTATCTTTTTCTTATTGATTTGTTGAAGTCTTTATATTTTATGGATATTCATACTTGTTTATACATGTTGCAAATGTACTGTCTCTCTGTAGTCAGTCTTTCATTTCTTGTTTGTTATCTTTGGCCATAAGGTATTAAAAATAACTTTATAAGGTCAAATCTGTCCATTTTTTCCATTATAATTTTGAGTTTTTATTCTTGCTTAGGAAAGCTTTCTCCAGCTCAAAATTATAAAAACATTAACCTATATTTTCTTTTTTTCTCCCTTCCTTCCTCCCTTCCCTCCCTCCCTCCCTTCCTCCCTTTCTTCCTTCCTTCCTTTCTTCCTTCCTTCTCTCTCTTTCTTTCTTTCTTTTTTTTTTTTTCAGGATCTCATTCTGTCACTTCAGCTGGAGTGCAGTGGCACAAACATGGCTCACTGAAGTCTTGACCTCCGGGGCTCAAGTGATCCTCCCTGATCAGCCTCCCAAGTAGCTGGGACGACAGGCATGTGCCACCATCCCCACTAATTTTTTTTTATTACTTTTGTACAGACAGGGTCTCCCAATGTTTCTCAGGCTGGTCTTGAACTCTTGGGCTCAAGCTATGCTCCCACCTGGGCCTCCCAGAGTGCTGGAATTAGAGGCATGAGCCATGGCATCCAGCCAGCCTCTGTTTTCTTTTAGGATTTTACACCATTTTTCTCTAAAGATACTTTAATCAATCAAGAATTTAGTTTGGTACATGGAATGAGGTAGGAAATTATATTTCTAAATGTATATACAGTTATTTCAGTGCTATTTGTTGAATACCACATTCTTTCCCCACTGCTGTGTTATAAATTCTAACTTTAACTTCTCTTATATTAGATGGCTGTCTGTCGACCTGTTTGTCTCTAGCTGTGCTGTTTTTATCTAATGTTTTGGCACAGCAGATCTACCTTAATGTTCTTCACAATTTTGGGAAGGTCTATTTTGGAACAGTGTCTTTTTTCCATGAACTTTAGAGTCAGTCTGTGAATTTCAAGTAAATAAAATCCTACTGATATTTTTCATAAAATTACATTAAATTTATAGAAAACTGGGAAGAATTAATAACTTTTTGTTTAGCAACATGGTACCTTTCTTTTCTTTTTCTTCTACTTTTTCTTTTCTTTCTTTTTTTTTTGAGATGGAATCTCACTCTGTCGCCCAGGCTGGAGTGCAGTGGCATGATCTTGGTTGCAGTGGCAACCACCGCCTCCCGGGTTCAAGCAATTCTTCTGCCTCAGCCTCCCGAGTAGCTGGGATTACAGGCACCCACCACCACGCCTGGCTAATTGTTGCATTTTTAGTAGAGATGGGGTTTCATCGTATTGGCCAGGCTGGTCTCAAACTCCTGACCTTGTGATTCGCCCGCCTTGGCCTCCCAAAGTGCTGGGATTACAGGTGTGAGCCACCACGCCTGGCCTGCAACATGGTACCTTTCTATTGATTCAGTTCTACTTCATTTCTCTTAATAAATTTTATATTTTATGCCATATAGATCTGAAACATTTCTTGTTAAGTTTATTGTTAGGTATTTTGCATTTTCTGTTTCTAGTCTGCATGGATTCTTTTGCATTATGGTTTGCATTACATATATTGTTTGTGTAAAGAAAAACTTTCTTAGTTAATACATTTATTTGGTTCTAACAGTTTTTCAGTTGAGTGTCTCATATTGCTGGATAGACAATCATGTCAACTGTGAAAAATCAGTCTTTGCCTCTTCTTTTCTATTGGTTATACTTATTATTCTTTTTTTTAATATACTGGTTAGTTCCTCAACCCAGTGTTAATGGTAACAGTGAGAGAAGTTATTCTTGTCCAACTCTACTGTAAACACTTTTTTTTTTGAGACATAGTCTTGCTCTTTCACCCAGGCTGGAGTGCAGCGGCATGATCTCAGGCCACTGCAACCTCCACTTCCCAAGTTCAAGTGATTCCCATGCCTCACCCTCCCCAGTAGCTGGGATTACAAGTGTGCACCACCACACCCAGCTAATTTTTGTATTTTTAGTAGAGATAGGATTTCACCATGTTGGCCAGGCTGGTCTAGAACTCCTGGTCTCAAGTGATTCACCTTGCCTCAGCCTCCCAAAGTGCTGGGACTATAGGCATGGACCACCACACCTGGCCAAATGTAAACACTTAATTCTCATCACAGAGTATACTGTTTGTTATATATTTATTTATATGCACCGTTTATATTCAAATGCCTAAGACATAAACATTTCGAAAACAAATTATTTGTGGGTCAGTTGTGAGGTGCCCAGTGTGGGACTGGAATGAGATGGCAGAGATGGGAAAGCATCAGATCTAAGGGCAGGAAAAGAGTGGAAGAGGCTAAGGAGAACGGTAGCTGTCCTGGACCAAGAGTTAGCCATAATGCCCCTCCTGTCTTCTGACAAAGACAAGAGTCTCCTTACTGGAGGTAGCAGACCTGGATGTTCACCATAACTTCATCGGCTTGGAAGTGTGGGTTAAGCTTTATCAGAGGTAAATTCATGCATTGCAGTGCATGAATATACCATTGGTGGTGCCCTGCATTTGGAAGGGAAGGCAAAATGCTTCCGCGTACCCAAGATACAGATTAGACATGTATTAATGGTGAACAAAAGACGGAAATGTCCTAATCCTCTAAGAAAGGTCTTAGAGAGAGCTGATGGTCAGAATGAGTTAAAATTACATTTCAAGGAATAATTTATTACATACTTATAAATTTGAGGCAATAATCCTAAATCACCAAGTAAAAGTTAAATAGTGTCTAAAATACCCTGTTAAATTAGGCAGGGAAATTCAGAGTACACCCCAGAGAATGATTTAAAAATATTTGGAGTCTAAGGGCTAAAATCTCAAGGAAAATCTAGTCAAGAGCTGGGTGCGGTGACTCATGCCTATAATCCTAGCACTTTGGAAGGCTGAGTGAGGTGGGCGGATTGCTTGAACTTACGAGTTCAAGACCAGCCTAAGCAGCATGGTGAAACCCCATCTCTACAAAAAAAATGAAACATTATCTGGGTATGGTGGCATGCGCCTGTAGTCCCAGCTACTTGGCAGGGGCTGCGGTGGGAGGATGGCTTGAGCCTGGGAGGTGGAGGTTGCAGTTAGTCAAGATCATGCCACTGTACCCCAGCCTGTGGATTAGAGTGAAACTCTATCTCAAAAGAAAAAAAAAAAAAAGAAAATCTTATCAAGACTTCCAATACCGCTCTGATTCCAGATAAAAGAAATTTAACTATAATGACTATAGAACAACAGGGGTAAAAAGTCCTTGGAAATAGACAGGTAAAGTAACAAAATAATCTCTAGAAAAGTATTTTTGCCATCGTTTTTGAAACCTGACTTTAAAATAGATAAAATACTTTTACCTTCAAGAGAGCTACGGAAAAACTCAAAAAGATTTCAGTAATACTGTCCTATTTGTATACATGTTGCAGGCTTATGGAATCTGCAGCAACAGAGAATGTATTTAACTTGCCAACTAAGGATTTCTTTAGTTTCATTCTCATGAAATGCTTTATTGCTAAGTGCTTTTTTTTTTTTTTTCCTGACCTTAGTCTTTCCTTTGGGTACATAATAAATTCCAGAAGCCCGTAAAAGAAAATAGCGCCTTTTCCAGGATTTCTTTCCATCTTCTTTCAAATAAAGAGCTCCTTCCAGTTCTGGTACAATGATAGATGTTCCACAGAAACTTTCCTGAAATTGAGATTCCGACGACATAAGACACACATGAAAGATAAAGCACGCATTTGTGTTCACATTTAAACAAACTTGCAAATTAGCTTTTAAACTAAAAGTCAATTTTGTGTACAACTCTGATCGAATGCATATGTTTCTATTATATGCTATTTGCCAGAAGAGAGGAAGAATAACACATCGATCAAGAATCCTGGCTCCTGAGTTAGACCTCAAGGCCTCTTCACCACTTAGCTCTGCAACCGTGGGCCATTAAACCTCAGTCCACTTACTTGTTAAAATGGAATAATAATAGCCCAACTTCATAAGGTAGGTTGTGAGTACAGTCTTGGCATAATGTAAAAGTAAGTATTTAATAAAAGCAATTAATGTTATTATAAAATGGAAGACAGAATAATTATTACTTTCCTGATAAGTAAAAAATTACTATTTCATTGCTGGTAAATAGAACAATTATTATACATAATTCTACACATAAAATTGGGGAGGATAGTTAATGGGTACAAAAAAATAGAATGAATAAGACCTACTATTTGAAAGCAAAGCAGGGTGACTATAGTCAATAATAACTTAATCGTACATTTAAAAATAACTAAAAGATTGTAATTGGATTGTTTGTAATACAAAGGATAAATGCTTGAGAGGATGGATACCCAATTCTCCCTGATGTGACTATGTCACATTGCATGCCCATATCAAAATATATTATGTACCCCATAAATATATACATACTATGTACCCACAAAAATTAAAAATAAAAAGAATAAAAATAAATAAGTTAATATTTTATTCTTGGGATAGTTTTCAAAGAAGGAAGAAGGCAGTTATAAATTATAAATACATCAGTATCAGAAAAGAATAACAAAGCACATCTTCTAGTTGTAGATTTTTAAATCTCAAAACTTGCATAGAATTATAGAATTCTTAATAAATTTTTTTTTAAAATCAATAGAATAAAATTATATATTATTCTATTTTACAATTCAAATAGTCAAACTTACCTTTTGCTTTCTTTTTATAACTCTCAACATCCTCTCATTTAGTTCCATAAATGCAAAATAACTGGATTTTGCATCCTCCAAGTACATTTTTATGTAGTAGAGCTGGAAAACATTTCTGTTTACACTCCCCAATTTCTCCCCAAATTTGGCTAGTATTAGACATCCTGTTAATAATCTCTTAAATTCAGAGTTTTGACCCCAATTAGACAGCAGGATGATTGTTCATAGCATAGCATGCTTTGTATTTTCTTTTACATCCGGCTATAAAACATTGCTGAAGTCCTGGAACAAGGACTGTCCTGTTGGGCCTCCCTGGGAAATGTCCACTGTGCTCATGCTCCCAGGAACCAGAACCTGCAACACCTGAGCAGCTTGGGAGTGGCAGCTGGTTCTGGTAGCTGCTTTATTTGCACTGGGCTGTGAAAGCAGGCAGGGAATAGACATGCGCAAGGCCTGGGCGGACCCTTAGTGAACGCGAGAGGGCGCTCTTCAACATGAGCCAATTGGCTCCAGGTGGGAACTGGGCAGTGGGCATCACCAGGTCTTCTGATTTTTCAAGGGAGGTCCAAAATTTACTAACTCAGGAAAAGGTCCATGGATTGTCTCAGGGAAATACAACCTGGGCAGTTCTAGCATGACCATTTGTGGCTTGAGATCTGGCACTCATTTCAACTGCGTTGCGCGCCGCGAAGAGAGCCTCGCTTTTTTTTTTGTTTGTTTGTTTGTTTTTGTTTGTTTTTTTGAGACCGGATCTTGCTTTGTTGCCCAGGCTGGCCTTCAGCTCCTGGACTCAAGTGATCCTCCCATCTCAGCTTCCTGAGTAGCTGGGATTACAGGTGTGTGCCCCCATGCGAGGCTCAGAGCCTTGATTTTTAGCGTAGATACTGTGTGAAAACTCATTCGAGGTTTCCAAAAAATCAATTGCCAAATGAACTTCTGGAACACGCCCCAATAATGGTCATCACAGACATCTGTATGGTAATCAACACAGTGCTTTCCCCATCTCCCTGAATCTCTGATCTCTGATGATTCAATACAATTCGGAAACAGGTTCTGGAGGGGGGGGACTGTCCCATTAGCACATGAACAGTGTTGGGCAGAGCCGCCACTTGTAACGGGACCCTGACTCCAAATCTCATGCTTCCTACCACATCTAAAATGTTGAGAGAGCATCTTAGAGGTCCCTTTTAAAGAAGATTTGGAAATCTTTATGTCTGACTTCCGTGGAGCACTTAAGTAATGAAACATGGAATGCTAGAAGATGAGTTTTATGAGGATTCGTCAAGTCTTTTTAAAAGTCAAGAATTACTAATCCAACTTCATTTATCTAAAGCCACATGTTGTAACAAATGACTCAAAAAAGAAAAACAGTTGAATTATCTAAATAGCTATAATTTAGTAGTAATTTGATTTTAACACCCCAACTTAAAATTTCAGTGTATGTCTTTAGATTTTTCCATTGTTCTCAGAAGCAAATGACTTAAAAATAGAGCAAACGTCCTTCTGTTTTCTTCCACTCTGCAAAATTAACCTTACCTCAAGTAAGGATTCCTTGTTCTTAGCATTCATTTTCTCATTAGTTTCCTTGCTTTCTTTTTTTCCTCTATTATCCAAGTAGAAATTCTAAATAAAATGTTAAAAGATCAGATCAGTAAGTGTTCATTACCATGCTAGACTCTGCAAGGAACTCACAGTCTTGCTGGAAAGAAGATGTTAAGTGTGTGAAATAAACAGGGAACCAGAGCATACGATATCAATCAGTCATCAGGGCCTTCCCAAATGCTGATACCACATCGCCAAGGCAGGAGTGAAACCTCTTCACCCTCCCATAGTGTACACAATCAATGAGAAAACAGAAGATAGAAAACAGTAGCAAAAAATACATCATTTAATTGTTGAAGTCCATGCGTGGACCATGCATGTTAAATGCTGGAAGCTGGAAGTCCCCAAGGCACTGGCAAGAGCTGGAGGCTGGAGTGAAGGTCAAGCTCATGTCCTGTGCTCAAGAGGGGAACTGCTGCGGCAGGCAGATGCCACATGGGAGCTCAAAGCCTTGTAGGCTGGTGGGATTCTGGCTTATCAAGAGAATCCAGAAATGTAGATGTTTGTAAATGTTAGCGACCTCTTTTATTTTTTAAAAGAACTGCCTGGGACAATCACAACACAAGGTTTACTATTTAGCAACTTCTAAGGACAGAAAGAAGCAGAAAGGGCATTTCTGGAAAGAAAACCAGCCTAAACAAAGAAGGGAGGACTATGATCTAAAAGCACTCACAGGCTGGGTGTGGATCATGCCCATAATCCCGCCACTTTGGGAGGCTGAGGCAGGAGGACTGTTTGAACCCTGGAGTCTGAGACCAGCCTGGGCAACATAGTAGGATCCTGTCTCTACTAAAAATAATAATAAAAAAATTAGCTGGGCATGGCGTCATGCATGCTTGTAGTCTCATCTACTTGAGAGGCTGAAGCTAGAGGACTGCTTGAGCCCAGGAGTTCGAGGCTGCAGTAAGCTATGATCACTCCACTGCACTCCAGCCTGGGCAACAGAGTGAGACTTTGTCTCAAAAAACAAAATAAAATAAAAAAATAAAGAAATAAAAGAACTCACAAGTGGACTCATGGTCTCTAAGCATGGTTTGTATCAATTTCTGGATCATACCTTGTTAATACTGAATATCAACAGGATGGCTAAAAATAAAGTGTGTGAGTTTCCAAAAAATCATGAGCACTCAAGGACTAATTTTTACACAATAAGCGCAGCTGAGGTATCCATATGCACTGTGAATATAATGAGTGACCACTGTCATAGAGTGCTGAGGATTTTATGTAAAAACACGGAGTTTTACAAAATAATACATAACAAATGTATTAAAGGCAGAAAATGTATCTCAGAAGCACTGTGACTAAATTAAGGACCCTACTGAATCTAGGCACAAGTGTTTGTTTATGCCATAGGAGTGTTTCTCCAAGTATAATCCCCAGACCACCTTGAAACTTGATACAATGCATGTTCCTGGGCTACACTGGAATCTCTGGGATGAGGCCTGGAAATCTGCATTCCAATATGATTTCCAGATGATTTTTATGCACACTGAAGTTTGAGTTTTTCTTTTTTTTGGAGACAAGGTCTTGCTCTGTTACCCAAGCTGGAGTGCAGTCACATGATCATAGCTCACTGCAGCCTTGACTCCTGGGCTCAAGCAATCTCCCCCGCTCAGCCTCCTAAATAGCTGAGACTATAGGCATGTGCACCATGCCTGGTCATGCTGAAGTTTGAGAATCAAGTGTACTGGACAGAAAGGAAAAAAACTGCAGACAAATAAAATGTAGAAGTTTAAAATATCTCCTTGAAATACAATGCATAAAAAAGGTGATTTGCTAACTTTTTTTTTTTTTTTTTTTTTTTTTTGAAACGGAGTCTTGCTCTGTCACCCAGGCTGGAGTCCAGTGGCGTGATCTCGGCTCACTGCAACCTCCGACTCCTGGGTTCACGCCATTCTCCTTCCTCAGCCTCCCGAGTACCTGGGACTACAGGCACCTGCCATCGTGCCAGGCTAATTTTTTGTATTTTTAGTAGAGATGGGGTTTCACCATGTTAACCAGGATGGTCTCCATCTCCTGACCTCGTGATCCGCCTGCCTCAGACTCCCAAAGTGCTGGGATTACAGGCGTGAGCCACCGTGCCTGGCTGCTAACTTAAATAGAGTTAGAAGATGGTCTTGATCTCCTGACCTCATAATCCGCCTGCCTCGGCCTCCCAAAGTGCTGGGATTACAGGCGTGAGCCACCACGCCTGGCTGCTAACTTAAATCGAGGAAATAAGTCAAGCACATTTTTTTTTTTTTTTTGAGACAGCGTCTTGCTCTGTCGCTCAGGCAGGAGTGCTGTGGTGCAATCTTGGCTTACTGAAACCTCTGCCTCCTGGGTTCAAGAGATTCTCCTTCCTCCTCCTCCCGAGTAGCTGGGATTACAGGTGTGCACCACCATGCCCAGCTAACTTTTTGTATTTTTAGTAGAGATGGGGTTTTGCTATGTTGGCCAGGCTGGTCTCAAACTGCCCGCCTCAGCCTCCCAAAGGGCTGGGATTATAGGCATAAACCACCACGCCTGGCCAAGTACAATTCTTTTGGTAATTCTTATTGAAAAGAGTTTATTTTAATATGTTTTTCCAAGACTTTTAAATGTGTATTTGTTATTTGAAAGGATGTTATATTGTGAATTAGTGCAATTATAATATAGAATTCAGAAAACTATTTAGATCTTAAATGTTTTGCTTGAAGACCACGACTAGCCATATTAGGTAACATATTCTACCTGCCGGAAACCTATGCTAAGGCTTTACAGATACGATTTCATTTCATCCTCACAAGAACCCTATAACATAGGTACCATTGCTATTGTTACTTTACAGATGAGGACACAGAGGATTAAGTGATTTTCCCAAGGCCGATTAGTGACAGAACGTTGAGTTATTAAATATTTTTTTTTTTTTTGAGACGGAGTCTTGCTCTGTCACCAGGGTGGAATGCAGTGGCGCGATCTCGGCTCACTGCAACCTCCAAATCCCGGGTTTAAGCAATTCTCCTGCCTCAGCCTCCCAAGTAGCTGGAATTACAGGCAAGCACCACCACGCCCAGCTAATTTTTGTATTTTTAGTAGAGACGGGGTTTCACCATGTTGGCCAAGATGGTCTCGATCTCCTGACCTTGTGATCTGCCCGCCTCGGCCTCCCAATGTGCTGGGATTATATGCGTGAGCCACCACACGTGGCGAAGTTATTAAATAATTTTTCTCAGCATTAAAATACTCTAAGTACAGAGCTAGGCATAATGGCATGCACCTGTAGTCCCAGCTACTCCAGAGGCTGAGGCAGGAAGATCACTTGAGCCCAGGTGTTTGAGTCCAGCCTGGGTCACACAGTGGGGGCCTCATCTCAAAAAAAAAAAAAAAAAAAGAAAAGAAAAGAAAAAGAAAAAAAAAGCTTCAACTACCGTAGGGGAGAATCTAGCACAACAACGTGAATGTACTTAATGCCACAGAAGGGTACACCTAAAAATGGTTAAGATGATAAGTCCTATGTTATGTGACCCAATATGAGTTTGCCCATTCATACGAGAGTGATTTCAGGGTGCTGCTAGAAAGCAAACGTTGGCTTAGGAAGGCCAGATATTTGAATCACGTATGATGAATTGGAAGCATGAACAGAGAGCATAATGAAGACTCCAAACCCAGGCGCGGTGGCTCACGCCTGTAATCCCAGCACTTTGGGTGGTCAAGGTGGGTGGATCACCTGAGGTCAGGAGTTCGAGACCAGCCTGGCTAACATGGCGAAACCCTGTCTCTACTAAAAATATAAAGATTAGTTGGGTTTGGTGGTGGGCGCCTGTAATCCCAGCTACTAGGGAGGCTGAGGCAGGAGAATCACTTGAGACTGGGAGGCGGAGGTTGCAGTGAGCTGAGATTGTCCCACTGCACTCCAGCTTGGGTGATAAAGCAAGACTCTGTCTCAGAAAAAAAAAAATAAAAGAAATAAAAGAAAAAAAAAGACTCCAGAGCAAGTGTTTGTCATCATCCTCATCTGGGAAAGACAGAGCATCTGTCACTCTCTGCAAGGAAGAACCTGTCTAAACTGTGAAGGGCCACATTTCACCAGGACCAGGGTGCCCTAAAGAGGCAGGATGTATAGCTGTACCTTTCTCTGAGAACTTTCTCTGACATACTTCTGACTTTTTCAGCTTCAGAATATCCTTCTAAGTGACCATGCTACACTGTTTTTGTTTTTTCTTTTAATGAAATAGCAAAAAACACAAAGTAAATCTGTGCCGGAGGAGGGCAGTCCTTAGAATAAGAATAATTCTTAGAATAATGAGACTGATTGCTTTCGGATCAGAACTTCCACCTGTGGTGTGGGCACCCACTCAATGTGGGCTATTCTGTAGAAGTAGTGAGCAGAACTCAACATTTAGTCATTACATCCTGCAAATGGAAACTGGGTAAACCTGAGTCGAGTAATAAAGGAACTTTAAAATGGGAAATGAGACTCTTGGTCATAGCTTGCTCTCTTTTCTCACAGCTTCTGGGAGTGCAACATTTGGGGACAGCTGGATAGGAAAGAAACAACAAATGCTTTTTAAACATCTTCTTGGAATAAAGAGTAAATCAAGCAAACAGTTATCAGTTCATGAAGAAATATTTGTGAGTACCCTTTATACATGTAAAGCATCCCTGTACTTTCTTTGGGGAGGGACATATCTCACTCTGTCACCTACGCTGGAGTGCAGTGGCGTGATCATGGCTCACTGCAACCTCCGCCTCCCAGGTTCAAGCAATTCTCCCACTTCAGCCTTGCAAGTAGCTGGGGCTACAGGCATATGCCACCACGGTCAGCTAATTTTTAAATTTTTTGTAGAGATGGGGTCTTGCTATGTTGCCCAGGCTGGTTTGAAACTCCTGAGTTCAAGTGATTCACCTGCCCCAGCCTCCCAAAGTGCTGGGATTACAGGCATGAGCCACCGTGCCCGGCCTCAAATCCCTGTTCTTAAGAAGGTTGCTATCACATGGAGAAGATAAATACAGATAGAGCATAGCGAGAGGGACAGATGACTCTATATCTATCGATGGGGAAGATATAAGAGACTACAAAAATTCAGAATAAGCCAGAGTCTAGAGATTTTCAGGAAGGAAGAAATTACTATGGACTGAGATGGTCAAGAAAAACTTTACAAAGGGGGTCAAAGTTTGAACAAGGCCTTGAAAGCTGTTCAATGTTCAGCTAGGGGAATAAAGAATGAGAATAGATTTCCAGGGAGGAGAACAAGCATGCACAAAGGCACAGAGGTGTCTTTGGAGCACTAGTGAGCAGCCAGTCAGGCTAGACCTATGGGGTTAATGCAGTTCACTGAGTGAAGATCAGACCATCGCTCCTAATTCTCTGCTCTCTGTCAGGTGACTGGGCAGTAACTTCCCCCAGAATGGGTGAAGCTTATGCTTCACTTATGTTGGGTTTGGCCATGTGACTTGCTTTGACCAATAGAATGTGGCAGATGGGACGATGTATGGATTCTAAGCAGAGAGTTTGAGGTGCAGAGTGTGTTTCTGTCATTTGCCTGTACTCTTGCCATTGACTGTGGGAAGAATATGTCACAGTTCTGTGCTATCCAGGGACAATAAGAGAGACGTGGGGCCAGGTGCAGTGGCTCATGCCTGTAATCCCAGCATTTTGAGAGGCCAAGGCTGGTGGATCACCTGAGGTCAGAAGTTCAAGACCAGCCTGTCCAAGATGGTGAAATCCCGTCTCTACTAAAAATACAAAATTAGCCGAGCCTGGTGGCACATGCCTGTAATCTCAGCTACTTGGGAGGCTGAGGCAGAAGAATCGCTTGAACCCAGGAGGCAGAGGTTGCAGTGAGCCAAGATCGTGCCATTGCACTCCAGCCTGGGCTACAGGAGCAAAACTCCACCTCAAAAAAAAAAAAAAAAAAAAAAAAAACACACATGGAACTACCTAAATCTAAGTCTAAGTCATACTCTGGAGCTAAGGACAGGTGACCTGCCGACCCAGGAGAGAGGAAATGTTTGTTTCTGCAAACCAGTGGGATTCTGAGATAGTATTTTTTTTTTTTTGAGACAAGGTATTGCTCTGTTGCCCAAGCTGGAGTGCAGTGGATCATAGCTCACTGCAGCCTTGAACTCCTGGGTTCAAATGATCCTCCCACCTCAGCCACTTGAGTAGCTGGGACCACAAGTGCATGCCATCACACCCAGCTAATTGTTTGATTTTTGCAGAAACTGGGATCTCACTATGTTGTCCAGGCTGGTCTTGAATTCCAGGTTTCAAGTGATCCTCCTGCTCTGCCTCCCAAAGTGTTGGGATTACAGGTGTGAGCCACCATGCCTGGCCTCTAAGGTTGCCTTTCATGCATC